>NC_142064.1:133604028-135017028 GCF_059756535.1 Pantherophis guttatus | reverse complement strand
AAACACCTCATAATTCAAGTGACCATTCGAGGAAGGTTGTGAATGCTACAAGAAAGATTGCTGCTTTTTAATGACTTTACATAAATTGTTTTTATTTTAAAATTTATATTCCTCAAGCTTCTATTTTGTGACTTGATTTTGGCTTACAGATGTCTCGGTATGATAAATCAAAACCAGCAACCCATTAAAATCCAGCAGCTTCAGCTATGAAACTCAAAATCTTTAAACATTTTGTAAAGATAACAACCATATTTTATAAGTACTCATTCATCATGTTTTTTTTTTACCAAAGGAAAGTAAACAAGTATGACAAACTCATTGTCCCAATAAGCAGATTTCCAATTGTAGCCTTTTTTTTTTTTTTGTGCAGCTGCCTTTTCCAAGCTCTAACCTTCCAGATCTGTTCTGTATATAACCCCCCAAATTTCTGGCTAGAATACTCAGTCAGACCCAGCAGAGTACTGTTACATTCTGTTTGCATCTAGTATCTTAATAAGTACCTCTCTTTCTCTCTGTTAATATGCATAGGGAAAAAAAAAAAAGCTGTAAAGAAAGCGTTTCTCTCCTCACACTATATTTCCTACCACAGCATCTCTTTCAGCCTCTTGATTTAGACTCAGCGATTGACATTATCCCCTGTAGCAAGCTGTCCTGAAACTTTTTTTTTTTTTTGCAATAAGGGCTGAGGCCTTCTTTGCAAAGCTAATTAACTACTTTGCTCTTGAACTGAGGAAATCCATTTACACAATTAAAATAAACAGAAACCCACGGATACATTGAGGGAAGTTAACTAATATAACTTTCCTTTTCAACTAATTAACTCAGGCAAATTGTTTGTTGTGCTGATAAATTACTGCTCCCTTGGAAAGAAGTTGTTACAGTTCACCCCATGCTGGTAAGAAAGCAGCAGGAAGTTATGGCATATAAAAGAGAGACTGGTTGAGAAGAAAATGTTGGTTGTGTGGCTCCACATTTTTTTTTTTTAACTTTTCAGCTATTAGGCTTTCTGACTGTAAGGAAACTAGGAACATGCTATTAAGTCTTCTTTCCTGAAAGTCATAAAAATGCAGACAGTCTTACTCTCTAGATAAATAAAAGGGGAAATATGACAGAAATATGGGCAATTTCATAATGCAGGACAACTGCAATAATGGACTGGACTCGAGCAGAACTAAAAGTCCTGGATAGGAAGACCAGAAAAACAATGAAAACGTATTCATCCACATAGCAACACTCATGGACTTTACTTATCAAGGAGCATAGATGGGCATGGAATATTGCAAGTATACCAGATAGTTGAAGAATTTAAAAGGGCATTGGAAGAATATCTGAAGGACAGTGTAGAAGATGTACTAGTATTCCATGAAGGCTTACTGAATATCAAAGAGACCAAACAGGCCTACAAGAAAGACCAAATGAAGAATAGAAAAGACACGTGGTAAGGCAAAGTATTACATGGCCAGTATGCACACATCTGTGCAAATGTGCTTGCTTGCATGTGTGTGTGCGCACCCACACACAGGCAAAGCAGATAACAACAAGATCTGGCAGTGGCTAACAGCAGGAAAGTTGAAGAAAGAGACAGAGAGATTACTTCTGGCTGCACATAAGACCAAGCTGTAAGGACAAAATGCATACAAAGCCAGAACTGAGATGACAGCAAATGCCACTTCGGTGAAGAAGAAACAATGCATCACTTAGCTGTTGTGAGAAGATTACACAAGCTGACTCCAAACAATGGCAAGTAGCAACAATGATGCATTGGAATATCTGTAAGAAATATTGTTTTCCTGCAAGCAAGAACTGAGGACCAAGCACTAGAGAAAGTAACAGAAAATGAAGAAACTAAAGTACTCAGGGATTTTAGAATTCAAATAGACAAGTATCTGCCACGCAGCATCTCAGACTTAACAATGATTGATAAGAAAGACACAGTCTGGGTTGTGAATGTTGCAGTACCTGGAAAGAACAGAATAAGGGAAAAAGTACTAGAGAAAATTGTACTGGAGAAAAATCACAAAACACAAAGGCAACAAATAGAAGTAGAACAACTGTTACAAAAGAAAGCAAGGATAGTACCAATAATAATAGGTGCCTTGGGTGCATTTCCAAGACATCCAGGTGAAATTCCAAGAGCATCTCCAAAGAGCATCTGTTTGACCACCATCAGCATTGCCAAATCACCATCAATCAATTGCAAAGCTTTATAGCTTTATTTTGAATGGCTTACATCCTGTGACAATACCTTTAATATTATTAAAGAACAACATCTGTCTATCCCAGGTCCTTAAGAAGGACTTGATAGGAGGACCAAAATGCCAAATCCAGACTAAACACTTGACTGACTGTGCAACCAACCATAATAATAATTCGTTAAATTTATATGCCACCCAATTTCCAACAACTCTGGTCTGCTTAAGAATTTTTTAAAAAAACCAAAAGAATAGGAAAAGCACACCAACACACACAAATAGCATAAAACAATGCTATTGTTTTATAACAATAGAAGAAAAACAATGGCACAGAAACCCAAAAGGGAACAGAAAGTAAGAAATTAGTATTAGCCGTCCTCACCAAAAGCCTGGGTGAAAAACCACATCTTTAAGGCCCTGTGAAACACCAGCAGGATGAGAGCTGTTTGAATCTCAGGAGGAGTTTCATTCCGGAGGGCAGGTGCTACTATCTAGAAGATGCATTTCTGGAGCCCCGATAGGTGGCATTGTTTAATTGATGGGATCCAGAGTGTGGCAACTCTGCTATACTGAAACTGCCAGGCAGATGCTGAAGGAGAAATGCTGTCTCCCAGGTAACCATGTTAAACCAGTGCCATGGTTTAGAGATCCTGACAAAAACCTTAAATTGAAGCAAACTGGCAACCAGTGCAGCTGGCAAGGCAGAGGTGTTACATGACATACTGTGGTATGTTCACATTGCCCATACCACTTCATTCTGAACCAGCTGAAGTTCCTGGATAAGTCTTCAAGCAAGATTTGTTTTTTATTTGTAGAAAAAATTCTTAATTTATAGTTTTTTTTAAAAAAAATACCATGGTCAGTGATATTGAAAGTTGCCAAGAGAGCAGAAGCACAAGAATGGATGCACCACCATCATCCTGCCACAGGTCATCCAGGACCCAAAATTGTCTCAATGCTAAATTCTAGCCTGAAACCAGACTGAAAAAGGGCTAGATAATCTGTTTCTTCCAGAGTTCTCATCAGAAGGAAGTAAAAGTCACTTTTGAATTTCTATATGAATCTTTTGAAATGCAGGGAACAACTAATCAGCAATTCTGAAATGATGTTTGCCAGTCACAATGCACAAAAGACAATGGCAACACTCAAGGCAATTCATCATGATAACAGTTCTGTTATCAGTTGCCACTGAGTTGCCACTGAGTACCTGTTGGATACACTCTAGAAGTCTTTAGACCAAAACACAATAACAGAGTTGGAAGGGATTTTAGAAGTCTTCTAGTCTAACTTCCATGATTGCTTATTGGTTCTGTTAGATATAAATGCCTTATTCTCTAATGTGTAAATAATGTATATAAGAGACATCAGGGGTTAACTGTTTCTTTGACTTATAATATATTCATGACTCATCACTTGTATATATAGCTCCGCCTATTGTGTATATAAGGGGCTGCCCTCCACTATTCCCTGCTTCTATCTGAGAATATTCAGCTAATATAGAATGCCTTATGTAAATAAAAGGATTTATATTTAAACTATAAATTCTCAAATATTTCATTGAGTCAGATCCAGAAAATATTGCAACAATCTGGTAGCAGAGGATGGTTGGATTGACTCAATAAGGACTTAAACATGTCTAAAAGAGATAGACCCAACACCAGAGCATACAGCAGAGAGATGGAAGAAGATCCAGAAATAATAGATGAATCCACAAACGCAATCCCAAATGAACCTGAAGAACATACTACAGAAGATGAAGAAATAATAAATGAAGATGATGAACAAAACGAACTCAGGTCAGAAATACTAAAGCTCTTGAAGAATCAAAAAAGTGATGAAAATCTTATCGTGAAACTCCAAGATGTAATAAGAAACAACGGAGCAGCGAAAGAAAAACACATCACCACTAAAAAGGCAAAAGATCCAAAAATAGTAAGTGATGAGCTTACAGACAAAAATACAGTGAAGAGGAAGAGCAGCGGTCCTGCGCGAAATTTTGAATGGCTGCCATCTTCATTTCAACTGACTCCCAAGATGAACGAAGCAGAGCCAATCAGGAAGCCAGATTCAAAATATCTGGCGCGAAAAGCTCTATACGATGTGAAAAATGAAAAAGAAAAATCACACACATCCGAAGAATCAGAGACAGAGAATGAAGAAGACTTAATCGATATACAAGTAAAATCTGCCATAAAAACGCTCTACGCTACGTTTGGGACAAAACTAAAAATATCTAAGGAATCGCCAGAGAAGCAAGCAAGCGAACTAACACCTCGAGGACTGCCTGCCACCATTCCGAACTCGAGAACAGCAACGCCCGAACCCAGAGAGCCTTGCCGATTCCGCCCCACACCGAAAACAGAAGCAAGCGACGTTGTTCGAGAGAGAAGGAAGGGAACGGTCGCCACCGCCAGGACCCCAAAGAATGAACCGAGAACCGACTCGTCCGAGGAAGAACCAAGCGAGCAGACGGCGGTGGAGAGAACCTTCTACGATGAAGTCAGAGACGAAATGAGAAGTGCGCATGCGCGAAGACATGAAGACAGCCCGGGAAGATTTGAATTCTTGAGAGAGCCACACAGACTCGCAGCTGACATCCCTACACCATTCTGCAACTTTGTGCATTTGCAAGACCACGGACTGCCTCAGGTTGTGAGTAACGGTCAAAACAGTTTAGGAAACTTGCCCAGTGACTTCCCAAAATTAAGGGTTGATGGTAATAACCTGCAAGAATGGTATCAACAGCTTCAGGTTATTTTCATGAAAGAAAATTTACTATTTTTTATTACTAATCCCCCAAGAAGACCTTGGGCTTTAAAAATAGATAATTTACACCACAGAGCCTTTTTTCTAATAATAGCCAGCATATCTCCTGCAATGTATTATAGCATCAAATCAAATCTGACTGTCTCTGAAATCATTCAATGTATGTTTAATTTGTTTCACAGCAACAGTGTAGCCACCACAACAAGGATGTCTAAAGATTTCTTTTCTTCTAGAGTAAAGCCAGGGGTTTCTATAAGTGAGCACATAATATATTTAAACAAAATAAGGGCTGAACTACAATTAAGGGGGGAAGTAATTTCTGATCAAACAATGAAAAGTGTCATTATCAATTCACTTGATTCGTCATGGGACAATTTTATGTTACATTTAGATACCATTAACCTAGGATATTTATCAGTAGAAAATCTATCCAACAAATTGATAACTGAGGATAACTCAAGAAAAAGTCGCTCTAGCAATCACACAGAGCATAGACCCCTTAGGAAAGTAGCTTTCCAAGAAAAATATAATGAATCATATAGATGCCATAATTGTGGGTCCAGAGAACACAATAAAAGAGATTGCCCCAGATTCTCAAGAGAAAGGCACAGACCAGAATACACGAACAGACATAATTATAGACAACATTCTATAGACAGACACAGATATAGAAGTCACAAAGAAAATAGAGGGGGCAGAGAAAATTCAAGAGATAGGAAATCTGGCTCACTGAATGGACTAAATAAACATGACAATACAAAATCACAACAAGGTGAAAACAATAATTGGCTTATAGATTCTGGAGCCACAAATCATACCACTAATAATAAAAATATATTATCTTCTTTCATAGAAGATAGATTTGTAATAAAGGTAGCTAACCAAGAAAAGGTTCAAGTATTAGGCAAAGGAAATGTGACTTTGCCTGGTTTAGGAAAAATAGAGGGGGTATTGTTAATACCCGAAATACCTCATAACATATTAAGTGCCTTAAAACTAAGTAGGGACTCTGACATTAATATTACTTTCTCAAAGGGAGAAGCTATTCTAGAGAAAAACAAGTGCAACATAGGTACTGTAATGATTAAAGGAGGTCTACCTTATCTTATAACAAAAGAAGAATGGTTACATAATATTGATTCAAATGTTGAGGAATGTATAGAAACAGATGATGAAAATGTCAGCAATAATGACAATGATGATTGTAGGATAACTCATGATCATACTGATACATATGATATAAAGAAACCAAAGATAGGAAAACCTATTCATGATGAGTGTGCTCATGTCTTACACAGAAAATTAGGACATGCTAGTTTTCCTGTAGTACAGAAAATGACTGAACACGCAGAAGGTGTCAAAATAAAAAATTGTGAAAACTACTTGGAATGCTCAGTATGTAAATCTACAAAGCTGAAAACTAGTCCCAAACCAAAAAGGTCTGCTAGGACAACTAACAAAATTTTTGATTTAGTACACATGGACTTAGTAGGACCACTTACTCCATCTATCACATATAAAAAACGTTATTTTCTAACTATAGTGGATGATTATAGCCGTTATGGTTTTGTTTATACATTAAAACATAAAGATGAGACTTTTCAAAAATTTAAGGAATTTTATAAACGCATAGAGACACAACATAATATTAGAATAAAACAAATCATGACAGATAGAGGATGTGAATTCATGTCTAAAGAATTCTCTCAATGGTTAAAAGATAGAGGAATGCTACATTACACTTCCAATCCATTTTCTGCATTCCAGAACGGAATTGCAGAAAGAAAGAATTCCACTTTACAAACCATGATTAGATGTACATTAGAGGATGCTGGCTTAAGCAAACACTTTTGGTCAGAAGCCCTACACTATTCAAATTATACACAAAACAGGACCTGGTCCAGCATCCTAAATAAGACACCATACGAAGTGATGTATAATAGAAAACCAAAATTGACACATATGCATATTTTTGGAGTCACTGCAGACGTACACATACCTAAACAATTAAGGAGAAAGGGAGAAAATGTGTCCAGAAGACTTAAATTCATGGGATATGAAACTGGCACAAAAGGATATAGGTTCATTGATAGTAACAATAAATTTATAGTTTCCAGATCAGCAGTGTTCCATGAACATGCCAATTGGTCTAAATTACATCTTAATGAAATATTCCCAAACAAACACCTAGAAACAAAACACCATAAGGAAAGAATTGTAAATAAACAAAATATCAACAAACATGAAAACAAAACAAAAACATGGACAAATAGCCAACACAAAATAAAGATTGATACATTAACTAAAAAGGAGGCAAGATATATGCATGACAACAATAGCAAACCAGAAAGAATTATTAGAAACAACAGAAATAAAATGCCAAATAAATATAAAGATTACATAATGAATGTAAATAGTGAACCAACAACTCCTAATACATACGAAGAAGTATTAAAGCTTCCTCGTGAAGAAAGAGAAAAATGGGAACTTGCCATGAAAAAAGAAATGGAAAGTTTACAAGGATTAAATGTATTTACACCCACAACTGCACCTAAGGACAAAACTATTATAGGCACCAGATGGATATACAAAATTAAAAATTTAGAAGGAGGCAATTCATTATACAAGGCTAGATTAGTTGCTCAAGGTTACGCACAAAAATATCCAGAGGATTATACAGACACTTATTCCCCTACTGTAAGGACAGAGAGTGTTAAAACAGCTTTAGTGGTAGCCTCAGCGCTCAACCTTGATGTATTTCAATACGATATACAGACTGCGTACTTACACGCAAAATTGGACAAGGAAATATATGTAAGAGCCCCTCACAGTCAATATACTAATAGAAATGAAACTTGGTTGTTAAACAAAAGTCTATATGGATTAAAACAATCCGGTAAAAGATGGTATGATTGTTTAGTAAAGGTACTCAAAACTATGGATTTTAATGCCACATCTGCTGATAACTGTTTCTTTATCAAAAGGGGTAATGATTGTATTGAATTTGTGCTAATTTACGTAGATGACATCTTATATATTGGTAAACACAAGGAAAAAAGAGAAATGTTTGTAAACAAGTTAAATGAACACTTCTCACTAAAATCATTGGGTAAAGTAAACAAATATCTTGGTGTGCAAATTAGCAAAACAAAAAAGGGATTTCAGCTTACACAAAAGGATAAGATTTTAGAACTTTTGAAAAAATGTAATTTGATGGATGCTAAACCATGCGATACTCCCATGCTAACTGATTTTCTCAGAAACACTAATGAACCATCCACTGAATTCAAGGATAACACGTTTTATAGATCAATCATAGGTTCACTTCTTTATATATCCAATTGGACCAGGCCAGATATTGCCTTACCACTTAATTTGTTATCCAGGTATGTCAGTAAACCAACAATATATCACTGGGAAGCTATCAAAAGAATTTTAAGATATCTAAAAGGCACCATAGATTTTTGTCTTGTATTAGAACCAAATAGTAACAAAGAACCAAGACTCATATGTTATGCAGATGCGGATTGGGCAGGAGACACATCTTGCAGGAAAAGTACATCAGGCTATATCTTCTTTTTAAATGACTGTCCAATTTATTGGTATACCGGCAAACAAGAACTAGTAGCCACTTCAACGACTGAAGCAGAATACATCTGTTTATCCAAAGCTGCTAATAACCTTGTATGGTTTAATGACTTAATTTCAGAAGTGTGGAAGAAACCTACTTTACCTTTTATTATGAATGAGGACAACAAAGCGGCTATTGAAATCTCTAGATCTGATGCTATTGGACAGAGATCTAGACACATAGACATAAAATTTAAACATGTGAGACAACTGTCCCACGATGGATTTATAAAAGCTGTACACTGTGACACCTCAGAACAGATAGCTGACATACTGACAAAACCTCTACCTTCTAAGCAACATAAATATTTAACTTCCAAATTACATGTATTGTATAGCCCTGAACCTGAATGTAATTGGTGTTGTATGACTAATCGGCATTTAGAGGGGGATTTGTTAGATATAAATGCCTTATTCTCTAATGTGTAAATAATGTATATAAGAGACATCAGGGGTTAACTGTTTCTTTGACTTATAATATATTCATGACTCATCACTTGTATATATAGCTCCGCCTATTGTGTATATAAGGGGCTGCCCTCCACTATTCCCTGCTTCTATCTGAGAATATTCAGCTAATATAGAATGCCTTATGTAAATAAAAGGATTTATATTTAAACTATAAATTCTCAAATATTTCATTGAGTCAGATCCAGAAAATATTGCAACAGGTTCCCTATGACTATCATTAAGTATTGTACCTTATGATTTTTGACAAATGTATCTTTTCTTTTATGTACACTGAGAGCATATGCACCAAGACAAATTCCTTGTGCGTCCAATCACACTTGGCCAATAAAGAATTCTATTCTATTCTTTTTTTTTTCATTTATATCAGGGCTGTCAAATTCACGGCCTGCAGGCTGGATGCATCATGTGCTGGCCATGCCCATGGCCGATTTAGCGAAGGGGGAAAAAGTTGCAAAACGTCACGTGATGATGTGAGTTTGACACCCCTGTTTTCTAGGAAACATGCATTCTAGGAAGTTTTCGTCTTTGGTTTCGTGCATTTCTGTAGAAATATACCATGTTTCCCCAAAAATAAGACCCTGTCTTATATTTTTTTGAAACCTGAAATAAGCGCTTGGCCTTATTGCCATGCACTCAAAAGCCCGATTGGGCTTATTATCTTATTTTGGGGGAAAACAGGGTAGTGGTTTTTTACATATAGTGCAACTCCACCTCCTCTTTTATGGGGTCTGGATTTTTTTGAACAGTTTATATTCTTCTATCAGTATGTACCAGTCATGGGTTTTATCCCACCAAGTTTCTGTAATTCCAACTATATCATATCTACCTTCATATATTAATAATTCAAGTTCATCCTGTTTGTTCCCCAAACTTTGTGCATTTGTATATAGGCATTTGAGATCTTTATGTCAGACTCTGGGTATGCTTCCTATGTCTCCTATTTGGTGTTTGAGAATAGGTGACCTGTTCTTTTTTGTGGTAGCCCCTTAGATATTGGAACACTGCTAACATGTCACTCCTAGTCCTTCTTTTCATTAAACTAGACATACCCAATTCCTGCAACTATTCATAAATTTTAACCTCCAGTCCCCTAATCATCTTTGTTGCTTCTCTCTGCACTCTTTCTACCGTAGAGTCTCAACATTTTTTTTACATTGTGGCAAATGTGGATGCAGTATTCCAAGTGTGGTCTTACCAAAGCCTTATAAAGTGGTATGATTTTCACATGATTTTTAAAATAACTCTTCAGTCCAAGTAAGCATCAGGAAAATACTAGGGATCGGAAACTTCATCAGCTTAATTTTGGACATCTGCATCAATCTTTAATAACCAGTTAGAAGTTTGGGATCCATCTGTCACTACTCATATCCATTTAACATATATTGTCTGATATTGGTAATTAATACAACGCTCCTTTTTTAATTCTGCCATATGAGTGTGTGACCTTCTATGAAAAAACAGACACACAAATCAAAACCCAATTTCTTTTCTCTTTAGGAAAATTAATGAAAGTTAGACATATACAAACCAGATCATTAGCCAACTCAGACTCTCACCTTCCCGTAGCAATTTAATCTTTCTGACATTTATATGGAAGATGTTTTAATGCATTGTTCAGTCTCCTCCAGTGTTGAATAGGGATATAGTGATGAGTTATTTCCCACTCTACAAAGGATGTCTTGAGGCACAGTTTCATTCTTCTTGTCATTATCTTATCATATAAAATTACATCTATTCATAATCCTTAGCTAACAGATCATCTTCTGTTCGGCACTACATGGTTTTTGTAGAAATTTTCTGATTGTAGTGTCTCAGTAAAAGGAAAGGATTTACCAATCATGCCATGTAAGAGTTAAGTCAAGCAATGCTTCTAAAACAGTCCTTTTTTCAAACAACGGGCTCTATATGAATCTACCTGTGTGTGGTACTTCTATGGATGCTGTCTGTTCTCTAGGAACAAAAACATAAGCAGCACAGTTGGGTTTTTTCCGGTTCTGAAGGACTGAAGAAGCTTCTTGGATGAGAAACGAAACATTTTCAAGGGGAAAAAAACCAAGAAGAGTCCAGTTGCCTTTTAAAAGAGCAAGTTTGGGACAACCATAACCTGGATGATTGGGAATCTATATAGACATAAGCTATACAGGTTCTGATTAAAACTTCTCTGTTTTACTTTACATGTGCCCCTATTCTATCAATCAGCTATCTGTTACCATGCATGCTTGCTAATATCCTGAAGATATAGAGGGAATACTGAAGGAGGCTGGGAAGAATTGGTTTCAGGCCTCTGTTGCAGCAGTTCTCTGACTCAAATATGGCTAAAGGTAGCAAGAGACTTCTTTTTTTTTATTGAAAAAGTTTTTCAAATACAAATTCCCCCCCCTTTCCCCCCCTCCCTAACCCCCTCCCCCTCCCCTCCCCCCATGGCTTCTCCAAGATGAAATCCAAATTAATATCACATTATATAATACTTTACCACCTTATACACCACTCCCTATGTGCTATACATTTCTTCCTAACATTTAATTTAATTTAATTTAATTTCCAATTTATATACCGCCCTTCTCCCTGAGGACTCAGGGTGGTGTACAGCCAAGATAAAAAACATAGAATACAAATATTAAAACATTTAAAAATATATATAAATTTTGGCCCGAAAGTTAAGAATCACAGACTAATTAAAAGAATTTAAAAATTTCTTCTTAAGCCAGCCCGGCTTGCTGAAAAAGATGGGTTTTCAGGGAACGACGGAAGGCATTGAGGTCATGGATTCTTCTTATCTCCGGGGGCAACTGATTCCAGAGGGTGGGAGCCCCCACAGAGAAGGCCCTCCCCCTGGGGGCCACCAGCCTACATTGTTTGGCTGATGGCACCCTGAGGAGGCCCTCTCTGTGGGAGCGCACGGGTCGATGGGTGGTCGTCAGTAGCAGCAGGCGGTCTCGCAAATAGCTAGGCCCTATGCCATGGAGCGCTTTAAAGGTGATAACCAACACCTTGAAGTGCACCCGGAAGACCACCGGGAGCCAGTGCAGCTCGCGCAGGAGCGGTGTTACATGGGAGCGCCATGTTGCTCCCATCACTACCCGCGCTGCTGCATTCTGGACCAGCTGGAGCCTCCGGGTGCTCTTCAAGGGGAACCCCATGTAGAGAGCGTTGCAGTAGTCAAGGCGAGAGGTGACGAGGGCGTGAGTGACTGTTCACAAGGAGTCCCGATCAAGAAAGGGCCGCAACTGGCGAATCAGGCGAACCTGATAAAAGGTCCCCCTGGTAACAGCCGTCAGATGTTCCTCCAAAAACAGCTGCCTATCCAGGAGGACTCCCAGATTGCGAGCCCTTTCAGTGGGGGCCAAAGACTCGCCCCCAATAGTCAGTGATGGAGTCAACTGACTATATCGGGATGCCGAGAGCCACAGCCACTCAGTCTTGGAAGGGTTGAGCTTGAGCCTGTTCCTCCCCATCCAGATCCGCACAGCCTCCACGCACTGGGACATCACTTCAAGGGCATCGTTGGGGTGGCTTGGGGTGGAGATGTACAGCTGGGTGTCATCAGCGTATTGGTGGTATCTCACCCCAAAACCACGGATGATCTCGCCCAGCGGCTTCACATAAATGTTGAACAGAAGGGGCGAGAGGACCGATCCCTGCGGCACTCCACAAATAAGAGGCCTCGAGGTCGACCTTTCCCCCCCTGCCAACACAAACTGCGACCGGTCGGAGAGAAAGGTGGAGAACCACCGCAACACAGTGCCTCCCACCCCCAACTCTTCCAGCTGGTGCAGCATGATACCATGGTCGATGGTATCAAAAGCCGCTGAGAGATCTAATAGGACCAAAACAGAGGAATAACCCCTGTCCCGAGCCCTCCAGAGATCATCCACCAACGCGACCAATGCTGTTTCCGTGCTGTGCCCAGACCTGAAACCCGACTGGAGCGGATCTAGATAGGATGTTTCCTCCAGGAATTGCGGAAACTGTTACGCGACCACACTCTCAACAACCTTCGCAATGAAGCGAAGGTTGGAGACAGGACGATAGTTAGCCAATATTGCCGGATCCAGGGACGGCTCCTTGAGGAGAGGCCTCACCACCGCCTCTTTCAGGGCAGCGGGGAAGTGAACATTATTATTATATCCCCTGTATACTATACATTTAACAGCATTCGGCTAAAAACTATATAATAGATCCTAATTTGGCATTTATTCTACTCATAATCTACCCATTTCCTCCACCTGGATACTTATATTTCTTTTAAATATATTAATATCTAAACATAACATCCCTTTTCCTAAACTAAGCAATCAGTAACCTAACCTATCCCCTTGTACCATATCAATTTTATATCACCCACTTTCCTACAGGTCTACCGTACATAATATATTTAATATCTTTATTCTTTTGCCCATATCACTAAAAGATATTTCCATAAAACCCTCAAATGACTTTAAATTTGTATTCCATATAGTATCTTCTGTAATGTCTTTCAACTAGATTGTTAATTCCATCGACCATGTTAGGGTAACATCAAGTCCTGCTTCCAACAGTGTATTCAGTATCTTCAATTACCATCTGCCCCCATCATTAATAAGTATTTCTGTATATATAAAAAAAACCCCGAGTGACTTTATATTTATATTCCATATGGTATCTTCTGTAATGTCTTTTGTCTAGATTATTAATTCCAACAACCACGTTAGGGTAACAGCCAGATCATCTGCATGCCCCAATTCCATAGTTCTCTTGCCTTATAGCTCAACATATACGTAATCCATTTTTCAGAGAGTCCAAAATAGAAAGTTCCAGTCCGCTCAATCACAGGCCATCTTCCACATCCCAAAAACACCAGCACTGCAGAGATCTGTTATTCTTCTCAAAATAGTATAAGTCTGTAATTTGCCTCAGTTATATTTTCATGTATCAGCCTTCTATAAATCCCACTTATTATATTTAATCGTCTCTTAAATAACTGGCATTAATCTGTTGGCTAAAAAAGAATTGTTTAGTTTAAAATTTTTTAGTTTTGTAGAACCTGCTTCTTCTTTTCTTAACTTGTTGTGGTTTAGATCTCCACCCTGGTTGCCTTTCTAGGACTTGTATATCAGCTGATTGAATTACATGCTGGTCTTCTTGATAAGACATTAAATCGAGATCCAAAGCCGCCCCTCTTATATTTATAGGTGATCCAGCTATAGCCTCTGAAGGAGAATCCAAAAGCGGCTCATCCAAAAAGCCCTCTATAACTTGTTGTTTTTCCATTACCTCCATCTCCATCTGCTTAGCTTGAGTTTCAATCTCTTGTTCATTTTGCTTTTCTTTATCCCCCTCCTGTATTCCTGACACTGATGACATATGTGGAGATGTTGGGCCCATTTTAAAAACCTTGTAGTAAAATTCTTCCACTTTTTCAACAGTGTTTAATTGATATCTTTCTCCTTGATATCTCAATATTATACCAACTGGAGTATCCCACCTAAATGGGATGTTTTGTTTCTTTAGCTCAGTCACCAAAAATCCAAAGTCCTTTCTATCTTTTAACATCTTGGACGGCAGCTCTTTATATATCCAGATCTTCATTCCATTCATTTCTAGAGTGGAGTTAAAAGACTTTTGCACAATATCGTTTCTTATTCCTTTATCAGTAAAATAAATCACCACATCTCTAGGCAATTGTCTTTGCTTTGCCACCCAAGAATTTATTCTGAAGACCTTATCAATCTTACAGAATACCTCTTCAAAACTAACCTTTAAAATCACAGCCAGAACTTCAGCAGACATCTTTCTCAAGTCCTCTCTGTTATTTTCCTGTATTCCCCTCATTCTGATCGCAAATTCCATGGATCTGAATTGCATCATTGTAACTTCATTTTCAATCCTTTGATTTATATTATCTACATTGTAAGTCTTGTGATCAGCTTCCTTCATTTTAGACTCTACTTCTGAGCTATTTTCTTGAATCCTTGTCAAGACATTTTCAATTCTTTGTATTTTATTATCCAGATTATGAATCTTATAATCAGCTTCCTTCATTTTAGACTCTATTTCTAAATTGATATCTTTATCCATCTTTAGAATTACTTCTGAAAAGCTTTTCAAAGCTGTTACAATATAGCGCTTCAGGTTATCATACTTTTGTTGAACCAACTCTTTAATTTCCTGTCTAAATTTTTCAAGATTCTGGTTCATAATCTCATCATGTCTTGCCAACTCCTCCACAACAAATTCCTTTAAATCTTTAAAACCATTCTTCTGCATCTGCAAGCTCAAAAATTGCTCTTGTGATTTATAAATGGGGGAGCCCCCCCCCCACAGCTTGGTTGTCTGGCTTTGTCAGTTTTAACGCCATCCTGCCACGCAAACAGACTCTTTTTAAAGAAAAAGTCTTCTCTCCACACAATATCAATATCAAGTCTCTAAGAAGGAAGAAGCATGAAACAGAAATTTTTCTCTTCTCTTCTAGCCAGTGCTATTGCTTCAAATACTTTGTAGCATATTAAACCATTCAAACGGAAAGACTTTCGCTTTCAGCTTTCTTCTCAAGCCTCAGCCAGCCGCCATTTTAAACTTTTTTTCCCCCTTTCACTCTTTCTTCATTCTTAAAATCAATCATAGGGTTGTTACAAATACTTGCAATTTAGAGTCCCAAATCCGGATTTCATCCTGCTTATTCAAGCAATCTGTTAGTTTTCGCTGGTTAGGTTGGTCACATGGTCTAGCTCTGCAAAGCGCAGAGTTCCCCCGAAGCCCGGAGCAGCGACGAGCTGGATAGGGAGCCTCATCCTGCTTCCTCCCCAAGAGTAAAAAAAAAAACTCTGGGGACTTCGCAGAGGGCTCTACCTGTTCTCGCCGGCTTTCCTCACATTTCCTTAAAAAAACGGAGTTTTTTGAGCCGCCTCTCAGTTGTAAAGGCGGCTCTTTACGGGCGGCGGGGGTGGCGGTCCCAAAAGACCGTCTAGCGACGATGGAAGCCAAACCGGAAGCCCGGTAGCAAGAGACTTCTGACCCAAAGGTTTATGGGAGCTTTTGTGAATGACCCTAAATGAATACAGCCCCAATCTGCCATTGAGCAATTAAATGTTAAAGCAAGGAAAGCATTTCCTTTAGAGATGGAAATAACCATCAGAAGCAGAAGGATATAGAAGAAGCAAAGAGAGTGTTATATACAGGATCCAAAGTGGGTCGGTCACCAGGACCAGAGGTTAAGTCTTCCAAGTTTTCGGACTTGTGCTGAAATCATATTCAGAGAACTTCCCTGAGGATGGGAGTCCGAAAGCTCAGAAAACTTAACCTCTGGTCCTGGTGACCGACCCAGATTGGGTCTTGCAACATTATCCTGGGACTTGTATATTTGCCTTTATTCCTGAGAGTGTGGTATATGGCTCACAATTTCTTACCATACCACATAAATATATTTTGTGACATTTGTTTCTAAGCGAAGACAAGCTTGGAGATCTGTATATTTTTATTCTATTAAAACATTATTTTTCTCTATTGGCATTCTTCTTAGCAACTTTTACAAGCCATCTCTCAAAAATAATGTTATTTCATTTAAATAGGGTGTTTTATTGAAAAAAAAAAAAAAAGAACAGTTGATTTCCCTTTCCTTAAGGTAACTGTGAAGCATGGAAAAAAATTTTTTTTTAGAGTTTCATAGAAATTGTGCAATATAAATTCCTTATGGCCAGAGAAGACCTCAATGCGAGATCCTCCCCAAATAGTTTCTGTGGAAAAGACTCATATTTCTCCAAACTCTGCTCCTCCCTTTCCCTCTGTTCCTCATTTCCAAAGTAAAAGCCCTCCCCTTCTAAGAAAAATAATTTATATTGTTGCTATCTGATCGCTGTAGAAAATCTCCTTCAACTACTTACGATTTTTTTTCAAAAGACAGGAAATCAATAACTTTCAGTTCCATCCGAAAAAGGAATCTAGATTTACTTTGCATAGCATTAGATGAGGTTAACCTGATTTTAAAATAACCCGTTCAGAGAAAAGCAGTAAAACTTGGGTTTTTAATAACTTTTTTTGTATGCGGCCAACTCCAGTGTTCATTTTCCCAGCCCTGGTCTGAGATCAAAGGCAACTTACCAAAGGATTCCAGTCATGGTATGAACATTCATCAACCAAGTCTCCCCAAAATCAGGAAATGTTACTGAGAAGTTAATGTATACATTGTACATGATCTGATTCTCTTTGCCTAATCTGCAAAACAGCTGCCTGGTTTTTAGACCAACTGTCTACTTAAGAGGTTTCATATGCCTCACTAATTGCAGAAGCCAAGTTGACAAGATGGCTCCCAGGATCACCTCTGCATGTGATCTGTTAAGCTGGGCATTAGAGTCAGGTCTCATTCAAGTCCAGGTCTCCTGTTCTGGGAGAGTCTACATCGGCCTTCTTTGCATGACACACTTAAGTGGATCAAGGGGAATGGTGACTAACATGTTGCATGACCCCCCAAACCCAGGCAATTGACCCATCTCTAAGGAGGTTAGTTTTAGCCCAGTCCTGAGGCTGTTTGTTAAAAGTCCATGCTTGTGATTGTGGTGATCCCGCTTGAGAGATACTGGGCTTTCATTTATTAGTTTAGATGCAGGAGGAAGGAGGAAGCTGGACCAGTGGTCTCCCAGTCTCTTTCCTGGTGAGTGAGTGTTATTCTGGTGAGACTGGTCTATCAGGGCAACCTGGTCTACCCAATTATGGGACAGAGTATACTGCTTCCGCTTCGCCTTTCAGCCCCAATCCAGGAGCCTTCACAGGCAATCGCTTTTGGAACAACCTATTTTTGTGTGTTGAATTTACGTTTACTGACAAAGAAATAAAGGGAAACCAGTATAGATCTATTTCAAGCTATTTAGCTCTCATCAGCTAGCCATACCCTTCTGGGATTCGAACCCGGGTTACTTGCATATATTAAGTAGATGTATTAACCTCTTCCTGGTGAGTGAAAGAGTTTGAAGATGGTCTGCAGATGAACAACCTCTTTATTTCATGTATTGTCAATACATAAAGACAGCTACCATATTTTTCGGAGTATAAGACACACTTTTTTCCCCAAAAAAAGAGGGTGAAAATCTGGGTGCAATTTATACTCTGAATGTAGCCCCGCCCAGCTTCTCAAACGGAGGTTTCAAAGGCTGAAAAAAGCATCAGAAAAGACGTTTCAGAAAAGAAGCCCCCAAACAGAGCTTCAGAGGCTTTTTTTCTGAAGCTCTCTTTCGGAGGCTTTCAGAGGCAAGAAAAGAAAGTTTTTTCTGAAACGGAGTTTCAGGAGTTTCAGTGGCAGGAAAAAAAGCAAGGCACAGAGCTCACAACCAAGTAACCTGTTACTAAAATTCACCTCTGGGAACAGCTGATTGGGGGTATTCCGGGAGGCCGATCCACCTGCCAATCAGATTTTTTTCTTATTTTCCTCCCCAAAAACTAAGGTGCGTCTTATACTTCGGTGCGTCTTATACTCCGAAAAATAGGGTAACCATTAGTTGTCTTTGTGTATTGCCAATACATTGGAAGGGATGTCTCAATACACTATATCTAGCAAATAAGCCTTTAGAAACATGGGGGAGAGCACATTGCCAGCCTCTCCAGTGCATCCTTAGAGCAACCAGACTGTGATTCAGTTTATGCCACAACACAGCCTGGTTTGTGGCTCGCTGCTGTGGACCTTGCTAAATGTATGTGAACCAGGACGCTCTGTTTATTTAAAGAACCATGTACAATATTGCCTGCATCTCACAGACACCTTGCATTCAAACTCAATTGCTTAGGGGAAATCTCCCGCCCTCTCCCCCTTGCCTTTTTGGAAGCATAAAATATGGGAAAACTAGCCCCCTTTTGGCCTACACTTTATTAACCAGCACAGCTTTTCCTTCACCCCCTCCCCTCTGTACCTATGCTAAACTCGGTTATTATCAACTAGATGCTGAGGATAAGCATTGCATTTTAATGGTCTGCGAGTTCTTTGTCCTCCCTATACAAATAATTTTGGCTCTGTTACAAGGATGGATGTACTGTATTAAGCTGGCCTGCTGCATTTATCAGCTGTGTCACTCACCTTAAACCCAGCTGCTTTGTTTTCACTTTTGTAATAAATGGAGTGTGCAATGGTCTTTACTTGCAGATTCCAGAGGATATACCGATTCCTACAGTATACCGAGTTTGGAAAACTTTCTGCGCTCCGAAGATCAGTCCCTTTAGCCCAGATATAGGAAGAAGTTGAAAGAAAGATACTTTTGTTTTTGTTCCAAAACCTCAGAAAAAAGAATTAACCAGAATTTTGTAAGATTGCAGCAATGCAGCCCTGTTCGTAGAAATTCCCAGCCAAATTTCTGAGAATAAAAAGTTTATTTTGGAAAGAGAAGAACAGAGGACAATAACATTAGGACAAAGAATTTCACACACAAAAAATACATACATTCAATCTAACTAATTTATTAGACATAGATTAACTACTTGTACACATTTTGAGTTTTTGAACATTTGCTAGGTATTTTGTAGAAATAATCTTTAGCCTTTGATAAGATGCCATTAGAAAGATTCAGGCAGAAAGCAAAGTCATTTTTATATAAGAATGAGTTTTGTGAAAACAGCCTGCTAGTGGAGACTGTTTTGTCCAGTTATATAATACCCTGCATTTTTGATGTCAATAAACTAACCAACAAATCAAAAACTTACCTGACCTCTTAATTATCTTTCTTAACAACTGCAAACATACAATTTATACAAAGCCTTCCAATTGTAATCAGACGGGCAGGCTATAAAACAAAGTCATCATGTAAATTATTATGGAAGATCAAAATATAACATCTGGCCCTGTCAGATTTCCCAGCAGGAAGTTAATTTAGCAGACCCTCTAGAGACATTGCTGAACAGCATTAAAAACAAAAATGCTTTATTTCAAAGGTATTCATATTGCTTTAGGGTATGCCAACAGTGCAATCAGAGGCATGCTAGTGAAATAAGCCTCTAATGCTTGAATGATATTCTTAAGTAAATGTGCAAAAAGAATCAGCAACTTTATTGTGAGAAAGAAATTTTGGGAGAGCCCATTTCATTAAATCATGTTTTCTCCTATCAGCGGGACACCAATCAATCAGTTTAAGAGCGTTGGGTCAAATCCGTGACCATAATTAAAGTCTTTGAGACTCGGGTATCCAGGAGACAAAATATTACTGAATCTCTTGTATCATGATTTTTGTTTTTACAAATTCTAACCTGCTTTTCTGCCTATAGGCATTCAATGTTTGTAAAAACTGCAACCTTGTATTTTTTTTTTTTTTAAAAAAAAAGCTTGCTCAAGCAATTTATCGTCAAAATTAAGGCTTGAAATATAGCTTAGCGCTATTTAAAGCAAATCGTTTACTCCTATTGATTTCAGTGAGTTTAATCCAAGCAAAGATTACCTTTTATCTAAAAATTCAGAATTTAAAAATGTATGGTGTGACATAATGCAGAATCAGCATTAAAGTTGCCTTTGGATTGCTCAAGGAAAAGTTGAAGACCGAGGATTCAGAATGGCTGAAATCTAAGTGAACAGAATACAGTATGTGAAGTTGCAGAGTATACTTAGTTCTGCCAATTTATGTGCCATGGAGTGATGCCTGTGTGAGAAATCTTTGGTGCTGAAGCAGTGGTGAAATCCAAATTTTTTTACTACTGGTTCTGTGGGTGTGGCTTGATCGGTGTGGCATGGCTTGGTGGGCGTGGTACGGGAAGGATACTGCAAAATTTCCATTCCCACCACATTCCAGGGGAAGGATACTGCAAAATCCCCATTCCCTCCACTCTGGGCCAGCCAGAGGTGATATTTGCCGGTTCCCTGAACTACTCAAAATTTCCGCTACCGGTTCTCCAGAACCTGCTGGATTTCACCCCTGTGCTGAAGTCCAGATCCCATTCAACAAAGTATAGATGAGGGTCCACAAAACAGAAGGGCTGGTTTAAAATGTCTTATAATGATGTGTACTGACAACAGTACTCTCCCTTCTCTCTCTCTCTCTCTCTCTCCCTCTCTCTCTCTCTCTCTCTCTCTCTCTCCCCCTCCCCCGCTCTCTTTCTGTGTATGTGTGTGTCTATGTGTGTCTATGCATGTCTGTGTGTTTGCTCTCTGAAGATTATTACTTTGGTGACTTAAGTTATTTATTACCTTGCATTTGATAGCTGGGATATAGTTTATTGCCCAGCAGTCTTCCACATCATAAAGTCGTCAGGTCAATTCCTGGTGACTCTGTGAATACATCCAAGTTATTTTCTTGGTAATAGTATAGCAATGGCTTCTTCCAGGTTTTTGTTTTGTTTAGTTTTGAACTTCACAATCTAGCCTATAATCCTGCCCATTTCCTAAAGGTTTCCCATTCAGTACTAACATAGTCCATTCTCCTTAGCTTTTTCACATGAGCTGTGCGTTGTGGCCAGGAAATACACTGTGAGGATCTAGGTAATGTTGTTTCCATAATATTTTCTGATATACCTATGGGTTAAAAAATAATTACAATTTAATTACAAATTTTTTTTCATCTTTTCAGTGATCAACAACAGAGAAATGGAGTGTTACGAAATTCCTTATCTGTTTGCTTTGTGACACAAAAGATTAATGTGGTAGTTAATTGAAAAAGCAGTAGAACTGTAGGTATGTATTGCTCCCTTATGACATTATATTAATCCACTGAAATGAAATTGATTTGACTATGTTGCAATTAGAGAGGGATGTCTGTTAATACTGTATTGAAAATTGGGTTTTGTCCATTATTGGAATGAAAAATGTAGTGATGAAGAGGAATTTGCTTACATCTCTGAAAACACATGTTTTCTGTGACTTTGTTTATGTAAGCCTTGAAGACCTGGATGTTCCCGTCAGTCCTGGGTTAAGAAGATGGCAGGTCTGTTTTGGGAATATAGGAGGCTGAGGGTTTTGTTTTTATTTCTCTGTTGCATATACGTTTTTTACCTTGTTTTTAATGTTGTACGCTGCCCAGAACTCCAGTAGAGTTGGGCAGCTTTAAAAATTTGACAAACTAAATAAAGAAGCTATTCTCCATAATTCCTTGAATGTTAGAAGATTTTATGGACATGTGTTTTTAATTTTGGTCCTACTGGTCCAATTTTTCTGTGAGCAAGATGTTCAACTTTTATTAATCCCTCTTTTCCCTAAATTCGCATCCTGTTCATTTTGAATACTCTTCTTGAAGGTCTTTTAATCTGTAGCAGCCACTTTTAAGTAGGACTAATGCAGAAGGAGAACTGCAATTCCAGGGACTTAATTCTGCTCGTGGTTCACAGATCTGGGTCTTAAGGGGGCTCTCCCTGCCTGAGGTCTTCCAGATGTGTTGCGATTTGACCATAATTCCCAGCACCCCCGAGGCCAGATTTAGGACATGCAATCCTAATGGGCTACATTCCTAGTTTTAATTCTAGCAGATAGGGGAAGGCTGTCGTAATGTTTAAACATATGTAAGTTCATGGAGGCCTTGTTCTGTAGGGAGAACCTTGGCCACATCCCTGGAGCCTGGAACTTAGACACGTGGCCTATGAAAGTTCATATCAACATGCTTATCTAGTAGGCTGATCCTTCTGTAGAGTCTTTCCATGTTTTCCTGCTTTGCAAATTCTTTCCCAGGAACCGCAAATAGATAATGAAGTCTGAACACGTATAATATGCTTTAAATGAGGATCTAGCTTTTGATTTTTTTGTGTGTGGCTGTCAAGCTGTTTTTTTCTCCCAATTACCATGTACTGTAGTATAGTGATGACTCTTTGTGTTCAGAAAAGAAAGTACAGGGTTCTGCAAAGAATAATGCCAGGAGGAAAACACACCGTTCTTTTAAGGTGGGTTAAATCATAAACATGGCTTTTTAGAGTTACAGGTAGAGCTCCACTTAACAACAGCTCGTTTAGTGACCGTTCAAAGTTACAATGGCACTGAAAAATGTGACTTTTGACCCTTTTTTCACATTTATGACCTTCGCAGCATCTCCATGATCATGTGATCAAAATTCAGATGTTTGGCAACTTGTTTATATTGATAACTGTTGCTGTGTCATGTGATCCCCTTTTGCGACTTTCTGACAAGCAAAGTCAATGGGGAAACCCGATTCACTTAACAACCAGGTTACTAACTTATCAACTGCAGTGATTCACTTAACAACTGTGGCAAGAAAGGTCGTAAAATGGGGCAAAACTCACTTAACAAATGTCTCACTTAACAAGAAAAATGTTGGGCTCATTTGTGTTCGTAAGTTGAGGACTACCTGTACTGGATTTTGCCTTTATGAAAATTCTGTTTCTCCATTCGAGATAAATGCGGATACAAGTTCTCTCATCCCAAGAACTGCATGCAGCTGACATACCGGGCTAAAAACAACAACACAGTACGACTTTTTGCTCTTTGCTGGATATTTTTATTTTGGAAAGTTTTTCCTGAAAGTTCATGGAGTTGAACCTAATGTAAGCTATTTGTGAATAATTGGGAAAAAATGCTGAAGTGCTCTTTGAAGCACTTCTCAAAGATAATGTGATCTCTTCTGAGTCCATGGACTAAAGTCTTTGCCAATGGGAACAAAATCAGTATGACTGCTAAAGAAATTAAGCTGAAATCTAGAAAGATTGGTTAGTTGCACCTAGCCTAAAAGACTGTTCTTTCAGCTCCCAATTTCAAGAAGTGGGGAATAATAGTAATATACCTTCATCTGATTAATTTGCTATAAGATTTCGCTGAAAACTTAGTGCAATGCCTTAAATATGCTAAATGTTAAATATAGCTTAAATATTCAGTGTTATATAAACATCATAAATAATAGGGCTAATCATTAAAAAAACAGTAAAAATCAAACACTGTGGATACTGCTTGGGTTACCAGGGCATTCTGCAAAAGGACGACATGACCTCCTTTTGTCTTTATGCCCTTCATCCAACAGATATAGTACCCTCCAATCAAATATTGTCCAGTGTTTTGAGTGCTTTGTGGTGTTTTTTTTTTTTTGTTTAAATTTGGACTGTTTCTACAACAATGGTTATTCAAAGTTTCATATATTGTGATCTTGATAATTGTCTGCTTCTTTTTCCCCCCTCATCCATCATCAACTGACTCAGACACTTAGATTTACATTATTTCTTTCTTGATTACAGCAACCAGCTTCAGTCCAGCGCCTTCAAAAGTAAAATTACAGTAGACTGTAACTCACATGATCCGTCATACGTTTCTATGGTGAAATTTGGAAAGCATGTCATTAATTCTATATTATCACAAGCATATGTTCTTTAAAATCAGGACTGTTAAAAAAAATTACAATCGAACAACCAGATGCTAGAAAAAAATAATTTAATGTGTGTGTGTGTGTGTGTGTGTGTGTATATATATATGGCTAAGTACAGTTTTTGCAGGTTTTTGCTGTAATTTTTCTCACAATGCCAAGAAAGTCATTCCCCCTCTTCCATTCTTTTCTAATTGTTTATGTCTTCTTTTGCCTGTTCAGATATATGGCAACCTTACAGAGGGGAGACTAGAACCCATGCTTCTGTACTCTTAGTCCAGCTTCTTTACCATTACTCCACCCTGGCTCTTAACAGAAGATATGCAAACCAGATTTTTGTTCCTCAATAGGTAATCCCACAATGTATGAATGTGAGAAGAGCTGTATTGTTGATTGTTAATTTTTTTAAAAAAAGAAGCACCCAACAAAGCAAATTCAGACAGTTGACTCAAACAGATCCAGTGGACAATTAATCAGTGGAATGGCTTGCCTCTAGAAGTTGTGGGTGCTCCATCACGGGAGGTTTTCAAGAAGAGATTGGACAATCATTTCTCTGGAATGGTACAGGGTCTCCTGCTAAAGCAGGGGGTTGAACTAGAGGACCTTCAAGGCAGTGGTGGGATTCAAAATTTTTTACTACCAGTTCTGTGGGTGTGGCTTGGTGGGCGTGGCATGGCTTGGTGGGCGTGGCATGGCATGGTGGGCGTGGCAGGGGAAGGATACTGTAAAAGCCCCATTTCCTCCCGATCAGCTGGGACTCAGGAGACAGAGAATAGATGGGGGCGGGGCCAGTCAGAGGTGGTATTTACCGGTTCTCCGAACTACTCAACATTTCCGCTACCGGTTCTCCAGAACTGGTCAGAACCTGCTGAATATCACCTCTACTCCAAGGTCTCTTCCAACCCTGTTATTCTTTGTTATTCGGTGCCCTTTTTCTTACCCCTAATTTGTTTGGCTTACTGTTTCTTTCTCCTTTTTGGTGCTTTGCATTATGTTGGTCTCCTCACAAGGAAATACCATGATTGGTACATGGTTGTGTCTTTATATGTGAGCATTTCAAATGGTCACATACCATTTTTCAAGCACCGTGTAAGGGCGGAGAGAGGGAAACTCAGACTGATGGCATACATTGAAGGAAGCAATGCAGGTTCGCCAGTCTTAACTCATATTGCCACTCCAGCTCTCTTGAGCTAGCCCATTTGTGTACGACTTTTGATATCCAGAGTTCCCTTAACAAAATTAAATGGCACAGAGTTCTAATCAGCCAAAAAGAAAATATACTGCTTATACTGCCTCTTTTAGCCGAAACCAACCAACCAAACAGTAGGAAAAAAGGGCCCCCAATAAAGACCATCCTCTTGGGTGACACATCTTATAGTGTCACACTTTAGCAGCTGAAATTATAGTTGGCTAAAAAGTATGCCTTTTTAAAAAGTTCTTAAAAAGAACTTTAAAAAAAGTTCTGCTTCATTGACTACGCTAAAGCCTTTGATTGTGTGGATCACAACAAATTGTGGCAAGTTCTTAAAGAGATGGGAGTTCCAGACCATCTTATTTGTCTCTTGAGAAACCTGTATGCGGGTCAAGAAGCAACAGCGAGAACTGGACATGGAACCACTGATTGGTTCAAAATTGGGAAAGGAGTCCGGCAAGACTGTATACTGTCGCCCTGCCTATTTAACTTATATGCAGAGCACATTATTGATTGATTGATTGATTGGTTCGATTTATATGCTGCCCTTCTCCGGAGACTCAGGGTGGCTTACAATGAGTTAAGCAATAGCCTTCATACTTTTGTATATACTTGCTTAGTAGGGCTTTTGGCCCTACTTTTGAATCAAAAGTTGGAATTAAGATTGCCGGGAGAAATATCAACAACCTCAGATATGCAGATGATACCACTCTAATGGCAGAAAGTGAAGGGGAACTAAAGAGCCTCTTGATGCGGGTGAAGAAGAAGAGTGTAAAGTTAGCTTGAAACTCAACATTAAGAAAACAAGCCCTCTCAATTCCTGGCAAATAGATGGGGAAGAAATGGAGGTACTGATAGATTTTATTTTACTGGACTCAAAGATCACCGCAGATGGGGACTGCAGCCAAGAATTTAAAAGATGCTTGCTCCTGGGGAGGAAAGCTATGGCAAATCTAGACAGCATACTAAAAAGCAGAGACATCACCCTGACAACTAAAGTGTGTATAGTCAAGGCTATGGTTTTCCTAGTTGCAATGTATGGCTGTGAAAGTTGGAGCATAAAAAAGGCTGAGCGTCAAAGAATTGAGGCCTTTGAACCATGGTGCTGGAGAAGACTCCTGCAAGTCCCTTGGACTGCAAGGCGACCAAACCGGTCAGTCCTAGAGGAGATCAACCCTGATTGCTCTTTAGAAGGCCAGGTCCTGAAGATGAAACTGAAATACTTTGGCCACCTAATGAGAAGGAAGGACTCACTGGAGAAGAACCTAATGATTGAGGGCAAAAGAAGAAGGGGACGACAGAGAATGAGGTGGCTGGATGGAGTCACTGACTCGGTAGGCGTGAGCTTAAATGGACTCTAGAGGATGGTAGAGGACGAAGGCCTGGAAGAACGTTGTCCATGGGGTCACAATGGGTCAGACACGACTTCGCAACTAACAACAACAAAAAAGCATGCCATCCCAGTGAAGAAAAGTGCTCATCTCTGATATAAAGGATGGGTGTGCTATCTTTTTTGAATCAAAGGCCACCATTGGGGACTAATGCAGAAAAAACAAGCTAGGAGAAAAGAGCTTGTCATCTATATCCCTCTCCCTTAAAAACTATAGACTCTTTAGAAAGTCAATTAATTCCTTCTGGCCAATCCGTTTTCATTTTTTAAACAACCGAATTAATCTCATTTATTTACTGAAATTAAGTAGCAGATGGAGAAGAAAGCTGGGACCATTTAGAAAGCCTTGGAGAAGACATAAGGTTGACCCATGGTTTCATGACATCTATTTTAGGTTGCAGTTATATCACCAGGAATGAGCTATGCTCATCCTTTGGTCTGAGATACTTGCTGTAATTCAATGTTTCTCAGTCTTGGCTGCTTGATGTGGACTTCCTCTCCCAGAATTCCTCAGCCAGTGGGAAATGGAAGGCCACACATCATCAAGCTGCCAAAATTAAAAAAAATAACACTGCTCTAATCGAAAGAGATACAGCAATGCAAACATTGGAGGAAAACTTTTCGGGGTCTTAGTTCAGGGAAAAAAGAGTGTGGATAACTTGATCTCTTTGTGTTCTGAGTCTGTGCACTGTCAGCCTGCATCTCTTAATAAACTCTCCCAAGCAAACTCAAAAGTGCTTTTTCAGAAGGCAACTGGACTGTTTGTTTTTCTTTGAGAAAGAAGAACAAAAATGTTTTGTTTCTCATCCAAGAAGCTTCATCAGTTGTGACGGCGAGTGGGGTGATGGAAGGATAGGTTCTGACCGGATGGAGGGGTGGGTGCAGTGGTGAAATCCAATTTTTTTTACTACTAGTTCTGTTGGTGTTGCTTGATGGGCGTGGTATGGTTTGGTGGGTGTGGCAGAGGAAGGATACTGCAAAATCTCCATTCCCTCCCCACTCCAGGGGAAGGATACTTCAAAATCCCCATTCCCTCCCCACTCCAGGGGAAGGATACTTCAAAATCCCCATTCCCTCCCCACTCCAGGGGAAGGATACTTCAAAATCCCCATTCCCTCCCCACTCCAGGGGAAGGATACTGCAAACTCCCCATTCCCGCCCCACTCCAGGGGAAGGATACTGCAAAATCCCCATTCCCTCCCCACTCCAGGGGAAGGATACTTCAAAATCAACATTCCCTCCCCACTCCAGGGGAAGGATACTGCAAACTCCCCATTCCCTCCCCACCCTTTGGGGAAGGATATTGCAAAATCTCCATTCCCACCCCACTCTGGGGCCAGCCAGATGTGATATTTGCCGGTTCCCTGAACTACTCAAAATTTCTGCTACCGGTTCTGCAGAACCTGTCAGAACCTGTCACCCCTGGGTGGGTGGATTGGAAGGATTGTGTTTCTTTGCAGTCATCTGGTCGTTAGCATTCTCTTGCCCTCACCTGAATCAGAGAACAGTTGGTTGTGGAACTGCTGCAAGAACTGGGTTGTGAAGTTTCTTGGATGAGAAAAACAAGGAAAAAAACCCCCAGTCCAGTTGCCTTTTGAAAAAGCACCTTTGAGTTTGAGACAATTATGACCTGGATGATTGAGAATCTCCACAGATGGAGGCATTGATATTTCCAAATACCCTTGAAATCGGAAAGATTATGAGATACCAAGATTTACTGAATCATGAAGGAGAACTTACTCCAAGACATCAACTCCAAAATGGCGATATAAATATTGATTGGTGGCACTATACTCAAATATACTCAAGATACAAGGCGGATAAAATCAAATATGGAATTGCAAAAGATCTGAACGAACTGGACAGAATTTTATTAGGAGCAGACCAGAAAATGATTACTAAAACATATAACCATCTTTTGAGAGACAAATTAATAGAAGAAACAGTTAAACATAATATGACAATGTGGGACAGGGACATAGGACATAATATTCAATTGGCTAACTGGGAGAAATTATGGAAGCAGAACATTAAAATGACAAGAGCCACATCTTACAAGGAGAACCTCATTAAAATGTTTTATAGATGGCACTTACCACCAGCCCGACTTGCCAAAATACACCCAAACACTTCGGCGTTGTGTTGGAAATGTAAATCAAAAAAGGGGACATATTATCACACTTGGTGGAAATGTAGGAAAGCCCAACACTATTGGCAAGATATAAAAAATATTATTGAAGAAATAACGAACATTCAAATAGAAAACAGTCCAGAATTTTTTCTATTTGGCATGATAACGGCACAACATCTTAAGGAAACGAAATATCTCATCATACATATCTTGACAGCAGCAAGACTACTGTTCGCGCAAAACTGGAAATCAGACCAACTCCCATCCAAAGACAAAATCGTTGCAAAGATAACAGAGTGTGCTGGAATGGACAAATTGACGCTGGAACTCCAGGAAAAGGAAGAAAGCGAATACTATCTTGTATGGCACCAATGGTATCAATGGCTGGAAAGGAAAATCAGCAAAAATGTAGAGGACAGAAATTAGGGTAAAGACTTTCATAAGGAGATGAACCCATAAGAAATGTAAATTTGTAGTGAAAAGTTATAACACTGGAATTAGACATTTAATAATTACTCTTTATTAAACTATATAAGCTCAATAACATATATTCTGTTGATGACAAAAGCGTAAATGTAAAATGTTAGGTGGGTTTGTAGGTGGTGGGTTTTTTGTTTGTCTTTGTATTGTATTGTATTGTATTGTATTGTCTTTATATCTGTGTTTATATTTAATAATAAAAAAAGGGAAAAAAAAGAGAATCTCCAGAGACACCTCCCCAAGCAAATAAACCTCTTTGAAGACAGAGGTTTATTTGATGAATTCCCTTGATGAATGTCTGTTTGGGTAGGAGTCTTATTACACCCAGTGGGATCTATTCCTGTGTGTAAGATGGCTCTTTTGTTTTTCTTCACTGGGTTACTCCAGCTCTTTGCTTACTGTACCTTCAAAAAGCACTTTCTTTACCAATTTCTTTTGTCCAGCTTCCCCCCCCCCCTTTTCATTTGGGAAATAGGCTGAGAGAAACAGTTGACTAATTTGCACATTTTAACAATTCTGGGCTAAAGAGATTCTCTCCCTCCCACCCTTCTCCCGCAAAGTATTAGATGGATGGTATTATGTGGTATTTACATTTTTCATTTTTTAATGGAAATAATTTCCTCTTCTTTTCTGAGGATTAGCTTCCAGCAGAGATGATCTTCCCCATAGTCACTCTTAGCAGAAAGATTATGAGCTCAGGCCACCTTTGAGCAACTCAGCCCAAGCACATAAGGATTCCAGCTGCTTTCCCGTATTATTCACAGGAGGTTGATATCTGGTCCAAACTAATAGCAGGAGAACGATCAACCCGGCTTCCTCCCACTTGGCTCACTCTGGATGCATTGATTACTGCTAACCGACGTAGCTGTGGATGATGAGCTTTGTCGTTCAGACAGGGGCACCAGTTTGGAGAAGGCTGAGTCTGCAAGAGGTTAGGTTGGGGATGGTTGCATTGGGCAGTAGAAACTGCAAGCAGTGCAATTTTACTTCCAGGGCAAAGAGAATACTTTATGAGCTCTGCTGGTATCTGATAGGTATCTTCTGTAGAACTTGAATCATGATCTAGACTTGGCTATTTTGGGGGAAACAACAGGCTCTTGGGAGTTTTCTACAAAGTCTTCTGAACAATTCCTGATCTGATTTGAAAGAAGGAACGCTGTGTGACACAAACTGGGCCACTCTCTTGTTTACTTTTGTCATGACCTTTGACATGCAAGTCTCTTCAGTTTTGTCAGTATAGGAGTATTAAAGTTGGTCTACTTAAACAGTTAAGGATTACTAAGTAACGTAACCCCATAATCTGTATGGACCCCTTTTGCACTTGTTTAAATGTTAAGTACTATCCCTTTTCTTCATCCACAGTTCTCATGTGCCTGTGTTGTATAGCTGTCAAAGTGACCTGTTTAACCTATACAGAACTTCTTTTAAAGTGTTACTTCATGGAATTCTCTCCCTCCTTCCCTCCCTCCCTCCCACACAAACATGGGTCTCCATTTCCAACTGCTTCCTTTTCTTTGTAAGAAGCTTGTTAATGGGCTCTTGATTGTATGGTTGCAGCACTGTTTCTTTGTGTAAGCAAAGCTGAAGTGGAGTTAACTACTTCTTCTTTGATGATACATGACAGGCCAATGACCATGTGGTGGCTTTTTTTTTTTTTGCACAATTTTTTTCCCCACAAGAAGCACGAGGACTCCACTGTGCTGCATAAATTGCACAGTGTGTAGGTAGCGACATAGAATAAAGTACACTCACTTCTGAGATGCCAGCCCTTTCCAAAGGAGCTAGCCAAGTAAATTCTGTAAGACAGGATGAAACAAAAGGATAAACTCCTTGAGGATGATCAGGCTTCTTACAGCATAATCTTCAGAGCCGACTAAAGTTCATCAGATGCATGTCTTTAAAACCCATATCTTAATAGGGAGGAAGGGAAATTATAAATGAAGTGGCTTAATGGCCACAGAACATAGTTTCTAGTGGTTCTTCTAATATAAAAACTAAATCATCTGCGAATGCTTGTAATTTATATTTTTCTTTTTTGATTTCCATTCCTTGTATTTCTGAATCTTGTCTAATACTTCTGGTTAAGACTTCTAGTGTTGATATGAATAGTAATGGAGATAGTGGACAGCCTTGTCTCATTCCTTTTTTTATATTAAAATTTTCTGTCACGTTTCCATTCACCATCACTTTAGCTCTCTGGTGCGTGTAAATTGCCTTTATCATATTTGTAAATTTTTCACCAAAGTCTATGCATTTTAACTGTTGCAACATAAATTGCCAACACAGAACATAAAAAGGAGAGGAGGTTATTATTTTTTGTGTTAACCCACAATGTGCTGTTTTGGGGCTTGGCGTTCATGTGAACTTATACAATGTGGTGTATAAGTCATGATTGATAGCTTATCACACTAAGTGTGAGTGAAGCCAGTTGCAGATGAGTTAGGAACACAAAGTGAAAGAAACCCTGGATCTGCATGATGAATGACTTAGCCAGAGTATCAAACATCTCTGTTTAAGCTTAAATGTATAGTATTTAAGGAATGGCTACTGTTTGTTCCTCAGTGTTCTCCTGGGAAAGCTAGACTGCTGTGGTTCCCCACAGCTCCCTTCTCCCATGCTGATGCCATCATCCTCTTCCCAACTCACATTTGTCAAGTTGTAGCCTTCAGGCAGATTGGTGGAGGTTCAGTATGGCTGCCACAGCAGGGTACACAAGGTTAGGCACCTTCAGGCATCCTCTTGTCCAGCCAGGTTCTAGCATCATGGGAAGACTTGGGGATGAGGAGGATGGAATGGGAAATGAATGTGCCCCTCACAGGAATTGGTTTTCGCCTTCAGTTCTCAGGGATGAACAGACTGGGTATTCCTGGTTAAAAAGTCAGCATAGCGAGCTTCATTGCAACAATAATTATGGACTAAAAAATGCTTCCTTCAATAAGCCATTGTTTTTTAATGGTTGGAGTTGGATTGAGTGGGAAAAGCCAGGGTCTATCCCACCTTCAGCCAAAGAAGCTCACTGGGTGACTTTGGACCAGTCCTGCACTGTCATCCAACCTCCCACCCAGAAATGTTGCTCATCTTATTTATTTGTTTTAGAGCAAACGGTTTACCATAATTATAAAGGTTATTACCGGTTATTATAAAGGAAGGTCTAGATCCAAGGGAGACCACTGTTCCACAGATAGCCGGATGTGAGTCCCTCTTTGTGAAGTGGGGTCGTGGAGTACAGATGGGCTTGTTGGTCACGTACCTGGCTCCCTGCCACGTGGCAACGGCCCTGCCCGAGCTCCTTAACGTTATAGCCGAGGTGGTGGTGGACACCCCCAGACTTGCCATCATGGGGGACTTTAACCTGCCATCTATCGGTGAAACGTCTGAGGTGGCTCGAGAGTTCATGGCTTCCATGACGGCCATGGACCTTACTCAGTTAATTCATGACCCCACTCACACAGGGGGACACACTCTGGACTTAGTTTTTGTCTCTGGTCAGTGGCTGAGTGGCCTTGATATAGGGGATATAGCCATCGAACCCTTGTCATGGTCTGACCACTCGCTCCTTCGACTGGACTTTCTAACCGCTGCACCCTGCCGCAGGGAGGCGGGACCGACCAGGTGGTTCCGCCCCAGGCGCCTGATGGACCCTGATAGGTTCCAGATGGAGCTTGGGCCATTTCCTGAGATTCTGGCTCATGACTCGGCTGAAGACCTGGTGGCCGCCTGGGATAGTGCGGCTGCCGGGGCCTTGGACCGAGTCGTGCCTTTGCGGCCTCTGACCCGGCACCGAACTCACCTAGCTCCTTGGTTCTCCGAGGAGCTTAGGGAGATGAAGCGCCGGAAAAGACGCCTGGAGAGTAGTTGGAGGACCAGCCGCTCCGAATCTGACCGAACACGGGTGAGGTCTCATATTAAGACCTACCTAGTGGCGATAAAAGCGGCGAAAACTAGTTATTTTGCCGCTCTTATCGCGTCATCAGATAATCGCCCAGCCGCCCTGTTTAGGGTGACCCGCTCCCTCCTCCATCTGGAAGTGCGGGATGACCCCTTGCAGGGTCGAGCTGAGGATTTTGTGCAATATCTGTATGACAAAATCGCTCAGATTCGAGAAGGGCTGGCCTCTGACTGGGTATGTCCGGACGGGATGACTGAGGCAGGTCTTGAGAGTGTTATCTGGGGGGAGTTCGATCCTGTGACTCCCGAGGACATGGACAGGATCCTGGGACGGCTGAACGCGACCACATGTTTATTGGACCCGTGTCCCTCCTGGTTGGTACTGGCCTCCCGGGAGGTGACGCGAGGCTGGCTCCAGAAGATTATTAACGCTTCTTTGGGTGAGGGGGTCCTGCCGGCCGCTTTGAAAGAAGCGGTGGTGAGGCCCCTCCTCAAGAAGCCCTCTCTGGATCCGGCTGTTTTGGCTAACTATCGTCCAGTCTCCAACCTTCGCTTCGTTGCGAAGGTTGTTGAGAGTGTGGTGGCGCAACAGCTTCCCCGGTACCTGGATGAAGCTGTCTATCTAGACCCGCTCCAGTCCGGCTTCCGGCCTGGGCACAGCACGGAAACGGCATTGGTCGCATTGGTGGATGATCTCTGGAGGGCCCGGGATAGGGGTTGTTCCTCTATCCTGGTCCTGTTAGACCTCTCAGCGGCTTTTGATACCATCGACCATGGTATCATGTTGCACCGGTTGGCGGGGTTGGGGGTGGGAGGCACCGTTTTGCGGTGGTTCTCCTCCTTCCTCTCTGACCGGTCGCAATCTGTGTTGACAGGGGGGCAGCGGTCGACCCCGAGGCACCTTGCTTGTGGGGTGCCACAAGGGTCGGTCCTCTCGCCCCTTCTGTTCAACATTTATGTAAAGCCGCTGGGTGAGATCATCCGTGGCTTTGGGGTGGAGTTCCATCAGTACGCTGATGACACCCAGCTGTACATCTCCACCCCAGGCCACCCCAATGATGCCCTTGAAGTGCTGTCCCAGTGCCTGGAGGCCGTGCGGGCCTGGATGGGGAGAAACAGGCTCCAACTCAACCCCTCCAAGACCGAGTGGCTGTGGCTTCCGGCGTCCCGATATAGCCAGCTGACGCCATCGCTGACTATTGGGGGTGAATCACTCGCCCCCACGGAAAGGGCTCGCAACTTGGGCGTCCTCCTGGACGCACGGCTGTCCTTGGAAGATCATTTGACGGCCGTGGCCAGGGGGGCTTTTTATCAGGTCCGCCTGATACGCCAGTTGCGCCCCTTTCTAGATCGGGACTCCCTACGCACAGTCACTCAGGCTCTCGTCACTTCCCGCCTGGACTACTGCAACGCTCTCTACATGGGGCTCCCCCTGGGGTGCACCCGGAGGCTCCAGCTGGTCCAGAACGCGGCCGCGCGGGGGATCATGGGGGCGACGAGGCGCTCCCACGTGACACCTCTCCTGCGCGAGCTGCACTGGCTCCCGGTGGTCTTCCGGGTGCGCTTCAAGGTGTTGGTGACCACCTTTAAAGCGCTCCATGGCTTAGGGCCGGGGTACCTACGAGACCGCCTTCTGCCACCAATAGCCTCCCACCGGCCAGTACGCTCACACAGAGTGGGCCTCCTCAGGGTGCCGTCCGCCAGACAATGTCGGCTGGCGACCCCCAGGGGGAGAGCCTTCTCTGTGGTGGCGCCCACCCTCTGGAACAACCTCCCCCCAGAATTACGTATAATAACAGACCTCCGGATTTTTCGTCGGGCCCTGAAAACCCATTTATTTCAACAAGCTGGGCTGGCTTGACCAAATTTTAAATTGTTTTTTAAATCGGCATGGTTTTAATTTGGCCACAATATTTAATTATTTTAAATAGTTTTTAGATTTGCTATGTTTGTATGTATGTCTTGTTTTTACTTTGGCTGTGCACCGCCCTGAGTCCTACATTGGAGAAGGGCGGTATAAAAATTTAAACAAATAAATAAAAAATAAATAAATAAATTATAAGTTCAAGGCATCGTAAGTGAAATGCCTTCTTTCTGTTTCTCCTCATAACAGCCCCTGGTGAGCTAGGTTTGGCTGAAGAAAAATAGAAGAGGAGAGTGCTGCTATATCTTGGGTTTCTGGATAAAAGCAGGATACAAATCAAACAAATAAATAGACCCAGGGAATAACAAGAGGCCCATAAATGTGCCAGGCAAGGCTGGAATATGAGGTTTTCTTGAATGTGCAACTGTTGATAAATCTTCTAAGTATTCAGAAGATTCTGAGGTGAGGGGGTCCTTCAGGCAGTCTGAGAAAACAGCCTCACCAAACCGTGTGGCATGTTTGAACAAGTGTTGAGAGAAGCAAAAGAATGTGGGTGGGTAAACAAAGGAGTGGGACTCCTCCCTATCACAGAGTCTGCCTGGAAATACCTGTGATACTATAGGTCTACCTGATGAGGTCTGGTTGGCTTATTTGCCTATCAGGGTGCTTTGATCACGCTCTGACTGCCAATGGCTCTCACATCAGTCTCTTCTATCCCAGGTTCCATATGACTAACTGGAAATATCAGGGATGGATGCTGTCATTTTTCCAAGCAAAACAAGTGTGATCCAAGCTCTGTTCTCTCCAGCAATGCCACCAGGATGGAAGTCCAAGTTTTTACAATCCATCAGAGCTTTCAATGACTTCCATCAGCAAAGTTGGCTGCTTATCACATAATTTATTTTTCTTTTTATATATATATAATCAGGGTATCTGGCTTGGCTTGTACATATTTTTGGAGACTCGTATTATTATGGCATTTTTACTGAAAATGTATATTTCTCTTTTTTATGCACCAAATGGTATCTATTTTAAAGTCACGTTGTTTTGCAAGCAGCAATCTCCATTTGATTTTAGCATCCATGATGGTGCCATGGTTTTAAAAGTCTTCATTATATATTCTTTTTCTCAGTTGATTGGAAATGGCCATTTGAAACAATAGGAAAAGATGGACCAGCATCATAGTGGAGGGAGTGAGGAGGAGAACAGATAAATTACCGTAGTTATAAACTCCATGCTGAAATATTACAATTGGACCATCTAAAGCAGTGGTGGCAAACCTATGGCACGCGTGCCAGAGGTGGCACACAGAGCCCTCTCTGTGGGCACATGAGCTGTCACCCCAGCTTTGTTCTGCCATTCATGCGTGTGCGCCTCCCACCAGCCAGCTGGTCTTCGAATCTCTGCCGTGCATGCGTGGGGGCGGGGCGCATGTGTGGAGCCGCACGCTAATGTGTGCATGTGGGGCCCCCAAGCACACATGTATGGGGAGAGGGATGCATGTGGGGGGGCGGCGGTGCATGCATGGGGGCGGGGGCACATGCGCAAGGAACAGGGCTCATGTGGGCTGTGTGCATGCATGGGGCAGGGCACATGTGCAGGGCCCACACACACATTGCATTTTGGGGGTTTGCGTGAACGCTTTGGGCACTTAAGACTGGAAAACGTTAGCCTTTTCACTGTAAAGGGAACATTAGGAACATTTCTGTCCAGCTTGTAAATTGCTGGATTTATTCTACTATGACTCTTCCTAAGACCCCTGAGCAAGACCTGCAGGAATTATCTGCTCAAATGGAAACCGCTAGTTATTTAATCATTCCAAATCACGATTCCATGAAACACTTATTGGGTGCGTTAATGCATTTAATGGATATGGCTACAAACAGGTTATGGTGTCCTGTCTTTTCTTAAGTGTTTTGTTGAAGCACTTCCTTTGTAGACTTTGCCCTCGGAGACAATCCAGAGAGAAAATAAGGAGGCACTGAGAAGACCAGTGAGAGCAGTTATTTGCTACTTTGGGAAACATTGGTGAACAGGTTGAGGCACAATAAACCATAGAAACATACAGTACATAGTTATTTTTTTAAAATAATCAGAACGCCACTGCTGGCATGCAAGTAATACAGCTATTGCCACCTTTACTGCTTAATTAAAAGCATCCTTGCTTTACTTGGCAAGCCGAGCTTGGAAGCTATGTAAAAGTGCCCTCATTAATGCCACCTTGGTTAATTGTTAAAATCTGTCTGTGTCCCTTTATTGTGGTTGAGCATGAGGTGGAATAGACCTTCCTGAACGATAAAACTTTGGAAGCATTTAGCATTACTCTGATAGATACAAGAGCACTCCTTCAGTTCTCTCTTCATTCTAGACAGCAATAGCAATAACAATAGCACTTAGGTTCATATACCGCTTCATAGCGCTTAACAGCACTCTTTAAAGCAGTTTACAGAGTCAGCATATTGGTCCCCAACAATCTGGGCCCTCATTTTACCGAACTGTTTTCAGTTGGGGAAGGTCCTATCCCATCATTTAATGTAAGAAATCATGTTACAGCAGACTGAAAAAGAAACACCATGTCAAGATTGCTGTAAATGGCACATGTTAAATGATGGTAACATACAAACTTTGTTTTTTGAGAGGAATGTGTTTAACAACATAAAATATTGATTAATATCCTTAAAAACTCCAGTAAATAGACTAGGCAGGACCTGCCCTAAGTGAAGCCACGTTGGACATAGTTGAACAAGGCCTATGTCTCCAGATGATTGGTAAATTTATCTTTAATGGCAGTTTCCACTATCTTCCCTAGAACAGATGCTCAGCTGACAAGCCTTTAATTTTCTGGATCTCTCCATGACTCCTCCTTAAAAATTGAAGCTACCGGTATGTTGGCCGCCTTACATTTCTCAATTACAGGGGCTGAGTGTAGAGACAGGTTAGATATTTTAGCGCAAAGGTCCACAATCTCAGATTTAAACTTCTTAAACCTTGGGTGGATGCCATCACGGCCTGATAACTGGTGATTATCAAAAGACGAATTTTCATATGGAAGTATTCCTCCAAGTAGAGATTGTTTTGGTGTCAGAATTGGCTATTGATTTCTTCATTGTGCCTAGACTAATATTTCTGTAAAACTGCAGAGACATAATTACTAGGTTTCAAGATTATTTGATGTTGTCAATAGAAAAAAGCACTAGTTTACAGCCACATATGATTTGTTGGTTTTGTCTTACCATGTTGTGTCAACCCAATCACTGTGGTCTGGAAACCATGTTGTATGGTTATATTAATCATGGCTATGTTGTGCAAACCTGATCAGTAAATTATGAGTAGATAACTAGAGACTTAATTTGATTTTCTTACTCTTCCATATCTAGTTATTCAATTATGCCTATTGATTTGGGAATAGAAAAATAAACAATGGTTGCTTTCATACATATTTATGCATGGATCATTTAAACGCAGCCTTTCACAATCCATCTGCAGTTGAGTTTGTATGACATACCAAACTAGTCACCCCACCTAGTTTGGGTGACCATACTACTGCTATGTCTGAACTATAACAATCTGAATGATCATTGGACAGTAGCAAGGCATTTTAGTTTTCTGTATCTCTGGGTCACCATTTAATGGCCATCTGGATTTATGTAGGCCAGATATGATAGCCACAAACTAGATTATAGCTAGCTATCTTATGAAAATGCAGCCATCGCGTCTGGATTTGGTTGTTGTTTTATTCTTTGCAGAGCCAGAAATGAATAATCTGCATTTTTGATGGGGAACATTCTGGGGATTTGAAATTTTAATTCATTTCCTATCCCCAAGTGGTCTTTATTCCTCTTGGGTCTCAGGGAGTTCCTTTCCCAGGAGGAAGGAGGATAACTTTTCTTTGTGGGATAAAGGTTTGAGCTTTATCCACATCAAAGGTCTTATTTAAAGGGAGAAGCAGGATGGCACTTGTTTCTAAGGCCTGTTCTCAGTCATTGCACTATAATCAACAAAGATCTTTTGGTCTGTACACAGACATGTGCTGACACATATATGTATGTGTTTGTAGCCTCCAACTCATTACCTGGTGCTGCATGCAATCCCTGGGATCAGAAGTACTGCTTGGCTACTGGAATACCTAACTGAGCTGTGTGATCTACTGCTTACAGTTTCCGCTGAAGCAGTAGCTTGCAATGCTGCATGTGGTCCTAAGCCCTTTTTGGATTGGCCCTGTACCAGGGGTTGAATTAAAAAATTTCCCCTACCGGTTCTGTGGGTGTGGCTTGTTGGGGGAGGTCATGTGACTGGGTGGACATGGCCAACTTGACATCACTCACATCGAGGGGCTCCTCACCGGCCCCTCCCCTCCCAGCCACTCCTTGTTGCGAATGGCAGGAAAATGGGGAGGGGAATATTCCTGCCTACCATCCTTCCCTCAGTCTGTGCTGAGATTGAGAAATCCCCTGCCCCATTTTCCTGCCTTTCATAAAAATGGCTCCATTCCAGATGCTCTCCCACCCTCCTGTCCCCCTCCCTCCTGGGGACTACCTTAAAAGGGACAGGCTGCAGCAGCTCCGTTGTGAATGGAGGGAGAAAAGTTAGCATTCTCTCTGCTGCATTTAACATTGAATTCTGTGGAATATTGAAGCTGGAAGAGGTGAGCAGCGACTGGCCGGGTGTGGGTGGGGTCAGGGAGGGGTAATTACTACCGGTTTGGCGAACTGATGCCCATAATTCCTAGCAGCTCGCCCGAACCGGTCCGAACCGGTAGGATTTCACTCCTTTGGAAATCATACCAATAGCCATAAATTTCTAAGAAACACAGGTATGATTTCCTGCTGATTGTTTGGCAGAAAAAAAAAATAGTAATTCTTTCCTGGTGAAGGGCATTTCATTCCTCTTACTTTAATCTTCCTAACTTGTCCAGAGTAGACAAGATTGCAATCTCATTATGTCATCCTGGGTGTTGACCAGAACCCTCATCAACCCCATTATTCAGTTCATTAATAAAAACGTTTAATAATACCTGCCCTAAGATAGATACATGCAATTATTGCGGTCCCAACAATGTAGAACCATCAGGGCAAACTCTCTCAGTGCAATTGACCAGCCAGTTGTGGGCTTAACCATATTTATGTTATTATTTATTTATTTGTATCCTGCCTTTATTGTTTTTTTACAACTAATTTGAAGTGGCAAACATATCCAACACACCTTCCTCCTCCTATTTATCCACAACAACAGCTCTGTGAGGTGGATTGGGCTCAGAGAGAACAATTGGCCCAAAGTCACCCACCTGGCTTTCATGCAGGACTACAACTCACAGTCTCCCTCTTTCTAACCTGGTGTCTTAAAACACACTTATTTAAATGTTATCTATTTAATGTAATAATAGTTTATAGATAGTTTTCTTTGTTATTTAAAACACTTTAACAGGTTGTCAATAAAAACTCATCAAAATCTTTGCTGTAATCAAGATAGAGTACATCCGTAGCATTTCCCCTTCTCTACTAACATAATTGCTTTGTCAGAGAAGGAGATGAAACTTTTTCACATGATTTGTTTTTAACAAAGCCACATTGACTCTTAAAAAATCACGGCATTGTCTTCTCCATGGTAACTACTAGTTTGCTTCATTATTTTCTCTATTTGGATTTTCTTTTTCTTTTTTGTTTCTTGAAGAGAGGAATCACGTTGGTTCTTCTTCAATTCTTTGACACAGTTTTCCTTGAAGATAACTGACAAAGGTTCTGACAATTCTTCAACAAGTTCCTTTAGTATTTAAGGCTCATTTCATCAAGGCCTGGGGACATGAAGGCATTCAGATTACCAAGAAGTTCTTTTACCACATCCTTGTTGACCTACATCCTCCCCTGTTGTGCTCATTCCCAGTTTATACTACTTAAATCTTCATTTTCTTGGCTGTGAAGACAAAGGAAAATAAGAGTTGAGTTTCTCTGCTTTTTCATGGTCATATCTTCTCTTGGTCATCAGAAGCCTTGATTAAGACTTCTCTATTTGGAATAAGCAATGGATACCTTGTCTAGTTTGTCTTCTTTTAGATGTTGACATTTGAATAAGGCATTCTTAATGAATTTTTCTTCTCTACTAGCCTTAGCTCATTTTCTGTCTTTACTGACCTCATTTCTGCATTTTTTGAGGTGAAGCTTTGTTGGCTTCCTTGGTAATTAACACTTTCTTCCATGTCCAACAAGCATTTTTCTTTAGTTTCATTTCCTTCACACACTGCCTATTCAACCCGCTGGTTTTTTTAGAAGTCTCTTAGTTTTCTTTTTCATTGAAATTGTCTAAGAGCGTGCTATTATATTCTCAATTTCCTTTTTTGTTTTTACAATCAACAACTCTACAATGTGTGGAACTTTGCACCCAGAGTCCCTTCCACTTCAAATATCTTCAACTAACTCTTCCTTGTTCCTAAGGATCAAGTCGTAGGAAACAGATCCCCTAGTGACTAAATATTTTGAAAGAGAAAATTATGCAGGATCCTATCTGAGTCAGTCACGGGGACCAGAAGTTTAGTCTTCTGAGCTTTCAGACTCGTTTTGGAGCCCATCCTCAGGGAACTTATCCCTACCGGAATGTGTGGAGAGATGTTCCCTGATGTTGAACTCCAGCACGAGTCCAAAAACTCAGAAGGCCAAATCTCTGGTCCCAGTGACCAACCCAGATTGGATCCTGCAACATTATCCTGGGACACATATATTTGCCTTCATTTGTGTGAGAAAATGATCATCACGAATTTATCTGACGTGGTGTTTAGCAGGATTTGTCTTCCACTGAATGTTTTTGTAGCTGAAATCTCCCATCACATAGGGTTTTTTTTTCTAATGCTTCTGCCTGCTGAAAGTATCTCTCCTAGCAAAATATCCTTCCTGTTGGCTTTCAGCACTTGTACTACTTTCAGCCCAGTAGACCTTGGTAAAGACAGGCACCACCTCCTCTTTTGTCTTGCTGGTTCCTTTGTACTCAAAGTGTAGGCATCATACTCATGAATTCCACTGGTGGAATTCATCCTATCATGCATGTGTAATCCTTGCTATATTTTACTTTCATAATATTTCATTATGCAGCTTTGTTTTTATTTCATGGCACACTTTTGCCTTCTATTGGCTTGCTTGCTCATGCCTAGTATAACCATCTGCACCCGGCCTTCATCCATGCCCATTCCATTTTATATCCCCATTAGTTATGATTAGTTCCCTGAATTACTTTTTCATAGGCGTCAAATAGCACTTCTGCTGTTTCCCAAGGACTTTCTGACTTGTATATACACTATCTCACATCAACTCAGATTTGTGTTTTTTTTGTTTTTGTTTTTTTGTTTTTATTTGATTTATATGCCGCCCTTCTCCGGAGACTCAGGGTGGCTTACAATGTGCTCAGCAATAGCCTTCATCCTTTTGTATATTTATACAAAGTCAGCTTATTGCCCCCACAACTGGGTCCTCAATTTACCTACCTTAGAAAGGATGGAAGGCTGAGTCAACCTTGAGCCTTGGCGAGATTCGAACCTGCAGTAATTGCAGGCAGCTGTTCTTAATAACAGGGTGCTTTAGACCACTGTACTACCAAGGCTCTTGTTGTATTGGGTCTACACTAATTTTTCATCGAACCGTTCCTTTTTGTGGTGTTGCTGCATTAAGGAAATTCAGCGGGCTGTTACTTGCCAAAACTGACTGACCAGAGAAATGGTGTTTTCTTTTTTCCATATGTGGACATTTTCTCTTGCCTGTTGTCTTCATCGGGTTCCACAGTTCCTTATCTAATTGTTTTCTGAGAAAGAAGAAGCTTGTCATACCTATTATTTTTTTAAAAAAAGAAAAAGCAATATGAGGAAGGAAGAATGAAAAAAGTTCAGAGCTGTTCCCTATGGCTTAGTTTTAAAAAATGTTTTTCTATCTGTGGCCAGTGGAAAATTAAACTAGCATAGATTTTGCTGTCTCCATTATTAAGTCAAGTCCCCTCTATTCTGGCTTATAGCTTGCGGGCAGTGTCCCGATATCTCATGCAGAGAAAGTCGTGCTTTCTTCAGCTTCTAAAAAGTCTCCAGGTGGCAAGAAAGCCACCTATTAGCCACAGCACTGCTGCCAGTCACAGACCCAGAGATCCAGCCATTCACCCCCTTTTTCAACTGCCATCTTTGCAAACCTTGAAACTAAACAAAAGAGGTAGAAGAGGCGCCTTTCATGCTTGGTCTTTTAAGCTCTCCTCATCTCAGAAATCAGACTGAATCACTGACAGCAGAAAACAAAGAGGGAATCAGTTCTTTCACTTGCTTCACCATATATTTCCCATCCTCGCTGCCACTGATGTTCAGCTCTATTCAGGCTGATCCAGGCTCCCAAGACAGGGATCAGCTCGGAGATCTGGTGGGTATAAGGGAGAACCCAATTTGAAAGGTTTGGAATCTCCCCTTGCTCCCAAACAGGATGGCTCTGGAGAACAGTGCACAAAGATTGGGTTTAAGGAGATGTCCCAGATGTTAACAAACTAAGATGGCTATGAGATGCTAAACTGATCCCTCCTGTTACAAGTGACTAATTGTAGCACTGGCAGCATGCTCCACAAATTATGCCCATTGTAAACAGTGGTGGAATTCAAATTTTTTTACTCCTGGTTCTGTGGGTGTGGCTTGGTGGGCGTGGTTTGGTTTGCGTGGTAGAGGTAGGATACTGCAAAATCCCCATTCCCTCCCCACTCCTGGGGGAAGGATATTGCAAAATCTCCATTCCTATCCCACTCTGGGGCCAGCCAGAGGTGGTATTTGCCAATTCTGACAGGTTCTGGAGAACTGGTAGCGGAAATTTTGAGCAATTCAGAGAACCGGCAAATACCATCTCTGACTGGCCCCAGAGTGGGGTGGGAATGGAGATTTTGCAATATCCTTCCCCCAGGAGTGGGGAGGGAATGGGGATTTTGCAGTATCCTTCCCCTGGAGTGGGGTGGGAATGGAGATTTTACAGTATCCTTCCCCTGCCATGCCCACTAAGCCACACCACACCCACCAAGCCATGCCCACAGAACCAGGAGTAAAAAAATTTGAATTCCACCACTGAGTCAGGCTATTTATGAAACAGCTCTAGTGGTCTTCTGGACCAGTAGTCCCCAATCTTTTTGGCTCTGTGGATTGGCGGTGGCGGCGGTGGCCGCAAAGGGGAGGGCATGGTTTCACATGCACAAATGCAGCTTCACATGTGTGCACACTTGCCCACCGCTTGTGGCAGCCCAGTTCCTAATGGGTTGTGGCCTGGCAGTAGGCTGTGGATTGAGAGGTTGGGGAGCCCTGTTCTGGACAACAGTTGCTAAAACCACATCTGAAATACCGTATTTTCCGGCGTATAAGACGACTTTTTAACCCAGGAAAATCATCTCAAAAGTCGGGGGTCGTCTTATACGCCGGGTACCCGAATCTGAGTTGCTGGCGCTGACCGATGACACTTTGGGAGCGCCGGCAACATTGAGGGGAAGCTGTACTCCAAATTAGTTCCAACCTACAAGAGGTGCCAGGCAGTGCGCGGCCCACGAGAAAGGAATGCGTCCCCACTCTACCCCAGAATTCGGGTCACCTTCCTTTCTTTCCCAGCAGTCCACGATGAAAGCGGCGCCGCGGTCGACCTGGGCCAGCGCCTTGCACACCTGGCTCTGCATCTCCATTATGAGAAGCTCCATGCGACTTCGCATGTCTCCGCCCCAGTCGCGCAGCTCTCGCAATCCGCTCACCGGAGGAGCCATGAAGTGCTCGCACCGCCTTGCCAGATCTTCCTCATCCTCCTTTCTCCATGGCTTTTCCGGTTGTAATTGCTGTTGCCGCCGCCGAGGCTGCTCCTTCATCTCCGCCCGCCGCACCAGACTCAGCCCAGCCAGCACCGCCGAGGCTCCCGCAGTCCAAGCGGATCGGCACCCGGGCTTGCAGGCGAAGGGTGGGAGTGCGCAGCGCACTTTCCTGGCTTGGCGCCGATCCGGACGGCTGCAGAAGGAACTGGGCACCGGCTGTCATGTCTTTTCTGCTGTGCGGGATTTGGCACCTGGGCTCCCGGGGTTTAAGCCTCCAGGCCGGCCCGCGCTGCTCCAGGATGTTCGCTTCGGGCTCCTTGGAATCGCTGCCGGGTGGTTCTTCCCGTTGGGGCGATGGTGGGTGGCTGCGAGCCTGGAAGAGATCACTGGCGCTGGCCCAGGTCGACCGCGGCGCCGCTTTCACCGTGGACCTCCTTAGAATCGCCTTGGAATGCTGGAACCAGCTGGTTGCTGCGCAGAGCTTCCCCCAGGCATCCAGGGAGATATTACCGACGCTCTGACTTCCCCAGACCGGTGGAGCTCGCCATCAGTGGGGGTCAGCTGGGGAAGTCGGAGCGTCGGTAATATCCCCCTAGATGCCTGGGAGAAACTCCGCTCAGCAGGCAGCTGTTTCCAGCATTCAGCAGCATGCAGCCTTGACTAGATCGGCACAGCTTTCTGTCAATGTTGTCAGCGCTCCCGTAGCATCATCAGTCAGTGCCAGCAACTCAGATTCATGAAGCTGTGCGGATCTCGACAAGGCTGCATGGGTGAAGGAAAAAAACCTGGTACAAAATAGCCCTCTTGCCACTACACGTAGCGTAGCCCATTACCTTTTTCTACAGTATAGCAACAGTACATACAGTATATTATACAAATATAACAGTCAAGACCCCATCATGGCTCCACCAGCAAGAAGAAAGAAATATGAAGCCAGTTTTAAACTTAAAGTTGTAAACTTTGCCATGGAACATAATAACTGTGCTGCTGCAAGACAATATGGAGTAACAGAAAAGATGGTTCAGGACTGGAAAGCAAATGTAAAAGCGTTAAAGAGTATGCCAAGGGGTAAGTGTGCATTAAGAAGAGGCACCCCACATTGGCCAGAACTCGAAAAACATGTAGCAGACATGGTGAATGAGCATCGCCAAAACGGTTATGTAGTGACACGAAATAAAATACGTTTGTTTGCACTTCAGTGGGCCAAATCTAACCCAGATCACAGCAACAGATTTAAGGCCACTGTATCCTGGTGTACTAGATTCTTGGAAAGGCATAAGCATTTGAATTAAAATTACCATATTGAAATCAAATCTGATGTTTTTTAATTTTTATTTGGTGTGCGTTGGAAGAGGGGTAGTCTTATATGGCGAGTATAGCCCAAACCCTATATTTTAACAGGAAAAGTAGGGGGTCGTCTTATACCCCCAGTCGTCTTATACGCCGGAAAATACGGTAGTCTGCTGAAAGATTGGTGGAGAGTGTATGATGGGTGGGTAGAATTGGGAAAGAAACTAGATTTTGGTGATCTCCTGCTTTCTCCTGTTCTTTGTTCCACCAATCTGTCAGCTAGGTTATCTTTGGACATGGACTTACTATTATAATCTTCTAAAAGATTGATTCTGTAGTTATATGCCCAGAAATAGCCCAAATGACAAACCATCAGCACATTGGAATGGTTGCAGGGAGTACTAAAAAATTTTCCTCAGGTTTTACCCCATGCCCTTCATTATGACCTGCCTTCCAGGCTAAAAGAACTCTTCTAAATTTCCCCCTGGCTCTCATATACATGTAATTCAAATAATATGGGCTCAAGGAAATAGCAGTGCTAATAGCAATGATTCTATGATAATAAGATAGGTACAATTGTTGAGTTTCTGGGCTGCAGCCTTGATCTTTATATCTGAGGTTGATGGACCTACAGCTTCTCTTCTGTGGAGATCTTTTCTTGTAGTGGGTGGCAGTGCAGGTGACTTATTCCTGAACTATTGGGGAAAAGCAGTAGGAAAAGCTCAACTTTAGTCACCTCCTGATAAGGGAGACTGTATCTGTTCTGCACATTGAACAGAATAATCAGACGAACAGAGGAGCTGCTAAGTATCTGTGGTTCTCCATCTGGAGTGTCGCATTCCATCTGGAGTGCTTCTATACCCTATGATGCCAATTTCCTGATCCAGATCAAACAGCACAATAAGCCAAATATCTTTAGAATATACATCCTTTATAATCAAACATGCAGACTGATGCATCGTCTTGAATCATTGCAGCTTATTATGCTTGAACTGTGGAACAACCCTTACTTCAAATTCTGGCTTATTTGGGAAATGTGTATATTTAAGATCAAGATTGGTAAGATTGTACTCCACCAGTTGTTGCTGAAGTCTACTCTTTCCCAGCAATTCTTGCTAGCATCTTAACACAGGATGTTACAATATTAAATTCTCTTAACAACTGAAGGCTTATATAATATCTTCCACCCGGATATACTTCAACGAGCAGGAGAATCCAGACAGAAGTGATCAGCCAGCTTCCATTGCTTTGAATGTTTGGTTTCATTAAACTACAATTCCTCAGAATTCTGGCTAATTATTGCACAATAATACCTTCCGACCACCTGTCTCACCTGTCAAATAAGCATAAAAGAAGACTATCCCAAATATCTTGCTTTAAATAGAGTACAACAAAGAATTAGAACTAAGAAGAAATTTCCTAACTGAGAGAGCAATCAACCAGTGGAAAAGCTTGCCTTCAGAAATTGTGGGTGCTCCATCACTGGAAGCTTTCAAAAAAGAAACTGGACAACCATTTGTCTCAAATTGTATAGGGTCTCCTGCTCGAGCAGAGGGGTTGGACTAGAAGACCTCCAAGGTCCCTTCCAACTCTATTTTTCTATGTTCTATATTCTAAATAGAGTAAAACAGCCCTACGGGCATTATGAACTTGTCTGAGATATATTATCAGGAAGTTCTTCTGACTCCTGGTTTCTTTCGCTTGCCATTAATTTGTAATGTTCTGCAAGTTTTATGATGAGGACAGCTGGAGTCCTGTAGAAATAAATAAGCAAACTGTGGAATATGCAGTGTAGGGAAGTAAAGAATGTGAGTGCCTAAGGGGGAAGAGAAGAAGCTTGACAATATGGATGTAACACTTTCTTTCTTGCACAACAAGAAGGCAATGTCTCTTGCAGCTAATCTGCTAGCATACATGCCCAGTGTTTTGACTCTCACCCTCATCCAGTGGTGGGTTGCTACCGATTCGCACCGGATTGGGTAAAGCGGCAGTGGCAGCAGGAGGCTCCGCCCACCCACCTGGACGCTTCTGCACATGTGCAGAAGCGCCCTGTGCACATGCGAGCGCGTGCACAAGCAAACCGGTAGCAACGGAATTTGGAACTGCCCTCATCATCTCCATCCCCAAGGACCACTGTTCTCATTTTTTCCTAAGATCTGCCTGGAATATCATTATCTGGGCACAGATTTATGATAGGGATGCATGGAAACAGAGGCTGCGTTTAAATCAGCAAATATGTCTGTTGACAAGACCCAAAACGCGAAGTAGTTTCTTGGAACAACAGCATTCTTATTAGTGTCATCCGCTCTTGAGGATAAATACAGCTCTCCTTAGTGTCTGCTGAGAGGGAAACAAGAGACAGGTGACAAATCACGACTTTTTAAACATCTCCCCCTCCCCAATCAGCTATAAATATAATAATGAGTCATTAGTAAAATAGCAGCTTGGAGTCAGAAGAAAGACTGTTTCTGTTCAGAGATCTTGTACTGAAGTGCTTGAGATATTCAGGCAATTTTTAGCCCCAGTCCATTAGAATCACTTCCTTCTCCTGCCTTATTACTGTCGTATTTTAATTATCCCTGAACAGCTCCCCTTCATTTCCCTATGGATGTGTTAAGCTCCTGCCATATTTTGCATCCAAAAGCACTGAAATTTTGTTGTACGTTTATGTACTGAGTCTTCCTGCATTTGGTAATAATTCATAGAGAGATGAGAATCTCAGGAGTTGGCCAATGGTGACCTCAGGACCAAATCTATGGCCTCAGTTGCCACCCCGCCCTCTCCCACACACATCCCAATTGATGTTAATTTTTATGTTCTAATTTTATTGCTGTTCTTCTAAACATCTAATGGCATTTTATTGGGATGAGTCAACAGTAATACAAAATGATTTTGTGCCTTTGGCCTGCATTGTCACATATAAATGCCTGACCTCATGCCCAGGCCTGGAGGCAGGGGGGCTGGCCAGGTCGACTCCCAGGGTCCACCCTAACCCATTGACCCCTCCTTACCTTAGCTCCGCCCCAGGGGTACTTAAGGTCCAACCATGCGGCCCAGAGCCAGTTCCAAAACAGCACCTGTAAAGATGAGACGTGTTATGAATAAAGTTTGCTGATTAAGTGAATACTTGTGTAATGGAGTTATTGGGCTCGATCCTTGAACACCTTTAACATGCATGTATAGTCCCTTGGCTTATTTAAACCTTAACAATGGTTGCTTCTTGCCAGATTAGATACAAGAGGACACTTGTTTATCTAATTCATGTAAAACTGAGAATGGAAGAGGAGCAATACATACTTTTCTTATTGTGATGCCATAAAGTGAACTAAAATAAGGAGAATCAGATTACACGGAGTTCAAGAAAGATGTTTCTCTCCCTTATCTGCCCCATCACACTTCATTCATGAAGTGAAGTCTTCTGAACTCTAAGCCAAGTAGCAAAACACAATTATTGTAGTCCCATAATGTGCTATTCTTCAGCCAAGACATCATGTAATGGCTTATCATGATAGCCTAATTCACACCATTTGTCAGGACAGTGGCTGGTTTCCTATTAATATGCTGAATGCCAATCTTTTAACCCCATTGTAGCTTAGACTAGGATGGGGCACAAACCCAGTTAATAGCCTTCTATCTTATATCAAGCTTGCAAGTGAACAAATTGCCAGCTAAGTGATGGCATGGGAGAAATAATTCTAATCCAGTGATGGCGAACCTTTTCGGCACCAAGTGCCAAAACTAGAACGTGTGTGTGTGCCAGAGCCCGGAAACCCAAAAACCAGCTGGCCAGTGCGCATGTGTGCGCTGGCCACCTGGTCTTTGGATTTCCAGCACTCCGGCTTGTGCAAAGACCAGCTGGCCGGCACACATGTGTGCGCCGGAAACCGGAAGACCAGCTGGCAACAGCCCATATGCCCACAGAGAGGGCTCTGCGTGCCACCTCTAGCACACGTGCCATAGGTTCGCCATCACGGTTCTAATCCATAACACAGCAACCAGAGAGATGTTGTTCCTTCAGAGGAATAATCCCATTTGGCTAGAAACATGGGGGAGGTTGTGCTTCATTATTGCTCCTGTTTGGAGGGGCCTTAGAATGCAACCAATGAAGTGGCAAAGGACAACATTAGTTATGGAAATAATGGATGTTCGAGATGAATGGTCTATGAAATCAAGCATGCTCTACACTTTATTGGTTAAGAGCCAGAATAGAAGAATTAAATTCTCTTGGGCAAATCTACATCTCTCAAGACATCTCCATTAGAAAGTGTTTTTGCAGCAGTTCAGAAACACCTCCAAATCTCTGGAATTCCACCATGTTGTTTCACTTTGGATCTTGTGGGATTTTGTTTTGTTTTGTTTTTGGCTGAAACCAGAAGAAAAGTGATATTTTGTTCTGCAAGACCTGATCCATTTTTCATTATTAGAAATTCTTGCCTTATCTGCCTCCCAGCTCCTTAGGACCAGCCACTTATTAATATTTCATACTTCAGAGTGGTGGCTTGGTGGCTTTGCAGCTCTCCCTCTCATAGCAAATTGTTGGATCATTTCACATAGAGAAATGAACGTAGTGTAGTCAGCAAGAACATAAGAGTAGGGAGAGAGACCACTAGCAATTTATTTTCGTCCTCTTTTGTTTGCAGAGGGGTGTTTGTCAGAACCAGCTGTAGAATAAGTAGCTGAGAGCAAATCCTGATTAATGATGTTTCCTTATTATCTCCCAAGGCATTTCAGCTTCAGATAAAGAAAAGATTACCATGTTTTGCCTCTACGTATTTCTAGACAGTAGGGAATGAAAATTGGCAGTATGAAAGTGCCTTCAGCTTAACCTTTCCCATAAGCTTGCTGTGGAGATAAATTAGATAGCGGAAAACAGCCATGCACATTGTTCTGGGCAACTTCAAGGAAAAGGGATGGATACATACATAAGCATCATAGAGGGGGATGGGGCAAAATTTTTTACAGTCTTTGTGCACTAATTTCCTGGCCAAGGTATACCCAACTGCATAGAAATAACATATTCTTCTTCAATCCATAGTGTCTTACATAATCCTGGTTTTAGGTACAATTGTTATTTCATGGATTGAAGGAATTTGAAGCAAACAAGCTAGGGCCAAAACTGTCTTGATTTTGGTTCTTCCTGTCTACCCTCCTAAGTTACTGTTTTGTCCTATCATCCATAACTGCAGTAACATTAGGCTTTTTATGGGGTCTTGACTGTGAACTTCTTCAGAAGAACTGCTGTTTGTTTGCTTGCTTGCCTTTGATTGAAATTTGAAACACAGGCCAACAGGAATTTATGGACTGCTTGATGTAAGCAGCCCTTGTGTTAATCTGTAGGGAAATAAATGTCAAATGTTTGCAGATAGAAAGTTCAAGCTGACTGAAGGGGAATTTGAAGGCAAAAAAACCAAAAAAGAGTTGGTGGAGGAACTTCTAAGCTGCAACTTCCATTTTCTTTTGGCATCTCTGCAATGCCCAGAAAAGGCCTCATGTTTGCAAGTCTACAATGTGTGTGCGTCCGTGCTCGTGCTCGCCTGTGTTAGAGCTGAATTGCTCAGGGTGGAAAAATGAAACATTAAGTCTTGACTCCTTTTACAAAAAGAGGTGTTGTTGATGTGTATTCAGAAACCAGTAAAGCTATTCCCCCCCCCTTTTTTTTTTTATGTTCTGCCAGTGAAGAACTAGAATTAGTGGCTCTTGCTTTTAACTTTTTAAATAAAAAATAATGCATTGGAAGATCAAAATGGAAAGAATAGGAAACACAGTATAAAACCAATGAATTACAAACAAGCAGATGACTCTTGCATTTTGCACACTTTAACATGAATTTGTTTTATAAGCTTTTAGTGTACCTTTCAAGAAAAAAAAAGGTAATTTAAGAATGACAGTAAGGAACTTGCACAATTATAATTAACATACTGAACTAAAGGAAATCTGGTGGTTTTCAAATAAGCCCTGATATAATGGATTGAGCATTTTACATTTTAATTACAAATGTCAATTATGAATTAGAGGTGTGGGTTGGGTTGGTTTGGTTTTGGCTAGTTTAAAATAGTTAGACCAATCATTTTTTCTCTTCATGTTTTTCTATTTGCATTAGTTTAGGAAGTTCATGTCCCATCATATCTTGCTACAAAATGTTACATCCTCCCCCCCCCCCGCGCCCCCCAATACTTCGTATTTTTCATGCTGGATGTTGTGTTGTCCTTTTTAAGGTGGCCTCTCCAATGCCAATTCAAAAACCTGGTGTGATGAACACATTAACAGGAAAAATGGCTGCAGTGTTTCGCTCTAAAGAAGCCCTATTCACATTTTGGGGTGGGAAGTGGGGGCAGGAAGATTCAGAAGTCTCCTCAAAGCAGCTGCCGTACATTGGCAGGCACATAAATTCTGAGACTGCTAGAAATAGGCCTGTCAGTTCTGAAATATCACTGAATTTCATTAATCTTGAATGTGCATTACCACTCTGGCTCTGATAGGGACTGGGGCTGTGTGCTCATTACTTTCTAAATACCAGAAAACATGATATGGATTCTTGAAAGGGAGACAGCAGGGAAGGGCTTAGCAAGCATGTGAACTAGTCCACTGCCATCTCGTCTGTGAATGAGGGGTCTGCCTTGTGGTATTGTGCCAGAGAAGGAGAGGATTAAGGGACGGAGGTCAGTAACGCAGTAACTAAACTGAGGTGATTTTTCAAGGGCAGGAAGAGGTCACTCAGAGCAGATGCTGGATGTGAAGACAATGGATGAAGGCCCCTGAACTCGAGGTGCTAGATGTTGAAAAGAACACGAGTCCAACGTGGGATGGGTGTGGGATCAGATTGCTGAATAGCAAATGACCGGTGGGGGGGTTGGGGGGGGGGAAGGAGAGATGGCAATGGAATAAGAGCTGGACTTGGGAAGAAACTGAGGAGAAATTGGGATAAGAAGTTTGGTTATTGATTTCTGCCTTGTTGCTGATCAGAAAAGATGCCAATTCTGGCCTCTGTTATTTATAATAAACCTGATGCTCCCTGAATTATTCAGCAGGAGCTGTGATCTCAATTACAGAGCATGTCCCCGTGGTACAAAGAGAGAGAGAGAGAAAGGGGGAAAATGAGATTGTGGACTGTGCAAACTCTTTAGTGCACAATTTGAAAGGGCAGTGACAGATGGGAACTTACATTGTATGTAATCAAGCCAGATCTGAATAGGGTCCTCTCTCTCTTTTTTTTTTCTCTCCAGATCAATCAACTGTTGATCCATTGGTTGCAACATGTCCATCTAATTTGGACCTGGCTGGAATCACTATGTTTTTCATGGCATTTCAATATGAACAAAAGATCAGAACGAAAATAGGTATGGGCCAGAAAGGAATGAGTGAGTTTACTTGATCTATTTTAGACAAAAAAAGGCACCTAAATAAATATTCAAGTTCCCTCCAATAGCCCATTTATTTACATTCTGTAATGGAAATAATTACATTATTTACATTATATCTCTGTAATGAGAGGTACCAGCATTTCAAAAAGGACATATTTTTGAGAAATGTATAAATGCGTTCTGAGGCGAGTGGCTCTTTATGCTGTCCGTAGTTTGGTCTTCATTATATTTAATTTTATTCCCATTTTTCTTCACTGTGGTCTTTAATTTCTAGTATAGCACTAGCCTTCGCAGATCCTTTGCATTTTTGGCTACCAGTGCAGTGATATCAAGGTTGTGGTGAAATCCAAATTTTTTTACTATCGGTTCTGTGGGCGTGGCTTAGTGGGCATGGTGTGGCTTGGTGAGTGTGGCAGGGGAAAGATACTGCAAAATCAAGTGGGTACAAATGGGTACAAAAGGAGAATGTACAGTCAACATTATTGGGCCTTTTGGAGAGCCAAGCATGAGTGAGAATGATGATTGTTTAATAAAAAACTGCTTAGGAAAAATGTGCATGTTTCAAATATGTAGTTTAAGTCAATTCATAGTATTGAAGCCAGAAGAATGATCCAATACATCAAAAGGCATAAATGAGTTGGCTGTTTTTAATCCAAGGATAAAAAGTGCAGGATAAAAAGGAGAGATTCTGAATGTGAACAGTGGATATTTTTTGTGAGACTTGGAAAAATAGAGAATGGAAGGAAAGGGAGAAAGAGAAACTGGAAGAGAAAGTATGAGACCTGGATGAGAAGAAAAAAGACTACATTCCTGAAAGAATGAATAAGTCATGGTGGTAAGAAAAATACTACAGAAGTGGAAGCTGCCAGAGAGAGTGTGAAAACAATGATGTCACAGAATATCAGAGAAACGTATGGGCTGATGGGAAGCAGAGATGCTTGATGAAACGTGAAAGAGTTGTGGATGCAAAAAAAAAAAAAAAAAATCCATAAAAGAGAATGTTTGTTGCCAAAACGAGGATGAGAAAGCTATCTAGTGTATAAAAACCAAAAAAAAAAGGATAGTTTCAAAGAAGATAATCAAGGAGAACAAAAGACATTTAAAACTAGACTAAAGGAAATGCGGAACAGTTTTAGTAAATTTTGAAAACATGTTTTGGAAATAGATGAAAGAGGTTCAACAAGAAGATTCCAATAGAATCAACTGAATTAAAAAATAAAGTAATGAAATCATTTGGGATAAAACTAAAATGAAGGAATGCTGGAAGGGGTATATTGGAAATTAGTTTGGCAAAGATACGTTTAAAAATAAAATTGAAACCGATTCTATAAATGAAAATTGATGAAAAGATAGTCATAGACATTTTGGAGAAATGTATAAATGTGAGGAAAAAACTTCGTTATATCTTTTTTGTTAGGGGCATTGTAAAGTAATGTAAGCTTCAAATAAAGAAGGTTTTGTGTTCTTTGTTGGTGACTGCTAAATGCAGTAAAAATGGTAGATGATGGAAGGAAAGCATGTGTAAGAATAAAGAAAACAACACACAAAAAAAGGGAGAGGTGAATGTCATAACCAGAAGAGCCTTGAAAGACTCTCCAGAGGTTACAGAGCCTCTGAAGGTGAAGGTCCTGGGAGCCTAAGTAGGTTTTTTTTGTCAGTTTTTCCACTCAAGGTGGCGACATAAGGAGAAGAAACAGAACCCCAAAAGTCATCAAGTGCCTTCGTAGATGATGTTGCCAAGAATGGGTTATTTATTGACTGCCTCCCTTCCGTGTGCTTAAAAGCCACTCCAAGCACAAAGGACTTTGAATGATTATACATCCCAAAGTTCATAGGTCAAGCTACAACATAGAAGTACACTAAAATCAAAATATATCAACAACATCATACAACTCACACATATAACACTGGCTGAAGTGATCAATACGTTTTACTGTTGGGAATCACAAATTCCAGCCTCCAAAGGCCTGGTGGAATAACTAACTGTTAATGGATTTTCTGAAAAGCAATCGATTTAAAAGTTAAGATGGCATTTCCTCAGCAAAGAGCTATGGGGGTGGGGGGTTGCTTACCACAACCTAGAGGATGGGCAGATATAATTGGAAGTCAGAAGTCCCATGGCCAACTCATGTTCCATGAAGGTCCTTGAAGGTGACAACCAGCACACTGAATTGCACCTAGAAGCTAAGTGGCAATGCATGTAGTTCTTGAAGAGGTGGGGAAATTGAGATAATGCCCATGACTACTTGAGCCACTGCATTCTGCACCAGTTGTGGCTTCCAAACACTTTACAAGAGCAGCCTCACAGTTTGCATAGCAATTGTCCAACCAAGAGATGATTAAGGCAAAAGCGATTGTTAGGAGAGTTTCCCATCCTAGGTTGTAACTGGCACAAAAGGTAGACTTGTGTGAAGGAACTTGTTGAATGTCAAGCCACTTACAGGGCCTAATGGAGAAAAACAAGAATCATATAGTAGCACAGTGGACTTAAGCACTGTTATTAACATCTGCTGCTTGCAATTACTGCAAGTTCAAATCTCACCAGGCTCAAGGTTGACTCAGCCTTCCATCCTTTCAAAGGTAGGTAAAATGAGGACCCAGATTGTGGGGGCAATAAGCTGACTTTTTATAAATATACAAAAGTATGAAGGCTATTGCTTAACGCATTGTAAGCCGCCCTGAGTCTCCGGAGAAGATATATAATATGAGATGAAATGTAAGAATCAGTGGATTCTTACACAGAAAAACTGCAATGAAATTGTGAATCTTTTCCAAGATTTCTGGGACCTGAACTCAACTGCCATAACTGAAATAAACCACAACACTGCCAAATGTCGATTGTTTATATCTAAATCTCCTCCTGTTTCTTTCTCGGCCTCCTCATAAATAGTCATTGCCCTCCTAGCTGTAATTGCCACCTGCTCATCAAGGAGTTCTTAATCAGGAAGGATCTTCAGATTACAAGCCAATTGCATATCCATCCATAACTAAAGATATTATTTCTCCAGCATTGGATGACTTCTGAACCCAAGGCCATTCCACCAATCTGGGATTGATTCTAAGCCTATTATTCCCATCCAGATTTGCAAACCTTCAAGTAACAGAACAGTATCTTGATGACACCATTTCAGCCCAAGGCCAAAATAACTACCATCTATTTACTGATAATTCCTAGCCCTGCAAAGGCTATTGTACTTTGGCTATGTCATGTGAGCTGATCACTTGAAAGGTCAATCAAGTTGGGAGTGACCAGAGGAAAAAGGAGAAGGGGCCATTTTAATACCCATTGACTGGATACTATGAAGGATGATACTGGAATAATTATGGTGAATCTGAAGGGGGTGGTGCAAGACAGAGGGGCATGGAGAATGCTGATCCATAGAGTGGAGGATGTTGGATATGACTGAATGGCTGATGGTGACTACATCAGCCTAGCCCTGTGTTGATAAATGACCTTGCCCTGTGGTTTCATGTAAGTGTGAAATGGGAGTGGAATGGAATTTAACAGGGAGAAAGGTAAATTCTGCATCTGAACAGGAAAAACAGAAGACATAAATATAGGATGAGCTGAGCTGGCTATAATACAAGAACAAACATGGAACTGAAAATTAATGTATCAAAATCCAAGGTAGTCTTGTTAGAGAAATGAACAATTGCAAATTATACATGAATGGGGGGAAAACTAGAAGAAATAGATGGAATTTGGGTATATTTGTAGAATGTTTCTGAATGATGGGAATATGCACAGAGAAATCTTAAGACATGCCAATGCTGGTAGGGAGATAATGAGTTGTATGTGATCAACTAAAGGAATGAATGTTTTCTGAAAGAAGTGAAAATGAGTTGACATAAATGTGTTCCTCCTGCCCACTTTGTTTTATGCAAATGAGTCCAGTCTGGAGAAACATAAAAGTAATTTGAATCAAATTACTTTTGGGCATAGGCTGCTTAAGAAATGTAGGCGAGGAGGAACTTCCATTAGATATGTTTGCTACCTTCTTTGTAAAAATAATAAAGGTGGAATACAAATAAATAAATAAATAAAATTAAAAGAGATCGGTATGGATTGAGTATGAAATGTGGATTGAAAAGAAAAGTATAAAATAAAAACATTGAGATGATTTGATTTTATGGAATGGGGATTAGATCACAGGACACATTTGAAATAAGGGTGAATACATTGAGAGGAAGGGGAAACCAAGCTGATGGGATTCAGGAAAAGAGAAGCGAGAAGTTTAAAGAACAAAAGACAGTGTATGAAAGTTTGTGAGCACAGTAGAAGCAAGTATGGTTTGCAAGGATATCAACATACTGGGATACATAGCACAAGTTTTAGTTCTAGCTGTTTCCTTTTCCTTTTCTTATCTCCTGTCTTTGCCTTAACTATTTCTGTCTTTGCCAAAAACTATATACGTTTTTGATGCTCTGCACATCATTGCTTATCTAGAAGAGGAATAGTGACTGTGATGGGTGTAGTATAGTAGTGTATGATGGGAAACGGTATGAAACTTTGTATAGTGCCTTCTTAAGGTTGTTAGGGCATTTTACTAGATGATGTACGTCAGTGGTTCCCAACCTTTTGAGCACCAGGGACCATTTCCATGGAGAGAGGTTTTTCTGTGGACCAGAGGGGGCATGAAATATATAGACTAGAATAGAATACAGAGTTGGAAGGGACCTTGGAGGTCTTCTAGTCCAACCCCCTGCCCAGGCAGGAAACCCTACACCACTTCAGACAAATGGTTATCCAACATCTTCTTAAAAATTTCCAGTGTTGGAGCATTCACAACTTCTGCAGGCAAGTTGTTCCACTTATTAATCATTCTGTCAGGAATTTTCTCCTTAGTTCTAAGTTTCTTCTCTCCTTGATTAGTTTCCACCCATTGCTTCTTGTTCTACCCTCAGGTGCTTTGGAGAATAGTTTGACTCCCTCTTCTTTGTGGCAAACCCTGAGATATTGGATGATATATAATTATATATGATTTCATGTGCTGTCTGCATCCTGCAGAGAAGGCTTCGCTCATTTTCACGGCCCGGTTTCTGGCATGCCACAGCCTGGTGTCAGTCCACAGACCAGAGATTGGGGACACCTGATGTAAGTTATAGGGTTTCTTCTTAGATTCATGCATTCTTATCCCTATCCTAGATTATTCTCACGCAAGTGTCTCCTAGTTGTGTAGGATTTCTAAAAAATTGTATTCTAAATTAGTTGAGGAAATCTACACCACAACAAATTGTACATCTGAAGCTTATCATTGGGAGTGGTGAACAAACGTTGCATTTTCTGTTTCATATCGGGCTTGAAACTGAGGAGAGAAGTGGTTTTGGAGGTATGTTCTATATAGTTGTGTGTCTCACCATAGAGCAGTGTTTCTCAACCTTGGAAGTTTGAAGATGGGTGGACTTCAACTCCCAGAATCCCCCAGCCAGCACCGCTGGCTGGGGGATTCTGGGACTTGAAGTCCACCCATCTTCAAGCTTCCAAGGTTGAGAAACACTGCCATAGAGGAAGGTGTGGTTAGGATGTTGCCTTAGGCTTGAGTGAAAATAATTTTTGCATTAAGACCCCATTAGTATTGGGCAGGGTGAGTCATCCACCCTGGGGATGGATGCTGAGGAGAAGGGGCTGAAGAGAATATTGCTGTTGTGTATGACACATGCACCCCAGGAGCTAAGTTGCTACCAGTGCTGCTTTTATTAAGTGGAAGCAATTCTTCTTTTTTTAAAAAAAAATAATAATAAGACAACCATTTGTTAAAGTTTAAACATATCATTTACTATGCTTCCAGCAGCTCTCTCTGGATTTGGAGGCTTCCCCCCCCCCCAGTCTGTGCCAGTTATGCCCTGCAATCATCAGTTCTTACCAATGTAGCACAAGAGATTCTATCCCAGGTGCAAAACTGACTGCTGTTTGTGTGGTTGTAGTAAGTGTACACACTATGGATCTTGGAAGAGCAGCATTTTGCCTGGGGCTGACTGTATCCGGCAACAAAGCTCAGAGACTATTAAAGATCAGCCAAAATAGCCTCACATACTTTTTCTGCACGAAAGCGAACTGCTCTTGAATACAGGAAAAGTAAATAAAACGACTGTCTCTAAGCTTATCGGGAGATATGCAAAACAGGAAGCCTTTAAATTTATCTTCCCTTCCTGACAGTTTCTTCCACTGACTTTCAGCTGAGTTGTCCAGAGGGCTTATGCAAGCAATTATGGTTCAGAGGTCACAGATCTTCATTCTGCCCCCTTCCTTCTGGCTCTACGGCTTTCCCCCTCCCCCTCTCTCCAACCCCCACTCCCCCCAGATCAATACAGAACATCCAGATTCTGCATCGCGGGGAAGGTGTTAAAACTCAATGTAGTATGAAGATCTAGCTAGGCTTGAGTTGCAACTATCAACCTTAGCTGAGATTCAAGCATCCAGTCTTGGTGGTGATGTAGGAAAAAGTAGTTAAATCTTCCTGTAGAAACAACAGTGCAAAGACATTTTCCCTTTTTTTATCAACAGAAGGAAATCCAATGAGTAACAAGCAGAAGTTTAGTTTTTAGTTTTAGTTTTATTTGATTTGTATACCACCCTACTCCTGAAGGACTCAGGGCGGTGAACAGCCGCAGGATAAAAAACATAAATACAAAATTTAAAACTGAATAAAATCGAATTAAACAATTTGGCCGAAGACAGATTTAAAACACCCCAATAAATTAAAAACGAATTAAAATTTACGTTTTAAAAAGGGAAAAAAGGGAAACAGTTAGGCCAGGCCAGCCTGATGGAATAAAAAGGTCTCCGGGGGGAGCTCATTCCAGATAGTAGGTGCCCCCACAGAGAAGGCCCTCCCCCTGGGGGCCACCAGTTGACATTGTTTGGCCGGCGGCACCCGGAGGAGCCCCTCTCTATGACAGCGTACCGGCCGGTGGGAGGCTACTGGTGGCAGCAGGCAGTCCCGTAAGTAACCAGGTCCTAAGCCATGGAGCGCTCTAAAGGTGGTAACCAAGACCTTGAAGCGCACACGGAAGACCACTGGGAGCCAGTGCAGCTCGCGCAGGAGAGGTGTTACATGGGAATGCCATGTCGCTCCCATAACCACCCGCGCGGCTGCACTCTGCGCCAGTTGGAGCCTCCAGGTGCACCTCAAGGGGAGCCCCATGTAGAGAGCATTGCAGTAGTCCAGGTGGGACGTGATGAGTGCTTGAGTGACCGTGCGTAAGGAGTCCCGATCCAGAAAGGGACGCAACTGGCGAATCAGGCGAACCTGATGAAAAATCCTCCCGGTCACGGCCGTCAAGTGCTCTTCTAAAGAAGAGCACTTTAGAAGAAACCTAAAAGCGAGATACAGGCAGTCCAGGACTTGTTCATTTAGTGACCGTTCAAGGTTACAATAGCATGGGGAAAAAAACTGACTTACAAACCGTTTTTCACACTTAATGACCTTTGCAGCATCCCCATGGTCACGTGGTCAAAATTCAGACGCCCTGGCAACTGACTCATATTTATAACGGTTGCAGTGTTCCAGGGTCATGTGATCACTTTTTGTGACCATCTGGCAAGCAAAATCAATGGGGGAATTCCCCAGGTTCACTTAACAACCGGGTCAGTAACTTAACAACTGCAGCGATTCACTTAACAACTATGGCAATGTCATAAAATGGGGCAAAATCCACTTAACAAATGTCTCACTTAGCAACAGAAATTTTGGGCCCAACTGTGGTCGTAAGTCGAGGACTACCTGTATGCACAGAACAGTTTGAGCATTTGGAGGCACTGTGTTTTCTCAGACCACTCTGGTTAAACTGGATTTTATAGGATTGCTCTCCCCAGCATGGCCCACACATTTGGAAGGGTTCAACCTGAAAAGGCTGGTTAGTATATGCAAGGTTTAGCCAGAAGAATCAAGGGTGCATTCCTAGGTAAATAGACCAAAAACCTCAGGATTTCATGAACAAAAGCAGAATTGCAGTCCTTCTTGTGTTGCTCTCTTGACTAGTCTATAGACTTGAGGTCAGCCTGCTTAATCCACAGTTTACCATTCATGAATATTGGGATGTTCCACAAGAAATAACATTTTCTTAGGACGAGATAAGTCCTATGCTGGAGATGTGTGTGCTCCCTTTGTTTTATGTACAAACGAAGAGCATACAAAGAAGTATTTCTACTACAGGCCTGCAGAAAATTTCCCAGAGAAATATTGTGCCCCCTAGACTCTCATAGACATATTATTATGCAGAGTTCTTGACTCAACTCAGGCAGGTTTGTTGCATATTTTTTTTTGATTTCTTTATTTTATTTATTTTACTTTATTTTATTTGATATTTTATTTGATATTCAGGAAGCATCTAAAGTAAAGGTTCCCCTTGCACATATGTGCTAGTCATTCCCGATTCTAGGGGGCGGTGCTCATCTCCGTTTCAAAGCCAAAGAGCCAGTGCTGTCCAAAGACGTCTCTGTGGTCATGTGGCCGGCATGACTAAACGCCAAAGACGCATGGAACGCTGTTACCTTCCCACCAAATGTGGTCCCTATTTTTCTACTTGCATTTTTTACCTGCTTTCGAACTGCTAGGTTGGCAGAAGCTGGGATAAGTCACGGGAGCTCACCCTGTTACGCGGCACTAGGGAGTCAAATGACTGAACTGCCAACCTTTCGATCGACAAGCTCAGCGTCTTAGCCACTGAGCCTACATACCATATTTTGTACGTACTAGACCAAAATTGATCAGCCACATTCAGAGCATTCAGCCCCTGTGTTTGGCTTAGATTCATTGTTTTGTAAAAACATAATTCATAAAATGACGGATGTGTACATAGTGTGAATGCAACCATTAAAGAGCATTTAATAGTATTTTTGCAAAGGGCTTAACTACTCACTCACAGATATCAAACCAGTAAAAGAGAAGTTCTCAACTAATTGGCATTAACTCACAGTGAATTTCGTCCATTAGAATTGGAGACACTAACTTTCTGGCTTGAGAATTTTGTCTTAACATACAACATAGCACATATTCTTTACATTCCTAATCAGTTTTCTGTTTATACTGACTTTTGTAGACTGGAGGGGCTTCCACTTTGATAAATGCCTGGTGTTTATAACTCTTCCTCCTGATATATCTGGGAAAATGGCATCAACATCCTTGTGGATAACCTATGTGTCTGTAATCCTGTTGCAAGCCACCATTTTTAGATTATCTATTTGTCACATACCTTTTGACCAAGCCAAGTTGCATCTATTACTCTTACCCTTTTGCTGGTGATAGAAATGGGATATTGGCATCTCACCACTGGAAATTAATTGCTTAGTACTGAAGACATAAAATCTTTTAGACTTTTATGCAATACACCTTTACAAAGGATCGTTTGAACTGTTAATTGGATGCTTTTAAATAGAATTTACAGACTTAAAAAGAATGGGATGTATTATGTTTAAGTGATTAAATCTCTCATTGTGTACTCTGATAGAAAAGCATGGATTCTGTTATATGGCTTGGATTGCATTTTTAACCATATGTTCCTATAATTATTATTTTTTTTGCTTGATTGTATTGATGTGTATAAAGAGAACAGAAAGAAGTAAAAAATATTGAAAAAGACATGAAAGGATGATACTGGAGAAAAAGAGAAGAAACTGATAAATTTGGAAGGGTTAATAGCTTAATTAAAATATGGCACATTGCCCATCTTACTGCATTCTGCTACTGTGGCAGCCCATTAAAGAATAAAAAACCCAATATGTTTTATAAAGTAAGAATATTCATTATTGATTACAAGGTTCAGTAACCATTGCTTAATGTTTTGAGTAGAGGATGTCTTGTAATTAATTTGAAAATCTATAGCCACCTTTAGGTCTGGGTTTCAGTTTTTTCAAGCAAGTGTGTCTGTGTGTATTTAGGTGTTTTTGTGTGGTTTTTTAAAGCACCACTTCAAAATGTGTTTAGTGTAGTGGCATCTTAACACTTTTGTGCCATCTAGTATAGGTAATCAGGAGAACAATAGTCAGATGTTTCTAGACCTGTAGGTGTATGAAAATAAAAAGCAATTGTTTATATATTTGTTAGTTCGTAAAGCCCTGCCAGATTCAAGGGTTAATAAGTGGAAGGTTATGAAAAAAAGCAAGTTAATGTCACCTATTAACCCCAAGCCATATGCAATGCTTGTTTCTGCCCATCTAATTAGAACACAGAATCTTCTGAAGTGGTTGACCTACCGCTCCCAGCCACCCTGGTTAATGGTGAGGAATGTTGGGAATTGTAACGCAGCCACAATTACAACTTCACCACTCCCAACTTATTTTAGCATCGTGGGATGAATCTCAGTGACTATTACCCATGTTCTGAAAACAGGCTTATCCAGTTACTGAGACAAATTCGACAAGAATATAGCAACTTTCTAAAATAGTTGTTCCCTATTCATAAATTCCTTGACTCAGTTCTTGTACTTGTGCCAGCTGCCTTCTGCTGGTATAGGCTCCGTTCTTCCTCCCTTTCTCTTTTGAAATGAAAAGTATTTCTGGTGTTCCTCTGCCTTGAGTAATGGAAAACAAGTGAATCACCAAGATCACTGTTGAAGGCTTGCTAGTTCTCTTAGCTCAAAGGTTGAGAGAGTGTGATTGTGATTTTTTTCCCTTCTTTTTAAACAAAACACCAGTCAAATATGAAAAGGAGCATAAGAGGAACAAAAACCAGACATGCCAATGAAAGAAAAAGAATAAGGGGGAAAAGCTCAAGGAAGTTTGGGGAAAACGTCTGTATTTGTTTTCAAAAAGACATTTGTGGATGTATGGATTTTAGTTTCCAAAATTCTGGGTGTGTACTAGATGGGGAATTCTGGGAGTTGAAGTCCACACAAGTTGCCAAGATTGAAATGTAGTGGGCCAGACAAAGGTTATCTACCAAGAAAGCATATGCCAGCCAAATCTTAAATTAACCTGAATCCTGCATACTTACGGAGGAAATGTTATTGGGAAAGGTTTCGGTGTATAGTGTCCCTCAAGATGAGAATTAAGTTCTCCCTTGCAATCAAATTATACATTGCACCTTTCTTTTGGTGCTTTCTAGGGCAGAATATAATATTGCAGTGCCCTCAATATAGCACCAGTTAACTTTCCAATTCTTTTTGAAGAAAGTTGTATGACAGGCTTCATTCCTACAGATCCCAGAAGCCAGCAAACAGGCAGAGAACACCATGGACCAATCAGGGCTGCTCCTCCTCCAAATGACCAATAGGAAAAGCATATCAACTGCTCCAATATCTAAGGGGCTACCACAAAGAAGAGCAGGACGACTTATTCTCCAAAGTATCAGAAGGCAGGTCAAGAAGCAATGGATGGAAATTAATTAAGGAGAGAAGCAACCTAGAACTAAGGAGAAATTTCCTGACAGTTAAAACAATTAATCAGGGGAACAACTTGCCTCCAGAAGTTCTGGGTGCTCCAATTCTGGAGGTTTTTAAGAAGAGATTGGACAGCCATTTGTCTGAAATGGTATAGAGCCGTGATGGCGAACCTATGGCACACGTGCCAGAGGTGGCGCACAGTAGTCTCTCTGTAGGCACGCGAGCCAGCTCTGCTCTGCCACACATGTGCGCGCGCCTCCCACTGGCCAGCTGGTCTTCAGGTCTCTGCTGTGCATGCGCAGGAGAGCGGGGCGCATGTGGGGGACTGCGCGGGGTACAGGTCACATGTGGGGGGCTGCGCGCACGTTGCATTTTGGGGGGTTCAGGCGCGCGCACATTCGGTCTGGAAAAGGTTAGCCATCACTGGTATAGGGTCTTCTGCTTGATCAGAGGGTTCGACTGGAAGACCTCTAAGGTCCCTTCCAACTGTGTTATTCTGTTATCGCCAATCACACACAAATGGAAGGAAGGCAAAGAAGAAAAAAGTGCTCATCCAAAAAGAAAGAGATAGGTGGATGGGGAAGTCATCTATCTTCACTTCACCTGGGCTACTGGACACGTGTGGGGTTAGTGATAATAATCTGCCAAGAATCAAACATCCCAGATCAATCCCAGCTGTGTTTTAAAATGGAATCAGCAGAGGGGTATGCATTTGTATGACAGAATGAAAAAACAGAAACCAATCTGGGAAGTTGCTGTGAAGGAGAATCTCTGTAGCCATTAAACCTTCTTTCCGCTTTAAAAAAATCAATGAAGAGAAGGTAATGTGAATGGAAGCAGGGAGGCAAGCGTTCCCAGCAATGGGGTAAAAGATAGCCCACATGTTTTGTAGAGCTTCAGCACTGCAAACAGGTACTTTAATTTTTTTTTAAAAAAAATTGGATACACTGCAGCAGAGCTAGAGTTTAATCTGCTCTGCTGCAGAAACAAATGATGGCATGGTAACACACAACTTTTGAAGACATTCTGCAGTGATATATAGACCCAGCATGTTACTTATTCAGAGATTGCTTGTATTTGCTGGAAATAGGTACTTTGCCCAATAAGGGGTGCGAAAACTACTTATTGACCTATAAATAAATACTTGTGTAGTTCTTCTCACAGTTGTGGACAGTAGGTATGGGTCAATCTGCAATTGGCTCTCTGCTTTCAGAAGATACATTTTACTGTCATTGTATGCATCCGTACACATCTCCTAAATGGGATTGCTGCTGGGCCTTGAAAACGGCAAATTGTGATCAAAGCAAGGGCTTCACAAATCTATTATACAAATAGGAAACCACAAGCATGGCCTCTGAGGGCAGCCTACCCACTTTTCCTGATAGTGTACAGTATAAGTACATGGTTTCACTATCCCATATGGGTACTTCAATGAGCTTGTGATGAGGAAAATAATCAGCACGTGTATAGCTCATTTGGCATTAATCAGTTATAGCACTTTAGGAAACACAGCACGTTTTTGTGTACTTTTTTTATGTGGATCGGCACACCTCTGTACACAAATACAGATCCCTGCAATTTATACATTTAATGTATTGACTTTGTAATGATAGCCTGTTTATTACTGCACGTGTTTTCATAATGAAGAACTCTTATAGACGAGAACCACTATTAAATTTTAAGGACAGATGTCTGAATAGTTTGTATGATTTATATTTCAGCCATGCAGGCAGGAATTGTAATGCATTGAAATTATTTTTATTCATTTATATCCCACCTTTATTATTTTTGTAAATAACTCAAGGAGGCAAACATAGGTAATACCCCTTCCTCCTCCCCACAACAACAACCCTTGTGAAGTGGGTTGGACTGAGAAAGAGACTGAGATTGGCCTAAAGTCACCCAACCAACTTTCATGCCTAAGGTGGGACTGGAACCCACACTCTCCTAGTTTCTAGCCTGGTGCCTTAACCTCTTATCCTGCTCTTCAATTCAAAAATGCAGAAAGAAGGTAAAAAGGTAAAGGTAAAGGTTCCCCCGCACATGCGTGCTAGTCGTTTCCGGCTCTAGGAAGGAAGGAAGATGTTGAAATTAAGACTACTGTGCTATTTGAGCTGCAAAACTCCAGACAATTGCTAGATGGCCCCTTGCTTCTACCAATAGTTGCCTGGATTTTACAGCCCAAGTTCCATCAACCTAGTAAAAGTGGTTACGAAAGGACAGGCCAGTTGGAGAACTAAGGCAGTTGTGTTCATAATTCGCACAGGTTTTTGGTAAAACGCTTCTTCCTTCCACTCCACAGATGCAAAACAGAAAGAGATGATCCAAAACCCAAACAAGCAGTCAAGCGCATGAATCAAAACTTCTCCAACTGCAAGTGAGGAAATTTGAAGAACAATTCATTCGGTGCTTATTAAAATGGAAAGGTCAGAGTCACGGGCTATAGAGTGCCCTTAGCTCTCTTTCTGCACCCGGTTTTAGTCTTCCACACATGCAGTTTGTCATAGATTCCCCAACCATCCCGTTCCCCTCTCCAGGAAGTAACCGAGATGACATTATATTTCATATGGTTTCCCTTCTGGTTGAATAGCCTGAGACATTTGCATGGCCCTGTGCAGCTGTCCTGTGCAGCTGTGAGCCTTTTGTGATAAGCCTGTGTGTCCGACATGCTTGTAAATCAGGAAGAGAAGACTGCAAGTTCAAGAAGTGCACAGGGAAGCGGGGAGGGGAGGGGGCTAGTTTCTGCAGGATAATGCCCCGACGGTGTAAATTAATCACCGTTGAACTTTTATTCTGGTAGATTTACTGCAGAACAAAACCCTAAGCGGCAAAGAGAACATTGTGCTGTTTTTTTTTTGGCTGTTCCTTATTTGGATTCATACATTTCATGATCTTGATTCTTTGGGGCCTCGTTTTAATTTATTAGCTTAAAATATTGATAGGCTGCTTTTTTGTATTTATAGTTTACTACACAAAGCAAATAAACGTGTTTACTACATATAATAAGCTAATACTTATAATCATATTAAATTAATGTGTTGAACAAGCATCAGAGGACTCACACCAGACAGCAGAATTTCATTCAAGGAAGGGCATTTGTAAACATTTCTCTTGTTAGCTGCTAGACCTCTGCACTTTGAAATTTAAAGGTTATTTCAATTTTGAAAAGACATTCAGGGAATGTTATCATGCCAGAACGTGCCAAAATACAATTTTTTTTAAAAAAAAATTAAAATTGTGCCTTTCGATTTGAAGTAGAGGCCATAAGCTTTCTTGAAAAATAAAGATTGAGATAGCACTAATGCATTTACATATAATCCATGATTTAAGACGCATCTGAGCCCAAAATATAAGTGCTAAGCAAGACTGTTGTTAATTTAGCTTTGCCCCAATTTACGACCTTTCTTGCCACAGTTGTTAAATTAATCACTGCAGTTGTTCGTAACACAGTGGTTAAGTGAATCGGGCTTCCCCCATTGACTTTTTTTTTTTTTTAATTTGATTTATATGCCGCCCTTCTCCGGAGACTCAGGGCGGCTTACAATGTGTTAAGCAATAGCCTTCATCCTTTTGTATATTTATACAAAGTCAGCTTATTGCCCCCACAAACTGGGTCCTCAATTTACCTACCTTAGAAAGGATGGAAGGCTGAGTCGACCTTGAGCCTGGATTCGAACTTACTAATTGCAGACAGCTGGAGTTAAATTACAATGCATTAGTCTGCTGAGCTATCCAGGCTCCTTCTGATTTTGCTTGTCAGAAGGTTGCAAAAGATAATCACATGACCCTGGGACACTGCAACCGTCATAAATACATGCCAGTTGTCCAAAAATGGTCATAAGTCACTTTTGTCAGTGCCGTTGCAACTTCAAATACTCACTAAACGAATGGTCGTAAATCGAGGGCTACCTGTATTTTGTAAATGTGCTGGCCTGCACAGAAAAAAAACCCAGAGATGATGAGATGGTATTTGATGATATTTATCTTGGGGGAGTGGGTGCTGTAGGACCATGGAGACGACAGCTTCCAATGCACTGGGGGAACTTTTGCTGAGACTTCTCTGGCTCTTACCACTAATCTACCACTAATCTTTTGAGTTATTTCAGGAAGAAGGAAGGAAGAGTAACATTTGTCCATGGTGTAGCTGTGCCTCTCTAGAACATGTCTAAGACCTTTCTACAGTTCATTCTAAAGGAATGCAATTTTGGTAGCACAGGACAAGCTGTATTTAAATCATATATGTTCGTGGTTGTTGAACTTCTAATCTAGAAACCTCAGTGTTCCTGGCTGAGTAGCTTAAAAGCCTTCCACTTAAGAGATGAGGTAATCAAAAGGAAGCAAGGCAAATATATTGCCTTAAACAATGCACAGGAAGATTTTTTTTTTTTTAAAAATGTCAAGTAAGTAAATTATTGTTCTAAATTATATAAACGATAAATTTTGAGTGTTTCCAGCCAGAAGTATTTTGGCAAACTAAATTCAAAACCCAAAGAATTTTATTTTTTTTCTGATATGCAAGCGTCCAGAAAAACGGGTTTCGCTGCGTTTAGTAGAATTTGCATTTATTGCTGTGTATGAGTAGCGTAAGTACATCCCTTCCAGTCTGCAATGTCAACAGGACAGGAAGATATTATGCATTCCAAGTTGCCATTAAAGCGCATTAATTAATCTAAAGAAGGTAGAATCTATCTTGAGGATAAGTGATCGTAGGGGCACTCCCAGGTAGTTTCCTTGGCAGCAACCTTAAAGTATTCCTCCAGAATGATTTTTTTTTTTACTTTCTTAGTCTGGCCAACGGCTTTGGCACTCCCTGTGGATCTTCCATCTGAGTGCTGTCTAGGCCAGTGTTTTTTCAAACTTGGCAACTTTTAAGATGTATGGGTTCCAACTCCCAGAATTCCCCAGCCAGCACGCTGGCTGGGGAATTCTGGGAGTTGAAGTCCACACATGTTAAAGTTGCCAAGTTTGAAAAAAAAAACCACACCCCACAAGAAAAGATTCCTCAAGGTGTCTGGAAACACACATTTTCAAACAACAAAATCCATCTGTTTTCCATATACTCTGTGGGTCTGTGTACAGGGAGAGATTAATCTATTTGATTTATATTGAAAGAAGGCAGTTGAATGCCTTTGCTATGTAATTAGAATGCCTAACAATAAGAAGTTTAATAATATGGTACCACTGACAGGCACAGTAGTATTTTAGCTTTTGAAATGAAAGGACAGGGAAGCACGGATGAAAGGTGGAATAAGAGTGGGTTTTTCCCCCCTTTTCTTTTATCGGTGTTTTAAAACCCAGGGGTGGAGAAGACATTCAGTTAACTGTGTGTTTTTTTTTAATACAATAATAACAATTATACAAAAACAATTATTGTTTTTTTAAAAACAATAATAACAATAATGTATTCCTCTTCCTTGGTACAATGCTGTAAAAGGAATTGCAAAGATTGCAGTTTTCCCCCTCCCACCCTTCGTATTCCTTCCAAATATATATGGCAATCAGGAACCTCAGGAGGATGGGTGCAATAATGTGACTGAAGCATCACCTCTCTTTAACATCCATTGCAGTACTTGCACACAGTTAAAAAAAAGGGGGGGCAAGTGCCACACTTGTCACCTAGACTTTGTTTTCCTTCCTTCCCCCTGATGCCCCTGACAGTGTCCTGTCCTATTTGTTGGCTCAAGCACTCTTCTCTCCTTGGTCATTCGGTTCCTTAAAAGGTCTCTAGTACCGTCAGTCACAATGAACCAGAACAACTCCATGAGAGGGCCAAACAGTTTCTTTATTGTCGATTGCCTGTTTACAAGAATCTCACCAGACTGACTGCATTCACTTGGAAACCGGCAGATAAAACTTGCAATATCTGCCATTTCCTCCCACCTAGCGACACCAAGCTGGCTCGTCTTTATACCCCCCTTTAGCTGGTGATTCCACCACACTTACTCAGTTAATTATTTTGTATTTATATGTGTTTATTTTATGGCTGTTCACCGCCCTGAGTCCTTCGGGAGTAGGGCGGTATAGAAATTCAATAAATAAATAAATAAATAAATAAATAAATAAATAAATAAATAAATAATTAGGTGAATCTTTTACTACAGAGAACTTTGTGGGTGGCTAAATATGTACGTTGGTACATGCATTTGTGAGTTTCCTTTGTTATATTAAAAATGTTGTGAACGTTACTCCAAAAATGAGGTATAGGGGATGTAGTGAATTCTACTGATGATATAAGCACTATATTCCCTGACATGGGTACTTTTTACATATTTATCATCAACATTATTTACTTCTTCACATCCCTCTTTTTTTTGTACAAGAATAAAATGCATACTTAGTGTTCTTTCCTTCTCTTTTTCCCTACAGCCATTGAGCTGTGACGGTACAGTGGTTAGAATGCAATACTGCAGGCTGACTTTGCTCACTGCCAGGAGTTCGATCCTGACCGGCTCAAGGCTGACTCAGCCTTCCATCCTTCTGAGGTCAGTAAAATGAAGACCCAGATTGTTGGGGGCAATAGGCTGACATTTGTAAACCATTTAGAGAGGGCTGTAAAGCATTGTGAAGTGGTATATAAGTGCTATTGCTATTGCTAAGTGCTATTGTGAGATACCTTGAGTTAAGAAAAAGGGATTGGCCCAAAGTCTCTCAGTAAGCTGGCTTACTGGGATGGTGGATCAAAGTGGATGAACCTGGGGTTTCCTCCTCCTGGCCCAACAGAGCTGCTGCTTTATGACTTTAGGTGGTTTCCTGTAAGAGTTAAAGAATTTACATAAAACTCTATTATATATAAAAACATTTTTGGCATTTGATTAAGCCCTCCTTAATCAATTGTAAAATTGTAAAAAAGATATTAAGACTCTAGAAAAGTCTTTCCAGTGCAGAGAAGATCAGCAAGATGATTAGGGGACTGAAGGCTAAAACATTATGAAGAACAGTTACAGGAATTGAGTACATCTAGTTTAATGAAAAGCACTAGGAGTGACATGATAGCGGTGTTCCAATATCTAAGATATTGCCACAAAGAAGAGGGAATCAAAACTATTCTCCAAAGCACCTGAAGGCAGGACAAGAAGCAATGGATGGAAACTAACCAAGGAGAGAACCAACCTAGAACTAAGGAGAAATTTCCTGACAGAACAATTAATCAGTGGAATGACTTGCCTCCAGAAGCTGTGGATGCTCCAACACTGGAAGTTTTTAAGAAGAGATTGGAGAGCCATTTGTCTAAAATGGTATAGACTTTCCTGTCTGAACAGGGGATTGGACTAGAAAACCTCCAAAGTCCTTTCCAACTCTTTTATTTTGTATTCTGTAAATGCTCTCTGAAAAGAACTGGCATTACCAGTTTCCGAAACTCCAAAAGGCTGTGTGCTTGTGCTCTTCCAGAAAGATGGAATTACTGCTGTTTTCTAGATAACCCTTGATCTCTTACAAGGTGGGCATCCAAAATATCCTTTCTCTGTTATAACATGTCATGTGGGTAAAAAAATATTTGGAGAAGCTCCTCTCACAGGTAGGAAGGGCCCAATCCATATAAGGGCTAATGGGTAATGATCAGTAACTTGAATTCAGCCCAAAAATCTACTGGCAATCAAAGTTCCAGAGAAAATATATGTTAATTTATTAAACTGGTTAGTGCAGGCTTAATACCAAATTCTGATCTGTGGAATCGTTTTTCTCAAAGAAACAAACAGGCTTAATCTGAATTGCACCAAAAACCTGTTTGAGCAAGAATGGGGGGGAAACTGTGCTTGCGTTTTTGTGATACAAATAACACCCTACCTCCAGTGTTAGGTTGACAGGTAGGAAATATTTGCCAAGCTATAATTTTGTGGCTGTCCAATTTAAAATGTAACAAGAATGCCACTGTGCTATGTTACCTTAAGAGACAACTTTTCCAGTATAGACTTATTTTGCTACAGATACTAAGATACTTGCTTAGTAGTGGAGGTATTAATATTTTGTGCCAATATCTTTTGGTGAGGGGAAAACCATATCATCAATCATTTTGGCATAGATAGAGACCATTACAATATACACTTGGGAAACTATTGGCAAAATAATGGTCAATATAAGAAATGCTCTAGGCCAGATCTGCCAAACTCCTGGCCCGTGGGCCAGATGCATCATGTGCTGGCCACACCCAGTTTAGCAAAGGAGAAAAAAGTCCTGATATGTCTCGTGACGATGCCGTGACGATGTGAGTTTGATGCCTCTGCTCTAGAAACAGTTCTACCAGATTTTTGGTGCAAAGATCCTGATGATCTCAGAGAGCTACACACCAAGTTTGAAGTCTTTTCTGGCGAGTAGAGTAGAGCAGAGCAGAGCAGAGCAGAGCAGAGCAGAGCAGAGCAGAGCAGAGCAGAGCAGAGCAGAGCAGAGCAGAACAGAACAGAACAGAACAGAATAGAATAGAATAGAATAGAATAGAATAGAATAGAATAGAATAGAAGCTGGAAGGGACCTTGGAGGTCTTCTAGTCCAGTCCAAGCTCAAGCACGAGGAACTATACCCTCTGAGACAATTGACTGTCCAGTCTCTTCTTTAAAACCTCCAGTGATGGAGATCTAATATTTAGGCAGCCCAATTCTCTAGTTCCTGGTTGTCCCTGGATATGACAAAAACATCATCCGTGTCTCATTAAACATTAAGGGAATGGCTGCATGGAAAACTCTTGAAAGTTCCTATGGCTTACAGTAACAGAGTTGGAAGGGACCTCGGAGGTCATCTAGTCCAACCCCCTGCTCACGCAGGAGACCTATACTAGGGATTCGAACCGCCAAACTGCCGACCTTTCTGATCGATAAACTCAATTCTTAGCCACTGAGCCACCTATTCAGGCATACAGAAATGCAGAATAGTGATTTTACTCATTTCTCCCAAAAGTTATTGTCAGCCAAAAGCACATAGCATCTAAAAAACTGAAAGCTATTTGAGTTCAGCCCTACAATCCAAACTGTACATATTAGACGAGTATTTAATGTAAAGATTCAACATTAGAAGAGAATTTTCCCAGTCCAAATGTGTGGACAAATCCCTGATCTGGACAGCCATGAAGGAAGGAAAGGCAGGAAGATATCATGAAGACCTAGAGACGTACTTTCAAGACTCAGATTCGAGAGTCTTTAGTACATTGGAAATAACGGAATGACCCAATCATGTCCGAATGCAAAGAAAGACAACCTGTTTTCAAGTGTGGCTGATGAAAACAGCAAAGTACCACACGTGGTTGCAACAGGGTTTTCAGTGGAAAAGTTGCTTCCTTAAAAATCACAGAATCCTTTAATATTTTGTTTATCACGACGCATTAAAACTACAGATGCATGCAGTGAAAGGATGAGAAAAGGAGATTGGGTCTGATAGCCAGATCCACAAATGCTTGGCTTGGTTCTTCTGCTTGATAACACGGCTGGCGAATATACTAGCAACCTAAGAGGTGACTTGCAAGGAGTTTTCTCCTTCTCTTCACATGCTTAAGGTACATGTGGAAAGATTACAAGTGAATCTGAGGTTATGAATTCTCACGAGTGAACCGTCTGTCCTGGTCGCTCATGTTTTGGTTATCTGTGTGGATTACTGCAGCGTCCTCTACGTGGGACTGCCCTTGAAGGAAATCCAGAAGCTACAGTTGGTCCAGAACATAGGAGTGTAAGTAGTTATTGGCATGAACTTGGGATGCCCATGTTACACCTCTGCTCTACAAAGCAGTTTCAAGATGCTGTTTCTCAACTTTACATGACATGCGGCTGGGTTATTTAAGAAGCTGCCCCACCCTCCAGTTTTTGTTTTTTTACCATGGCTCCTGCTTTTTGGAACATCACAGCCCCCCAAATTAGGTTGGGTCCAGTCCTGCTGGCCTTCCAGAAAGCTCTTAAGACTTGTCTATCTTCTTGAATTTGGGAGATAGGAAGCTTGTTGAGCCCGTGAGGTGGCTTTAACTTACTGTGATTGGTTTATCCTCCGTAGCCATTTAATGCTTTTCTTTCGTATGCTTTCGTTTTACTGTAATCATTTGTGGTGAGTGTTTTGCGTTGTTTTAGCTGCCCAGAGTGCTGTTGTGAGACGGGTGGTCACAGAAATCGAATAAGAAACAGACTGTATGAGATCTGTTGGAGGCCCAGATACTGTATATCGTATCAAGTTGCTTGAAATGCTCCCTTCATTTCCATAAATCTTCTATAAACCGACTGTGGCAAAAAGAGAGAAACTATTATGAGAAGGATAGCTTAATTGTTATTTGTATACTTCTCTTTCTCCCTCCCTTTCTCTCTCTCTTTCAATACCCAAAGGTTCATTTGTTTGCTTTTTAAATACACATTATCAGGGTAACAAGAGAACAATGGTAAGCGTAGGACAGGTGACTGGGAATAATCAGTGAAGCTCTTCAAGAACAGTCTTAAATTCAGTGGTATTTTTCCACCAGGAGCAGAGAAATGGGCTCCGGGCTTGCCCACTTAATAGTCTGCTGCAGCTCCATAACATCTGCCTATGGGGGGAAAGTTACTGTTCAGCGCTTAGGAATGCATAGCCAATGTGACAGCAATAGGAAATAACCTCAGAGATTATAGTGGGGGCCATGAAGGGGCAGCAAATTCAAAACACAGACTGAATGTAAACAACATCTTCTCCACTGCAGAGCTCCTACCCTGGGAGGTTTTCAGACCAGCAAGAGAGCCATGGTGACTAAATAAATACAAGCCCAATGCAGCAGCCTGTTGATTGATTGAGTTTAGAACATTCAAGTTAGACAGAAATATATTGTGATTAACCAGGCAGGGCATTTGTAAAAATAACAACCGAAATTGCTGGGTATGTTAAAAACTGTAAGTGCCATCTTAGAAAAGGAGTTCCTTCTTCTCTTGCAAGAAGGAAATGCTTTTTCTTTAAGGTCTGCCAAAAGACAGATAGATTGCGAGTCTTATAGAAACGAAGAGAGAATCTTCTTTGGGATGGTTTTATTCCCAGGCAAAATGGACATGGGATTAAATGTGATGATTAATCAAGTGTCAATTTAATGATAACCAGTTTGGTTTTTCTGTATGGCAGCCATAATAAATAAATAGTTTCAGAATAACAGAGTGTGAAGGGACCTCGAAGATCTTCTAGTCCAGTGTTGGCGAACCTTTTCGGCACTGAGTGTGTGGCACACACACACACACACACACACACATCCTGGAAACCAAAAGAGCAGCCGCCCGCTGCACATGTACGCACTGGGAAGATGATCTTCCGGTTTCTGGCGCGCACATGCGCACCGCCCACCTGGGCTTCCAGTTTCTGGCGCATGCGCATGAAGACCAGCTAGCTGGCAGAAACTGGAATATCATCTTCCCAACATTCATATGCGCATCAGGCAGCTGCTCTTCCAGTTTTCGGTGCTCCCGCGCACATGAAAAACTAAGGCCGGCATCCAGAAGATCAACGGGCAACGGCTTGCATGCCCGGAGAGATGATTCTACGTGCCACTTCTGGCACCTGTGCCATAGGTTCGCCATCACAGTTCTAGTCCAACTTCCTTTCAGGTCTTGCCTTCAGCTTCCCTCCCCTTCCTTATAGTGAATCTGAATTCAAAAGTCAGTGATGCTTGGGCACTCCACGAGGAGCAGACACTCCATAGATTCATGAATACATGACATATAAACAGATTCTCATTTGCAATCTTAGCTTCTCCCACCCACATGCTCACTAGTCTCATAAACTGGACCACAAATATTGGTCACACAAATGCCTCCTTCACCAGATCCATTGGCGGAAAAGGAAAAGCCAAAAAAGGCTTGCCACAGAAATTTATAAACTGAATCCAGGTCTGTGTTAACAAACTAAACTAGTCTAAGGGACCAGACAAGCATGCTGAATAAATGTACTGGATGATGAAAGTGTCCAGCTGCCAACTTCTCCTCCTGGGCGCTGCCACTTGGCTTGCTGGCATTCCCTGAAACATGTAGGGCACCTGAGGAGAGCTCATCAGCTGTGTTGCTGTGGGTCATATCCAGTGGTGGGATTCAAATAATTTAACAATTGGTTCTCTGCCCTAATGACCAGCTGGGTAGGTGTGGCTCGGTGGTCATGTGACCATGTGGGCGTGGCCAACTCAATGTCACTCAGGTCGATGGGCACTTCGCTTGAGCTGTTACAATGTAATAAGGGTTAACCAGAGAGGCAGTTTCTGTAAGCAGGGCAATAAAGATTAGGCTAGAAACAACACCAGAATGTTTCCTTCCTACCTTCCTTACAGGATTAGCCCTGTAAAGTGGAAAAAAACGAAATAAGATTTCTTCCAACAACCGGTTCTCCGAACTGTTTAGAAAGTTAACAACTGGTTCTCCCGAATAGGTGCGTACTGGCTGAATCCCACCACTGGTTATATCTGAACAGCAAAGACACCACGAGTAACTTTTAAAGAAGGAATGTCCCATTGCTATCTGAGTTTCCAATTCGAAAAGCATGCTTCTACATTTGGGGCAAGGCCCGGGCATCGGAGTGCTAGAACTGTTCCGTTGTACTTTCTGAATGGGAATTGTTAAAACCCAATCAAGCTGTTGCCAGCTTAACAGGTATACGTAAATTGAAGCGACACTAAGTTTGTCTCTGCCAATGTTGACTCTTCCTTTCCAGTTTATTTTGTGTCTTGGTTTCCCTGGCTGGTCAACACATCACACAATCATCATGTTGAAAGAGGCCATTTAGATCTCTGAATCCCAACTCAGTGCCGGAATCCAAATTAAAGTATTTCTCCAGACCAAGTGAAGGGGAGTCTATCGCTCCTCTGAATAATTCTTTCCACTGTTGAACAGCTTTTACTGTCAGGAAGGGATGTTCTGCACCATGCAATGATGAAGAACAGAGGTTCTTCTGTTTGACATCCTTTCACATGTTGCCAGAGTCCCCTCTTGGTCTTCTTTTTTTCCCCCTAAGGCTCAACTTCCAATTGATTTACCTTCATCGGCTTCCTTTCTAGACCCCTGATTAGCATTGCGGATTTTCTCTGAAGAACTTAAGTTTTGTTTTTTTTTTAATGTGGCGCTCAGAACCAGACACAGTATGCAAGTTTGGATCTGATCCATCTAAAATAAAGTGTTGAACTATTACAGGTAGTCCTCTACTTAGAACAGTTCATTTAGCGACCGTTACAGCGGCACTCAAAAAAAGTGACTTATGACCGTTTTTCACACTTACGACAATGGCAGCATCTCGATGGTCACCTGATCAAAATTCAAGTTGCTTGGCAACTGACTCCCATTTATGACGGTTGCAATGTCCTGGGTCATGTGATCACCTTTTATGACCGTCTGACAAGCGAAGTGAATGGGGAAGCCAGATTTCACTTAACAACCATGTTACTAAGTTAACCACTGCAATGATTCAGTGAACAAAGGCTGTACAATGGAGCAAAATTCAATTAACTGTCTCGCTTAGCAACAGAAATGTTGGGCTCAGTTGTAGTTGTATATTGAGGACTATCTGTACTTTCCACAATTCTGTAACTACAGATGAAGTCTAAAACTGAATGTGCCCTTTTGACAGCTCCAGCATATTGCTGATTCAAATTCAGTTTGCAGTCAACTAGTACAGTGGCCCCCAATCTTTTGGGCACCAGGGACTGGTTCGGGGGTGAAATCCTACCGGTTCGGATCGGTTCGGGTGAACTGCTAGGGATTATGGGCATCAGTTCGCCAAACCAGTAGTAATTACCCCTCCTTGATCCCACCCACGCCTGGCCGGTTGCCGCTCACCTCTTCCATCTGCTCGATATTCCACAGAATTCAATGTTAAATGCAGCAGAGAGAATGCTCACTTTTCTCCCTCCATTCAGAACGGAGCTGCTGCAGCCTGTCCCTTTAAGGAGGCTGCAGGCCCAGGAGGGAGCAGGCTGGGTGGGAACCATAAAGGGAGCAGCAGCTCCGTTCTGAATGGAGGGAGAAAAGTTAGCATTCTCTCTGCCACAGAATTCAATGTTAAATGCAGCAGAGAGAATGCTAACTTTTCTCCCTCCATTCAGAACGGAGCTGCTATAGCCTGTCCCTTTTAAGGTAGTCCCCAGGAGGGAGAGGAATTGGGGGGGGGGGGGAGCAGCTGGGATGGAGCCGTTTTTGTGAAAGGCAGGAAAATGGGGAAGGGGATTTTCCTACCTGTCATCCGTTCCTCAATCTCAGGACAGACTGAGGGAAGGATGGTAGGCAGGAATATTCCCCTCCCCATTTTCCTGCCATTCGCAACAAGGAGTGGCTGGGAGGGGAGGGGCCGGTGAGGAGCCCCTCAATGTGAGTGATGTCGAGTTGGCCACGCCCACCCAGTCACATGACCTCCCCAACAAGCCACGCCCACAGAACCAGTAGGGGAAATTTTTTAATTTCACCCCTGGACTGGTTCCGTGGAGAGAGGTTTTTCCGTGGATCGGAGGGGTGTGTGGTTTCGTGTGCTGCCTGTATCCTATGGATGGAGCTTCGCTTGTTTGTGCGGCCTGGTTTCTGGCATGCTGTGGCCCAGTGCTGGTCCACAGACTGAGGGTTGGCGACCCCTGAACTAATATTCTAATATCTTTTCTTCAAAAACACAATTGCCAAGCTAGGTATCTTGATTGCGACTATTTTTCCTTCTCTGTTCTTTTTCTGAGAGAAATGGGTGGTTTAGAAATATGAAAAATAAATAATAAATGGTATTCATTTATATAGGTAGATCTTGGCCTGTAAATGAATACATGTCCTCAACCACAATTGAGCCCAAATTTCTGTTGCTAAGTGAGACATTTATTAAGTGAGTTTTGTCCCCATTTATGACGTCACTTGTCATGGTTGTTAAGTGAATTGCTAAGTTAGTAACACAATGGTTAAGTGAATCTGGCTTCCCCAATGAGTATGCTTGTCAGAAGGTCGCAAAAGGTGATCACATGACCTGGGACATTGCAACCGTCACAAATATGAGTGAGTTGACAAGCATCTAAATTTTGATCCTATAACCATGGGGATGGCTGCAATGGTTGTAAGTGTGAAAAACAGTCATGTCTCTTTTTTTCAGTGTGGTTGTAACTTCAAACCAGGGGCGAAATGCTCCTGGTTCGGACCGGATCGCCCGATCTGGTAGCGATGGCGGCGGGTGGTTCGGAGAACCGGTAGCAAAAATCCCTGCACCCCCACCCCCACAATGTCCAGCTGAGCCACACAATCAGAGGCTTTTTTTTTTTTTTTACTTTTAAAAGCATTTTTTCTACAACCTCTTCCAACGAAAAAATGCTTTTAAAAATAAAATTAAAAAAAGCCTCTGACGATCGCGCGGCTCAGCTGGGATCGTCAGAGGCTTTTCAAAGCATTTTTTTCTGCAACCTCTTGGCTGAAGAGGTGGTAAAAAAAATGCTTTGAAAAGTCTCTGACGATCCCAGCTGAGTTGTCTGATCATCAGAGAGGCTTTTCAAAGCATTTTTTAAAAAGCCTCTCTGACGATCCCAGCTGAGTTGCCTGATCGGCAGAGGCTTTTCAAAGCATTAGAAAAAATGCTTTGAAAAGTTAAAAAAAAAAAAAGTTGGCCACACCCACCCAGTTACATTACCCCCCCACCAAGCCACACCCACAGAACCAGTAGTAATAAATTTTACATTTCACCCCTGCTTCAAACTCACTAAATGAACCATTTAGTCAAAGACTACCAGTATTCATTTAATAAACCTCTCCCCCCCCTCCAGATTTGTCTTTCAAACCTGCCTAAGTCGAGTGGGCATACCTATTTCACCCATTTTAGCTATGCACGGGCTGAAGAGCATTCTTCATTCTGTTTGTTATGGGTCTCTCTTCCTCTCCTTTCATGGGACGACCGAAGTTTGTTACATTAAGAAGATGGAATGAAAATTCCTCCCTATTTTTTTTTCCCCACATCATACAAAGTTTTATATACCTCTCGGTTTTGTTTTTTTGTTTTTGTTTTTGTTTTTTGCAGGCTAAAAAGATATCCAGATGTGAGGTTGTTTCTCAAGTGCTGGAGTCTCTGATGTGACAGGAGAATTTCAAGTGCTAGGCTAATTGCCAAGATTCTTTTTAAAAACTAAAAGCCAGAAATACCGCTGCTGTTATTGCCTGTGTATATATCTATGCGTACGAGAGAGAAAGAGAGGGGCTATCACTGCACACACATGCAAACTATGATATCCTGGGAGGGCATGGGGCCTCTGTTTTTGCAGACAGTCCTATGAATGTGACCTTGTCAGAACTGAACTCTGGTCTGTTTAAAATAGGAATCAGAGCCAGAAAAATGTTGTTGACTAAGCTAAACTCCCAGCCCAAACAAGAAAGCTTTTATGTATTACTTCCTGTCCAGGAGAACCCCAAGGTCAGTTTGAACTTTGCAGAGCAGGGGGAATATAATGCAACTGCAATTATCTCAGCAGATTCCACAAGGCAGCCTCCTCCTTGTCCAGGAGCTTCACACACTTGGCTGGAATGTAAAACCCTCTATAGCCTGCTCTCCTTCAAGGCTTCCAGATTGCCTCGGAAAGCTACACTTTCTATCTTTGCCCTTCTCCTCCTCATGTAAGTGCTTCGTGGAGATCTGTCCCTACTGTATACTGATAGTTCCTGACTCACTAGCTATATATCACTGGCCTTTAGCCTAACTTCAGGCGAATTACATATGGTAGAAAGAAGGATCTCCAAATATAACTGTAAGCAGTGGTAGGATCCAATTAATTTAACAACCGGTTCGTCCTAAAGACTCTGTGGGCGTGGCTGGGGGTGTCATGTGACTGGGCGTGGCCAACTCGATGTCACTCACGGCAAGGTGGGGTGGCGTAGGCAGGCCGAAGCAGCGGTGGCGATGGCCGGAGACTTACCTTTGTGCAGCAACAGCAACGATGATTCTCCGATGCCTCATCTCTTGCCTGGTCTCGCTGCTGGAAGTTTTTGCAGTAGGAAATGGCAGGTGGCTACTTCCGGCTTTTGTTTGTGCAGCTAGGCACACGACCCCACCCCAAGACACTGGCCTGCAGCCGCCATTCTGCCGGTGAGAGAAGCCTCCAGCCACTGGTCTTTTTCGGTGTAAGAAGCCTGCAGTCACCGCTCTTTGCTGGCACAAGGGGCCTCCAGCTGCCACTTCTTTGCCTGCAGCAGCCACTGCCACTTTGCCGGCATGAGCAGCCTCCAGCCTCCTTCTCTTTGCTGGCTGAAACCGAGACGGCAGCGGCAGCTGGAGGCTTCTCGCGCCAGCAAAGAGCGGCAGCTATAGGCTTCTCGTGCCAAAAAAGACCAGTGGCTGGAGGCTTCTCATGCTGGCAAAGAGGCAATGGCTACAGGCTTCTTGGTGTGGGGGAACACTGTGAGGTTCGGCCACCTTTCGGGCCCTGCTCTAGGCTGTTGCCTGCTTCACCTCCACTTCACCTCAGGTCCCGCATCCAGCCCGCGACAAGGGGACATGCTGTTTCCAGGCGTGCCTGGCCAGCAGATGGGCAAGCAAGCAGCCCTTGGGGGAGGCATTTTCTCTCAGGCCTCCCACCTGGAAGGTCCTGCGGAAACCAAAGCTGGGCCCGAAATGCGGCAGAGCCTCACCATGTCCCCCACACTGAGGCGGTCCTTCAGCTGAGCACACCAAGCCTGGAGCGGATCTTCCTTCCCCGCCGTCAGCCTTACTTTTCAGCCCATGGGGCTTGCTCCATTCTCACAGCGGTGGCCCGACTTGAGGCGAAGGGCAAGTGGGTGGCATGAGGGTGGAGGCCCTGAGAAAGGCCAGAGCCAGGAACTGGTGCATCACCTGACCTGAGGTGAAGGGTGAGTGGGCGGAAGGATGGCAAGAGCCAGGCCCGAAAGGCGGCCGAACCACACTGTGTCCACCCCAAGGTGGCCCTTCGGCTGAGCGCCTTACCTTCGCGGGCAGCCACAGTGAGCAGAGCAGCCGAGGCAAGATAGGGCTGTGCGGGGTAGGGTGGGAAGGGCCAGCCAGTGGTGAGATTGGCTGGTTTGCTGAACAGCGCAGAATCTTAACAACTGGTTCACCCGAACCAGCCCGAACCGGCTGAATCCCACTTCTGACTGTTAGCCAAAGGTAGACCACCAATCTACCCAGGCTGAATAGTGTTCCCTGATCATCTTCTTCTTCTTCTTCTTCTTCTTCTTCTTCTTCTTCTTCTTCTTCTTCTTCTTCTTCTTCTTCTTCTTCTTCTTCTTCTTCTTCTTCTTCTTCCTCCTCCTCCTCCTCCTCCTCCTCCTCCTCCTCCTCCTCCTCCTCCTCCTCCTCCTCCTCCTCCTCCTCTTCTTCTTCTTCTTCTTCTTCTTCTTCTTCTTCTTCTTCTTCTTCTTCTTCTTCTTCTTCTTCTTCTTCTTCTTCTTCTTCTTCTTCTTCTTCTTCTTCTTCTTGCTACATGTCTTAAATTTACCCCACTCTTCATATTTTGACTGTAGACTATTTCTAACAATACTCTGCAGGGATGGGGAACTATGGCCCTTTTGTTTGTTGATGTTGGTGTTTTCTCTTCTGTATGACAGGCCATTAAGCATTATGGCCTTTTTATGACTGGTGGACTTCAGGAATTCTGGGAGTTGAAGGCCACCAGTCATAAAAGGGCCATAGTTCCCTACCTCTGCTTAATGGCCTGTCATACAGAAGAGGAAACACGAAAATCAACAAACAAAAACACAGGATGGAAATAAATACATAAATAAACAACAAACCAACAAAGAAATTAAATGAAATGAACAGGAGGTTAAAAACAATCTACCTGCACAGTTATTGTACAAGTTATATCCACAAGTGTGGACATTCCAAGGAATAAAAGATCCTCTGTTATACATGTATAAATAACTACAGTATGTGTAGCTGCTACATTTGGCAGCATTATCAGGATTCCCACTCATGGTGTCAGGCCTGGAAGCCATTTTTTGTATTGGACCTTCAGACCTGCCACATTTACTACTGTGGGAAATTGGGAGGTGGGATTGTGTAGAGCAGGGGAGATATATAGTCATAACAACATACCTTTCTCAGAGGTTCAAGAACATTTTGCCCTGCACCTGGGAGTTTGGAACTGGGAGGCATCTCCAGTTGGGGTGACGCTCTGATTGGACCATGTGATGGACTTGTGGGTGTTGGACAGGGACTTGAACTTTCTTTTGGGTGAGGGAAACCCTGGAAGCTTTCAGGTTCGGGTTTCCTCAGATGTGCCAATCTCTAATAAAATGTAACTTTGAGGAAATTCAAGCCTCGGAGTTTTCTTTCATTGGGGGTGTTACTTGGAACTCTGACACATGGCATATCTTGAACTAGCAATTTGAGAAATACCAATCTCTAAGCATCATCAGTGGAAGGAGACAAACTTATAGACACTTTGAACCATGTCCATAGGCTCTTTTTCTAACTCCCTAAATTAAAAAAACAACAACACTAGGACACTAAATTAAGAAGTTCTACAAATAAGTTCTACAAATAAGTTTGGAAAACCTCAAGTGGACTATTGTACTATTCATGTACCTGAAGAGCAACAAAGCAAAATAAATTTTAAGAGAGAGAGAGAGAGAGAGAAAATGAGAACATTTCTGGGCCTGTTCCCACAAGTTAATTCATATAAAAAATACTAGGAGTAAATATGTAGTCACAGCTGCAAAGACGTTGCCTTCCCTAGGTTTATACCAACAGACAAGAGCTGGAGGTATGATGCTACTACAGTCCAGTAAAGGATTTGGGTTCCAATGTAATTACTATTTTGAGTAATTTCAGCTTCTGTTCCAATAAGTCTTATTCTTGGGCAGAAAGTGAATCTGATGGGTGCCTGCAGAGTTGTTCATAATCCACGGAGTTCCCTGGGCGACCTTCAACCTGAGTATTATTCAGGAACTAGCTCTTGTAAGAAGTTAATAATAGAATAAGTTTCATTTTCAAGCCTACCCTATGGGCTGTTTCTCATTTCTAAAAATCCAGGTGTTGCCCTCAGGAGGTGCATCTGTATCTGAAGATGCATAAAAGCAAAGCTCAAAGAGAGTTTACACTTCTGGCAAAACAATCTTCTTCTTGAGAAAGAGATTTGCACTGCTAAGTAGACGTTTCTCATATTTCTAAGACAGAGCCACACACACCAGAACTCACGGACTCATCAACAGTGATTACACGAGAGCCCAACTTGATTAAGAGGTTGCCGAGGTGCAAAAAAATATGACATTGACAGGTAATTGATGTGTTTTCACATCCATCCAGCCATGCATATGCCATTGTTACATTAATTTCCCCGTGTGGAATTTGATAAAGCAGATACAAAGTGCTGGATTCTTCATCATGTGTCTAAATCTACCTTGTGGAAGTTGAATGCAGAATACACACCTTTCCCCTGCATCCTATTCGGCAATAGCAGTAGCACTTAGACTTATATACCACTTCATAGTGCTTTACAGCTCTCTCCAAGCAGTTTACAAATGTCAGGGTAATGCCTCCAACAATCTGGGTCCACATTTTACCAACCTCGAAAGGATGGAAGGCTGAGTCAACCTTGAGCCGGTTAGGATCAAACTCTTGCTTCTGTGGGCAGACTTAACCTGCAATACTGCATTCTAACCACTGCGCCACCATGGCTCCTATTTAAGATCATTATTATTACAAATGTGTTTATATATGATTTTATGTCTGATTCAAGTCATTTGCAATATGACTGTGAGGTCAGTTTTCAGGAAGCAGTTAACATAGCTTGGCCTCTAAACCAAAAAGGACTTCAAATATTTTCCCTTTCCTTCAACTTGGTTAGAAGCAGTGTGGCTTAAGTTACATACTGTTTATAAAGTGTTTTGCATATAACTTGGCAGAATTAGTTTAGGATAAAGAGATGATTGTATAACCATATAGGCTGGCAGCCTACGATGCTGGTGAAACTCATCACAATATGGACTACAGTCTTCATTAAAAATATTTGCGTTTGAAACAAGTTCAACCAACCAGCCTTCTACTTCCTGTGGCAATATACTGTGTGAGACTGGACTGTTTTCTTACTAAACATTATTATCATGATGAATGGCCTAAGTTTCTACTATGTCCTGGAAACCTTTCTCTGTTCCTTGTATCTTTCATCTTTTGGTAACAAATCAAATGCAATAATTTATTTTGAATGGATGGACTTTACTGGTTCAGTTCATTCGTTGTGTTTCTGTTATATCAGAGTCAAAAAAATGTCCTATCATTAAAAAAAGAGAATAAAGATGTATGTTTTACAGGTCTAGATACAAATCTGATTTAAATAGATAACACATACGGTATTCATCTTATACAAATATTCTGTGTTCTAGCTACCATTTTGGAAAATGTCAAGATATGCGGATGGGGCTGATGTAGGCTAAGGCAAGCCATTCTTTGAAGAACTATTTTTGGTCTGGAAAATATTGCAGAATATATATAGGTAGTCCTCAACTTGCAACAGTTCATGTAGTAACCATTCAAAGATACAATGGCATTGAAAAAAGTGACTTATGACTGTTTTTCAGTTATGACCGTTGCAGCTTCCCCATGATCATATGATCAAAATTCAGATGCTTGGCCACTGGTTCATATTTATGACAGTTGCTGTGTCCCAAGGTCATGTGATCACCTTTTGCGACCTTCTGACAAAGTCAGTGGGGAAGCCAGATTCACTTAACAAGCGGGTTACTAACTAGTCAAGTGCAGTGATTCACTTAACAACTGTGGCAAGAAAGGTCGTAAAAAGGGGCAAAACTCACTTAACAAATGTCTCACTTAACAGCAGAAATTTTGGGCTTGATTGTGGTCGTAAGTCGAGGAGTACTTGTAGAAGCAAAGAAAGTATCTAGGTGGGTTTATACCTTAACCCTCAGATTATCTCCAGTTCTTCTCAGACTATTTCAAGACAAAGTACCAAGGTGATGGTTTTAACTGTCAAAGCTGCGATAGCCTTGTTCAACTTGGTGTTCTCCAGATTTAATAAACGACAATTCCCACCATCCGCAGAGAGCACGGCTATTGTGGAAGGACAATCACTTTTCACATAGGCCGACCCAATTTTTAAGAGCCGCATCTGTTGTCTCTCGAAATGTAGAAGGTGACCGAGGAGGAAGGTTTTGGTTGTGTGTTTATTCAGGAATCTGCTCCTTGGAGAAGCCAAATTCTTTTTTTGAACATATAATTTTGACTGCACGGTTGAGTGTATTTTTTTTTCCTGATGCTTATGCATATTTTGGTGGTTTGACGATATCTTTTTTTAATTGCTGGGAGTCACCTTGAATAAATTTCTTTTCTTTGTAGAAAGACATCTAGCAATATATAGTAGTAGTAAAGCTATCAGAGCATTTTATTAAATTGTAAACATCAAGATCACACAAACGTTACCTCAGTAACAAGCCTGGTGCAGATTTATACTTAACAATGAAAGGTAAACTAAAAAAAAATAGGAAAGAAGGGAAACTAGAATTTGTATAGTGGTAGAATTAAGGAATATACAGAGAAACAAACTGGCATGTTTGCTATTTGATGCTTTCCCTTGAGGCTAGTGCTAATTCCTTGCTCTCTCTCTCTCTCTCTCTGTGTGTGTGTGTGTGTGTGTGTGTGTGTGTGTACCTTTTTATTTTAAACTGGATGCAAGCAATGTATACAGACCAATAGTTCCAGTTCATTTATAAACCTTTGTAATTTATAGAAAACCTTTGAATATTGCTTGTAACCTTCAATTGGGCAAAATCCTGCAACATAGGGCAACAATTTTTATCCAAAATCCATGAACCATGATTCCCATGGGATTGAAATTTAGCAAACTAAATTTTGGGGCTTCTTCAATGCCACCATGCCACCATGCAGCTACCATCAGCCGCAGTCACGTGATTGCCATTTCCAATGTTCCCTGCCAGCTTTGTACAAGGAAAGTCAATTAGGACGTTGTCTCCACTTCCATTGCTATTTTTGCCATTGTTTCTCTTTTTAGGTACAGAAATATCTTTGAAACAATGACTCAATAGATCATGGGTTGTCTCATAAAAGCTGTAAACAATATGATGATTAACTCTAAAACCGTAACATTACCTGATTGATGGGAGTCTAGAGGCTAAATCCAAAATCGTTCCCACTGTAATCAAAAACAGAGAACACAACGTGACATGTTCTGACAACTTCCATCAAACTCCCTCTGGAATCGAAGTCTGGGGCAGACTGATCAAATTGGCTCATCCTCCCTGGCAGAGGGAGCTCCATTGCACAGTCCCAGAGCAATTAGGGGATGATCTGATCACAATAAGAAGAGATGTTAATGTCACTCATCCTCAGATCATTTCACAACTACCCCAAGACAGATCTAATGGGCAAGCACCTCAGTCATCTGGTTTAGGTTCATGGTTGCTATGGTGATCTTTCAGGCCCTTCTAAAACCTCATCAAGAGAAGGAAGCCATCAGCCTCTATCTATCATCTATCTATCTATCTATCTATCTATCTATCTATCTATCTATCTATCTAGCTAGCTATCTATCTAGCTATCTAGCTATCTAGCTATCTAGCTATCTAGCTATCTATTGTGATCATACTATTAGCCAGGAGACTACAATACTAGTTATTTGGTTTCAGAAGAGCACTAGTCTATTTATTTCACACTCATGTGCATATCCAAGTGTGCATTACAGGGGGCGAACTAGCTCTGCGGCAGAAAGGTAAGCAGCGTCATCTGGGGTGTTCTCATACCATCAATGTTGCCTCACAGTCAGGTGTCACATCCGGGCAGGTCCACACTGGCAGGGGTCTGACTGTCTGCATGAAACCCCGCCATGTTTCCGAGTGAGGTACCTATTTATCTACTTGCATGTAAGATGCTTTCAAACTGCTAGGTGGGCAGAAGCTGAGGCAAGTGATGGGAGCTCACTCTGCCACGCGGTGCTAGGACTCAAACTGCTGGAGCAGAGACCATCTTCAGCATCTTTAAGCCATCGAAGTACAGTGCCTCTCCACCAACTTAGTGAAGGGTTTGAATAGCTAAGGCAGGGAAGCCACCGGGGAGCTCAGCAGGGAGGTTGGTACAGCAGCAGGAGTCTCAGTATTCCTTGGAGTCCAACTTCAAATGGTTTATATGGCTATAGATTAATTTTAGTATCACAGGAACCATACTTATGAATAACACAGTACAAAGTGAACATTGGACTCATTAGGCCTCGGGGGAGTTCCGAGCTATTCTGCCAAGCTGCTCCTGTCAGCATAACATTAGGAAAAAATAAAAAAAACAAACACGTTTTGAATTTACTTACCCAAAGCCCAGGAGTTGTAGAAATAAAATCTATAAAATTCAATGGGTAACTAGCAAGACTTCCATATATAGAAAGATTTAATGAGAAATGATATTTTAACACAATGCAAATCACTGAAAAGCTACAGCCCAGCCTACTTTGCAGAGTTGCTGCAGGGATAAATTGTAAAATATAACATACTTTTAGCTCCTGGAGGAAAAATGGGATAGAAATCAAACATATACATAAACATTTATTGGATGGAAATGTTGGTGGAAAAAGGAGAAACCAGAGTTACACACACAAAATATTCCAAATAAAGCTAATTTCCATTAGGCAATTTTAAGTACGTACATTTGAATTGGTGAAATAAAATCATGGATCTTCAAATACCATATGCACAGGCTTTCTTGCAGAGAAAAGGACCTTAGCAACTCTGGAGTCATAATTAGGTGTCACCAGGAAGACCAAGATTGAGAATGAAGTTTCACATCTTTAAGAGAATCTGAGAACTGAATCAGAGCTACCACTCAGTAGTAACCAACCATTTATGTTTTGCATTGTGAATAAGCTCCATTTTTTTGAGGTTACTGATTCAATCTAAAAATTATTTAAAGTCTGCCTTTAGTGGCTTAGCAATATCAACCAGCAACCATAAACAATGATTGAGGAGCGTGGGGGGGGCTGATATCTAAACTATGCGAAGAATACTAAATTGTCTACCCACAATAAGGATTCTTGTCCCCCCCCCCCAAAAGGAGAGTAAACTACAAAACCACACAGAAGAACAGATATATGCAACAGCCATTCTGTGACTGCCTCAGCTGTAGGAGAATTTTTGATAGAATAGGCCTGATATAATATCCCAAAGAAACCCATTTTACCTCCTGCTCTCCTCCACTGTCAATAGACAAGAATCTTCTGCATTTCACCCTTTTAACCAAGGATCTAGATTGGTCTGGGTTTGGAAGATAGCATGTCTCAAGTGTGTATTAGATACAGGTAGTTCTTGATTTATGATCACAATTGAGCCCAAAATTTCCACTGCTAAGTAAGACAGATGTTAAGTGAGTTTTGCCCCATTTTATGACCTTTGTTGCCACAGTTGTCAAGTGAATCACTGCAAGTCAGATTAAGTGAATCGATGTCAAATCAGTAACACTTGACAAGTGAATCTGGCTTCCCCATTGACTTTGCTTGTCAGGTCTCAAAAGGGGATCACATGACCCCGGGACATTGCTATCATCATCAATATGAGCCAATTGCCAAGCATCTGAATTTTGATCATGTGACCATGGGGATTCTGCCGTGGTGAAAGACGATCATAAGTCACTTTTTCCAATGCTGTTGTAACTTTGAATGGTCAATAAACAAATAGTTGTAAGTCAAGGACTACCTGTACTGGCATTTTTTAGGTGGGGCTAATAAGAGCACTTACTTATAGAGGCAGTTCTCACCTGTACTCATACTTTAAATGTCTTTGCAGTTAAATGTTAGGTCTTCAGGTCATTAGTCCTGCATACGTTCCATTTCCTTCTATTCAGAATGCTTGAGGTATGCTTGTCTCTTTTATGTTGATAAACATGTTTATTTGCCTCAATATTTGCTCACTCAGACACATGGCAGTTGTTTTCTTCTTTACCAAGGAGGAACTGCAAGGAACAAAATGAATGAAAGACTTGCGAAACAAATTCCTATGTCCCTAATTATTCCTGATGAAGAAATATGGTACAGAACAAATATTTTGTTCTTTCAGGAGGAATCTTCTTCGGGACGTGTTGAAGGTCAAGCCAAGAAGTTTTAGTTAGACCAAACACACTGAAAGCTGGAGCTTCTACTTTCCAGTTATATACCACAGAAATTTAGCAATTTGCCACTTGAATGAAAGTACAAAGCAGTCACTGCCTACGATTCTCACCAGAGGTGGGTTTCAGCAGGTTCTGACCAGTTCTGGAGAACCGGTAGCGGAAATTTTGAGTAGTTCGGAGAACTGGTAGTAAAAATGGAGACTGGCCCCACCCCCATCTATTCTCTGCCTCCCAAGTCCCAGCTGATTGGGAGGAAATGGGGATTTTGCAGTAACCTTCCCCTGGAGTGGGGTGGGAATGGAGATTTTACAATATCCTTCCCCTGGAGTGGGGTGGGAATGGAGATTTTACAGTTATCCTTCCTCCTGCCACACCCACCAAGCCACGCCACCAAGCGATGCCCACAGAACTGGTAGTAAAAAAATTTGAAACCCACCACTGATTCTCACCCAAATGCACATGTACCCCATAAAGCCTAGCTGATTAACTATGCAAACCCAAGGTTCTGAACAGCTTGCATGGGAAAATGAGAACTGAACAAGTTGTTAGCATTCTATTCTGTTCAACTTCAAATCATTTTTATTTACAGGAAGTAGTGTCTGTCTATCGGAGATACAGAAAAGCCTGAGCATCTCTATTCCTACTGCATAGATGGAGTTGAATCCCTAGGTACTCTTCATATAAACAAAATACCATGAAGCAGGTTTTGGATAATTATATGCAGAGGTATCTTTGCATGCACAAGGCAAAGGCATGGGTTGATCTAACTACAAACCTAATTTGTCCATTGAAAGTCATTTACAGAATACCTCTAAAGTTACCAATCTGGCAGTGATACAATAAAAGGCAGAAGCCGGGTTTTCCTTGTGTAGCTTCGATGCTTTACTACAAACAGTTTGACGGCTTCATTAAGATTTGTCTGCATTGTTCTTTAGGAGTGTTTCACCAATGCTGTGAGGCAGCTACTTCCTCTCTCTCTAAAGGAGAAGGAGGAATAAGATTGCAGACATAGGAAATCTGACATCACCAGTAGTGATGCTTTGGAAAATGCAAGCAGCTTTAATGCTAATAGCTAGCTTACACACACACAACAATAACCTCTGTTCTTCATTTCTGTACATATACTGACTATCTGGATAGACTGAAACGTGCCAATCTTCATTTCTGTGTATATACTGACAATTGGATACGCAAATATTTTAACGTAAAAGCTTTAAGTAAGATGAAGCAAGACACAAGACGTTAATAACGGTTGGGGCGGTTGATTCCTACAATCGCACACTTTAAAATGGACATTCATGCATAAATTAAAGCTCCCTCACTGTTCAATCCTGGACAAGCCTCTACGCTTCTACGTGTGCAAAAGAAGAAGGTGTTCAGCGCTACAGAGAAAAAAAACAGTAATGCCTTTTTTTTTTTTTAATGTTAATGAGATGGTGCAAAGGCAAGAGGGAAGCAGCCCGCTTCTCTTCCTCGAATTACTGCAGCTTGAATGTATCTCATTCAGCCTTCAGAATATACCAGGAAGTTGAGACTTGGATCCTGTACGAAGCCCAGCCTTCAGCTTGCCAGGAAGTGGGGGTGGGGGGTGGGGGCTTCCTCTATATATCAAAGCAGCTGTTGCTGAAGGAATGATGCAAAGCTCCCCAAATCGGTGAGCCTGGCAGCTGCCCTTTTCAGAGACAGCTGAGACCGGTTCTGCTGACAGAACTATTTCAAGTTGATGGCAGATCTCCTGCTCTAATATGCTGAAACCTCGGCTTTGCCTTGTCGCCTTGTCTAAGAACTGCCACAGAGCCTGCTTTCTAGCTGCAAGCATCGCTTGATTTGAACGGAGCATCTGCCACCAACTGCCACGGAGATGTCATCCCCTCCCCCAACCCTTGCAGCATCCTCCAGGCTTAGCTCCATGCAATGTTGCTGCCCCATTCCTGTTTAAAGGTTGGGCAAAACAAGGCAGTCGTGAAATGGTCCTACGTTGTGGAGGGTTAAATAGTTCCACCTGAAAACATTCAGGAGAGATGGAGAGGGCGGAGCCACCGGTGCTGCTAGGATCGGATCAGAGGCACCGATTTAGGGCCCCACAGTCTAGGAAGACTCTCCAACAATGCACAGAAGCTGGCAGTGGCCAGTTTTATGGGCTGGTCAAGCCTGCAGTGGGGCACCTTTTAAAAGAAATCATTTCTCAATGTTTGAGCAGCAGGAAGCTAAGCCAGTCAGATGCTACTTTTAATAAGATTCTTTTCCCCTTTGCACCCCTGGAGTGTGCACTGATGATGTTTCTACAAGAAAACAAGCAAGCTCAAAGAGCATCAAGGATCCCCCATGCCAACGTTCAGCTACAAACACAGATAGTCCTCAGCTTATGACCACAGCTGAGCCTAAACGTTCTTTTGCTAAGTGAGACAGGTAAGTGATTTCCCCCCACGCCCAAATTTTACAACCTTTCTTGCCACAGAGGTTAAGTGAATCACTGTGCAGTTGTTAACTTAGTAACACGGTTGTTAAGTGAATCTGGCTTCCCGGTTTTCTCATCAGAAGTTCGTAAAAAGGTGATCCCATGACCCCGGAAGACCGCAACCATCATAAATATGAGTCAGTTACCAAGCATCTGAATTTTGATCACGAGACCATGGGGATGCTGCAACGGTCATAAGACTGACAAAGGGTGATCAGTCACTATTTTCAGTGCCGATGTAAATTTGAATGGTCGCTAAATGAACTTTTGTAAGTTGAGGACTACCTGTATTCTCCTTTGTCAGACTGCATGCTGTTTTAGAGTTGGTTTCGATTGACCAACTCTAGAGGAATGAATGAACAAAGCCAGCCAATCGGAATACTTGAGTAGTCTATCACTTGTCACTCTTGCGCATAAGTCAAAAAAGATTTCCAGAACAATTAAACAGTTTCTACCCTCAGGATTAAAATCTAAAAGTCAGCATCAAAGGGGAGGGGGGGGGAGTCAAAACAAAACAGAAGAAGCAACCCAGCAACTAGATCCTAATTTTAAGGTTTTATAATTAATCGGTTGAAAAAGAGCCAGAAAATGTTGCTGTTCCAAGAAAGCCTTCCCCTTCTCTCCCTCTTTTGCCTGCCTGATGCCAGAGGGCAGTTGATAGAAGCGGATGTTGATGGAGATGGGTTTTCACCACCTCCTAGTGATTGGAACTAACTTCCTTCTTCCTTATTGCAACTTGATAGAACAGCTACTGCCAGGTTCTGATGGCCAAAGGAAAAGACTATATATCTTTTGAACTTATGCTATTCCTTGTAAAACATTCTGTGGTCTGTGAGAATGCCCTCTAAACTGGAGTCTTTTCAGTTTCATCAGGAAGCAGATAGACAAGACCAGAGGTTCAAATGGCAATTGTTTCACCCAATAAGGTCTAAGGACAACTCACCATGGACAACTCATCACAGGACAACTTGCCACGGGACAATGGAACGCTTTATTAATTGTTTCATTCGCGTACTTCTATTATTGTTGACTACATTTTCATCCAGATTATTGTAACACCGGATTGACCTTCTTTATTTTATTATTCTTGGCCACAATTCCATCGAAATCAATTTAACTTTTGTATTGGTTGAATTGTCCAACTATGGCGAGTTGGCCATAGCTCATTGGCTGTGGCGAGTTGTCCCATTCTGCATCAAACATTAGAGTATTATCTTTTCCATACTGGGCAAACTGATGGGGAACCTATTCCGCCACCCAGACCTCAGCTTGGCAATCTTGGTGGGGGAGAAGAGACAACACTTGGAAAGCAAGCATGAGAATCATCCTGAGATGTGATAATAACATTACATCAATAGAAATGCCATTAGACTCTGTGCATTGTACATCACATCAGCTTGTCTACCTACAGAGGTGCAAAGGCTGCAACTTGGAGTCACAAACGATGAGTAAGTGATCAATAGTCTTGGGGGCATCTAAGCAGACTTCCGAAAATTAAGGGCTCCAAATCCAGTCCTGTGCTGCCTATCTTTAAAAGAATGGATTAAAGATGTCCCAGATGGAAGGAGAGGAGGGGAAACAGAGAAGTGTACAAGGTAAGAAAAAGCCTGGTGGGGGGAATGGGAATAGGGCAATGCCCACCAGGAGTAGTGGAGGGCATATTGTCCAAGATCTCACAATTCTGACAATGCCCCTGGCCATGCTGGCAGGGAATGTGGGGTTTGTTTCAGCATACCAGGATGGAAAAGCCTGGCATGCTTTGGAGCACATATTATATATACCAGTGATGGTTAACCTTTTTGCCATCGCGTGCCAGGAAGGGGGGTGGGGTGGGGGAGGGTCGCACGCATGTGTGTGTGCCCACAACCATAATTCTATGCCGACTGGAAGTTGGCAAACGGGCCATTTTTGGCCTCCGGAGGACCTCCGGGGGAGGGTGGGAAAGGCCATTTTCGCCCTCCCTTGACTCCTAGAGAGGCTCTGGAGGCTGGGGACAGCAAAAAACGGGCCTTCCGGTCCTACCGGAAGTTGGTAAATGGGTCGTTTCTGGCCTCTGGAGGGCCTCCAGGGAGGTTGGGAAGGCAGTTTTCACCCTCCCCAGACTCCTAAGAAAGGCTCTGGAGCCAGGTGAGAGAGAAAAATGGGCCTTTCCCACCACCACCACCCCCGAGGCCCTCCGGAGGCAGGAAACAGCCTGTTTCCCTACTTCTAGTGGGCCCAGAAGGCCCAAAAATAAGCTGGAGCTGAGCTCGTGTGCCCACTGATATGGCTACGCGAACCACTTGTGGCATAGGTTCGCCATTACGGATATATACTATTACATATTGAATTATGTAATAAAAAGTATTAGAAGGGAAGAGCCTCTTTGATAAGAAATTAAGAGAATCTATCCTGCTCACGTCAAACAGTGCAATCTTTATTTTGCCTCCTTAAAGAACTTTTAATTTGCTGTTGTTGTTTTTTTATGCATGTCCTGTATGTCCCTGATTGTTATTTTTGGTTGACTTCTCTCTGCTACTGTTCTCACTTCTTTCCTAAGCTCTTTTGTAAGCTGAATGTCAGGGAGTTTTTTTTAAAAAAACCAAAAAAACAGGGCAGGCAGATTTGTAAAATCACAAGGTTTTGTTAAAAAATAATAATAATCCAGAAAGGTCACCTCCGAAGAGAGGGAGAAAGTGAAAGGGCAAGAAAGTGGGTGCCCCGAGGAGGTGCTGGGGCAGAACCTTCTAAGCAGCAGATGTGGAACCATTCTCCTAACTGTTGCATAACAACAAAGCTGAAAAGAAAGTCTTCACAAACAACCTTTGCTGGGAGGTGGGGAAAAAACCACAGGATGCTCGCAGCTGCTTCTTCACCTGCTTTCCCTGCACTCATACATAGGAATGCTCAGCTGCTAAAGGCTTACTTTGTCCCAGGTTCAGATCAAAATCCAAAGTGCTGAGCTCACCACCTTCACATGTCAACACATGTCTTTAACGCTGCAGATTTTGGGCCCGAATGGGAGAGGAAGTGTGGAGGGACATCGATATTTCTTCCTGCCCTGATGCGTGACCCTCTTGAGATGAATAGAAAAGACGCTGCCCTTAAAGGACCCTTTGGATTTCATAATGATGGGACAATAAAGGTTTAGTAAGGCTCCAAGCCAAAGTGTTCAAGGAACTTGGTTGAAATAAAGAGATTAACCAGATGGATAGTTGTTCCCTTGCCAGCGTCAGGCACAGGAAAAACTGCACACACGGAAAAATGTTTTCTCCTGGTTTCAATGTGGCCTTGGCCACTATAATTAGCTGAACCACACAAATTCAGGTCAATTTGATTGTGACTTCAGAACAAAGAACTTCTCTGCTGAAAGAGAATCGAATTGCTCTCTGGGGCATATTCAGGGGAGGGGGCAGCTTCCCATGTGAACAGCCTTCTGTGGAATAGGCATTAAGCCCACCGGTACTGCAGAATAGCAGGGGGGGAGGACACTCCAAAATCTAATTCTTTGCTTTGATCAAAGAAGTAACAGGAAGCAGGTGGGGTAATTCAACAGTTAACTGCCAAAGCAAACTTGCTGGATAACTTCCAGCAAACCATCTCAGCTTGAATCTGAGCTTCTCCCTGTAATATGGGGACAACTATGCTATTTCCACCTTAAAGGTTAAGAATAAACATTATATGGGACAATCTATGGTAGAGAGGAGAGATTAAAGTGAGACGAAATGTAAGAGACGTGAGGACAACAGTTTGAAAGTGATGTAAAGTGAGCTTTCTGGAATGGTCTGGAAAGATAATATTTCTGTGTTTCAGCGGTCCTCTTTCCAGGAAAATTTCTGCTATTTCTGGTAAATGCTTAGACAGTTTTCCCAGGGCTCAATCGTGCAGCTCTGCAGATGGGGAAATTGCATATGCATAAAAAGTGATTAAAACACACATATATCAACGGAAAAAATGTATGCTGGAACCACACACATTTGCAGAATGTTGAAGAAAGAGTCGGTTAATGCAGTCAGGTAATAGTTGCTCAGTGACTGGGTTTGTGCTTTAGTTAATTGGTTTAACCATGGTTTATTGGATAAATGCTTGCTTTGTTAAATGCTTAATCCTAGTTTGTGCAATAAACTGCAAAATCTAAGCCAGAATTGTAATATATAATTTCCCTAACTAGACTTAGTACACAAAGTCAGAACCAAACCATCATACTATAGTGTGGCTTACATTAGAAGATGTGTCAGCTCTGAAGTAGTACCCCAGCCCTGCCCCCCTCACCCCTGATATTGCTGCTAAAGTGAACAACAATTGGTATCTGTGTCTTTAAGAACTATACTGCAGGTAGTCCTTGACTTATGACCACAATTGGGAGCAGAATTTCCATTGCTAAACAAGGCAATTGTTAAGTGAATCATGCAGGCATTAAGCAAATCTGTCTCTCCTCATTGACTTTTGCTTGTCGAAGCTGGCTGAGAAGGTCACAAATGGCCATCACATGACTTTGGGATGCAACCATCGTAAATGCCTTCCGGTTGCCAAGTGCCCAAACTTTGAACAAAGGACTGTGAGGATATTCTGATGATTGTAAGTGCAAGGACCAATCATAAGTCATTTTTCCCCCAGTGCCATTGCTCACTAAATGAACGGTTGTATCGAGGACTACCTCTATACACAACAGAAGCCACCTCCCTTTGGGGCATAAGAGGAAACCTATATATCACTTGCCATGCAGTTATTAAAGGTAATGAAATAATGCAAAATTCTTTTACTGTTCTGGAACTTGGAGTACAAAGATAAAGCTTTGGAGAGTAGGAAGAAAATGTTACCTGACATTCTTTCTCAAAATTTTTATTAGCGGCTTACCTCATCAAAAACTGGTTTTCTACGCCTTCAATCATCTTATTCTAGAAAAATATCACCAGTTGATGGGTAAACCTCAGGCAGACACAAAGCTAGGGACATCACAAAGCCAATCCAGTAGGAAAACCAAAAGCAGATCATATCCCTCAATGAACTAAAAGTGGGAATCGTCTTGAGAAATAAAGTTCTGAGCAAATGAAAGTCATTAAAGTCTTTCAGTCCCTTAATCCCACACGGAAAAACAAAAGAAAGAATTGGAGTCCGCCATGTGAAAACATAGATTGAAACATTCCCCTCAATTCTAAAGGATTAAACAATAATAATCTACAATATTAGCCAAGGTTTTCCTCAGGGAGAAGATGCCTAGTCCAAAAATAGATAGAAAAGGAACCCGTGGTATCTTTGCTTCCTGCTTGTTTTTTCAAGCTTCTGGTATTGGACACTGATAAAAGCATATATTTTTGTCTTGCTCCGGAAGACTGACTTATTTCAGAAGTTCCTCTGGCCAAGGTTAACGTCCAAACTGTTGAATAATATTCCTTCTGCATCTATTTTAAAAAAGAAGGTCTTAAAGGCTATCCTGCCTGATTTCACAATCCTAACCTTTGAAAATTACCGATTAAACTCCCTGGTTATTCAGTTCGAAAGCAGAATCAGAGGGAACAATTGCCAGACTACAGTTGGAAGAGGGATATTGTACCGTCATATTTCTCCTTTAAACAATGGAAAAACAGCAACTACTGCACGTATCCCTCTGGGATTTTCCTCCTCCTCCACCACCACCTCCTCCTCTCCTTTCTCTTGGATGTCAGACTTGAAATCCCACGAGGGAAGTGGAGATGGTCACAAGGAAGCACAGTTGTGCAGAAATAGGCAAAGTTGACAGATGAAGCACTTCCCTCAATGTGGGTGGAAGAGGGGAAGGAATCTATCTTAGAAGAAATCATTACCCTATGAGAAAAGCCAACTAAATTTGAGTGTGACAGTAGTGGGAATAAGAGCCAACTGGCTCTGGCATAGCTTCCTTTCCTCCTTTTGTTTGCACATGCATGTAATCTGGGTTCAAAGTGTACCAAGCTGCATGTGGTTTCTTTTGATGGAATGTAGCATAATGCATGCGTCCAGCCATGGAGGTTTGTTCAACAAATCATGATAACAATAACCTACTACAAGACATGAAACTTGCTAGTAAGAGGAAGCTTTTCTCAAAGATCTATGTAGTTCCCAGGACTGGAGTTTCCTGGAAAACTGGGAGTGTTGAGGATTGGATGAAATTAAACTGAGGGCTTTGCTTTCACTTAGAGCAGGGGTGTCAAACTTGCGGCCCATAGGCCAGATGCGTTATGTGCTGGCCACGCCCACGCCCAGTATAGCAAAGGGGGGGAAAGTTGCGATATGTCATGTGACGCCACGGGTTTGACACCCCTGCCCTAAAAGATCCAGTCAAATGGTAACAATGGCCTCCTGCATTGCTATCACAACAAACATGGATCTTTTAAACCTCTTGAAACAGCAGAATGGACAACTATAGGTAGTCCTTGATTTATGACCACAATTGAGCCCATCATTTCTGTTGCTAAGCAAAATATTTAAGTGAGTTTTGCCCCCATTTCTTGCCACAGTTGCTATGTGAATCACTGCAGTTGTTAAGCTAGTAACATGGTTGTTAAGTGAATCTGGCTTCCCCGTTGACTTTGTTTGTCAGAAGTTCGCAAAAGAGGACATGAGTCCGGGATATTGCAATCGTCATAACTTTGAACCAGTTGTCAGGCATCTGAATGTAAATCACGTGACCATGGGGATACTGCAATGGTCATACATGTGAAAAATGGTCATAAGTCACTTTTTTCAATAGCTTTGTAACTGTGAATGGTTACTAAATGAACTGTTGTAAGCCGAGGACTACCTTTATGATGTTTGCTCATTCTCTTGGTGGAGCAGTATAAAAGTTGCCTCTTGCTCTACAATCTCCTTCTTTGAATCTTTGAATCTCTTAATATATAAACATGGTCCTTTATATTTTGTGATGTCCGTAAGACCTTTTGAATCAGGTACCTGGCCCATTTTAAAAAACTTTTTTTTTAAAAAAAATCCCACCTTTATTTTTATAAATAATTCAAGGCAACAAATATATCTTATATTCTTCCTCCTCCTATTTTCCTCACAGCAATAACCCCGTGAAGTGAATTGAACTGAGAGAGAGTGATTGGCCCAAAGTCACCCTGCCGGTTTTTATTCCTCACTCACTCCTGCTTTAACTCTGAGATTCTATTCAGAGGTTAAGATAAGCTGAACAGCTGAATTAACAATGTACATGGAATCATTTTACACATACATACCCCATCTTTTCCCCTTTGCTTGCTGGTCTTAATGTTTGTAACTTAGAAAGGCATTAGAAACCGGGAGCTTCTATCTGATGTTACCAGAAACCAGGTCTTCTACTTAGACAAAATCTAGGTACCAGTTCTAATTTTGGACACTCAAAACAAGCTTTTTAGCTGTGGGAACACAGCAAGGAATGTTAAATCCCCCCCCCCATACACACACACACTTATTCTTTTCTGTTATTTCTATGTTACATGTCATGACAAAGCTTTCCCAGAGCAGTCCATATGCATATTTAAAAATTAAACTATAACTAAAATCGCATCCTTATTACTATGATGTACATCTATTCAATGCTTCTATAACTGCTGTTCTTTCAAATTATGGAGTAATAGAATTTTGGGACAAGGGAGGAAGAAGAATTGATCAAGCTGAGATCCTAAACAATATATCTGTAAGTGTCTAATCTCTTGTCCATTCAAGGTCCCTAGATTTAAAGGAAAAACAAAAAGCAAAGATAGCTAGGTTGGCTGTCTGCAGATTTTCAAGTTCCATTTTAAGATAGCGTTTTTTATTAGGACAATTCGAAATCCCCAAATTGCATCCAACCTCTAGAAGTCTTATTAGGCAGATGGCAAGCAAGACAAAGGAATAAGGAGGACACTGACCTAGAATCTGTATTCAGTCACCATCATCATGCTAAGCCACAATACGATTTGTTTCACTTTAGATTAGTGTGATGCGTGAACTCAGATGTGGTTTATGGTTTAGCGCGATGCATGAATCCAGTTTAACTTTAATTACGGTACATTCAAATCATCCAGCCTTTTACTGTAGGTTCGTACTGTTGGTATGCTGTTCAAAGCAGCCAACCGTATTTTAGCCTGGCGTATTGTGTGAAGTCTAGGGACTTAATGTTTCAGAATGTCATGAAAGCTAACACAATAGATTTTGTTAGCCAAAGAGAAAAATGCTGTCTTAGAGTTCTGCACAAGTCCAGTGAACCAAACCAAACACATAAAAGAATGGCTCAGGACACATTGAAGTCAGAGGTGATACTTGCACAGCAACTAGCACAGAGTTAACTAAACTAACATAGCTGCCAGGGCTGATGGCATCCACAGGCAGTCAAAAGAAAGTCATAAGGAAACAGCCTCATGGGATTGCAAGTCTTGCTCCTTTTGAATCTGTGTGGTGATGTCCAATGGTGGGTTTCAACATTTTTTACTACCTGTTCTGTGGGTGTGGCTTGGTGGGCATGGCATGGCTTGGTGGGCGTGGCAGGGGAAGGATACTGCAAAATCCCCATTCCCACCCCACTCCTGGAGAAGGTTATTGCAAAATCTCCATTTCCTCCCAATCAGCTGGGACTTGGGAGGCAGAGAATAGATGGGGCGGGGCCAGTCAGAATTTTTACTACCGGTTCTCCAAACTACTCAAAATTTCCACTACCGGTTCTCCAGAACTGGTCAGAACCTGCTGAAACCCACCTCTGGTGATGTCCCATGTGAGCAGTGGAGCCAGCAGTATGATGCTACTTTCATCATTCTGACCAACAAGATCCTGCAGATGCCCATTGGAAACATGAAAATAGTGTGGTTGCCACTCATGACGCAGTCTTTGCTCTTTTTTTCTCTGAGAGGTGATGTCTATGCAACTGTGTAGAAATGTAGTCAATCCCTCAAATTCAAGACTTCCAGCAAGTTTTCTCCACTAGGTTTCAATGGGTAGGCAGGCAGGCAGGAAGACTGAACTGAGAGAAGATGAGATATCAACTGGGGCAATGGTGAAATCCAAATTTTTATACTACCAGTTCTGTGGGCGTGGCTTGGTGGGCGTGGGAGGGGAAGGATATTGCAAAATCTCCATTCCCACCCCACTCTGGTGCCAGCCAGAGGTAGTATATGTCGGTTCTCTGAACTATTCAAAATTTCCGCTACCGATTCTCCAGAATCTGTCAGAACCTGCTGGATTTCACCCCTGAACTGGGGCTTTAGAGGTGATAACTGCCACTGAATTGCACCGAAAACCAGTGCAGATCCTGTGGTAGTCCTGGTCCATGATTTAGTCTAGATACTGCCATAACTACAGGTCGTCCTCGACTTGCAACAGTTCATTTAGTGATCATTCAAAGTTACAACGGCACTGAAAAAAAGTGACTTGTGACCATTTTTCACCCTTACGACCATTGCAGCATCCCCATGGTCGTGTGATTTACATTCGGATGCTTGAGAACTGATTCACATTTACGACGATAGCAGCGTCCCAGAGTCATGGGTTCCCCTTTGCCGACCTCCTGACAAGCAAAGTCCATGGGAAAGGCAGATTCACTTAACAACCAGCTTACTAATTTAAGAACTGCAGTGATTCACTTCACAAATGTGGCGAGAAAAGTCGCAAAATGGGGCAAATTCACTTAATCGATTTCTCACTTAGCAACATAAATTTTGGCCTCAGTTGTGGTCATGAGATGAAGACAACCTGTATTTTGAGCTTTGGTGGCGCGGTGGTTAGAATGCAGTACTGCAGGCTATTTCTGCTGCCTGCTGGCTGCCTGCAGTTTGGCAGTTCAAATCTCACCAGGCTCAAGTTTGATTCAGCCTTACATCCTTCCGGGGTCGGTAAAATGAGGACCCAGATTGTTGGGGGCAATATGCTGACTCTGTAAATTGTTTAGAGAGGGCTGGAAAGTACTGTGAAGCAGTATATAAGTGTAAGTGCTATTGCTATTTTGGTTCAAAATAGTGAACTATGGTGAACCTCTGAATGGCCTTCAAAGGCCGCCCCAAGTAGGTCAAACTGCAATACTCTAACCACAAGGTAACCAAGATATGAGTCAACGAGAGGAAAGCTTCCTGTTCCAGAAATTGCTTCGATTGGTACACACAATATAATTGTCTGAAGGCCTCTTCACCACAGCCTTTACCTCCTGTTTCATATTGCACTAAGCTTCGCTGCGATTTCTTTATTTTTAGCAGGGCAGTGGGTTTTCGAAATTAAATGTGTACGCTGCCTTTGTTCTTAAGGAACTTAGAGCAACACAGGAGTACAGCTCACCCATCAATTTATCCCCACAGCAACAAACTTGTACAATATAGCTGGGCAACACTCAGGACATTTTAATTGCTAGCAGCACAGTGCAGTAACACCCGCTCTTTCTCCACTGCTGCCCTCATGACAACGGACATTGGCTGTGTCTACGTGAGCGACATGTTATATTTCTGTAGGTGAAACCAGCCTGCAGTAACCTGGATAGCTGGAGGGGGAAACGGCAACCTTCATAATTCCCCACATGGCCAACACTCAACTGAGGTGGGCAGCCAGTGTGAGGAAGCGGCAATGTTGCTATGAAAGGGAAGTACTATTTTCTCTCGCTGACTGCACCCTGTTGGTTGTCGATTACCATGGTGCTCCAGCTGGCTTAGCAAAGGTTTGTGGGGAGGGGCAAGGTCTCTCTAAGGCAGAAGCCCACTCAGGGGCCTCTGCTGTTGAAAGAGTTGTGAGAGCATCTCCATAAACACAGTTGGGATGAAACTCAATCTATCGCCAGAGTTTCCCTATTTAGGAGAATCTGCTGGAGTGGGGCTGCTAAATTAACTCTTGACTCCTGGGGTATGATGTCATATGACCCTTATGGCATAAGGTTACCATTCATTCCAGCAATGCACCCAATAGGAAGGCAGGCGGCTGATTCCATGCCTGCCTACCTTATTTATGTCTGTTTATGCGCCTCTCTAAATAACAGTCCAGCTATACTTTCCCACATAATCTTCTATTATAAGGGAGGGAGGGAGGGAGGGAGGGAGGGAGGAGGAGGAGGAGGGAGACCCACTCTAGTTCCTTCCCCTTTCACTCACCTTTGCTGTTTCACTAATGATGTGCACGAAGACAGTTGCTCAGGGAGGATTAGCGAATTATTGTCCCAAAGGTTCACAGCAAGGGGTTGTATGTTAGAAGTCTCAGTCTGAAGCCTTTACTTATTGTTTTCATCCTCCGGGGAGCACAGCATGCTTATTTATCGCTAATATTTTTAATCTGCTCAATAACTTGCTATTTGGATGGATGGCACATGAATTCTTTTATTGCGCCGTGGTTCCGATTTCTTAATATTACACTTTTATGAGAAGCAGTAAATGAAGTGGTGGCTGGCTTTTAAAAACAAAAAAAAAAAACAAGTAATCCACCCACCATTTTATTTACTGCTTCTCATCTTTGCAAAAGCGCTCTGAGGAAGTGAGGCTGAACATGAAACATTTCAGAGGAGCTTTGTGGCAGAATAACTGTTTTGGTCCGGTTCTGACCCGTGCTGAGCTACTCAAAACCACCATTCCGCATTGTCTTGTTAAATGCAGAGAGGTTTCCTTAAATTAACCATTGTCTACTGGCTTTTGGGTTGATTAGATCTCTGCAATTGTACAACCCATTCAGATAGCCTAACTTAAAGAATTGCCATCAGTGGTGGGCTGGGGAGGGCTCATATCGATTGCTGAGGACCAATTGTTAAAATTTCTGGAATCTTGCAAGCCAATTGAGGGCAAAGCTGAGCTTACTGCGCTGATCGGTGGTTCCACAGCTAGCAGTGGTAGCCATGGACTGGCAAAGCCGGTTCTTAAATATTTACCATCTCAGGCATCACTGACTGCCATCATCTTTGCTCATATGACCTTGAGGCCTTCCTATTTAATTCTGTTACTTCATGGCCTTGTTCCAGTGACACCACTGTATTTTTGCTGGGCAACAAATTACAGGTACCGCTCAGAAGGTGGGCTTCAGCCTTTGCTGACTATCCTGAAATAATAAAAAAAAAAATCACTGTGAGACTCTTAAAGAATTCCAGTCAGGATCACTTGTTGGCCCCAACCTCTCTCCCTGTCTTATGTGAGAACTTCATTTTTGGGTGCAATTAGTTACATAGACAAAGCAGCCACTACGCAAAGGTGCATCCAGGCCCTGCAGGTGGACATCACAGGCCTCCTTGGCAGTGGTGAAATCCAATTTTTTTTAACTACTGGTTCTGTGGGCGTGGCTTGGTGGGCGTGGTGTGGCTTGGTGGGCATGGCTTGGTGGGCGTGGCAGGGGAAGGATACTGCAAAATCTCCATTCCCACCCCACTCTGGGGCCAGCTAGAGGTGGTATTTGCCAGTTCTCTGAACTACTCAAAATGTCCGCTACCGGTTCTCCAGAACCTGTCAGAACCTGCTGGATTTCACCCCTGCTCCTTGGGCTCTTCCTTCTGCCAGTTTTTTTAAAGAAGATGGTCTATCACTGGGGTGCCCAAGAGTTCGCAAACACCACCAGGCACATTTGATATTTAAGAGTATGTGGCAGGTGCTCTGAGGAAATGACCACCATGGGTAGGTGGGGTAGAGCTGAACCACTTGCAAAATATCTGGTCCTTATACCTTTTAAGAACTGAAGAAGCTTCTTGGATGAGAAGTGAAACATTTTCAAAAAATACACCAAGTAAGTCAAGTTGCCTTTGGGGGGTGGGGGGGGGGAGGAGACAAGACCCTGTGGCCTAGAGGTGGAGCTCTTGCCTCACAATCAGGAAGTTGTGAGTTCAATCCTAGGTAGAGGCAGATGTACAGTCTCCTGCTTGGGCAGGGGGTTGGACTAGATGACCTGTAAGGTCCCTTCCAACTCTGTTAATCTGTTTAAACACTTTCGGGACAACCATGACCCCGATGATTGAGAATCTCCATAGACATCTGTCCTTATATTTGTGGCCACATGAGCTTATTCTGTGCCATTCTCTCTTTGTCCCTCAGAATGGTCACTAATTGAATTCACACAGCATATTTAACATATTAGCATCTTCCAAGTGTCCACAGTATAAAATGGTATGAGAAGGGATCACCCAGTATACAAAGTCATAAAAGTTAAAGCAAACTATGCTTAGTATATTGTGTGAATGTAGTGCTAGTCCTTTTAATAGCTTAGGTCAGCTTCCTGGACAGATCCACTCACGGCCAGCCCCAATCTATTTACCTTTATGTTTTTTCAGAGCACACAGGCATATTTCCAAGCAGCCCTGAATTGCTGCTGAGGGGACCAAATCCAAGTGCATCTAGGGAGGCTGCTGCTTTGCCTTTTTAAAATGAATGAAAATAAAAATAAGGTAAAATAAGTTTTTAGCATTTAAAAAGTAAGTCATGGAGAATCCACAGAAAGATCAAGGGAGTTTTCTAGGGGCATAATTCTGAGGGGGGGGAGGGGTGTTGTTGTTGTTTTTTTTTTTAATGTATTGGGGATCTCCAAGCTATCAATTGGCAGTATCACTTGGGAATAACAAATTTGATGGGGAATAAATTGATTTCAGACAACATCTTCCTTCTACCTCTCATCAAATAATCAGTGCTTTCAAAACTTAATAGAACAGAACAGAACAGAACAGAACAGAATAGAATAACAGAGTTGGAGGAGACCTTGGAGGCAGGAGTGTGCTTCAAAAATTTTAGCATGAGGTTCTCTGCCAGATTGCTGGGTGGGCGTGGCTATGGTAGGTGTGGCCTAGTCAGCCTCCTGCACCACTTTTTGCCCTCCTCAGGCTCCAGAGGCTTTCCTCGAGCTTCCGGGAGGGCAAAACCGGCCTCCCCAGGCTCCAGAGGCCCTTTGGATGCTGGAAACAGGCCTGTTTCCGGCCTTCCTGAACTTCCAGTAGGCCCGGGTTTTGCCCTTCCTGAGCCCCCGTCTCATCCTGCACTTACTTGCATCCAAAACAGGCCGTGTGGGGACTCCTGGGGGGGGGGGGGCGGGCAGGGCCAGCCAGGAATGGGATTTGGGGGTTCTCCGAACTGCACAGAATCTTAGCTAGAGTTTCTCCCGAATCCCCGTGAACCCCCAGTAGCCCACCCCTGCTTGGAGGTCTTTATAATATTATTTGTCTGTTCTGCAAAACAGAACTGGGCATCATATCTAACTGCTGCACATATGTGACCATCTTCCCACAATCTTAATCATATTTTTTTCAAAGATGTTATTTCTAGAAACTAATATTAAACAGGTTATACAAAGCCATTATATTTCTCAGACAGTCTGTTTTTTTTTTTAAATAGACAAACTTGTTAGTTCTCATTATTTGTTTACAGGCTTTTTAAAAATGCAATTCATATGTTAAAAGCTTAAAAACTAACTAGCCAATAACATTTTAAAATAACATATGCCTTTATTCATATGCCTCTCCTGTAGTATGTTATATACCAGTCTTATGATATGAAAGAATGGTGCTTGATTTTTTTTTTTAAAAATGTAAATCTAGCAGCTGTGGCATAGAAGTGCCATAATTCCATATTTCTGAAATTACACATTATGTTATATCTTTTTTTTCTATCCTTCCGGATAAAAAATGGAAGTGTTTTACCTTCTCTGAATACCTTTTTGTGAATTTGCTGTTTAAAGAGGACACAGAGTCCCTGTAGCAAGTGGGCGTGAAGTAATAAAGAATAGTGACTGAGGAGAAAAACAATGGTAAATTGAAATGGCCACTGCTTACAGAGGACTAGTGGAGTGTCTGTGCATAATATGTTTACTTAGACTTCAAAAAGAGGTGTTGAATGACAGAAGATCCACTGGGAGCTGCAGCTTCCTAGTCCTTTGAATACTAGATTTCACAGATAAAAAGGGAGAGCTGTTTTCCTGAGGTTATCAGAAGCATATCAGACTATCTGGCTGGCCTTTGCTAGATTGGATGGTTCCAGCAAGGCAATTCAGAGGAACTTCTGAACTGAGAGCATCAGACAGGACCACTGCTGGGCAACTAGAAATCCCAGGGCCACAGAAAGTGGACAAATGTCCCCAAATCCTCTTTTGGTAGCCCTGAGTGACCCTTGATTGCAGTAAACAGACGGCCCACTTCCATATTATTTTGAAATAGGAAATAGATGAACACTGTGTGAAAAAAGTAAGGTTCTACATTTAGGCAAGAAAAACAAAATGCACAGGTATAGTATATGTGGTACCTTGCTCAATAGTAGTAACTGTGAGAGGGATCTTGGAGTCCTAGTGGACAACCATTTAGATATGAGCCAGCAGTGTGCAGCAGCTGCCAAAAAAGCCAACATAGTTCTGGGCTGCATAAACAGAGGGATAGAATCAAGAGCACGTGAAGTGTTAATATTACTTTATAATGCCTTGGTATGGCCACACTTGGAATACTACATTCAGTTTTGGTCGCCACGATGTAAAAAAGATGTTGAGACTCTAGAAAGAGTGCAGAGAAGAGCAACAAGATGATTAGGGGACTGGAGGCTAAAACGTATGAAGAACGGTTGCAGGAACTGGGTATGTCTAGTTTAATGAAAAGAAGGACTTGGGGAGACATGATAGCAGTGTTCCAATATCTCAGGGGTTGACACAAAGAAGAGGGAGTTAAACTATTCTCCAAAGCACCTCAGGGTAGAACAACAAGCAATGGGTGGAAACTAATCAAGGAGAGAAGCAATTTAGAACTAAGGTGAAATTTCTTGACAGTTAAAACAGTTAATCGGTGGAACAACTTGCCTCCAGAAGTTGTGAATGCTCCAACACTGGACATTTTTAAGAAGATGTTGGATAACCATTTGTCTGAAGTGGTGTAGGATTTTCTGCCTGGGCAGGGGGTTGCACTAGAAGACCTCCAAGGTGCCTTCGAACTCTGTTATTCTATTCTATTCTATTCTATTCTATTCTATTCTATTCTATTCTATTCTATTCTATTCTATTCTATTCTATTCTATTCTATTCTATTCTATTCTGGAAGTTTCTGCACTGCCTTCCCAAGCAACCTTCCCCATTGCTAGCATTGGAAATGAGGCAACATCTGGAGTGCTACAGGTTACCACAAAAAGGCACCGTTTCCATTCGCAGCTTCATTTTTCACACTTCTGCTGCTGGAGGAAAGACAAAAAGAGTGTTGTGCTTTTGATGTGCGGTGCAATTGGAAAGGGTTGATTTGCCCACACCCCTTCCCCACCTTCTTGTGGGATGCTAGCAGAGCTCCAGGAGATTAGATGATTACAGCTAGAATCTCCCCCTCCCTCCTCCCCCTCGCCCTACCTGCCTAAAACCATTTTTAAACTCCCTGTAACACAAAGTTTGCATAGGTATTTGATGTTTCCTCTTCTCATGAATTGCCAGAAGTTAACGTAGGTGGTTATTTTAGAGGCTTAGAAAGGGATTACCAAGAACACCCACATGCAAGAGAGAAAAAGAGAATCAAACCCGTAAGAATGAGACAGAGCCTATTTCCCTACCTTTGCTGGCAAGGAAACAGTTCTCTCTGTCAGAACTGGGATCATAGAAGAGACAGATTTAGCGATGGGATTTCTCTTAGTGTGTCTTCGCCTATGCAATCAAAAGCACTAAATATGCCTTATAGTTTTTGGGGTCAGATATATTCCTTTTTAAACCATAAGGAGCCTTGGTGGTGCAGCCGACTAAAGTGCTGTTAAGTAGCACTTAGCTGCCATCTGCCTGCAACTACTGCGAGTTCAAATCTCACCAGGCTCAAGGCTGACTCAGCCTTCCATCCTTCCGAGGTAGGTAAAATGAGGACCCGGATTGTGGGGGCAATAAGCTGACTTTGTATAAAATAGAACACCGCTTAGGGAGGGGGTGCGAAAGCCCTACTAAGCAGGTATATACAAAAATATGAAGGCTATTGCTTAACGCATTGTAAGCCGCCCTGAGTCTCCGGAGAAGGGCGGCATATAAATTGAACCAATAAATAAATAAATAAATAAATTGGTCTTTAAATTATGAAGTACGGTGGGGACAGTGATGTGGCAGTGTGGAGGAGGATGGTCACAGCTAATGCATGATGTGGGACTTTTTAACTTTGGAGCTGAACACTCTCACAGAAGAGTTATGGGAAAAGTGAGGGTACCCCAATTATATTTAGCCACCAAATTAGCAGAATAACAGAGTTGGAAGGGACCTTGGAGGTCTTATAGTCCAACCCCCTGCTCAAGCAGGAAACCTTATATACCATTAGTTCACATCTAATTTACGATATTCCTTTCCCCCCCTTCCCACAATGAATGTGGGATACTGCACTTTGCAAGAATACATAGGGGAACCAGAGAAGAATGTTTAAGATGCCAGAGTGGGCATCTTTAGTTTTCAGAAAGGGTTAAGGAATTTAGGAAAAGCAAAAATGATTGAAAAAAGGAGGCACTCTCTGGATTTGGAAAGCAAACCAAGGTTTTAGGGCTGGTACAAATGTGATATTTACAAGAGGACAGCTTAAAAGTGCCCTACTTAGCTAATTCTATCTATAAAATGGAATGAAGCTGGCTTCATTTCAGATACTACTAACATATTTTGAGTTTGTGGGTAACTCTAGACTGAGGATGGCACACTGTTGGTGATTCAATACAGGGTGGGATGAGGGAACACAGTGGGTTGCCCATGTCATATGAGGAGAACTATGGTTTTTCAGATTTTTTCCTAGGTTTCCTGGGGGTGGGCAGTTGGATCTCTTTTCTTCCTTTTAAATCTGTGTGGAATTTATTTTAGGGTTTACATTACAGCTTTCGGATTTCCCAATCCCGCTCCAATGGTGGGCCACTGATTTTCAGCAATTGGTTTTAGAGGGGGAGTACGAGAGGAGAATCATCACGAAGGCTCAAAGTCTCTCCCCTCAGCTACAAAAATCAGCGGCCGGAGATGCAGTGGCTGAAAATCATAGCTCTGCTCATGTACCTCTTCCGCTTGCACTTAAATGCTACTACACTATCCTATTTGAGCAAAACACTTTGAATTGTCTGAATTATTTATGATCTGCAGAAGCTGTAGTTTTTACAGTGATGTTTGCCTGAAGTTGGTTTTCCAAGAGTGAGGATAGGTTAAATGAGTCAGATTGGGGGAATTTCTTATGTGCATAGCGAGAAGGGCACATATGAACACATTCTGACTACTTCGTTCTTTCAAAAATCCCTCCGTGGTAGCAAAGTTAGGGTCACTCAGATGATCATCTGATGTAGTTATCCTTTAAATATCATGGACTACAACTATCTTCATCCTAAGCCATTACAGGCACCAGGTTCCAGAAAGTTGTAAAATAATTAGAAGCGGAAAAAATAATTTGGAGTTTTGTTTCTGGGAATTCTGCATGAAAGTAACCAAACAGAAAACAAAGGAGTTCAAGGCTGTTGATTTCCCCCAACATTTAATAGAATGTTAACTTCTCAAAGAAGCTTCTGTCTATGAGCTCCTGTTGTGAACAAAGAAGTTACGTGACCCAAAAGAAGCAAAAGAAAAGAAGCATATTGTATTAAAGAAATGTATTGCAATATTATGCAATATCACCCGGACAGTTAACTTTAATAAAAAAATTAAAAACAGAATAAATGACTGTTGAAATATTCTCTTCCTCTTCCTCCTCCCATTCCTCCTCCCATTCTTTCTTAACATTCCTTCTGCATCCCATGGTGATGGCCTCTATATAACCTCTTAGCTCCATGATCATCAAAACACTCAGTACGTATCGCCCTTGCAATTCCTGGGGAAAACAGTTTCCTTAAACCAGGGGTCAGCAACCTGCGGCTCTGGAGCCACATGTGGCTCTTTCATCCCTCTGCTGTGGTTCCCTGTCACTCAAAATATGTGTCACAACCGCCAATGTGCGACACCCGCCAGCACACGATTTATTAAATTTTTCAACTCCCGGTAGGCCAACCATGGATAAATCCAAGAAAAGAAAAGTTTCAGAAGAAAACAGAATGTTTAATTCAACTACATATGCTAGTTTTGTGGCCGCTCAAGAAATAGTCAGGCACGGGAAGGGTTTTGTGGCTCCCGGTGTTTTCTTTTCTGTGGGAAACGGGTCCAAATGGCTCTTTGAGTGTTTAAGGTTGCAGACCCCTGCCTTAAACCATGTGTACATCGGTTATATGAATGGACCTTAAGTACAGCAGAACCCCTACAGGGCCCAAGGAGAATGTCTTTCATGAGCAGGAAATGTAAATTGGTTCATCCAATGGAGCAACCCTTAAGGGGCCAAGGCTGATCACTGAAAAACACCAGCCAAAGCTCTGCATCAAACCGACCACTGCTTAATAACGCATTCCAGTCCTCTTGCTGACTCCACTTTTCTTTGTGCTGAAGAGGTATTTTCCTTAGAGGAAATCTCCAGTCTTTTAGTGCAGCTTGGCAGTCTTAACAGGATACTAACATCCTGATCCCCCGCCCAATCTTTGCAGCTACTTTTTGAAACCAACCTGGCTGCCGCACCCCAAGAGCACAAGTAAACTTTCCTTTAATAGGCACTGATTAGTCTCTCCAGCCCACCCAAGCTGGGCTGCGGAAGTCCTCCGCAGCCAGTCATATCCTGACGCTTTCCTGGGTTGTTGTGACTTGGAGAGAACTTGCTGTAACTTGGGCACTACAATCTGGTGCAATGCAACAGTTTGCCAGGACTGTGTCAGGCTTACGCAACATACCAACATACCCTTCAGACATTCAGGTATGCCTATGTGCATTACGAGACACATTCTGGTAGCTGATGCTAATACTGGAAGAACTGTAGGAAAATGGGAGTTTTCCCCTCCATTTAAACATTCCTTTGTTTTAGTTTCCAAGAGAACTAAACTTGTGCCTGTTGCTTTCTTTTTTTTTGTTGAAATTTTTGATTATTATTTCTTATAAACATACTTAAATGTACAGTCTCTTATCCATTGTTAATCATACATATTATCTTTTAACTTTCATATTAGGATATTTAGCCATATTTCATATGGCTTAGGACCTGGTTATCTACGGGACTGCCTGCTACCACCAATAGCCTCCCACCAGCCAGTACGCTCCTATAGAGAGGGGCTCCTCCGGGTGCCGTCGGCCAAACAATGTCAACTGGCGGCCCCTAGGGGGAAAGCCTTCTCTGTGGGGGCACCTACGATCTGGAACGAGCTCCCCCCGGAGGTACGGAGGATCCCGGATCTGCGCACCTTCCGTTGTGCGCTTAAAACTTTTTTATTTCATCAAGCTGGCCTGGCCTAAATCTTCTCCCCTTTTAAATATAAATTTTAAATACAAATTTTAATCTGTTTAAATTATGGAGTATTTTAAATTCAGCCAAATTATTTAATTCGTTTTTAATCTATTTTAAATTTTTGTATTTCTGTGTTTTATCTTCCGACTGTTCACCGCCCTGAGTCCTTTGGGAGAAGGGCGGTATAGAAATTTAATAAAATAAAATAAATAAATAAATAAAATATTAGTTCATTCTTCATCCTAAAAAATTAAGGTATATTAAAGTATATTCGGGTTGCTCTTCTACCATTTCCTCTGTTTTACCACAACCTTTCCTCACCTTCTTCCTTTCCCTTCCTTCTTCTATCCCTTTCTACTTTCTTCTTCCTCCGCTCCTTCCCCTTCTCCTCTTCCCCTTCCCCTCCCCTACTCTTCCCCTCTTCCTCCCTTTCTAACCCTCTCTCCTACTCTTATTCCCCTCCCTTTCTTCCTCTCCTTTTCCCTCTCTTCTATAACTCTCTCTCCGTTCCTCTCTTCTCCTCTCCTATCCATCCCTCTGTGCCTGTTGCTTTCACACATCTCTCCTACCTTTTCAGAAACCAAGATACAACAAAGGAAACAACCTGCATTGTTTAATAGCAGAACAGTTAGTCCTTGTTTAGTGACAGTCCACAGCTAAGATGGTGATGGAAAAATAACTTTGCAACCAATTTTTGTATTTTATCACCTTCACAGGTCTGTAAAGCAAAGGAAAGCTGAAATAAGATCTTAAGCGGAGATAAAGTTTGTTTGGTGGCCGCTTCACCCAATGAGTGTGTTGCCAATCCGAATTGTCATCAATAAATGTGAACTACTTCTATATCTAAGATAATAGATAGAATTTTTTAAGACCATCATATAGTCACACTGTCACCATCAAAGCTGACACCAGCCAGAACATAGAACAATTCAAAGAAGTAATGCAAGATCAGAAGATGTGGAGAGACCTGGCCCATGGAATCGCCAAGAGCTGGATACTGAATAGATAACATCATCATCATCATCATCATAATCATAGTCACATTGCAGGATCTTTATTGTTGAGGTGAAATCTTCTCCACCTATCCTTGAATCAACAGAAAACTTTCCTGGCATGAAATTTGTTATTCATATTTTGTCTGCCTGACCCCACCCTCTCTATCACTATCTATCTATCATCTATCTATCTATCTATCTATCTATCTATCTATCTATCTATCTATCTATCTATCTTCTATCATCTATCATCTACCTACCTACCTACCTACCTACTTATCATCTACTTACCTACCTATCTATCTTCTATCTTCTATCATCTACCTATCTACCTACCTACCTACCTATCATCTATCTATCTATCTATCTATCTATCTATCTATCTATCTATCTATCATCTAACTACCTACCTACCTATCTATCCTCTCATCTAATCTATCACCTATGTATCTAATTTTAAATCTGCTCAGCTCCCTCATGATATTACTTTACTTTACTTTACTTTTATTAGACTTCTATACCGCCCTTCTCCCGAAGGACTCAGGGCGGTGTACAGCCATATTAAAACACATAAAATTTACAAAATTTAAAAACGCTTAAAATCAAATGTACCAAAATTTGGCCCACAAATTAAAAACTAACATTCACCCATTAAAATTCATATTCATATTAAGCTAGCCCGGCTTGTTGAAACAAGAGGGTCTTCAGGGCGCGGCGAAAAGTGCGCAGGTCGGGGATCATACGCACATCTATTGCAGATTCCTACCCTGCCTCTGTTTCAAATTAGTCCCAGTCCCCTAATTTTTCCTCTGAGATAATAGGTGACAAGGTCTAAGAGCTTCTAATTTCCTGAAAGCTTCTAATTCCTAATTTCTTCTACTTTAGAATAAGTAGAAGAAAAGATACTTTAATGCTAGTGTAGTTAAAGTAAACATAATTCAAGACTGTTTCAGTCATGGCCTGGAGAGAAGATGACCCACAAGTCATGGACGTATGGTAGAAAAAAGATGTTGCCAGGGTATGCTTACTCCATGGTTAGGTGCAAATAGGGAAAGGTCCTTACTTATTCTGCATTTAATATTAGCAAACCTGGAAGACTTGCACCAATGTATTAATGGAAAGGGCAACACAGTCTCTCCTCCCCACATGTCTTAACTAAACATGGGAGGAAAGAAAAGGTGGGTTTTTCCAAGTCAGAATGAACATGTATGTCCCATCAGAAACCTCACAGGAGCTGTGATTGTCTTGAGTTTAAATGCTGTTTTCCAAGATGTTCCAGATTATGCAAGTCACCAAAGGGTAATTAATTCAGCCAAATTTATCATCTGCAATTACAAGTTCATTATTTATCTTCCATTTCTCAATTGCCATTTACAGTCCCATGTTTATTATGCATTGTTTGCATTAGAATTCTTCCCAGCCGGTCTAATTGGAGTATATCGATGAGTATCTCAGCATGGCAAAAATGCATCTGAAATGCATAACTACAAAGTATAAATGGGAGAGATGGCTACTTTATGAGTGTCCCAAATTCTGGATTTCACAGTTGAGAGGCATGAAAGTGTTCACTGGCTATTTTTCATTTTAAAAGTCATTTCTCTTAGACCACAGTCATACGGTTTTATGTCTACTCAGAAGCAAGCTTTACTGCTTTAGTCACAGTACAGATTATCAAGGCAACAGGAATGCTTCGAATGTTGAAAAAGAGGACAATAACAACAGCACCAACAAATTGGCTTCAATAAATAGGAAGGTTTTCTCTGATTTTTCCCAAAGTATCATGGAGCATTTTAGTTAGCATTCAAACTTCAAGTCACTTGCGCCATTACCTTATTAAATTGTTATTTTGCCCTGGGTCCCCCCCCCGCCCCCCGGTACTCTCAATCTAAAGGAATCAGGCATGTGGTTTTGAAATTTCTCGCATACTCCCAGAGAGTGAATGTTAGTTGTACTAAAAAGGCTTTTCAGCTGTCAAATATGACAGGTCTCCTGATCAAGCAGCACTAAATCTGAAGGCTGCTTACATCTCCGGATGTCATCGGGGACCATGACTCCTGAGGCAAAAAGACATCAGTCTGTCAATCAGCCCCTTCTAGCAGTTTCTCTGCATTCCACCAGGAACAGCAAACCAGCTCTCCTAGTTCCTAAAGACACGGGGTCTGGAGCTTTCCCCACGTGAATCCTGGGAGAGTTTGCTGAGATTAAAAGTACACCATTACAGTACTTAAAGGGTTTTTGTAGGTCCCAGTGCCCTCTAAGTTTGCTTGCGTGCCACAAGGGAGCAGAGAACAAGAATGGGAAGCAAGGGTCGTTAAGGAACGGAAAGAAAGCGACATTGGTCATAGGGTGGACTCCTCCTCTAGAAAACTACCAGGAAAATCTGTTTGGATGTGGATATTTTACCCTGCCCCCTCTAAGCATCAGGAGGAACAAAGAACAATATGTGGGTGGCACTAAGTCGGGACTTCTGCTTCCTGGGAAAATTGCTCAACTTTTCTTCACAGCCTCCCAGTCGTGCAATCTCTTCAGAAATTTCACTAGACGCTGAACTCATGGTCATAAGGGGTTGAAGTGCCCTCATTTTTGTTGAGAATGACGGATGAGATCAATTGCTGCAGTGAATTCCACGGCTTGCGTACAACGGTCACACTTGGGCACTGTAGTCATGGATTTGCAGAATATAAAAAGCATTGGTCAGAGGTTAAAGGGTAATGATTAACTCATGAAATGTTTGGAAATTTAAGCATAATCCGTCATGGACTTTAGTGTCATAATTTGCCTTATTAGGGCATTAGATTCATTTATTATTCTGGCCCAGCTGTGAAGGTAATTCCTTCCTTCCTTCCTTCCTTCCTTCCTTCCTTCCTTCCTTCCTTCCTTCCTTCCTTCCTTCCTTCCTTCCCTTCCCTTCCCTTCCCTTCCCTTCCCTTCCCTTCCTTCTTTCCTCCCCTTCTTCCTTCCTTCCTCCCTCCCTCCTCCCTTCCTCCCTCCCTCCCTCCCTCCCTCCTGCAATCACAATACAGGACCTTACAGGCTTTTCAGCAAACTACAGTAACACTAAAACATCCAAGGTGAAAATATAAATGTCCTAAAATAAACCAATAAGAAGTACAAAATAGAAAAACTCCTAAACTATTGATGGTACATTGGTGTTGCCACAAGAACGGAGCAACAGTGTCATGATTAGGGTCTCCATTGCCCATTCAGCAGTAACCATGAATCCTCAAGGACTCTAGAATTACAGATCTGCTTTTTTAAAGCCAGGCAATGCCACCCCATCAAGAGACAACACTGGAACCAACCCCCACCCCACAATGGATGAATAGCATTCATCAACAACAAGTATCTTACTTAAGTTCAGCCTGTTTCATCCCATTCAGACATGGACAATCTCCAGATACTGGGTCAAGATGTTGACAGCATCTCCTAGGTGCCCTGGGCATCATTATTATACTATGATACTATAGCCTGAAATACAAACAGTTCTCACAGAGGCTGCTGCATAAATGTGTGAGACAGTAGAGGGGGAGAGAACCAACCCTTCTGATACCCCCTAAAGGAGAAAGCATTGTTGATCTCCTGAAGGAACTGAAATTGCCTACTCAGGAAGGAGTAAAAGTCACCTAAAACAATGCCAGCAATCCTGAAGTGTTGCAGGCAGTCCAGCAGATGCCATGATATAACTTAGTTAGTTAGTTAGTTTAGTTTATTATATTTATATACCGCCCCTCTCCCGAGGGACTCGGGGCGGTGAACAGCCAGCAAATAAAATACACAGATACAAAATTTAAAACAATATTAAAATCTAATTAAATCAATTTGGCTCATAGTTAAAAACCCTATATTAAAACCCCTAATTTTTTTAAAACAATTCTTGTTTCAGGCAGTAGATCAATAATGGAAAATTAATCTGCTGGAGCTTTGTTGTTTGTAATAACCACACCTATTATTTTGTTGTCTTTCAATATTGGGGAAGCAGACTATCGGTATTACTATCGGGACTGCGGAGATACTGTTGTGGTTATAAGTGTAAGGACCGGTCATAAGTCATTTTTTTCCAGTGCCATTGTAACGTTGAAGGATTGCTAAATGAATGGTTATAAACTGAGGACCACCTGTAATTGAACCTACATTTTAAGCTAGTGCACCATTGAGTCTTTCTTGACTCTAATCATAATTTGCATGTTCATTTATGATTGGTTGTGTAAAGCATCTCCTCTATACCGGACTACGGTTCTTCTCTAATAGAAAAGGGCAGGCAGCTGTTTTTCTCAAGGCTCCTGCAGTGGCCGAACCAATCAGAGCACTGGGAGAGGAAATGCTGGCTATTTCTGAACATTCCTTAGGTGATTTCTTGTCTGGAATTGCTTGAATTCCTTGACTTTAATTCTTTACTTTTCTCATGGCTGGGATTCAGGTACACAAATCTGAAAATTATTGGTTTGAGTCTCAGTGCAGCAAGAGCTCCCTAAATCAAGGTAGATCCAACTGAAGGTGGGATTTACACCTAAATCTCTAGGGTGTTTCCAAGTGAGACTTTTATTATACAATTGCTCATTTACAGAATTTTAGGGGAAAGGAAGAAAGGCTGAAGATTGTTTTTCATTTGCAGTTGACTTACATTTTCCCACCACTTATGATTGTTTAATGAAGTATAGACTAGACAACACATACAGTGTCTTCTGATTGCTAGTACCATAAGTGCAGGGCGCACACGGAGGCTCGGGGAGGGCCGGAAGTTTGGGAAGGCCAGAAATGGCCCCTGGGGAGGCTGTTTTCGCCTTCCCAGAGGTTCGAGGAAAAGCTCTAGAGCCTGGGGAGGGCAAAAATGCTCCCCTCGCCGTGGTGCGGGAAGCCGACTAGGCCATGCCCATCATGGTCACGTCCACCCAGCAACCGGGCAGAGAACCCCTTGCTAAAATTTTTGAAGGCCACCCCTGCTCTGAAGGGAGATCTACTATGGAAGGAGACCATACAGCAAAGATTCTTTCCTTAGTTATTGCTGCCTAAAAGGATGTCCAGAGAGGAACTGAGAAGATGACTATTAACACAGACAGGTTCACGTAAAATTTAAGGCCTCCAAGAGATGCAGTCCTCCAAACTGAGTTGAGCATCAGCTTGTCAAATGTGGAAGCATATATGTATTCCATGCATCTAATAGCAATACCACTTAGACTTATATACCGCTTCGCAGCCCTCTCTAAGCAGTTTATAGGGTCAGCATATTACCCCCAACTATGTAAGGATAAAGTGCAGCCTTACAGAGCCAGCTGCAGATGTGCTGGCTCACAACTCCCAAAGACCTGGTGGTTGGTTAAAGTGCAGTTGGCAGAATGGAAGCTTCTGGTGTTAATATGGCTTCCAAAGCTGACAGCCATCCCCCGCTGTCCATAATATGGAAGCCATATTAACACCAGAAGCTTCCACACTGCCAGCAGTTTTGCAGCCTAACTCTGCCCACAGCCTGGAATTCGATCCTGATGGATTCAAAGTTGACTCAGCCTTCCATTCTTCCGAGGTCAATAAAATGAGGACCCAGATTGTTGAGGGCAATAGTCTGACTCTGTAAACCTCTCAGAGAGGGCTGTAAAACACTGTGAAGCAGCATATAAGTCAAAGTGCTATTGCTGTAACCACAAATTAAGATAGTCAACACATCTGAAGATGTCAGGGTGTAGGAGAATGGGATCACACCTGATCTGGGACTTTCTGAAGTTCCCAAATAGCTTTCAAAGACATCCAGACTGGCAGCATGTTAAATGACACAGGCCCTATAAAAACACCAGTCAGAATTCCTCCCCGCCCCCATCATATGATGATCACTATCATCATAGTGTTTTGAACATTTGAAAATATTATCTAATTGTTGCCATTCATCAACCTCATAACCCAACCTAGTGCCCTCCAACTGTGGTGCTGTCTACATTTTCAAAATCGATTTCAAGATTTCAAAATTGATTTAAGGGAGGCTGACAATTACGGGAATTGAAGTTTTAAGGAGGACTTTAGATTGGAGAGTCCAGCCTAGATCTTCTTGCTTGAGAAGGAAACCCATCCTTGCCCGGCAAGGAAAAAGCTTGCCTTTTGCCATGCTTTCACATTGATTCTCCAAGACCAGGCCAACTCAGTTCAGCCATGTCAATTGTGAGCTTATGAAGTCCAGCTGCCTCTTTTACTGTCTACTGAAAATAGTAGATTCCTGTTGTGGGCCTCAGTGCCAGCTGCAGGATTTGGTAACAGAAGTCCTGGCCAAACATTCTCAGTGGGCCTCTTTAACCTAGACAGCCCTAGTGTGCATTTTGTTATGCAAGTATGCTTGAGTGTGTGTGTGTGTGTGTGTGTGTGTGTGTGTGTGTGTGTGTGTGTGCACGCCTTGTAACGGATGTGTTACAAACATCTACGGCTGGAACACAACGTGCTCGTTTCAACTGTGCTGCTGCTATTAAAACAACAGTAACATTGGTCTTTCCCACCCCACCTCCCTCTTGTCCAGGAGCTGCAGAATATAAAGTTATATATATATATATATATATATATATATATATATATATATATATATATATATACAAACACAATGTTTTCTTCTCAAAAACAGAATTAACTAGAATCAGATGTCCTGCGATTTATTTCCTCCTTTTTTAAAAACAACATGTATTTTTTTCCACTCATTTCTAGTAACATAACCACCATGGTATGCACAGGAGGGTTTCTATTCGCAAAAACCTTGAAGACGTTTAGACGTTGAGAAAACACAAAAGTTTTGGTTTTTTTACTTGCGTATGTGAACCTCCATCCCTCCTTGATGTCTGTAGGACTGGTGGTCAAATTTATAATTTCAGAAATGGAAGGCAAATTTTGCCCTTCCACCAGCAATGTTCCTACATGGAGTACATCTTCCTCATAAGAATAAACAGCCATTCATTTTTTATGGGGGGAAAAAAGGAAAAATACACAGAACAATATTTACAGAAGACTAAACTTGCTTCTCAGATAACCTTCTCCCTTGCTTTCAAGAATTGGCTGTTGTTTATCAATATGTCCCTTAATCTCAGGGGTGAAATTCAGCAGGTTCTGACAGGTTCTGGAGAACCGGTAGCGGAAATTTTGAGTAGTTTGGAGAACTGGCAAATACAGCCTCTGGCTGGCCCCAGAGTGAGGTGGGAATGGAGATTTTGCAGTATCCTTCCCCCAGGATTGGGGAGGGAATGGGGATTTTGCAGTATCCTGCTCCTGGAGTGGGATGGAAATGGAGATTTTGCAGTATCCTTCCCCTGCCACACCCACCAAGCCACACCACGTCCACCAAGCCACGCCCACAGAACCAGTAGTAAAAAAAATTGAATCCCACCACTGCTTAATCTGCATGTCTGCTTTTGGAGTTTTCTTTCTTGACTGGGTTACCCCTGTGCTGGAATTTGGGAGAAGAGAATGGAACTGGCTTTATAGGTGTCATTGGATGGTGCCATGCAAGGTTTTAAAGAAGCTTCAGTCAAGGAACTAGAAGGTTGCTACACTTCCAAACTCCTGGAAGAAAGGTATCAATTTAATAAAGAAATAATAACAATCAGAATAAAGCAGAAACAGGAACTCTATGGCTCAGAGAAATATAGTGCTCTGTGAGGATATTACTGAGGTGATACATTGGCAACCAATTCCATGTTACATCAAGGATAAAGCTGAATCTCACTCACCACACAGCTGCCATTTCCTTGCCCCATCAAATGTTCTGCAGAACAAAAAGGGGTGAGCAGAATAATTATTGATGTAAACATCACAGCTCAATTTTGATGGAAAACCAGATAATGTTTGGAAAAGAGCAGAATGCCAAGACATTAACCATTTAAACCAGAATTTATTTGTTTGTTCAATATCAGTAACCACCCATTTCAAATATGAATGGTTGAGGGACCTAGGAATATCTAGCTTATCAAAGAGAAGGATTAGGAGGGACATGATAACTGTCTTCTAGTACTTGAGGGGTTATCACAGCGAAGAGGGGATTGACTTATTCTCCAAAGCACTAGGACAAGCAATGAGTGGAAACTTGTTAAGGAGAGATCCAACCTAGGAGAAATTTTCTGACAGTGAGAACAATCAATGGAAAAGCTTGCCTCCTAGGGTTGTGGGTGCTTCATCACTGGAGGTTTTCAAAAACAGACTGGACAACCATTTGACTGGGATGGCTTAAGATCTCCTGCCATCAGCATGGGGTTGGACTACAAGACCTCAGCCATATGATTCAATGTTCTACTTATAGAACAATCATAAAAAAACAAGTACAAGTACAGTAGTCCTCAATTTACAGCAACAATTGAGGAAAGGAGCGCGCATGCGCGGCCCCATTGCAAACCGGTAGTAAAGGTAAGTAAAACCTACCCCTGGTGGGGCCAGTCAGAATTTTTACTACCGGTTCTCCGAACTACTCAAAACTTCCGCTACTGGTTCTCCAAAACTGGTCAGAACCTGCTGAAACCCACCTCTGATGCCTGGTCACCCCTTCATTGACAATCTTCTGTCATTTCTCCCTACCTGTCACTATCTGCATTCACAATAATCGCATCCACATAATTGCCTTCCCGAGTTCATTGTTAACCAATCTGAAATTAATCCACATCTTAATGCGAAGCAGAGCCTCTCCTCCATACCATTTTTTTAAAAAAAATGTGTATGTTGGCAGTCCTAAAACAATGGTTCCAAACATACCGATGGCTAGCATTTTGCATCATCTCTCTTTACCACATGAACTTGGGAAAATACCACAAGCGAGCTTTCTTAAACTCCTCACAGGGACCCCTGGAGCGCAGGGAAGCTGTCATTACCCTCCAGACAAAAGAAGAGAGCCTCTCTCCTTGCTTTGTGACGGGATAAAGTGAGACAGAAGGGTCCAGGCAAAAAGAAGAGGGTGAACTCTTCAGGGGTCAAGGAGGCAGGGAAGGAGGAGGAGGAGAAACGATCGGTTGGGCTCCTTACTGTGACTCATTCTTCTCCAGATGGCCTGGACAAGCCCATCTGTGTCTCCCCAGGGTCATACAGGCCAGTTCCTCTGCTTTAGAAGGGTAACTGTTCTTGACAATGAGGGCAAAGGGCAAAGGCAGGGGAGGGGGCTCCTGCCAAAGGGGAAAAGCCCCATTGTCCCATTTAGCCCAAGGCCATCAGCACCAGATGTGCAGGAGCGAGAGAGCGAGAGCGAGAGAGAGAGAGAGAGAGAGAGAGAGAGAGAGAGAGAGAGAGAGAGAGGTGTGTAAAAAAGGACAGGTATGAATGATCACCTTCCATTGCTTCCATAGCATCCCTAGCAGTGACCTCAAGGCCAGAACAAGAGTCAGGCTAGCTGGCTGGTCTTCCTAGCAAAACAATCACAATTCCAGTGGAGCCCCACCCCCACTCCCTCCCTTGGATAATCCATACGTTTACTTAGGGGGTCCAATATTTTTCTTTTCTGGATTTCCTGCTTATAGCAGCATAGTTATCGTAACTAGTGGATATAAACTTTTATGTCTGATTTTATTTGAGTGGCAATATAGCACAACCCTAGATATGTTTACTCTGGTCAGTCTCTTCCAAGGCTAGCTGATTTCATGAATGCACCACCCTTAATGTTTTCTTGGCAACAGCACGGAAGTGGTTTGCCACATCGCCTTCTTCTGGGAGATATATATATATATATATATATATATATATATATATATATATATATATATATATGTGTGTGTGTGTGTGTGTGTGTGTGTGTGTGTGTGTGTGTGTGTACACACACACACACACACACACACACACACTTTTTTATCTTCCTAGTCTAGCCTACAGCTTTGGTATTCTCTTAGAAGTTTCCATCCAAGGACTCACCAGGCAAAATATTACTTAGCTTTTGAGACAAAGTCAGCAAAGCATTGCTACCTGATTGAGGGCCACCTGATTTCCTTGAACAACTTAAGGGACTTGTACAGTTTAGAAAGCTTATTTTAAAAATATGAAGTTTGGAGCTGACCTTAAGACAATCTTTGATGTGATATCGACTTAAAATGTTAAAAAAAGAGATACAGATTTATATGTGTACTAAAGAAAGAAAAACATGTGAACAGCAGGAAACAATAAAAATAAAAACTAAGTTGGACTTCCCTCCCAAATATCTGCCTAAATAAAAAAGCAGTTTGACCAATAATTCTTTGTTTACTTGCCAGAGAGTAAGCACCATTTCATCCATCAGAACATCCTAGATTTACATTGTTCACTCTCTTTGCATGGGAAGCCTTCCTCTGCAGCCATGATTAAAAAGGCATTTAAGTCATTTTTCCTCTTGAAGGGAGGAGAAATTTATAAAAATATATAATAGTATTTGGGGGAATTCTATATTAGAATAGAGATAGTTCTCGAATTATGACCACAACTGAGCTCAAAATTTTTGTTGAACATAGAATAATAAGAGTTGGATGGGACCTTGGAGGTCTTCCAGTCCAACCCCTGCTCGAGCAGGAGACCTTATATCATTTCAGACAAATGGTTGTCCAGTATCTTTTTGAAAGCCTCTAGTAATGGAGCATCCACAACTCCTGAAGGCAAGATATTGCTATGCGAAACATTTTCAATGCCCTTGTAACTTCGAACGAAGTTGAACTATTGTATGAATCATAGATAAATGAACTATTGTAAGTTGAGGACTACCTGAATAAGGTAAAAATCTTATTCAAGTCATGCTTGTTCCTGTTGATATGAAGACGCAGTTTTCTTGACTATAATCTGGAAGTTCACTTTGTGAATCCCTTTTTCCAAGAGGATTACTTACTTCAGTGGTGGGTTCCTCCCGGTTCGGTCCGGTTCGGCTGAGCCGGTAGCGGTAACGATATGACGTCATCGAACCGGTTCTCCCCCCCGCCCACATTATTCTTACCTTTTATTTGGTCCCACCCCCAATCTATTGCTGCCTCCTGAGTCCCAGCTGATGACTAGAGGGAAAAAAACTGTTTAAACTCTTGCCGCCAAAGGGCCGTCCTACAGCTGATCAGTGTTAAAAGCAAACAAATGAGTCGGGTCGTAAGTGCGAGGACTGGTCGTAAGTACGAGGACCTTCCAGAAATGACTCTGACCAGATAGCCATGCCCACCTAGTCACATGACCTCCAAGCCACACCCACAAAATAAGCCACGCCCACAGAACCGGTAGTAAAAAAATTCAGAACCCACCCCTGGCTTACTTCTCAGTCTAGCATACGGTCACGGAATTCCTTGGTGGTCCCCCATCCCGGCAGGCTCAAGCCTCCTGAACTTTTGAGCCCAGACTTGATCAGCCAGGTGCTGCCACCTGCTGAGACATTTAAGTGGACCAAACACATTATTACATTGGTGTGCTGGTCTCTCACTTTCTCTTTCTCACACACACACACAGACAATATAGTATCATGGGATTTGGCAATATGGGAAACTACATTTTACCTAGCTAGCTTCACACCTTGTACTAAACTAAAATGTGGTTTAATGTTGGCTTACGTGGGTGCTTGAATTTAGGTGTGAAGTATCCTAGGGTTACTTGTTCAACAAACCATGGTTAAAAAAGGCCATGCAATGTGGAAATCTAGTCATTGAAATAAATCAATGATTCATTTAGATCAGGAGTGTCCAACCCAGGGGTGAAATGCTCCCGGATCGGACCAGATTGCCCAGTCCGGTAGCGATCTTGGCTGGTGGTTCAGCGATCTGGTAGCGATGGCAGAGTGAAGCTCCGCCCATCTGCCCGGGTGTCATTACTTCCTGGTTTTAACCAGGAAGTAATGTGTTTTTTTACCTTCTGCGCATGTGCAGGTTTTAGGCATGCACAGGTTTTGCACGAGCAGGTTTTGCACATATGCAAGTTTTGCGCATACGCAGGTTTTGTGCATTCACAGGTCTGCAAGTGCACATGACGCACACACACACATGCTAGCGAAGCACGTGCAAAGCACACATGCAAAGCACACGTGCGCGGGGTGCATGCACTTCCAAACTGGTAAGGAAGGTAAGTAGATTTCACCCCTGGTCCAACCCATGGACTTCATGCAGCCCCGGACAGCAAGTAATGTGGCCCCACAAGATCATAAACCTTTAACATTATTATATAATTTTTAGCATTTTTTAGCGATATTATATCTTTTATATGTCGCCCAAGACTACTCCTTTTCACTCGATGCAGCCCAGGCAAGCCAAAAGGTTGGTCGCCCCTGAATTAGATCATCGTTTATTCTGGTAAGGATAGAGAGTAAATCAAATCTGTTGGTAGACCTGATTTGCAGAAGATCAAAAAGATATACCCACTTGCATAGTAACTGTAACAGTTAAAAACTCCTCCCATCCCCACCAAAAAAAACCCTTCATATTATTCAAGAGTATATTTTTTGTGTGGAAAAGGTATGAGATTTTATATATTTAAAATAAATTTCCAGGCTCATATTTTAATTCTGTAATAATGTCTTGCAGCAAGCTAAATTTGGCTAATGCTGGGCATCTAGTTATAGATCCATCTGAAATAATTTTTATATAGAATCAAACAAGATTTCTCCAGAATTTCAGAGATGCTTTCTTCTGGACATTCTGGAGAAGTTAGGATCTTCTGTATACATGCGAAGTGTGTGCACAAGTAGCCTTAGTTTAGACTGCCATATCATAGGACTAACTACAGAGGAATGGCAGAAAGGCATAATAAAGGTATGTAAACAACCATTCCTGTTTTGCTGATTCCACACTGCAAGGCCTAACCCCAGGAACATGACCTGCTGATGGGAAATGCTCCAAGGCAGGTGGCTAGTTTTTGTGGCAAAGAGAATGCAGGACCAGATGAGCCTTTTGCTCTAAACCACTAAGGTGTTTTTAGGGGACCTACTTTAAGGCCCCATTCTAGCACTTCCTCATTGCTAGGGCTGTTTCCTTTCCCATCCCAAAGAACATCATCAGCGTTCAAGGTTCTAGCTCTGCCTTATGTTTTTCCATGGAAAGGTAGAAGCAGATTTTGGAGATCCAGCTGCAAAATGTAAAGATTCCGGCTTATAAAAGCAAGGTTCAGGCCTATCTACTGCAATTTTGCCATTCCTTTTTCCCCCTCTTTATATGTCCTGCCTTAGTTGTGATCAAATCAACTTTCTACAGCTATTAAAGGTAAAGGTTCCCCTCGCACATATGTGCTAGTCGTTCCTGACTTTAGGGGGCGGTGCTCATCTCCGTTTCAAAGCCGAAGAGCCAACACTGTCTGAAGACATCTCCGTGGTCATGTGGCCAGCATGACTAAATGGCAAAGGCGCATGGAACGCTGTTACCTTCCCACCAAAGTTGGTCCCTATTTTTCTACTTACATTTTTTACCTGCTTTTGAACTGTTAGGTTGGCAGAAGCTGGGACAAGTAATGGGAGCTCACCCCATTACCCAGCACTAGGGATTCGAACCGCTGAACTGCCGACCTTTTGATTGACAAACTCAGTGTCTTAGCCACTGAGCCACCACATCCCTTCTACAGCTATTACTAGTGTTCATAAGATGACATTCTAGTTTATTTCAGATGTAACAGAAAAACAGTTTAGCCCAGGGGTCAGCAACCTGCGGCTCTGGAGCCGCATGTGGCTCTTTCACCTCTCTTCTGTGGCTCCCTGTCATTCAAAATATGCGTCAGAACCCCCGATGTGCAACACCTGCCAGCATGCGATTTATTGAGCTTTTCAACCCCCGGTAGGCCAACCATGGATAAATCCAAGAAAAGTTTCAGAAGAAAACAGAATGTTTAATTCAACTACATATGCTAGTTTTGTGGCCACTTAAGAAATAGTCAGGCACGGGAAGGGTTTTGTGGCTCCCGGTGTTTTCTTTTCTGTGGGAGATGGGTCCAAATGGCTCTTTGAGTGTTTAAGGTTGCAGACCCCTGGTTTAGCCTCTCTAGATGCAGTATCCTTGGCCACAAGTTGGAGAGTGCCATTTTATTTTTCAATGGTGCCGATATCAGTTCTTTCCAGATCCTTTTCCTGAAAGTTCCTCTCCTCCATCAGATGAAGCCAGGCTATTCCCTGATCTGGAATAACAAACTGCTACAGTCCAGACAGGGAGAGCGCCCACAATCTCTGCAATATGCTCCTTTGTTTTTCTTATGTAACGGGGTCAGCACAGCATCTATTTTTAAAAAGCATTTCCTCTACACTTCCAAGGTTAATTTGACTCTGTTCAATGTGTTGCAGCAAATACATACATGGTTATGTATTTACATACCAACTACAGAGTGGTATTTACTAGGGGACACAAAGCTTAATATGAATCATACGTTTGCATTTCAGTTCTGACCAAATGTTAACTCTGCTTGCTTTGGAGCCCAATGTCAACAGAGATAAAAAGAAAGAATAGATTGATGAACTAGCTGATCCTACAACAGCACTCAAATGGGCATATGCAGTTTGCCTACTGCTTTTCTTTGCTTGGTTTCTTAGGAAAAATAGCTAAGACTCCGTTCCTCAACCAATCACATCCTTTGCCATTTTTAAACTCTTATTATTTTTTCCCCCAAATCTGAGGGACTTTTAGTGGATTTAGTGGAGCATGAGAAGAGAGATACAGAAATGCGACCGGAAATATCGAATAGTGCCATTTTAACCATTCTAAAACCAAACAGGGGAAATGTGTTAAGGGGCTGAGGTGTAAATGCATGCGGGGACCTGAGCTATATAAAAATTGCATATATTGTAGTAAGGGTTTTTCATCTAATAAAAGTTCTCAGAACTTCTTCTGAGTTCTGCTCGCTTCCCTGTCTATAAATACCCACCCTTCTTCCGGAAAAAAAGAAGGCAGCTACATCACCGAGAAGAAACAAACAAGACTACAAGACGGGACGACTTTAATCGTGAATTTACAAGAGCCATCGCAAAGCAGAGCCACCGTTTCCTGTTCGTTTTAGAATCGACTTTCAACTTTCGTTTTGTTTTTTAAATAATAAAAAAAAAAGAGCCCAGATTCTCGGGGAAGGCGCCGATCTGCAGTCTTTAAGAACCACTGGGCGGGCCCGTCAACGTTAAGTTACGCTGGTCTGCTTTTTATTTTTTCTTTTACTCCAAATATAGTCCAGTAACGTATCGGGAGGGTATACAGTACCCGAGGAACAGAAAGGATCGGCTTTCATTCTCCCTGGAGAGAGAGGCTGTAACATTCCTTGCAGTAATTTAAAATTTTATTTTCTTTCACTCGGAGGGCGTTGCACAGCCTCCCGAACGTAAAACTTCAAAATCTTCAATTCCCCTCCTACACATTCCCCCCCTCCCTTCCCCTCCCCTTCAGCCAGCGGTGCCTGTTGGGAGAAGCCAGTCGTCCTACAAGGCGGCCAGCCCCAAAGGGGGCGTGGCCACGCCTGCCCTTCTCTTTCCTCCGGCGCCTGGAATGTTTGTTAGGTAAACACCGCATAGTAAGAGTTTTAGCCACGCCTCCTTCGCTCTCCCCTCGCTCACCCTCTCTCTCTCTCTCTCTCTGGGCCAATGGAAACGCTGGAGCGGTTTCAAGGCTACTCCCTGTGTAGAGAGCCACTGGGCTGGTGGTAACAAAATAACAAAAGCGTCGAAGGTTGCAAGAGTAACGGGGCTTCTTCCAACGCCCCCCCGCCGCCCCCTCCTCGGCTTCGCTCCCCGTTTTGGGCCCTTATGCACGGCGGAGAGCTCGTTTTTGGTCCGATTTGTGGAAAACCGCCGGGCGGAAGCGAAGCGCAGAAAGGAACCGGAGCTCGCTTGTTGTTTATCTGGAGGGAGAGGACTGGAAACCGCCTGTGTCCCATTTCCTCGCGCTTGTGCGTGTGTTGTGTTGTGTGTGTGTGTGTACGCGAGAGGAGAGAGAGAGAGAGAGTGTGGGGTTGCCTCCCCCCACCCCCCCACTTTTGCTTCAGCCCTGGATTCTCCATGTTGGACCCGATCTGAGGAGCATCTACACGGCTGCCTTTGCAAAGAGCTTACTCCTCGGCTTTGCAACTGAAGGAGGAGCGGGGCGGACTCCCTTCTCCATCGCGCCCATTCCTTCTCTTGCTTCCTCTCCCTCCCCCCCCCACTCCTCCTCCTCCTCCTCCTCGGATATTTCCCTCCTCCGGACTAAAGGATCCCCAGGGTCTGTGGGATTGTTAGATGGAAAGCCGGTCTATCATCACCCAAGTGCAGAGGGACGAAGCCTTGGTCTTTTCAAAACAAGGTAAGGGCGAAGTCGAAGTTAGAAACTTGTTTTCTTCCTAGCTGGCCAGCCGTCCTTGGGGGGGGGGGAGGAGGGAGGGAGAGGGAAGAGACCCTCTTCTCTCTCTCCCCCCCTTAAAACAGCCTCGGTTTTTTTTTTTTAAAAAAAGAGTGCGCGCGTGGGTGGTTCACTACTACTTGATCCGTGCAAAAATAATAATATAATAAAGGAGGAGCTCTGAAAGTCCTGACGTGGGTGGAAGGAGATGCGTGTTTCTTTAAAAAAAGAAAAGAAAAACACTTTCCTCCCAAATGGTGGGGAGGGTACCCGTGTTTTTTAAGAGGAAAATAAAAAGCTTCCCCCCCCCCATCGCGTCCTGATGTATCGCGTAGAGCTTGCGTTCGCGAATGTCAGTCAATCCGTTTCGATTTTGGGGGGGGGGGGCGGCAGGTAGCGACAGGTCTGTGCGGGGATTCCCCTCCCCTCCCCTCCCTTCCCCAAATGTCGAACTCGACCGGTCCCCTGTGCGAATTGGGGTGTGTGTGGTGGTAGTGGTGGTGGTGGGGTGAGAAGTGAACTTGGTTTCCCTTGGTTGCCTTCCCCTGGGAACGGCCTTGTTTTTTCCTCGCCCCCCCCCCCCCCCCCCCCCCCCCCCCCCCGTGTTCCCGCGTCTCCCTTCCACCCCGCCTGGTCCGAGGGAGCAAGGCAGGCAGGGGAGAATTTGGGCGCTTCTTGCATAGACACCACACACTCTCTTCATGAGGAAGGGAGAAAACTCTCTGAACGCTTGTTTTTCACCCATCTCTCTTTCTCCCTCCCTTCTTTCCTTCGCTTGTAGCTCTTCCGCGCGTGCGTAGCTAAACAGGCACTTGAACCTCTTCCAAACGTTGCTGTTGAATCGTTCCGGATCTGGAGCGGGTGGGTGGGTGATTTTCTTTCCTTTTTTTTTCTTTTTGTACCCGCCCTTCAAATCCCAAATCTTAAAAGTCACATTAGAATCATTTTATTTATTTTTATTTTATTTTATTTTTATTTTATTGCCCACCCCAGGTCTTTTCCTAGCGTCTAAAATGAAGCGTCTAAAATGAAGACGAAGCCATTACGTTGACATATACACAAGCGCACATCTCTCCATAAATCTTTAAAAAAAAAAAAGACCGAAAGTGTCGATGACGGCATATCCATATTCTCTGCGCTACGACTTTCCCTGCTTTTTTACAATATGTTCCGGTGGAATGTAGTCCTAGTACTACGGGGGCTTTTGAGGTTGACGATCCGGATCGCATTTACTATAGAGCGAGGAAGCGGAGGCTACCGAACAGGTTTCCTCCGGATAGTTTAATGCCACCATTGGGCGGAAGGCGAAATGCCCGTTTCCTAAATGTTTGAGACTTGTATTTTCAGTATCCTAAAAAAAAAAAGGAAAAAAATTATTGTTTTCCTCTTTGGAGGTTCGCACAGGATTGGATGGGATCGTTGCGTTTTAATGTTGTCACCTATTTATGTTGCTTTTCTCCTAACACCCCCCCCCCCTTCGTTTGTGCTGGTGTTTATTCAGCTGATGTTGGCTAACCAGATTTTTCTGCTTCCCTATTGGCCAAACGACTCCCCCTCCCCTTGTGCTCTTGACAGAAAGGGTCTTGGGGAGAAGCAATGGGGGTGGGGGAAAGGCTGGACAACTTGTCCTCTGCTGGATGTCACTTAATTGCTCTCCAGTGGCAAATCTAGATTCGGTGTAGCTACCTCCACACTCTCCCCAGGTAAATGAATGTAGGAGTCGATTTCTCTCCCCCTCCCCCCCACCTTGCAGATTTACATGCAGCTAAATATGCAAAAGTTATCCCAGATGCATTTGGGCAGCTCTTCCCAAACTGTTGCCTTCCAGGTGGTTTGCCAACTGTGGGAGTTGCAATCCTACGCCCTATCAGGATGTCAGGTTAGGGCAAGCAGCTTCTGAGGATTGGGCATACCCGCTCTCTGTTGAGGTAGAGAGGGAATTAAAAATGGAGTTTTGTTTCTGCGTTGTGTTCTTAATTCTGGGCCGTGTCTACCACCCACTACAGCTATTATGAGTCCAGGTTATTTTATTCCCAACTGCTTCTGATTCTTTTGTATTTATGGTGATTTGTGAATAACAATCTAATCATATTATTTTGTCACTGGTCTTGATAAAAGTTTGCCAGATCAAAAAATTGAATGCTCTGCAGTGCCCCAGAGCTGGATGTGTTTTGTAATGGAATCTGAATTTCAGATGTTCCAAAAGAAGGGGTCATCCATCAAATTCTCTTGAAATGGGTCTTTACAAGAAGGAAGGTTGGGGGGAAGGAGGAAGGTTGGAAAGTTCTTATTTGCCAAGAACCCATACCTGATCACCTGAGTACATGCAGTAGATATCAAGAAAAGTGAAAGGGACTGATTTGGAGAAAGCAAAGTAATCCTGTGCATAATGATTCGGGAGGAAGACCCACAAGACAATAGGTCCTTAGAGTAAGATTAAAAGGCTGAAGAGAGGGGGAAATAGCTGGTGTTAAAGATTTGCTTTGGAGTAAACAGTCATGCATAAAATTGAATTGGTGCATTTAATGAAATGCTTGATCATATTCTTCCCCCACCCCCCACCTGCTTCTCCTCAGTGCCTGGAACAGTTTCGTTGCCAGCTCTCCATTTGCCCTCCTCCCCCCCCCCCCCTTTTTTTTTTTTTTTAAAGTTGTCTCTTTTCAGGGAAATGGAGGTTTTGGTGGCAGCCATCCAGAGAAGCTTGGATATGGAACCCTCTGGTGAACAAACAAGATGCAAATTAAGCTAAGGCCTTAGTAGGGCCTGCCAAAGTACATTTAAGCCCACTAGCCAGTTTCCGAATACTGCAGCTCTCCCCTGTAATTTTAACAGGCAGTGTTCTCTGCAATCTTTGTTGATCAAGGAATGTGAATAAAGGTTTGTAGGAGGACTTGTTGATAAAGGCCTTGGGGCAGAGCCTGGGGGCTGGGTGCAATCTGTATAGCTGGCATCAAATAGAGAATGCAGGTTGTTTTTTACTTGATGGATTGGCAGTCAGGTGAGGATTTCTACTCTTGGGAGAGGATCCTGGATTCTGAACCAGGTCTATTTTCTGATGCTGTTTTTTTTTTTTACTGAAAATTTGGTGTCGTACTTAAGGCATAGCCTGTTGGGGGGTGCGAGATAGTGAGTTCTAGTTCTGTCCTAGGCACAAAGTCGGCTGGGTGATCTTGGGCAAGTCATTTTCTCTCAGCCCTAAGAATAGGCAAACCACTTTTGAAAACCCTTACCAAGAAAACTGCAGGAATCTGGTAGTCTTCAAGAATCAAACACAATTGAATAGAAAAGTTATTGAAATGCACTATAGCAATAGCACTTAGACTTATATATCGCTTTGCAATGTTTTACAGCCCTCTCTGAGAGGCTGACAGATCTGGTCAGCCTATTGCCCCCAACAATCTGGGTCCTTATTTTACCAACCTCGGAAGGATGGAAGGCTGAGTTAATCTTAAATCTGGTGAGATTCGAACTGCCAAATTGCAGGCAGCCTGCAGTACTGCATTCTAACCATTGTGCCACCACGGCTCTTCCACTATAAGGTGATAAATGGTGTTTTTTGTTTTTTTTTTAACCAAAAGAGAGCCAGTTTGGTTTAATGGTTAAGGTACCAGGCTAGAAAAAGTGAGTCGATTTCTAGTCTCATCTTAGACATGAAAGCCAACTGGGTGACCTTGGGCCAATCATGCTCTCAGCCCAATTCACCTCACAGTGCTCTTGTTGTGGGGAAAATAGGAGGAGGAAAGTGTGTTGAATATGTTCGCGCCCTTGCGTTATTTGTAAAAAAAATAAAAAAACAAGGATACAAATAAAATAAATCAAATATGCTAGTGTCCAAAGGAAGAGGATCTGATGGCTGTGTGCTTAGTTTAAGTAAAAAAAAAAGGTAAAAAAAAAAAGAGAGCAGAGTAACGCTGAGACCCCTTCTCAACTATTTCAAAATTAACCAGCAAGAAAGAAGAGGACAAATTGGTAGGTGATTGTTTATAATCGCTGTCCCTCAGTTATGGAACTGCTTTTCGTTAAAGGTCACCTTTAAATTGGAAGGGTTTAAGCGCAAAACAAGTTGATGTTGATATTTAGAGACGGGTGGAAGAATTATTTTGTGAAACATTGTAAATCGTTGCAAATAGCTCTGAACTTTAGAGAAAGAAGAAATGGACATGAAACCCAACATTTTATATGAAGAAGCATGTGGATTCTGGAAGGCAAATGATGGCAAGCTTATTTTTGTTGACAAGAAAGGCGTTACGTATCCATAAAAGTTCATCAATGCCGGACAGATTAATAAACACAAATTTCAGAAATCAGTGGAATCTGAAACGGGGGAAGAAAATCCATTCTATACATAACATGTACTTAGGTCAGAATGTAATAATTCAGCTCGTATGAATATGTCACAGCCATTGAATCTTAGGTCTGATGTGAACTTGGCTACAATTTGCCAAATCTCCAATCAATCTTTGTGCTCCTCTCCTTTTAGAAGTACATTTTTGGAATGTGAAGTCGATTTGTCAAATGGAAGGCTGCTACTGTATATCAGAGTTAGAAACAGGAGAGGCCACACATACCATGGGGAAGGTAAAAATGAAAGCAAAAATGGGTTATACAAAATATATGTACACAATGCTTTTTGGGGGGAGGAGGGCAAGGTTTTTTTGGGGGGACAGCAGTTTGTCAGGATTAGCATGTTTTCAGGATATCCATGAGGGTAGCCAAGCAGGAGGCTTTTCATTGTCCAGCAGAGTAATATACCAAAGAACAACAAGAGCCTTTTTTAAAGGATTCTAACTGTTCCCAACATTGTTGGGGTTGTGCGGATTGATCCAGGGCAAAGTCTTTTCCCAGTTACTACATTCCTTTCTAGGTTTTTGTATTCTGTACTCTGTTGGAGAGAGAGCGTATGGATCCATTAAATGGGAATTGCAGGAGGAATCCGCTGTTGCCATGAGCTCTTTTGTTCTCCTGTAACATGTTAAATTTTGTGCAGGAGTTAGTAGCACAGACTGATGTAGGAAGCTCTCATGCTTGCAGACAGTGGTTGCCTCTGAGATTGATCTAGGGCGAGTAGGTGACGTCATTCAGGTTTTCAGCTTCCCTTCCCTTTGCTGAGTTCATGTTCTGGAGCTGGGCATCCGTGTCTCGTGTTCTGTAAAACCAAGAACCGCCATTTGGGAGTCCACCCACTCCTGTTCCCAGGAGCCTTGGAACAAAGCTAACATTAGTCTGGTTTAATGGGAAGGGATGATTTCTATTTATGAGCAGAGGACATGCTCCTCGCGTGGCTTTGCTTTTTGTTGCAGCACCCACAGTCTTTTAAAATTAATATTGAAGACTGGAAATCTGTCTTTGGAATTTAGTAGGGATTGATTTAATTGGGATATCTGCCGCCTTTTTTTTTTTTTAATAGTCTGTCTCATGGTTTCAAGAAATAAGAGTTGTTTGAATGGAAGGTCTCAAATGGTAGGATACCTGAACACTGGGGTGTGTGTGTCTGTATGTGTAGAAATGTATGAAATGGTGGAGATAAGAGGATCCCTGTAGCAAATGAAGCCAGGGAAATGCTCTTCCTACACCCCACCCCACAAGGAGAGAGGATTGGTTTCAGAGCCAAACTCTTTTATTTTAACTGTAGAATTAATGGGAAATGCATGAACGCAGCAGCAAATGTCTTTTTACTGGTTTGCTGCTTTTAGCAGGAAGGCTTTGAGAAATTTTAGAAGTTTGTGATAATTATGTTTAAAAAGAGGCGAGTTTGAAAAGTAAAAGAAACGTTGGTTTAATTTGTACAGGAATGTTTGGAATGGCATTCCTTTCTGTTTGGATCATACCATACACAGCTTCCCAAAAAGCAAAGGCATCTCTCAGAGCATGCATTGATACAAGTTTAATAACTGAAGGTTGCTGCCTAGCAGGGTGGATTTGATTTAAATCGAGTTGATTTAAATCACAATTTAAATCATGATTTAAATCACTAGTAAAAAGGCTTGATTTAAATCAACTCGATTTAAATCATAATTTTTAAAGAGCAACTGTCATCTCTGCTACTCCTTTGACCCACTGTTGACTCACCGATAGTCCCAGTGTTGCAGAATATACAGCCTCCTGCTACATAACTAAGCTCCATTTCATGCTGAATAAACTAAATTATTTATGTATCTTAAATAGAAAACTATCTTACGATAGATTTTTACCCCAAAAGTTTTTTATTAAAATAAATTCGATAAAAATAAAAAAAAGCAATTTAAATTAAAAAAATCTGATTTTTTTGATTTTTTTAAAAAAATCATTGATTTTTATCCACCCTGCTGCCTAGAATATTCCCTAAAGAACTTTTTCCTGAATTTGATGGGTTTCGTATTTTTTACAGATGAGTGCAAAGTTTTGACTGACTTTTTTTTAAAAGGAAGAAATGAGTACTCCGACTACTTTTTTAAAAAAAAACTGGTTAAAGAATTCTGTGGGAAACAAACATGTGGGTTAAACATTAGGGACGAATACACACACAGTCTCAGAGATGAGCTACCTAAAGTTCCAGGACCTTGTTAGTTTGGGTAAGACCTCCAGAGATGTCATCCAATTTGAATGTTTAAATGATGGGTTGAAAATCATTAACCTCATGAGGTAGAATCATATAAACTAGGATTAATTAAGGCTGTTCAACTTTTAAATCAATTTTTTAAAAAAATGTCTACCTCCTCCTTGGGAGTATAACATTTTTGCAATAATATTTAAAGGCCACCAGAGCTTTCAGTTAAGTTGTATACCTGTGAGAGACACAAACATGCACACTGTCACACACACTGGTTTTTAAAAACTGGGCTAGGCTGCTAATAAAACCTAGACACTTGTACAAATGGGTAAGATTAAATATTGCCTTTAATGGGGCAGTCGCTTCATAGCATTGTGGTGATATAGGTTTCTTCACCAATGAAGCTTTTTCTACTGAGTAATTATTGTGATGCTTCAAAGGAAAGGGGCAGCCTTATATTCTGCCCCATGTTTTAAAGAGGTAGACTAATGCTCGAGCAAAGAGGAGGTAATTGCCTGATGAGAATTGCTAAATGGATTTCAAGCATCCTCAGACAGAGTTATTGTTGTAGTTAAAAGGCCCCAAGAAATCCAGCCTTGATTACAGAACATCCCCTTCCAAGAAAATACCGGGAGTTATACAGAAACTACTTTGAAGAAAATATATTTGATGTCAGCAGTGATGTCATGCAAGGACATCTGCTAGCAGAATATTCCTCCTTTCACGTTTGAGCTAGCAGGACTAACAGAAGGGACAAAGTCCTTTTTAAAAAAAAAAATAATAACCATAGTTCTGAAATTCCCTATAACAGATTTGTACCCCAGAGGGAATCCTTCAGCCAGAATGTTCATTTTTCAGATCTCCACACTCAACATTTTAATTTATCGACTGAAAAATTCCTTCTGGAACCATATTTAAATTTTAGGAGATAGCAGAGTATGCCTGCCCAATTCTGATTTGAGGTTCTACTTGTTTTTGAAATGTTAACGGGGGTCTCTGGATTCAGCTGGTTGATGGAGTTATGTAAGTATTAGATCAGCCTTCCCCATCTTTGTGATTATCTAGATCTGTGAACTTCAACTTCCAATTGTCACACTTATACAGAAATACTGGGAGTTGAAGGCTATATCTCTGGAGGGTGTCCAAGTTGGGAAAGGCTGCACCAGTAGATCCCTGGAAAAGAGATGGGTTGGATCTGTGCAGTTGGATATACAGGTAGAACAAATCTATGGGATGAAATCAGAGTGGATTTGATTTAAATCGAGTTGATTTAAATCACAATTTAAATCATGATTTAAATCACTAGTAAAAAGGCTTGATTTAAATCAACTCGATTTAAATCATAATTTTTAAAGAGCAACTGTCATCTCTGCTACTCCTTTGACCCACTGTTGACTCACCGATAGTCCCAGTGTTGCAGAATATACAGCCTCCTGCTACATAACTAAGCTCCATTTCATGCTGAATAAACTAAATTATTTATGTATCTTAAATAGAAAACTATCTTATGATAGATTTTTACCCCAAAAGTTTTTTATTAAAATAAATTCGATAAAAATCAAAAAAATCCGATTTAAATAAAAAAAAATCTGATTTTTTTTGATTTTTTCAAAAAAAATCATTGATTTTTATCCACCCTGGATGAAATATGGATAGTAACTCATATATTGAAGTATGTTTTTGCCATCAAGTTAGTGAGCAATCTTGAAAATAGGCTACAGGTAGTCCTCGACTTGCAACAGCTTATTTAGTGACTGAAGTTACAATGGCATTGAAATAAGTAATTTACGACAGTTTTTCATACAACAGTTGCCGCATCCCATGGTCACACAATCAAATTTCAGATGCTTAGCAACTGACTCATGTTTATGACGGTTGCCTGTCCCACGGTCATGAGATCACCTTTTGCAACTTGACAAGCAAAGTCAATGAAGAAGCCAGATTCACTTAACAACTGTGGCAAGAAAATTTATAAAATGGGGCAAAACTCACTTAATAAATGTCTTGCTTAGCAACAGAAATTCTTGGGCTCAATTGTGGTCATAACTCGACGACTACCCGTATTAAAAATTAACCATATGTATACTTGGTTAATAAAGTATATATCAAAGAGTGGGAGAAATGGTTGCATGGCTTAAATTAAGACCTGGAGAAAGCTGGAATTCCAAATGCTATTTTATATTCTTCGTGCATTTCTTGATATTTTAGCAACCAGATCTAACTCCAGAGGGACTAGAAAGCCAGTATATAAAGAACAAGGAAGGAGGGGAAGAAGAGGCTCTTCACAAAAGCATCCGGTTGCACAATTGTTCTCTGAAATTTAAAATATGCTTCAGGAGGAAACTGCAGCTGATAAAAGGAAGGAACAGGTTAAATCCAGTGATATATACAAAATTACGTAATACTTGTATCAAAATGATAAACAATCTCCTATCTCATTCTTCACCACCTCAAATCTGCCTTCAGTCTTCAGAAACACTTGCTTAATGATTGGAAATTATGGATGAAACATGCTTTTCAACTTGTTCACCACAAGATTTGTGGTTCCCCCCCCCCCCCCCTTTCATAAAGAAGTGGGGAAAACATGGACGGTTTCAGATTTGGGTTTTCCCAGATGTGCCAATATGACATCTTCAATAAAATAGAACTTTGAGGAAATTCAAGCCTCGGAGTCTTCTTTCGTTGGGGGTGTTACTTGAACCCTGACATTTTTTGCCTGTCATTTTGTGGAAAACCTTGTGTCCTATCATTTACTAGTGCAGTGTTTCCTAAACTTGGCAACTTTAAGATGTCTGGTTTTCAACTCCCAAAATTCCTCAGACAGTCTGTCTGGTTGGAGAATTCTAGGAGTTGAAGTACACACCTCTTCAAGTTCATAAGGTTGAGGAACACTCTTGTTAGAGTCAGTAGTTTGGGGACTGAGCAAGGTTTTTCCCTGCTAAGAATATCACAAAGGCATAAAAGGTTTTCCTGTCTTCATTTGCTTAAAAGCTGTTCTAGTTCTCCAGTTTTCCCCACATTATGTCTTCCACTAGGGAAGACTCCATAGTGAAACATTCAAGGAGGGGCAATTTCTGAATATCAGTTGCATCATAAGCTATTTTTCTCACCACACGTTTCCTTCTCTTCCCTATTCATTAATGAATTATATGATAGAAGTATGCAAAATTACAGGAAGTTTACATCCAGCTATTGCCAGTTAGCACTTAATTTTGTTAGGACCAGCAGATTTATGTAACTACCGTAGCTACCAGAGAAGACATGAGTTGTTTCTTAGAATCATCTTAGAAAGAGATAAAGCTGGGCAGATGCCTTGTTCACCTTATATCTAGTAGTCCCAAAGGTGCTTTTTAAAAAGGCAACTGGACTTTCTTGGATTTTTTTTTTCTTTGAAAACATTTCACTTCTCATCCAGAAAGCTTCTTCAGAATCTGAAGAAGCTTTTTGGATGAAAAATGAAATGCTTTCAAAGAAAAATAAAACCTAAGAAAGTCCAGCTGCCTTTTGGAAAAGCACCTTTGGGACAATCATGACTTGGGTGATTTGAGAATCTCCATAGATACTTGTTTCTAGCAGATACTTCCTTGAAATGTTCAAGCAGGACATGTAATCCTTGAAAGCCAGTTTTGTGGTATATGCTGCTTTGGAAGATTAAGTCTTCGCTTAGCTAATCTATAGGCTTATTTTCCATGCATTAAAATGTCAAAAAAGTGCTTTAAGCCCCCTTCTACTTCATGCCTCTGGACATGTCAATTTAAAAAATGCCATGGCCAAAAAAGCTTAGAAATATCCAGCAATAAAAATTGGATTCCAGCAGCTAGGAGCTTTCTCTTCTCACACTGCCCTACACCCACAACCAGAGCTTAAGCATCTGAAAGTAAAGTCTAGGAACTTGAGTAGTAATATATATGGGATTTGGGTGTGTTCGGGTCCCTTTGCCCTTCCTCCTCCCTTCCCCAGCCTGCATCTCCTCAAAAGGAAGCTTATCTCTGTCTTCTGCTGAAAGGAAGAAGAGATGACCTAGAGAAGACTTGTTGATCATGAATTAGTGGCAGGAAAACAGATTTCTCAATTCCCACTAACTTCCATCAACCCTGAAGCCCTATTGTGCCAGCGAAATTCAAGAGGTTTTATTGGGAAGTGGATACATTAAGTCATGTAATTCTTAAGGCCGTGCTAAATTGTCTAGGAATAAGCACCTTGAATGGTGGTCATATCCTGAGAACTCCATGAACCCATCTGTTTTCTTATCAATACTATGAAATGATTGACTCTTTCCTTCTGGGATCCCCACCCCATTCCACCTGTCCCACAATCTGAGAAGCTTGGGATTTCCTAGTGTCTCTTATTCAGTAACCAGCCAGGAACTGGCATTTGATGTCACCTGCTTTGGCAGTAAAGCTCTTCTTGGACCGTTTACATAGAATGAATGAGGGAAGTCCAAGACCGACTGTCTATCCACAGCAACTGCAGCTTCAGGCTTTTATAGGGTAAACAGAAGACTTGAAAGAAAAGCTTTCCACATCTTGCTTAACCCACCCAGAATCCTCAAAGAGGTTGATGTTGGGAATACCCACTAACTGCAGAATGGAAATTCTGTTCAGCTGTGTTCAAACTCGACAGTGAATTTCTGAGGTTACATCTGTGTGAATGGGGGATGCTGGGGATGTGCTCAAGGGACATGGCTTCCTCTGCACATACTGGGAATTTATGGAGGTAATTAGTTGAACAGTGTATATCTATATCTCATTGGCTAGGTCCATAAAGCCAAAAGTAAGCAGGGCACATTAGAGCTAACAGTAGAGAATTGAATATGTTTCATTTTCTATACACACATGTTATTTTTTTTTGAAAGTTTCTGAAAGAGATATAACTTTGGTCCCAAAGTGTATTTTTATACTGTAGTTCTGTCTTCCGTAAGGGAGGAAATGGCCCTTAGCATATTTAATGTGCATCAACATTTCTGGCATTAGGTTGGAGAGTTGGGTAACGTCTTTCCTATGTGTGTTGACTAACCCTCTGGAAGTTGCAATCCTATCATCATTGTGTGGGGGTTTCCATTTTCAGTATTGCAGTTAGTTCATCTGAAGAGTTAAGTTTTATCAGGACAAACACTTCTGCTGCTTCTGTTGCATCTGCGAGTTTTTTCTTTTTCCTTTGAAGTATATGTAAACTTCTATTCTTAAAACGTAATATTGCTACTGAACCAATGAAGACTTGTGACAGGAGCTGGAACAATCCCAGATCCCTGGTTGTAGGGATGCCCAAAACTGTGTGCTAAAACATTGGCTTCTGGGTGTCTTTTTAAGAGAGAGGTGCTTGAGTTATGCTTCTACTCATCGCATTGCATGTGTTTTGCTGTATTAGGTTGCGGGGTAGGGGTGGGGGAAGCCAATGAGAAGCTGCCAGGATACCGTTCCGTTGCTCTTACAAAGCCTCTGAATAAGCCATCGCCTCATTTTTCATCCCTTGCTCTGAAAACATCCATAATCGCTTCATACAGAAAACAAAACAACATATCTTTTTTTTAATCACGGCCAACATGATGTTATAATTATTTCCACAGCTATTTCCAAGTTGTCCTCCTGAAACAGGAGGTGGCCTTATCCTACTCCAGTTGAACTGTTGACACATGCCATTGTGAACAGTATAAGGCTCATTTTAGATTTTATTTTCTGATTCCTGCTTCTGATTCCTATTGTAGCAGGCACTTTTAAGAAATAGAAACAGATTGAAACTATGCTGCAGAAATATGTCCATAGCCATTCCAATTCCCAAATCTGCTCCTTGCAATTGAAAAATATGACTTACATTCTTTCAAAGGCTTAGGCTTTGGCAGATCTCCAAGTTCCTCCTCGGAAGCTAGTAATTGATACTAGGCTAAGATGGCTGAAGGAAAGGATTGACCGCTAGCAGGGTTGAAAACAACTTGCTCATGATCCAGACAGTAGTTCTGTCCTTTATGCTTCCTGACATAACCGGTTGTTAACCAGCAGTAGGGAAGTCATTATCTTCTCTCATCTCTATGGAGTGATGAGCTGTATAGAGCTTCAGCCTTACAACTGGCATAAAAATCACTGCTGTAACATTACTAAAATGGAAGCAGTCTTCTGAAAGTGCAGCTGCCTGTTCGTGTAATAAAAGTACAGCTGAACGCTCTGAAGAAGAAGATGGGAAATTTCTCCTTTCCCTAATTGCAGAACCACGAAGGATTTGCTCCCTCTGAAATCCGTGCAGAGATCTGAACGTTCTGGGATGTGTCAAATAGGCGTCTGCATATAAAATACGAGGCTAAGTCAGGGAAAGATAAAGCAAGGGCTAAAATGCATTGCTAAAATGCTGTCTGCCTTGGAATCCTCTATATCTGATTGCTGTTATTGGATGTTGGCCAAGATATGAAGGAACCTTTTACCTATGCAAGCAGCCTGTTTGTGAACAAGCTCTGCGAAAATCTAATTAATGAGCCAGGTGGAGCATGGAGCATGGAACAGGGAAATTAGTTTGAGCTACTGGCAGGATTAATGCACTGTCTTCTGCCATAGTTTATTGGAGAAGCCACAACAGGGATTAATGGACATGCTAATGGACATTCTAAGCCATGATTTACAAAATGTGATAGCTTGTACACTCTAAGGATGTGAAGAACTCTGTGGTCCAGTAACAGGACATCTAGTTTGTCGCAGAGTGAGAGGTTTCAAAACATGGTGGACAAGGATCAGATAGACATTTCAGTCCTATCTGTTAAGGGAGGCATCAATCTGTTCATTGGATGAAGGGGTTTCTGAAAAAGAGGAGCAATCATTTCATAGAAATACCATCTTAATGCACTCACAAATAAATGTGGGCTGAGGTATACTAACTTAATTTCCAAGATTCTGTAATCTAACCTTCCCCCCCTGGCATTATAAACCTGATTAATGAGACTTTGCGTGAATCTGGTTTCCTTAATTATGCTCAGTGGTTAGGAACTTGACAGGATCAGACCTAGTCCAGAATGCTATCAACTATGTTTCATTCCAGAATAATCACTCCCGGCCTTTAGAACAATTCAGGTGGAGTTTTTTAAGAGAGAGAAAAAATGGAATAATGACATCAGAATAGTCTATCACCTGACCATCAAATTTTACACACAAAATGGTTCACATGATATTAAACAACCAAATAAACCTACCATGAATGGATGCATCCATTCTCTCAATCCAAGTTACATAATGGAGTTGTTATTTTAGGTTGATATCTTGAAAGCTACTGTAATCGGAGAAGGAACTACTATGTATGTTTCCTTCAGCTCCTGGAGAAAAGGTAAGGGAGAGTTAATTAAAAACTATAATTTCTGGATTCATCTTAAATTGGGAAATTATGATTCAGTTTTGAAACCAACATGGTTTAGAATTTGGCTTGCTTCAGTGCTGGTAACCATAGCTTCTCTCCAAAATGATAGTTAATTACAGCTTTCCCAATTTAATTGGACTGTACAAAAGATTGAATACAGTTGTTTGTTGTATTTCTTGACTTAAGAAACCGAAATATAATTGACCAAGAGGGGATTAGCTGTAGCCTCCATAATATGTCAGCCCCCTTAGAGGTGAGGTTGCTAATCTCTTTTACGGTTGGGTAACTGAGGTGCTCTCTTAGTTCATTTGATTTTGCTTAAGGCAATGGAACATTTAAATGCAGATCAGGCAATGTGGCCGTGGGACCCTAACAATTGGCCTTCAAGTAATTTGTCCTTGTGTTGTGCAAGGGTTTGATAACAGTAAGAGAAGATAAGTCTTTATCTTCTGAGCTGATTATTGAGATGGATTGTCCAACATATTGAGAGAACAGGATTGCAGCAATGGTTTCTCTAGAATGTACTCTTTTCTTTGAAAATTTCTCCTTCTCCGTGTCGACCGGTCTTCCTTGATTGTGCTCCTTCAGGAACTAGTACATATAACTAGTACATATAGTCTCCAACAAGTCTGCCCATTGGCAGTACTGGCTGAGATGATGACAGTTGTAGTTTAACATAGCTAAATGATGCCAGATTGGGACAGCTGGTTTAGGACTGTGCCTAGCATATATGCTTATTTCTTCCTGCAAACATTAAAATGGTTCATGCTGTTTTTGTTGATGATCTGGGGGACATTTTTCCCTTAAGAGACTGCAACCCGTGATTTAGGATGATACAGGAAATAAGTTTAAAAATATAAAAATATGCATCCTTGTATTTTCCATCATCCCTCACTCCATTCCACTGAAGTAAGGGGAATTGGCAGCAAGAAGGAAATCTCTGAAGCTTTCAGGCAAGCTGCTGTGTGTCTTTATTAAGGTTGCTTTGTTTTGTCTTCTTAGTTGTGATTCGACATTGTTACTGTTTTATTGGGCTCATTGTTTAGCAGCAGAGTAGATATTTTGTCTGCCTACAAACAAATGTCTCCAATCTCCCCCACTTCTTGTTATTGTTATAAATAATTTTATTAAAAGTCTAAAAACAAGGGTGTAAAGTAATATAGAATCGGGAAGAAAGAAATCAAAGACAGAGCTAAAAATGCAAGAAATAAAGAAAATATATAATAAAAACAGAAAAGATACAAAGAAGTAGCTTCTTATTTTCTTTACAGCAGCTGTAAGTATAATTATAAGTTTACCTTTTCTCTAAAATTACATCGTGCGTTTCTTCTTTCTATAATTTATCCTGTCTAATTATAAAAACCATAAATCATAAGTTCATTATTTTTCCATTTTACACAAAAAATACATAAGGAGTTTGCAGTCAGCCATAAACATAGATACTGTCTTCTCTAATCAAACAAGTCAGTTTGGTCGCCTCAGCAAGTTTTATCGTCTTCGCCAACCATTGCTTCATTGTGGGTATTGTCAAATCTTTCCATCTTTGTGCATTCAATAGTCTTGCTATCGTTATTAACGAAGCTCCCCAGTCTGAACTTAAAATGGAAATTACAGGATATTACTTTCAAAGATCTTCTGAGAGAGCCATTAGGAAGTTTATTTTGGACAGAGTGGATCTAAAATGGAATTGAAGGTCCAGGGACCCTCCGGTCTGGAAGATATACACACACAGGTCTCTGGTGAGTTTTCTGATCAGTCTTTGCAGTGTTTTCTCATTGATTTTTCTCTTCCTCTTCTTTTCAGCTCTTTGCAAGGTGTATATGCTGGCTGCAGCAGAGTCAGAGTTCACCAGTTAGTGCTATCAATGTTGTTTCCCACTAAGGGTACCTGCAAAGTGAAGATAGTATGGACTTCACCCAGGAGCAACTGGCATCTCAATGCATAGAAACTAACTAGGTGTGCACAAACAGAGAAGCGGGCTATTATTTTCATAACTTCTTTTCCAGTCTTTTGGCAAAGTTGCTGGATATGCCCATTCTGGATTCAGCTGTTCAGCAGAATGCACAAGTGTAATAATACCAAATTCTGACCTATGTATTTATGATATCATTGCTAGTTGCTCCAAAACACACTTGTGTCTTGATATCTCATGCAAGTAGGTAAGTCGTGGTGTTTGCATTATGATGTCACATTTGTTTCATTTATATTTTTTATGCATATGGAACTACTGTGAGGCCCACAGCATATTTCATGAAAAGATTTTGGGAGCTTGGAATCACATAGTTACATTTTTTTTCTCCATATAACCTGGAAAGGGAAAAAATGACTAGAATGAAGGGGCAGTGAATGTGGGGCCAAGGGAATACATATGAATGGCATCAAGTTGAGGAAGGTCATAGCTATGAAATAAGAAATTCTCCACAATGACTTTGTAGGTTCATCTCTGTAGCTTTTTTTGGAGTTGGCCAGAAAAGGTAGCCATTCCTTCATGCAAGAACAACTTCATACTCACAATTTCCAGCCCTGGAATTTCTTCCATATAGATGCTGACCAAGCCTGCTTCCCCCCTCCCCCCCCACAAGAAAGCCAATGGCTAGAGCAGCTCAAAATATTCAGAGTTTAGTGTGTTTTGTCTGATGATTTTTGATTTCCATCTGAAAGTAACCATGTGATAGAGCATGCTGGCTGGGTAATTCTGATACTTGAAGTCCAAGCAAGTTTAAAATGGCTAAGGTTGAGAATCACCGTTGTAAAGACATAGGAATAAAGGTAAAGGTTTGCCTTGCATATATGTGCTACTCATTCCCGACTCTAGGGGGCGGTGCTCATCTCTGTTTCATAGCTGAAGAGCCAGCGCTGTGCGAAGATGTCTCCGTGGTCAGGTGGCTGGCATGACTAAACGCCAAAGGTGCAAGGAATGCTGTTACCTTCCCACCAAAGGTGGTCCCTATTTTTCTACTTGCATTTTTTATGTGCTTTCGAACTGCTAGGTTGGCAGAAGCTGGGACAAGTAACGGGAGCTCACCCCGTTACGCGGCACTAGGGATTCGAACTGCTGAACCACCAACCTATTGACAACTCAGTGTCTTAGCCACTGAGCCACCACGTCCCACAGACATAGACATAGGAATAGTCCCTGCTAAATTATTATATAATAATAGTCCCTGATGCCTGTGTTGTAGATTTCCAATGTAAGCAGGAAGCAAGCACACCATCCTTTTCTTGGTGCTGGTTTTTGCCCTCCTAGTTCCAAACAAGCTTGAGTATTTCTTAGTGTAAAATATTTACACTTAGTGTAAAATATTTCAGAGCACAGTTCCATAAAACAGCAGAAAAGTTAGCTTCCAATTTTCATCTGATTAATATGGTATTTTATCTCTCAGCTGAGCTATTCCCCTTAGAGTTATCCTCCATATTTTCATGTGTTACATTAAATACTATTTTGATATTATTGCAAACTATTTTTGCTTGCAATAATAAAATACCACTTCCTATTTCAATTACCGTAGTATTAGCACAGCTTAAAAAAAAGATCAGGTGGCTTTGAATTTTGATATAAGAAATATTGTGACCGTGATTAGAGCGAAGGATATAAAGAGGAGGAATTAGCAATGCAATGCTTATCCACAATGTTTAAAATCATTTTACATAGAGCATGCACAATAAGTTGGCAACATCTTAGGAGCCTGGTTTAGCTCAACAGACAGAAGCACTGTAATTTAACACCAGCTGCCTGCAATTAAAGTAAGATCAAATCTCGCCAGGCTCAAGGTTGCCTCAGCCTTCCATCCTTTCTAAGGTAGGTAAATTGAGGACCCAGTTTGTTGGGGCAATAAGCTGACTTTGTATAAATATACAAAAGTATGAAGGCTATTGCTTAACGCACTGTAAGCCGCCCTGAGTCTCTGGAGAAAGGCGGCATATAAATCAAATTAAAAAAAAAACATGTAACATTACTAATCGCAAAAAACTGAGCAGGGTTAGTTGATCCATGCTGATCCAGTCATTCTAGGGTGGTTCCACAGTTTTACAGAACCAAATAATTCATTGTGTTCCAGCTGGACTAGAATGATCTATAAAAGGAAATGGAACAGTCTGTCTAGTGTTTCCTAGAACAATAGATTTTGCACATTCCTCATATTTGGATGGAAGACAACCAAGAAATCCCTTAACTATAGACTGACTAGGGAAGTACAGGGGAAAAAAATCTGACTGTCTCAAAAGGCATTTTATTATTAAATGTAATATTAAATAACTCTAATGAAATAAATGCAAAGTGATTGTAAATCTGCATGGTCATGCATTGACCAAGGTTAGCCTCCTTTTAACCTGTGCTATATAACAATAAAATACTGGTGGTGTGGGAGAGGTTTCTGTAACTCTCTTAGAGGGAAGATGGGGGTGTAATAAAATTATTTGGATGTTTTTGCGTTTGTTTCAAGGAACGCCCTAAACAAGTTTAACAAGTGTTTGACAATTAGGTGGAATAGTGCTTGCATATTTCCCCATTTAGCTTCATACTTTGAGCGCCTTTTCCAGCCTGGTGCCCATCTGATGTATTTTACTAATAGTTAGCATTCAGGATGCAGAGGATATGGGATTGTGAGAGGTGATTCTCAGATTGATGAGAAGACAAGAAGCCATTTCCAAAGCAATCACTAGGGAAAACTGCCCCACTTACATAAAAGAGCCAAACTTCCCCACTTTTACATTGAACATGTGCAGGCTTTCACCAGAAACATGCCATTTTAATTTGCCTATATATAAGTTTCTTACATGGAAGTAGAGTCCTTGTGTTGTTACTAATCTTCTTCCTGATTTGAAGAGCTTTGAGAAACTTTGAATAAACCCTTCCAGTCTAGGTTGCTATACCAGTCTGATAGAAATCATAGATTTGGAGAACAGTTAGGTTGGATGAGACTGGGCTAATGTCTCTGGCTGAAATTATATATTAATGCTGACTTTCCCATTATTCCCACCAAGGAATGTCTCCTTCCCTAGGCAAAAATAGAAAAGGATGTCAAAAGCATAGGGAGCAGCAATCCTACTCAAGGCTTAATCCACTTACATTCTTACTTTGTTTTTAAAAAACAAGGTGATTGTGCCATCCTAATAGGGTAGATTCCATACATCAGCAGCCCCTAACCTTTTGGGCACCAGGGACCAGATCCATGGGAAAAAAATTGTTCTGTGGACTGGGAAAGGCATGGGTTCATGTGCTACCTAGATCCTGCGCATGTGCAGATGAAGCTTCGCTCACTTGCACGACCCGGTTCCTAATGGGCTGCAACCCGGGGATTGGTGTCCCCTGCCCTACATGAATTCCCTAGAGGGAAAAAAACATTGCAAGGTGGATTAAAGGTTAAAAAAAAAAAAAGCTAATGTTAAATCAATTTCCCTCATCAAATCCCTCCCATATATTTTTTCCATACAGGGAGGGAGGGAAGGAAGGAAGAGGAAGGAAGGAAGGAAGGAAGGAAGGAAGGAAATAAATCTTAGTACAAATAATGCATTAGGTGCTGAGTTTGGTTGTAGCCATGTTTATGTTTTGTTTTATGTTTTATTTGATTTGTATACCGCCCTACTCCCGAAGGACTCAGGGCGGTGAACAGCCAAGCAATAAAATACATAAATACACAAATTTTAAAACCAGATAAAATCAAATTAAATCATTTTGGCCCAGACAGATTAAAACACCCCAATAATTTAAAAACAGATTAAAATTTACATATTAAAAGAGGGAGGAGATTAGGCCAAGCCCGCTTGATGGAATAAAAAAGTCTTCACAGCGTGGCGGAAGGTGCGCAGATCCGGAATCCTCCGTATCTCTGGGGGGATCTCATTCCAGACGGTAGGTGCCCCCACAGAGAAGGCTCTCCCCCTAGGGGTCGCCAGCCGACACTGGCTGACGGCACCCGGAGGAGTCCCTCTCTATGAGAGCGTACTGGCCGGTGGGAGGCTATTGGTGGTAGTAGGCGGTCCCGTAGATAACCAGGTCCTAAGCCATGGAGCGCTTTGAAGGTGGTAACCAAAACCTTGAAGCGCACCCGGAAGACCACCAGGAGCCAGTGCAGCTCGCGCAGGAGAGGTGTCACATGGGAGCGCCATGACGCTCCCATTACCACCCGCGCGGCCGCACTCTGCGCCAGTTGGAGCCTCCGGGTGCTCCTCAAGGGGAGCCCCATGTAGAGAGCATTACAATAGTCTAGGCGGGAGGTGACGAGGGCATGAGTGACCGTACGTAACGAGTCCCGATCCAGAAAGGGACGCAACTGGCGAATCAGGCGAACCTGATAAAAAATCCTCCCGGTCACGGCCGTCAGGTGCTCTTCTAAAGACAGCCGTGAATCCAGGAGGACGCCCAAGTTGCGAGCCCTCTCCGTGGGGGCCAGTGATTCGCCCCAATAGTCAGTGATGGCGTCAACTGACTATATCGGGACGTCGGAAACCACAGCCACTCGGTCTTGGATGGGTTGAGCCTGAGCCTGTTCCTCCCCATCCAGATCTGTACGGCCTCCAGGCACTGGGACATCACTTCAAGGGCATCGTTGGGGTGATCCGGGATGGAGATGTACAGCTGGGTGTCATCAGCCATGTGTGTGGAAGCAAAAAATAGATCTGAACAAGTCTGATGTTTTTATTTTTCTATATTTAAAAACAATGGTTCTGGTCCCAGCTGCAATAAGTAATGGTTTCTTGGCCAAACAGCTTTCAGAAAGGCCTCTGAAGCTGGTTTTAAAACTTCCTGGAGAAAATAAAAGAGTTTTGTTACCAAAGATACCTTACTTAAAACAGACCTTCCAATTAATACATTAGGAACTTGGGGATAACATTTATGCAAAAATTCTCTCTGGTAGGAGAGGGAACTGGGGAACGACATAAGTGCTAATTCTTGAGCGCAGAACTTGCTTTCTGAAGGAAACAGCAATATGTGTTTTCACATATCTTGGAAGGCAAGATATGTGAATAGGGGAAAATTCAGCTGTGGGCAAGCAGAACATATATCAGCAGAACCCCTGTGGTCTTCTTGATCTCCACCTTCAGATCCACACAAGAATCCATCAGGTCTCCTGATCTGCTATATGGAAATATAGAAAGTCAAACTTTGTCTATTACAGTCAAAGTCTTTGTAACTTGGGTCAAATAACATATTTGTTCAAGATTAAATCCAAGATGGCTGCTGTTTACATCAACCCTGTGACTTGAATTTCAAGTGTACAAGAAGTCCATATGAAGTGCGTTCTTATAGCTGAACCTTTTCGGATATAAGAGCTAATTTCAAGTAGGAGGTGGAGTTTTTCTTCCATTGGAAGTTTTAGCCTCCAGGCCTGTAAATGGTGCAGAGTTTATATGCACTAAGTGCATTTTCATTGTCCCCGAAACCTCTAGATTTGTCTTAAGAAAGCAATAAGACCCTTGCTCCTGGATCTCAGTGTAACTATATAGGTAATTCTCATTTAATAAGTGCCACGGTCAGCGACCATTCACAGTTATGTTAATGAAAAAGTAACTTCGTGACAAATATTTGCAATTATGACCTTTGCAGATCTGCAAAGCAAAGGAAACTGAATAAGATCCTAAGGGCAGTCACATTTTCACACAGTGACCACTTCCTTTAATGACTGAGTTGCTAGTCCCAATTCTGGTTACTCATTGAGGACTACCTGTATTCAATCTTGATTAAGGCTCCCAGAATTCTGTGTTGTCTTTGGAATTAACTTGTATTTTCTTCAAAAGGAAAATTCTCCTTAAGGTTGAACTTGGTGTCTACTGGCATTTTTTGTGGCAACTGTACAGAAGTGGTTGGCCATTGTGCCTTTAATGGTTTTTTTTTCAACTTCTTAATCTAGCCTACAGCCTAGAATTCTCTGGTGGTCTCGCATCCAACTATTAATTGATCCAACTCTCGTACATGTTTGGGTTTGACAAAATGGGCGGGCACTATGCTGCCATCTGCTGCTCTTTTAAACATAATCTACAAAGGAAAAATCACTTTGAATGTAATTTGGCTTGCCCCAAAGGAAATGTATGGGGCGTTTTCATCTCCTTACCATTTTTATGTCTCTTTCCTTTCCCATTTCCTTTATATTTAGAGAGAGTTTGAAACATCATGTACTGACGCATAAAAATCTACATACGTTATTTTACAATTAGTTGCATTTTTCAATAGTAAAGAACACATGAAAAATAACTTTTTCAGACAATTTTTCACTTTAGAGAGAAGCTGAACGGAAGCTGTTTGCCATCAACACTTGCAGCGTGAAATCGTAACTTGGATTTCTAGTGACTGAGATGTGGCACACCTGATATTCCTAAGTGTTGATAGTAATATTATTAAACCTAAGAGCAAATTTCTTTTCTCTGGACAAAAGACAAGTGCAGTTTCCCCTGACATGGCTTGGATACTTCAGTGGAACATTCTTCTAAGGACATTGGCATTTTATCTGTCAGAAAGCAGGATAATAAGAAGGGAAAATTTGATTGTGTTGGAAAATGGGACAGCGGCCCTTTCAACAGCACAGATCAAAGGACCCATGTCGGTGGTTTTAGTTTGTTTGCTGTTCAACCTAGAGCCACCTTCCCCAGGCTGATGTCTTTCAGAGGCTGGAGATGACAACTCTCACATTTTCAGGCCTACGAGTTGTAATTGCTTGCATCTGGATATCAGGCTAGCCTGGCCTCACTTTGGAACCCGTGCAATAGCTTCTACCAACCCTGTTGGTAAAACAGCTGCTGTGTTTGTCAGTGTACCAGTTTCAGGTGTGTCCCTCATTAATATTTTGCAGCAATATACTCTAATATCAAGGCTGCAATTTGCCTGAAGAAGGGATGGTTTGCTTTAAACGAGTGATCTTGGATCTTTTAATTCATTTACTTGGCATTAAATCCTCTGCGTGTCTCTCTCTTCAAAGAGTTTTCGAAGCCACTCACTTTTAGCAATCGTGAATCTCTGATTTTTGGGGATTCTTGGGGATCGAGGGCCAAAATGGTTTGGGGCTAAAAATGCCAGACTAGAACTGGGAAATTCTTGTATTCTTATTTTATGGTAAATTATTCTCAACCTTCTATAGAAAGACAATCTTGAAATATATTGGATACAGGTATTCCTCGACTTACAATTGAGCCCAAAATTTCCATAGCTAAGCAAGATTTGTTAAGTCAGTTTTTGTTTGAATATCTAAAACCATATCTGGCAACAGACAATGGCATATTATTTGCTGTTAAATCTTAAGCCATATCTGAAAACAAATCCATAGTTTGCTTTAAGCCCTTTTTTTCAATAATTGCAGATGCTTGCCCGTTGTGATCTAAATTTTATGTGTACCTGGATTTAAGATGACACTAGACTTGATCACCCCAGTAATTTCAGCATAAACCAAGCCGCCTCATCCTGTTGTGTTTCTGATGCATTGGACTTCAATTCCTAGCTGCATGTTAAGGATATTATTTATTGGTTGAACACTTCTGGAGGACACTAGATAGGGGGAAACTCATAAAGCACCATGGTACCTCCTTGTGCCTCTTTCATGGTTGAAGGGTGACAATTTCAAGCGCAGTGTTAGTGCCCTCCAACATGCTGAATTGCCATCAGAATGGTGCTACTGATGATTAATGCTGCAAGTTGTCTCTGAACAAATTACATGGCTTCTTTGGGTGAATAAGTTTTGGTATGTCTGCTTTAAAAATATACATATGCATCTTATACAAGCAGGGAGAGAGGGGAGGGAGATATTTTTTTGCAGTGGTTGTTAAGTAAACACCATGGTCATTAAGCAAACCATTGCCTACTTGTTGGCAATCTGAAGTCCTCTCCTGGTCCAGACAGGAATGATCAAAGAATTGTTCTACTCACTAACTTCATTCTGTTACAGTGATCAGCTATGCTAAAAGCCACTTTTTCCCCAGAAGCCTTAGCCTTCAATGTTGTGTACAGGTAATTCTCATTTAGTGACCAGTTGGGACCAGCAACTCGGTCATTAAGCAAAGTATTCACTAAGTGAGACCATAACTCTGCTTATGATCAGTTTTCCTTCTGCTTTATAGACCTGTTAAATGTGAGGATTGATTGTAAAGTTTCTTTTTCATCGCCATAACTGAAAATGGTTACTAAACGAGGCAGTTGCTAAACAGGAACTGAGTGTATTCCTAGGCTGTGGAAAGGTATGGAAGCAGATGGACTTACCATGTTTCCTACAGTCAGAATATTGAATGTGGAGAATATTGAACTGGAGAGTGGAAAACAGTACAATCAATGTAGATAGATATTACTTGAACTACAGTAAGGGGAAATATTTACACATTAATGGTATCCCAGATTTGAGGTTTTTTTCTGGGTAAAGGTTGTATAAGATCAACTGATGGGATTTTCATTACAGTAAAACTGCAATGGCCAGCTAGGTGTCAGCATATACTATTTTAGTCAAGCAGAATTAAACCTGGTTACTACTAGAATGAGAGACTACCAGGAATTCCAGGGCTTTATGCTAAAGAGAGAACTTAAGAAAAAGAAGTCACAACCTATTTCCTTATTGCCATGAAGTCACCATCTTGCGCTTCCACTGTTTTGAGACAGACAAACTTGTCCCTTGAATGAGGTGAGAATGAATTCCTTCACATCACTGGCATTGTAGAAATGGGTTGACCATTGGAATCAATTATGATCCAGCGATGATGTAGCTCAGCAACCCTGTAAAACACTCTCGGATAGTTTAGCCCTATATATCAAGTGAATACATGGCGGTCATAGGCCACTTTTTGACACACAAGTTCATGGTGCTCCTTTGAACCAACCTGTTCTAAGCTGTGCCCTTCTTTATGGTATCTGCCTCCCAGCGCAGAGATCCAGTGCACTGTGGTTCTGACTGGGAGGGGAGAACCTCTGTAATAAATAGATTTTTGATTACTTCTGCATTTGAACAGGGTCCAAAATGTGCATAAAGCATGAAGTCTGCCACTTCGGCACTATAAACTCTTGCTTCCTCTCCTCAGAAGATAGGAGAGAAAGGGGTTGTTACGTCTTGGATGTACTGCTTATAGTGACATCTACTTTGGACACAAGATGGGATCATGGGTGGATGTGACTATTAGTTCAACAGGATGCCTGGTAAACATTGTTGGCCGTATGACAGTTGGGGAGTGATTGATAGTTTGGCCAGATGTCAGAACCATGCATATGGCAGAAACAGAGAAACTATATAGAATAACTTTTATTTTCCTTCCCCCCCCGCCCGCCCCCCAATCTTCCTGTATGTTGTTGACTGCATAGAGGCATAAAGCATATTGTATTTTTCCCTGTTTATTTTTTAAGAAGTGTTTGTGATTTACAAAAATATAAATATCAGCAACATGGTTTCTAAGGCAGTTAATTATAGATAATACACATGAACACACGGAGAGACAGAGAACGGTTTTCAAAGGTAGCTGTGGAAATCTGCAAAAATGTTTTCATGAAAAGAACGATGGAATTCCATTACCTATCAGGTCTTACCTGTCTTTTCCTGATGGATTCTGGGTTTTTGTTGTTGTTGTTGTTGTTTCTATTTTTTCTTCCTGTCACGACTGCATAGTTATTTTCATTCCTTCCAAATTCCGTAACGAACTGAACTTATGCTGTAAACTTAAATAGGATTTTTTTTTTTAAAGTTGATTTTTTTACATCCGTTATTTTGAGCACCGAATCTGGATCCATTTAAAATGTCTGCTGACATCTTTCTCCCTCCCTTTCTCGTTTTTCTTTTTGAGAGCAGAGTTGTCATTAAAAAACAAAAAACTGGAATAACAACAACTTGTGCAATTTTCCTGTTTCTCCCATTGTCACAATTTTGGCAACAGCGGGACTCCCTGGGTCTGCTGCTATTTGTTCAGGAATCAAAACACAGTCGAGCAGTCTGAAAACGCTCCAGATTGTCGTCTTCCAGCACCGAGAGGCCTTTAAAATATAAACGCCATTTTGTAATTAGTTCCTGAGCAGCCTCTGGCTCTGCTGCGATGCATCATGGCAGTTGTACATGGAGGAAACCTAACCTCCCTTCCTAGAGGGAGATTTTATACAGGCAGACTTTCCTACTTGGGTTTCAACTAAATCTTAACGCTGAGGCGTTTGGATGGTTTACTCTGAATGCGGCATGCTTCACAAAATAGACAGAGGAATGGAGGTTGCTCAGGAATAGGACTCGCACAAGGTTTCCGGTTCAATCCACCACATCAAAAGATTTCCACCTGAAACCCTGACAGTGGTTGTCTTCATGCATTGCACAGAGTGCTTGGCAGTTGGCACATCTGACTTCACACACCTGGACTGCCAAAACAAACCCTATTAGAGTTTAATGTGAGGTATCAACCCAATCAGGATGAGGAACTTGTTACCCTCTGGAGGTTGTTGAATTACACGTTGGTATTGTTTATTAATGTACGCGCTGACTTATGCTAGCTGGGAATTGTAGTTCAGCATTTGGCAAGAGCAATAATGGCAACTTGGCAAAACTGAACTGGATAAGCCATCTGGTCCAGTACAGGTAGTCCTTGACTTACGATCAAAATTGAGGCCAAAATTTCTGTTGTTAGGTGAGATAACAAGTGAATTCTGCCCCATATTACAACTTTTCTTGCCATAGTTGTTAAGTGAATCACTACAGTTGATAAATTAGTAACTCGGTTGTTAAGTGAATCTGGATTCCCCATTGATTTTGCTTGTCAAAAGGTTGCAGAAGGTGATCACAGGACCCTGGGCAATGGTCATAAGTATGAACCAGTTGCCAAGCTTCTGAATTTTGATCACATGATCATACGAGGTCGTTAACTATGAAAAATGGACATAAGTCACTTTTTTCAGTGCTGTTGTAATTTTGAACGGTCACTAAATGAACTGTTGTAAGTTGAGGACTATCTGTATAAAGTGACTTTGGGTATTCTCATTGATGGCATGGGGTATTGGACTGGCACCAGAGAAATCCAGGATCAGCCACAGAAGCAACTCGGTGCTTTTGGACTGCATGCTTCTTCCCAACTCAACCTAACTTACACAGTTGTGAGGAAAATTGGGATGAGGGAGTAGTTTGTTTGCTGCCTTGAGCATCTGAAAGATGGGACATAAATCTAATAAATAATCCCAGGAAAATCTCACAAAGAAGGAACTTAGTATGAGCTTTGTGCCACACACAGTCATTGCTTGATGTCTGGTTGCAAACCAGGAGAGGATACAGAGCAGAGGTGTCAAACTGGCGGCCCGCGGGCCAGTTGCGTCACATGCAGGCCACACCCACCCCTACTCTGCTAAGGGAAAAACATCACGAAACGTCACGTGACAACAACGTGACGATGCAAGTTTGACACCCTTGATATAGAGGAAGGTTAAATGGATTAGACAGGTTTGGGGGAAGAAGGGTGGCTGAGCAAGATGAATAACTTCTTACTAGAAGCCGCTGACTTGTTTGTTAGGGCCATCTTGTAGCTTATGAAGTTTGGTAGTGGTGATCTACCAACAAGTTGGTAATAGGAAAGCAGGAAAATGGACCTTTCATGAGGTCAGAAGGATTCCTCTAGAGGCTTGATTTGTTTTAATGATAGGCAGCTGAAGATATGAACCAACACCCCCCCCCCCCCCCCCACTGAAAAGTGCTGGCTGCAAGTTAAGGAGAAGACTCTTCTTGTAGCACCAGCCAGCCCATTCACACCTGCATCTTGTCATGTGATGACATGCATGAATGAACTTGTCTGTAGAATAAATGGTACATTTGCCAGAGGGAGTCAGATTGCCTTTGGCTCCTTCAGCCATGTTGGGCTTTGTCTTCGCTAACATAAGCCAGATAAGAGACAAGGGAACTAACTACCGTAGTCTATAGGAGGAGAACACCAGATTTTGTAGATTCCCCGCGACTATTCTTCAGGCCATTTTGTGTGATTTCGTGTATCCACCTGGAAACTTGTTTTGTGCGGTTGTATGATAATTAAGTGTGAACCAAGAATATGATGAGGATGTCAAGGGATTTTCTCCGGTGGCTTTGCCAAGATAATTTTATATAATGGAGGTAGAATGGAAAGCTTTTTTGAGGGTGTAAATCCACTGTTTTCAAAAAGATTTTAATGAATATCTCCCTTCAAACTTTTAGTATTCAGTTAAACCTCATCTGTCGTGCTCTCAGTGTTATTAATTTAGGTGATCTTTTTTTTAATTAGAAGAGCAATTGCTGTAAATGGTGGCTTATTGGGGCTAAGAAAAGATTAAAGTGGTAAGCACATACTCCTTCTCAAAAATGTAGCCACTGTTCAAGTTTATTAGAAGATGATGCTTTAACTCAGGGGTGTCAAACTTGCTGCCCACGCGAGCCGGATGCATCACCCGCTGGCCACGCCCACCCCCGGTTTAGTGGAGGAAAAAAGTGACGACAACGTGACGCTGCAAGTTTGACAGCCCTGCTTTAACTTATTTAAGAGTGAAAACCTTAAGTATTTGGCTCTCCGGCATTTATTTATCTATTAGATTTTTATCCCACCTTTATTTTTTTTATAAACAACTCAAGGTGCTGAATATACCTAATATCCCTTCTCCCTCCTATTTTCCTCACAACAACAACCCTGTGAGGTAGATAGATTGGGCTGAGGGAGAATGACTGGCCCAAGATCACTCAGCTGGATTCCATACCTAAGGTGGGACTAGAACTCACTGTCTCCTGGTTTCTAGGCCAGCACCTTAGTTATTATACCACACTGGCTCCCTAATGCCAAAGTACATATCTGAGGTTATAAAAATATATTGCCAAAGTGCATGTCTGAGGTTATACAAATGGCTCATCCTTAAACATAATTTATGTTTCCCCCCCAGTTTTTCAAGTTCTCTCTGTCTTCTGCTAACCCTTCAGCCAGCCTTCAGTGAAACTGGCAAGGAGTGGTTCCATTGGCCAGAATTTCTTGTTTCCATTTCTTTGTTTCCAGTGTAGCATAAAGTAGTCAGCGGTCTGGTCACAAATAAGGATATGTCGTAATGTGGTTTGTTTGGCTTAATACAGTGCCGTCCTATTTTCTTTTTATTTCTGTTCTGTGAACCAGGCTATCATGGCTTATTCAGCAAAAAGTGGTTATATTCTAGCTAGATTGACGGGCGTTCAGATAGATGTGTTCATTTCATATCAGCATATTTCGCAAAAACAAATTGTTTCCTGTTAAGGTGTTTGGGGAAAAACAAAGAGAAGGAAGCACTGCCTTCTTAATCCTTCCCACCTGACCAGGAAATAATAGAATAATAACAGAGTAACAGAGTTGGAAGGGACCTTGGAGGTCTTCTAGTCTAACCCTCTGCTCACGTAGGAGACCTTATACTATTCCAGGCAGGTAAACGAAACAAACAAAATGTTAAAAAAATTACAATATTTATGTAGTTACTTACCAAGCACATCTAAATTATATTAAAGTAACCAAAATATCTTTACAATCCCCAAGGCATGTCACAACTTTTGAGTACCCCTAATATTTGGAAATTGAAAAATTTGACCTTCCCTACATTCAGTCTCTTCTTAAAAGCCTCCAGTGATGGATTATCCACAATTTCTGAAGGCAAGACGTTCCACTGGTTAATTGTTAACCAGCTAATAGAGAGAGTTAGTTAGAAAGAGAAGAGGGTGGCTGTTCTTGGTTAAAGGACAAAACAACGGAGATAAGGCAGCCAGCTGAAATAACGCAACAAATGGAGAAAGCACACGTTTGCACCTTAAAAGCAGCTGCGGGATTTGTTATAATATTTGGCCTCACATACAGTACAAGGGGAGCATAAGTGGCAGAAGACTGCACTGATTTGAAAGAATCTCAGCAGTGTGTGGTGAAGATAAGGAACAGTATATAGCAGTGACGGCGAACCTTTTCGGCACCAAGTGCCGAAACTGGAATGTGTGCATGTGCCAGAGAAACCGGTGCGCATGTGTGCACTGGCCAGCTGGTCTTCCAGTTTCCAGTGCATGCATGTGCGCCAACCAGCTTGTCTTTGGATTTCCGGCGCTTCGGCACACGCGAAGACCAGCTGGCTGGCACTCATGCACTCGCCGGAAATCGGAAGGGCAGCTGGTGACAGCCCGAGTGCCCACAGAGAGGGCTCTGCATGCCACCTCTGGCAAGCATGCTGTAGGTTCACCATCACGGGTATATAGTATAGGAAGGGCTCATGGGAAAAGTAATTTTAGAGTTCCTCTTCTCCTTTACTTTTTTCCTCCTAATCCTCTAATATCCCTAGGCCCATCTTTAGTTCAAGTTGTAGATGTAGGCAATAGAACATTTTAGGCATATAAATAAACTATTTAATTTATTTGTATCCTGTTTTTATTATTTTTATAACTCAAAGCATGGGGCTCCCCTTGAAGAGCACTCGGAGGCTCCAACTGGTCCAGAATGCGGTCGCGCGGGTGGTTATGGGCGCGACTCGTTGTGCCCACGTGACACCTCTCCTGCGTGAGCTGCACTGGCTCCCAGTGGTCTTCCGGGTGCGATTCAAGGTGTTGGTTACCACCTTTAAAGCGCTCCATGGCGTAGGAGCCGGGTACCTTCCAGACCGACTTCTGCCACCAGTAGCCTCCCACTGGCCAGTCTGCTCCCACAGAGAGGGGCTCCTCAGGATGCCATCGGCCAAGGTATGTCGGCTGGCGACACCCAGGGGGAGGGCCTTCTCTGTGGGAGCTCCTGCCCTATGGAATGAACTGCCCCCGGAATTGCGCAAGATCTCCGACCTCCGTGTATTTCGCTGTGCCCTCAAGACCCTGCTGTTCCGCCAGGCTGGGCTCTCAAAGTAAATGATTTTAAATTGGGTGTTTTAAATTTCTGGGTTTTAATTTAGGCCGAAATTATTTAATAATTTTAATTATTTTTTAATTGATATCTGTATATTTTTGTGTTTTAATAGGCTGTACACCGCCCTGAGTCCTTCGGGAGAAGGGCGGTATAGAAATAAAATTATTATTATTATTATTATTATTATTATTATTATTATTATTATTATTATTATTATTATTATTATTATTATTATTCAAAGCGGCAAACATATCCAACATACCTTTCTCCTCCTATTTTTCCACACAACAACCACCTTGTGAGGTAGGTTAGGCTGAGAGAAAATGACTGGCCCAAAGTCACCCACCTGGCTTTCATGGCTAAGGTGGGACTTGAACTCAAAGCCTCCTGCTTTCTAGCCTGGTGCCTTAACCACTAGATATGGGCGAGCTACAACTGTCAGCCTTTCTTGTCATTGACAGTGCAAAATCGAGAGGACTAACTTTACTGTAGCCTTTTCCCGCCCTTTCTTTTAAGCTCCGGGGCCAGGAATCCAAAAATAGTATTTTCCTGTTCCTTCCTTATTGTATTGCCCATGTAAGAATCACAATGGCAGAAGTGCTTTTTATCTTCTCCTTGGAAAAAGTCCCATAGTGTAGGGAAGATGATGTTTTCTCACACACAAACTTTTGGCAACCGGCCTGCATTTATGGCCTTTCACAGTGTCTCACTGTTACATGACCATTTTTTTTTTTTTTTGGCCAAAAAGTGGCATTTACTTCCAGTTTTTAGCAAAACCAACTCATAGCAAAGAATTGGTTGGCTTAACATCCACAGCGTTCACTTAACAACTCTGGTGGTTGCTTTATGTCTGCCATAAAATCAGGTTGGTCACATAGGTGACTTGCTTTATGACCATGACTACTTACACCTGTAATAGACAGGCTTAAGACTTATGGTCTTAAATTAAGGCTACCTGTAAATTCCCTCTACCCATAATACTGTAGGCCTAAAGAGTAGCAAGTTTTAAGCAGAGAGAGGAAAAGCTTTTGCAAGGTATTTTGGCCCATGATTCTAAGAGTACGTTGAAATAATACGGCATTGAGTTTTTAAAATCCCCCTATTAGGGATGTTTGTCTTTCGCAGATGAGCATTTTATGATACAATCAATTTATATTTTCAGTTGAAGTGGGCAGAATGAATGCAAAATACCTTTTCCCAGTTAATATTCTAAACCAACAAAAAGTATATGCTTTTAGGGTGAAAGTACTACAGAGAAAAATGTTTTGATAGTGACATTTTCTCACGCAGTTAGCATGTTATAAAAGATTCGTGATAGAATTTGGGGCAATTGTTGGATAATAATTATGATCATTCTAGGCTTTGGGCTGTGAAACTAAGAATGTAGAAACTGGTTTGGCGGAATCTCCAAAAGGCAGAACTTCTATTAGCGAGGGAGGAAGTTGGATGTACTTTGAGAATGAGCAGATCTACACAAATAGGCATGGAAAGACAACGTGTGGGTTGCCCCCTTGCAAAGGTGTCTTTAGTTTTCTTTTGTTCAAAATGCATTCTGATAATAGATTCTGATAACTTTTTAACATCTTAAAACATCTGCTAATGATGCAAGGGCTTTGATATTGGAACAGTATATCTGCACCTAAGTGTCTGTTGCAAACTATGTCACCAAAGTGTCAAAGCATGTGCTATGACATCACAGCGCAGCTCTGTCCTTTTGTACCTGCGTTGTAATGTTGCATGCAAGTATGAAGGAGTAGAGTTGGGTCACAGTGTCATGATGCACACATTCTCATCTGTCTCTTCCCCGCTTCCTTTATTACCCTGAACACTTTTTTTCAATTTAATCCAGGTTCATGAGATAGAAGATTCCTTGGTCTGTCTGGAAAAATAAAACCTTTTTAAAGAGATCTGTATTCTACTATTAATGAGATATGAGATATTTATGAATAATAATTATTGCTTGTTTTTGCTCTGTTCCTCTTCCCTCCAGATCTCTCTTTTATTTTATAACCTGTTTTTTACTCTATGAGCCTACATGCTGGATTTACGTTACATTGATTAGCTCTGTACATTGTGCTGAACCACAATGCTTGGCCATAGTTCGTTGACTAAACCATATTAGGTTGGCTTTAAATAACTTGCTAAGCCACAGGTGTCAAACTCGCCGCATCACACTGCCATCACATGACGTTTTGCGATGTTTTTTTCCCATTTGTGGAGCTGGGGTGAGCGTGGCCTGCATGTGACGCATCCGGCCCATGGCCGCCAGTTTGACATCCCTGTGCTAAGCAAAAGCCAAAAAAAAAAAAAGAGAAAGCTGTAGCTTGGTGTGATGTCAGCCTAGATTTCCCTATCAATTGTAAGTTTTTTCCTAGAGAAGTTTGTTATGGTCCCCTTAAAAACTCTGCATTGCTTCTTCATTGTGTTGCTTCAAAAGTCAGAAACCAAACCTTGAAGTTCTGTGATGGAAGGAACAGAAACATATTTTGGAAAGTGGAGCTTTGATTTCATTTGAAAAATGCTAGATGTGGAGTTTGTGACTTTTGGCAATTCTTTGCAGACCATTGCTCAAGAAGGTTGATTCTTCTTATCTTAAAAAAAAGTCTCCAGATTATTTTGGAGAAACAAAAGACATGAAAGTGTGTGGATGAGTCCTTGTGAAATCTCCAACATAAGGTTGACCCACATTTTGATTTTTGAATCGCGCAATGATGCCTTCCTTCTTAGTAACCTTTTTGTCCTCATTACAATCCTGTGAAGTTAAGTTCATGGTTGAGTGGAATGTTTTTGCTGGGCCATCTGTAGTCATTGACCCAAACTCAACCAACATCTTTTTGCTGCTTTGTGTGACTGATAGTACCCAAAACTAATTTGCAAAGATGACAAATACATGTGCACCCTCCAAATTATTTTTCAGGTCTACTTTGAGGATCAGAAATACCTATTTGAATTTACCTTGTAGGGTTTTGCTTGCTGCCAATTATAATACCTACTGCAGGTATACCTTAGCTGAACTTGACAGCTGGCAGAGAAGACATGGGACAGACAGGAGGAGAAGAAGAGAAACTGGTGGCAGCAGCAGTGCAGATGAAGGAAAAGAAAACATATTTTCTATAGTGCCTATTGCCAGCTTTTTAATTTTGCTCCAGTTGTTGCAATATTGACTGGATTTTTCCCTTTTAAACTAGGGTTAAGGTGCAGTTTGCTGAAAGCATGAAATCAACAAACATATTTAGATTCTAGGGCCATGGTTTAACATTTCCCAAGATAAGTTTTATCATCCATCGCCAAATTTCATTCTTTAGTTAAATGTTAACATAAGCCTTCAGGTCTTCCACAAAATTGTCCTATCCTGGGAAACCTTCAGTAGAGACTTCAACCTTAATCCAGAACTGAAAAAAATGCCTATGAATAAGTAACTATGAACTGAAGAAGCTTCTTGGATGAGAATCGAAATGTCTTCAAGGAAAACCAAAGGCCAATTGCCTTTTGAAAAAGCACCTTTGGGACAACCATGACCTGGATGACTGAAAATCTCCATAGACAATAAGCAACACCATTTTCTTGGCAATTACTTCCTCTTTGTTTTGATTAAATCATATAAGGGAAGGAGAGTTCACCATCTCCGAAGATAGTCTGTTCCTTTATTGAATGGTTCCTACTTTTAGAACATTTTTTTTTTAATTTACAGCTAAAATTTAGTTTGTAATCCATTAATCCTTTGATTTCTTGTCCTGTCTTCAACTGTTTTGAATAATACTTCCTTATATGTGACATATTTCAGATGCTTGAAGACAGCTGTCGTGTCTCCCTGAAATCTTCTCCAGACTAAATACACTTGATACCTCCAATCATTCCACTACCTTGGTTGCTTTAGTCTGTTAATGTCCTTTCTAAAATACAATGTCTAAACCTGAATGCAATATTCTAGGTATGGCATGACCAATGCAGATTATTCAACAGCAATGACTTCTCTTGATATTGATGCTATTTTTCTGTGGATGCAACAGGATTCCATGTAATTTTTTTTGCAGCTGTATCATATGATTGATTGGGTCATATTCAGCTTCTGAGTCCCCAAGACAACCAGTTTCTATTTGCTTGTGCTGCTTTTTCTGATCCTGTATTCATATTTTTTCTTAGCTGTTGTCGTCCCTTTCACTTGAGACAAGAATTTAGCTTTTATCTAGATGAAGCTGGACTAGGCAACCTGGTCCTTAAACCTGGAATCAAGTAGGAGTAGATAGCTACTTGGCTCTTGCTTGCATTGACAGGTTTTATTTTCTTGTTAATCTAGACTCAGTTGTTCCATATGTGTTTCCATAGATAAATCAGGAGTATGTTCAGCAGGTAGGGCATTGCTCACTCATGGAAAGTGATCAGGAAAGTGCAATCTTGATAAACAGTGAGCTCTTAACAAGGCCGCATAGTTAGCAAGTGCCAGGTAATTCACATCTGCAACCTACATAGATTCATATCTTGGATAACAGCACCTAGCCCTCTGGGCCATCAAGTTAATAAAGCTCCCTCAAAATATTTGGAGGATATCAGATTGTCCATTCCTGTGATAAAATTTAGTCCGTCAAAAACTAGCCCGTAATGGATCACAAAGTATCTGCTGACCATCAGTTATCATTCAAATCATTCCTTGAACTTTTCAACCAAGCCCTTGGTGCCCAGATCTGTATCTCGGGCTTTTCCCCTCCCCTCTTACTCAAGTGAAAGGCTCTTTGGGATTCCTAACAGAGTAAATGAAAAGTTTTCCATTAACCAAGGCCAGAGCCAGAGGGACATGTGTCTGACTTTGGATGGCCAGTTTGAGGTCTAAGGGTGTACCTATAAGTTTATTTCTGGATATTATACAGTGACCTTGAGAACCAAGGGCATCCATCCATAAAAAAAAAACAGTTCCTTTGTAGATTTGGAGATGTAAATTTTGGACATAGAGGGGATGTTTTTTTCTGATAATTTCTTACCTCCTTCACCTAAGAACAAGGTTTGTTGACTTTTAACATTGGAATCTGTCTTAGATGTTCTGCTTCTCTTTCTTCCAGTTTGTCTCACATACAAATAGGACTTTGATTACTCGGCCTCTAAGAGATCCTTCCGTAGTTTGCAGAGTGAGAGCATGTCTACATATCTCTGCTTTTGCAGAAGTTTTAAGACTTGAGATTTCATTGTTTTAAAGAGATCCCGTTTATTGATGGCAAAGAAACAGAAAGCAGTATGTTACTACTTTCTGTGTTGTATCATACAGAGCATTTTGAGTTTTACAAGTATTACGGTTGAAGAGTATGAAAAAAATATTTGCCTTTAAATGGAAGTTTGTGGGACTTTAATAATGTGGACAGGGTGGATAAAAATCAATGACTTTTTTTAAAAAATCAAAAAAATCAGATTTTTTTCGATTTAAATTGGATTTTTTTGATTTTTATTGAATTTATTTTAATAAACTTTTGGGGTAAAAATCTATCGTAAGATAGTTTTCTATTTAAGATACATAAATAATTTAGTTTATTCAGCATGAAATGGAGCTTAGTTATGTAGCATGAGGCTGTATATTCTGCGACACTGGGACTATCGGTGAGTCAACAGTGGGTCAAAGGAGTAGCAGAGATGACAGTTGCTCTTTAAAAATTATGATTTAAATTGAGTTGATTTAAATCAAGCCTTTTTACTAGTGATTTAAATTGTGATTTAAATCAACTCGATTTAAATCAAATCCACCCTGAATGTGGAGGAATAGTTAAAACTGGCCCGATTATTTTAAAAGGTTTTGGGGCTACCGAATTTTGGACCACTTCATTCTTTGTTGCTTTCGTACAGATGGAGGTTACATTCCCGCACAAGTCAGACTTACAGTTTGGATTTGATGGTTCACAGTGCAGTTTTTTTGAAATTGCGGCACTGTTACATTCAGAAAACCTGGCTCAACTCTCTTTGTTGCAAGGGAGGTCTTGCAGAAGACTTTTTATCTACTGTAGTGGAATGCAGATAAACGGGGTTAAGTTTTTGAATTCCAATGGAAGATGAGCCGAGTTGCATCTTCCAGGCTATTGTGCAGGTATTCTTCTTACAGACCTCTCTGAAGTTTGCAAATCAAGTATAAAACTAATTCTGCTGCTACAGTATTGTCCTTACTTTTAGAATATATACATACATTTAGAAAACCATACGCTATGAGAAGATGGACTCAAGACTGTATGTTTACATGGATTTTTTCCTAGCTATTTGGGTAAAAACAAAACGTGAGAGAATGCATGTAAGAACAAACACTTGCTAAACGTAACACTGTTCAGAAACGATCTGCTTTTTCCTATTCATTGGGATGAATCATTCCAGGATCTTGCTCAAAAGTCCAGCAATGATTGTCACTTTCTTGGATAAATCCAGTACGAAGAATGAGTTTATATGACTAATGCACTGTAACAAAATATGATTGGGGGACGGGGGCACTTCAGGATAATCATGCCTTAGCTTTCATATCCAGTCCTACTGGATGGACTCATGAAAGCATACATAGCTTGTAGAGTGCAACCTACAGTCCTGCACTGAAGTATCTAATTGGTCTGATGCAGGGGTGGGTTCTACTTACTTTTACTACCGGTTCGCAACAGAGCCGTGCGCGCTCGCTTCGCACGTGCAGAAGCTTCTGCACATGCGCAAAAGCATTTTGATGATGTCAGGGTCAGTGGGTGGAACCTCCTGCCAGTTTTACTACTGGTTCTATAGAACTGGTGCGAACCGGGGGCAACCCACCACTGGTCTGATGGCTCCTGAGTTTCCCTGCATTGGCTGCCTGTGAAATTGTCCTATTTCCTTGCTTGGGGAACCTCATGCTTTTCAGCTCCTATCTTTAGTAATCCTTTCTGGATATGTTCTGTCTGCAGTGACACAATGGCCACAGATTAGATTAGGTCAGATTAAGGCAGTCCCACTCTCCCCCCCCCCCCAACACACACACTTTTATTTTACCTTTAGGTAATTCCATCCAACTGTATTCGTCTGCAAGCAGTCCTTGACTTACAGCCATAATTGAACCCAGAATTATAGTCATAAATTGTGTTCGTTAAGCGAATCTCCATGTCACAATGGCCGATTTTACAACCCTTTTTACATCAGTCGTTAAGTGAACCCAGTGGGTCTTTTTTTTTTTTTTTTTTTTTTTTTTGCTGGAAATCAGAAATAAACACTGAACTTTGGAACCGGGTTGTAAGTAGCTCTGGGGAAGTCCATTGTAACTTTAAATGGTCACTAAACGACCAATTGTAAGGCAAGGACTTACCTGTTACCTACTTCATAAGTTTTCCCAGTCTTCCCATAAGTGTCAACGATGGAAGAGCATGCATGGATTGGTCAATATTTGTGGATCTGTAGTGCCACCTGCTGGTTTCTCCTGGACATTGTGAGAAATGGAGGCAACATTCAGCCTCTTCATTATTTTCATAAGCTCTGACAAAATGAAGCCCTTTCCCCAAAGCTAAAGATTGACTTATTGACAGCATTAAAGCAAAGAAGAGATGAGATGTATTGATGGATCCATGTTGTTGTCCCGCTCTATGTAGAGTACAATTGAGAATGTGGAAAATGATTATTTTTTTTAAAAAAAAAAGTTGATTATTTTTGACTAGTCATCATCCCTGCCAAAAATGCTTACCTGAGTGTGTGTGTGTAATGAAATGTTCTCCTGAGCTGCAGACCTGCAACAAGTTCTTATTGTAACTATTCTTCTGTTTGTAGTGTTGGTGTCCAAATCCTCTCCGAAGAAGCCTCGTGGCCGGAGCATCTTCAAGGCTCTTTTCTGTTGCCTTCGTGCACAGAATGTGGGGCAGACGGCCTTTGGCAACAATCATGGGCTGCATAAGGAAGAGACAAACACCATTGCCAAGGTGAGGAAATGCCGGTGTGGTGATAGCTGAATCCACCCATCTACCCAGAGGGTTTGGAAACACAACTAGTGGGCTTGGGAGCTACTTTATCTACTTCCTCTTTCTTTCTGGATTCTGGCATTCCCTATGTTAAATGGGTGTCCTTAGGATATGACCTCTACCTGCTTCCCCAGGCATCAAATACTCACCTTGCTATTCTGTCTCTGAATGTCCTTTCTTGCTTTTAATTTTCTCCCGCCTGTGTATCTCTCCTTTTTTAAAAAAAATTACGCAAAGAAACCCTTGATCCTGTCCTCCAAAAAAACCCCCACCAGTGGCTCTCTTTCTTTTGTTCTTTTATAAAATTGCCTGCAGCAGGAAAATACCTGGTTGTATTGAAAGCAATTGCTTTTAGAATTGTTTTGGAAATCAGGGCAGCTTTTCCTAACCCAACCGTTTGTCACTGTGTAAGGGCTGACATTCCCAGAATTTGCAACTGGAGATGTTGGAAGCTGCAGTCTCAACACATCTAGAAAATGCCCAGTTGTGGAAGGCTGTGGTATCTGTAACTGATATCTATGGAGAGTGCTATAATATAGAACGAGGAAATAAATTGCCCATATGAAGATTTCTCTGCTTCTCCATGGGTTGGGAAGCCACAGCTAATCACGGGAGAGTAGAACAATGAAAAGCAAACCAGTTTTATCCAGAAATGGACTTCATTCTATTTTCTATAGTTGTGTAAGCAGACAGAAAAAGACCTTAAATATTATAGCTGATGGTGTATATATCTATCCCTTCTTTAAAACTACACGGTTTAGTTGCCTTGTCTCTGAGATGTGGATGAATATCCTCTTTAAAAAGAGGACATTAATTTCCACTATTAAAAGGAAAAAAAAACTTTCATTATGCATAGCAAGGATGGGGAACCTTTTTATGGGCAGGAGCTCTTAAAATCATGTGTCATCTGCTCTTCCCTTCTTTTTTTAATTTGGCCTGCAGTTGACTCAATTAGATATAAACCTAACAGAGATGCAATGCACTTATTTTGCTTGTGATTTCTTTATTTTTGAAAGATGCCTGTAAGTAAATAAGTAAGAGCACTGCTTGATTTCCGTCTGTTGCCCAAAATATCTGCAGCACGATCAAAGAAATTGGGGCTGCATTAACAGACTTAAAGTCCCCTTCATGTGTTAATCTAAAACATCCTCTAAGCTTTTCAAGCATGTAGCGCTTGTAATTTTTCAGAGTCCCTCGGCTACCCTTTTCTTCGTGTGCCATGGCTGTTCTGGGTGAGAAATATGTATAGTAATGTGTGAAGCCAGCCTTTGCAACACTGTTCTTTGACAGAGACTTTGCTGAAATCCCCGAAGAATAGTATCACAGTCTCATCTTTCTCATAAACCTACATCTTTGCTCTCCTCTTTTTTCCCCCCTTTTAGTCTGATCTGTTGCAGTGTCTTCAATACCAGTTTTATCAGGTATGTGTTTGTTCTAAAGGCAAGAGAGATCAGTGTCTGCTCTTGAGCCAAGTCTTCATTTGTCCTCTGGAAATAAATGGCAGGCGTAAGGAGTTCCTCATTGAGAGAAAATCCCCAGTAAGGGGCAGCACAAACAGTGGCATTTGGGGTCCTGCTTACTATGGATTGAGTAACAGTTCAATGTATCTGCTGGTTTAATATTACCAGTATTTTCAGTGAGACTTAGTTGCAATTAACTTCAGTTTTGATGTGTTAATTCAAATAATGTGTGTGGCAGCAAGGAAGGAAAATAATGCAGTAGATACTCAGCTCTAGCTTGGTGGTAACAACCTTGCCTCTCTGTGTGTACGCGGGCTCGCACATTTGTATATGTGAACAAAGGAAAATGATCCTACTCTGACTAAGCAAATTTCTGTTCATCTCCTGTGAAATGGAGGGGGGGAGGGTTCTGCTTGTCTTGCTGTTGAGAGCAAATTTCTGCAAGCAGGAATGTGGCTTGGTGTAATTCACACCAACAGCAAATGTGTTAGTGAAACTCTCCTCTGTCAGTTGCTGTGAGCATTCACAGGACTGACGACCATTTTCCCATTTGGGATGCAGGAATTTTGTCATTCAGAGTACAGCTTGGACTACAGCAAGAGTTTATCCTTAGTAGAAAGTTAATATTCTCAAGCCAATTCTGTAGCCAGAAATGATAGAATTCAGACATGGGTTTATCAATAGTTTTGTGTCAATGAAGTCACCGAGACATCGGGGGGATATCTCGTGGCAGTGTTTTCCCAACTCAACAATTTGGAGTTTTGCAGAACATATTCTTGAATGCAAACTGCTGCTCCTTCTTTGGTGTGCATATGCACTCCCTTTCTCTGTTTTGTAGAGGTGTCCTCCCACATGCCAGCAACATGGATCAACAAGTAAATTGCTCCTGGAAAATGTAGCTGTCTATCAAATAAATAGAGACAGTTTCCCCTGGAGCTTAAAAAATGCTATGATGAAGAATGATGGGGGCAATAAAGAGAAAAGTTGTTCCCTGTTTGAAAATGACAGTAACTACTTTGAAAAGAGATCTAATGTTTGCTGTAGAAAATTTTAATATGTCAACACAGTATGCAAATTCAAGGCATATTCACCTATTCATAACTGGCTTTGACCAAATTCTGAAATGTACTTGTCTGAAAGAATACATAATGGAAATTACTTTGCTTTTAGAAAGTTTTAGAAAAAAAGAATTGAAACTTAACTGGACAATGGTACATCCTTAGTCTAAAAATAAAGTCATTGAGGCTTTAATGTGGGCATGAGGTGATTATTGGATGGAGAGAGAGACAATAGAAATATACAGGCTACAGCCTACAGTGTGTAACACTGGAATTATTCTACATTTTAAAAAGCATCTGTATTAATTGTACTCCTGCATTAAAAATAACTGTAGATTAAAAATAGATCTGTTAGTTAATGGGAAGAAAAGCATTTTTGAGATACAGGTAATCCTTGATTTAAGACCAGAAAATTTGTTGTTAAGAAATTTGGTCATTAAATGAGATATTCCACGACTATGACTTGTAACATTGATTTTGTTTCCGAGAAATCAGCTGCAAAGGTCTCAAATGATGATCACATGACCCTGGGATGCTGCAGCCATCATAAATTCAAGGCCCTTGTCAAGCGCCTAAATTTTGATCATGGGATCGAGGACAGGGCAGCAGTTATTAGTGCAAGGGCCAGTCGTAAATCACTTTTGTCAACACCATCATCATTTCAAATGGGGCTAATTGAATGGTCATAAGTCAAGGATACTTGTATTTTTATTGTAGAGGTTAAGGATCTCTAGAGGTCTAAAACCTGAGGTGATATGCACATTTTAAATATTAGGCCTAGGGGTTGTTGTTTTTTTGGCCATGCTTTTTTTCTCTGCAGACAGACTTAGAATAACTTTATTGTCACTTCGAATGTATACTAATCGGCATACATTAAAATGAAATTTCATTGCATACAGTTCTCAAAGGATCACCACCTCCAATATACACTACATAACCATGACAGAATAAATAAATAAAAAATTATGCATATACCCACATATATTATATGACACAGAGAAACAACACAGTCTAGTTCGGATGGATACATGTACATGGTGAGGAAAACAAATCTTGCGAGTTTCCCAGACGGATGGCATAGGGAACAAAGCTGTTACAGAATCTGGTAGTCCTGCTAGAAATACTTCGAAACCTCCTCCCAGGGTGGATTAGTTGCTGAAACAAGAACTTTCCAAATGGCAAAATATGGTACTTGTTAATATAACTGCATGAAGCTTGTTAAATGTGCCTCACAACAGCGTCATTTCTTTTGGTAAGATGCCCAGAAGCATTGGGGAATGCATGGCATATAAAGCAGAGCAGGGCAGGAATTTAGATTGAAAGGGAAATGGGCTATGATGCATGAGACAGGGCTCAGGTAACATTTTCAAACAGTTCTTTAAAGCAGCTGCATCTGTTCCAAGCAATTGCAGCTTGATGTTGGATTGAAAGAGTGGCTGACAGTTGCTATGTTCCTGCAGCTTTGCACAGCTGTAAGATAAAAGTTCCAAAATTAAACTTGTAGAATTAAAACAGGATACAACGCATATCACAAAATGTGGTTCTTGCAGCCAGCGGAAGCTAAGCTCACATTTCTTTTTCTAGATTCCTGGAACATGCCTTCTCCCTGAGGTGACTCAACAAGACCAGGGCCGAATATGTGTGGTGATTGACCTGGATGAGACCTTAGTGCACAGTTCCTTCAAGGTGAAACCCTTGAGTAGCTCCCTAGTTTCAGTATTGTTGCATAATGGATAAACAAGTACAAGAAGACCCGGAGGGCATACTAGATCAGGGGAATGAAGGTCTGCTTTAGAGGAAACATCTGATTTAAATTTCCTCCTCCTGTTTGATGCCTTTCACATATATTGGCCGATATGCAGGTAGTCTTTGAATTTATTATTTTAGTGGAGTCTGATCATCATGGTCATGAGTAGTAATGGTTGCAAAATGGGTTGGTCGTGTGATTGGCCCACGGTCCGATACTATGACCTTTTTCGCAGCAGCCATTAAATAAATCTGTTCTTAAATGAACACTGCAGTCTTAAGCAAAATAATGGTTTTCTATGGGCACAATTTTGCCCAAAACCTGGAAATGCTGATTTTCTGCAAAATGGTAGTAAAATGTGGTCATGTGATCTCAGGATGCTGCAAACAACTGTGAATTCAGCTGTGTTACTGAGCACCCAAAGTTTGACCATGTGACCATATCGGGGGAGGGGAGGCTGACCATTGGAGCTTTGAATCCTGTTTATAAGTAGCCCCAAGGTAGATCTTTGTAACTTCAAATGGTCCCTGAGCAACAACGAAGGACCGGCCCCCGGTGCCTCTGACCTTGAAAATGGAGTCACGGCCCTCCCGGGCTCCATTTTAAGCTGCAACTGCCTCCTGCAACCCTCTGTCAGTGAAAATAGAACATGGGAGGCCTCCGTTTTCGCTGGCAGAGGGCTGCAGGAGGCCATTGCGGCTGAAAACAGAGCCTTGATGAGTGACATCAAGCTGGCCATGCCCCCTGGCCACGCCCCTCCCCTGGCCCACTGAGGTCAAACACAGTCTTCATACAGCCCTCAATGAAATCAAATTTGACACCCGTGACCTATATCATACTAAAAGGAGTAGTTGTTCAGCACATCTCTTCATATATGTTCTGCCCTTGGAAAGAGTAATGATCTTACCAAAGAAGATCAAAATTTATTCCATCACTACAACTACATCTCCTCTAAGCCCCAAGTAGTAGCCTCAATTTTACAATTTATGAATTCAGAGCTTCTTAGTGGAGGCACTGTGTTGCTTATTCTAGGTCAGTATTTCTTAATCTCAGCAATTTAAGATGTGTGGACTTGCAACACCCAGAATTCCCCCAGCCATCATGCTGGCTGTGAAATTCTGTAAATTGAAGTCCATGCGTCTTAAATTCACTGAGGTTAAGGAACACTGAATTATATAATAACAAATTTGTGTTGGCGACTCCCATCAACAAATGGAAAAAATCTGTCAGAAGTTAGAATTAGCATGACTAAAACATGCCTGATCCATCAGGAATTTAGGTTTTTGATATATAGTGCTTCAGGCATTTAAGGTAGTTTTTTTTAAAAAAAACAACGAGACAAAATGCAGAATCTTGCAATGGAAATGGAAGCAGAGCCTATTAAATAACGTCATTTAAAAATCCTGGAAAGAAGTCAGGAGCTGTCTTTAGACAGAAAATTTGGGAAGAGGGTCCTGCCGGGGTGGGGGTGGGGGGAGAATAGCGCAAGGTTTGTTTGCCAAATTAACATGTTCCTTTTAACAAAATTCTCAGCCAATCAACAACGCTGACTTCATTGTGCCAGTTGAGATAGAGGGAACAACTCATGAGGTAAGCCTCTTGCTCTTCACAGTTGGAAGTTGGATGGGTTTGGCGATATTTTGCTTCTGGTACCAAGTGTGCGTTTTAAGACTCTTCTCTTAGCCAAGACCACCTGCAAAAGAGAAGAGGAGGAAGGTCTGCGGTGAAGGCCTCAGCCTGATTCAAGTAATCCAGGATAGGCTGTTACCAGGCAACACGGCCTATTCTTGATTACTTGTTTCAGGAGGCGGCTTCTTGCAACATAGGGTTGATGTTCCACCATAGTGACCTCCCTGATTGGATGATGCACCAGCAGGAGCTTCCAGAGAGGAAAAGTCACCAGGTGAAGAATGGCAGAGACCACCAAGGACTATTGAGACTTAATCTACATTTGTTTCGGTTCTCTGCTCCCTAAAATGTCTGAAATAGTAGCTACATAATTCTGCAGTTGGTTTCTGATAACGTAGCTACTCCTTACCTATCAACAAGAGAAAGTGTTCTTACAATGGACTCGGCAGATTTTAAAATGGTGGGCTGTAGCAAAGGCTGGAAATGTAACTTAAAAGATTCTGCAGATTTCACGAACCAGCCAGTGGGCGCAGCTTCTTAATAAAAAGTACAGCAAAGAACCACCCTCTTTAAAATAAGTAAAGGTACCTTTACTCAACATCGTCCAGCAACTTGTCCCCTTGTTTCTTTTGGGGAATGTCCTTTATAGAGAATATACAGCAGATTATAAAGCAGTAATTCGAATGTACCTTTCTTGAGATCTGTGATAGCATATTTGCTTTGTTCCAAGAGTAAATATAATTATATGATGCATGGTTCCTGTTCAAATTATATATTTCCTCTTCCAAGGAATATAGGATAGCGTAGTTGGTCCTTCCCGCCTTTTTTATCTTTATAGAAAAATCCTGTGAGGTGTCTTAGATTAAAATATGGTGTCTTCTGTTGAGTGTAACAGCTGAGCAGAGACTTGAACTGAGGTCTCCTTGTCCAAGGCTGATATCTCAACCAGTTTATCATCTGGCTTTCATTGGTGACACTGAGGAGGTACCAGTATGAAGTTCCATCATAGCGATTTGCCCTTCTTCCCTTCCCTTCCTATTTTATTTGTTAGTTTTATATTCTGCCTTTCCTCCAGGATTTTCTCACCTCTGAGATGATCAGACACTGGATGTCTAAGGCAACCTTCCAAAACATTGGTATTTTTAAGACGCATTGGGAATGCAATTCCCAGAATTTGGGGGGGGAAGGGGGGGGATGGATGCAGCCGTTCCAGAAACTTAGGCTGAGATCACTTATTATGTTTGCAAAGTTAGATTTCCAGTCCTGCTAAAGTTTTCCCCTATCCTTCATTCATTTTATTGAGCAAACACAGATCTCTGTAACTGGATGCTTGCCAAATAATATGAATAGAGTCTGGAAATACTGTTATATTTCCTACGTGACTTGCTCCTATGTGTCAGACCCTGAGGGATAAAAGAAGGCTGGGTAATGAAGGGAAGAGTGTGTAGTGGGATGGATTATGACATGAGAGTTATGGGTTGGATGTCTGACCAGAGAAAAGACAATATCTGCATTTATTGCGGTCTGGAAACCCCTTTATAGACTTTTTGCCTGAAACAGAAAAAAACAAGTTTATAATTTATGGATTTGTTGATTAGACAGAAGAGATTGTAGAAAGAAAAGAGCTATGTGGTAACCTTAAAAGTAAGAGGTAAATTTATAATTGGACTTATAACTGCTGTAAAGAAGACTGGACATTATTTCTTTGTATTATTTCTTTTTCTATTTTTCTTTTACTTTTATTTCCTTTCTTGCATTTTTAGCATTTTCTTTAATTTCTTCTTTTGTTTTTCTCACTTATATTAGTTTGTATCTTCTTTTAAGAAAATGTTTAATAAAAATTATACAAAAAAGGGTTATGGGTTGGAGAAGCAATTCTGCCAACTCTTTTCCACCTTCCACTTCACCCTTAAAATATTTGCCATGCTTTGCATATTTTGGCAACACAGGAATTAAGCCTGACCTTTAACTATTCCAGTTCTAAAGCACACTGCAGATATAAGAAAGTACTTTATGTACCATCTCCTCACCTTTCTGTTAATCTCTAGGTGTATGTGCTGAAGCGGCCATTTGTAGATGAATTCCTGAGGCGAATGGGGGAGCTGTTTGAATGTGTGCTCTTCACTGCCAGCTTAGCTAAGGTGAGTGGGTTCCAGATAGCTTTGCCGGACCTGTGGCTATGCTTTCAAAGTTCCCTGGTGCTATAATGAGAAGAATTTGTCACTTAAATTTTGTGAAATTGGTACGATGTAATTATAGATTTGCAGGGAATTTAAATTCTTATTAATAACTGACCACAGAAGGTTCTGCACAGACTCACAATTGCCTATATATGCATCATACATAGGTGGGGAAAATAGGAGGAAAAGGAATATTAGCTACGTTCACCATCTTGAGTGATTTATAAAAATGGGAGATGATAGATTAGATAGATAGATAGATAGATAGATAGATAGATAGATAGATAGATGAGAGAGAGAGAGAGAATTTTGTATATACACACACAGGCATATACACATGGAGAGAGAAAGGAAAGAAAGAAAGAAAGAAAAGAAGAAAGAAAGAAAGAAGAAAGAAAGAAAAGCCAATTCCACAAAACTTCACTTAAAAGAATCAATGCCAAGTAACAAATTCTGCTTTTATGGGACCTGGTCACAGAGGCATAGTATTCAGATTATCTTGAATGCTGGTTCCTTTCATTGTCATTGTTTTGTTTCTACTCACAAAGCACTCCCCTCATCTCTTTCTCTCTCCTGGCTAGTATGCTGACCCAGTGACTGACCTTCTGGACAAGTGTGGAGTCTTCCGGGCCCGCCTCTTCCGGGAGTCGTGCGTGTTCCATCAGGGATGCTACGTGAAGGATCTCAGCCGGCTGGGCCGTGATCTGCGCAAAACCCTGATCCTGGACAATTCTCCAGCTTCCTACATCTTCCATCCAGAGAACGCGGTGGGCTTTTTACTCTCTAACTTTCCATACATGATGGCTAAGGAGTGGAATTGTGGATTAATTTGTAGTTCTGATTTTGATAGATCACTTGGCTAAAAAAAACCATTTTAATCTGGTTTTGGGGAAGAACTTTTTAAAAAACCAATAGCACCTTCAAGAGTTGTTGTTCCCTTGCTTCTAAACTCTTGATGTGTACTGTGACATTTGCTTTCTTGAGCCGAACACAAATGACGGATGGTTTGCTTTGGGAGTGGCATTCCCTCTTCAGTGACAGAAAGGGGGGGCGTGTGTCTTCTCAGATCCCTAGCCAGAGATTTATAGGAACAGTGTGGAGGCAGATGCTGATCTTCTTTTTCACCTTATCATTGCAAGACTTTCTCGTCTTCATGTAGAGATAGCTGAGAAATCCGGATTCCGGTTTGACATCGCGGCGAGACAGCCGGGAAAATAGCGGGCTCTGAGGAGTCCCGCGAAAAACCCGGCTGCCGAACTGCCGCTGATGGGTCTTCGGACCAGAACCATTCTTCAGGGAAGTGGTAGGAAGAGAGGCGCCTCCGACGACCAAGAGGAACAGGCAAATTCCTCAGAGGTCGGAGGGAACTCTGTGAGTCGGTGGTGGGGGGCGGCAGCCATGGCGGCTGCCACGAAGCTGGGACAAACCAAACTAAGAGACGGGCAAGAGGAAAGAGGAAAAGAAGCTCTTTGAAGCCGGGTGAGTGACACCAACCTAGGCTTGAAACAACTCTAGAGCAACGATGGTTACTTGTAAGACCCCTAGCCTTAAAATAGCGGCTGTGGATTTGAGGGGCATAGAAGATTTTGGAAAGTAACTTCTGGAGGAAAAGACCCGCTAGGAAATTTACTCTGGTATAGATCCAATTGGAACAATTCAACATTGAGACATGCTGAAAAGATTGGGAAAAATTCTCAAATTAGAATTGGATTTTGAAAAAGGAAAAAAGAAAAAGGTATGGATTCATTTTTAAAACTTAAAAGAAGAAGAGAGTTAAATTGGACTGTTACATAATTGCAACAAAATGGATACTGGCGTGACTAAGGGAAAGTGTGGATTGCAGAGATACACCTTCTGTTTTAAAAAGAAACACTGCAACTTGCTGTTTGTTTTGGAACATTCTGAAATTACAAATAATAGCCGTGGGATTTTGGTGGAGGAGGTTTCTTCTTTGTCTACAGATGGCTTCTTCAGTGGAAAGAAAGAGAAAATATAATGGAACTTTCATAACTGTTACTTATTGGCGCAGGAACAAAAGAAGTCAAATGGCGCAGGAACAAAAGAAGGAAAGTTGATGTACTTTGCAGGGAATAGATGTAACAAAAAGAATTTAAAATGACACATGGAGAATTAATTTTGGGAATTTTGAATTCGAAAGGGAATATATGTTGATAGACAAGGAAATGTAGAAATAAAATATATTCGGTTGGGAAAAAAGAATATAAAAATAGTCTGATTAAAAATGAAAATGTAATGTTTAGATGAATATTAATTATAAAAAGGAGGTGTTCATAGATGGATAAGGATGGAAAATAAAACAATGTGATTAAAATAGAAAAATAAAGTGAAGATGGATAATATTGTTAAAAAGGAGACTCTTATAGATGATTAAGAATGAATATGAATATGAGAAGAATCCAAGAAATTTTATTGATTTATATCATTTGATGTAAGAATTAAATCTCAATGTTAAACTGCAGAAAAAATTGAGAATGATAACATGATTAAATATGAATAACTATTGTATAGATGGAAGGTAAAATAAAAAAGGGGATTACACAGAGATAAACAGTAAAATTAAGAATATGCTTAATGAATATGCTGGAAACAGTCAAATAACAGATGAATATGCTGGGAAACAGCCAAAATAATAGATGGAGATTTTTTTTGGGGTGTGATAGTAAAAGATGAATATGCTGGGAAACAGCCAAAATAATATGAATATGCTGGGAAACAGTCAAAATAATATATGGAGATGTTTATTTTGGGTGTGATAGTAAAATAAAGATGAATATGCTGGGAAACAGCCAAACAACATGAATATGCTGGTAATCAGCCAAAACAATAGACGACGCTGGGAAACAGCCAAATAATAAATGAATATGCTGGAAAACAGCCAAAAGAAGATGATCAAGAGACAGATAATTAAAATAAATATGATTTAAACTGGAATTGATAGTAATAATAAAATGATTATGTTGGGATTAGTATTAAAAATAAAGGTGACTGTTGATATGAATAGTAAAATGAAGATGATAAGATTAATAATGAAATGACTCTGTAAAATGAAGAGTGTAATGTGTGATAAATGGGGTAAATTAAAAGAGATTAGGATTTAAAGACTTAAGGTAATGGGTCCTAGGATATGGGTATATAGATAGAATTTAGGGTAATGATTGTAATTAAATACTGAGTTGTGTTATTTGGAAATTAAGATTTGTGGTGATATAATAGAAAAGTAAATGTTTAGATTAAGATTACAACGGTGGAAAAAATGTCTGTTTTGGCTTTTACTTTAAAAGATGTAATGGTAGAGATGTGGGAAAGAACTTGATAAAGAGGGGTAAGCGATTGCACCTATTCATGACCGGATCAATGCTCCGTTCTTAAAAGATGTATTTTATGTTTATTTTTTAAAAAAATAATAATAAAAATTTCCAAAAAAAAAAAAAAAAAAAAAAAAGAGATAGCTGAGAAATTCTCTCTCAGCTCCTCCCCTTCCACCTTTCCCAGTTTACTGAATGCTGTCCTACACACCAAGATTATAACTAGAAAGAATTCAGCTAATTCCCTCTTGTTGACTGGCATTCCTACAGCCCCTGTCTAGCTTCTTGCCTTTAAAGTGGCCTCATCCCAGTAACATGCCACTCTGTTTAATATTTGAAATATTTAACCAACTTCAAGCAGTTCACAGATTCCACTCTCCAGTGTAGGAAAACTCCCATCGCCACAGTTCTAACTAGACAGGGATTTTTTTCCCCTTCCTTTCTCAAAACACTAGGCCATCCAGCTGAGCTGGATTCGAAGGAGAATTAAAACAGAAAAAAAAAACAAAAAACCTCACTTATTCACACAATCCATAAATGAAGTAGTAGGAATTCATTAACACAATATATGCTAATAAGCACTAACTTGGACAGCCTTTAAAAGGCTTGACTAAATTCCTGAAAGACAGGTCTCTCAAAAGACAATGGGCCTTAAAAATCTCCACATGGCCTCCCAAAAACTTGGGAACAATATGCTCCCAAATGCCCATGACAGGAGGAAAAGAGCAGGGAGGTTTATAGCTCCATCTTACTAGGCCCCCCAGAGCATCTGTTGATCACTGTGAGAAACTAGCCTTGGCCTGATCCAGCAGGGGCCAAAGGGGTTGCAGCCAAGAGTTAAATAATTGCTGTTAACATTTTAATGCCACTCCTCCGATCCTAGTTTTGCCAGGGTTGTTTTACTTTTTCAAAAAACAATGCCTTGTTCCCTGCCTGCTTGCTTCTGATTGACTTCTCTTTATCTCTCTGACTGCCCTGTAGGTGCCGGTCCAGTCTTGGTTTGATGATATGACAGACACTGAGCTGCTGAACCTGATTCCTGTGTTTGAGGAGTTGAGTGGAGCAGAAGATGTCTACACCAGCCTCGGCCAACTAAGGGCACCCTAACATTTTCCTAGTGCTGTGGCCGCTGGGGAAACTACTTTTTTTTTTCACTCTGTGCCTTCAGTATTGGCCAGGAGGGAAAGGGAACAGTGCAATTGCTCCCCATCACCCTGCCACAAGGCAGATACAAGCACTTTGGAGGCAATAACCTGCCTGGCTGCCTTCTGCGCAATGCCAGAGCAGTTTCCAACCAGGGTATGGCTGGATGCTAGAGCTTCTAGCCTTTCCACCAAGAGCAGGGACATCCAAAATAACCCCACCCCATTCCCAATAGTGCTAGTATCTATGCACTGCACCCCAACCTTTAGGGGATCAATCCTTCCTCCCTCCCTCCCTCCCCTCCCGTCCCCAAGGCAATGCCAAATGTTTTGGATGGATTCTTTAAAAGGTACATCCTCCTCACTTGCTTTTACATATTCTTGGCAGTGCTTCTTACACAGCCCCCAGGCGAAAATATGTGGAGACTTCTCATCTCTTGGCTGGGAGTCAGGATGGCCGCCTCTACACTCTCAAGATATTTCTGTTCTTGCCTGATCTTCTCATATAAGATCTTTCTGGGTTGTTTTGAAGTTGTTGCTTTCTTTGCCTGTTTTGTGAAGCTACCTTTGCTTCGCAACCTCTGGTTCCGGGCCTCATCGCCCTGCTGGCTTTGAGAAACCCTTCCTCACGTGTGTGTGTGTGTTTGTTTTAACATTCTGTCTTGCAGTTGTGTTTTGCCTCTGATGAAAGGTGAGACCCCTGGACTTAGAAAATACTTTGCAGCAACCCCCACAACACTAGTAACACATAGCATTAGTGAGGACAAAGCTAGCCAGCCCCACCAATGCCACACTCCTTATTTGCTCAAAGACGAAGCGTCCCTGCACTCCAGCTTTGATCAGTACCTTTGGGGTGGGTGGGTGAAGGAAGTGACTTCATTGCCTTAAAGGGCACCCAGTTAGGAAGCTGCCAGGACAGTAGGGTGCCTACCCTCGACCCAGTTCTTCCATTGTCTTTCAGTGTGGAAGATGGGAGAATTCTGATGGTCGTCCCCTGATGGTTTTTATCTTGCTTGATGATGCTGAAGGCATAACTTCCCACTCAGGTTGCTCTAGGTTCCATCGTTATAACATGACAGCCCTTAGTCCCCCTTGGATGGTGACAACGAGTTGGGGAATGAATCTGTTAGAAGCTAGGAGACTTTCCATGTACGCACAAGCCTGCTTCGTATGTCATTTGCCTTAACAACTGCCTCGCTGCCTCTGTGCTGCAGCTGCTTGGCAGCAAGCAACTGTGCCTCTTTTGGTGTGGCCTCTCCAATTCCCGCTCTTCCCCCCTCCCCCCCCCAATGCATTCTCAAACTGGTTTCAGCTCCAAGCAACCAAAAGTAGTTGGAGAGTTTGTTAATATTTATATCGCAGGGAGTCGCCGGTGGACATTGGTTTTGTTCTTCCTAGGGTTAAGGTCCTCTTTCCTTTCGAACTGTACCTGACATACTGTGAACATGTGCTTCTCAAGTGCCACTGGGAGCAAGGGAAACCAAATGGATTAACAGTGCCGGCTTGCTTTTTTCTTTCTTCCTCCCCCCACCATCAGCAATATATTGCAAGAGAATCTTAATCTGTGTTTAGCCATTGTAGGGCTGGTAGCAAAGAGGGGTGAGGAGGGTAGAGTCCATGGGGCTCTTTTTTAAATATATATATATAAAAATGGTGCTGCCTTATTGTTTAAGGGGTGGCGGGCAAGTTGCAGGTCATCTCATCACCTCAGGACCAAAGCATTGACCTCTGCTGTTGGTCGACCAGCCAGCTGTTAGCTTGACCAACACGCTACTTGATATTTTCATCCCTGTTTTAAGTGTGCTGATCAGTTTTCAGTGGAGCCCTGAGACTGTGTGTGCACACTGTGTGTGCATAGGCCCTGTTGTCCCGTGTCCCCCCCCCGTCCCCCCCATTTTTCCTGGCTTCGTTTTTCTGGTCCTGTTTGGTCTCCTTTGCTGAAGGTCTGGATTCCTGTGTTTGGGGGAGGGCAGGACGGGGGATAGGTTTCCAATTTCAGACACCAATGAGGAAGTTCTTTCCCTCCCTTGCAGTTCAGCCAGCAGCTGCTTACGCACACAAGCCGGGAGGAGCCGTTAAACTTTGCAAAGTTAATGAATGTTGGAAAGAACAAACCCTTTTTGTTTTCCTTTCCTATTCTCACAGCGTTGTTCTTGCTTTGTGTCAGCCGAAGACCAATTGCCTCTCTCTTCCTTCCTCCCTCTCATGCCAGCAGCTGCCCCAGCCCTTTCTTCAAGATGAAACAGGTTTCAAGTCCTTTGTTGGACCGAGGTTAGATGCTGCCCCCTGAAGGGAAAAAAGAAAAGAAAAAAACCAGTTCCCAGTAACCTTAGCCAGTATGGTCATAGGTGAGGGATGCTGGGGATTGTAGTCCAATATGCTCTATCTACATTTGCTGCAGAAATCACTTTTTTTAAGCCTTAAAGAGGGTGGGATTACGATGAGAAGAAGGCAACCCATATATTCTCCTCTCTAAATTGCAGTGGGCAACATCGCAGTCCCGGCGTGGAGGGATCTGTATGAAATGAGTCTGATCTGAAAAGAGGCAGATTTTGGGGGGGGGGGGGGGTGTATTTGGTTTTACCAAGTTGGGGGAAAGAAACTGGTTGCTGAGAATCATGTGGACGTGGTGATGAATCCCTTCAGACAATCCTGCGTGGAGGGAAAAACAGTGATCGTAGGACTTCAGTAAGTAGCAGCGCCTGCCATGTTGCCCATAAACGCCCATTCCCACTCTTGATTGTAAATCATGTTTTAGAGCCATAAGGATTCCTGGGTCCAAACTACCATGTTGGGATTGTGCCTTGATTGAACTATGGTTAATGAGGGTAGAACTCCAGCCTAGAGGCGGCCCCAGCACTTTACCAGGGCCATGCCTTTAATGGCTGCCCCATGTACTGACTACACTAAAGACACATACACACATAAATCTACCCACGCTTGTTTATGGTACCTTTTTTACATCCAGTCTTGTTTGGTGCTCCCATTTCATACAAGAAATGGAGGCTGTTGGCTTTTGAAGAAAAGAAGCCTCCAGCTTTCCCTTCTCTTCTCCCTTCTCCTCATTAAACTGTACAAATTTATCACATGTCCTCACTTGCTGGGTTTTTTTTTTTGTTTTTTCTTTTGTTTTTTTTTAATGTTTTAATTGAAAAAAAATCCCAAAACTTGAAGCTGGCACTTGTTGCCATTATGAACTCTTTCTATTTTTGGAATCTTTGTATTAACTGCAATTAAAGAAATAAAAAGAGATCAAACTGTGTCTTTTCATTAAGCATTTGAGTGGGTAGCTCTCTGAGGGGAAAAAAAACAATAAGGTTTTGTAGCTGCGCAAGTAAGTCTGGAACACTAAATATCCTTTTCGGTATTTGGTGGAGAAATGCACAAAGCTGCACAAAAAGGCTGGTTCTTGGAGTGACTGCAGCATCAGGCAACGATGTATGTTTAAAAAACCCGATGCAAAAATTGCTTTCGATTTTTTTTTTCCTCCAAAGAATCAATTTGCATAATATAGCTGCCAATCCTAACTGAAAGCCAAGTATAATTATGTTAAACTCGGTTTCAAAGTCATCTAATAATTGTTGATTTATAAATAAAACACAGATATATTTCTGCATTGCAGCCAGATGATACTGGATGTAGGGCCTGTTTTCCATTTTCCAACCTAGCGTTCTTCAGATACAGCTGACAGTCCCAGCTTGCCTAACCAATAGGCCAGCACCTGGATTGGGGAGGGAGAGTACGGTAGGAACGTTTGAGATATGCCTCCTGGCTTTTCAATTGTATGTTGGGGTTTGGAAGGCTTGCTCCCATAACTATTCATCCTTTGAAGTTGTGGGGAATCCTCAGACAACCTTTATAAACCGTGTAAGCATTGATGGACTCTACCTGGTTTGAACTGGAGCCAAACAAATAAGCATCACCCTGCAAAGACCCGGAAATAAACATTTGAGAATTTGCTCTCAGTCGTTTCTATGTTTTATATCCTTAACTTCTGCCAAAAGAGATCCTGAGTGTGTTGGGAAAGAGGCTATTTTCCATTGCAGTGGTTCTAGATGTAGCTGGTTCAGAAAGAGACTTTTTCCCTCTCGTAATCCAAATTATTTAGTTGAAGTTTCTTGGTACCCTCATTGCAGAGTAGAGTAGAACCAGACCCTGGGAGAAGAGATGGGGGGGGGGGTTTCCCATCAGAAAGAATTGGGAGAATTTCATATGATTGAATTCATTTCAGTTTTTCAATTATGAGGCAGAGCTGGATGGGGCAAGCAATACATTAATCAGTTTGAAGAGCTGAGGGGGAAAAATACACCTTGTAAGAGTCTGGAAGTGGTAGCTAAGAGGCCTGGAGAACTGCATTTGGCTCACAGGCTAAGGGTACCCAGCTTCTCTTAATACCTTAAATAAGCTAGGTGCAGGGAGTGAGGAAAACACCAGCACCTGGTTTATTCATCCATTTAGTTTGAATGCTGCCTGATTGTAGGAGCAACATTAACACCAACAAAATATGAAAAATTATCTCGTGTATAAAAATAATTGCAAAATAAGTGTAATGTAGCAGTCCAAATAACCAATATAAAACATTACAAACTAGAATTCCATCCAAAGTCCTGAGTAAATAACCAGGTTTTCAAGGTTTTCAAAGTTATTGGGAAGGGGGTCATATGGGTCTTGGGTGGGAGCCCTATTCTAAAGGGCAAATCAGTCTTGGAATGAGCCACCTTACTGGGTCATATGCAAGCAGAAACCAAAGAAGACTGGTTTTTCAAATAACCACGCTCTGCCACATAGGGCTTTGTAGATAATAACCAGCACCTTGAGTTACACCTGGAAATACAGGCAACCAGTCTAGTTCACAGAACAGAAAGATGTCACATCAACAGGCTGAGGCAATATTATCACTGCTTGTAGCATTGTATTGTGGCTCAGTTGAAGCTTCGGAGTGGTCTTCAAAGGCAGCCTCACGTAGAGTATGTTGCAATAGTTGAGCCATGAGATGACACTGTGAGTAAAGTGATCCAGGAAAGGATGCAACTGATGCACTAGATGGAGTTGTGCAAACACCTTCCTGGCCACAGCAGCTACCTGCTCTTCAAGCAGAAGCTGTGAGTATGGGAGAGCCCCCATATCGCATGCCATTCCTGACCAGGGAGGTATAACCCCATCAAGGAGAAGATAGAAAATCCTTGTGCCTGGACAGTCCTGACAGTCACAGCCCCTCACTCATGGTAGGACTGGTCTGCAGTTGGTTTCTCCCCAATCAACCTCCAATTGATAAACTACACATGGGATGCTCAACCATCTACATTGGGCACATCAGCTTTGGCCTTCAGCATCTCTGCAGCAGAGTATGCCACTCCAGTGTGGGGCACATGATCTGCACACATGAAATAAGTTGATGTCACCAACAATGAAGCAGTATGCTTAGTGACAGGTTGTCTCAAACCTACACCAATTGATAAAATATATCCTTTTGCTGGCATTGCCCCACCAAAGACCAGGAGAGAAGTAGCAACAGATGCTGAGAGAACTAAGCAAGAGAATGGTTCTTGACATCCTCTGAACTGACATACTGTATGCTCCTAACCCGCTGACTCAGTTCTAGGAACAGCTTTATGGCAAGAACAAACATTCTTGAGGGTACACAAGAACAAAATTGAATTAAAAGATGGAGGAAGGAGACCATCGAGCAAGGAATAACATTAAAGGAGGATATGGCTGAAGGATCTGACCTCCCTTATACTACTTGGAGGGCCCTGAATGGGTTGAGAGTTGGAGTGCCTAAGTGTAATATGCTCAAGTGGAGGCCCTTAGCAGATAACAACACATTATGTGAATGTGGAGAGACACAGAGCCTGGCCCATCTGCTAGTATATCAGCTACTACCTGAAACATGTGCCGATGGTGACTTATTTTTGGCCAAAAGTACATCAAGAAGGTGGCTTCATTCTGGCAGTTTAAAGTTTGATCGAGACACGGAAGGAGGAGGAAGAGGAGGAGGAGGAGGAGGAAGGAGAAGGAGAAGGAGAAGGAGAAGGAGAAGGAGAAGGAGAAGGAGAAGGAGAAGGAGAAGGAGAAGGATACTCCAGGCACTAGCACTGAATTTCAATAGCCTCACTTGGCTAGCCTGGGATCGAAAGATACAGTTGTATATCATCTCCATATTGATGATATGAAAACGAGTAGCAGAGTCCTGGGGAGTGACCTACCCCCACCCCCACCCCTCAGCACCGGAAACAATTTGCAAAGAAAGGAAGAAACCACTACAATTTGATGCCCCCAAATCCCAACCGTTCCCAATCCAGCAGTTCCGTCCGTGGATCATGGGCAGCTTCAAGAATAGTCTCATTTCTGGCTATTGGCTCATCTTCTTCCCCGCACGATGAGCTTGCTCTGCCTCTCTGTCTACTGTCTTTTGCATTGCATTTCCGAGCAAACCACTTTAATGTGGTTTAATGCCATATTCCTTCCTGCTCCCATTTTGTTGCATTATTGATGCAACCCTGCATTTCAGAAAAATCAATGGAAAACTGGGATGGCAGCAATAAAGAGAGGGCTGGCCCAGGAACCCCTGTAGCTCCTCCTAGTTCAAGGTTTTCAACGACGACAAACAAACAAACAAAAAAAATTAGATGTTTTCCCTACATGAATCCAAGTCATTGGGCAAGGCCAGCTCTGTTTGGACCAGGCAGCTCACAAGGCAGGCAGAATGCAAATATAATCAAATCTGTATGAGCTGGCCTGGATCCTCCGGTCAGAGGCTGCTCTGAATGGGAAGGGACCATTTTCTCTGCCTGGCAGACTCAGCCTTAGGGAGAAGTGCAAGTTATCTCCAGCAAATTCTTGGTAAGTGTGGGCATGGTTTATGGGGTGGTTGAAGCTGTGCTTAGGAGGAAGGTGGGAAAGAGTGGGAGGAGATGGAGAACCCTCCATAAGGGATGGGTATCAAGCTAAGCTGATGGAAGTTGTTTTTCCCAGAACAGCCTCAGGAGAAAAATCAGATTGACGAAAGAAGTGGCAAGGTTTCCTGAAAATGCAAGCACTTAACTAGCAGTGCAGTCTTACGGGTATTTGAGCCCCACGGAAAGTTGCAGCCTTAAGAATGCTCAAAGGGAGCTTATTTAAGGCAACCCACTGAACTGTGTGAATTGAATTACAATATATTTCTTTAAGCAAATTAAGCCTCCAAGATAGGTGTGGGCTGGTTGCGGCCATTGCCTCAAATAGGATCCACCTTGCACCTTAAATGTCCTCTGTTTGTTGGGATGTCATTTCTTACAAGACTGAAACTGGGAAATGAAGTCAGGGTCAGAGACAGAATTTGGGCTTGGCTATCTTCAGTTCCATGTGGTTGTGTGAACACATGTCTGATATGAATTGAGCTTTAGCATCCAATAAGTGATATTTTTGTCGACAGCTTCTAAGGTCGGTTAGTGGTTCTTTGAAATTTCCTTGGACAGCTCTGTATTTATGTATTTAATCACTTTATGTGGCTGCCCATCTCATAAATGTGACTCTGAGCAGCTGACAACACCTTAAAACTAAAAAATATTAGCAAAGGATAAAAATCTACCATGGACACCAAGGAAAACACCAATCAACACAAACATTCTAATAGACCAGTGGGTCTCAACCTTCCTAATGCCGTGACCCTTTAATACAGTTCCTCATGTTGTGGTGACCCCCAACCATAAAATTATTCCTAAAACCATTGAAAATATGTGTTTTCCGATGGTCTTAGGCAACCCCTGTGAAAGGGTTGTTCGACCCCCAAAGGGGTCCCGACCCACAAGTTGAGAACCACTGTAATAGACCGTCTAACTTCCCCAGCCCCAGGCCCTGGAGCACATCCAGGTCTTCAATGGTTTTGAAAAGACCAAGGGGATCAGGGCCAATCCGATCTTAGGGGTTTTGGGGGCTTCAGAGGACTGGCCCTGGAATAAAGTCTAAATGTACCAAGAGGGACTGGGTATACTCAATCCAATCAAATGCATTCTTACTACAAGTTTTACATGTTGCAGATTGCAAAATATTGGAACAAAAGCTAGGGGATAGAAAACAAGGGAAAGGGTATGGAGCAGAGAAAATCTACTTGAAGAGCAATCTTCAATATTTGGTAGAGAGGCTACAACCAAGCCTGCTAAACCTTCGGTTCAGGGCAAAACAATGAGATCAGACTTTTGCTTTGAAAAAAGCAAATGGAAGATATGAAGAAGCCAGATTAATCAACGTGATTACAATGAATGCCCAGCCCATTCTCAGGCATTTGTTTTGATAGCAGAAAGCTTTTCGAATTTGACTGACCGCAATGATTCTGCTTTTTGTTACTTTAGAGCTGACAAAGCTCCTTCCAGGATATTAAAAGCTGTAGCAGGTCTAAAATATGCACCGATGGCTTCAGACTTTATACCAGTTTGATGACCGTATCTTCATCTCCCAAGGCTGCTCATTCTCCCTTGGGCATCCTTAACTTTTGCTGTGCCAACATCTGAATTGCAATTCCCCAGAGGACTATGTCAGAGCTAAATTAGACGATACTGTCCCATATGCACAATTTTACACCGCCCTCTTTTCTCTCTCTCAATTTTAATCAGCCCATGTTAATTGAAGGTTATGGAAGAAGAAGGAACTGTCTTATATTGTATATCAAAATATTGATCTCCCCAGTCCAACAATATTTGATGAGTTTGACATTGGTTCCCCAGAATTTTCCAAGTGTTCTAAACCACACTTGGAATGCATGGATTGTTCCTAGAATATTCTGTATCAAAAGCCGGTATTCCACCACCGAGCAATGCCCATTCCATCTCTAGCGTTCTCCATATCTTTCCAGTGTTGCCTCAAAGGACTTGCATGAGTGACATCACCGATCCTTCAGAAAGTATTGTGTTGAGGATTCCTTCAAGAGCAATGCAAATGAGTCATTAATGCAAGCAATAAACTGTTTCAGAGAGCTATCTACATCGGGCCCGATGAAATGCCTGTTTTAGATGGGGTTGGCTGTGTGTAGGGGATGTTTTATTGAATTTATTATTTTTTGTTTACTTTTAAATCTTACTTGTGGGTTGTGGGAGAACGGCATGGAAAAGCTTGATTAGAATTTGTTGCACAACACAGAACAAAGGTCCTTGGTACTCTCTGAGCTTGATGGTTTTCTTGCAGACATTTCATTCCCCAAATTAGGTATCATCATCATCATCATCATCATCATCATTATTATTATTATTATTAGTTCAATTTATATGCCGCCCTTCTCCGGAGACTCAGGGCGGCTTACAATGCGTTAAGCAGGAGCCTTCATACTTTTGTATATACCTGCCAGGGGTGGGTTCTAAATTTTTTTACTACCGGTTCTGTGGGCGTGGCTTATTTTGTGGGTGTGGCTTGGAGGTCATGTGACTAGGTGGGCATGGCTAGCTGGTCAGAGTCATTTCTGGAAGGTCCTCGCACTTACGACCAGTCCTCGCACTTACAACCCGACTCTTTTGTTTGCTTTTAACACTGATCAGCTGTAGGACGGTCCTTTGAAGCCCCGCGGCAAAAGTTTAAATAGTTTTTTTCCCTCTAGTCATCAGCTGGGACTCAGGAGGCAGCAATAGATTGGGGGTGGGACCAAATAAAAGGTAAGAATAATGTGGGTGGGGGGGTGGGAGGGCGGGGGGGAGAACCGGTTCGGTGACATCATATCGTCACCACTACCGGCTCGGCCGAACCAGACTGAACCGGGAGGAACCCACCTCTGATACCTGCTTAGTAGGGCTTTCGGGCCCCCCCAAGCAGTGTTCTTTTTTATACAAAGTCAGCTTATTGCCCCCACAATCCGGGTCCTCATTTTATCTACCTCGAAAGGATGGAAGGCTGAGTCAACCTTGAGCCTGGTGAGATTTGAACTTTGCAGTAATTGCAGGCAACTGGTGCTATTTAACAGCACTTTAGTCTGCTGCGCCACCAAGGCTCTTGTCATCAGTGCTCCAAAGATGTTACTTAGTTTGGGGAATGAAACATCTGCAAGAAATGCAATCAAGCTCAGAGAGCATCAAGGGACCTCGCAGTTCAGTCCCGAGTTACAAATAATACCTTCTAGAGATCCATATGTTACATTTTGTGATGATATATATTGTATAAAATGAGAGAAATGTGTCCCCAACCCCCAAGATGGGAGATAACACAGGTAGTTTAGCACTGATGATGTTACCTGGCTTGGCTAGTGAAATATCTGCAAGAAAACAACCAAGCTCAGAGAGCACCAAGGACCCCTCATTTCAACCGTGAGCTACAAATATTCTCCTTTATCGATAACACAGAATAGGAGTGGGCAACCTATGTCCCGCCATGCTGAACCACAGTTCCCAGCATTCCTCACCACTGGTTATGCTAGTTGAGGATGTTGCAAGCTGTAGTTCGGCAACATTGAGAAAATCATAGAGTGAAGCATACAATCAGAGTAGTAAATCATCATGACAAAGTAGATGAGTAGATAAAACCAATAACTATGAAAAGCCAGATGGTATGCCAGAGCAAGTGAAACAGAAGGAATAATTGGCATCTTGGGGGGAAAAAATCAGCATTGGTTCAAGTCATATCTTTGGGAGAGAGTTAATTCCACAAGCAGTGCACTGACGAAAGGAAGGATTGCTTTCTTCCTTAAGCACTTAAGTAGCTTGTAGTATTGTAACAGATTAGTACAAAGCAGATTACCTTTGCCTGGAGAAAATATCTAAAGCTATTAAGGACATAGTACATAAACACCTTTGCCATTACACCCCTCTGGAAATTTTATGAATATTTTGAGATGAGAGGTTATCCCAGTGATGGCTAACCTTTTTCTCGTCGTATGCCAAAAGCGTGCATGCACTGCACGTGATAGTGTGCATGCGTGCCACACCCATAATGCAATTCGCCCCCTGCTCATGCGCGCACGACCCCCCTGCCCCCCGTTTTGGGCCTAATAGGCCTCCTGGGCTCAAAAAAGGGTCATGGGGGGCGGGGGGGTGCCGCACCCTCCCACGCCCTGTTTTGGGCCTAGTAGGCCTTCCTGCAGCCTCCTAGGCCCAAAAAATGGGCCGCAGGAGGGGCACACCACCCCCTCCTGCTCCCCCTGCGCATGCACACATGACCCCCTGTCCATGCGCACGCGTCTTCCACATGCACCCCCTCGGCATCCCGAAAATCAGCTGGCCAGCGGGAGGTGTGCACGCATTAGCGGTGGAGCTGAGTTGGGTGATGGCTCACATCAGTGGTGGGTTGCTCCTGGTTCGCACCGGTTCGCAAGAACCGGTGGTAAAAACTTTTAATAGTTCGGAGAACCGGTAATAAGATTGGCTGGCCACGCTCCTGAACCGGTTCCCGACCCAGTCACCGGTCGCTTACCCCGCCCACCATCATTGCCCACATGCAGCCTTGGGACTCCGCCCTTTGCCAGCCAGGAGCGCTGCCTCCAGTCGCTCCCGTCCACCTGGCTGCCTACCTGCCTCATCACCGCCACCATGAGGAAAGGCCCCAAAGTTCCGCTGCCTGGGATCGATGTGGGCTGCCACAGGGAGGAGCCAGGTATGGCTGGCTGGACGCTGCCCAGAGCTGAGCTCGAGGATGGCAGGAGGAGGAATGTTGCCTCTTAGCCGGCTCGACCGAGGGATAAGGCATCCGCCCCAGACACATGGGAGCAGAGTAGAAGGCGAAACTTGCCCCAGAGGCCACCATCCCCTGGGCGCGTGGGGCCCAGCATCCCCACAACCTTCCTAGTGCCCTGGGTCTACCTGCAAGGGCCGTTGTGCGGAACCCACGGGGCAAAGACGGCGAGTTTTCCACAGGGGCGTCCTGGGCTCTGACCGGATCAGAGAGCCAGCAGAGGGTGAGAGATGCGCACCACATTTCCTCTGCGGGACCGGGCCAAGTTTGAAAAAGTTCCCCACTGGCACCGGATGGGCTCCAGTAGCTGCAGTGGTGGCAATGGCGTCCGGGCAGATCCAACAGGTAAGAGCGCAGGAGGCGCCGCACAGGTGCACCTTTGCAAAGCGGCCTCATGGCCGGCGCCTCCTTTCTCCACCTGGGGCTGCTGCCTACACCGCCAGGGAACCGGCGGAGGGAGTAGGGAGGGTAGGCGCGGGGGGGGGTATCCTATCCAACTGGGCTTTTGCAAAACCAGGCGCGAGTTGGGGATTCCGATGCTCCACGCATGTTTTGTGTGGCTCGCGGGGAGAGGGGGGTGGGTGGGAATCCGAGCCTGTGGATTGGCTTGTTTGGGGTGGGGGGCCAGGATCTCCGATGACTGAGACTTCCAAGGAATGCCCCTGGCTTTGCAGCGGAGGGGTCTTTAAACTTATCTGCATTCCTTTTCTTTGCAAAGATCCGCCCCCCCAAAAAAAGGATGGGTTGCCCAAACCTCCGAGGAGGTTGTAGGGAAAAAAAAAATCCCTTTGAAAGCTTTTGGTGATCCCAGCAGATTTGCCTGCTTGGCAGAAGCTTCTAAAAGCATTGTTTTCTGCAACCTCTTAAGGTTGTAGAAAAAATGCTTTTAAAAGTAAAAGTTAAAAAATAAAAGTTGGCCACGCCCACCCAGTCACATTACCCCCAAGCCACGCCCACAAAATAAGCCATGCCCACAGAACCGGTAGTAAAAAAAAATTAGAACCCACCCCTGGCTCACATGCCCGCAGAAAGGGCTCCACGTGCCAGCTGTGGCCCACGTGCCATAGGTTCACCATCACAGAGTTATCTTAGATGGAATACACATTACCAAAACACCAGATTTGTTTGCTGGATACCACTCGGCCCTTCTCTCAGAACATCCTACAGAGCCCCCAGTTATGTTATTGTAATTAACAGGGAGCAAGGACATCTGATGCAAGACCTAAATGGAGTTACTATATGATTCTTTGTCATTTATAGAATCTGAAATTCGTCTGCGTACATGTGAAATGCTTTCTGGACAGAATTCAATAACTAGTGTTGGGCAACTTTACTGCTTCCAAAGTTATTCCAGCTATCAATGATTCTGGAGAAAACTCTTGAGCAGTCGAGAACTTGATAATATGACAGGAACTTAGCTGGATTGCCAGTGACTTGTTCTTTCAACTTCTAGAGCCCCCAGTTGAGTTTCCACAAAGGTCTAACAGCAGTTTACGGTGACATGGATGAGGATGGGACTCATGGGATCTGGATACTTTTGCAGCATTTGACAGAGCTCAGCATTAGCCAATGTGTCTGCTAAATATTGTATGTGTGTATCTCTCAAATTGGATTGAGAGAAGGAGGCTGGAGGCCTTTCTCTGCTATGACTTTTAAACTGAATGTTCTGGGATGATTCTTCTGAAGCAAGGAAATGTTAGTTATGAATAGAAAACTCATTGATTTTGCAGGACTGACCCACAAACAGGAAGGAGAGTGCAGCGTCCTTCCTGAGTGTCTTTCCTTCAAAACCCCTTATGGGTGGTGCTGACCCATTCGGATGCCATCATTTCTATGAAGTGTGTCTTCAGGAGGAAGTTTGCTCTTCACTTTGCTCCATAAGAGAGTTGCTTTAGAAAGTCAATAGCTTTTCCCTAATCTTTGCATAGGAGACTCTCTGCTTCCAGAGTGTGAAAGGCCTCACCAGATTCCTCAAGTCTGAACCTTAGCCAAGAGAGGAAAGGCTGGACGATTCTTTCCAGAGTCAAGGCCAAGGCCCTGCCTTTTTCTCTGGAACTCCAGCTGGTCCAGATTAATCAGTTTCATCCCTGGGGAATGTCTATAGCTATAGATTCTCAACTTGACTTTCTTGGGGGTCCCCCCCCCCTTTGACAATGTTTCATTTGTCATCCAAGTTCAGAACTGAAGAAGCTTCTTAGATGAGAAGCAAATTGTTTTCAAAGAAAAAAACCAGGAGTTTTCCCCCTGGATATGTAGAAGCATTGCTAAGATGTTTTATGGAGCATAACAGGAGTCTGCTGGACTCCTCTTAAACTCCCACCACCGGGCTTCAATGAACTGGGGAGAAGAAGGCAGAAGTAGGAAAGATGCCTTTATGGCTTTGCCAGTGGAGTCCACTTCGATCTCCCAAAATGCTTCACTTGGCTTTGGTGTGTCTCTTTCTCCAGGCTACATTCAGGAGAAAAGTTGTGCTGTGCCCATTGCAAGAAGAATAGAGATTTGTGTACTGTAAATATTTGCACCACTTCCAGTGCTCTGCATGCATGACTAGAAAGACCCACTTATAACAAGAAGCAAAAAAAAAAAAGTGTGTGTATGTGTGTATTAGAAAGAATTGGCAGTGGTGCACACACTTGCTGCAATTTAATTCCTCCATCACAGAAACTAATACTGTCTATTTTATAGACAGGGGAAGGGCAGGGTAGACGTGCTTAAGGCACCCTGTAAGTGCTCCATAAAACATCTTAGCAATGCTTCTACATATCCGGGGGGGGGGGGGGACAGGATGGGATGGGACGGGGGGGACAAGAGCTTTGGAATTCTATTCAGATCAACTCCTGGCAGCAAAGAGTCAGCTCAGAAAAGCTACTTCATCTGAATCTATATGCAGTTCACCTTTCCTGAAGCTCAGAGAGACAGAGAGACGTCCATATTATTATTATTATTTATTCAATTTATATACCGCCCTTCTCCTATTGGAGTCAGGGCGGTGGACAGCCAAGGATAAAAAACATACCAATACAAAATTTAAAATCAATTAAAAGAATTATACAGCTTTGGCCCACAGTTTAAAACAATCCAATTAAAACCCAATTTACACTTAAAAGCTAAGAAGCTAAAAAGGGCTCACCCCCAAGCCACGGATGATCTCACCCAGTGGCTTCACATAAATGTTGAACAGAAGGGGCGAGAGGACCGACCCTTGCGGCACCCCACAAACGATGTGCCTCGGGGTCGACCTCTGCCCCCCTGCCAACACTGACTGCGACCGGTCAGAGAGATAGGAGGAGAACCACCGCAAAACGGTGCCCTCCACTCCCAACCCCTCCAACCGGTGCAGCAAGATACCATGGTCGATGGTATCAAAAGCCACTGAGAGATCTAACAGGACCAGGATAGAGAAGCAACCCCTATCCCGAGCCCTCCAGAGATCATCCACCAATGCGACCAATGCCGTTTCCGTGCTTCCAGGTACCCAGGAAGCTGTCACGCCACCACACTCTCAACAACCTTCGCCAGGAAGGGAAGGTTGGAGACCGGATGATAGTTAGCCAAAATCGCCGGGTCCAGAGCAGGCTTCTTGAGGAGGGGCCTCACCACCGCCTCCTTCAAGGCGGACGGCAAGACACCCTCCCTCAACGAAGCATTGATAATCCCCTGGAGCCAGCCTCGCGTAACCTCCCGGGAGGCCAGCACCAACCAGGAGGGACACGGGTCCAGTAAACATGTGGTCGTGTTCAACCGCCCCAGTATCCTGTCCACGTCCTCGGGAGCAACAGGATCGAACTCATCCCAAATGACATTCTCAAGACCGGCACCCATCATCCCACCTGTACTTACCCAGTCAGAGACCAGGCCTTCCCGAATCTGAGTGATTTTATCGTGCAGATACTGAACAAAATCCTCAGCACGACCCTGCAAGGGATCCTCCCGCGCTCCCAGGTGGAGGAGGGAGCGGGTCACCCTAAACAGGGCGGCCGGGCGGTTATCTGCCGATGCAATAAGAGCAGCAAAATAATCACATTTTGCCGCTTTTATCGCCACTAGGTAGGTCTTAATATAAGATCTTACCAGTGTTCGGTCGGATTCGGAGCGACTAGATCTCCAACTGCTCTCTAGGCGTCTTTTCTGGTGCTTCATCCCCCTCAGCTCCTCGGAGAACCAAGGGGCCAGGCAGACTTGGCGACAGGTCAGAGGCCGCAAAGGCATGACTCGGTCCAAAGCGTCAGCAGCCGTCCTATCCCAGGTGGCCACCAGCTCCTCAGCCGAGCCTTGGAGTCCTTGGTACTCTCTGAGTTTGGTGAGCTTTTTTTTTTTTTTAGATATTTAATGTTCAAACTAGGTAACATCATCAGTGCTCCAATGATCTTACTTAGTTTGCTAATGAAACATCTACAAGAAAACTATCAAGATCAGAGAACATCAAGGACAGTGGTGGGTTGCCCCTGGTTCGGGCCAGTTATATAGAACCAGTAGTAAAACCAGTGAGAGGCTCCGCCCACTGACCCTGACATCATCAAAACGCTTCTGCGCATGTGCAGAAGAGCGTGCGTGTGCGTGAGCAAAGCAAGCACACGTGTGCGGCCCCGTTGCGAACCGGTAGTAAAGGTAAGTAGAACCCACCCCTGATCAAGGACCACTCATTTCAACCCTGACCTATAAATATTATCCTCTAGAGGTCCATATGTTACATTAAGGGAAGATATACAATATATAAAAATAGAAAAATGTCCTGCCCCCTCCCCCCAGAAATGGGAGGTGGAAATCATGTGAAACATCAGATACCAGAGATTGACATAATGTAATATCCGTATCTCTGTTCTGAGAGTTTGATGGAAGCTAGACCATTCCAATAGACTCTATACCAGGGGTGAAATCCAACAGGTTCTCACAGGTTCTGGAGAACCGGTAGCGGAAATTTTGAGCAGTTTGGAGAACTGGCAAATATCACTTCTGGCTGGCCCCAGAGTGGGATGAGAATGGGGATTTTGCAATATCCTTCCCCTGCCATGCCCACCAAAACACACCCACCAAGCCACACCACGTCCAGCAAGCCATGCCCACAGGACCGGTAGTAAAAAAAATGGATTTCACCCCTGCTCTATACTGCAGCGGTCCCCAACCTGTGGGCTGTGAAGGGTTTGCAACCAGGCCGCAGAAATGACTGGGTATCCTCACTTATGCAAACAGTGTGCGAGCATGTGTGTGTTCCATTTAAGTAAGTAGCAGGTGCTTGTGAACGTTGCTTGTGCAAAAGGAGCTGCATATGTGTGCACTTGCCGGCCGCTCACACAGAACCATCTCCTCTCCCCCTGGCCCCCTACCAGTCGGCAAAGCCGGAAACATTGGGGAATTCTGTTATTCTGTATATCCTTTTCTGCAACCCTGTTAAGCTGAGAGCTCCTAAAACAAATGCACTGTAAATGGAGAGGTGGCAACCCTTTGGAGCTTGCTGGATCAAAAATTAAGTTAACGCTCAACTTGACTCTGCTATCTTGTGAACTCTTCCCACTCTGTGAACAATAGAGAAACAATTCATTTATTCTTTAAAAATATAGAATCTTTATTTTATATCGTGTATGGTGTTATGTATTATATAAAAAAATGTCAAATAATTAAAAAAAAATGAAATAGAAGTAAAACTAATTTTTGGAAGGTCCAGATGCTGCATAGAGCATACCCCATTTTCACGCAACTCCAAGTCTCTGAAAATTGCACAATTACAGGGCACGCTTTTGAGAATAGTTCAGTGGTGGGTTGCCCCCGGTTCGGACCGGTTCTATAGAACCGGTAGTAAAACCGGTGGGAGGCTCTGCCCACCGACCCCAATGTCATCAGGAAGCTTCTGCGCATGCGCATGCGTGGCCCCGTTGCAAACCAGTAGTAAAGGTAAGTAGAATCAGTGGTGGGTTGCCCCCAGTTCGGACCGGTTCGCAAGAACCGGTAGTAAAACCAGTGGAAGGCTCCGCCCACTGACCCAGCTGTCATCAAAGTTGATCTGCACATGCGCAGAAGAGAGCATGAGTGTGCGGGCACGATGCAAACCGGTAGTAAAGGTAAGTAGAACCCACCCCTGAGTAGAACCCACCCCTGGAATAGTTGTTGGGTGTCAGTGAATGCTGGCATGCCATCCAAACATCATGGTGTGTCACCTATGACATGCATGTCATAGGTTCGCCATTACGGTGTATAGTCATCTCAACTGCAATGGTAGAGGCAGTTTGGTGTAATGGTTAAGACATTTTTCTAGAAACCAGGAACCCTGAGTTCTAGTCCTATCTTAGACATGAAGATGACCCTGGATCAGTCACTATGTCTCAGCCCTAAGAAGGAGGGCAAATCACTTTTCTATTCTCCCCACTCCCACTAAAATGTCCTTAGCGTCACCAGGAACCCTGCTTCTCTCAAGAGTGCCTTGCTTATTATCCACCTAAAGTGTAAGTGGAAAGCCCACAAGACTGTAAAAAAAAAATTCTCTTTGTCCCTTGTGAGAATTTAGGAGTCTCTTTTGAGAGCCGGTTAGACACAGGTAGAGGAGGAAATTCATTTCATTTGGATTTCAATTTGCCCTCTTGAACCATCATGCAGACTCCAGAATGCACTCGTTCACATGCTGAAATCCCCATCGTTCAGAATTCACTAGGGCCAATTCCAACTTTAAAAAAAGGCATGTCACACTGTAGGTTTATTTTAATAAGGGAATGAAAGGGCATCCCAAATTGTATTTATATTAAGGAAATTTTCCTTGCAAAATGTTGACACGCAAGGAGAACTATGTATATTTCGGATGCATGTTTTCCTGGTTGCAAACGGAATTGAAGTTGGGAAGATGAATTTAACGGTGGGCAAAAGAGGAACCAGATAAAATTGAAACAGGCTGATATGCTGATTCCTTCTTTGAACCCGTTCTCCTACACTATGCTTGACATATGCACCCTGTATGCCTGGTACCATACAGCCAGGGTGAGAAAGCTTTGTATTTTCTTCCCATTGTTATTGGACTCCAAGTTCCATCAGCTCCAGCCAGTTTGTCAAGGTTGGTGGAGAAAAAAGCCAACAATAGTTAAAAACCTAGAGATCCTCTAAAACTGCCATAGAGGACAACTAGTCTCTCTGCATCATCATTTGCGTGCACATACACATATTATCTTTAACACAGAGATGTGAAAATCCAAAGTTACACATCTCCATATTAGCATCATGCAGGATGTCCCATGCCTGACTCAACTTGACCCTTTGAACTCAGCTTCTCAGCCATGCCGTAGGGGAATGGAATGTTGAATGGGACACATCGGCTTGTGTATGTATCAGAGAGAATGTCTGGGCTTAAATGATCAAATGGGTCGAACCCTTTTCCAAAGCATCAAAAGACAAGACAAGAAACAATGGATGGAAACTAACCAAGGAGAGAAGCAACTTAGAACTAAGGAGAAATTTCCTAACGGTGAGAGCAATCAACCAGTAGAACAGCTTGCCTTCAGAAGTTATGGGTGCTTCATCATTGGAGGGTGTCAACCATTTTTCTGAAATGGTATAGGGCCGTGATGGCGAACCTATGGCACGGGTGCCACAGGTGGCACGCGGAGCCATATCTGTGGGCACGTGAGCGATGCCCTAGCTCAGCTCTAGCACGCATGTGCGCACTGGCCAGCTGATTTTTGGGCCTTCCAGGCCCACTGGAAGTCAGGAAATGGGCCATTTCCGGCTTCCAGAGGGCCTCTGGGGGGGTGGGGAAGGCTGTTTTCACCCTCCCCAGGCTCCAAGAAAGCCTCTGGAGTCTGGGGAGGGCAAATAATGGGCCTACCGGGCCTATTGGGCCCACCGCTAAGGGGGTCGCGTGCGCATGCGTGGGGGTGCAGGGTGTCATTGAATTTTGGGTGTGGGCACTCACGCACGCAACGCCCCCACGCTCCCCACGCTTTTGGCACGCAATGGCAAAAAGGTTAGCCATCACTGGTATAGGGTCTCCTGCTCGAGCAGGGGGTTGGACTAGAAGACCTCCACGGTCTCTTCAAACTATGTTATTCTATGAAATTCTATGATGCTGCCTCTTGGTTAGTCAAAATCTGGATCTCTCCGTAACCTAGCTAAAACACACACACAGCAAGAATGCCCCCTAGCGGTTTGCTGTCATACTAAATAATGGTCACTAATGAAATTATTACAAATCCAAAAAATAGCAATTTTCAGGCTTATTATAAAAAGCAACTACTGTCAAAAATTATTAATAATCATGATGACAGTTGTTATTATAAACCCATTATGCACTTCACAAACTATTATCTTGGGTCTGTCAGAACACAAACTGGAACTCAGGCGTTTAACAATGCAAAGTGACAGCTTTTGAATATTGCTCTCCAAGATGTGCTAGCCCTTATCTGCTTTGGAAAGCCGCAGTAGGCTGAACTACTTATTTATTGCTATTATTTATCTGCTGCCTTTGAATGACTGTAAGCGGCTTACAACAATACATTAAAAACATCCATAAAATCTAAAATGTTACAAATACATAATCATTTTTTTTTTTTTAAATGTTGCTTCCATAAAACTCATTCAGCAAAAGATCCATGGAACAGTAAACTCTTCAGTTGTTTTGTTTTGTTTTTAAATAATAAAAGGGTGGGAACTGACTGGCCTTCTAGGTGCAAGTTATTCCAACATGAGGGACTGGCACTGAAGACACATAGGCCTTAATCCACTAAACTCTCCAGGGTTGACTGCTTGAAGCATGTCCTCTAAGCCAAAAAGTACAGGATGGGGAACCTGGAGTGAAGACAGGCATTTGGGGACCACCGTGGTGGCACAGCGGTTAGAATGCAGTACTGCAAGCTTCTTCTGCTGACTGCCGGCTGCCTGCAATTCGATTCTCACTGGCTCAAGGTTGACTCAGCCTTCCATCCTTCCAAGGTGGGTAAAATGAGGACCCAGATTGCTGGGGGCAATATGCTAACTGTGTAAACTGCTTAGAGAGGGCTGTAAAGCCACAATGTAAAGCACTGTAGAAGTCTAGGTGCTAAGTGCTATAATGCTCATTCAAGGGATGACCTCTCTCAGTGGTTTAATGAGGATGCTAAAGAAGATGTCCTTGTTTTTGCTTGGCAGGTTGTGAATAGTCTAAAGACTGGAAGACAGCATGGCCCTGACCAGCGCCTTCAAGGCTGTAACCAATATGCCCGGACTGATCATCTGGAGAGTTGAGGTGGGATAAATGCAGCTCTTGCAACGTCCACTTGAAGGTTTCTTTCCTCTCCCAGATTCACTGTTGAATGTTGACCATTTCGTTCCATGTTGGGCCTTTTTAGAACCTGATGTCTAGGTAACATCCTGGCTAGATTGTAAAGGTGTTTGCCAATCATACGATTGCACTATATGGACTGGCTCATTCATCTGGAAGAAATTTGATGTGTCTGAGATTAAATCTGAGTGTTAAATGTACTTTCCCCCACCATCACTGTTTGATGAATAAAGTTTATGAAAATAGTAGACTCTAGAAGTTTAAAACCTCCAAAAAACAAATAAACCCCACCTTGCAAAATACTTATAAAATAGACACAAGGGTCTTGTAGTCAGCTTCTTTTAAAATTGAATGTAAAAGATTCGGGCGCTTATGTTTTGGGACAGAATTAGATGGCTTTTGCAGGCAAAGGATAACAGACAATTCAACCCCTCTCTCCCCAAATTAGAGAAGACCTGGTGAAATATTCATAGTGTAAGAACAAATATATCAGTCACTGACCTCTTTCCCTTGTTCCCACATGGCATTTTAGGGGGAAATGGAAAAAAAAAAGTAATGTTTTTCTACAGAGTGTCTACTTTTCTGCAACATCTGACTGTAGCCAGATCCAGAGAACTGACCTAATGCACCCATATTTGATTTTGGATTCAGAGTTTATCAGTCAGATAGTCCTCGACTCACAATAGTTCATTTAGTGACCATTCAAAATTACAATGGTATTAGGAAAAGTGTCTTTTAAGACTATTGCGCCATCCCTCTGGTCAAACGATCAAAATTCAGACGCTTGGCAACTGACTCATATTTATGATGGTTGCAGTGTCCCGGGGGCATGTGATCACTTTTTGCAAACTAAGCCAGATTCCCTTAATAACCATGTTACTAACTGAACAACTGCAGTGATTCACTTAATAAATGTGGCAAGAAAGGTTGTAAAATGGGGCAGAACAACTTTCTCACTTAGCAAAAGGCATTTTGAGCTCAATTATGATTGTAAATTGAGGACTACTTGTACACTTCTGTACCAGATGGGATGGTAATAGCTTTGAAGTTGCTATTCTTGTTCTGTGTCATTGCACCGAAACCTTGGCAATTTATTGAAAATTCTCCAGATGTCTATCCGGAAACGCCATTCTACTTTCTGAGCGTTCCTTAAATAGATCATTAAAGCCAAAGTAAATAATAGAAATGGAAGTCTGGTACACACTTAATTACAGTAGAAGAAAGCTGCCCTGAATATACTTATTGGCTTCAGGAACGAGGGATGCTTGAGGGTTGGAGACATTGGGCCATGGTGGCGCAGTCATGCCGCAGTGGTTAGAATGCAGTATTGCAGGCTACTTCTGCTGACTGCCGATTGCCAGCAGTTTAGTAGTTCGAATCTCACCAGGCTCAAGGTTGACTCAGGCTTCCATCCTTCCGAGATGGGTAAAATGAGGACCCAGATTATTGGGGGCAATAGGCTGACTCTGTAAACCGCTTAGAGAGGGCTGTAAAGCACTATGAAGCGGTATATAAGTCTAATTGCTATTGCTATTGGGCAGAGACCCAATGGGTCAAGATCTTGACTGTAGCCATGGTTTTATTTGGGCACATCTTTTAATGGTATGTTCTTCTTTTCAGAAAATGGATCTAGTATTGGTGCCTCCCCAAACTCATGGCAACTTCTATGAAGGTGACTGCTATGTTCTCCTTTCAGTAAGTAACCTGAAAGTTGGCTATGATGCATTTCTGTACAATGTAACTTTTGCAGGGGGTGGGTGGGTGTTGTATCTGCCACATACTCAAAAGACTATATTTGCAATCATAGGCAAAACACCAAATATTATGGTGTCATATGCCTATGAGCGCTATGTAACTCCAGAAAAAGACAAGTGATCCACTCCCAGGACTGACTGTTAGGACAGGCAGTGAAAAGCACAGCAAAAGAAAGACTTTACGCTCTAAGCTAATGGTTCTTCCATCTTTAGAGAAGTGTTTCTCAAGCTTGGCAGCCTGAAGATGTGTAGATTTCAATGCCCAACTGGCTGGGGAATTCTGGGAGTTGAAGGCCATACATCTTCAAGCTGCCAAGGTTGAAAAACATGCTTTAAAACCTGGAGTTTGAACCTCAGATTATCTGCAAATAAAGTTGTGCTGTTAAATTGTCTAGCAGTAATATTGATGTACCACTAGGATTAAAAAATATTTTTGGGCTTTGGGTACAAACTCACCGGAATACTAAAATGGAAGCATCCCAGATACTCAGTTAAGTCCTTCTTTAATTTTCTGAAGGAACATAAAAGGTAAGGGTAAATCCAGCTGTTTACAATCCCCAAGTATTCAACTTCGATTTATGTTATGCACCATAACCTTCATCCTATCCACAGACCCGTAAATTGGGCAGCATCCTTTCCTATGATGTTCACTACTGGATTGGAAGCTGCTCCTCACGAGATGAACAGGGCTCTGCTGCCATTTATACCATCCAACTGGACGACTATCTTGGTGGAGTCCCAGTGCAGCACCGGGAGGTGCAAGGCTATGAATCTGAGCTCTTCAAGGGCTACTTTAAGAAAGGGGTCATGTGAGTATGCTTGATCTTTGCCGATAGGCTGAAAAGATCATTTGAGAAGAAGGCCTTGAGGGTGGGGTGGGGAGTAAGCTTTCCTTAATGGTGAATATGATGTGTGTCTGTGTGCACATGATGGCTGGGGAATAGAAATAGAAATAATAGAAATAGAATATTTTTTTATTGGGCACATGTGATTGGACACACAAGGAATTTGTCTCCAATGCCTAAGCTCTCAGTGTACATACAAGCAACAAGTGATAAATCATGATTATAATCATAAAATACATTCATCATAAATCATAAGATACAATACTCAGTGATAGTCATAAGACACAATCAACATAAATCATACTAGGAATCTAGGATACTAAATAAAACAATATAAATTGTAGGATACAAGCCACAAAGTTATAGTCATAAGAAGATAAGGAATAGGTAATTAATAGAAAAGATGAGAAGGATAATAGTAATATAGCTCTAGTAGACAGTGTTGGGATTCAAAATTTTTAACTACTGGTTCTGTGGGCATGGCTTGGTGGGCGTGGCATGGTTTGGCAGGTGTGGCTTGGTGGGCATGACAGGGGAAGGATACTGTAAAATCTCCATTCCCTCCCCACTTCAGGGGAAGTTTACTGCAAAATCCCCATTTTCTCCTGATCAGCTGGGACTCGGGTAGGGTTGCCAGGTGTCCACTATTTGAGTGGATAGTCCACTTTTTTCACATTATGTTCACTATTTTTTTTATTTTTTATTTTTAAATTTCATTTATATGCCGCCCTTCTCCGGAGACTCAGGGCGGCTTACAATGCGTTAAGCAATAGCCTTCATACTTTTGTATATTTATACAAAGTCAGCTTATTGCCCCCACAAACTGGGTCCTCATTTCACCTACCTTAGAAAGGATGGAAGGCTGAGTCAACCTTGAGCCTGGTAAGATTCGAACCAGCAGTAAATTGCAGGCAGCTGTGTTAATAACAGGGTGCGTAGACCACTGTACTATCAAGGCTCTTCTCTTTTTTTCACAAAATAGTGGACATTTTTTTTATTCAAAAGCTTTACTCAGCAGATAATGCATCGGTCAATTATGGAGTGAACAAATCTGTTTACCAAAAATTATTGCTGGAAAATGACAATATTGTAGCTGCTCATTGCAATAATCACATTTTACACAACAGCGCAAAAAATGCATTAAAGCAGTTATCTTTTGATATCGAAAATGTGGTGCTGAAGGTTTTTGCCGAATTTTCGAATTCTGTGAAGAAACGAGAAGAGTTGAAATCATTCTTTGAGTTTTGCGAGTCAGAGTTCCATGAAGTTTTGTGCCATGTTCCAACAGGTTGGTTAAGTTTGTTTAAAGCGGTCGAAAGACTTCTTTTAAACTGGATACCTCTAAAATCGTATTTTATTTCTCTTGGATCTCATGAGTGCCATAAGATTATCTGGAACCTTATTTCGGATCAGGAAAATGAACTCGCAAAGGACGATGAACCAACAATTTCAGAATTGTATTTATATTTCACGCACTTCTTCATGTCAATAATACAAGACACCCTACTGAAGCTGGAAAGCAAGAAAATTCTTGCATGTGATCTTTACATTATCATGTGTAAGCTGCGTGATTCTTTGCAAAAAAAATACGATGAGCAGTTTTTTGGAATGAAAGTTTTATTTGCCTTACGTAAAAAACATTTGCCTGAGAATGCCGTGCAAAAGTTTAAGAAAGAAGCCATCAACGTGTATCAAAGAGCCATTGCGTACCTAGAAAAGTGGTATAATTTCACCGATTCAGTATATGAGACGCTAAGTTGTTTCAATCTAATTGATCGCAATAATACTCCAACTTTAGAAGAAATGATGAACATCTGGTTATTATCTCCATGGCGAGAAGAACTTCCACCCAACACTCTCTTCAATGAAATTTCTGCCTTAGAAGAAATTTATGTTCATCTGCAGGGCGATTCATCCCTTGATAAGTGGACGTACTTTTTCAAGAAAGAGCCAGCTCCGAGTTTACTGAAACTGTTCCAGTATTGTGCATCAATTCCAGTATCAAATGCAAAGGTTGAGCGAATTTTCAGCATCATGGGAAATTTGTGGACTGACGAACGTAACCGACTGCTTGTACCATCAGTTCGAAGTGAACTTTGTATATTTTTTAATATTTCTCAACGTTGTACTGAAATTAAAGAATTATTCCTTAAACACAAATAATTGATCAAAGCTGCGCAGTCAAATAAAAAATACACACAACAGCAAAATAAAATGTAATTTAATATTTTACATATTATTATAATATATTTGATGTTTTGAATTTTAAGTAAAGTTTTAAAGTGATTATTTTAATACATGTTAAAATGTTTGTAAGAAAATATATAATTTAATTGTAATTTTTTTTTTTTACTACTTAACCCCCCCACCCCCGCTTGTCCGCTATTTTTTGGAAGCAGACCTGGCAACCCTAGACTCGGGAGGCGGAGAATAGATAGGGGCGGGGCCAGTCAGAGGTGGTATTTACCGGTTCTCTGAACTACTCAAAATGTCCACTACCAGTTCTCCAGAACTGGTCAGAACCTGCTGAATACCACCTCTGCTACTAGGTAGTTTGACAATGTTGTGGGAATTAGTTGTTTAGCAGAGTGATGGCATGGGGGGGAAAACATTTTTCCCCATGTATTTGCTTCAGTGTCAGTTATGGCACTTCATAGCATAAAATTGCTGAAGGACACTTTGATCTGCTGATCATCTATTGCAGAAGAATTATTTTCTTTCCACAATATGCCTTTTGCTTTTATTAAAAATACCTGTGAGCTGAATTTACAGGATATGCATTACTTAATCGAACCACTAGATGGGGATAGTCACACCACAGTAGGTGCAAACAACAGGCTTTCCCACTGTGGATTTAAAATATCCTCCATCCATCCTTGACAGTAACTGACAGAGAACTATACTGGTGGGAGTTGGTTAACTCCGTTCCTGATCTCTAGCCCATCTCCACTTTCTCTGTTCCCAGTCACTGCAATCCCCTGAATTCTCCTGAAACAATTAGCCACAAAGCCTCTCTCACACACACAGGTGGTATTAGTTGTATAAGTCTCTAAGGCAGTGGTGAAATCCAATTTTTTTTACTACCGGTTCTGTGGGCGTGACTTGGTGGGCATGGTGTGGCTTGGTGGGTGTGGCACGGAACGGATACTGCAAAATCTCCATTCCCACCCTACTCCTGAGGGAAGGATATTGCAAAATCTCCAATCCCACCCCACTCTGGGGCCAGCCAGAGGTGGTATTTGCCGGTTCTCCAAACTACTCAAAATTTCTGCTACCGGTTCTCCAGAACCTGTCAGAACCTGCTGGATTTCAGCCCTGCTCTAAGGGTCATCTTTAGCAAAATTAAGTTTTCTTAATCCTCAGTAACTGTTATCCAGCTTGTCTGGCTTTCATATCTTTTTCTTTTTCCTCTAACTTGGGACAGCTACAAGAAAGGAGGTCGGGCATCTGGCTTCAACCATACGGAGACCAATGTCTACAATGTCAAGCGGCTTCTACATGTCAAAGGAAAAAGGAACGTTATGGCCAGAGAGGTAAGTTTGAGACCCAACTGTGGTTTGACTCCTGCATTTCACATAAACCACGCGCTATGATTGACTGCATCTTTTGATCATTCCCTGTTTGCTCTTGTATGCTCCTCATCTGCAGGTGGAGATAAGCTGGGACAGCTTTAACCTTGGTGATGTATTCCTCCTAGATCTGGGTAAAATCATTGTCCAGTGGAATGGTCCAGAAAGCAACAAGCAGGAGCGGCTGAAGGTAGATACTGACCAAAAGGGTAGCAGGGCTGCTTGGATTATGGTACTTCTTCTCAGCTCCATCTGAGAGTCTATGACACACAGGAATTTTGCAAAACTTTCTCTTTGTTCATGTCTATGGAGATTCTCAGTCATCCAGGTCATGGTAGTCCCAAAGGTGCTTTTTCAAGAGGCAACTGGACTTTCTGGTTTTTCTTTGAAGACGTTTCGCTTCTCATCCAAGAAGCTGAACTGAAGAAGCTTCTTGGATGAGAAGTGAAACGTCTTCAAAGAAAAAACAAGAAAGTCCAGTTGCCTCTTGAAAAAGCACCTTTGGGTTTCTCTTTGTTCCTGTTGTCCCTGAGTCAGGCATGTCCTTTCTTGGAGTGGGGAAGAAAATAATTCCCTTCCTTAGGGACAAGGAAAAAATGGTAAGACAAATGGAAGGCAAACTCTTTTGTTATATTTGTTTCAATATCATCATGAATGTAAGTTTTATAGAACTATTGTTTTTATATTTTTATATTTTTTTAAAAAAAATTATTGAAAATTATTAAAAATTACAGAAAAAAATAGCAATATGAATTGAATTGCAGAGAGTGATATAATACATATAGAGTTTTAAGGCATCAATTTTCGTCTAGAAATAGTACAAACCTCCATTAAACCAAATCATCAAAAAGAGAAAAGATTATCCAGAAGAAAAAATTCTCAACTGCCATGCAATATTCCTATAAATATTTATGCCCAGTCACACTAAGATTATTATTTTACATTCTTCTTCAGATTTCTTTTTTGCAGCCAAGCATACCACCAGTCCCAACTCATATATAGCTCCGATTCTTGTCTATCTCGCAAGAGTCCGGTAAGCTTGTCTGCCTCTGCACAATCCATGATCTTTGCGGTTGACATAGCCTCCGATGGGATATTTTTGGATTTCCATTCTTGCGCAAACGAACTATTGTTTTTATAGATCAGCTTCTGTGGATATAGAACTTTGAGCTGAAGATCTTATTCCAAATCCAGAAATTGCTAGGATAAAGAATGGGGTTGTCCCAAACTAAAAACTAAATTTAATATTTAATGAAATCATTTCCTATTATTTTAATATACATTAAATCAATGTCATTATCAAGATTAATTTTCACGTGTTTAACCATTTCTCCCTCTTATCATATGCAAATGTAGATTTTAAGGGCAGCATTTAGTATTGGGTGCGGGTCCTCTCTGAGCTTGTTTGCTTTCCTGCAGATGTTTCATTACCAAACTAGGTAACATAATCAGTGCCTAGTTGGTAATGAAGTGTCTGCAAGAAAACAACCAAGCTCTGAGAGCAGCAAGGAAACACCCCCCCATTTCAATCCTGAGTTACAAATATTCTCTTCTATTTAATGTCGTTTTGGAGGATCATACTTAAGCCTTTTGCGCCTATGTGAATTTCTAGGGCTTCGTCTTATTTTTCATTTTTCATTTTATTAAATTTGTATACCGCCCTACTCCCGAAGGACTCAGGGCGGTGAACAGCCGTAAAATAAAACATATAGATACAAAATTTAAAATAGAGATAAAACTAATTAAATAAATTTGGCTGAACCATTTTAAAACCCCAATAAATTAAAACCAAATTTAAAATTCCATTTAAAAAGAGGAAAAATTTAGGTCAGGCCAGCTTGATGGAAAAGGAACGTCTTAAGCGCGCGACGGAAGGTATGCAGATCCGGAATCCTCCGTATCTCCGGGGGGAGCTCGTTCCAGATCGTAGGTGCCCCCACAGAGAAGGCTTTCCCCCTGGGGGCCACCAGTCGACATTGTTTGGCCGACAGCACCCAGAGGAGCCCCTCTCTATGGGAGCGTACTGGTCGGTGGGAGGCTATTGGTGGCAGCAGGCGGTCCCGTAAATAGCCAGGTCCTAAGCCATGGAGCGCTCTGAAGGTGATAACCAAAACCTTGAAGCGCACTCGGAAGACCACCGGGAGCCAGTGCAGCTCGTGCAGGAGAGGCGTTACATGGGAGCGCCACGTCGCTCCCATCACCACCCGCGCGGCCACACTCTGCGCCAGTTGGAGCCTCCGAGTGCTCCTCAGGCGGAGCCCCATGTAGAGAGCGTTACAATAGTCCAGACGGGAGGTGACGAGGGCATGAGTGACCGTGCATAACGAGTCCCGATCCAGAAAGGGACGCAACTGGCGAATCAGGCAGACCTGATGAAAAATCCTCCCGGTCACGGCCATCAAGTGCTCTTCTAAAGTCTTATGTATCTGTGGTGTACATGAAGCCACACACAGCTAAAAGAAGTTATGAAATGAGCTATATTTGCTTATGGTAACACCATGGCAAGCAAAACTCAGAGGAAGAGTGGATGATTAGCATGCAAAAGGTCTTGGGTTCAATCCCTTGCAATTTCAGAAAAGGCAGAGACAATTTGAAATTACCTGAAGGACCATCTCTTCCCTGAGGGACATCCACTGGTCCTATCAGGTCCACAGGGAGACATGCTGTGGGTACCGTCTGCATTCCATCTGACAGGATCTAGGAGATGACTGTTTTCTGCCATGGCATTCATCTTCTTACACATAATACTTCCTGTAGTGAGGTTAGCCCCAACCCTTATGGCTGTCCATAAAGTTCTCAAAATGTGTTTCTTTTCAGCAAGCCTGGGGAGCACCTGGTAATAGGAAACCTGCATGCTGGTTATATTGCTTGTAAACATATTCCCTCTCATGGTCTTCTTTAGCCATATTTATATTTTTAATCCCCATCTGGGCTCCAAGATCACCGCAGATGGGGACTGCAGCCAAGAAATTAAAAGACGCTTGCTCCTGGGAAGGAAAACTATGGTAAACCTAGACAGCATACTAAAAAGCAGAAACATCACCCTGCCAACAAAAGTGCGTATAGTCAAGGCTATGGTTTTCCCAGTTGCAATGTATGGCTGTGAAAGTTGGACCATAAGAAAGACTGAGCACCAACGAATTGAGGCCTTTGAACTATGGTACTGGAGAAGACTCCTGCGAGTCCCTTGGACTGCAAGGCGATCAAACCGGTCAGTCCTAGAGGAGATCAACCCTGACTGCTCTTTAGAAGGCCAGATCCTGAAGATGAAACTCAAATCCTTTGGCCACCTAATGAGAAGGAAGGACTCACTGGAGAAGACCCTAATGCTGGGAAAGATTGAGAGCAAAAGAAGAAGGGGACGATAGAGAATGAAGTGGCTGGATGGAGTCACTGAAGCAGTCAGCGTGAGCTTAAATGGACTCCAGAGGATGGTAAAGGACAGGAAGGCCTGGAGGAACATTGTCCATGGGGTCACGATGGGTCAGATACGACTTTGCAACTAACAACAACAAGAACAACATACTTTTAATCGGTTTGCAAAATGTTTTAATTCTTGGTTTTATTGTAGGGTCATTTTGGGTGAGATGAATAGCTCTATAACTTTGACAAATAATAAATAAATTTCCTAATATGGCACATAGAGAATCAATGCCACTCAGAATCAGGTGAACTGAGCTAGACTGGTCAATAATCTAATTTCATATGAGGTGACTTCCCATGTTCCTTCTCTCTTTCTTAGGCTATGCTTCTTGCCCAAGATATCCGCGACAGAGAACGTGGAGGCCGTGCTGAAATTGGAGTCATAGAGGGTGACGATGAAGAAGCCAGTTCAGATTTGATGAAAGTGTTGGAGAGTGAGCTGGGAGAAAGGACTCAAGAAATCAAACCTGCCATTTCTGATGAGATGGTGGACCAACAGCAGAAGGCCAGCCTCTTCCTCTATTGGTGTGTTGAAAATTTTTACTCGTGGCCAAGACTTGACCATAGTTGTTATTGATGGAGCAATTGCACGACTGGGATGGATTGTGAAGGTTGATGAAACTTCCATTGAAAAAATGTTAAAGATAACCTAGATGGGTCTGGATTGGAAGAAAGCAAAAACTGCCAACTTTAGCTTTCAGCAACACTTTGAAAAGGAACGGAAACATGAGATTTTGGGGAAACTGGAGAATCATGCATTGAAGCTTATAGAATTTGGTGTGTCAAGGCAAGGAAAGAGGCAGATTGGAGTAGATGGCAACCAAAGGGAAGGATGTGGAGCTAACACTGCAGGGTGATGGTAAAGCCAGAATAATATCAGTCAGGCAAGAAAAGCTGGAATAAATATGTCAATCAAGATAAAATACTAAATCTTATTGGTGCAAATTTGTAGGCCTGTGAATGGTTTCAAAGCCAAACCAAAATTATCTCTGAAGCTACTGTAGTTATCTTTCAAACTATCTCTGAAGTTTATTGGAACTTCTTCACTGATGCTACTTACTTGATAGGTCGCTATTTTTCTAGATTTTTGTTTTGCTTTAAATAAGATCTATAAAATTATAGTCAGAAAGTAACTTAACATCCATTTCGGCTCTAAGTCAGGGTTATATACTTGCTGAACATTCACAAATCATTCCACTTTGCCAGACTGTAGTTAATACAATCACAAACTAATTAAAGGTAAAGGTAAATGTTCCCCTCGCACATATGAGCTAGTCATTCCCCACTCTAGGGGGCGGTGCTTATCTCCATTTCAAAGCCAAAGAGCCAGCGCTGTCCAAAGACGTTTCCATGGTCATGTGGCCGGCATGACTAAATGCCAGAGGCACACGGAACGCTGTTACCTTCCCACCAAAGATGGTCCCTATTTTTCTACTTGCCTTTTTTACATGCTTTTGAACTGCTAGGTTGGCAGAAGCTGGGACAAGTAACGGGAGCTCACCCCGTTACGCGGCACTAGGGATTCGAACCGCTGAACTGCCGACCTTTCGATCGACAAGCTCAGCGTCTTCGCCACTGAGCCACCGTGTCCCTCACACAAACTAACTACCAAAGTATTAAAACAGAGAAGAAACAGCTAATGAATCACACAGCTGAATGATGGTCTCTCTGGATGGATTCAGACATGCTTATGCATCAGTTATTTATAGTAACTTGGGTAGTCCTTGCATTAGAGATGAAATGGTAATTGTCTCTATTGAAACGTGTCAGAATGGGAAGTATTGATATAAGTATTTAATTTGTGATGGTTAACTTACCCTTAATCAATCAATTAATTAACATTTACTTGCATGGCCTCACGCTCATACTTCACACTGGATACTCCAGGAAGAATTAATCATACCTGTAAGAAATTCTAAAAGAAATAGTTCAGGAATTCTGCCATTTCCAGCACTCAAACTAACCAAACAAACAATCTTGTCTTCTTTTCTAGTGTTACAGACTCTGGAGGAGAAATAGAAATTACAGAAGAAGCCAAACGTCCTCTCAGGCAGGAATTATTAAACCACAATGTAAGTCTAAGATTGACATGGCATAAATGGTGCTAAACTGAGCTTCTTAGCTCTAGTACAGGGATGTGAAACTCAATTTCATTGAGAGCCGCATCACGGTTGTGTTTGACCTCAGGGGGCCAGGTTGGTTGTGGTCAGGGTGGGCGTGGCCAGCTCAACGTCACTCGTGTTGGGTAGCCCTGTGGTGGCCCGAGCATTCTGCCAGCGAAAACTGGCTCCCGAGCTCCATTTTCGCTGGCAGAGCCATTGTGGGCCGATCCTTCGCTGTTTCCAGGTTGGCCCCACGGGCCAGATCTAAGCACCCCACGGGCCGGATCCAGCGCCTGGGCCTTGAGTTTGACACCCCTGCTCTAATACATCAACAGAGTAGCCTGTTGGATTATTACATAAAGTGGACTGAAGCCCTACGTTCTTTTGCTGACGGTGTTTTCCTAGAAATATTTAACTAAAATCCAAACATATGGCAAACATATGATGACACAAGATTTTGGAGAGATAAGTTTGTGTTTGCTATGGTCAATTTAATCAGTTAGTCAGAAAGCCCTATTTTCTGCCAAATGATACTCTTGAACATTAATAACATAGCTTGGGTTTGCACAATTGGCTAGGCTAAAACGTGATTGGCTGAGTTGTATCTCAGTGTGTTGTGTGAATACAGCTGGGGATATGTGAATGCTACAAGTGGAAATTTTTCTCCACTTGTCTGTCAGTTGCGGATCCCTACAATAAACTTGACCTTATCCTGCTACCATACAAAATATATCAAATATTTTTGCCCACTGTTCAATTTAGGGTTGGTGTTTGACAGGGGCCTTAGTTTAGTAGCGGATACCTATTTTGTTCATGAGGGATTTGTGCTTCAGCCTTTGCTGAAGAGGGATTTCTGGTAAGACTAAGTGTCAGGTTTCGATGTCGCCTCAACCTGCATTTACTCTAGTGCTGACACTAAGAACTCCTGCCTTAAAAACTTGGAGAACTGAGCCAGGTGGATGAATGATCCAAGCTGTGTAGAGGCATTTTCCTATAGTCTTTTTGTCAGGGGTGCGTGCAGGAAATTAGGATTCTTAATTTTTATCAATTTCACAATTGCTGTAAAACCAATTCAGCCAGTGGTGAAATCCATTTTTTATACTATCAGTTCTGTGGGCGTGGCTTGGTGGGCGTGGCAGGGGAAGGATACTGCAAAATCTCCATTCCCACCCCACTCCTGAGGGAAAGATACTGCAAAATCCCCATTCCCTCCCCACTCCTGAGGGAAGGATACTGCAAAATCTCCCGTCCCACCCCACTCTGGGACCAGCCAGAGGTGGTATTTGCCAGTTCTCCGAACTACTCAAAATTTCCGCTACCGGTTCTCCAGAACCTGTCAGAACCTGCTGGGTTTCACCCCTGAATTCAGCGGCCCATGAAATCCATTTTTGCACTGATTTGAACTTTTTTTTTTGCAATAAGTGATTTACACTATTTATACCATACTCTTAATGATCTCCTTTGGGCTTTAGGATTGCTACATTCTGGATCACAGCGGGATGAAAATCTATGTCTGGAAGGGGAAAGGAGCCACTAAACTGGAGAAACAAACAGCCATGTCGAAAGCCTTGGTATGGTGGAGTAATCCATTCCAATTGAAATGGCCGCTTCCCAGTTCTTTCTCTTTTAAAAACTAGATACTAAATTAAGATTTAGATTTCTTAACGTGGTACTTTAAAACGTAAAGCTTACATGCTCCAGTTGCTAGTGGTGTGAAATATTTTTAAAAATTGTAACACACTTGTGTGTTTGTTTGTTTTTTAAAGATCAGTGTTAATTTGCATCAGGCTCTCTTCTAATAGAACAACCCAAACCTTTGCAGATTGTACACATACAGTAATCACTAGACAGAGCAGGATCTTCAACAGGCCTATTGTACGCATGAGCTATTGCTCAGATCTGCAGGGGTGAAACTCTGAATCAGCCCTATTAAGACAGTAGAGTGAGAACCTTATGTAGCTTTGTTGCCATCTTGTAGTTGTCTGGCTTTTTGCAGCCCAGATATGATAATATATCTAAGAAAAATTGTTGGGGAGAAAAGGCAACTATATACTGGTACATCTATCATACATTTCCCTTTTGGGTTCTGCAGTGTTACAAAAACAGCAGAAAAGAAGTAAGAAATAGTAAGCCAAAAAAATACAGCATATGGTTAATAATAAAAAATAAAAAACTGATAAAACTGATAAGAACATTTTAATCGTAAAAGAAAAAGGAAAGGATATATATGTTTGTGTGTGTATATCTATATATCTATATCTATATTTATAAATCTATCCATCTATCCATCTATCCATCTATCTATATGTTGATATAGATGTACCCTGTTTCCCCCAAAATAAGACATCCCCTGATAATAAGCCCAATCAGGCTTTTGAGCGCATGGCAATAAGGCCAAGCGCTTATTTCAGGGTTCAAAAAAATATAAGACAGGGTCTTATTTTCGGGGAAACACGGTAGATGTAGATGTAGATATGATTTATACTATCACTGTTCACTCTATTACTGTGGAACTTTTTCTCATGGCAAACTGTCTTTGCCCCCACACCTTCCATACACACTACTTTGGGTCTTCCCTTTTATTTTTTTAACTTTTGTAGGATTTTGTCATCTCTGTCCAACCACACCTTCACTTCGTCATCTTCTCCTTTCCGTCGACCTGTTCTCCTAAGTCATTCTTTCTATATAACCCAATTACGTCAATAGACTTCCTTCCAGCTAATCACCGATTTGGAGTCAATCCATCTTAATTCATCACCCATTCAGAAAACTCTCTTTTATCATACACACTTCGGATATACTCCATTTCATTGCATTCGACTTACTTTATGTTTCTCAAGACCCATACAATTGTCACTTCCACAGAATCAAGTCGGCAGAATCATGCTCATATACTGTAAATAACCATTTTCACTTCTGTTATCTAATTTGACAGAACAGATCAGTTACTCCTCACAACTTTTCTATTAACAAACATTCGTCAATGTTCTGTTGAAATGCAAAAGCCAGATTTACTGAAAGCAATATGTTTCAACATTGACAACTTTAAGATGTGTGGACTTCAATCCCCAGAATTCCCCAACCAGTTTCCTAAGTCTACACATCTTAAAGTTGCCAACACTGAATTAGGGTGATAATAGTTAGGGTGTAAACAGAGTTGTTATGCTGTTTGTCTTGTTCCTATAGGAATTTATTAGGCAGAAAGGCTATTCTTCTAGCACCAATGTGGAGACTGTGCATGATGGAGCAGAATCTGCCATGTTCAAGCAGCTGTTTCAAAACTGGACAGTCCAGGAACAGACTGTAGGGCTAGGAACAGCCCACAACGTGGGAAGAATCGGTAAGAAAGATCTTGTTGCTGAATATGATGCTGTATGCCATCTGAAAAGAGAATTTCATAACATCCTGATCTGATTTTTTTCCTGTCGTTGAAACCATCTTGTAACAAGGCTACAGAATCCCAGGGCTACAAAAATTCAGACGGCCATTAGATGGCACCAAAGAATTATAGAGCTCTCTGGGTCTTTTTGCTGCTATTTAGTGATCAACTCAAGTCATAGAGAGCCAATTTGGTATACTAGTTAGGCGCTGCTGGGCTAAATGGTCACGAAAGCCGGCTGGGCGGCTTTGCAGCCTAATTTACCTCACAGGGCTATTGTGGGGAAAATAGGGGGTCGGAACATTATATGTGCCATCTTGAGTTGTAGAAACTAAAGGTAAAATCTAAATGTAATTATTTCCATGCTGAAATCATCTCATCAACACGATTTGGGGATGGATGGATTTTTTTAGGATGAAAGCATGAATTTTACACACACACATACACACACACCACATGTCACTGCAGTAAGTTGGAAATCTGAACTGGGACCCTCAGCTGCTCAGTCATTATTCACCCTTGCACAAATCCTTGCTCCATTCCCCAGGACAGACAATGCCAATCTCTCCTTCTGTAATAATATTCTGTCATTATCTGCAACATTAATCCCTGGATTCCTAAACTTCTTATCCCGAATTTTAGCTCTTGGCTCCTCCCACCCAGCCACCCACTCTTTTTTAAAATTTAGGATAAAACACTAGAGTAGTGATGGTGAATCTTTTAGACATCGAGTGCCCAAACTGCGCATGTGGTATGCCCAAACTGAAAGGTGCGCGTGTGCAAACGCACAATGTGTGAACATACACGAACATGCGCATGCGTGGACATGTGTGAATGAGTGAATGTGCGGACATGCGTGCAGACATGCATGCAGACATGTGCACATGCACAGCAGAGACCTGAAGACCAGCTGGCCGGCAGGAGGTGGGGCATCCCAACATCAGCAGCGCGGCAAGAGGTAAGATCTTTTACTTTCGTGAGCTTCTGTTTTGTTGTTTTCAGAAGCTCAGGAAAGAAACGCCACAGAGATCTGACCTGGGGTGACGGCGCACGTGCCAGTAGAGAGGGCTCTGTGTGCCATCTCTGGCACGCGTGCCATAGGTTCGCCGTCATGGCACTAGAGAGTAACTTGCTCTGTAACCCACATGCCAGAGGTAGAAAAAACTATGAGCTGCCAGCAGTTGCCGAATGGGTTGCTATAAATGGGTTAATGGCCAATTTCTCCCTACCATTGCAGGTCTTAAGAGGGAGATACAGGTAGTCCTTGGCTTACGACCACAATTGAGCCCAACATTTATGTTGCTAAGTGAGGAGTTTGTTAAGTGAGCTTTTCCCCATTTTACGACCTTCCTTGCCACAGTTGTTAAGTGAATCACTGCAGTTGTTAAGTTAGTAACACGGTTGTTAGGTGAATCTGGCTTCGCCATTGACTTTGCTTCTCAGAAGATTGCAAAAAAGAGTCATCACATGACTCCGGGACAAAGCAACCGTCATAAATATGAACTGGTTGCCAAGCATCTGAATGTAAATCACGTGACCATGGGGATGCTGTAATGGTTGTAAGTATGAAAAATGATCATATGTCAATTTTTTCCCTTTGAACTGTCATTAAACGAACTGTTGGAAGTCGAAGATTACATGTCCTGAATAGCTTAGCAATCTCTGGAGATCCATGCCTTCTTCTTGCCTAATTCAGGCCAATCTGATTTGTGATATGCCTCTACTTAATCATGATTTGCGAATGCTTTGGGTTTCTTTAATTTCGCCCATCTTCGCGTGAGAGCATGCTTTCCCCCCTTACAGAGCTCTGGTCTGAATGATCCCCTCCTTCTTTTCAAGCTAAGGTGAGCCAGGAGAGATTTGACGTTATTGCCTTGCATGCTTTGCCACAGCTGGCAGCCCAGGAGAGGATGGTAGATGATGGGGAAGGTAACGTTGAGGTAAGAGTTACAATTTCTGTTTTCTGCTGTGGAATTCTGGATTCTCTCTGTTGACTTTCTTGCGAGTATAACCCGACTTTTATTCCCCCCTGTTTCTTAAATGGAATCTTCTTGATAACTGATCAAAGAGAGAAGCAACCTGGAATTAAGGAGAAATTTCCTAACAGTGAGGACAATAAACCAGTAGAACAGCTTGCCTTCAGAAGTTGTGGGCGCTCCATCACTGGATGTTTTTAAAAAGAGACTAGATGGCGAACCTATGGCATGCATAGCCATATCAGAGGGCATGCGAGCTCAGCTCCAGCACGCATGCATGCGCCAGCCAGCTGATTTTTGGGCCTTCTGGGCCCACTGGAAGTAAGGAAACAGGCTGTTTCCTGCCTCTGGAGGGTCTCGGGTGGTGATGAGGAAAGCCCATTTTTCTCTCTCCTCAGGCTCCAGAGCCTTTCTAGGAGCTTGGGGAGGGTGAAAATGGCCTTCCCCACCCCCCTGGAAGCCCTCCGGAGGCAGGAAATGGGACGTTTTCCATCTTCCTGTTGGATGGGAAGTTGACAAATGGCCCATTTCCTGCCTCCGGAGGGCCTTCGGTGGTGGTGGTGGGGAAAGGACGTTTTCACCCTCCCCAAGCTCCTAGAAAGGCTCTGGAGCTTGGAGAGAGAGAAAAACAGGCCATCGCGTGCCAGGAGCGGGGAGGGGGAGCGGGGGGTTGTCTGCGCATGCATGGGGGCAGGGCGCATACACGACTTCCTCCCCCCCGGCACACGATGGCAAAAAGGTTCGCCATCACTGGACTAGACAGTCACTTATCTGAAATGGTATAGTTTCTCCTGTTTGAGCAAGGGACTGGACTGGAAGACCTCCAAGGTCCCTTCTAGCTCGTTCATTCTATTCTATCTCTGATAGGGAATAGCGAATTTTGCAGGCACAGAGATGCACAACATAGCATCATTATCATGCCAGGCATTATATATTCTGTGTTCTGTAACAGCACACCGTAACATCATGCTTGCCACACGACCCCGGAAACATCTTTGGACAGCGCTGGCTCCATGAAACGGAAATGAGCAATGCTGCCCCCTATAGTCAGCAATGACTAGCGGAGTAAAATCTGTAGGGACTCCTTTACGTTCCTATTTTATATAATGACTATAGAATGGGAGTGTTTGTCACTTAGCTTTTGACATTTGGAGGGATCCATATCTGTGCTGATACATCTGCTAGGTTACAAATGCTAGAAAGTTGGAAGTGTGAAACATATGCCTGCTGGAATCTGGTGTGCTACCAGATGAAATTATTAATGTGCAAACACACTGTCTTATTCACAGATTTTTACTGAAAGTCCAGATACAGCCATTGTCATCATCGATTTCTAACTTTCCCACATTTTTCTATCATTTCATATATGTTTATTTCTTTACAAGTAAGGATCTATAGGAAATATCTACAATATCTATGGTATGCAGGTCTTGAAATGTTAGTAGGTCAAAAGATGTAGATAAGGTTGTGCATCCATTTCAATTATCAATCCACAAAGCAAATGCCTCATGTATTATTATTATTATTGGTTAATCTTTAGTGAGATTCACAGCCTTTGAGGCTGGTTAATAGCTCAGCAGCTCGAGTCCTAACCAAGGACCTAGGAACTGTTAAGGTATCGTCGGAGGATGTAAGCTGTTCCGAGTAAGGTGGTTTTTTGTAGAGTCAAAATGTTCAAGTCCGGCAAATTTAGAATTTCTAAATAGCGGGGTAGCCCTTTGGGTATTGCTCCAAGGGCTCCAATTACAATCGGGACAACACACGATTTCTTTTTCCACAGTCGCTCAACTTCAATTTGCAAATCTCGGTACTTTGTGATTTTTTCTTGCTGCTTATCTTCAATCCGTGCATCACCAGGTATTGCAATGTCAATGAACCATACCTTTTTCTTTTCAACTATTGTTATGTCAGGTGTGTTGTGGACCAAGTGCCTGTCAGTCTGAATCCTAAAGTCCCACAAGATCTTGAGTTTCTCATTCTCTAAAACTTTCTCAACCTGATGTTCCCAGTGGTTTTTGCTGTACTCAAATCCAAACTTCTGGCACAATTTCCAGTGAATGATCTTAGCAACACGGTCATGGCGTTGTAGGTAGTCAGTTTGTGAAATTTTGCTGCACCCACTGATCAGGTGGTCGACTGTCTCATCTTTCTCATTGCAGAGGCGGCATTTGCTGTTGGTGGTAACATGTTGAATTTTTGCCTTCATGCAGTTTGTGGCTAGGGCTTGTTCTTGAGCTGCCAAAATAAAATTATTATTATTATATAATAATAATTATTATTATTGGTTAATTTTTAGTGAGATTCACAGCCTTTGAGGCTGGTTAATAGCTCAGCAGCTCGAGTCCTAACCAAGGACCTAGGAACTGTTAAGGTATCGTCGGAGGATGTAAGCTGTTCCGAGTAAGGTGGTTTTTTGTAGAGTCAAAATGTTCAAGTTATTATTATTATTATTATTATTATTATTATTATTATTATTATTATTCATTGCACAGTCAGCCAGATGTTCAGACTGGGTTTGGCATTTTTGTCTACCTATCGAGTCCTTACCAAGGACCTGAGATAGACAAATTGGATGTTTGACGGTGTCATAGATATTGTTGCAGGATGGAAGCAGTTCCAAGTAAAGCTGCCTTCTGCAATTGACTGATGGCAAACCTTTCAATGCCTGTGGTATTCAAGTGGTGCTCCAGTTATTTTGGGATTGCTTCCAAGGCGCTTCTTCTTCTTCTTCTTTTTCTTCTTCTTCTTCTTCTTCCTCTTCCTCTTCCTCTTCCTCTTCCTCTTCCTCTTCTTCTTCTTCTTCTTCTTCTTCTTCTTCTTCTTCTTCTTCTTCTTCTTCTCCTCCTCCTCCTCCTCCTCCTCCTCCTCCTCCTCATTATTATTATTATTATTATTATTATTATTATTATTATTATTATCCATCTCAAAAAGTTAAAAGTTAGAAAGGCTATACATTTTCTTCCCAACAACAGCTATATCTGTCCTTTATTTCATCATCTCTAGATCTGGAGGATTGAGAACCTGGAGTTGGTAGAAGTGGACAAACAATGGCATGGATTTTTCTATGGTGGAGACTGCTATTTAATCCTATATACCTATGAGTTGAAAAATAAGCCACGTTACATACTTTACATCTGGCAGGTAGGTGTAGAATCTCAAATGTAAAGCTTCTAAACAGGTGTCCCAAGAAAGGCAACTGTCAGCCCTGGAGCCATCTTTAATTGGAGTCTTCAGCGTTGCCACAGCGGTGGATGGGCAAGCTGTGGGAACGGGAGGGGGCCGTGGAGATAGCGTGGGGTATGTAGTCATAACAATGTTTTTCCCTTGGGAGTCAAGGACATTCAGCCTGCACCTGGGGAGGCGTGACTGGAAGTCAACTACAGTTGGGACAGTGACCTGATTGGACCATGCGATGCACATGTGGATGAAGGGGAAGGAACTTTGACTTTACTTTGGGTGTGGAAAACCCGGGGCTTTCAGATTCGGGTTTTCCCAGATGTGCCAATATGACATCTCTAATAAAGTCAAGCTTTGAGGAAAATGCCTGCCTTGGAGTTTTGATTCTGTTGCAGGTGTTACTTGGAACCCTGACAGCCACTGGACTTTCTTGTTTTTTTTCCTTGAAGACGTTTCACTTCTCATCCAAGAAGCTCTTGCCCTAAACTGAAGAAGCTTCTTGGATGAGAAGCGAAACGTCTTCAAGGAAAAAACAAAAAAGTCCAGTTGCCTTTTTAAAAAGCACCATTGGGACAACCATGACCTGGATGACTGAGAATCTTCATAGACATTCTTAACAGGTACAAGCAATTTCTTTGAATTCAAACCAGGACTGAATTGCCCATAGTTGATATACCGTATTTTTCAGAGTATAAGACAAACTGGACTATAAGACGCACCTACCTTTTTTGGTGAGGAAAACAAGAAAAAGAAATCTGCCTCTGCCTCTGCCTCTGCCACTGCCTCCCAGCAATTTTGCCTCGTTGCAGCAAACAGCAAACAGCCTGCTTTACTTTCATTTTCGTTTTCAGCATAGCTTGATTAGCACAAGAAAAAAAAAAATCTGCTCCAGCAGTTTACCTCCTTGCAGCAAGCAGCAGAGGCCCTGAAAAACAGCTGAGAGCAAAACAGCTGAGAGTCCGGAGGCCGATCCAATCGACTTGTGCTAATTAGGCTGTGCTGAAGCTGAAACGAGCTGTTTCTTCTTGCTGCTTGTTGCAAGGAGGTAACTGCTGGGAGGCAGAAGCCAAAGGGTGGGGGCCAGTGGGTGGGCAGGACTACATTTGGTGTATAAGAGGCGCCTAAATTTTCATCCCCTTTTAGTGGGGGGGAAAGGTGCGTCTTATACCCCAAAAAATATGGTAATTGAATTACATTTCAAGATGTACTTATTGCTCATTCCAGTTATCCCAAATTGGGTAAAAGTGGGTTTTGTTTGGGTAACAACACATGAACCTATCACAACAGGGATATTTAGATTGACTTAAAGTGTTTTCCCTACATTGGGTAAAAAGGATATATATTTTTTTTAATTAGATTTATATGCCGCCCTTCTCCGAAGACTCAGGGTGGCTTACAATGCGTTAAGCAAAACATTCTGCTAAGGGGTTTGGGGTCATGAAGGGGAAAAAATTAGGAAGCGCTGGCTTATGCACTGGATCTGGCTACGCAATGAAAGAATTGTTCTCCAAGGCCTGAGAATATTTACGTTGTGCTAGAATCTGCTATAAAGTGATTTGTTTCCTTGAACCTTCCGTGCATCTTCCTAGGTCCACAATATATATATTAGCAATTTCAACAGAATGTCCTCCATATAGATGGCACTGGAGCCAGGTTGTCCAGATCTTTATTTATGTGTCATTGCCTTGTTTTAATCCTCCCCACTCCCATGTTTTTAGCAGTGCAGGAGAAAATATAAGGATAAATGTCAGTATTTCAGTGCGACAATTGATGCGAGGACAGAAAATTGGATCACCCCTTTTCAAGTTTGTTGTTTTCATCATAGTTGTCTCGGCTATGATGAAATCATGGAGACTGAGAATCCCCACAGATATATCATCATAGTGTTTTACAACTGAAATTTCAAAGCTAGCTGGAGAGAAAGATGTATTACTTCCTTGTGAAGTAGATTTATATCTTCTCTTGCAATTAATCCAAAGTGTTTGTACCTACTCTTATAAAATCTGAATTCAAATCTCTCCATAACAAGCTTAGGTAGGCAGGTAGAGATTTCACCGACATAAGATAAAATGTTTTGTGAAGTAGATTAGACAGAGAGACCCTGATGTTACAATCAGCCAGTGATGATAGGGCTAAATGGAGATTTGAACCCAGATCTCGCCAGTCTAATTCCAAGACCGCTAATGAGACACACAAGTGGTGATTTTTAACCAATGCATACTATAAGTGTAAGATGACAATAGGAGCCACAATTCCTTCCCAATTAAACCATGTAGCGTTTTCTCTATGTTATCCAGGGACGCCATACAACAGTGGATGAGCTTGCAGCCTCGGCTTATCTTGCAGTGCAAATGGATCAACAATTCAATGGGGAACCTGTGCAGGTCCGAGTGACTATGGGCAAGGAGCCACGTCACTTCCTGTCCATCTTCAAAGGCAAACTTGTTATCTTTGAGGTAGGAAACAGGTTTATGCAGCATCTACTCTCCCGCAAAAATACTGCATCCAGTTTTGGTCATCACACTATAAAAAAGATGTTGAGACTCTAGAAGAAGTGCAGAGAAGAGCAACCAAGATGATTAGGGGACTGGAAGCTAAAACATACGATGCACTGTTGCAAGTACTCGGTATGGCTAGTCTAGTGAAGAGAAGGGCCGGGGAGACATGATAGCAGTATTCCAGTATTTGAGGGGCTGTCACAGAGAGGAAGGGAGTCAAGCTATTTTCCAAGGCAGCCGAAGGCCAAACAAGGAATAATGGATGGAAGCTGATCAAGGAGAGATTCAACCTAGAAGTAAGGAGAAATTTTCTGATAGTGAGAACCATCAACCAATGGAACAGCTTCGGAGGTAGTGGGAGCTTCATCACTGGAAGCTTTCAAGAAGAGATTGGACTGCCATTTTTTTTAAAATTTGATTTATATGCCGCCCTTCTCCGGAGCCTCAGGGCGGCTTACAATGTGTTAAGCAATAGCCTTCATACTTTTGTATATTTATACAAAGTCAGCTTATTGCCCCCACAAACTGGGTCCTCAATTTACCTACCTTAGAAAGGATGGAAGGCTGAGTCAACCTTGAGCCTGGTGAGATTCGAACTTACAGTAATTGCAGACAGCTGGTGTTAATCACAATGCTATCAGTCTGCTGAACCACCAGGCCATTTGTATGTAGGGTCTCCTGCTTGGGAGGGGGGTTGGACTAGATGACCTACAAAGTCCCTTCCAACTCTGTAATCTGTAAATCTGTACACTTGATATGCAGCAATGACAATACCAATAGAAAATAAATATTACATTTACCGCAAAGATCTGACATTCAGAGAAAATTGGTGCAAGATGCTTATTCATTGGCTTTTTCTTGCCACCAAACTGATTGCCAAAATAGATAACTCATGCTCAAAAACTGCTGGAAATACAATAATCAGGCTGGATCACTTTTTGTACACAGTGACACTTTTTGTACAAAGTTCAAAGGTTCTGGAAGATTGAAATAAATTTTAAATACGGACTTCTCCCTCTTACCACTAATTTTTTTGCTACGCAATTTCTGAAAAAAGTATACAGAATTGGCTCTGTAGATGATAAAAGATACTAGGTTACTTTAGGCGTCTTACTGAAAATTATAATTCCTTTCATAGAAGAAAGGCAGACTAAGATTTGTCAGCATGCTTCAATGTCAAGAATTAACTTTGTATTTAAATAACTAATCTGTTAATGATTTTTTTTAACCTAAGAGACCATTTATGGAGTATAATTCTGCATAAAAACTTGTACCACATCTGCAATTGATTTTTCCTAACATAATACTTTAAACTAATAGATTTTGTCTGATTCAGGATAATAAGGATGGGCTTCCTTAGCTTGGCTAGAAACTCCCGCAAAATACTTATTCAGATGGGTGATGTTTAATTACATTGCATGCCAACACTCATTTAATTTGATTTTGACAATGGCTTTTAAGCAGTGGGTAGCAATAGCAATAGCAGTAAGACTTATATACCACTTCATAGTGCTTTACAGCCCTCTCTAAGCGGTTTACAGAGTCAGCCTATTGCCCCCAACAATCTGGGTCCTCATTTTACCCAGATGGAAGGCTGAGTCAACCTTGAGCCGGTGAGATTCGATCTGCTGAACTGTGGCTAGCAGTCAGCTGAAGTAGCCTGTAGTACTGCACTCTAACCACTGCGCCAACTCAATGATAAGATTGGAGTTGATATTTTATCCTTGGTGAGCTGTTACATTTTGGGGTTGGTTTTTTTGGCTTAGTTTTATCCTATGGAAAAAACTGAATCTGAGATAAGATTTGCATCTAAGGTTAGGGTTAGCAATTCCTGAAATCTAATTTAGAATAAGCATGACATTGAAATTCAGGTTGAGATTGTATGTATAGTGAGCATATTACATTTTCTTTTTGATTAATTTACCTTGTAGAAAAAACTACGGGACAAATATATTCTGAGGGGAAAAGAACCTGTATTTAGGCTTAGGATAAGGATCACCTGACACCTAGGGACTGTCAAAAGACTGTGATAGTTAGATTTGGGGTGCTTTTTTTATATTCAACACAAGAATCTCACATTTCCCTTTTTGCTCACCTTTCCTTCAAGGGAAAAGCTACGAGAAAAAGACATTCTAATAGAAAATCTCCACATAATTAGGGTTAACATGTCCTAAGGTCTAGACACAAAACAAGTGTGAATGTTACATTTGCAGTACAAATTAAATGGAACTCTTACATTTGCATTTTGCATCTTCAGTTTTGCTCTTGGTAAAACGATCATGTGAAGTTTTAGTTAGTACTACTTTACAAAGCCTTAGTAAGGCCACACTTGGAATATTGCATCCAGTTTTGGTCACTACAATATAAAAAATGGTGTTGGGATTCTTGAAAGAGTGAAAAGAAGAGCACCAAAAATGATAAGGGGGCAATAATAAAACATGATTGCAGGAACTGGGTATGTCTTGTCTTTGAAAAGGACTAGGGGAGACATGATAGTAGTGTTCCAATATTTAAGGGGCTCCTACAAAGAATATACAAAGAATAGGTCAACCTATTTTCCAAAGCACCAGAAGTCAAGACAAGAAGCAATGGATGGAAATTAATCAAGGAGAGAAGCAACCTAGAACTAAGGAGAAATTTCCTAGCAGTAAGAACAACCAACCAGTGGAATGGCTTGCCTTCAGAAATTGTGGGTGCTCCATCACTGGAGGCTTTCAAGAAGAGATTGGGCAACCATTTGTCTGAAATGGTGTAGGGTCTCCTGCTTGAGCAGGGGGCTGGACTAGATGATCTCCAAGCTTCTTCCAACTCTGTTATTCTATATCTACAAATGGACAGTGAGAGGAGAATCAGCCCTTAGGTTAGGATTAGACTTTCTTGGAGTCCAGAATCAAAATAAATTCACAGTCAAACTCAGAGTGCCATAATATTGATAATTGGGGGCGTTACCTTTCTATTTTGATTCAGTTGGAAAACCTGTGGAAACTGCCACACTGAGGGAACTGTGAATTTAGGATTAGAAGCCTTTGAAGTCCTGACTGAAAATAACTTTTTGACAACTAGGGTGGGGTGCCTTTTTAAATATAGTGGGCCTGGGCCTCATCCATTTCCATTTTATCTCATTTTTACTGCAGGGAAAAGACATTCTGAGGTGGAAAATTGGTACTTAGCGTTAGGTTTCCTTAAAGTCTGAACTCAAAACAATGGTGACTGCTAGGTTCAGAGTAAGTTTTAATGGACAGTGGGATTCTTTCATTCGATTCAGTTTTCTTCCTGGGGAAAAAAACAACAACAAAACAAGCAAATAAACAAAAACAAATCCAACCCCTAGTCAAATAAAATCTGCAATTTTAGGCTTCTCTGAAAATGATCATGAGAGAAATACCAGATGACATTTTATGATAATGAGTTTGTTACGTTTGCTTTTTTGACTCTGTTTTGCTCCTGGACAGAAACAGTGGGGGGAAAAACCATGCAGTATAAAAGAAATGATATAGTAGTATTGGGAGATATATCCATCTGATTCAGTTCCAAGCTGGGAGAAAGACACTGGAAACATGAAGGCTGATTGGAAAGAGGGTTTAATGGTGAAGTAGAAGCATATGGGTGGTTTTGGGCAGCTGACCCCATGGAGTGGAGAGTGAGGGATATTTATACCTTCTCTTGGGGTTTGAACTTGAACTTCCTGTTCCTGTGCAAGAACATGTATCTTATTGGCTGTTGTAGGGTCATAGCTAATCCGGTAAGCTGTTTGAGAAGTTTGATTGAAGCTTGGGCTGATGTAATGTCTTTAGGAGATTTTGCAATGCAGTGAGCCCTGCTGCTAAATAATCCTATTATGTCCTGAAGGGTCAGGTCTTAATCCCATCACCCTGGAGCTCAAGGTCTTTTGTCTTGTAGATAGGATGGCCCAGTCTTTCTTAATGGGCACCAGATATCTACTGAGGGCAGGGAGCAGGTTTCTGTCTTTAGAAACATGTTTTTCCTTTAGGGAAATATAATCTTTTGCCTTTTTAAATATTTCTTAAAATATTTCATTCTTCTAGGAGGGGTGACTTCCCTCAGCAGCCTCAGGTTAGGTGCCCCTGACATTCAGGCTCCAAATGAGATTGAGAGATAGCAACAATTATTTCTTGCAAAACAATTATTGGGGAAAAAATGTCTGGATAAAAACCTCTGCTAAGGCCTCACCTTGTATTCCTATGTTGGCTAATGGATTCCAAATGGGTCTTTTAGTTCTGTCATGTCTGTGGAAGAGGCAGATCTTCCAGAGAGGACGCACAGATACATCTGGGTTGACACCAGTGGTGGGATTCAATTTTTTTTACTACCGGTTCTGTGGGCGGGGCTTGGTGGGTGTGGTTTGGTGGGCGTGGTAGGGGAAGGATACTGTAAAATCTCCATTCCCTCCCCACTCCAGGGGAAGGTTACTGCAAAATCCCCATTTTCTCCCAATCAGCTGGAACTTGGGAGGCAGAGAATAGATGGGGTGGGGCCGGTCAGAGGTGGTATTTACCGGTTGTCTGAACTACTCAAAATTTCCGTTATCGGTTCTCCAGAACTGGTCAGAACCTGCTTAATACCACCTCTGGTTGACACAAACAAAAATAAGTTATTTTCAAGAGATTACATATGGCAGGACAAGAAGCAATGAATGGAAATTAATCAAGGAGAGAACAAGCCTAGGACTAAGGAGAAATTTCCTGACAGTGAGAACAATTAATCAGAGGAACGGCTTGCCTATTGTCTGAACACCTGAGGTTTTTAAGATGAGATGGGACAGCCATTTGAAATAGTATGGGGTTGGACTATAAGACCTCCAAGGATCCTTCCAACTCTGTTATTCTGTTATTAAGTAACACTGAACGCCTGGGACAAATACAGGAAAGGAATAAACTCAGAGATTCTCCTTCTTGCCTATGAATGTCTATGTTGAGGAAGATACTAAAGAAATAGAAAGACAATGATTTGTTCAGATTAAAAGATTTTATTATGAACAGGACAGCATTAAAGATTTTTTAGTCTTTTGCTACCCGATGCATTCCCACACTTCACTGGTTTCAATACCTTCAGATAAACAGCTCAGCAACAAAAGAATTAGGGAAACAAAAGGGAATTTTGAGAATCTGAAAAATCTTCTAATTCATAGTACTCAACATTCGTTAGGCACAGTGAAAAATAGTAAAATATGTCTCAGAATCTGAACAAGTCAAAGATGATATGATTAAATGGATGCAAAAGTTGAATATGCTAATAGAGATGGAACAGTGGGAATAGAAAAAGTATTAAATTTACTTTAAATATTCCAGTTACAGTTTATTAAATTTAGCAGCTCTGTTTCCCTGAAATGTTAGGATTGCAATAAACAGATTGGATCCGTCTTCCATATGTGGTGACAATATTGCATAATTGCAATGACATTGGAAAACCATCACAGAACAATTTTGAAAGTTATAATATCATGCCATCCTGAAATATTCTTTTATTAAATTTTGATTGACTATGTGCCATCAAGCCAATGTTGATCCTTAGTTACTACACAGATTTTCCCTAGAATAACCTAACCTGGTCCTTCAAGTCTTCCAGTGATTTGCATGATAAATGAAAATTATTCAGCCAGTTTTAACCTTAACAAAACTGCAGATCATCTTAATAATAAAAGTCTAAATTACATGGTATCTTTCAGATGTTTCAGCCTACAACTCCCAGAATCCTTTGCCATCAGCTGTGCTGATGAGAGTTGATCAAAAAACACCTGGAGAGTGCCTTTTGCATCACAAAGTTGGTTTGCAGCAAAGTTGGTTTGTTCTGCCTTTTTGTCACATTCTCTGCAGGGCGGGACATCCAGGAAAGAGAGAAATGAATTGGAACCCCCTGTGAGGCTCTTCCAGATCCGTGGAATAGAGATTTTCAACAGAAAAGCTGTGGAGGTGCCGGCTTCTGCTGCCTCTCTCAATTCCAATGATGTCTTCTTGCTTAAGACACAGGGAGACCATTACCTATGGTATGGCAAGGTGAGACCAAGAGCTTTAGGAGTTGGAGAAAATGTCTACATTAGCCTTCCATTAACTTCCAAGTCATTACGACAATGGCCTTTTATTTTACCATTTTACATCAAAAGGAACGGTGTGCATTCATACATGCACAATTAAAATAAAATGATTATTTGGCAGGCAGAATCTAGGCTTTAGGGAAGAGGGAGAATTCATATATTTTTTATTTAAGAAAGTTTGAGAAGAGATGAAATTGGATAGTATTTCTACCCAATTTCTCTTGTGGTTTTCCCCCCCCACTTCTGTGATTTTCATGACAGGGTTCTAGTGGAGATGAACGAGAAATGGCTAAGGAGCTGGCTGCTATTATCTGTGACGGACTTCAAGAGACTGTGGCTGAGGGACAAGAACCGGCTGAATTTTGGGAACTGCTTGGAGGCAAAGCCCCTTATTCAAGTGATAAAAAGTAATGACTTCTAATTTTTTTGTCTTTTAATGACCCCGTAATCCCTTGCATCGGGGTGGAGTCAGGGCAACCGTATGGAGCTGAGCATTTACTGGCTGGATGCCCTTCCTGTTACCAATGCAAAGTTCGCAGCAGATATTTTCACATTGTGCCGAGAGAGAGAAATATTTGCCTCTACCTAGGATAGAATTCACAGCCTCCTGATTGTGAGGCGAGAGCTCCACCTCTAGGCCACTGCAACCCTCTAATGACTTTTACCTCAATCATTAATATTTTGGCCTTCAGAATGTTCACTAAGCCTAGTGTGAAATCTTTCAAAGAGGCCATTTTTAATTTTATAGGGTCTTTAACTGGGCCTTTAACTTATAAGCTGAAATTATTTTTATGGCTATAAGTTATTACTGTATAATTTTTTGAGTTAAATGTTTATGTTTGATGCTTGAATTTGTGCATTTGTACACTAACTCAAATATTTAAGTGTATTTTACTGGAAACCTTGTCACATTGATTATAAGGATTTGGTAGCATTTTTGAAGGATAAACGGTAAAAGGAAAGCAAGAACTCCAGGTGTTCTTGAGGAGGCTTCCAGGGTTCGTCATTTTTTGGTAGAGTTGGCTGGATCTGCAGGGACAGTTTAGCAACCTCAGTGGTTGCCCATCTTGAGGGATCTAGGTCACCTAATCCATCTTTGTCTTGCAGACTGCAGCAAGAGATCCCTGGTCATCCTCCAAGGCTTTTTGAATGCTCCAACAAAACTGGACGTTTTGTGGTCATTGAGATCACTGACTTTACTCAAGACGATCTGAGTGAAAGTGATGTTATGCTGCTGGATACTTGGGACCAGGTGATATTTGGGAGCAGGAAAACCTCCTTTTCAACCTCTATCATTTTTTTAGATGTGCATACAACCTCGGCTGAAGAGGTTGTAAAAAAAATGCTTTTAAAGCCTCTGACGATCCCAGCTGACTTACCTGATCTGCAGAAGCTTTTTTTCCCTTTAAAAACATTTTTTCTATAACCTCTTCAGCTAAAGAAGTTATAGAAAAAATGCTTTTAAAAGCCTCTGATGATCCCAGCTGAGCCGCGCGATCATCAGAGGCTTTTTTTTTTCTTTTAAAAGCATTTTTTTCGGCCAAAGAGGTTATAGAAAAAATGCTTTTAAAAATTAAAAAAAGCCTCTGATGATTGCGCGGCTCAGCTGGGCAATGGGGGCGGGGCAGGGATTTTTGCCACCGGTTCTCCAAACCACCTGCCTCCATCACTACCGGATCGGGTGATCCGGTCCGAACCGGAAGCGTTTCACCCCTGCATTGAAGCTAAATGCAAGGAGCTTTGTAATGTACCTCTGTTTAACTAAAACATCATGTCACAAGATATATTGATGGCTACAAGCTTGGATGGACTTGAGGGGAGTCACAAAATCATGGAGGATAAAGCCTTTAATGAATATTAATGTTAATGACTGAGTACAACCTTGAATAGCAGACAGCTTCAGTTCTCAAATGCCAGCTATTTAGAAGGGGATGAAAAGAGAGGTGGGTTAAACTGACCCAGAATCAGCCTCATGCTCAAAATGTTACGCTTCTAAGATAACAAAAACAGTTTTTCTGACATAGGCTTCATGAAGGACAAACACGATATACAATGAAAATAGCCACAGCACATTGCATTTCTAGGTAACTGGGTTAATATATCCATGACTGTCTAGGTCAGGGTGTAAATCTGTCACTGTTTTTCTGTACATAAGCAGCTGGTAGATTCTATACAGGTAGTCCTTGACTTACAACTGTTCGTTTAGTGACCATTCAAAGTTATAACGGCAGTGATTAAAGTGACTTATGACCAGTTTTCACACTTAGAATCCCCACAATCCCGTGATCAAAATGCAGACGCTTGGCAGCCGACTCGTACTTGTGACGACAGCCATGTCCCAAGGTCACATGATCCCCTTTTGTGACCTTCTGACAAGCAAAGTCAATGGGGAAGCCAGGTTCACTTAATAACCGTGCAACTAATTTAACAACCAAAGGGAGTAACTTAACAGCCGTGGCAAGAAAGGTGAGGTAAAAATGGGGTAAAACTCACTTAACCACTGTCTCGCCTAGAAACAGAAATTTTGGACTGAATTGTGGCCGTAAGTCGAGGCCTACCTGTAGTCTGACATAGCATGGACATTTCTACTGTATACAGTCAATGCAAACCATGTTTTGAACTGTGTGGTAGGGCAAAGACAGCCCCTGCTTGCGATTCTTTAAAGCCTCCATATCTTTCCTTATAGCTGCCCTCAGCATCTGCCACATGATTTTATTTTTATATGACACCCATCTCACTCAGGGGTGGGTTCTAAAAATTTTTACTACTGGTTCTGTGGGCATGGCTTATTTTGTGGGCGTGGTTTGATGGTCATGTGACAATTCTTTAGGATTTAGCAGAGATATTAGTCTACCAGGCTTTTAACTGCTTGCAGAGCTGTACTGGTCTACCCATTTGTTTTTGGAGTGTTCCAGTCTACCCATTTGTTTTTGGAGCACACTGGTCTACCACCACACTGCCTTTTACCACTGATCAGCTGTAGGGCGGCCCTTTGAAGCGCCGCGGCAAGAGTTGAAACCGTTTTTTTCCTTCTAACCAATCAGCTGGGACTCGGGAGGCAGCAAATAGATTGGGGGCGGGGCCAGGCAGAGGTGGTATTTACCGGTTCTCCAAACTACTCAAAATTTCCACTACCGGTTCGCAAGAACCGGGGAGTACTGGCAGCAACCCACCACTGATCTCACTTCAGAGAATAAATGAATGATTCAGGGAAGGAAAAATGATGTTTCAGAGAATTGTGCTAGGCTTGTATCTCCACATCTCCACACAACTGCTTCTTTGGAAATGAACTTGAATTATGATATGGCCCTGCTCCCTAAGCTTAAGAGAAGGCCAACATATCCTTTCACAAAAGTTCACAACTGATGGCCCTTCAGCTAACATCGGACAGCTGATTGGAAAAATATTAAACTTGGGGAAAGTATTTTTATTGACTGTGAATGAGGAACTTGTGGCCCTTTCAGATTTTCCTGTAATGTCAGCATGGGGTAGCTAGGCAGATGTAGGATTCAAGTGGGAATGAGGTAGGGAAGGGAGGGGAAAAAATAGCCTGAAATCTTTTGATGTATGTGAGTTCAGTAAACTCTCATTCAATTGTGCTATTTTTCCAAAGAGTCACTTAGAGATTTATCTCAATGTTTCAACAAACACAAGGGGATTTTAACAGAACTGGTAATTGATATGATACTAGGAATTGGTCTCATATGTAATCTGTAACCAACCTATATAATCAACCTGTTTTCCCCTCACCACTTCCTAATTTAAATGCTGTGCTGTGCCATGCATTTGCTGAAGTGAGCTACCTTTTGTGCCTTTTAATAAAATGTGTTAGTTAGAAGAGATATTACCAGATTCTTCTTTTTTTTTTTTTTACTACAATAAACTACTGTAAACCAGGGGTGAAATGTAAAATTTGTTACTACCTGTTTTGTGGGCGTGGCTTGGTGGGGTGTGTGTGTAATGTGACTGGGTGGGCGTGGCCAACTTTTTTTAAAAAAAACTTTTCAAAGCATTTTTGAAAAGCCTCTGCCGATCAGGAAACTCATCTGGGATCGTCAGAGAGGCTTTTTAAAAAATACCTCTCTGCCAATCAGGCAACTCAGCTGGGATTGTCAGAGACTTTTCAAAGCATTTTTTTTACCACCTCTTCAGCCAAGAGGTTTCAGAAAAAAATGCTTTGAAAAGCCTCTGACTATCCCAGCTGAGCCACGCGATCATTAGAGGCTTTTTTTTTTTTTTACTTTTAAAAGCATTTTTTCATCGGAAGAGGTTGTAGAAAAAATGCTTTTAAAAGTAAAAAAAAAAAAAAAAGCTTCTGATGATCCTGCGGCTCAGCTGGGCATGGGGGAGGGTGGGGGCATAGCGATTTTTGCTACCAGTTCTCTGAACCACCCGCCACCATCGCTACTGGATCGGGCGATCCAGTCCGAACCGGGAGCATTTCACCCCTGCTGTAAACTCTTCCTACAGCACTGGTCCTAAAACTCAACAGGCTTTCAAACTCACGTCTAGTTAGAGTCTTGTTTCAGCAAAAGAGTTCCTAACTCTCACCATTTCCAAGCTAAAAGTTTCGTCTTTCGCTCAGGTTACTTGAAAACTGCTGCTCTTCTCCCCTTTCCCCCTCCTCAGGTGTTCATGTGGGTTGGCAAGGAAGCCAATGAGGTTGAGAAGAAGGAGGCCTTGGCAACTGCTCAGGAATATCTGCAAACCCACCCTAGTGGGAGGGAGGTTGATACTCCCATCCTAGTGATTAAGCAAGGTTTTGAACCTCCCAACTTCACTGGCTGGTTCCTGGCTTGGGATCCTAACAAATGGAGCGTAAGTGAAAACTACAATATATCTAAAACACACCATTTTTTATTACCTCAGCCCTGGAATATTTAATGAGAAGCCCATCAGCATGACTTTTTAAAATGAATAAAGCACTTATTTTGTGTATTTGGACATTTAGTGGTTACAAAGATTTATTTATCTATTCATTTATCATATTTAAGAACTGCCCATCTCCCTCAAGAGTATTATTAGTACTGTATTAGAAACCATACCTGTATGTCCAAATTTTGTTTGGTGAGCATAGAATTTTTTTTTTAAATTTGATTTATATGCCGCCCTTCTCCGGAGCCTCAGGGCGGCTTACAATGCATTAAGCAGTAGCCTTCATACTTTTGTATATTTATACAAAGTCAGCTTATTGCCCCCACAAACTGGGTCCTCAATTTACCTACCTTAGAAAGGATGGAAGGCTGAGTCAACCTTGAGCCTAGCGAGATTCGATCTTACTTTAATTGCAGACAGCTGGTGTTAAATTACAGAGCTCTGTCTGTTGAGCTATCCAGGCTTCCTTTCCAATTTCTCCATTTAATGTTGAAAAAGAGTTTATTCCAAACCTAATAACAACAATTGATAGCTATATTGAACATTCCAAGGATTAATATACTTCTTCTTATCATTCCAGTACAATACTCTTGTAATAAGAGAGTATCGGCAGGGCAGAAGTTCCTCCTTCCCATTCTTTTTAATGGGAGGAGGAAGGGTATTTAAAGCACCTCTTGAACTGGTGTGGTGTGACCAGGATGTAGTGCAGTTTGGTAGACATATTTTCTCAACTTCCCAGTTTACAATTGAGAATGACTCTCCTCTGTGTGTATATCACAAGTTCAGTTCCCGGCACTCATATTTAATGGTGAAATAACTCTCTAAGTGATGGGCTTTTGTGTTTTTTGCAGGAAGGGAAGACATACGAGCAGCTGAAGAAGGAACTGAGAGATGCCAATGACGTTATCAGAATCGCAAATGTAAGTCGGTTTGCTTATACTGGGAGAACCGCTGCCCATGGTTAAGCAATTGGCTGGAAAAGAAATTAGAAGCTGCTGTATTTCAGTCATATCCAGTCACTGATCCTATGAGCCCAGAGGTGGAGACGTAGTGGTCCTTCAGATGCCCAAGAGATACCAAGCATTATGGGAAGATACTAAACATTACAATTCAGTAATACCGAAGGAACATATGTGATCTGAGATGATACATTCCTGTATTTTCTATAGTAGCTCTCCATGGCCTTGGATGGAGTGGCTTTCTCAGAAACTGCTTCCTAAGATCCTTCAAACAGGAAATGTTGGAAACTGAAAACATGATTTGCCTATAAGCTCCGGTCACATACATACTCCATCCTGCAGCCTTATAAGTCAATGTAGCATACTGGGCTCGTGCTGATGCACTTCTGTTCACCTTCCTTGACCCATCTCCTCTTAGCTTCTTCAGTACCTCAGTGAAGGCGGCTTTGGATTGAAGACATGTTTTTGAGTTTCCTGGGCGAAAGTCATTTCTAAGCTTGTGTGCTGCTCAAAGATGGTGGCAGTGATAGAATAATTTAAAGCTCCTGTTAAGACCAAAGGAGGTAATAATTTAAAGCTCCTGTTAAGACTATTTTCAGAGAAGGGTTTCCACAACATCCTACACAGTTCATAGTTATTTCCCGCCCCCCTCCCGAACAGCTTTACTGGGGACCAGCTGCCCTGCCTAATCTCTGCATCAGGCACAACTTGTCCCCAATCAGCAGGAGAAAACATTGCATACCTAAAACAGTGAGAGAACATGGGGTAGAAAAGGTAATTCTTACTCTTTAAATTAAGCCATTTGGTATTTAACGATGAGCTATAACTAAATCTTTGCAAAAGAGGGCACCAGCAAACATTAGGCTAGAAGGGGGATGGAGAACCTGTGACCTCCCATCTGTTTACCTACAATTTCCAGCCTCATTTACCATTGATTGTTATCTAAGGTTACATCTGGAGAGGCTACAGATGTCATTTCCCTGTCATGGAATGTCCTGCCAATAACCTCTAGATCCATGATGGCAAACCTGTGGCACACAGAGCCCTCTCTGCGGGCATGCGAGCTGTCATCCCAGCTCAGCTTCGCCGTGCATGTGTGTGTGTGCCTCCCACTGGCCAGCTTGTTTTCAGGTCTCTGCTGCGCATGTGTGTGGGGTGGGGCATATGCGGGAGACACATGCACATGCACGGGGAGGTGGGGCGCACCCATGGGGGTCGTGCACGCTTGCATGGGTTGCATGCAGGGCAGGGGTGAAATGCTCCCGGTTCGGGAGCATTTTAAAAGCAAAAAAAAAAAAAATGCTTTTAAAAGAAAAAAAAAGCATCTGACGATCAGGCAACTCAGCTGGGATCGTCAGAACCTTTTAAAAGCATTTTTTTTACAACCTCTTCGGCCAAAGTGGTTGTAGAAAAAATGCTTTTAAAAGTAAAAAAAAAAAAAAAAAAGTTGGCCACATCCACCCAGTCACATTACCCCCCACCAAGCCACACCCACAGAACCGGTAGTAACAAATTTTGCATTTCACCACTGATGCAGGGTTCATGCGCGCAAGAGCGGGGGGGGCGTGCACGTGCGCTTTTGGCATTTGGTGCTGAAAAGGTTAGCCATCACTGCTCTAGATGTCTTGGAAAACCATTCTAGCAGGGAAGCCTGGGGGTTTTAGTTCCACTTCTTTTGAGGCTACCAGAAGACTGGTTCAGGAGATAAATTTTTCAGCCAGCTTTTAAGAATTTGGTGTGCTCTGTTTAGGATGACAGACTTGAGACCCTGAGCAGCAGCAAGAGTTCAATTTATTCTCTAGAAGTTCTGCTCTCCAGCCTGGAGGACTTACCCGAAGACGTGGATCCTGCTAAGAAGGAGGTGAGTCCTATCGAGCATTTGCCATGGGTTGAGAAAAGTAACCAGACTTACCCTCAAAGATTCCATAAAGACATTTTATTTTATTTATTTTATTTTATATTGAATTTCTATACCGCCCTTCTCCCTGAAGACTCAGGGCGGTGTACAGCCAAAACTAAAAAACATGCAGGACAAATATTAAAAAACAATTAAAAGATATATAAATTTGGCCCAATTAAAACTCGTTTACCAATTAAAACGTTTAAAACATTTAAAACAGTTAAAAATTTCATCTTAAGTCAGCCCGGCTTGTTTAAATAAATGGGTTTTAAGGGCACGACGGAAGGCACTGAGGTCCTGGATTCTCCTTATCTCTGGGGGGAGCTGATTCCAGAGGGTAGGTGCCCCCACAGAGGAGGCTCTCCCCCTGGGGGTCACCAGCCTACACTGTCTGGCTGATGGCACCCCGAGGAGGCATGTGGGACATGCCTGTTGTTTTAAAACTGAGGGGCAGGATTGATAATTTTAGACTTGCAGGTAGTATATTCCTAATTCTCATGGCTGCACAAATCAGCTCTAAATATTTTGGGTTATACCTGGTAACATGCCAGGCTTCTGAAATCATAAACAGCAGATTAAGAGATAAACCTGGACTTAAAACAGCCCCCCCACACACAAATAGAGATTTCAGAAGCTTGAATTGCAACTCAATGCCAAGTATATCTCCCCAGTTCTCATTCATCTAAAAAATTAGCATATCAGGAAGGACTGTAGCCCTAACTCTCTCATTGAAGGCTTATTTTTCCCCTCTTATATAGTCAGCCTGCAGTAAAATAATTAGGACAGCACGTGTTAATTCCTTTATCATTACCTCAATCCATTTTTCAGTCCTTTGCCAAGGTTTCTCATGACAACCATATTCTAAACAGCATCAAGTTATGTTTTTTAGTGCATAATGTTCAGTGTGGTAAGCCCTTTATGTTTCAATAGAATAGACTATCCAGTGTGGTTTCTTCCTGTAATCAAAATAAGTCTTTTAAAAGCAATTGGCATGATTAATTTAGTCTGGTGGGATCTGTAGAGCTAATTTTAACCAAATTGGGAGAAATCCCATTGTTTCTACACTCTGCTTCAGCCTCATCCTTCTTACTCATCTGTTGATATTTTTCCCCATCCATAGAATTTCCTGTCAGATGATGATTTTATGAGAGTCTTTGGAATCCCCCGGGAAAAGTTCGCTACCCTTCCTACTTGGAAGCAACTTCACATGAAAAAAGAAAGGGGTCTTTTCTGAGGAAAAAGAAAATACGGCATTTCTCAAACTCGAAAATGGGAACCATCTTTCTTGGGTTTCTCTTGCGTTCGAGAAGGAGCCAAGTCCAGAAGCAGCTTGCTTCAGGAGCTGTCTTTTTTTTTTAAAGAGCATATCCATATATTGGGCCTAAGTACATTCAGAAAGTTGTTTTAATCTATTAAGGGCTGCTGCTGTCCAGGAAGTTTATTCTCCCCGCTGTCATCAACTACCCACTCTCTAACCAGCCATTTTTTTAGCAGAAAAGTCACTACTTGTGAAGTAAACTGAACTGCTGAAACTTGGCAGATCCACTAGTAATTGGGGCTATGCTTTGGGCAAGTATCTACCCTATAAATAGCAACTGGGTTGACCCCTGGAAATCCAAGCTTTTTGGCAGGGCTGCTGCTTTGAAGCATGTACTGTTACATGATCATCATTAAATATGTGAATAGTACCTTATTTGCTCTGATCCTTATCTATTTTCAAGGAATATTGGAACTGTGAAAGGGAGACCTGTACTGGAATTATAAGAAGGCGTTCTTGGGTTACAACTCCCATTATTCCTAATGATTATGCTGGTTAGGAACTGTGGTGGCACAATGGTTAGAATGCAGTATTGCAGGCTAATTCAGCTCACTGTTAGAAGTTCGATCCTGACCGGCTCAAGGTTAACTCAGCCTTCCATCCTTCTGAGGTTGGTAAAATGAGGACCCAGATTGCTGGGGGCAATATGCTGACTCTGTAAACTGCTTAGAGTGCTGTAAAAGCACTGTGAAGCGGTATATAAGTCTAAGTGCTATTGCTATTGGGATGGATGGGTACTTGAGGCTATCCAGCACAGACTGGCCTTCCCCTTTAAGGTTGCATACAAAGGGCCCTGGACTATAGATGCTTCATTTCAGAAGTTTAGCAAGGTGATTGTTCTTGCCCTTGCACTTTTTAAAATGATATGTGAATTTGTATTACCCATGAATAAAACAAACAATTGGAGGTTAGGGCTGGGCAAGAAACAAGCATGTTACTTACTTTTAATGACTGGATTTCATTCTGTGGGACAGGCACTCATTCTCAGTTCAACCTACATCAAATTACATAGTGCCACATTAAGCACCTGAAGGGAATGCCAGATAGAAAATTAAATAATGGAATAAGCTAATGTCTCTTGACAAGATACATATGCTGTATTTTTTTTTATAATATACCTTTTTTTAAAAGAATATTTCAACCCTCCTCTAAATTGCTCACAACAGTGTCATCTATAGCATTGACTGCCACCTATCAAGGTTTATCTAAAAACAAGCATACCAAAATCCCAGTTTACCTTAACTTAGTGCAATCTTCTACAACCTCTGTTCTAGCTTTGACTTGAGGAAACTCTAAGACTGCCATGCTTTCTTTCCCTGATATGCTTCCAATTACTCACAATCAGGCATAGTTCACAACAAATTCCTGAGCAGACACAGTTGCAGAAGCACATCGCAGCAGCTGCCATTTTGGCATTGTATACAAGTAAGCCATCTTATATCCAGCACCAATCCACTCCTGATGCAGGAGCTGAAAGCTCCTGCATCAGGCAGTTCTCATTTAACAATTGGGATTGGCAACTTGGTCATTAGGTAAAGCTGTCACTAAATGAAACAGCAATTGTGTGTATGATCTTACTTCAGCTTTTCTTTTGTTTACGGACTGTGAAGGTCATGAATACAAGGATTGGTCACAAAATTATAGTATACAGAATCTTGGGGTATCTCAGTGCATACTTCCCTCCATGTAGATGCAATTCCATTGAAGATTACTTGCTCAGTGCGGTTGGTCAGCCAATTGCGAATCCATCTGGTGGTGGTATTGTCTATCTCACATTTTTCTATCTTACCAAGACATAGGCTGCAGTCCATTTTGTCAAATGCCTTAGTGAAGTCTAAATATACTATGTCCACAGAATTACCCTGATCCACCAATTTAGTAACCTTGTCAAAGAAGACAATAAGTTTTGTCTGGCATTATCCATTTTTGACAAAGCAATGCTGGTTTCTAGTAACTGTCTAACTTGACTCTGCTGATGTATCAGACCACGTACCCCTGGATAAGAGAAAAAAATCTCCTGCCCCCATCTAGGCCACTTTGAACAATGACATTCAGCAGCACCAAGATCAGACCTAAAGTTGTCCACCCCCACCAGGCCAACTCAGATGCACAAACCTTGGGGAATGTTGTAATTGCCCCCGAGATTTAGTACTTACCGAGATCTGCCACACACTATTTCAAGCGGTATTATTTTTATGTTGATAAAAATAGTCCCTGTGGAACTAGCCCAGGTTGGTTCAGGTCCATGTGGCTTTTGTCCTTGAAGAAACTTCAGAGAAACCTCTCCACAGCCTCCAAAACACAAGTGAAAGCACACCTTGTTCTTGTGCAATTTTCAGAGGATCCAGAGGCTGCGTGAGCGCATACCCCATTCTCACACAGCCTCTGAAAATTATGTAAGAGGGGGGTATACTTTCAAGATTAGTTGAGTATTGGTGAATGTTGGCTTATCACCTAAAATGTCACTGTGTGTCACCTTTAATATATATATCATAGGTTGCCATCACTGGCCTAAGCTATGCTAAAAGATGTCATCTCTTTAACAAGTTAATATGGACATAAAGTAACCAAACTGACGTTGCATGTGGGTGCTGAAGACATCCGTCTTACCCTGTGCAAAAGCCAATTTCAGTATAAGTTACTAAACAGATGTGTTTGTCTACAACAGTGACACAGTAACCTGTTACATTTGTTCAAATACTACAAACTACAGCAGGAAACAAAACATGGATCTTCTATTAAAGAAGACTCATTTTTCTGGTGGACGACAACTACAATGCCTCACTGCTGTTATTCCAGACACTTTTAGAATCTGGGTCAGAGGGCGCAGGACAAGAAAAATTTAAGATCCTAGTTTACTTATTGGTAGTAACTACGTCAAAGGGACTTAACAACTGACTTAAATAGAAACAGGAAGGCAATTCTAGTCTTCATTGCTAACACACTACGTCTGAGGAGGGGCTGCAGGAAGTTTCCAAGGGGTATAAGGAATGTCTGCTCTTCATGATTCAGCTATTTACCTCACAGACAAATTCTCTCTCGTTTGGTGTCTTCCGGATGACTGTCAGTCTCAGTCTCAACTTGTCACTGGCATTCAGAAAAACCCACCCCTTCCTTCCATCTCATGAATCCTTTACCTTATTTATTTCACTTCTTCTTCACAAAGACACTTCATTAATCAGAATAATAGAGTTATTAATTACTCAGCAAAATACATATGCTGTCCCTCTGGTTAAGAATTTTAAATGTATGCAAAAGGCATGTGACGTTTGCTGACAGGCAGTTTCAAAGAATCCTACTGATTTCATTTACAGAAAATAAAGACAGATTTGTCACATTTCCGAAAGCTAATGTGAACAATATGACAGGCTTGAATAAGAGGCCACAACCCTCATAAACTTACCATTACAATCACAGAAGGAACTTGTACTTTATTTGTTACATTAACATCTGTTTGCAACATTTTGTTGGTCACATTCCACAAAACTCATTTCTGTGTTTTCGAAAGACATTCAATGTTCTTCATTCTTGGCTTTAGATGTAGCATTACTGGCATTACCAGCTACTTCTGTGAATCGCTCCCAAGCCCAAGCAGAATTGGGAACTAGTCTGACATTCCCAGTCTGACAAACCAATCTTGCCTAGCTTGATTCGGACAACTCTGGATCTTCTCCACATTCAAACCGCACAAAATCCAACACAGATATACCAGTCGGCTGAAGGTATTGTCCCAAGGAAATTGTTGGCTCCATAACGTATGGCTGGGCAAGCATCTTTGTTTCAGATTCATCTCCGGGTTCGTCTTCCAGAGAACCCACAGAGAGAGGGGCCATACCTACCACATGCTGGGCCAATCTCCTGCTCAGTTCAGCAATGTCAGACTTTGGGTCTTCCTCCGAGGAACTGCAGATCACCATGGCACCGTATTTGCCAAATAACATGTTAGAAAGCAATGAGCTGCTTTCAGCGGGTGACCCGTGTACGTAAGAGCCGATGAAGAAATTCTCAGGCACTGATATGCATGCTGCCCTCTTAACAACCATGTTCTCGCCTAGCTTGCCTTTAAAAGAAAAGAGAGAAAAAATTTAAAAAGGGGGAGGAGAAGAAGCAGAGAGAACAGCATGAACTACTAAAGGTGCAGAGAATGTTTCAGGGCTCACCAACATGTGGCAAAGCAACAATGTGAGTAAGATGAAATATTTGAAGGGTCCCCTTAAAATTAGGATAGTAGTTTAAGAGTTGGCTGTCCCCCAGATGGCGGAGACTGGACTGGATCTCTTTAGGCCAATTACTCTTTCTCAGTCCAACTTCCCTCTCCCAGGAATGTTGTAGGTGGAGGAATAAATGAGCAGAGGCCTACATGTATGTTGCCTTAAGCTCTTGGGAGAACAGATGGAATATAAATAGATAGAATATTACATCTCTCCATCAGTCATAAATTCCATACATTCAAAAGTAAAACATAGTGCATGAAAACAGCAAATTGTTACCACTCCTTTCTGCCTGTTGCTGGCTATTAACTGGGCACCAAACACTCACCTATCGCCAGAGCAAGTTGGTCAGTAAGCAAAGATCCCTCTGGTCCTGTCCTGACTTGAGAAAGCTCATCAGAATTTAAGAAACGCTAGAAAACATTCAAACATGGTATCAATTAATTTTTTTTAACGGAAACCTGCAAAGTAAATCCAGGGACTAGTTCTTTTTAACGACTTGGCTGTATGCATTGCTTTCCTTCTGATGTGGTAAGGAATTTGGAATAATAAAAATGGAATGAAGAGAAAGGTGCAAACCACATCAGCAGCAAACTGTCAGCAAGAAGCAATAGTCTAATGTCCCAGGAACAACAATAAAGGGCTTTTATAGTGTTTTCTTGCAGTATTTTTCTTTTGTCAAACTCATCCAATCTGCCACCCACAAATAGTAATCGGACTGTTTCATAGGACTGTTGTGCTCTTACAGCAAATCATATCTAGAAAGCTTCAGAAATTGCCAGCTACTGGTTTGTAAAAGTTATTTAACTTTAAAAGGTAAAGGTTCCCCTCGCACATATGTGCTAGTCGTTCCTGACTCTAGGGGGCAGTGCTCATCTCTGTTTCAAAGCCGAAGAGCCAGCGCTGTCCGAAGACATCTCCGTGGTCATGCGGCCAGCATGACTAAACGCTAAAGGCGCATAGAACGCTGTTACCTTCCCGCCAAAGGTGGCGTTCTGTCCCTGTCTCTCTCACACACACAAACAGACAGCCGGGGTTAAATAAACTGGCAGACAACCAATTCTTTCGATAAGAGGATTGGCAGCAACCCAGTAGCTGCTTGCCAAGACTTTACTCATAAACAAAATACACACAGTTCAAGAATTGTCAAGTCCAGTCCGTAATTAAATCCAAGGCAGATAACATTATTGTTATTATTGTTTCCAAAGATGCAATGTGACTCAATAGTAGTTAGTTTTGTCCGTCACAGAATCTGAATGGCCATATCCTGTGGGGTGTGGTCCAGTGACTCAGCTTAATCTCTGGCACACCTCTTCTTCTGTTGCGCGTGCTTATCTCTGCGATGCTGCAAAGGATCCAGCCAAGACTCATCTCCCTCATTACTGTCCACCTGTGGACGTGCTTGGCCCCGGGCCTATCTCTTGACCTTCAGCGGACACCGAAGGCATTGCCAGAGAGGAGGCCTTGCCGGCTCCTCTCCTTCACTCTCGGAGTCCTCTCCTGCCGATGACACAGGCTCAGGTAACGGAGCCACAACAGGTGGTCCCTATTTTTCTACTTGCATTTTTTACGTGCTTTCGAACTGCTAGGTTGGCAGAAGCTGGGACAAGTAACGGGAGGCATTTAGGATTTCTAAGGATTCGAACTGCTGAACTGTCGACCTTTTGATCGACAAGCTCAGCGCCTTAGCTGCTGAGCCACCACGTCCCTTTTTAACTTTAAATGTATTTAATTTTTTAAAAAGACCATCTGCTATCTAGTTAATGTAGTGCTGGGTTAAAACCAAGTTAAACAGTAGAACTATTTTGACAAAAAAGTAAAAAACAGTAAAAACACATAATAAGTACAGCAACACTGGTGGACACGCACTTGAGGGAGAAAAAGCCTAACTGACTTGTAGGTGCTATTCTTTTCCCGGAAGACAACATGCAACAGAACTACAGAGGAAGCCTCCTTCATTCTAGGCCAGATTCTGATGGAGATGGGAACAGGACGTCCAATGAAAGTACAAGATGGCCATTAACCACTGTCAAAAGGGGCAGCAATTCCCAGAGCCTTTGAGACATGCTGCTAGATATCCTTTAGCTTCACTGAGCACAGATGATGTATGTAAACTCTGTATCTTTCCCGACAACGTCCAATTCCTAACTGTTAAAAAAAATGTGAAAATAAGCTCAGTATAAATAAGCTCGCGAAGAGGTCAAAATCATACATCAGAGACTTTGAGTGTTACCTACATGTATATGCCACCCACCTCACTATCAAAAGCGACGCTGGGCTGTCTAAATTTACCAGGGCCTCAGCTCAACTGAGGTGATTTTTTTTGAGGGGAAGGTTTCTGTGTCCTATAACAGGACTGAGGCTGCATTTTTAGCCCAAGTGCTCAAGTAGCTACTCCGATCTCCATCTCACTGCACAGCGTTGTTTGCAAAGGAACATTAACGCAGGGCTTGTGTGCAGGAACGTGTGGGATCAGGACACCTGATCCATTGCCGAAACCTTGCCTGCAAAAAGCTGCATTATGTGGGGAGGCTCACGTGCAAAGCCTGTGCTCTCAAGACAGAGATGCTAAAAATGCTACCTGGCTACTGCTTTAATATGGCAGGTTTTACAGAAGACTAACGCAAACACGGGGTGTAGTATAATTGTGCCCCCAAAAGAAAAAAAAGCTGCAAGGAAAGTGAGCACTATAGCTTTGTTTCATTAACCAAGTATCTTTCAAAACCACACTGGTTTCTCTCTCTGCATATGCTTAGCTAAAAAGGTGCAAACTGACACTGGGAAACCAAGAAAGAATTCCCTGCAGCTCCACTATTTCAACAACACTTGGTTCCATAGCAAAAGTAAGGCGCCTACCAGACACAGAAGGTTGTATAGCCTATGAAACCTAGAGTCCTCTTTGGTTTCACTGCTGGAGTTTGACAGTAGTCATAATTGGCGGCATGTTTTATAGCACTTTAAGGTAAGCAGCACTTGAGAATCTGTGTGTTTTGAGATACTCTTCACACAACTCAGAAAATAAACAACTACTACTATAACAACAGAACTGTCAACTTCCCAAAATAGAACAAAACCCCCAGATCAACTGATGTAGAAATTCTGTTTATTTTGCATCATTGGTCCATTTACTATAGTCATCACCTCACCATAAGATGTCAACAATGGAATGAAAAAAAGATAATGAGGGATTCCTGTCCTGGAGCATAAAGCTCCTATGTTTTCTGGAGAATTTTATCCACCATAAGAGTAGAACATATTCTAGCCTGGAAAAAAGAGAGAATGGTGGATTCAGGCTAAGATGCTCCTGAACCAGGAAATGGCCTAGATTACTAGAGGTTTTCTCACAATACAGCAATATATGAAATTGTACATAAATAAATTTCATTCACTTACTTAATAGATGCAAGGCATGAGCTACGAGGCAATTTTGCAGCAAGCTGCATTTTTCTTCTGAAGGACTTAATGCCAAAGAATCATTGCATTTTTGCAGGCGCTTCTGAGGAGATACCTTAGTATCACTTAGTATGGGGAATACATACCTGTTTTCTGTTATTTCAAAATGCGTACCTGTTTCTGATCAGCAATGCACTAGTTTCTTAGACTAAGTCTCATGTGCCATGCTGGCCAGCCCCCACCTAAAAAGCTACCTTTGACATTTTTAATTGCCCAACTAGAATTTTGTTTGAAGGTGCTCCTGAAGAACCAACCAGCAAGAAGATTTAAATGTAGTGCTTTGAAATATTAGTATAATTTCTTCAAAATTAACAAATATTTTTGAGGCCCACATACATGTGTTTACATCATTCTTACCTTAGTATATGTGTTTGACTGGTCTATAGTCTCCTTATGGTGAATCATTGTTCCAATAGCTACTTGCTGAACCAGCTGTTGAAATTTAACGTTTTTGGCCACAAAATCAGTCTCACAGTTTACCTGGCAGAAAAGCATGGCTAATTTAGAAATATCTCACCAGCAGTTATATTACTAAAGAGGTTAAAATAGAGCTAGACACACAGACTTTCCTAAAGTCAAGCTGGGTGAAAGTGAGATCCTAAATTTCTAGAAATCTGACATTCTTCTCTCTTCCTTACCCTGTAAAAATATCCTGTATTCTAAAACTACAATGAATCAAAGCTAAACATAGCGTATGCAAGATAATTGATAAATACTATTTTAATATCCAAAATAGAGTAGAGTAGAGTAGAGTAGAGTAGAGTAGAGTAGAGTAGAGTAGAGTAGAATAGAATAGAATAGAATAGAATAGAATAGAATAGAATAGAATAGAATAGAATAGAATAGAATAGAATAGAATAGAATAGAATAGAATAGGAATTCTTGATTGGCCAAGTGTGATTGGACACACAAGGAATTTGTCTTGATGCATATGTTCTCGGTGTACATAAAAGAAAAGATACATTCGTCAAGAATCATAAGGTACAACATTTAATGATAATCATAGGGAACAAATAAGCAATCAAATCATATTAGGAAACAGTCAATATAAATCTTAAGGATATCAGCAACAAGGTTACAGTCATATAGTCATAAGTGGGAGGAGATGGGTGATAGGAACGATGAGAAGATTAATAGTAATGCAGACTTAGTAACTAGTTTGACAGTGTTGAGGGAATTATTTGTTTAGCAAAGTGATGGCGATCTGGGGAAAACTGTTCTTGTGTCTAGTTGTTCTGGTGTGCAGTGCTCTATAGCGTCGTTTTGAGGGTAGGAGTTGAAATAGTTTATGTCCAGGATGTGAGGGGTCTGTAAAAATTTTCACAGCCCTCTTAGCTCTGTTTAACTGTGTGTTTAATACTACTAATTAATTATTACCTAGACCTACTTCTACAGTAAAGATAGCCCCACCACTGTAAGGTTTGTACTTGTCTAAGGAGAACTGAATGTAAAATGGCTGTTAATAGGATCCTTAGTAGCTCCATTGCCTGTTCCCCCTGCCCCAAGACTATGAAAACGGTTGCCAAACCATTGCAGCTATCTCTTTGTCTTTGACACAGACTCTGAGCAGGATCCTATTACAAAAAAGCAGGATCCCAGCACTATATCATTTTATTCAATGCCAGTATTGCTCAACCAAAACAATAAAATGAAGGGGAAAACCCAGGAAGCTAAACACACCATTTGTTTAAAAACCTTTGACCAGTGAACTGACCTATACTTTAGATAAATTAGATTTCCTGATATTTGAATCTGGGAAAGACCAGGAAAATTTCCTGCATTACCTCAGCAGGCTCAAAAGCAAGTATTCATGTTTATATTGTTACTCGGAGACGTAAAGAAAGTGGCTTTTCTAAGAGAACACTTGCTTCCAAACTTATATCCAGAGAGGCTTTTCACAATTACAGCAAACTATAATGCAAACGTTCCTTTCTCTTTTGTCTTTGACATTCTCGCTATCCCTGATCACTAGTCCTGCTGCCTGTGGTAAGAGAGCAGTGGTGCAGAGACCAGTTTCAAAGTCAAATTATCCCATTGGGAATTTGAAATAGGCTGTTTTGGAATTTTGGAAGCAGTAATTTAAGTTTGACACCGTTCACTTTGAACGCGCTATCTAGGCAGCTCATTTTAAATGCAAAAGGGCTGTCTGAATTTAGGACGAATTATTTTAATTTAAATGGAACAAATTTAAAAATTTTTGAAGACCCCCTTCCAAAGAGACTTGTAGCCCCAAACATCGAAGAGTACCATGTTCAAGGCAGAGCACACCTATATGCTAAGGAGAAGCATATTCCCATATAATCATTCTTGCTCCAAGATGCCTAATATTTATTTCTTTAACCAATTTATATAGCTGCCCATCTGCCAAAAGGAAACCTGAGCAGTAAACAACACAAAAACACAATTCAATAAAGCCACTTAAAACAGTAAACCGCACTGAGGCCCTGATAAAAACATCCATCCACCCACCAACCGGTCACTCATGCCCTCGTTGCTTCCCGCCTGGACTACTGGAATGCTCTCTACATGGGGCTCCCCTTGAAGAGCACCCGGAGGCTCCAACTGGTCCAGAATGCGGCCGCGCGGGTGATTATGGGAGCGTCATGGCGCTCCCATGTAACACCTCTCCTGCACGAGCTGCACTGGCTCCCGGTGGTCCTCCGGGTGCGATTCAAGGTGTTGGTGACCACCTTTAGAGCACTCCATGGCTTAGGGCCGGGATATTTACGGGACCGCCTTCTGCCACCGAGAGCCTCCCACCGGCCAATACGCTCCCACAAAGAGGGGCTCCTCTGGGTGCCATCGGCCAAACAATGCTGACTGGCGGCCCCCAGGGGAAGAGCTTTCTCTGTGGGAGCACCTGCCCTCTGGAACGAGCTCCCCCCAGAGATACGGACGATTCCAGACTTACGTACTTTCCGTCGGGCCTTCAAAACCTTTTTATTTCATCAAGTCGGGCTGGCCTAATCTCTCCAATTGTGTATTTTAATTTGGATTTTTAATGGGGGATTTTAACTGTCGGGCCAAATTGTTTAATTCATTTTTAAATTGTTTTTATATTTTGTATTTGATGTTTTTTACTTCTGGCTGTTCACCGCCCTGAGTCCTTCGGGAGAAGGGCGGTATATAAATTTAAATATTAAATTAAATTAAATTAATCACCCTATGCAAATTTTATAAACAATCTGGCCTCAGTGCCTGGAAGAAAACAAGGTCTTCATTCTTCAGGCCAAAGGAAAGACTCACCTCTACCATTATTGCTGAGCTTCCCTCTTGAAGCAGCCCTATTAGACCTTCTGTTGTCTTCCGCCCTTGAAGTTTCAACGCTTTGCTCCATCCCTCCTTCTGTGCTTGTTCGTGCAGCCAGACTTCAGCCTTTGAAGACAAACCCCAGCATGAAATATAATTATTCGCCCATCTATCCACCCATACATACAAATACAGTTAGTCCTCAACTTACAACAGTCCATTTAATGACCGTTCAAAGTTACAACGGCAGAGAAAACATTATGACTGATGACCATTTTTCACACTTATAACCGCTGTAGCATTCCCCCATGGCCAGGTGATTTACATTTGGATGCTTGACAACTGACTCACATTTATGACGGTTGCAGTATCCTGGGGTCATGTGATCACCTTTTGCGACCTTCTGACAAGCAAAGTCAATGGGGAAGCCAGATTCACTTAACAAACGTGTTACTAATTTAACTGCAGTGATTCACTTAACAAATGTGTCAAGGAAATGAGGCAAAACTAACTTAACAAATTTCTCACTTAACAACATAAATTTTGGGCTCAATTGTGGTCATAAATTGAGGACTATCTGTATATAAAAAGAAAAAGATATATAATCCAGAAGTAAATTAAGAAAAAAACAAGATAAATTAAACCATCAAACATCTCACAAGGGAACTACCACCCATTCTGATTGAGAGACAGACATATGTTAAAGGGCTCATTTAAATAGGCACTGAGGAACATATAAATCTTGGGCGGAATAGTGTTCAAGAGGGCAGTATCATGACAAAGAATGCCCACTTCCGGTATCCCAGTAACATTGTTTAATTGAGGGGATATTAGATAAAAACAAATGTATTCTCCCATTATACTTCTACAAAAGAGGTGAATAGCTCTGAACGTGTCCCTATTATAAAAATACTTTGTAAGTAGAAAGTTAGAAAATCATTGAAAAGTTCCTCGGTCACATTCCAGTTTTTCCCATGTATGGATTTTCAGAGTAGCAGGAACAGCAGTGGGTGGTTACATATTTGAGCACTCCTCTTCCTGCTCACTCTTGAACTGTATAAAAGTTTGTCAGTGGCACAGAAAAGACAATGCCAAAAATGTGATTTTATAATTTGTTTGCCTATGAAAGTATGTACGGATTCACAAGGCAAGAAGAAACAAGAGCCAGTACAGATTTAATTATATTTACTCCAGGCTAAATTCTCCAATGTCAATAGGATTTACTGTTTTGTCAGCAAGCACAAGATTGCTGCTTTAAGACGAAATTGTACCTCAGATTTTAAAACAAGATTTTTTGGGAAGCAGCATGTTGATAAGAAGGAAAAAGAATGAGCAAATGAAAGATATGGGATTACAATATCATACACATATTATTCTTACTTCTTCTACGTTATCATCGTATTTTTCCAAGGCTTTCTTGCAGTTCACAAAGGAATAGCCAGTTTTCTTCCTAAGTTTCATCAGTGCTTCCTTTGCTGCCAGGGCAGGAATGCCAAGATGAAGGAAACGAGGCAAATGCCATTGCTGTATGGGGGAAAAACAACAAATAAAATGAAAAGGTTTGATATTGCCACTGACCCATCTGTGGATAGCAAAGTGAAGAAGAAGAATTAAGAATGTGATCCCATACAGCAGAGTTCCCCTACCCTTCTGGCTTTGCAGACCGGTGGGGGGAGGGGGGGGATGGTTCTGTGTGAGTGGAGGCAAGCATGCGCAGCTCCATTTGCACAAGTGGTGTGCAGTTGTGCACACCGCTCACACAAATGGAGTGCGCACACATGTGCTTGCCCATTGCTCACACCACTTCCACGGCCTGGTTCTGAACAGCTCAAGGCCTGATAATGGACCACAGCCGGGAGTTGGGGACTCTTGCCATACAGTTGCTTGGAAATCAATTCCACTGATCTTACTAGAAATGACCTCTAGCAAAAAAACATACAATCAGAATTCTAAGTTTGACAAAGTCCCAAAGAGAATGTGCAGGTACCAATTCACCTGTAGCAAAGCTGTCTTTTGATCTGGTGAGAACATACAGAAAAGAGATGCTTTTCTCAGATGCTGAAGAAATGAGAGGGCAGATATGTAGTCCATTGTGCCAAACTGGCTTCTGAAGCATGGAAGAAACCTCTGTTTTTTAATGTTTGTAATAAATTACTCTAGGAAGTTTACAATATGAAATACAACACCTACAAAATCACAGTGTATTTAATAATAGATTAAAAACTGTAACACACAATTCCACAATAAAACATCCAACTTCAGTGAGCCTTTCCTTGTAGAGATGATAAGTAAATCAACCTCCAAAACTCCTTTTCAAAAATATAGTTTTTACTACTTTTCTAAAGACTAACACGGTATCGACCATTTGCATTTTTGGAGGGAAAATTTTCTAGAGTAGAAGCAACTGTTGAAAAGGACTACCTGCAACCTATCAGAGAGGAGGCTCCCCTCTCTTGTTGTTCACAGGGAGTGGGAAGATTGAAGATCCAATCTGGGTCAGTCAACGGGACCAGAAGTTAGTCTTCCTCTAGTAAACCTCTGGTCCCAGTGACCAACCCACATTGGATTCTGCAACATTATCATGGGGCATGTATATTTACCTCCATCCGTGGGCAGATTCAATTTGAAGATGGTCCCAGAGAAACCTGAGACTGAAGCTAGTCAAGGTTTACAGGTTAAAACTAACTATTTTGAACTGTACCCATAAGTCAATGCAGCATAGAATTGATGTCATGTGACTGTAGCAGCTCTTAGTTGCCAGTAAATTGCCCATCATTTTGCACCAGATTGCAGTTTCCAAATAGTTTGCAAAGGCAGCCTTATGTAAAGCCCATGGAAGAAGTCCACCCTTGAGATAATGAGGACGTGAATGACTACTTCCAGATCTTCCAATTTCAAATAAGCCCTATTAGTTGAATGGGCTGATTGTGCCTTCCAGTCAGCCTTGATTCCGAGTGACTGACTAGACAAGTTCCTGCGGTTTTCTTGGTAAGTTTTCGGAAGTGGTTTGCATTGTCCCTGGAGCGCTGGCCCAAAATCATCCAGCTGGCTTTATGCCCAAGGCGGGTCTAAAACTCACAGCCTACCGGTTTCTAACCCTGGTGCCTTAAAACCACTACACCAAACTAATTTATATTCGGCCATTCTACACAAAGATTCATTATAATGATAGCCTTTGAAAATTTTTTAAAAAAATTAAAATTTGAATCGCAGGCAGAAATAGGAAAGTCTCACGTTAAGTTCCCACGCATGCAATTCTATTGTTTTAAAGGCAAAGAGGAGCCTCGCAGCCTCCCCTTATAAAAAGAAACGTGGGAACCTGCTCTAGTGTTGGTGATCTGGATGGAAACAGACCGCAAGCAGAACCATTGCAGGTAAAGTGGCTCAAGTTTCGGCATCGCCTCCAGGCAGGCGCCTCTCTCACCTGCGGCACCAAAGCGCCCCTCGCTTGCAAGGAGACCAGAGTCCACCTCAACCCTGAAACGCGCAGCATGTCGAGGACGCGAGAATTAGACGTCATCAACCCTCTACGTTATGCGACGAGGAAGACCCGGCTTCCTTAGAGTGAAGTCCGCGCGCGCGCAGAACGGGCCTACCTTCCCTCGAAGCTGATTCGCTCTAACCCACCTAGAGCTAGGCGTTTCATTGGTTGAAGCAAGACGCCGCTGAGCCGTAGAGAGGGGAAGGCAGCCAGGCCGGCGTCTTGCTGGGTTTAGACCGGTGGGTTCCCCCCCCCACCCCAAAAATTGACAGTTTTTAACATGGACTTTAATGCTGTTTAATGATGCAAATACTTACTGATTTACCATTTGCAATATAGTAATTGACGGAGGTCAAGTAACATAAATTATTTTAGTTCATGAAATACACTGCTCAAAAAAATAAAAGGAACACAAGCAGAAGACATCCGAGATCTGAATGAATGAAATAGCCTTATTAAATATTTTGTTCTTTACATACAGTAGTTTAGACACTGCTCAAACAACTAAAGGGAACACAAAACTACTGTATGTAACGAACAAAGTATTTAATAAGGCTATTTCATTCATTCAGATCTCGGATGTCTTCTGCTTGTGTTCCCTTTATTTTTTTGAGCAGTGTAATTATGGTCCTTAAGATCATCAATAAATGATCTTGGGGAACCACAATATCTTCCATGCAATGCAGCAAGAATAAATATTGTTGCAGCTGTACTTCTACAGTCGATATGCAATGCAGAATCTGTTTACAAAATGCACACACACATATATCACTAGCATCTTTTAAGATACAGTATACAACAAATTCGACTGAAGCCTTGATTCCTAAATGAATGGTTCAGTATAGTGTTGGAAATACAAATGCAGCGTTTGTCTACGGGTACATACAAACATCACGTTCCACTTTGTATAAGTTATTGTAAAGAGGAAGACATAAAAATATCTCAAAATGAGAAAAGGCACCATGTGTTTTAATGCACATATTATATGCTTCATTTTGCCTAGCTGGCACATTCTTGAACTTGTACTTTTAAGCAAGAACCAACACTTGAATTCCACATCATTCTTAGGACAGTTTTATGGAACCCTGTGGATTTCAGAGGGAACTTGAGTTTGTTTCTCAGATTCTGATAAGTGGTTTAACTGCGGCCTTAATTGCCACTTTGGATTGAGAGTGTGACAGCCTTGGACCACATTGTGCCTCTATGGCTTGATTCCAGAGAGCCCTAGTTTTCAAAGGACCTTCTAGCTAGAGATTAAATGATAAAATGTTGCTGGAAGAGGATGAAGAGCAAAATCAGAATTTTAGTCATGGAGAAAAAAAACTCCCTACTCTAGAAGCAGTCACTAAATCCAACAACACTGGACAATTTGTCGGCTGGGGAAGTGGGTTAAGCTGCAGCTTTGAAGGTCCTTTTAATTTGGGGTTCAGTCTAGGTATAATAGTGAGATGGCATTAATCATACTTGTGGATCACCTCTAGCAGGATTGGGATAGAAGTGGTGCATCTATTTTAGCCTTCCTTGGTCCCACTTTACAAGGTCCCAGAGTTCTTGGCTTTCCCCACTCCTATTTAAATTACATGAACCTACTGGGTAAGGGTGAAATCATGACAGCACATGGTCAGATGTCATAAGTGTGCTGATGATTGCTAATATTTTGACTCTTGACAAACCAAGTGATGCTATTGAGCTTCTATCTTAGGGTCTGCAGGCTCCGGGGGCCCAAATGGGGAGAAACAAGCTTAGGCTCAATCTTAATAAAATTTGAATAGTTATGGGGTTTAGAACCACACACCCCACCCCAAATCTGGAGATTTTCCATCACTGGTTCTGGATGGGGTTGCATTGCCTCAGACACCATTGGTGTGCAATTCTGGGATTTCTCCTAGGGCCTAGGCCCGTGATGGCTAACCTATGGCACGTGTGCCACAGGTGGCACACGGAGCCATATCGGTGGGCACGCGAACTCAGCTCTGGCACGCATGTGTGCATCAGCCAGCTGATTTTCGGGTCTTCTGGGCCTACCAGAAGTAGGGAAACAAGCTGTTTCCTGCCTCCGGAGGGCCTGGGGGGTGGGGAAGGCCCATTTTTTGCTCTCCCCAGGCTCCAGAGCCTCTCTAGGAGCCTGGGGAGGGGGAAAACAGTCTTCCCCACCCCCAGAGGCCCTCTGGAGGCTGGAAACCGGGCCCACTGTGCCATCGCGTGCCAAAAGGGGAGGCGCACACACATGCATGGGGACAGGGCGCATATAATTATGGGTGTGGGCACCCCCCCCGGGTCCCCCCGCTTTTGGCACATGACAGCAAAAAGGTTAGCCATCTCTGGTTTCAACTTCCGTTTAAGAGTAAAAAAAGAACCTTTGCACAAATCCATCTTGTGCATCATTTGCACCCATGCCTGGACCAGGAGGCCCTTAGGATAGTCATTCATGCTTTGATCACCTTGTATTTGCACTACTATAATGTGCTCTATGGAGCTAATTTTGAAAAATCACACAAAGCCTATAACTGAACCAGAATGCAACAGCAGTAGGTAGGGACCACCTTGCTATACCAGAGTAAATACAACTGTGCGAGCTGCATAAGCTTTCTGCATCAGTTCAAGATGCTGGTTGTTATTCTGCATGACTCAGGGTCTAGATTATTTGTGGGATCATGTTTCCAATTATTTCTGAACATGTTCTAAATCCTTTTCATTCAACAGTACCATCTTAGGGGACCTACAAAATGTATCTTTGTTCATCCCTGTGAAACAGCGTATTACCTGAGATTCAGATGCCCTGACTCTGATGTGGACTTTTATGTTGCCCCAAATGTTATGTGCTTCAGTATGTGTTTTTAACTTGCTGTTTTTCTCACCCAGGATCAGATGTCAAAGGGTAGACATGCAATTCAAATAAATGAATAAATTTTCCTAAGTGCAGCAAAGAGTCCACCTCTGTTCACCATTAGAACTACTGCATTCATATGAGCCACAGTGGCGCAGTGGTTAGAATGCAGTACTGTGGGCTACTTCTGCTGCCTGCCAGCTGCCTGCAATTTAGCAGTTCAAATCTCACCAGGCTCAAGGTTGACTCAGCCTTCCATCCTTCAGAGTTGGGTAAAATGAGGAGCCAGATTGTTTGGGGGCCATATGCTAATTCTGTAAAACTGCTTAGAGGGGGCTGTAAAGCACTATGAAGCGGTATATAAGTCTAAGTGCTATTGCTAGTCTGTCTTTTGCACACAAACCATTGGGTGCCTGATAGCCACTTTTGAACATACCTGCAAAAAATAACAAAATGAGCCATCCCTGAAAACCATATCACACCTAGAAAATACACATGCTTAAAGACATAATAGGGATGCGGTGCTCAGTGGCTAAGAGGCTGAGCTTGTTGATAGGTCGGCAGTTCAGCGGTTCAAATCCGTAGTGCTGTGTAACGGGGTGAGCTCCCATTACTTGTCCCAGCTTCTGCCAACCTAGCAGTTCGAAAGCACGTAAAAAATACAAGTAGAGAAATAGGGACCACCTTTGGTGGGAAGGTAACAGTGTTCTGTGCACCTTTGGCGTTTAGACATGCCGGCCACATGACCAGGGAGAGATCTTCGGACAGTGCTGGCTCTTCAGCTTTGAAACGGAGATGAGCACCGCCTCTTAGAGTCGGGAACGACTAGCACAAATGTGCGAGGGGAACCTTTACCTTTTAAAGACATAACTTCAGATTTCTCTCACAGTCTCTTCAGGAAAAGAGGAGGAAGTCAGTAGAGAGAATGGCTACCTCCTATTGTTAAATTTCCACTGGCAATACATGCTTGGTAGGACTGCTGCTGTTTCTCAGACAGGATCTGTTCTTACAGAAATTAGTGAGAGATACCAAGTTCATTCCATGCTGAATTCTCAAATCACAATGTTTGTTTTTTTTAAAAAAAAAAGATGGAAAATGAATGTTCCACTGTGTAAGACCAAAGGTAGTCTTTAACCAACTTAATTCTTGCTGGTCACTTTGTAGATGTTAATATTCTCAGTCTCATTCCTAAAGGTGAGTTTTGTGGTGAAGTGCATAGGGAGCAGAGTCTCAAAAAACAGTGCTGTACTATGTTCCTCTCTCATTTTTGAAGATAAGTAGACAATAGATTGAGCACCACATACATGCTGGAGAGTCCTTATCAGGAGTGGGTAAGTGTCCTTGAGATAGACAATATCTGCACCCAGGATGAAGTCATAATTTTGAGGGAAATCCTTGTGGTCCAGACCCCATGATAGAGCACAAACCCTGGTCCGTGCAATGCATTGTGCAGGCAAATTCCGATGGACGTTCTCCTCTATCTGCTTCAAGGCTACAGGAAGATCTGTGATGGTTACATGGCCTCCTAAAAGAAAAACAAGAAAGGGAACTCTGAACAACAAAAAGCTTTCAAGGGTTTAGATCACAGGTATTATCCACAAATAACCAAATTATCTCCAGCTGTGCTAAAAACAATAATAACAAGTCAGAAATATTATCATAAAGCTTCATGTTGAATTCAATAAATCTATGCATAACAATATACCAATAAGATTGAGTGGCATATAAATGTAATAAAAAAAATTTAAGTACAGGTAATCCTCGACTTACAACAGTTCATTTAGTGATCTTCAAAGTTACAATGACACTGAAAAAAGTGACATGACCATCTTTCATACTTACAATCATTGTGATATCCCCATGGTCATGTGATCAAAATTTGAACACTTGGCAGCTGACTCATATTTATAAGGGTTACAGTGTTCCAGGATCATGTGATCACTTTTTGCGACTTTCTGACAAGCAAAGTCAATAGGGAAGCCAGATTCACTTAAGAACCGTGATACCAACTTAACTGAGCACATTGTAAGCCGCCCTGAGTCTTCGGAGAAGGGCGGCATATAAATCAAATTAAAAAAAAAAAAAAAACCTGCAGTGATTCACTTAACAACTGTGGCAAGAAAGGTCGTAAAATGGGGCAAATTTCACTTAATGACTGTTTCACTTAGCAACAAAAATTTTGGGCTCAGTTGCGATCCTAACTTGAGGACTACCTTAGGTTTTTAACACATTATGGATCACAATGACTCACAATCTGTCCCCATGAAACTTTCACCTGCATTATAACATCCAAGGTTTAACCAATACAAGTAAGTCCTTGACTTACAACCATTCCTCTAGTGACCTTCAAAGTTACAACGGCGCTACAAAAAGTGACTTTATGATAATATTTCACACTTACAACCATTGCAGCATCTTTCTTCATTGTCATATGATCAAATTTGGGACACTTGGCAACTGCACGTATTTCTGACGTGCGGCTGCAGTGTCCCAGAGTCATGTGATCACCTTTTGTGACCTTCTGACAAGTCAGTGGGGAAGCCAGATTCACTTAACAACCATGTTATTAATTTAGTGAATGCTGGTGGCACAGTGGTTAGAATGTAATATTGCAAGCTAACTCTCCCCACAGTCTGGATTTTGATCCTGATGGGCTCAAGGTTGAGTCAGCCTTCCATCTTTCCAAGGTCAGTAAAATGAGGACTCAGATTGTTGAGGGCTATACGCTGACATTGTAAACTACACAGAGAGTGCTGTAAAACAATGGGGAGGTATATGTATCTAAGTGCTATTGCTACTAACTTAACAGTGATTCACTTTAACAATTGTGGCAAGAAAAGTTATAAAACAGGGCAAAACTCACTTAACTATCTTGCTTAGCAACAGAAATTCTGGGGTCAATTGTGGTTGTAAATTGAGGATTATCTTCCCTATCTTTGTCTGCAGTTAATTCAACATACCAAGAAGTGCTGCGAGGATCCCAACAACACCTGTCCCAGCACCAAGCTCTATCACTTTCTTATCCTGAAAGTTCACCTTCTTTGCTTCAAAATATTCACAGAGAGCTAGAGCCTTAAAAACAGATGAGGAAATAACAATTTACAATGAAAACTTCAAACAAAAAAATTAATAGATCAGTCCAAATATATGAGTTATTTTTGTTTCAGAGATTTCTTTTGATGCAGGCACCATGTTTTCTATTCTACAAGATTTTTGTTTCCAAGGGGGCAATGTTTTAGCAATTGTTTTGAGGTACTTTGCAGCCAATTATTTTTTTACATAAATATATTCCCTTCTATTTCATCACCCTGGTTTCGCACACATCGCAAGTTATTACTTGCAAAATTTATTTCTCCATCAAATTTTTGAGAAACAATGTGTTCCCAGAACAACTGAAAACCTGAAAGTGGTGTTGCCAATTGGAAAAAGGAAGGTCTTTTCCAGGCACATCTGGGTGCCATTGTACAATACAGAATGCTGGATGAGATGGGTCTTAGTCTAATCCTGGGGAATTCTGGAATTAGAAGTCCACACGTCTTAAAGTTGCCGAGATTGGACATCCCAGGTCTATTCTACCCAGACCTCTATTCAACACTGGCCTAGAAGGCCGTGTTTGTATGTAGGTCTTTGGTTATTCGGGTCTTCTCCCACGTAAAATTGGAAGTGTCTTGGCGACGTTTCGACGAAGTCTCATTCGTCATCTTCAGGCTGGTGTTCTCGGCTTCGTGCTTCCAGGAGCAATGTGAGCACGAAGCCGAGAACACCAGCCTGAAGATGACGAATGAGACTTCGTCGAAACGTTGCCAAGACACTTCCAATTTTACGTGGGAGAAGACCCGAATAACCAAAGACCTATATTCAAACACCCGCGAAAACCTGAGAAAACATATCTATATCTATATCTATATCTATATCTCTCTCTATATATATATATATATATATTTAAAATTTGATTTATATGCCGCCCTTCTCCGGAGACTCAGGGCGGCTTACAATGCGTTAAGCAATAGCCTTCATACTTTTGTGTATATTTTATACAAAGTCAGCTTATTGCCCCCACAAACTGGGTCCTCAATTTATCTACCTTAGAAAGGATGGAAGGCTGAGTCAACCTTGAGCCTGGGGAGATTCAAACTAGCAGTAATTGCAGGCAGCTGGATGATAATAACAGGCTATTAGTCTGCTGCGCCACCAGGCTCTTATATATCGGATTGACCTTTTTCTAGTGTTTTTTTTTCTTGCAAGGAAAAATGTTCTGATTCCCCAATGTTTATATTTTTCCAAATAAGTAATTAGAATCTATACCTGATGTGTTCCTTATAACTAACTTGTACAAGTTTATATACCATTAACATCTTCCTCTAGCCCTCTCTCTTATTGTTCTTATTCAATTGCCTCCTCTTTCATATATATATCCTGGCCTTGCTATTTATCCAAAGAAGACACTCTTTCCTTTGGCACTTTATCTCTGCTTAGCCCTAGGTACCCAACTGTCTGCAGGTAACCATGATAATGAAAAAGTGACAGCATGCATAAATTAATGCCATGGTGTAAAGATCACTCTTTTGTCCGTGCACTTTGACATTAGATCCACATATGTAACTCACTGGATTTGTGTCATCATGACATTGCTACACTTTTCAGCCACTCTCCATTGTGCTCCCCACTGCAAACACCCATGATGCATTTTTATGAGATACTCTTTATCCTTAAGACTTTCAGAATAGTGATATGCTTGCTCAGAGATGCTAATATAACCATTAAGATATAAATACATAAAAAAGTTAAGCAAACTTGATAGCAGGGCTTGACTTATTCATTATGATGAATATGTGCTCTTTCAGATGTTATTTTAGCATTTTGACTTTTCCTTTAAGTTTTCTTTGGTTTTAAGTCTCAATAGTGAGACTTAGAGTAGTGTTATGAAAATACTTACACAAACATATTAAATTGTTCTGGATTATCACATGCCAAGCACACGTCTTATGTCTTCAATGACAAAGTTGGTAAAGTCAAGATGCAGATCTGAACATGCACTGAGAAATGAGGCAAATGATGTACCAAAGTACATTAAGCAGCCCTAAAGAAACTGATACAGTTATGTTCATTCCTTGTTGTGAGTTTCTTTTGTATAATTTGTATTTTCCATGTGTTAATGCTATGCAACCAATCCAGCTTCGAAGCTAAGCCAACTGAGGAAAAGAGGTGCCAAAGGGAGTTAAATATGTGCATGTAGGGGTGCCAAATCCCCACTGTCCCCTTTGAAACTAGATCACTCCATGTATTTACTGTAATGAAACACAAAAAGCTTTAAATATTCATAATGAGGCTTTACATATTCGTAATGTTTCTTTGTTGTTAAGGCGTTACTGGTGCTGTTGTTAAAATAAATCGACTCCTGGGAATGATCATAAATTGTTAAGACTTTAAATTGTCCAAACTTTCTTCTGCCAACTACTTATACATGCATAAAGGATCTGTTTGAACCAGCAGTGCCAGTTACTGGCGTAACCATCTCGACCATTAAAGGAGGAGAATATTTTGTATCTCAGGGTTGAAATGAGGGGTCCTAGGTGCGCTCTCTTGCAATCAAGCTCAGAGAACACCAAGCACCCTTCAAACTCGACCGTCCCAGGCTGGACTTGCGCTCACCGCCTCCCAGACCGGAGCAGCTACTCCCAGCCGCGTTCCGTGGTACTGCGTAATGCTCAGCTCGTGCCCACAGAGCCGGTACCGGGTCTGCACAGGAAAAGCATCAGCAAACAACTCCGGTTCCTGCGGAAACACCGACTGTAAACCCACTTCCACGTCGCCTGCAAACACCAGCGCCGCCATTTTCCCAAGTTTTTCTTAGGGTGCTGGGGGGGCGGGGGGAGGCGGGTAGCACAGAACGATCCGGGAACAGCTGGCGTACCCTATTCTGATTGGACAGGGGGGACAGCGCCTCTAATAGGTATTGGATCTCAATGGGAAAGGGGGAGGAGCTTAATCTTGCTGAGTTTCTCCACGTGATTTGTTTTGGTGGCGGGTGTTTACTTTGGTTCCACTCGGAACGAGGGACAGATCGCAGGTGTTCCTTAGACATCCCGAAGATTTAATCTCAGGATTACCAGATCCGGGCCAAAAAAAAAACAAAAACAAAAACGTAGGCGAATATTAGATGGGAACGAAGATAGTTAAGATCATCTGGCCATTCTGTTAATGCGGAATCAAAATACTTATTACATAGAACAGTATTGTCTGTAATGAACAAAACATTTCCACGCGTTTGTAGCAGGGGCTAAAGAATCTTGTCATAACTTTTCCTTCTGACAACTATCTTAACTAGTGAGATCAAAGTAAATCACTCTGCTATTGAAACCAAGGAAGTCGTTATTCAGAATGCAACACTACATTCATCCCCCACCCCACCCCCCTTTTACTTCGAGAACATCCATAGACAGGATCATACAGGGTATTTGCATCCCTGGATGCCTTTTCTTTGTTTTATTGAAAAACAGGGATATTTTTATATTTGGTACCCTCGGAAATTCTTAGAGTCATTATGACCAGCAATAATATTAGAATGCATCTTATTTTTCTGTAAAATAGTCTGATGCTCTGCAAACATTTGGGAGGGAAATTCAAATAGTCACTGTATTCAAGAAGCTTGATGCAGCTGTAAATTATAAAAACACTTGTCCAAAAATATTCAACAGGGAGGAGGCTCAGGGGAGTATCAGTGATAAGCCCTGCCAGAATGCTAAATTTGGGTAGTTGCCCAAGGAATGCTAGTCCAAATCTCACTGAATATTTCTCAATTCACTGTAATAAGTCTGTGTAAAATCACAGCTTTAGTTATGATTACAGTAACTTGGCTGGGCCCAAAATGTAATACAAACGTTTTGCAAATGATTGCTAAACATCATGGCTCTCACTATAATAGAAAGGCAGAATAGAAATCCAGCTAATAAACAGTAACAAATCTATAAATTGTATCAAAACAAGGACAGTTTCTCTCCTCTAAAGTCTTGCTTTCATTAATGCAGAATTTCTTTTTGGCAAATGTAATAGTTTATCCATTATACCATTACATGTGCTGTATTAGGCAACTTATAATTTAAGTCATGGCAATAGTTCACACAAACAGACACTTACCTTTAGTCCTCAATGTCCTACTTGCTTATTTTCATGAAATTTCTGGCTTGGAGCCTGCTGAAGCACCCTACCATTGGCAACCCTGCTCTCTAGCGTCATTCTATGCGTTTGACTAGTAAAATAATAACGCTGCTGCTAGCTGATTTATGAGCCAGGTCCCAAAGGATCAGAAGGACATTCCGTGTTCCCTGACCCATCTCTGTTAGCTTCACAAGACTGGAGGTTTAAGAACAGGGAAAGAAAGCCATTCCCACATTCATGAAAAGTCACCTGTTTGCTGAATGCTGAGCTTGGAGTGGTGGGGTCAGCTCTTGACGCATATCACAGTTAAAAGTTATCTTTGCAAGACATTCAGACAGAAAAAATGCTCTTGTTTGGCTGACCCAGTTAGAGCATTTAACAGAAACCGACACAGAATTAAAGATTAAAAGGCCCAGTGAATCCTTGGTATATTTCCATTCTTTTTAATTTTTTCAGGGATTTAATTTTTCAAGGTATTTGTTTTTATTGTCAGTTTTTAAAAATCCATGTCCTTCTCTACTATTTGGCATAAAGGGGTGGGGGGGAGTAGTTGTTTTTCTGTTTTGAAGTTCTGTTTGCTAACATTCTTCCAACTCCGCTCCTCATTCTCTTTTCTTTAAAAAAATTCTCGAGATGAGAATAAAAACTGAAAATAATTAAAATAATCATGGTACCAGTTAGATGCTAAATGTATATTTGCAGTGGTTATTGAAACCATCAGACATGTTTTATTACATTGTTCATTTTATGATGTTCGTTTGGGGCAGCAAAGCTTTTTAATAAAGACATATGGTTAACCCCACCTTTAACCAAGTCCCTTGTCCTTTTGATCAGGTTTATTTACAACTCGATTTTCAGACTCGGATGATTCTATTTTTTTCAGTGTATGCCAAATTCTGTCAAGTAATGTGTAAGATACATAGCAATTTAACACACTTATCTACTTAATTAATCAATTGTATATATTTGGTGTTTTTTTAAAATAAACTGAGCATTGATGTAATAAAGAATCTATAGTCTATAATAACCTACCTGGCAACCTTCTATAATACTAATTATTTGTTCTAGAAAATTATTAAATAGAAAGAACTACAAAGTAGAGATTGGACTAATTCTACTGCTAGGGCAAATGTGCTGGACTTGGTTGCAGAGTATAGTGACATTGCTATAGGTGCAGCGGTGGGTTGCCCCCGGTTCAGACCGGTTCACAAGAACCGGTAGTAAAACCGGCGGGAGACTCCGCCCACCGCGTGCGCACGGTCATGTTACGAACCGGTAGTAAAGGTAAGTAGAACCCACCCCTGTATAGGGGATGTGTAAGAGCCCTACTTTGGATATGATCAAGCCAAAACAATTCTGATACAACACATTCTGGACACTGAAAGACAACAAGACTAGCCTCTCCTGCCCAGGAATATTGAGTAATCAATCTTGTATTTTCAGACTGGCGAGACACTTAGATTATAACATGATATTCAGATTGAGAAGAGCTTTAATACTGGCTCAGTTTAATGTTTTGTTGTCAACTATTCTGGAAAGCAGACACACACAAAAAGTCCATATGCTGCTCAATTATGTCCATGTGATACAGGTGCCATAGAATGTATCATTCACATTTTATTGTGTTGCTGCTTTTATAGAGATATTACAGTTCACTTTAAGTTCCCAAATCTAATAAAATAACCAAGCATTCTGATACCTTCTATGCAGATTTTTTAAAACTCATTAAGCAAGACTATCTTGTTCAGAATTAATATAGGGGTGATTTATTTATAAAATTATAGCCTTGAAGAGGTAAATGGATGAAAGCAAGTCATAATAACAACAACAACAACTAAGTTGCTGGATGGTTGTAGGAAAAAGGAAACATGTATCAAATTAAGATCCTCTCTCTGATCATTCATCCACATCTCTTCACAGAGCAATAGGCTGTCAATTGTACAAAGATGATTACTCTTTAACTACTGCCCTTTCAGTTTCCTGTTGGAGTAGCCAAGCCATTCATCCATCTTTGTCAATGTGCGTCAAAGCCACAGGTCATTGTGATGTTCTGAAGTAAATCTTGGGCAATTAACTCTCTGAAGATGATTTCCTAGCTGATATACCATGAAGTGAGCTGGAGGTTCATAACACAGTTACTAAGAGAGTAAAACTTAATTTCATGGTGTGGGGTTTTTAACATCCCATTGCGTTGCTAATTCTGCTGATGGCCCATTGAAATTTTTGGCCAGCAAATGCTTTGAAAATAACAGACAATAGTCAAATGTTTTAATCGTGTGTGTGTGTGTGTGTGTGTGTGTGTGTGTGTTTGTGTGTGTGTGTTTGTGTGCATGTTTCTTTTTTAGACTGGGTGCATTGCAAGCAGTCCTCCAAGTGCTGGCTGAACCACAACTCCATAAAGAATGGCAAAATGGCCAATAATGAGCGAGAAAGCCAATAAGGACAGAAACATTTGAGGGGCAGGAGAGCTTCAGATGACCAAATGTGGTTCAACTGGATGAATGAAAAGATGGGCTAAATAGAGAGAACAGGATGGGATGGAATGGAATGGAATACAAGGTAAGGACAAAAAGCTTCTTGAAATGAGTGGGAAGCCAGTATAAGAATCAACTAAGAGCCATCATGTGGTCAAACTGATGAAAGGTGAAAGGTGCCATAATGGGGAGGAGACCCAGGAAAAAAAACTGCACATCAAAATAGCTTCCTCCTGCTTTATCCCAAATCTATCCATCATCCCACAGATCTGTCAGCTGGGCTGCTTTACCAGTCCAAATGATAAACATGCATTCTAAAACAGGCCAGAGAAGAGATGCAGATAAAGAGAAGTTTATATGACACCGTGAAATTGCTTCCTTCCTGGCTGATCCCCTACTCCCATCAGCTTGTCAAATGACCTGTTTTTAGACCCAGATTTAATGGACTTCTCCATATTTGATAAAGTGGCAGAACTATTTATTTCATCCTAGTTTCCAAAGAAACGTGTATGGCAAGGGATGGCAGTACTGGCAAAAAACAGCCACAGCTAGCAACATCCAGAAATATCCCACGAAGAACGCAACATGGCACTTCCCCAATGTCATAAAAATATTACAAAGTGCAGGACTTGAAAATCCTACTGGAAAGGAGGGGACATGGACATGGACCATGGAAAAGAAAGTGGGTGCCTTCAGGGCTAGACAGAGAAGAGAAGACAAACCATGGCCAAATCAAGGCTTTGAAGTCCCTGTGCTGCAATTAGTGCTCCTAGGGGACCATCAAATCAAATAGGAAGAAGCAGGAGGAGCAACAAATCTTTTTCTTTTTCTCTTCCTTTCTTTTGGCCACCTTCCCCTTTTCCCTGCTTGGCTCATCTGTTTACAATTTATTGAGCTGTCATTCACTGTAGGCATTAATCTTTCGTAGCAGAAAGTAATGAGTGAAGTGGTAAGTGACTACGATGGAGCCTGGTCCGGAGGGCACATTGCCACCCCTATTCATTCCTCTCCCCTCTAGCTTTTGTTCCCTCTTTTTTGGCCTCTTACATTCCAACACCAGAGCAGCAGCACCCTTAATGTGCCCCTGTGTTTCTTCCATAGTGCATCCTGTATGGCAGCTTCCACCACCACTGTGAGAGTGCCCGTGGTTGCACTGGCAGCTGGTGGCAGCTTAGACTGCAACTGCTGCTTGTTGAACCCATCAGATAACGTCCCCTCAACACTTCCCTCTGCCATGCAGCGTAATTATCAACACCACGGGAAAGGGAAAATTGGCCCTCTTTCACTCCTTCTGAAATTTAAATCACTCTCTGCAGTGGACACTGTCAAGGGTAACAAACTAGGGCAATTGAGAAGGAAGTATAGATGATATAGATATATAGATATAGATATAGATATAGATATATAGATATAGATATAGATATAGATATAGATATAGATATAGATATAGATATAGATATAGTTCAGAGGTTCGAATCTCTAGTGCCGCGTAATGGAGTGAGCCCTTGTTACTTGTCCCAGCTTCTGCCAACCTAGCAGTTCGAAAGCACATAAAAAATGCAAGTAGAAAAATAGGGACCACCTTTGGTGGGAAGGTAACAGTGTTCTGTGCGCCATTGGTGTTGGGTCATGCTGGCCACATGACCAGGAAGACGTCTTCAGACAGCACTGGCTCTTTGCCTTTGAAACGGAGATGAGCACCGCCCCCTAGAGTAAGGAATGATTAGCATATATGTGCGAGGGGAACATTTACCTTTTTATAGATTGGTAGGCAGAAGTCAAAGAAATAAGGAAGAAAAGATTTCCGGGAACCCAGCCTAAAGCTAGATTATATAAAGACTGCTTCTTCTCCAGAGTTACATCTACCTGTCCCATCAGGTCTGGCAGGAGAGGCATGTTAAGTGTCTCATCCATTAAAGAATGTAATTTGATCCAGGAGGAAGTCTTTTTCTGTTTGTCACTCACCATTTGGAACATCAGTCTCCCCCAAAATTAGACTAACCCCCAACCTTGCTGGCCTTCAGGAAGTCTCTTAGGTTATGGTTCAGACATTGTGCCTGGGGATCTGGTGGTGGTACCAAGCCTGCTGGTTGGTTGCATTGTTAATAATGTACTAGTACTGTCCTGCAAATTAGTTTTATTGTTTTGATTAACGGTTTTAATTGGTTTCAATGGCTTTTAGTTTGCTTGCATTATTAAGTGTTGTTGTTTTAATTAGGTCACCCAGAATCACTTAAGTGAGATGGGCAGCAATATAAATGGAATGATTGAATTAAATAAATCAATAAAATCATTGTAGAGAGGGCGTATAGTCTGACCGGGCTCTCATTCTGCTTGACAAGCTGGTTGAAGCAAGATGAAATTTCCTCTTCCTATTCTCTGATTGTGTTTCTGTGTAGATTAAAAAAGCTCACAATTTCAAACCAATACAGTATTTGGGTTTTCTGAAGAAGTCTGATTCTTTTCAAAATCTGCCTTATGCAAGAGGTACTTTCTCTGAAGACTGTGTTTCACATCGATGGTGCAACATTACTAATTATGGCTCTTGTGTAGCCTGTTTCTGCCAATTTCTGAGTGTTGCAGTTTTATTTCTATTTCCTGTCCTGAAAATCACGTGAATCATTCTATTAGACATCTGCATAACAAAGATGGGACTTATTGTTGTGCAGCTGTTTTGCAATTTCAGTTTGCTTGCATCCTATTACTGGTAGAGCTCATAAAATGAGGGGGGGGGAGAACCCTCCTTCAAAGAAAATTGAAGTTCTGCTTTTCAAGAAATATGACTGAATAAATAAAAGTTCTGCTTTTCAAAACAGTACAAGAGAAACTGGATAGATTTTTAAAAAAAGTATTTCTGAAAAGTCCAGGGTATTTCTGCTTGTACTGTGATAAATTCCTCCACTCAGCTGCTATATGGTATCCAGCACTAATATTTGCACTCTGCAGAGAATATTGTATTTATCTATGGATTTAGAGAATACCGGTTATAATTTCATAAATGAAACCCAACATTTCCCATCAATAACGATAACCAGCGGCTTACAATGCGTTAAGCAACAACCTTCATACTTTTGTATATACCTGCTTAGTAGGGCTTTGCCCCCCCCCCCCCCCGCGGTGTTCTTTTTTATACAAAGTCAGCTTATTGCCCCGACAATCCGGGTCCTCATTTTACCTACCTCGGAAGGATGGAAGGCTGAGTCAACCTGGAGCCTGGTGAGATTTGAACTTGCAGTAATTGCAGGCAGCTGGTGTTACTTAACAGCACTTTAGTCTGCTGTGCCACCAAGGCTCAACCAACATTGAAATGAACATACAAATTACATGTGTTTCTGATAAAAAGCATAGAACATAGAATCATAGGGCTGGAAGGGACTTTGGAAGTCTTCTAGTCCATTCCCCTGCTCAAAGAAGGAAACCTTATACCATCTTGATCAAATGGCTCTCCTTTCTAAATTTGAAAACCTCCAATGATGAAGCACCCTTTGCTGCAAAAGGCAAGCTATTCCATTGATTAACTGTTCTCACTGACAGAAAAATGCCTCTTAGGTTGGATCTCACTTTAATAAGCTTCCATCCATTATTTCATGTCCTGCTCTCTGATGCTTTGGAGAATATATCAATCTCCTCTTCTTTGTGACAACTCCTCAAGTACTAGAAGACAGTTATCATGTCCCCTTAATCCTTCTCTTTGATAGGATGGACATATCTAGCTCCCTCAACCATTCATCATACAATTTAGCCTCCAGAACCTTTATTATCTTTGTCACTCTTCTCTGCAAACTTTCTGGGGTCTCAGCATCTTTTTTGTATTGTGGTGACTGGAAATATATGCAGTATTCAAGTGTGGCCTCACCAGTGCAGTATAAAGCTGTATTATCATGTCCCATGATCTTGATGCTATCGCTTGGACTGCATTGACTCTTTCAGCAGCTGCAGCACAAAGCTGCTTCATACTTAAGCGGCAGTCCATTAGAACATCTAGATCTCTCTCGCAGTTTCTACTTTTGGGCCAGGTGCCACCTACTTTATACCTGGGCATTTGGTTTTTCCTGTCTAAGTGCAGAAGCTTACTTTTCTCACCAGTGAACTGCATCTTGTTGACTAGGGCTCAATGCTGAAGTCTGTCAAGATCCTTCTGAATCTTGTGTCTATCTTCCAAAGTGTTAGCAATTTCCTCCAGCTTGGTGTCTGCGAATTTGATCAGTTTCCCTTCTATCCCCTTGTTTAAAACATTTATGAAAATGTTGAAGAGTACTTGGCCCCAATACAGAATCTTGTGGTTCCCCACTGCATGCTTCCCTCAATGTAATTGTAGTTCCATTGTGGAACTACATGTTGGGTCTTGTAGTCCTCAATGGAATTGCATCTACATGGAGGTTTTTTACTTTAGTAAATTTTACTTGAATGCTTGGATACTTGGATGCTGTCTCATAGAAGTGACCTTAGTATGAAGTGAATACAGCCTCAACATGTAAAAACCTGTAGGGTTGAATATGACTTCCCCTCAGAGGGAGGACAGGGGCCTGGCAATAATTGGAAACTGAGGGAAGATAAGGACTGCAGTGTTCTGCCTACCCAAGAATGGGTGAATAAATATTTCAGCTAAGCCAGTGGAAGAAGACATTGATTGGTTGTCACTTTAGTCTGTTGAGAAAAGGTTTTTTTTTAATTCTTAAACCAGGAAGGGGAAATCATTTTCTGTTGAGAGCCACAGTCCCTAGAGGAAAATTTGGTCCAAATTGGATAAGTAGAGGAGACCTCACACATAGAGACAATATAACCTGAACTGATATCTAATTAAAGACAGGCATTGCTGCCCACCAATTCCAATTTTCCCCTAGAACCTGACTAAATTGAGTTCTGTAAAATTACTGTAAGTAATCCCAAAGCAAACTCTGACTCTGCCAAAAATAACTAAACAGAAATGCAAATTGTAATTTGGGAATGTCCATTACTTGGTGGACTTGGAGTTTCAGAAATAGAGCCAGTTAATATGCTCTGAGGAGATATTTCCCCCCCGCCCCTTCAGCTCTCCAAGCCTTGTCTCTCTCCTAAAGCCCCCATTTCCCAAACCATGAACCTTCTCCCTCCCACTTGACCCCATATTTCAAGAGAAAGCAAAAGCTCTTATTCCCAGTTAGGAGCTGTTACTGTACAGATAATCCTCGATTTACAGCAGTTCATTTAGTGACAGTTCAAAGTTACAACAGCACTGAAAAAAGTGACTTATGACCAGTGGTGAAATCCAAATTATTTTACTACCGGTTCTCTGGGCATGGCTTGGTGGGCGTGGCGGGGAAAGGATACTGCAAAATCTCCATTCCCACCCCACTCCAGGGGAAGGATACTGTAAAATCCCCATTCCCACCCCACTCTGGGGCCAGCCAGAGGTGGTATTTTCCGGTTCTCCAAACTACTCAAAATTTCCGCTACCGGTTCTCCAGAACCTGTCAGAACTCGCTGGATTTCACCCCTGCTTATGACCATTTTTCACAGTAATGACTGTAGCAGCATCCCATTGGTCACGTGATTTACATTTGGATGCTTGACAACTGACTCACAGTTGTCACGGACTCACGGGGTCACGGGATCCCCTTTTGAGACCTTCTGACACGCAAAGCCAATGGTGGAAATCAGATTCACTTAACAACTATGTTACTAATTTAAGAACTGCAGTCATTCGCTTAACAAATGCCGTGAGGAAAGTTGTAAAATGGAGCAAACTCACTTAACAAATTTCTCACCGAACAACCTAAATTTGGGGCTCAAGTGTGGTTGTAAGTTGAGGACTACCTGTATATTCGCACCATCCTTGCTTTATAGAATTCAGGGTTGCAATATGTAGTTTTAAGGCTTTCTTGCAGTTGAGTCTTACAAAACATATTCTGGCAGTGAGGTTTTTTTTCTGCCATGCTCTAGTGTTGCTTTTACCTAATGCCTGGCCCAAACCTGGGATACCCTTACATTTTCCTCTGTTATTCCAGTGTTACATTTATGTCCCCTCCCACTTCCCATTCCAACAGTGGCTAGCCATGTACACAGTCTGAACAGTTGATCAGCCATTCTGGTGCTGTTAAGCCCCTAGGAGGCGGGATTGGCCCATCTTTCTATTGGCTACTTAGACAGATGTGGACACATCCCTTCTCCTCCTGAGCCCTATTCCACATGGTCATTCTGGTTTGAACAATAGGGGAATCTAGATTTCTCAGACCAGTGTCTCCCACTTCATTAACTTAACCCTGAGCCAATCGGCATTGTGGAAGTGTGATTTAGAAAGAGGGATAAGCCCAATTAATCACATGCTGCAGAGGTAGAGCTGCACAACAACAGGAGGGATGCTTGGCATTATAACGATCATTGCCACCAAATGTCTGATACTCAGAACAAGAGTAAGAGGCCTTGTCTGAATTTTTGGAGATTGATTTGAAATGAGTTTAGATAAACTAGCCTTCTGCCACCTAGTTCCCTTCAGATGTTTGCAAGTCCTTAATTATGATGATGATCACTGCAGGCCAACAGATTTGGTAGGTGTATTATTTGGGATATTTAAACAATTTTGAAAGTATATAGACAACCATCTGACTCATAGAAGACGAACGTGGTGTTCCTGATACAGGTAGTCCTCGATTTATGACCGCAATTGTGTTCCAAAATTTATGTTGCTAAGCGAAACATTTATTAAATGAATTTTGCCCCATTTTACGACCTTTCTTGCCATAGTTGTTAAGTGAATCATTGTAGTTGTTAAGTTAGTAACACGGTTGATAAGCGAATCTGGATTTCCCATTGACTTTGCTTGTCAAAAGATGAACACATGACACTGAGATACTGCAACCGTCATAAACTATGAACCAGTTACATTTGAATTTTGACTATATGACCATGGGGATGCTGCAACAGTTGTGTGAAAAACGGTTATAAGTCACTTTTTTCAGTGCTGTTGTAACTTCGAATGGTCACTAAACAAACTTTTGTAAGTCAAGGACTACCTGTGGTGATAAGACACAAGAAAGAAAGATAACTTGCTTTGGCCATGAGGAAAAAAAATGCAAAATCCATATTAGAATAAAAAACAATCTTGATTTTACCATCAAGAAAAATATTGCTAAAAGTAGATGACAGGGAAGCCGGAAGGATGATGGCCATACTGAAGAAATTAAATCCGGCTGTCAGAACCATATGTGTGAGAGAAAAAGAAAACGATAGCGATTCAAATTTAGCTGCACTGGGATTTCCAGAATTACTGGAAAGAAAAAGCAAACTAACAGGGATCGATCCACAGCTGTCATTTATTTTTTAATTAAGCTCTTACCTGAATCGTAAAATATTTGTTTTCTTATAAAGCCGCTTAAGAATCTGAAAAAGGGGCTATCTTTGACTGGTAATTACAGCCCCAAATATAATTTCTCCATTCCCATCATTTATGCGCTAAGATAGGCTGTTAGAAGATTTTCAAGATTTAGCTATAAGAAAAAGCCATGAGTCAGAACATGTATAAATTGCACAACTGTAGGAAGTATTCTGAGCAAAGTAAGCCAATTCCAAGAAAAGATTTATAATACCTATAACCAGATCAATTTTGCCTAGGAAAGATGATGAATTTGGGAGGGGAACAGGAATGAATGTTGAACAAAACTGGCCTCATAATCGCATTGCTTAAAAATGCCTCCATATGCTTTATTTCTGTCCCCATTTATCATTTCAACTAGCTCAGGAAAGCTAGAAAGATTTTTATTTTCTTAGTGATCTATTCTAAGTCCTGTTTGAGAATGAACTGAAATTCAAGAGGAGCATCTCCAGGCTCACTGGTGACTCTGCATGGTCAGTAAAGCTACAATGAATGGAAGAACTGGAAAAGGACTCAAATCTCATTATCTAGATCCCTTTTCCTCCCCACTAGCAGAAGGGAACTCTCAAGTCAACCCAACTCTTATAAGCAAAACCACCTGCTCTGTCAAGATTTTGCTAGTCAAGATCTTGGCAAGCCACTAGTATATAAATAGAGAGCAAACTTCCACTAGCTTGGTAGTGAAATATCTGCAAGAAAACAATCAAGTTCAGAGGACAAAGGACCCTATAGTTCAACCCTGAACTACAAAAATTCTCTTCTATTGATATTAGTCACCCTTTAACTAATTGCAGGAGTTTCCAGGGGTACATTATAATTTTTTTTAAAAAAACTATAAAAACATCATAAACTAAAACAAGATATTATATTAAATCAAGGGAATAAAGCTCTCATACTTCTGTATTACTTTTCTGACTTTTCGGACTTTTGACCACCTCAGTATTGTTTTTGCAAGTTCTAGAAAATCTTAAATTTTTCAAACAACTCAGAAATGAACCCCACAACTTCTCTTACTATGCACTTCCTTTCATTTGTCAGCTATTAACAAAGGTTGCAATGCACACATCCATTTTTCTGGGTTAAAATTCTTACATTGAATCTGCTGGTATTCTGCATCAACCTTTCTGGAAAATAACAGATTGGGCCTTTTAAAAAAAACTAGAGAAGAACCAAGTAACAACACAATGCTTTTGAGAATGGACAAAAGTTTCTCACAGAAACTATCCTACTATATATGGTGCCCATATAAGATGCCAATGGAGGTGGTCATGCTGGAAAGGTATTTCCAAAGAGGTTATACTTAGGAAGGAAAGGTTAACCTTATTTATTGCTTCAAAAAAAAATCTTAAATTGGAATGACAAAGTTACCTGGTGAATGTCCATGGCTGAAGGTGAACTTAAACCAAGGTCTCCCCAGAACTGGTCTAGCATTTTAACCACTATCTCCCTTCCTTATCTGCTATAATATTCCCAAATCTCTCCAGTGGAAGTTTTGTTGAGAGGTGGGGGGGGGTGGGGAGAGACAGAAACAGAGACAGAGACAGTGAAGAGTCAGCTTTCTCCTCCACATTTATATCTTCCTGAAAATCCTCTACACAAAAAAATAATTACCGGTAAACTTAGAAAAATAGCTTATTTTAATTGCAAGGGAATTTTCCCTCATACAGTAAATGTAGCAGTTGGGAGGGTTGGATTTTGGAATTCGTAGATACAGGATGAGTAGTATTCCTTTTCCTTCTGATGTATTCCCCGCCCCTCAAAAAAAATAAACACCTCAACCTCTACACGGCAAGCAAGCCTGCAAATGAACGGAGGATAAAGCTGGCAATGCTGCCTACAGATTGCTTGTTGGATTCAAGGTCCTGGTGATGGAAATGGCCATGACTTCTGGAATCCAGTGGGCTATTAATCCTCTGCGGAAATTTGCAGGTACAGGCCAACTTCACCACCCACAAAGATTTCCATCAACAGAAAAAACAGCAGATTTCCAAACACGGCAGAGTGTTATCACCTGGTTTAATACAGGAAAAAAAGTACAAGAACACCTGGAACTTATTTTTATCGTGTTTGGTCAAACACTGGGGCAGGGGAAAGTAATCCCTCCAGGTGGGCAGCTCTCTAGAGCAGTGTTTCTCAACCTTGGAAGCTTGAAGATGGGTGGACTTCAACTCCCAGAATTGAAGTCAGACAGCTTGGCTGTCTCAGGAATTCCGGGAGTTGAAATCCACAGGTTGTAAAAGGGCCACATTTGCCCACCCCTGCTCTAGAGTCTTTTAAACAGCAATACCGAATTTTTACCATGGCCTTCTTCCAGGATATTTGTTTTTTCAACTTTAGTTGAAAAAAAAACTTTAGAGCTTTAGAGCCCTGGTGATCTCCCATCCAAGTACAGATAGTCCCTCGACTTACAACAGCTCATTTAGTGACCGTTCAAAGTTACAACAGCGCTGAAAAAAGTTACCTATGTCCATTTTTCACACAAACATTGCAGCATACCCATGGTCTTGTGATCAAAATTCAGATGCTTGGCAACTGGTTCATATTTATGACGGGTTGCAGTCAGGGGTGGGCTTCAAAAATTTTAGCAAGGGGTTCTCTGCCCGGTTGCTGGGTGAGCGTGGCCATGGTGGGCATGACCCAGTCGGCCTCCTGCACACAGCGGGGCGTTTTTGCCCACACTGGGCACCGGAGGCTTTCCTCGAGCCTCCGGGAGAGTGAAAACGGCTTCCCCAGGCTCCGGAGGCCCTCTGGAGGCCGGAAACAGGCCCATTTCCAGCCTTCCCAAACTTCCGGTAGGCCCGTTTTTCACCTTCCCGGAGCCTCCCCGACCACCCTGCACTTACCTGCATCCAAAATGGGCCGCGTGCGGACTCCTGGGAGGGGCGGGGTAGGCAGAACTAGCCAGGAGTGGGATTTGGAGTTCTCCGAACTGCACAGAGCTAGAGGTTCTCCTGAACTTCTGTGAACCCCCAGCAGCCCACCCCTGGTTGCAGTGTCCTGGGGTCATATGAACATCTTTTGCAACCTTCTGACAAGCAAAATTAATGGGTAAACCAGACTCCCTGAACAATTGCAAGAAAGGTTGTAAAATGCGACAAAACTCACTTAACAAATGTCTCACTTAGCAAAATAAATTTCGGGCTCAATTATGGTCGTAAGTTGAGGAATAACAAGCTCTGGCCCTATTGTGTTTAGCTTTGCAGGATCAGCTAAGGTCAGCCAGAAGCTGCCATTTGCTGTAACGTATTATTAAAATGACAACATGACAATGGACTAGATTTAGCAGATAAAAACATTTTAAAACTGAAGATGATGATGATAAATCCAATAAGAAAAATTCTTAACGAAATAGGAAAATGAAAAAAATGCATCTCATAGGGAACGTCAGTCTTCTCCAATCTTGTGTTCTGTAGCTGTGTTGGTCTCCAACTCCCAACTCCCCAGGGTGTGTGTATTTGTGTGTGTGTGTGTGTGTGTGTGTGTGTGTGTAGGCTGGGAATTCTGGGAGTTCTGGTCCAACACATTTGCAAGGCACCAATTTGGAATAAGATGTTCTGCAATGGGAAATACATTTTGACCATGGAAGAATGGAACAAATCAAATTTGTACTGAGCTAGAAGCAACATATGTAAGAAAAGAGGGAGAGTGATTGTGAGATCGCAGCTGCTATCTCAACCTTTTTAATCACTTTATCCAGAACAATACAGCAAAGCACAGACTACCTCAACAGAAGCCTAAAAACATGTCCAAAAAGCTAATGTGGTTTATTTTGGTCTGCAGTTTGGAGAACCCCCAAATATCACTCCTGGATCACCCCGCTTATCCCTCCCCTCCTCTCCCCTCCCAGGAGTTCCCACATGGCCTGTTTTGGATACAGGTAAGTGCAGGGCGCATGCGGAGGCTTGGGGAGGGCAAAAAATGGGCCTACCGGAAGTTCGGGAAGGGCCCATTTCCAGCCTCCAGAGGGCCTCCGGAGCCTGGGGAGGCCATTTTCGCCCTCCCAGAGGCCCAAGGAAAGGCTCCAGAGCCCGGGGAGGGCAAAAACGCCCCCCCCCCGCTGTGGTGCAGGAGGCCGACTAGGCTATGCCCACCATGGCCACGCCCACCCAGCAACCGGGCAGAGAACCCCTTGCTAAAATTTTTGAAGCCCACCCGTTATTAACCGTTAGTAAAATCAGAGCTTAAGGCAGATTGGAAAGTAATGAAATATTTTTTTTCACAGCCATTTAGAGTGTCCCTGTGTCCTGAGCCTCTTCCTTACAGCTATCCTATCTGAATCCTCCTTTTCTTAAGAGTCAACAGAAAAGTTGGCTGGCAGAATTTGAATGAGCTTCATAGTGTAGAAGGAACTATGCTGGGGAGCAGTGCTGTCTTTGCAGATTTGCCGTAGAAGAATTTCAGGCAATGATTGACAGATATCCTGGCTGCTTTCCCCCCTCCCATACAGAATCATCTGCTGGCATGAAAAACAACTATTAGTTACTTTTTGTAATGTGTGACAGGATGGGGTTGGGGAGGTGTTCTTCATTCAGTGCTTTTCCTATACAGAATGTTTCTGTTTGTTTTGCCACAAAGATATCAGTCTCCCGGGTGATTGATAGTGTGCCAGAAATAAATAAACAAATAAAATACCTCAGTTGACAAGTCTACTCTATGCAAGGCAGATATCTGGTCTGTCTTGTAACCCATCTTAAAATGGAAGCAGAGGGCAATTTCCAGCAGGAAATCAAGAGATCTTTCTCTCTCTCTCTCTCTCTCTCTCTCTCTCTCCCCCCCCTCTCTCCTTCCTTCCTTCCTTCCTTCCTTCCTTCCTTCCTTCCTTCCTTCCTTCCTTCCTTCCTTCCTTCCTTCCTTCGACTGATACAACTATGACAACAAACAGCAATAGAAAAACCCTGCCCTGTCTATCAGGCTGCAGTTTGCAGGCAGATCAACAGATCTCTTTCTCAGTATACCAAGGCCACCAACTTGTCAGCTAATAATTGTTTGCTAGTTTTTAACACATGTAATTCAGTCTTCTGGAAGACAAACATTTATTTGGAAAATAGTATCAGTCTTTCAGACGATCAATACTCCCTTGTCAAAAACAACAGCAAGAAGCTATATGTCCCTCTGAAGGCAACTGGCACAGAGGGCAATGCCCGTTAACTGGATGGGAAGAGGACTTGCAGCAGACTTAAATGCCAGGTCATATCGCTGCCCGAGAGTGTGATCACTAGGTTTATCACAGAGTCTTTAGAGTTTGTATGGTAAGATGTGTATTAGAAAAAGAGAGGGAATACTACTTTAATAGCAATACATTGAAAGAGGACTTTAGGCTGCTTCTGCAATGAGCTGTGGATGAGACAGAAACAATTTCATGAGGATGTTCCTTAAAAACATGAGCAAGGTATCTGCATACCACAATAAGCAAGATGATATGAGCTTGAATCCTCAACCTGACATACTGCATTCAACCTGCCAGTGAAGCAGGTACAAAGCAGAGGTTTCAGCAGGTTCTGACCAGTTCTGGAGAACCGGTAGTAGAAATTTTGAGTAGTTCAGAGAACCGGTAAATACGACCTCTGACTGGCCCCGCCCCCATCTATTCTCTGCCTCCCAAGTCCCAGCTGATCGGGAGGAAATGGGGATTTTGCAGTATCCTTCCCCTGGAGTGGGGTGGGAATGGAGATTTTACAGTATCCTTCCCCTGCCACACCCACCAAGCCATGCCACGCCCACCAAGCTACACCCACAGAACCGGTAGTAAAAATGTTTGAATCCTACCACTGGTACAAAGGGCTCTCCCATATTTCTTAGGGATGGGAACACTGATGCAAAAGAAGAGATTCCCCAAGAATCTTGGTTTCTCTTTGCAGTTTAAAAAGCAATTGCCAATGTATACCGTAATCAGGAATGTAGTTAAGACCATTATTGCAAAATATGCATTATATGAGTTCTTTTAAAGAAACACTCACTGACCTGGTTGAAATTAAGCCATGTTTATTATTATCCATTATTGTTAGACTGCATTAGTTTTATGATCATGTATATCTGTCCATCCCTTAAGGGTCCATTCAGAGTGGAGGAATAGCAGAGCTGGGGGGAGATTTATAATGGCCAAAATTGATCTTCTCAGGATTTGAGGAGTTAAGGGTTTTAAGAAGGAATAAAAATTATTGGCCATAGCTACTATCTGCCGATTCAGATCTAAAGTTAGATTCAGAACATCTTTGAGTGTTAACCTACTCAGTATAGTCTGAATCCTTTATTCCAGAGTTAATTTTTGTCTTTTTGTCTTTCTTTCAATCTCTTTCAACTCTTCAGATAAAGCTTCAGTTTAGGAGTATTCATCCAAAGTCTTTAGGTTTCAGCTCAGGGCACTGAATAATGGAAAGTTGCATGTTATGTGCGTATAGACAAAAATGCATTTCCAAATCTAGGCAATCCTTCCAGCAGCCTCACATGTAGCTAGTAAATAGCATAAATTACAAAATTTATCCTGAAAGTTTATAAATATCAATGACCTCCATGTAAAATAGAATAGTTTCCCAATGGCCACCAAGGAAGGGATGGAATCAACCAAAATGGAAACTTCCAGTTAATCATTCAAATCAAAATGGGAAGACCAAAAAGTTGGCAGATTCAGGGTAACTAAATCCAATATCCACGAAATCAAGGTACTATTTCATGTCTGAGTGCTTTGCAATAAAATGGAAAATTTGAGACTGGCGATCATCCAGTTTGGGATTTTCAAAAGAGATTTCACAACAGGCAGCACACAACTAGATTGAATAATACCATCTTATTTACTGATTAATGAATAAAGAATTAATTTATCAACTACTTCAGTCAAAGCTACTCTAAGCAGTGTAGAAAAGCAACTACCACAGTGATACCGTACAATAACAGTAATACAACGCTGTGGAATATTTTGTTCAGAAATTATAATTAACCTAATATTCCTGGCACTGGGAGATATACAGTACTCAAATCCCACAATACAATGGCTGGTTTCAAGCATGCAAATAGTTTATATAATGCTATCAAGAATCGTATTTATATGTCTATATGAATATTCAATATAGTCTATCTATATAAGCAGACACTGAAGTGGTTCGGAAATAACGAGAGGCACAAGCAAGCAAGTGACAACAGCTCTTTAATATACAGTGAGACTTCAGCAAAAACTCAAAAGCTGCAGCCCTCCTTATATACAATCCAGGAAGGACTGTCAGCCAATCAGAAACGTAGGCAGGTTTGAAACTCCCGCTCAAAAGTATCAATACATAACACCCCTCCCTTCCCAGAAGGCACTGACATTCAAAAATTTACATATGTACACACAAAATCTCGCAGGTGCCTAGGACGAGTTCTCGCTCTAGTTGACCTGCGCAGTTCAGTGTCTGGTGGGGCGTCGAGCTGGTCAGAGGGACTTTCTGTCTCTCCCGGCTCCGCCAATGGAACCTCCTGGATTTTGTCCGGGGCGTGGTTATCCCCGGTTGGGAGTGGCGACTCGCTGGGGCAGCGCTGAAACCAGGGCTTGTCAGCTAAGTATTCTCGCGAACCCGGGCTTGAGTTAGCTGTTTTGGGAAAGTTGTTATAGTTAGGCTCGGAGATGTCTAAATTGATGTTTGCTTCGCCGACTACCCTGTTTCTAAGTTGGTCTATGTGGCGCTTCCAGAGTCTGTCTACTCCTCCGTCTACCGTATAAGATTTTGGGCCTGTTATGCCCACTATGGTTCCTGCAACCCATAGAGGTCCGCTGGCATAATTGCGAGCGAACACCGGGGACCCAACCTGAAACTGTCTTTGTTGAGTTCGCGCAGTCGCCGTTCCGTTCCTGCAGAATTGTTGCTAGTCAGCACGGATTGGCTAAGACGCGAGCAGGGAAGTTGCGGGAGATTCCTGCTCGCGTATTGGCCCGTCCTGCTTGACAGGCTCCTATTTAAGGAGCTGTCAGATGGAATTGTTCGTCTCGTTATCTGTTGATAGTTTATGCAAGTTCTTCAGTTAGTCAATAAAGTTACATTCTCGCAGTCAAGCCTCCGTCGTTATTGTCTCACCACAGACATAATACTGGCGACGAAGGTGGGATATTATAGGTGACGGCTGCCGAGACACTTATATACAATGGCCACCCCGTTTCCGAGTTTCACATCGTACGATCCTGCCACTGAATCGTGGGACGATTATCTTGAGAGATTCGAATGTTTCCTACAAGCGAATGATCTCTCAGACCTGCCGAGTGCCAGGAAGCGGGGATATTTCCTCAGCTCATGCGGAAGGGAGATATTCGCCACTGCGAGGGCTCTCACGGCCCCTCAGCCTGTGTTTACGGTGCCATGGGAGGTTTTGCTCCAGAAGCTCAAGAACCATTACGCTCCAGCTCCCTCCCGAATCGCTAGGCGACACGCTTTCTATCAAAGATCGCAGGCTGAGGGAGAAAATGTTAACGAGTATATGGCTTCCCTGCGCACGGCGGCGCGCCATTGTGAGTTTCCCGCACTTGAGGACGCGTTACTCGATCAACTCGTGTGCGGAGTCAGGGATCTGAAGCTCCAGAGACGTTTATTAGCTCGCTCTGAACTGACGCTGGCAGTGGCCATGGACGAAGCCAGGGCGTCCGAAATGTCGGACAAGTCAGCTGCTGAGATTCGGCGCGGTTTACCGGCGATGGCTCCTCTCAGCAAGCCCATGTCAGTCCATCATGAGGGAACGGACCTGACGGACTCGTCAGAGGAGGACGAGGAGGTGAGCCGCCTCAAGGCTATGAAGAAAAAAAAGCGGCCTCCACCATCAAATAAACCTACAAGCAGCTGTTTAGGTTGCGGAGGATCCCATAATAGGGCCGACTGCCGTTTTAGATCTGCCATTTGCCGCCGCTGCGGTAGAAGGGGCCATCTCTCCAGAGTTTGTAGAGCTGCATGCCCAGCCGCCGCTGGAACCGCAGAGCCGGAAAATAAGCGGCGGAGATTTTTCGGCCGCCGGGATACTTGTTCCGCAATTGAACATGACCTTGATTCTCCACCGGTGGTCATAAACCATGCCTCATTCTGGACCCCGGCTAACAAACTCTATCTCACTGTCCAGTTGGAGGGCAACCCGTGTAGGATGGAGATAGATACGGGGTCCCCAAAGTCCCTGATGGCCTGGCATACCCTCAAAGGGTTACTACCTAAGCTCACGTTAGATCAGCTGCAGCCCTGTTCCGTCCGGTTGAAAGATTATCAAGGGGCTCCCATTCCTACCATGGGGTGCGGAACATTTCTCATTTCCCATGGTGACTTCTCCGGCCGTTTGCCTCTGATCATCGTTCGTGACAAGCTCCCCAGCCTACTGGGTCTCGATTGGTTTGCTGCCCTTCACCTCGGTGTGTCCGGCGTCCACGCTACCAACTCTGATGTGTCATCCCTGCTATTCCATGAATTTGCTGATGTTTTTGGTACCAGCCTGGGTAAATACACTGGCAGCCCCATTTCCTTCAATCTGGACCCCCAGGTGGCACCCATCCGGCTGAAACCTCGAAGGGTGCCCCTCGCTCTCAGGCCCAAGGTCGATCAAGAGATAGATAAACTTATTGAGCAGGGAGTACTTGAGCCTGTGGACCACTCTAAGTGGGAGACACCAATTGTCATTCCACGTAAAAAAGACGGCTCCATTAGAATCTGTGGTGATTTTAAGTGCACATTAAACCGGGCGTTGCAGGCAAATCCCTACCCCGTGCCTATAGTACAGCACTTACTCCATTCTTTGGGCCAGGGGAGCGTGTTTGTGAAGCTGGATTTGGCGCAAGCCTACCAGCAACTCCCGGTGGATGAGGCCACTGCATTAGCCCAAACGATAGTCACCCACCGTGGAGCTTTCAGATGTAATCGCCTACAATTCGGGGTGAGTGTGGCCCCCGGAATTTTTCAATGTCTAATGGAGCGGCTGCTCCATGGACTAAAAGGGGTGGTGCCTTATTTTGACGACATCCTGATCGCGGCCGCCGATCAGGATGATCTCATCGTCAAATTAAGGGCTGTCCTCTCCCGTTTCAGGCAGGCGGGGCTTCGGCTCAAGAGGGATAAATGCCGGGTGGGAGTATCCCAGGTTGAATTCTTGGGATTTTTAATAGATTCCAAGGGAATCCATCCGGCTCCTGCTAAGGTGGAGGCCATAAAAAATGCCCCAACCCCGTCCACGAAGGCTGAACTGCAAGCTTTCCTCGGTCTTCTTAATTTTTACGCAGTATTTTTGCCGCATAAAGCGTCCCTAGCAGAGCCGTTGCATCGGTTGTTGGATGCCAAAACACCATGGCATTGGGGCCCCAGGGCGGCTGCGGCGTTCAGGGCTGTCAAAGACGCCCTCACCTCGGACGCTGTATTAGTCCAGTATGATGCCAGCCTTCCACTCTCACTGACTTGTGACGCCTCTCCGTACGGGGTGGGGGCCGTCCTTAGCCATGTCCTACCCAACGGCTCGGAGGCTCCCATCGCGTACTACTCTAGAACCCTATCAGCTGCAGAAAGGAATTATAGTCAAATCGATAGGGAGGCGTTGGCGGCGGTAGCTGGAATCAAACGATTCCATGACTACCTCTATGGTCGTTTTTTCCAACTCGTCACCGACCATAAGCCTTTACTAGGCTTACTGGCTGGCGACCGCCAAACGCCTCAAATTCTCTCTCCGCGCATGTCTCGATGGGCGGAGTTTCTGGCAGCCTATTCCTATCAACTTCTGTACAGGCCGGGCAAATCGATTGCCCATGCTGACGCTTTGAGCCGTTGCCCTCTCCCGGAGACCGTCCAGGATCCTGCCCCATTAGTTTCCGTTCTCCTGATCGATGAGCTTCACTCACCTATTACCGCTAATGACATTCAGTTTTTTTCTGCTTCCGATCCCACTCTGTCTAGGGTTTTAGATTGGGTCCGCAGGGGGTGGCCGCAGCAGCCGGCTACCGGAGAGTTTTTGCCTTTTCACCGCAGACAGCACGAGCTGTCCATCCTTAGAGGGTGTCTGCTTTGGGGGGCCAGGGTGGTCGTACCCCCCAAACTCAGGCCCCAGGTCTTGGCACACCTCCACGATGCCCACCCGGGCATCGTGAGGATGAAAGCCCTTGGGCGTAGCTATGTCTGGTGGCCACAGATGGACAGGGAAATAGAGGACTGGGTGGCTAGGTGTCAGCATTGCCAATTAAACAGACCTGTTGCACCTGCCGCTCCCGTACGGGAGTGGGAAACCCCTAGAGCCCCGTGGGCTCGAGTCCATGTGGATCTCGCTGGCCCATTCCGTGGCAAGACTTTTATTATTGCTGTTGATGCCTTCTCGAAGTGGGTCGAGTTGGCTCTGTTGTCATCCACCACCACGGATTCCGTAGTCAGGGTACTCGAAGGATGGTTCGCTTCCCACGGGTTGCCTGACGTGCTAGTGACCGACAATGGGCCGCAATTCACATCGGCACCCTTCCAGATGTTTCTAGCCAGGTTGGGTATTCGCCATGCCCAAACCGCCCCTTTTAATCCGGCCGCTAATGGTTTAGCAGAAAGGGCCGTCAGATCCGCCAAAGACGCCCTGCGCCGTTTGGGACCCACAAATTGGCACCATGACATCTGCCGGTATCTCTTCGCCCAGCATACCACTCCCTGTGCCACTACCAAACACAGCCCGGCGGAATTACTAATGGGCCGGCGCCTCCGGACCACTCTTGACCGGCTGCATCCAGACTACATCTCTGACCCCTTCCGCGAGGCACAACAAACCGCCAGGGCGTTCCGGGTCGGGGATCCCATCTATGCCCTGAGTTTCGGATCCAATGAAAGGTGGGTCCCCGGGCATGTCATTCAACTAACAGGACCCTATTCTTATAGGGTCCAGCTCGGCGACGGACGCACATGGAGACGACACATTAACCAACTCAGGGGAAGAACCGACTGCCCGCTAGACCAGAGCCAGCCCAATGCGACCGCAAGTACTCCAACCGTTACACCTGCACTTCCAGACCCGGCTCCAACCGATGCGTTCTCGTCGGCTAGCTTACCTGAGTTCCCTGTTGTTGAAACGCCGCCAACTCCAACCAACGCGGATCCTGCCCAGTCTCCGACAGTTCCGCCTACCGCCGCTCCAGCTCCTCCTTCAGTGCAGGCCCTACCCATTCTGAGACGTTCAGGGCGGAGCCGACGACGTCCGGCGTATCTGTCTGATTACGCATGCGCTATCCGGGTGGAGAGGGGTGTTGAGTTCGCGCAGTCGCCGTTCCGTTCCTGCAGAATTGTTACTAGTCAGCACGGATTGGCTAAGACGCGAGCAGGGAAGTCGCGGGAGATTCCTGCTCGCGTATTGGCCCGTCCTGCTTGACAGGCTCCTATTTAAGGAGCTGTCAGATGGAATTGTTCGTCTCGTTATCTGTTGATAGTTTATGCAAGTTCTTCAGTTAGTCAATAAAGTTACATTCTCGCAGTCAAGCCTCCGTCGTTATTGTCTCACCACAGACATAATAGTCTTAGTCCAGAGGTTTCTCCCTTGAAATTTTCATGCGAGTAGTTAGGGTGAAGCCTGTCTAGCACGCACCGAAGCTTCCTGCCCATGAGGAGCTCTGCTGGGCTTCTCCCTGTGGCTGTGCATGGTGTGGCATGCTGGACAGCTAAGAATTGGTCTATCCTGGCCTGCCAGTCCCCGTTATCTAGTCTGGATAGTGCCTCTTTGGCCGTTCTTACGAAACGTTCAGCCAATCCGATCGAAGCCGGGTGGAACGGGGCCGATAGGGCATGGCGGATGCCCAGTCCGGCCAAGTAGCCCTCGAACAGGGTTGCTGTGAATTGAGGGCCGTTGTCAGATACTGAGGGCATTAGAATTATTTTGAGCCATTTCGAAAAGGCATCGACTACGATTAAAAATGTTTGCCCATGGAAGGGGCCAGCGAAATCAATATGGATTCTCCCCCATGGCCCTTTTGGTTTCTCCCACTCGGATGGGCGCTACTGGGGGATCGGGGAGAGACTCCTGGCAGGGTCTGCACTTCCCCACCCACTCGGAGATAACTTGGTCCATGTTGGGCCACCAAACATAACTGCGGGCTAAACTTTTCATTCTGACAATGCCCGGGTGCCCTTCGTGCAGCAATTCTAAAACCCTTGTTCGTAGTTTCGTTGGTACTACCACCCTGTCACCCCACAACAAACAACCACCTTGCATAAATAGTTCATTACGTTTGTTAACATAACCTTGGTAGTCCCCCCCGTCCACCTTGACCGGCCACCCTTTCAGCACCCAGCCCATTACAGTGCGAATAATTGGGTCTCTAGCCGAGGCTTTTGCCACCTCGCAAGAGGAAATAGGCCCCAAGGTCAAAGTGTCCAGCAAAAGAACGGAGGCTTCTGGCGTTGGGTTGTCAAGTAGGTCAGGCAGGGGGCAGCGGCTGAGGGCATCTGCGTGACCCAAAGTCCGTCCGGGTCGATGGACAAGCTGATATGAGTAGTCTGACAAAAAAATGGCCCATCTGGTCAAACGTGGGGAAAGAGCAGCAGGGGTGGGCCTATCACCTGCCAAAAGTCCTAGCAAGGGCCGGTGGTCAGTCACAAGTTCGAATTGTCAGCCATAGAGGTATTCGTGGAACTTTTTAACCCCCACAATTGCAGCCAGAGCCTCTCTGTCCAACTGACTATAGTTCCGCTCTGCGCTTGACAGGGTGCGAGAGTAAAACGCAATGGGCGCCTCTAGGCCATTCGGCAGTCTATGGCCTAGGACAGCACCAACTCCTACGGGGGAGGCGTCACAAACCAATACAAGTGGTAACGCTGTGTTGTATTGGATTAGGAAACTGTCTTCAGATAGAAGTCTCTTTACTGCCTCAAAAGTGGCTGCTTGTGGTTTCCCCCATACCCCTGGTACATTCTTGCCCAATAGTTTGTGTAGGGGATCTGCAACGGTGGCTTTGTCCTTCAGGAACATCGAATAAAAATTGAGCAGTCCAAGGAAGGCTTGGAGTTCTGCTTTGGTCTTGGGGGTAGGTGCGCTCTTAATAGCTCTCACCTTGCTTTCGGTAGGGTGGATGCCTGTGCCATCCACCCTGTACCCCAGAAATTCAACAGAGGGGACAGCAATCATGCACTTATTTTTTTTTAATTTGAGTCCCGCTTCTCTAAATCTAGAAAGGACGTTCCTAACTCTGTCCCCCAGCTGTCGTTCGTCCTGGGCGCTGACTAGGACATCATCAAAATAAGGCACCACCCCAGGGAGCCCTTGCAGGAGGCGCTCCATGGTGCTTAGAAATAGGCCGGGTGCGACGCTCACCCCAAACTGGAGCCTGGTGCATTTGAATGCACCCCTGTGAGTTACAATTGTTTGCGCCTCTGCCGTGGCGTCGTCGACTGGTAATTGTTGATAGGCCTGAGCTAGGTCCAATTTAGCAAAAATTTTTCTGGGCCCCAGGGAGTGTAGTAGATGATGCACGATCGGCACCGGATAGGCGCTCGGCTGCAAAGCCTTGTTGATCGTGCACTTGTAGTCGGCGCAAATCCTAATTGAGCCATCAGATTTTACTGGGGTCACTATGGGGGTCTCCCATTTTGCATGATCGATGGGGACTAACACCCCCTGTTTAATTAATTTGTCCAGTTCCGCATCGATCTTCGGTTTCAATGCGAACGGCACCCGTCTGGCTTTTAGTCTTATTTGGGCTACGTTGGGGTCTAGGTTTAACGAAATAGGGGTCCCCACATACTTGCCCAACGTGTCCCCGAAGACGTCCTGGAACTCGGTCAGGAGACTGTCCTTTAGCGATGACTTGGACATCTGGTGGACGCTGGTGAAGCCCATGCCGAGGGCTCGGAACCACCCCATGCCCAGAAGGCTAGGAAGCTGCTTCGTGACGATGGTCAGCGGCAGGTCTCTTTCGTAGTTTCCGTAGGTAACTCGGAATGTGCCCATGCCTTCGAGGGGGACTCGGTTCCCCTGGTAGTCTAGGATGCATAGTCATTGCTTGGACAGCTGGTCCTTCCGGAACGATGGCAGGAGGGTCTTTAGCGTCGCCCATGACATTATGGAGAGAGCTGATCCGGTGTCAATCTCCATCGAGCATGGCTTGCCGTTGATTTCGACCACCGTGCTGACTTTGTCCTTGATCGCCGTGCTGGCCTGGTCTATGTGTATGCTGCGGCCATCTCGCGGTTCAAATTCGCGCCATTTTTTCGCGCTGCCTTCTCTCGTTGGCTGCTTCTGGCGTGTTGATCCCGGTTGGCTGCGGCGCTCACGTGGTTGGTGTTTTCTGGGCAGAATGGCTCTGCAGACTCGCGCCAAGTGCCCTTTTTTCTCACAACGCCTGCAAATAGCCTCTCTGTATTTGCAGGACAGTCTATCATGGTGCCTGCCACAGCTGGGACAGCTTCGCTGGGGGCTGCCAGTGTCTTTTTTCTGGTGCTCCGTTCGAAAAACGTCCTCATCCGACTCGGACTCCGAGCTGGATCCGGCGTCTTCTCTGTGCACCGGGGCAGACTTAGGGCTGTCTTTGCTGGTCAGCGGACGCTGCAGCGTTTCTGCGGCTTTTGTGGAGGCTTCATGAGCCCTGGCCTCGTCTAGGGCTCCAGCAAGCGTCAAATCAGGCTTGGCGAGCAGGCGCCATTGCAGCCTTATGTCCCGAACACCACAGATAAGTTGCTCGAGCAACGCATCGTCCAAGTCTCTATAGTCGCAATGGGTTGCGGCTTTTCTCAGGCTGGCCATGTACGCGCTGACCGGTTCTCCCTCTCGTTGAACGCGCTGTCTGAGTTGGTATCGTTGCACGAACTTGGAGGGGACGGGAGTGTAGTGAGCCCGGAGAGTTGCCATCAGGGTGTCCCAGGAGACAGTTTGGACCGGCGTTGGCTCACACAGTGACTCGGCCATCTCGAACACGTCCGGTCCGCAGTGGCTTAGGAAGAGGGCTCTCTTTCGATTAGCGGAGAGACCCTGCATGTCGCTGGCTTCAAGCGAGCATTCGAACCTCGTTAGGTACGAGACCCATTTTTCGCGGGTCAGATCAAAAGGCTTGGGCGGAACGTAGGCAGACATGTTTGGTATGCCTCCTGTGGTTCGCCTCGTCGCCTAGCTGAAGCTCGTGGTCTCACTGGTTCGCTTCTTGTAGCCTCAATCCCACCTTCGTCGCCAATGAAGTGGTTCGGAAATAACGAGAGGCACAAGCAAGCAAGTGACAACAGCTCTTTAATATACAGTGAGACTTCAGCAAAAACTCAGAAGCTGCAGCCCTCCTTATATACAATCCAGGAAGGACTGTCAGCCAATCAGAAACGTAGGCAGGTTTGAAACTCCCGCTCAAAAGTATCAATACATAACAGACACCATTACAGGTAATCCTTAAAACAATTCATTTAATGACTGTTGGAAGTTAAAATGGCATTAAAATGTGATTTATGACCATTTTTCACAGTTACAACCATTGCAACATCCCCATGCTCACATGATCAAAATTCAGATGCTTGGCAACTGGTTCATATTTATGACGGTTACATTATCCCAGGGTCATGTGGTCACCTTTTGAAACCTTCTGACAAGCAAAGTCAATGGAGAAGCCAGATTCACTTAACAACTGTGATACTAACTGCAGTAATTGACTTAACAACTGTGGCAAGAAAGGTCGTGAAGTGAGGCAAAACTTGCTTAACCACTCTCTCACTTAGCAACAGAAATTTTGGGCTCTATTGTGGTCATAAGTTGAGGACTACCTGTACTGACACTGTTGATACTGTTGCCTACTAATTTCTGATTCCATTCTTCAAAAGTGTCCTTCAGTATTTTCCTTGTTATGTTTTGTAGCTTTCTATTTTTTTCTATCTAAAATCTTTATTTCCCATTCCAGTGGTGACAGTTTTTGTTAGGAATCTCGATAGAAAATTACACTAAAGGAATACAGTACCTCATATTGCATATACTGACTGCAGCACGTATTGTATATGCGCAATATTTGAAGAAAGAAAACTCACCATCCGAAGAGGATTTAATTAAGAAAATTCTGGAATGCGCAGAATTAGATAAACTTGTTATGTCCTTATAAGGATATCCGCCGGGGATTGGCTAATCCACCAGCGGGAAATTCAAATAGCTGTCATTGGACGGCTGAGTCTGCCAAAGCGTAAAAAAGAGCTCCGGCAGCACAGCCGTCCGCCTTCATTCAGAGCTGAAATAAAGGTACTGAATGGACCAGAGCTGGTCGCGTCTTCCTTTCCCTGCGCTGATCTAACACTGGCGACGAAGGAACCAAGGACCACAGCGACGAACCTCGTGGCACCCTGCCAACACCACAAAAAAGCTAGTCACTGAGCTGAAGTCACCTGAAGCATGGCGACACCAGAAACCGCACTGCTGACACTAGCCCCTTTCCGACCAGGAAAGGAGAAATGGACATCCTATATGATCCGGTTTCGCCAGTTCCTGAGGGGCAACAACATCCAAGATGTGGACGACGACCGCAGAAGAGCTCTATTCCTAGCTCACTGCGGCACCAAAGTCCTGGAGATGGCCGTTGACTTCGTGGCGCCGAGGGACATCGAAGAGATGTCATGGACGGATCTGCAGCAAGGGCTCCAAGACCACTACACACCGACGGGAACCCCAGTTGCCAACCGATTCACCTTCCACCAGAGGGACCAACGTGAAGGCGAATCCATCAAAGAATTCGTGGCCGCCCTGCGCCAAATTACAGCCAACTGCGAATCTAACAAAACTAACTAAAAAAATTAAGGGAAAAGAAGAATCAAAGTATTATAAGGTATGGAGTAGATGGTATGAATGGTTGAAAAATAAGGAAATAAGTTAAATGAATGAAGAAAGGAGGGGGAAAATGTGGCCGATCAACTTATAGGATAGAGTGAATGAAAGAAAGTTAAAAATGAATGTTAAATAAGTTAATACTAAAATATCTGTAAATATTGATATACAGAAAGAAAGGATCACTGCATTTAGCTGAAAAGAAAAGTGATATTCTTTTTTTTCTTTTTTATTTTTCTATAAATGTTGTATGTCTATGTTTTGTTTATTAACAGTTATTAACATCAGCTGCCTGCAATTACTGCAAGTTCAAATCTCACCAGGCTCAAGGTTGACTCAGCCTTCCATCCTTTCTAAGGTAGGTAAAATGAGGACCCAGATTGTGGGGGCAATAAACTGACTTTGTATAAATATATAAAAGTATGAAGGCTATTGCTTAACGCATTGTAAGCCGCCCTGAATCTCCAAAGAAGGGCGGCATATAAATCAAATTTAAAAAAAAATCTTTATTTCCCTCTAGTGCTTAGTTTTTAAAATCAAGCAATTAGTTACCTTTGTTATAGCTTGCAAAACCAAAAACAGGATCTACTTCCATGAGATTTTGTTTGTTCTTTATAATAATAATAAAAAATCCTATTGTAAAGATTTCAATACTCCAAATTTATCTAATTTACCTTAGGCTTTTTATAACTTTCTAGGATCAAAATCTTATTTACTTTTTTGCTAAATTCTTTAAATTCTTAAGTTTATGATTGAAGTTTACCTTTGTTCAGGATTGAAGGCAAACTCATCAGAATCATCAACCGTGATACCATGAAAAATGTGCCACTCATAGATAAGATGACTCACATTTTTAATATTTTGGTTAAAAATGTGAGTCTGCTTAGCTGCAGATGAATTTATCTGTGAGTCTATCATGAAATGCAGGTATTTTTTTTAAAGTATCCTGGCAGATAAGCCCATCCACAAATAAGCCAAATCTGATTTCTTGGGGTGTATTTTGCTATCTAAAATTCTTGGCTTATCTGTGAGTACATGATTGAGTATTAAACTAGACAGGTGGCACTTCAGCATTTAGGAGTTTTCACTCTCCTACAGTATATCCCACAGTTAACTATAGGTAGGTTTTTAATCCTTCCCAGATCAGTGATGGGTAGAACACCTTGACATGATGGGTGTTGCTACAGCTGGACATGGAATGCCTGAGTGGTTACAGTAGATCTGGGGTTACAGCTGGTTACCTAGGCAACGGAAGAAAAAGTCAATTGGGTTGAAGAGAGAAGAGTGGGAAAGACGCAGGCAGAGAGGGAAGGAGGGAAGGTACTCAGGATGAAAGAGTGGTAATAAATTCTGAAAAAGAACAGAGAAAGCTGAGGGACCAATCCAGAGTAACAGGGAGAAATAACAGTGAAAAAGAAAATGCCACTGTTAGTGTGGAATTATTTTTAAAAGGGACTTTTATTCAGAACACACCCATATCTGCTGAGAGGATCAAACCTTATCGAAATGGTCATACTGATTTGGGTTATTTGAAGGAATACTTTGGAGGAACTTATTCAGGAAATGGTTTATTTATTTTTATTCATTTATTTGGAAAATTTATATTGCTGCCTACTCACTCAGAGCAACTCAAGATGGCTTACAGGAAACAGGAAATGATTATGTCTTTATTGTTATTGTTTGGTTAAATTTGTGTTCATCTTTTCCTTATAAATGTTATTAATCTTAGTTTGCTGCCAGTTCTCATGGCATTTCTAAACAACTGACTCCACTACAAGTTTGGTTTGCTAAGATCATCAAAGCAAAACTCCTTGAAAGCAACTTGCTCTTGGACTGAAATCAGAAATGATGATCATTAAATTAACAATTTTCTGTATAAATATTTAAATTAGTAGTGATTAGCTGTTGAGAGGAAAGGAAAGAATTCCATCATGGTTTGAAATGAATGGGGCCAATCCAGTGGTGAAATCCAATTTTTTTTTACTACCGGTTCTGTGGGCATGGCTTGGTGGCATGGTGTGGCTTGGTGGGCGTGGCAGGGGAAGGATATTGCAAAATCTCCATTCCTATCCCACTTCAGGGGAAGGATACTGCAAAATCCCCATTTCATCCCCACTCCTGGGGGAAGGATATTGCAAAATCTTCATTCCCACCCCACTCTGGGGCCAGCCAGAGGTGGTATTTGCCGGTTCTCCAAACTACTCAAAATTTCTGCTACCGGTTCTCCAGAATCTGTCAGAACCTGCTGGATTTCACCCCTGGGCCAATCTTACCCTTGCCAGGTGTCCACTATTTGAGTGGACAGTCTGCTTTTTTCACATTATGTTCACTATTTTTTTTCACAAAATAGTGGACATTTTTTTTATTCAAAAGCTTTATGATGAAATGGTACGTAATCTAAAGCTGTACAGTCTAAGAGAATAAGGATAGGAGAATCGCGTTTTGTCTTTTTTTTCATAAGTTAGAATGAGACAAAGATCGAATATCTATTGAACTCGATTCTCCGAAAAAATTAATGATGAGATTAAAATAAAAATATATTATAAAATTATGTACAGTTCACATTTTTAAAATGTATTGTAGCTTGTGTCGACTGACCTAAAATGGCGTCGAGTGATGAGAGTGACAGCGGCGAGATTTCGAATTCTTTAAAACAAAAGGGAGGAGTGTGCAAATACACCAAAGACTGGGAAGCTACTTTTGCATGGATTACCAACAATGAAACCGACAGAACAAATACGACGGCCTACTGTAAATTGTGTCAGAATTCGTTCACAATTGAATATAATGGTATAAAAGCTGTCACACAGCATGCAAGCACAAAAAATCATTTAGATAAGGAGAAAATAGCTTCCAGCAACAAGCAAATCAATTCGTTTTTCATTGTTAAAGACTCCTCTTTCAGTGAGAAAGTGACACTAGCTGAAATGGCTGAAACTTACCATGGGATCAAATATCATATTTCTTTCCTGGCTCAAGATTGCGGTATTAACTTAATGAAGCAAATTTTTGATGATTCAGAAATTGAAAAAAAGATGTCTTGTGGAAGAACCAAATCATCAGCTATTGTCAATGAGGTTTTGTATCCTTTTTCTATTGAGTTGGTTCTCAATGATCTTAAAACTGGAATTCCATTTTCTGTCTCCACTGACACATCAAACAAGGGAAATCGCAAAATGTATCCCGTTGTTGCACAATATTTTACTTGTGAAGAAGGACTGTGTGTGAAAATTTTAGACTTTTATGAGGATTCTTTTGAAGATTCTACATCAATAAAAAATCAGCTGTGTCGAGTTCTTAGTGATAACGAATTGGAAATAAATAATGTTTCAGCTTACTCAGCAGATAATGCATCGGTCAATTATGGAGTGAACAAATCTGTTTACCAAAAATTATTGCTGGAAAATGACAATATTGTAGCTGCTCATTGCAATAATCACATTTTACACAACAGCGCAAAAAATGCATTAAAGCAGTTATCTTTTGATATCGAAAATGTAGTGCTGAAGGTTTTTGCCGAATTTTCGAATTCTGTGAAGAAACGAGAAGAGTTGAAATCATTTTTTGAGTTTTGCGAGTCAGAATTCCATGAAGTTTTGCGCCATGTTCCAACACATTGGTTAAGTTTGTTTAAAGCGGTCGAAAGACTTCTTTTAAATTGGATACCTTTAAAATCATATTTTATTTCTCTTGGATCTGATGAGTGCCATAAGGTTATCTGGAACCTTATTTCGGATCAGGAAAATGAACTCGCAAAGGACGATGAACCAACAATTTCAAAATTGTATTTATATTTCACTCACTTCTTCATGTCAATAATGCAAGACACCCTACTGAAGCTGGAAAGCAAGAAAATTCTTGCATGTGATCTTCACATTATCATGTGTAAGCTGCGTGATTCTTTGCAAAAAAATGAGCAGTTTTTTGGAATGAAAGTTTTATTTGCCTTACGTAAAAAACATTTGCCTGACAATGCCATGCAAAAGTTCAAGAAAGAAGCCATCAACGTGTATCAAAGAGCCATTGCGTACCTAGAAAAGTGGTATAATTTCACCGATTCAGTATATGAGACGCTAAGTTGTTTCAATCTAATTGATCGCAATAATCCTCCAACTTTAGAAGAAATGACAAACATCTGGTTATTATCACCATGGCGAGAAGAACTTCCACCCAACACTCTCTTCGATGAAATTTCTGCCTTAGAAGAAGTTTATGTTCATCTGCAGGGCGATTCATCCCTTGATAAGTAGATGTACTTTTTCAAGAAAGTGCCTGCTCCAAGTTTACTAAAACTGTTCCAGTATTGTGCATCAATTCCGGTATCAAATGCAAACGTTGAACGAATTTTCAGCATCATGGGAAATTTGTGGAATGACAAATGTAACCGACTGCTTGTACCATCAGTTCGAAGTGAACTTTGTATATTTTTTAGTATTTCTCAACGTTGTACTGAAATTAAAGAATTATTCCTTAAACACAAAGAATTGATCAAAGCTGCGCAAATAAAAAATACACATGACAGCAAAGTAAAATGTAATTTAATATTTTACATATTATTATAATATATTTGATGTTTTGAATTTTAAGTAAAGTTTTGAAGTGATTATTTTAATACGTGTTAAAATGTTTGTAAGAAAATATATAATTTATTTTTTTTTATTTTTTTACTACTTAACACCCCCCCCCCCCCCCCGGCTTGTCTGCTATTTTTTGGAAGCAGACCTGGCAACTCTAGCCAATCTCCCCTCTGATGCATTAGATGTTTTCATTCTGTAAGGATAGCAAGGGAAACACAGTAACAGAATAACTCAATTCAACCATCAAAAAACAGACCTGCAGAAATATAAGATAGTAGTGGAGATGGGGTTGTCCTTTCTTTATGATTCACATTTTGATGAATGGATTGGCACAAACTACAGTAGATTACATTTTGAAGAAATAGTGGAAGATGTACAGGTTTCTGATAAGATTCTTTATGTCTGGTAACAGCACAAACAGAACCCAGTGGGGATCAAGGAACTTTCAACCTTGTAATAATATTGTAATAGTAATGAAACTTTAATAGTATTGTAAAGTAATGGAACTTTATCTATTGGAAGTGTTGCTGATGAAGAATTTGCAAAGTTTGCATCTTAGCTAGACATCCATTCTCCATTATCAGTTCTAGATTTATACCACATACTGTACATTATTAGGAACTAAGTTCCTTAAGAAATATGAAGCTAAAATTATCATTGCCTCCATTACTTGTTTGCAATTAGGACGGAAGATTTTTTGGAAAAAGATCCAACTAAGTGATCAAGTGCCAGGATTAATAATCTCACCACAAAAATGGTTCTTTTCCCAAAAATATGAGTGTTGTTGGGTGGAAACCAGAAATTCCAAGCTGAAACAAAGGATTCTTGGAGGATTAGGCAATGTAAGCAAAAATGTTTACTGAGAAATAATAATAGAATAGTAGGATGACGATATCACAGACTCTTTGTTAGGGCGCTATGACTGAAACACTGTGAGCCTGTTGGAAAGTAGAAAGATGATTTGCATATTTCGTAATGTCACATCGGTGTTCCAAAAAGATCCAATCAAACTGCTGATGAAATCTGTAATAAATTAAAAGAGTAACTCAGATTTTAATAATGTGAGGAACTTCCATCAACCTTTGGTAAAGTGTCCCGACAAATTCAGTTAATTGGATGAGGATATAACTTGAGTCATATAAATTGAATGGGTCATATAAATACTATGGATCGTCAATGTCTGAGAAGAGCTCCTATTAATTTACAACAGAAATATCATTAGGAGCTGCAAGGATAAGACATATCTAAATACCGGTATCTAACAGTTCTGAGGTTGGCCTTTTTGTCTTAAATAAAGTGACAGTGTCATTTTGCCTGTGTTACCAGCAGTTGAGTAGAGAGACTCCATATGCAATTTGCATTTAAACCCTACTTTTTTAGGACCCTGTAGTCCCTACCCTGGGTAAAGTCAGGGCAATTAGATGGAGCTGAGTATTTACTGGCCAGATGCTCTTCCTGGCGCCTACACAGAGTTCGCAGCAGATATTTTTTGATAAACATCTGCCACTACCTAGGATTGAACTCTCAACCTTCTGAGTGGGAGGCAAGTATTATAATTTGCATCTAAACCTGAATAATAAAACTAGGTGATATTTAATTTAACCATAGCTAAGTGGTTTTCCATACTGAAGACAGAGGATCTAGTTATTGCTGGGCAGAAATGCAAATAAAATATATAAAGACAACATTTTTTTTCAAATAGCAAGAAGTTTTATCCCGTACATTTTGCCATAATAATTGCTCTTATTACTTACCAGTAATTACCCTGAGCTCTCTGGAAACACTGAATCCCATGTAGCTTCATCAGTACATGCAGGATATTTAGGAAGAATAATATAAAGAATCTATATTATGTCCTTATTTTGGCAAATCAACCAGGGCTTTGACAGATTCACCAATCTGTAATAATTAATTAGGGTTTTGAGTACAGTTAGAATTCTTTTTGAATGTTGTTTTTATATAGGTTTCTTTTGATTTTCTTCCTGCCCACCTGAAAATATTTGCAGGTTTGTTTGGGCCATGGAACAATCCTTACATCTATATTAAGAAATAAAATGTTTAATAATGTAGCAAATTCTTCAACTGGAAACAGCTGACATTCAGTGAGCGAGTGTGTGATTCATTCTATCAGTTTCATATTTTTTAAAAAAATTCCCTGTGGAGCCATTCTTCCAGTAAAAAAGAGCCCGAACAATCCCACATAAAGAAGAATGAAGAAACAGCTGATTTGGGAAAGGTCCATTTGGATTTGTGTCTGTTCATTTGTTCCAACAGATCTTTTTTCTCATATCATTTTTTCTCTTGTCCTGTCTGCAGTACTGAGGCTGCCATTCAAGTAGCATTATTTTCTTCATTTACTACAGTTCCTCTTGGTTTTTCTCATCTTTCTTGCAAACCTTTTCATTACCTATAGAATCACAGAGTTGAAAGGGACCTTGGAGGTCTTCTAGTCCCAACCCTCTGCCCAAGACAGGAGTCCTTATACCATTGTAGGAAGATAGGATCCACCCCTCTCCTAGAAGAATGAAATATTCTAGGAAATATTAAAAAGGCAGAATATTGTAGGAAGTTAGCACCCACCCCTTTCCTGGAAGAGTGAAATATTTTAGGAAATATGAAAAAGGCAGAATATTATATTTCCCTGGATGAGAAATATGAGAAGCATATTTTACAGACAAAGCAGCTCCCACCTTCCTGCCCCCCACCCTTTGTCAATGGGCCATTAAGGCCTGGGCCAGTCTATTCTACATAACAAAGATCTGCCTCCTTCAGGCAGAGCCATAGTAGGAATTGCCAAAGATAGGATTAGCCCTCTACACAATAGCAGCAGAAACTCACCACATGTGACCTGGGAAGCACATGTGACCATCAGCCAGCAAGACCCCCACCCCCTGGGAGTCTGACAACCAATCAGAGTACTCTTTCTGGGCCCCAGGAAGTTCAAAGCCAGAGAGAGCATAAAACCTGAAAAACTTGCTGTATCTGCCCTTTTCTGTTCAGGAACTCAAGCCATGTGATCCTGTCCACCATTAAACCATCTTTCCAAGCAGCCTCCATGTTTCCAGTGTCTGTTTCCCCACTTGGAGCAGAACCCAGAAGGATGTTTCTTCCAACAATATTATACCTCCCTGGATGAGAAATGGAGAAACATGTTTTTAGGCAGGAAGCAAATTCACTCTTAATAGCCCCCACCCTCCTCAATAGCCCACAGCAGATGTCAGCATTTAAGAGATAAAGAGATAGCTAGGTCTATTCATTAGCCCTCACCCAAGATCCAACAAAGGTAGGATTAGCCTTCAGCCATAATAGGAATTGCCCAAAACCCTCTTCCTTACATCATCACCCAGCAAGATTCAACCAGGCCTGGGACTCAAAAGACAACCTATAAAGTTACCCCTGCATGGCCCCATGGGAGTCTGACAACCAATCAGAATACAAGCTCAAATTCAAAGCCCAACAGGGGATATAAATCTATCTCTCTTTCTCACCCATGTGCTCTTTTTTTGCCCAGGACCTTAAAACCATGTGGTCCTGTCCACCATTAAACCATCTTTTCAAGCAGTCTCCATGTTTCCAGTGTCTTTCTCCCCACTTGGAATTGAACCCAAATGGACATTTCTTCCAACACCATCTTGGACAAATGGTTGTTCTATCTTTTCTTGAACACCTCTAGTGATGCAACAGCCTGTGAGGCAAAGTGTTCCACTGACTGATTGTTCTCACTTTCAGCAAACTTCTCCTTAGTTCCAGGTTGGATTTTCCTCTGACAAGCTTCCATCCATTGCTTCTTGCCCTGCCTTCAGGTGGCTTGGAGAATAAATCCATAAAAGAGCCTGGTGGCGCAGCAGACTAATAGCCTGTTATTAACATTCAGCTGCCTGCAATTAAAGTAAGTTCGAATTTTGCCAGGCTCAAGGTTGACTCAGCCTTCCATCCTTTCTAAGATAGGTAAATTGAGGACCCAGTTTGTGGGGGCAATAAGCTGACTTTGTATAAATAAACAAAAGGATGAAGGCTATTGCTTAACGCATTGTAAGCCATCCTGAGTCTCCGGAGAAGGGTGGCATATAAATAAATTTAAAAAAAAAATCAACTCCCTCTTCCCTGGGACAGCCTTTCAAGAACTGAAGTTGGCCAAGTGACCCCTAAGCCTTCACTTTGTTCAGCTAAACATACCTAATTTTCTCAAAGGTGTTTTTTTTCCTAAAAGGCAACTGGACTATGTTTTTTTTTCCTTTGAGGAAGAAGATGTTTTGCTTCTCATCCAAGAAGCTTCATCAGTTCTAGCTTGATGATGGTGGTGATGGGGGAATGGAAGGATTAGGTCCTGACAAGATGAGGGAGGGGGAGGCAGGATTGGTTATAAGATGCAAACTACATGTGAGACACATATTATCTGTACTTTATCAGGTATTTTAACTTTGCACTAAAAAAAATTAATGGACGCCAGTTTGACATACAGACTCAATAGTAATATCAAAGAATTTCAACTTCTCAGGACCCCGAATAACAGATTGCAAAGTGACCATTTTGATTCTAAGAGGCCAACAGTAGAATTGACTTAGAAGTCACATACTGAAGTCACACATATCGAAAGTCTACTTCAAAAGATTCCAACCAACACAATGAGATTTTAACAGATTACTGTTGTTCAGTGGTAAGATTGGGAACCACTTCCTGAGAATCTTCTTGCTCACCTGGTCAGCATTCCTATTGATGCTCTGGTTGATTCATGGATTACGCCTTAACCTGCCTATTCCTGGAATTACACTGAGTGCTCCCCAGGGAAATGAGTGATCAGGGAAATAGAACGTATAAGATTCAGGCTGTTCAGATAAAAGAATAATAGTTCTTTGTGCTTTTAATTAAGTCTTTATTTCAGAAGGCCATGTGGTTTCTGGAATGTGAGATAACCGTCAGCAGCAGCTGCATCTCTTCCAAAAGAAAATAGTTTTGCCAACGCTGTCTATGCCTTGATAAGTTACTTGGATAAGTTAACGCAGCATTCATATGGCTGCATTCAAAGACTATCCAGTCAGACCAAAGTACAGCAGATGTATGTCTGCCTCTGATTTGACAAACACAACTTGCCACAGCTGTTTTGAATCAGCTGCCCTAAATCCCAATGACTTCCAGACACTTTTCAATGATCTTTACACTAAGTATGATAGTCTGAATAAACCACACTTGCCTGAATTCACACTACATGCAAAGCCAAAGCCAAATATATCACATGATGATATAGTATGATGCAAAATGTTGGTTTGGAATCTTTTGCTACCCAGAGCTGTGGTGGCACAGTGATTAGTATTGCAGGCTAACTCTGCCTACAGCCAGGAGTTTGATCCTGACCTGCTCAAGATTGACTCAGTCTTCCATCCTTCAGAGTTGGGTAAAATGAGGATCAAGATTGTTGGGGGCAGTATGCTGACTCTGTAAACCCCTTAGAGAGGGCTGTAAAGCACTGTAAAGCGGTATATAAGTCTAGGTGCCATTGCTAAGTGCTATTTGATCTTTAAACTTATAAATAGCAGTACCAGGCAGAGACTGCTTTCTTTTACATGAGTAAAATGAGATATTAGTATATATAGAATTGTAACTATTTACTGTTATTGTTATAATGACATATATCTATTTTTAGCGTTTGACTTTTTTGTGTTAAAGCACCTTCTTTTTTGTTCTCTTTGACAATATATTCAACAGCATCGCTATTTTTTTTTTTTTGTGATTTGCTCTTTTTTCTTTCCTTTTTGTGATTAATTAAATACCAATAATAAATAACCCATGGGTTCCATCATCAAGTGAGTGAGCGAGGAGTCCAATTCTGTTCTAGTGGCTGGTAACGCTGGATGTACCTGGTAGACAGCCCTGGAAAACAGGCGATTATGACTGACCCATGCATCATAAAAGCAATCATCCTGATACAACTTAATGCTGCAAAAACAGAAAAAGGAACCATTCACTCTTCTAGGACCAGGGCAACATAAGTAAACAGCGACATGAGTTACAGAATAACAGACTTGGAAGGGAGCTTGGAGGTCTTCGGGTGCAAGCAGGAGACCCTATATATTCCAGACAAATGGCTGTCCAATCTCTTTAAAATCTCTAGTGATGGAGCACCCACAATTTCACTGATTAATTGTTCTTTTAATTAATTACAATTAATTGTTGACATGAAATTTCTCCTTAATTCTAGGTGGGATCTCTCTTTGGTGACACTGAACCTGGAAGCACTGAATGATCAGAACAACAATTGTGCTGCTTTTATACAAACCTTCCGAAATAATAAATGTAGTAAAATAATTTTAAAATAGGCTGTTGAAAATTGTACCAGCAGAAGCAACATGATATCTATAATACATCTGATGACAACATAACTGCACAGAGTTAGTAGAATCCAGCTCTCCTTCTTGGTTTCTATTGACAAAATCACCGTCAGTCAATTGCAGAAGGCAGCTTTACTTGAAAAAGCTTACAATACCTTTAATACCAACACCATCAAACAACATATGCTTATCCCCTTTTCAGTTCCAAGTGGGGAGAAAGACACTGGAAACATGGAGGCTGTTTGGAAAGATGGTTTAATGGTGGACAGGACCACATGGGGTTTTTGGGGGGTCCTGGCCGAATGAGCACATGGGGGGGAAAGAGAGAGATTTATACCCTCTCTTGGGTTTTGAATTTGAACTTCCTGTTCCTGTGGTAAGGGCATGTATTCTGATTGGTTGTCAGACTCCCTGGGGGCTATGCAGGGGTAACTTTGCAGGCTGTCTTGAGTCCCAGGCTTGGTTGAACCTTGCTGGGTGATGCAATCTCCCCAGGTGCCATGTGGTGAGATGGGTAGAGAGCTAATCCTCTTATGTCCTGAGGGTGAAGGTCTTTTGTTTTGTAGATAAGCTGGCCCAGCCTTTTGTCTTGTAGATAGGTTGGCACCAAGATATCTGCTGCTTATGTCTTTAGAAACATGTTTCTCCTTTAGGGAAAATATAATATTCTGCCTTTTTAATATTTCCTAAAATATTTCATTCTTCTAGGAGATAACTTCCTACAAAATCTAGACATGTAGCTGACTGCGTAACCATGAAAATGATACCTTTAACACCATCAAACAATATCTGCCTATCTCAGGTGTATTACAGTACACTAGACTGGTGGACAAAAATGCTAAATCCATTCTAACCATCCTGTTGATTGTGTGACCAATTATAATAAATTTAAAACCTAGTTTATAAACCTTTAACAAGATAATGTACATGGCTAGTTCTGAACACTAAAAAAAAATATCACTACTACTTCTGAGAAACGGGTTGAGTTGTGACAGTACAGGTACTCCTCGACATAAGACCACAATTGAGCCCAAAATTTATGTTGCTAAGCGAGACATTTGTTAAGTGATTTTTCCCCCATTTTGCAACCTTTCTTGCCACAGTTAAGTGAATCACTGCAGTTGTTAAGTTAGTAACACGGTTGTTTAGTGAATCTGGTTTATCCACCGACTTTGCTTGTCAAAGGTCACGAAAGGTTATCACGTGATACTGGGACACTGCAACTGTCATAAATGTGAGACAGTTGCCAACAGTCTAAATTTTGATCAGGTGACCATGGGGGGGATGCTGCAACGGTTGTTAAATATGGAAAATGGTCATAAGTTACTTTTTTCAGTGATGTTGTAACTTTGAATGGTCACTAAATGAACTGTTGTAAGTCAAAGGACTACCTGTAATGGTTTTTTATTTAAAGTTGGCTCCAAACAATCAACCAATGGAACAGAAATTGCCTTCAGAAGTTGTGGGAGTTTCATCACTTGAGTCTTTCAAGAAAAGATTGGACTGCCATTTGTCAGAAATGATATAGGGTCTCCTGCTTGAGTGAGGGATTGGACAAGATGACCTATAAGGTCCCTTCCAACTCTGTTAATCTGTTAAATACACCTTTCGATAACCATTTGCTAACTCCATAACCTGCAACTACTAGATACAGAATGAGGAAGGTAGAAAGGCAAGGATGTGGACGTTAAAAAATATCTTTTATTCGAATATGTTGGGGTTTTTGTTTTTTGTTTTTTCAGATTTTGCCAGAAATTCCCCATCCGTCGAAGGGAACCCATCAATTTTGATAGGCATACAACCAGCATTTTAAAAGAAAGGCGGGGCAAACTTCCTCCCGCGCTTGCGCTCTGCCGTGACGTTAATTATCCGCGACTTCTACTTACAGGCGAATCCACGTGTTTCGGCATTTCCGGGTCTCTGACTCTGGTTGGCTATGGAGGAGGCAACGGCGGTGCCCCAGAAGCGTTTCTACCGGCAGCGCGCTCATTCAAACCCGCTGGCGGATCACACCTTATTCTAGTGAGTGTAGACAGGGTTTGACCCTAAGCGGTTCCTTAGCTTCTCATTTTTCCCCCCGATAGTTTTCCTGCGAGTTCACAAACGTGTGTCCCCCCCCCGCCTCCCCCCGAAAAGGAACAGCGTCCAATTTCCAGCCAGTGCTTTTATTTCATGGGAATGCAAATTGCTCACGAGTCCCAGTGGTTTTGGGTTTTTTCCCGTTTTGGCTGTTCTGAATGCGCAAATGTTGATGCAGCCCTTTGGTACTGGTCGTATTGAGCTGTGGTTCAGAACATCTAGCAAGCGGGAAGTTCTTGCTGTTGACAAAGTCACCCTAATGTAAATTGAGCTATAGTCTGGAAAAAAAAAATCTAACGTGAGTCAGGCTTTATCTCTTTACCTAAGTGGTGGTGGTGGTGGGGAGCATGAAACTATCTTGTTTCATCCAAGTTATTGATTTTAAAGGACGTTCGTTCTAAAAGATAGCAAGACAACATATTTCTCACCAGCACACTATAATCATTGCTACAGAAGTGCAGATGGCAACAGGGAGATGGGAAAACTTCCAATTTCTGTGGCCACTTGCAATAATGTACAGTTTAACCAGGATTTACACTGGACGTGTATCTTATAATATTCTATAAACCAGGTTAGACTATTCTTGAGTTTAATGTACAGAAGAAAGGCTGTCTGAAGGCCGGTTGGACGTGGAACCGGCATCAAGCCTGTATTGAGAGATGGTAGAGTGTATGCATAGCCCAGTTTCTTGCACATTCTTATTTGCAAACCAGCTCAAAGAAAACCTGCGTGGCCATTGCTAAGAATTCTGGGAGCTGCAAATGCCAACCTATCTGAGAGTACCCAGGTCAGAAAAGATTGGCATATCCCTTTTTTATGAGAGCATGGCAGCGTGTGTTTATTCAGTGTCAGGAGTAAATTTTGTTTAATTCAGCCATTATTGCTTGAGTTGAATTTTGCTTAGAAATACTGTAATGTCCTTGGGACCTGATTTCAAAGTATCATTAACACTGCAGTCCTCTGCTTAATTGCTTAGAAGTAATCCTATGAATCAGAAATGGAGTGATATAGCAGTCAGTCAATTTTTGTTTTGATCGTTGACCAACATAAAATAACATTCAAAGATGGCACTTTGCAGCCATCTCAATATATTCAGTTTAGCTTGTAAGTTATGAAAAATAACACTTAGAATTACTATTACAGAAACATCACTTAAATTACTCATAGAAACTAATATAGTACAGTATATAATTATGTGAAATAAAAACTTTAGGAAATAAGGTAGATAAAACTATCTAGCTTAATCTATCTTTAGAAAACAGCTCAGATAATTTTATTCCCAAAGTGAGAATTAATTGAATTAGTGGGTTGATTGCAATCCTAAGAATCTATTGACATCATTGGAATTTATCGTGGTTAGTCTTAACATGAAAGTCCCTAAATTATTGTATTTGGGAAGTGTTTTGCTTCCAGATTAGTACCTCATTTGACTATAACACATGTCCTTGGAATGTCAGTAGAAGTATAAGTCATTTGAATATTCCTGTGTTTAAAATAGTCATCTCAGAAGCATCTTGGAAATAACCAACAGATTGTTATAACCACACAGTATCACCACAGTCCGCTAACCAACTAAATGCCTCCAAAACAATTTAAGTAAACTGAAAAAAACATGGTAGCCCAAGAAAAAACAAGAGTCATCTGCAACATGTAAGGACTGTAACAGCCACTATGTAGAACAAACAGGTAGAAAACTATCCGAGTGCATTTATGAACACCCAATTATTAGTTAGAAGACAGAATGAGAACTCCTTAATCTTACAACACATGGACAGATTCAACTATAGCTTTAACTAGAACACTGAGCATTCTACACTAAGCTAAATCCAAAAATGCTAGGGAATGCCTGGAAATTTGTCATTTAGACAATTTATATAGATATATAAAGACAAACCACATTTATGCACCATTCGAAAGATAATAAAAACTAAAAAGGAAACAAACAAAAATCCTCTCCAGCAGCCTACACCCAGATAAACATTGTTTAACAGCAAGCAAGCAGAGAACAATACCCTTATCAAGGAACTACCAGGGAGAAAACCACAGGGCAAGCTGCTATATGTAAATAGAGAACAAACCTGCATTCGTTAGCAATGCTACCTAGTCAGGTGCAAACAAGCTTGAAAAGCACCAAAAAAACTCCACATTAAATGATATTCCAGAATATAGGCTCAAAGATATTTTTTTCTAAATGTTGCCCTGTTTAAAGATGTTAGGATTCTTGTTTTCAGAATTCTCAAGAGAATGTAGAAAGTGATCTATATGTAGTTTCTAGGACTGAGTATTCGTTGAAAATGACTCAAAAGAAGGCCTTCAACTCACACAAGAGGAGTTCTGGTCATGAATGCAGCCAGACTTTTTTCAGCTTCTGCAAAAAGTGGGGGAGGGGGGAAATGATGCTTTAAAGAATCAATTTATTCAAATTAATGCAACTTTTAAAGCAGTGATCTCTTTTTTTTCAAGCCCAAAGAGCTGTATTGAATACTAGACAAGCTCTGCATTTATGTTTAGTCCGAAATAGATCTTTTGAATTTGTTTTTGAAGTGTGAATAGCCTTAAAAGTTTTCCTTCTGCAGTGTTTGTTTCATAAACCTCTGGTTTTTTCCCCCCATTAGTCCTTCCAGGCCTGAGGAAATGGACTGGTCTGCACTCTATCCAGAGTTTTTTGCTCCTTTAACCAATGATAATTGGCACGATGATCCAAAGGACATGGAAGAAAGAACCAAATCTAGATATCAAGTGGAATTTGCTGATATTGGTTGCGGTTACGGAGGATTGCTTGGTAATTTTTTTTCCCTTCCGTTGATTCATAAGAAGACTAAGCTTATTTCCAAATTTTAGTGATATGTGAATATTCATACCATTAGAAACCCTTTCTAGGTATTTTTTTTTCCTTTTGGGACAAGATCTGTGAAGGTTTTGTGATATAATAAGAAGGGAATTAGGCAGGGGTGAAATCCAGCAGGTTCTGACAGGTTCTGGAGAACCGGTAGTGGAAATTTTGAGTAGTTCGGAGAACCAGTAAATACCACCTCTGGCTGGCCCCAGAGTGGGGTGGGAATGGGGATTTTGCAATATCCTTCCCCTGGAATGGGGTGGGAATGGAGATTTTGCAGTATCCTTCTCCCAGGAATGGAGAGGGAATGGGGATTTTGCAGTATCCTTTCCCTGCCACGCCTGCCAAGCCACGCCCACAGAACTGGTAGTAAAAAAAATTAGATTTCACCGCTGGAGTAAGGTATATCTTTTTTTTTGCCATCTAAGCCTATGGTCTGATTTCCACTGAGGTGATTTTTAGTTATGATTGTGGCCACCATGTGTACAATCTGATTAAAATGACCTTGCTGTGCTAAGTATCACATAAATATAGTGAGTTTGTGCTCAGTTTTTCACGTGGTCAGTTGTTCCTGCATGAATCGATTCTATGAAGCTATTTTTCAAATCCAGGCAAGTGTGAATTCATAGGAAATAAAGTCTGGAGACTCTGCAAGGCTTCTGAGACTTAAAACTGTTTCTATCTGAAATACCACAGGTCAAAATTTAACTCCTTGCAGCATGTTCCACATTGAACATACAATTCAGTGAATTCTGTAATGGTTATAGCACATGAAAATGTGGGGTGGTGGTCTTATTGGCATGCCTCGCGCAGGTAGTCCTTGACTTAACAACCTTTCGTTTAGTGACCTTTCGAAGTTACAGTGTCACTGAAAAAAATAACTTATGACAGTTTTTCACATATATGAGCGTTGTAGCATCCCCATGGTCATGCGATCAAAATTTGGATGCTTGATAACTGGCATGTATTTATGACAGCTGCAGTGTCCCCCTGGGTCAGGTGATCACCTCTTGTGGGCTTCTGAGAAGCAGAATCAATGGGGAAGCCAGATTCAGTTAACAATCATCTGACCAACTTCAACAATTGCAGTGACTCACTTAACAACTCTGGCGAGGAAGGTCGTAAAATGGGCCAAAACTCACTCAACAGCTGTTTCACTCAGCAACAGAAATTTTGGGCTCAGTTGTGGTCGTATGTCAAGGGTTACCTGTAAATCTATCAAAGCTCCTACTCTTTGGTACAACTAAGGTTCCATGGAAGCAAACTCTATTCATTGTAGTTTGGTGTCGATAGGTGACAATATAAATATAAATATGGGTAAAGTCAAAGAAGCACATCTGTCCTGTTACTTACATATCCTATGGATAGATGTTTGTATTCAGTTCCAGGCATGCATCTTATGTTCACCTTTTGTTGACCTTGCTATCTCCTCTTCCCCACCCCCACAACTCCCCAGCCAACATGGATGATAGACACGTTTGGAGGTGATAGGAGGAAGAAGTGTATTTGTCAGTCTAGCGTGGTCTGTGCAGCCCACCAATTATATGCATCTTGCAAACAACGTTAGTTTGAGGTGGACCTTGCTCTACCATTTTGCCCTTAAGCAAGAGGATATAGTATCATATTCATAATATGTAAGCTGTTAACTATTAAGAGACTCCCAAGTCCGCATGCTTGTTTTGCAGATTTATAACATGCTGGTTGACAATGGGAATTGCAGCAAAAAAAAAAAGGCTTGTCTCTTGTCCTGGTTTTAAAGGTTTTTGGAGTAAATTGAATGATAGAGAGTTGCAGGGCTGTGTGTGCTGTGATCAGAGCTCAAGAATACAAAATATATACATGTTATAAATGTAGGATTACATAGGTTACCAATTCTGCAAAATGGCCCAGGATCCACAATGGGTATAAAACGTGACAGGTTGTTAAAAAATATTTCTGCTTCCCTCTGCTGCTTGAGGAAAGGACCAGCAGGATCCAGAAGCTTTAACCCATTGCAGGGCTGTATGTGCTGTGATCAGAGCTCAAGAATACAAAATATATACATGTTATAAACTCAGGATTATATAGGTTACCAATTCTGCAAAATGGCCCAGGATCCACAATGGGTATAAAATGTGACAGGTTGTTAAAAAATATTTCTGCTTCCCTCTGCTGCTTGAGGAAAGGACCAGCAGGATCCAGAAGCTTTAACCCATTGCAGGGCTGTATGTGCTGTGATCAGAGCTCAAGAATACAAAATATATACATGTTATAAACTCAGGATTATATAGGTTACCAATTCTGCAAAATGGCCCAGGATCCACAATGGGTATAAAATGTGACAGGTTGTTAAAAAATATTTCTGCTTCCCTCTGCTGCTTGAGGGAAGGACCAGCAGGATCCAGAAGCTTTAACCCATTGCCACCATGACCATGTTTGAGAGATTGTCGAGGCTTGTCATGCACTTCAGGGAGAACCTCTGTTGCCAGAAGCATTCGAAAATTTCTTTGAAAGAACAGCAAGAGGCAGCTCAGGCAGTTGAATATGGTGTTGAATTCCACAGTATCATAATCATGGGACATAATCTGAAGGAGTTATGGCAGCAGCCACTTTGCTGAAAGAAGGCAGGTGTAGATCAAATTAGTTCTCTGAATAAAAAGATGGTTTGGAAATCCTAAGCAAATTTAGCCTTGGCTTTTACGATACAAATGTGGAATTTAAATACAGAAAGAAATATTTTGTCTCACTCAATTTAAATCAGCTTTCCCAAGCTGTTTGCCTTTTAGGTGTGGACGCCACCCCTCCCCAAAATGCCAGCTAGGGTGACATTCAGGTTAGTAGATTAAGAATTTTGGAAATTGTAATTCTTTTATATCTGGAGGCCACCAGATTGATAGAACCTTCTACATTTGTTTGCTTGGAATATAACAAAAAAATGGATGAAAAAATTGAGACTGCAATCAAAGCTGGTGGCAATCCAGTTCATGTTAAGTGGATGTTTCCTCCTGATTTCAACAAGAGAACTATTTGTATACAGGTAGTTCTCGAGTTATGGCGGTTATGGAGCCTATCCATTACCCAGTTGTAAGTGTGATGGCCATAAAGCAGGTTATCACATGACTGATCCAAATTTTGACCTTATTTGCTTTGGTCATTAAACAAAATGTAAAGTGATTGCCTTGGTTGCTAAATGCACCAATTGTTTTACCATTAGGCTTTTTTGCAAAAAAAAAAATAAAAAAAAAAATATGGAAGTAAATGCCAGTTTTTTGTAAAAACATTGTAAGGGTGGCATATAATCGAACCAACCAACCAACCAACCAACCAACCAACCAACCAACCAATAAATAAATAAATAAATAAATAAATAAATAAATAAATAAATAATATATGTGACTGTGGGACACTGCAAACAGCCATAAATGTGGGCCATTGCTAAGCATCCAAAATGCAGGAGAGGGGCAGCTGTCAGAATTTAGGAAGTGGCTCATAAGTATCTAACTTCAAACGCTCACTAAGAGAGCAGTCATACGTTGAGGACTATCTGTAGTTACCTCTTATAATGTCACTTTAAGTAGCTTCACTTAAGTTTGATCACGTGAGCAGTTCAAGCAAAGAAGCCCATTTCTTAAATATGAAGGTCCTAACAGGGTTATAATATAAGTAGGTGACAACTGCTCCTGACCACCTTTAATCAAAAAAATGTTCCACTTATTTCAGCAGATTAAATAAGCATGAGACAAGATTGCGATTTTACAAAAAGCAATGACACCAATATGGTGGGAAAGGAGGGGGGGGAAGAGTCATATAAAAGTGTCCAAAATACATCTAACCTAAATATCCAAGGCACCTCTTTGAAATTACCTTAGGTAAAGGTAAAGGTTCCCCTCACACATATGTGCTAGTCGTTCCCAACTCTAGAGGGTGGTGCTCATCTCTGTTTCAAAGCCAAAGAGCCAGCGCTGTGCGAAGACGTCTCCGTGGTCATATGGCTGGCATGACTAAATGCCAAAGGCGCATGGAACGCTGTTACCTTCCCAACAAAGGTGGCCCCTATTTTTCTACTTGCATTTTTTTATTACATGCTTTCGAACTACTAGGTTGGCAGAAGTTGGACAAGTAACAGGCGCTCACTCCGTTATGTGGTACTAGAGGTTCGAACTGCTGAACTGCCGAAATTTCTGATCGACAAGCTCAGCATCTTAGCCACTGAGCCACCGTGTCCCTTTATGAAATTACCTTACCGCCCCTATAATTTTGTCTTCCAGTAGGTGCGATAGGCAGCCTTTCTGGGTTGGTTAGGAATGAATTTGTAAAGTGGGTCACAGATGCTCCCTTCTACCTACAGGGTTACTATAGGATTTTCCTGAATAGGAAAACTTCTGTGAGGATGAACCTGCCATTCATTTAGATTCCTCTTCATCAGCAGGCAAAGTGGGACAGTTGTTTCCCATCCTTGTCCCACTTTGGTGCCGGGGTGCGTTTTGCCACCCCAACTTAAAAAGAGAGGCGAGAGGTTGGCGTTTTGCCACACGTCAACTACTCCCTGCTCTTGAAATTAAAAGAAGGAAAGAAATATTCAGGTGGAGGGAGAAGATTTGGAGACTTCACTTAACCTGTAGGGCTTCGTGCAGGTGGAATATGGAAATGGGCTTAAAATTGCTGATTGCTGTTTTCTTTTGTAGTGGCCCTGTCCCCCTTGTTCCCAAATACACTAATGCTGGGCCTGGAGCTCCGTGTGAAAGTCTCCGATTATGTTTGTGACCGAATCCAGGCACTCAGAGCTTCTCAACCTGGGCAGTTCCAGAATATTTCCTGCGTTCGCAGCAACGCTATGAAGCACCTGCCTAACTTCTTCTGCAAGGGACAGGTGAGTCCCTTGAAAAGCATCGCTGGGGATCCTGCAGGAAGCAGAGCCGTCTCGGAGCCCTGAAAGAGAGTCTTCTCCCACCCTGTTTGGCTCTGGGAGAGTTTTGATTTTAGGGATCTTTGAGATGGCTCACGAGAAGGGATTATTATATTATTAAAAAAGACATTTTATGTACATCCTGCACTGACTTCCCAAAGCATCAAGTAGATGCTTCGGATACCTCTTGTTGCCTGAAGAATGTTTTAATCTAAAAAGCTAAGATTGACTCTAGAGCCCTGATGGCGAACCTATGGCCAGTTCTACCACGCATGTGCGTGTGCCTCCCACCGGCCAGCTGGTCATCTTGTCTCTGCCGCGCATGCACGAGGGATGGAGCACATGCAGAGGATGCATGTGCGGGGGTGGGGCGCATGTGCAGGTTGCCTGCACCAACCTGGATACCATGCGAGGCCCCCCTGCGCCCCAGTTTTGGCCTGGAAAGCCACCTCCACCAACCTGGAGGCCAAAATGGGGTGCAGGGGGCAGGGCGCATGCGTGGGGGGGGGCGCTTGCATTGCATTTGGGGGATTCAGGCACACACGCGTGCATTCACGCACGAGCGTGCTTTGAGCACACGGCACCAAAAAGGTTAACCATCACTATTCTAGAACGGGGGTGTTAAACTCGCATCATCACGTCAACACATGACTTATCGGGACTTTTCCCCCTTAAAACCGGGCGTGGGCGTGGCTGACGTGTGACGCATCCGGCCCACGGGCCACAAGTTTAACACTCCTGCTGTAGGGGAAGCTACTGTACATGATCCATATGTCCTGCCTGCTGAGGGGCAGCCTTCATTCAAAAGGGAGAGATGATTATAGGTAGTCCTCGACTTAGAACAGTTCATTTAGCGACTGTTCGAAGTTATAGCGGCACTGAAAAAACAGTGACTTACAACCATTTTTCCACACTTATGATCATCGCAGCCTCCCCATGGTCACGGGATTTACATTTGGGTTCTCGGCAACAGGTTGATATTTATGGTGGTTACAATGTCCCGGGGTCATACGGTGATCCCCTTTTGGGACCTTCCGACAAGTAAAGTCCATGGGTTCACTTAACCACCGTGTTACTAATTTAACAACTGCAGTGATCCGCTTAACCAATGTGGCAAGAAAAGTCGAAAAAATGGGGCAAAACTCATTTAACAAATTTCTCACTTAGCAATGCAAATGCTGGGCTCAATTGTGATCCTAAATCGAGGACTGCCTGTAATGCTCTTTAGCGACTGAATGTGGTCTGATTGTTGAGTAGGAGAGCTGGGTTGCTGAAAGGCCAGGCCAACCTCCTCCGTGCCTTTTATCTTTTCTTACCTCTCTAGCTCCTCAAAATGTTCTTCCTCTTCCCTGATCCTCATTTCAAGAAGACAAAACACAAATGGCGGATTATCAGCTCCACTTTGCTGGCAGAATATGCCTATATCTTGCGCGAACAGGTGAGCAGGGGATATTCTTGGTTAGCTAAGCAGCCTATGTTTATAATCCAATAAAATTACTCAGCAAAGATTTTAATTTAGTTCTTCCCCTGCTTGCCCATATTTCAGCTGCTCTTTTGATTTTGGCATAAAAGAAAAAATAAGTACAATATTAGGAAGATTCCTTATGGGAGAGCATCTTTCCCACCAAAGTAAGTTCAAGAGACTCGTCAGCAGGCAGATACCTTCAGATTACTGCTTTGCCTATTCCAGCAACAGTGCAAGCTACTTTTAAGTTGAAAAGTTGAAGTCGTTCTTCACAGTTTTGGGCACAAGATTTTCCCAATATTGATCTGAGATATTTAAATATGTCCCAACAATTGGAGTCTTTTCTAAATGCCAAATAGACATGTACAGTGGTGGGTTTCAAAAATTTTTACTACCGGTTCTGTGGGTGTGGCTTGGTGGGCGTGGCAGGGGAAGGATACTGTAAAATCTCCATTCCTACCCCCACTCCAGGGGAAGGATACTGCAAAATCCCCATTTCCTCCCGATCAGCTGGGACTTGGGAGGCAGAGAATAGATGGGGGCGGGGCCAGTCAGAATTTTTACTACCGGTTCTCCAAATTACTCAAAATTTCCGCTACCGGTTCTCTGGAACTGGTCAGAACCTGCTGAAACCCACCTCTGGACATGTATCATTGTGTTAGCCAGTTGCCATAAAAACTGCTGTGGACAATGGGTCCTTCTAGTGAAATACTATTTATTTTTGAGCAATTGCATCTGTTCAAGATACTGGGAAGTAGTGCTAGCTAGCTAGAATGGAAGGGATTGACTGTGAAGTTAATTTTGCATATGATTGTATATCATCATGGATTTGGGCATAAATATAGCCCCGTGATGGTGAACCTATGGCACGCATGCCCGAAGTGGCATGCGAAGCCATGTTGCCTGGCATGTGCGGTGTCGCCCGTTCCTCTTCCAGGTTTCTGGTGCGCATGCATGCATGACAATCAGCTGGCCTTTTTGCATGCAGCAGTGCCGGAAACTAGAAGAGCTGGTCTTCCATTTTCCTGTATGAGTATGGGTGCCGGCCAGCTGATTGTCATGTGTGCATGTGTGCCAGAAACATGGAAGAGTAGCTGGCTGAAACCGGAAGTTCAGTAGCTGAAACTGGAAGTTCATTTTTGGGGGGGCGCATTCGCCCTGGGCAGCTCCTCTTCCGGGTTGCGGCCCACTTGGTGCCGAAAAGATTCGCCATCACCGGTACAGCCAATAAATCGATCTAGATCAAGTGGCCAATTGTGACACATAGGGTAGTGTGGAGAAACCATGCCTCAGAGAAAGAGCATACATTTTTCTTTAGAGGATCCAAACAGTATTTTGTTATTGACAAAGAAGTGGGGTATATTTTTCAGATTCCACTGCACTTTTCATTCATTCATTCATTTTCATCATTTGGGAGAATTGGAGGACACGTGCTAGTGGGGATGTAAAAGTCAGTGGAATAGAAGGACTAGACTTTGGGGTTCTTTTTAAAACTTTTTGTTCGAGGCGATGTGACAAAATAGGTTTGTTTAAGCTTACCACTTTAAATCATCCAGACAGAAAAATTGCATTGCCCAAAATAGCCATTGTATATCCAGATGGTCAGCAGTGGAGTCCTAGAAGATTCTTGGACAGGCTTCCAACAACTCTTGACAAATTGAGGGAAGGAATTCCAGCTAAGTCCTTGGAGAGTCAGCCAACTCCCAAGCAGAGTTAAACAAAGGATGAGCAAATGATAGATCACAGGATGATTTGTCATTAAGTCAGTAAAAGTCCTGGATTCTCAATTATCTAATAAAAGTCCCTATTGAGATTTTTCCTGTTAAATCGGGTGACTGGAAAAAGGTAGGAGGAATATGACCATACATTTGTATTGACCATTCCTAAGTGTTTACAGTAATTGGAGATAGCCCTTAGCCAGTAACAGCCCAACCACACCACATTTTTGGCTTCACTAAATAAGTGAAGCGAGAGCCAGTTTGGTGTGGTTAAGGCATGGGGCCAAAGCAGAAGACGGTAGTATATATCCAACATTAGTCTAGAGCTGGGGTGGGGAACGATGGCCCCTTTATGACTGTGGACTTCAACTCCCAGAATTCTTGAGACAGCCATGCTGGGAGTTGAAGTCCACAGGTCATAAAGGGGCCATCGTTCCCCACCTCTGGTCTAGACAGTTTTATCTCTCCTTTGTGCTCTAAGAAAGGGTATGAATGGAAGATGCGTCTTCCCTTCGAGGATCAATTAATTCATGAGGGCAGATTTTAATTGGTGGCCTCCAGAGTGGACTTTGCCTTTAAATCACAAGGGCAATTCATTTCTTTATTGAAATCTGTCAACGTGTGCTGTCGTGTCAGCGTATCCCAAACCCTAAAGGCCCTGCTTACATTTGGGAATTTCTGATCTCTGAGTAGGGAAGAGTTCCAGTTGCTTGCCGGAGGAAAAGGATCAACTTTCCCCTACATCTCATAGGGAGCTGGTGCTGGCGGGAAACCTTGGAAGTCCTGATTTCTAGCTGCTTCCTGCAGGGCATTCTGGCTGACTCCACTTTCACCTGCCAGAGGAAAAAAGTAGGAAGTGCCTGTGTGCCATCCTTTTTTGGAGTTGAAACCAACAAAATCTTGTCTTTGGGATGAATGGCATCCGGCCTCACCCAGTTGGGATGAATCATATTCTCCCTTCGGCTTTTCCATGACTTCCCCAAAGTTAGCGCTCCCGAGGAAGAGGTTGGGGAAAGCCCAACTGAAGCGCTTCCTATAGGGATGACGGAACTAATGGTGGCCGCGGTACCCTCCCAACAACCCCAAGATTGCAAACATTTTGCCTCAGGTGGGGAGGGAGTCAGAGGTAGCTGAGAATTACTCACGAGTCTGACATTGGTCTTTCTACTGCACAGGGTAGTTTTTGCTCTTGAGATTTTCCTAGTGAACCTGAAATTTGCAGATGCGAATGTCTTTAAACTACTTTTTCCCTTGGTTAGCAGTCTGGTTATATGAGGGTCTGTCTCGCCCAGTGATGAAATGTAAAATTTGTTACTACCGGTTCTGTGGGCGTGGCTTGGGGGAGGGGTGTAATGTGACTGGGTGGGCGTGGCCATTTTTTTTTTTAACTTTTAAAACCATTTTTTCTACAACCTCTTCGGCGAAGAGATTGTAAAAAAAATGCTTTCAAAAGACTCTGACGATCCCAGCTGAGTTGCCTGATCGGCAGAGACTTTTTTTCTTTTAAATGCCTCTGACAATCAGGCAACTCAGCTTGGATCGTCAGAGGCATTTAAAAGAAAAAAAAGGTTTTTTTCTTTTAAAAGCCTTTGATGATACCAGCTGAGCTGCGCAATCATCAGAGGCTTTTTTTTTTTTACTTTTAAAAGCATTTTTTCGGCTGAAGAGGTTGTAGAAAAAATGCTTTTAAAAGTAAAAAAAAAGCTTCTGATGAGTGTGCTGCTTAGCTGGGGTTGGGGGGGGCAGGGATTTTTGCTACCGGTTCTCCAAACCACCCGCTTCCATCACTACCGGATCGGGCGATCCGGTTGAACCGAGAGCATTTCACCCCTGGTCTCGCTCCCTGTTTATATAACATAGCTTTCATTTGCCCAGGGCCTAGTATATACCATCACAGATGTGGAAGAGGTACACACATGGATGGTGAAGCATTTTCGAGAACACCCCCTTTTCGAGGAAGTGCCATTAAAAGAATTGGTAAGAGTGTGTGTGTGTGTGTGTGTGTGTGTGTGTGTGTGTATGTAGCTGGGCAGTTTCTGTCGTAACAGATTTTGCAATTTCAGCCATGATTGTGCATGGGTCTATGTGTCCCGGGGGTGGGGGGAGGGGATGGGGACTAACAAGTATGTTACTCCTTGCACGTTGCATTAAAGTTCCTGATTCCGGTTGCAGCTCATGGGACTTTCTCCGGGCGACCAAAATAGCAAACCCATGGAGCAATATAAAAAGAATAAAAGCAGTCTTTAACTCCAGGATCACAATTGAGCCCAAAATTTCCGTTGCTAAGCAAGTGATTTGTGCCTCCTTTTGCGACTTTTTTTTCTTTCTTTTTTTTGGGGTCCCAGCTGTTAAGCGAATCACTGCAGTTATTAAGTGAATCATGCGGTTGTTAAGTGAATCTGGCTTCCTCCATTGACTTTGCTTGTAAAAAAGCCACTGGGAAGGTTACAGATGGTAATCCCATAACCCTGGGACAGTGCAACTGTCATAAATGCAAGCCAGTTGCCAAGCCCCCCCCCCCCCCCATTTTGATCCTGTGACCGGGGGGATGCTGCAACAGTTATAAGTGTGAAAACTGGCCATAAGTCACTTTTTTCAATGCCGTTGTTGCTTTGGTCACTAAATGAATGGATGTAAGTCAAAAATTATGTGTATTCAGAACTTTTCTGTCTCACAAGCTTAGAAGCTTGTTAGTGAGAGCTTGAGGTGGTTCCGTTACCGTGGTTAATATCTATTCTCTCTTGTGCCTTGTGATTTTTAAAAAAACTTTTTAATTTTTTAAAATGACTGTTTTTATATTTTTATTGTTTTTTCAATTGTTCTATATCCCCCAGGATTACATTTGTGAGATGGATAGCCATAGAAATTTTGTCTGTCTGTCTGTCTATCTTATCTATCATCTATCTATCTATTTATCTATCTATCTATCTATCTATCTATCTATCTATCTATCTATCTATCATCTATCTATCTATCATCTATCTATCTATCTATCTATCTATCTATCTATCTATCTCTATCTACAGTATATAAATGAAAGAAAGAAGATAGGGTTGCAACTGCTTGAAAACCACAGGAAGTACTTCCACACTTCTCTAAAAGAGATTTCTATTCCTCTCCACCCACACCATCTTTCTTTATGTGACATATTGGGAGTTCACTGATAATCCAATAGTGTAACAGACATTTTAAATGGCTGTGTTTAGTAACTAATGAAAGCAAGGGATTTCAGTGAAGAAGAAGGTGCGTATGCCAGAATAGATTCATTTGGGGCAAATCCTGCTGTTCCACAAGACATCAAGAGGCTAAATTTAGATGCATTATGCATCCCTTACATCCTAGAGTTGAGGGGGGGAAAAGACTATTGGGGTCACTGAGGAATACAAATTAGGATAACCATGGCTTCAGTACCCATGATGTCTGGGTGTGGGAATTGTAGATCTCACCAGGTTGGGAAAGTTTGTTCTACAACACGAGTGTCCAACTCGCCACATCACATTACTGTCACGTGACATTTCATGACGTTTCCCCCATTCCTGGAGCAAGGGTGTGTGTGGCCTGTGCGTGACGCATCTGGCCTGCGGGCCGCCTGTTTGCCACCCCTGTTCCACAACCTTGGCATTAAGATCATAAAGTTGACTCCCTATTAAGAGTACCTAGGATTGAAAACCTAAGATTCAGAGCTGCAAGTAAAAGTTAATGAACAGATTTATTCACAAAAGCAGCTTGCTAACTTTTAGTCCATTTGGCAATGCCTAGAAATAGAATTAGAACAACTATGGCAAAAGGCAGCGAAGATAGTACCAATAGTAATGGGCACCTTGAGTGCAATCCCAAAGCAACTGGAGCAACACTTAAACACCATCAGCATTGTCAAAATCATCATTAGTCAATTGAAAAGGCAGTCTTATTTGGAACAGTTTAGATAATGTGATTATACCTTTAACACTATCTAACAACAACTCTGTGTTCCAGATCCTTGGGAACACCTCGATTGGTGAATAAAAATGCCAAATCCAGTCTAAACATGTGGATGATTGTCCGATGGACCATAATAATAATCATCATGATGATGATGATGATGATGATGATGATGATGATGATGATGATGGAGGGAGGGAGGGACAAAACTCTCCGAATGCTCACCTTTGGTATTTGCACTTTGCAGAAGTTGCAGGTGGTTGGACCGATTGTGTTTCCATCTTGGGATCACCATTTCGGCAAAAACTGTTTGAGGAGCTATATGATGCGACACGTCCTCATTGGATGTATTTGCTGATCTGGATGTTGTGACCATCCAGTAAACTAATACCGTTGTTTCTTTAAACAGGCCGCTGACCCCATTGTAAACCTCCTAGGGACCTCAACTGAAGAAGGGAAGAAGGTTCAGAGGAATGGAGGCAAAGTCTTCCCGGCTGTCTTCCGTCGGATCAGGGAACAAGAAATAGCAAGAACATGACTGGGAGTTTCCTAAATCCTTGTAGGCATTCATATCTGCAGCAAGAAGACTGGCGAAAGTGTAGGATTGGACGCTTCTGGCTGCACTGGAGTTGACCTTTCATAAATAGGGGTGGATAATCCTTTCTGGTGAAACATTTTCACTATTGCATAAGGATTTTCTTGGTTCACATGTTTGCTTTTTAATTTTGCCCCTAGAAGGAATGCATCCAACTGGCTTTCCTGATGATCACATAAAGGTCAGAAGTACACAGCAGGATCAAGAGTTAAGGATGGAGGCGAGGCTCTTTTAAGATAGTTTCATTTGTCACTTTATTTTGTTTATAATAAACTTGGACGGTTTCGTTAAAATAAGTGAATTGTGGGGGATCCAGCTTTCCTTGGTTTGAGAGCATGAATAGGACCCCTTTGGGACTTGGTTCATTCTGGTATTTCTTGTCATCCTCTTTTATCTCCCCCCCAAAGCTCACCTTCAGACCCATATCTTGCACCTCCAATAACTGGTATATGTTACAGGGCAAGTGCCATCCCCTCTTCCTCCAGATCTTTGCCAGTTCTAAAATCCTTTGGGGAATTACCGCAGCGACAAGTTGCCAGCCTGCTCCCCTCATAATGTCGTATGGAAAAAATAGCAATAGCACTTAGCACTTATATGCCGCTTCACAGTGCTTTACAGCCCTCTAAGCAGTTTATAGAGTCAGCATATTACCCCTCAACAATCTGGGTCCTCATTTTTACCAACTTCGGAAGGATGGAAGGCTGAGTCAACCTTGAGCCGGTCAGGATCGAACTGCTGGCAGTCGGCAGAATTAGCCTGCAATATTGCATTCTAACCACTGCGCCACCATGGCTCCTCTGCAGTGGGCCAGTGCAATTTGCACAGAAGCTGAGGTGCAGATGGGTGAAACGCCTTCTGCCCAAAGCCATCTGTTAGGATACTTTGATCTTTCGTGATTCATCCCTTCACTAGCTTCAGTTGCAGGAGAAACTATCCGTTGCTCACCCCCTTTTCTGTATGAAAGCCAGGCTCTTTGCTTAGTCGTTAAACGTTTCTCTGTCTAAAACGCACAGGAGGTAGAAGAAACTCCTGTCCTTCGAAAGCAGCAGACACATAACAGTTGTCATTTCCATGTCGACTGTAGAGCAGGTCCTTTGCTGAGGCGGCTTCCTTTGAGGTTGAAAAATGCTTGTTCTGGACAATGATGATCTATTGCAGCCGTGACAAATGACCTAGCGGATGACCCAATCCGTTGACTCACTTCTTTGTCCTGCCTACACCTTTCAGCCAGTCTTTCCACACCAAAGTTTTAGTCCTTTGCAGTGAGTGGGTGTCATTTTCTCTTCCCTTTTTGCCTTTTCGATATTTCACTTCCCCTCCAGGATGGAAATAAAAGTAAAACGGTGCAATCATAATCATGCTACTACAAATAGGCTGGGAGAGCTTACATAGCAATAAGCAACAGCACTTAAGACTTATATACTGCTTCACAGTGCTTTATGGCCTTCTCTAAGCAGTTAACAGAGTCGAAATATTGTCCCCAGTAATCTGGGTCCTCATTTTACTGACCTTGGAAGGATGGAAGTCTGAATCAATCTTGAGCCAGTCAGGATCGAACTGGCAGTGGGCAGATTTAGGCTGCAATACTGCATTCTAACCACTATGCCACCAAATTGATCTCTTCCATTTCTGACTGCAAGTGGGTAACCTGAAATGACCCAATAGGCACATTAGGCTCCATTTTTTAGACGGCCTCTTTTGGACTTTGCCTCCATTAAGAATATTTGTCGGGGGGGGAGGTAGTTCTACCCACAATATGAATGGGGGTAGTTTGTTTTATTTTGCATTATTTCTATTCTGCTTCGACTTACAGTTCTGAGTGGTTTAGAACAATTAAAAGACATGAAATCGTAGAACAAAATTGCAAAGGAGAGCTACAATTTAAGAACAGAAACCTTCCAATAGACCAAGATCTAAAAGGCCACGGAAAAGTATTATTAAATGTCAAGACTTAGAAATAACTCACTTGGATGGAAATAGTTCAGCCCCAAACAAAACTCGGGTCAGTTGATAGCCAAATCTAAACCTACCTGGATTAATTAGCTAGTTAAATTAACTTAAATTTGAGGAATTTGCATGACATGTTTATCATCCTTCCCACCCCTGTGCACACGATGTATATTTTAGCATAGGTACAAGATTATGCATGTAAAATACTACAAATATCCAAATTATTATTTGAATAATCATAAATTTTAATTACACAAAGATATGTACGCATTTTCTGTAATTTCCTTCGCCGCTACTAACCTCAAGGAAGAGCTGGGAGCATTGAAAATTCCCATAAATGTCTGTGCCGCCCCCAGCAAGAGCTTGAGAACTTGTTTTTAAAGGAAATTTAAAACGGTATTTCTTACACCACTTCAGCCTTTTCATTGCATCTGTTAAGGGTTAGAAATGTATTTTAAAACACTTAAAATGGAGGGGGGGAGGGGAATTAAAGATACTCTCTCTAGTAACTTCTGCTACCGTACTACCAGTGCCATCTTCTCAATTTGTGCAGAATTGGAATACACAGAATTGGCAATGTGTCATAAAAGCTCATCACTCATAGTGTTATCTTTCTTTGGAGACTTAATATGTTCTCATTCAGGATGAGTCACTGTCAAAGGGGAATGCAAGGTGATTGTTGTGCGCACAAACCTTGTAAACACTCCCCAAGTTATGAGTCACTTCTCAGTTGGGTTAGAAATGCTTGTTACGTTTATTGGGTTGTCGTTTCTAACCCTACCCCCACTCTGCAGCTTCCCCGCTGCTCCAGGCGGCCTCGTTACTTTCTGGTTGGCAGCCTGAACCCTGATGTGCATCAATGTTGAATTCTTGAGTAACAAGTACTCAGTGTAGCAAGCTGGGTAATTCCTAGGAAGCAAAGCTCAGGATGAGAATCTGGCTCAGGGTGAAGGCATGTCTCCCCCACAGTCCAGACACGAGAATTTGTAGACCTCAGAATGATTAAGACCACAGGTTGGGTTCCCTTTTTAAGGAAAATCTTAACTCCTCCCAAAGCTGGATCAGGCTAGATTTTTATGACTTTTGTTCCTTTGTATTGGATGGTCCTGCAAGTTATCAGTATTTGTATACTGGGGCCAAGAACCTACAACGAAAGTCCTGCCACTCTGCTCCTTTTCTCCAACCTGTAAAAAATGGTAGGGCACACATATATGGTGGTCCTGTCCTGAGGCTCGAAAATATTGGCTAAAAATTAAAGATTGGCTACAGGAAATTACTAATGAACAATTAGACTTAGAACTGGAACTCTTCCTATTGGGGATCTTCAAAAAAAAAAAAAAAAGTGAAGGGCACAAAATATCTAGTACTACACATATTAACCGCTGCCAGGATTGCCTACGCTCAATGTTGGAAACGGCCATGTACACCCGCAGAGAAACTGGTCATACAAAAGATCATGAACTGCGCAGAAATGGACAAATTAATGCTGAGTTTAAAAGATAAAGAGACATCGATATTTTACAATGTGTGGGAACAGTGGTATAACTGGATAGAACGGAGATAGATTGAAGATAGATAGTTATTAAGTACAAGTAATTGATAAAATAATGTAAATGCGCACAATTTAATTTTTGTAAATAATGCACGAATTATTGTCACAAGAAAAACACAATTAGCTGTTGTTGAGTGAAATAATTTTTTATGTTTTTAATGTAATGAAAGCTTAATAAAGTGTTTATTTAAAAAAATGGTAGGACACTGCCTAATTTGGATGCCCTACCATACGTGGCAGATCAATTCCAGATGGGTCTGTTTTTATATCATGAAAAAGCTTTTGTAATAATCAGCTATTTCCCCCCCCCCCACCCCCGAACCTTCTGTGACAGCCCAAAGATGAATATACATAAATTATGGAAGGTGCCTTCAGTTTGAAAGAGGATGCTTTAAAAATACCTGTTGAGCAGAAGGCAAAAACCTTTGTCTGAAAGAAGCCATCTAAGCAGTTTAGGGCTAAAAAGCACCCACCCTTTGGGTGCATATTTCATTTCAAAGCCAGTTGTGTTTTGATCTTTATGATTACTCAATCACTTGGTACATACATTCCAACCAGAGTGTTCAGCAATTTTAAAGGCAGATCCCACAGAGCCAGGATCCTTAATATGCCCCCCTCCCGACTGTTTTTAATTTTTAAAAAATGGATGGGAAGCTACTCACTAGTAAGTTGCAAAGCAAAACTATGTCCCCCCAGCAGAGTCTGGTTTAAATTCTTTTGTGGTTGTCTAAACCAAAATCCTCTTGGTCTAAGAGGAGAAATATATAATGGCGGCTGATTTCTTTTTGCAGTTTGGTTTGCCTTCTGGACATACGATGCTTGGTCTCGGCCACCAAGACAGCTATTTCATGTGTGAATGCTCATATCAGTGCACTCAGAATTCCAAAGGGATCTTCCAAAAAAACAAAAATTTTAAATTGAGGATTCTACTCCAGAGCCATTTCTTGGGTTTAGGAAAGAAGTGGTAAAGTGCAGGTGGGAAGGTCATCAAATTTCTACCTTGCATTTTCTGATGAGCTGCCATCTGTTTTTCAACCACAACAATATACTAGCACACAATAGATACAAACTTAAAGTGAACCGCTCCAAACTCGAAAATATGACTTGAACAACAGAGTGGTCAATGCCTGGAATGCACTACCTAACTGTGGTTTCATCCCAAAACCCCCCAAAATTTTAACCTAAGACTGACTACTGTTTATTTATTTATTTATTTTTCAAAATTTATATGCCACCCTTCTCCCGTAGGACTCGGGGCGGCTCACAAGATAAAAACAATACAACAATGCAATACTAAAATTAATCCATTTAAAAATCCCCAAACGATTAAAAGTCTCGCAACAGATCAGGGAATTTGCTGAAAAAGCCATATCTTCAGCTCGGTGCGGAAAGTGTGGAGGTCAGGGGCCATCCGGAGCCCGGTGGGTAACACATTCCAGAGGGTCAGTGCGGCCACAGAACGCCCTCATCTTGGGGATCGCCAGCCGACATTGTCTGGCTGATGGCAGCCAGAGGAGTACTGTTGAATACTGTTGACCTCACCCCATTCCTAAGAGGTCTGTAAGGGGCGTGCATAAGAGCACCAGCGTGCCTACCATCCCTGTCCTAATGTTTCCTCTATTTGTATCTATTTTATGTATTCAATTCATCCTTATACTTATATATATTACCTAATACGTTCTTGACAAATAAAATAAAAATAAATAAATCTGTCACTTGGGGTTGAATGTTTTTTCATGGAAAAAAAGTGCAAAGATCAAATTCCTCCCATCATATTTATCCTGCTCTTTGATAGGGCCACTGTATTTGGACTACAAAACTCCAGTCGTCTGGATTTTTCCTGCCAAGATTTTGTTTGCTTACCTTTGATTAAAATAAGTCAACAAACTACTGAATAGAAGAGAGTAAGAATAAGAATAGAGTAGAATAGAATTAGAATAGAGAATAGAAATAGAAATAGAAATAGAATAGAATAGAATAGAATAGAATAGAATAGAATAGAATAGAATAGAATAGAATAGAATAGAATAGAATAGAATAGAATAACAGAGTTGGAAGGGACCTTGGAGATCTTCTAGTCCAACCCCCTGCTTAGGCAAGAAGCCCTACACCACTTCAGACAAATGGTTATCCAACATCTTAAAAACTTCCAGAGTTGGAGCATTCACAACTTCTGGAGGCAAGCTGTTCCAGTGATTAATTGTTTTAACTGTTAGGAAGTTTCTCCTTAGTTCTACGTTGCTTGTCTCCTTGATTAGTTTCCACCCATTGCTTCTTGTCCTACCCTCAGGTGCTTTGGAGAATAGTTTGACTCCCTCTTCTTTATGGCAGCCCCTGAGATATAGGAACACTGCTATCATGTCTCCCCTACTTGAAGTGTACTTTGTTTATGCACCATACACAAAGCCAGTCTGCATCCTGGAAGGTTCCCAGAGTGGTTTACAGACCAGATGTTTTCTTTCTCTGTCCAAACTGTATATGTGTAGTTGGTGCATTCTGAGTAACTTTCTTGTAAATAAGCAGAAATTGCAACTTAAGCCAATTATTCAGCAACGAAATAGGAGAGACAAGGAATAACAAGTCACATCGACAGCGTCTATCCAAGCATACAGTATAGGTAGTCCTTAACTTACAGCTATTAATTTATTGACCATTCAAAGTTACAACAGTGACTTACAACCGATACTCCCACTTAACAACTGTTACAGCCTCGCCACAGTCATAAGATCAAAATTTGGGTGCTTGGCAATTTGCATGTATTGATGACAGTGTCCCAGGGTCATGTGATTGCCATTTGGGACCTTCTCAGCCGGCTTCCGACAAGGAAAGTCAGTGGGGAAAGCCAGATTTGCTTAATAATCATGTTATTAATGACTGCAAGTGATTCACTTAACAGCCATGGCAGAAAGGTCATAAAATTAGATGTGACTCACTTAAGAACTGCCTTACTTAACAGTGGAGATTCTGGTCTCAGTTGTGGTCATAAGTCGAGGACCACCTGTATTTGCGCAGGAAATCCATTCTTCCCAAATGAGTCGTGGAACTTACAAATAAGCAAACAAAAAAAAACAAAAAAACAAAAACAAAAACCATGTGTTGCAACTCAGTGGCTGGAAATAAGACAATAAATTACAGCTTTACCTAAAATGCCCCAAAGTAGGAAAAAGGATTGAATTTGAATCTCTTCAGAGTTGCAACACTCTCAATGTGGTCCCTGCTGAAAAGCCCCAGTGGCCAATTACAATCCACCAAAGCAGAAGAACACAGAACTATGGAAGAAGGAGCTATCTGATGTATCCTGAGCCCAAACAGTTCAAGCAAAGGACCACAGGTCATTCTTACAGTTGTCTTACAAGCGGAAAAAGATGTTAAGAGAGGAGTTCTTGATTTTACAGTTTTAATTTTCTTATTTAAATGCCGTTTAAGATTAAAAAAAACATGTAGGCAGACCTGAAGGAGGTACATCAAAGTGGCCCACTTCCAAATAACATCTGAACAGCAGATGGAGGAGATATTTGGGTTACCTGGTCATCCTTTTTTATTGTGCAGATGATGATAATGATGATAGCAATAGTACTTAGACTTATATACCGCTTCACAGTGCTTTATAGCCCTCTCTAAGTAATTTACAGAATCAGCATGTTGCCCCCAACAATCTGGGTCCTCATTTTATCCACCTCGGAAGGATGGAAGGCTGAGTCAACCTTGAGCCTGGTGAGAATCGAACTGCCAAACTGCAGTCAGCCAGCCGTCAGCAGAAGTAGCTGCAGTACTGTGCCACCACGGCTCTTGTGATGATGATGGTGATGACTATGACCCATTCAGTCTTGTCCAACTCTTGGCAATTCTATGGGCCAAGATCTCCACATCTTCCAATCTTGCACTACTTCACTGAGCTGTTCCATCCTCTGATTTGGATGGTGGTGCAGATTACATGTCATCTTTTTTCACTGAAATCACATCCATTATTTCCACATTTCCATTTCTGCTTCAAACTGACACATGCCAATTTTGGAAAGCCAGGCTCCTTTGCCTCTTTTTTGGGGGGACAGCCCACAAGGGGTTGCTTAATCTTATCTGCAAACGGTCCTGCATTTTATTCCTTAGCACCCTTAGTTCAAATCATCCCAGGAAGTTGGTGGTAGAAAAGACTTCCCTTTTCTGGAGAGCTCGATTGTAATCAGGAAGACTAGATGGATAAGCAGGTAAGGCAGCTGTCTCCAAGTCTTCTATTTACAAAATGAAACGTAAACACTGTGAACATTGTAGAAATGGGCAGGACCAATATGTAATTCCCCGGTTTTGGGAAATGACTAGAATCGTGATACCGAGAGAGCACTAAAAACTACAGAATGGTACCACGTACAATATATTTGCCGAACATACAGTATTAGACATTCATATTTTAAGCAACATTGTATTTTTACCCGTTATAATTGCAAAGGTCTGCAGTTTACAAGCCGTGGATCCAAAATATTATCCAAGATAAACGGTTAAGGTGACCGATTTAATTAAAATTCTAACAATTTCATCTTACTTTATTGGTAATGCATGTATGCAACTAATGATTTAGAAGCAACTCATCCATCATTTAAATAAAGACAGTGACCTCAGTGCATTATTGATCAAATGATACAACCCTTTGCTGCAATGTTTTTTTTTTTAAATGTGAAGCTTATAGGATTTTTTTTAAGAAGTTATATTACTAATGGATTTTAGTCATGCATTTTTTTTTACTTCCAATACCAAAGGGGACTTCTTTGATTATAAAACTAGATAAAAATTGCTCAGATGAATAAACTTTCCTATTTCCACATTTCAGTAACCTAATCTGAAGTCAAAATGGTACCTTCAGGTCACAAATGCCTTAAGAAAAAAAAGAAGGAAAGAAAAGATTCGGCTAATGATGCCAGAACTGCATGATAGCATGCAACCAGTATCTCCTGGTGTTTTATTTATTTGGAGAAATAACTCATGGCAATTAAAATAAACTGTGAGATCAATTGTACAATTTCACTTACCCACAACCGTTGTTAACCTAAACCCAGAATTTTTAAGATTTGACCTTTATGTTGTTGAGTGATAATTCAATAAACACAGCTGGTGGTTAAGGCAACAACTGTCTTCTGTCTGCAGCAAGGTTTTTGAATGGAATATTTCACGCACACACAAACACACACTTTTTTTTAAGGAAAGTTCAAAAGTTCCCTCTTACTAGTATTACTCCAGTGCTCAATGGAAAATAAGTGAGCTGGGCTATCATATGGCCTTTCCCTATTATTAGCCCACAGGATTTTTCCCCCTCCATCCAGCTCCATGTTGCTGAGATCCTACGTTAAAAGAAGTTTGTAGCGTTACGATTGGAGGAATTATATTCACACACTGCTGCCTTTCTTTCATTCGGTGACCAATCCCTTGCTGTTGTAGATTTGGCACACATGAGAGGAGGATCCAGTTGGAGAGGATCTATATGGAGTGTAAGTAGAGATCCTCTCTGCCAAAATTCCAAAATTCTCCATCGTAAATAGGATCTCTTCGTATGTATATCGAGACTCATGTTAAGTCCCCTGGCTGAATGTGGAGCTGGAAGGATACAGTTTCTTCCCCCATCTGCACACGGGGACATACCTAGGAATCCACACCACCATCCAGAGAAAGAAAAGAGGCGCACAGATATTGTGGCTCCTTCTTTTTGTCCTCCATCTTGCTTGCTCAGAGATCCCAACCACTGATGAGGGGATGATAAAGGGGACACAAGCAAGCAATAGCAACAGCAATACCTACTTAGACTTATATACCGCTTCATAGTGCTTTACAGCCTTCTCTAAGCGGTTTACAGAGTCAGCATATTGCATATTGCCCCCAACAATCTGGCTCCTCATTTTGCCAACCTTGGAAAGATGGAAAGCTGAATCAACCTTGAGCCGGTCAGGATTGAACTGCTGGCTGTGGGCAGAATTAGCCTCCAATACTGCATTCTAACCACTGCGCCACTACTTATTTTATTTATTTATTTTGTCAAGCACGTATAAGATAACAGATATAAGTATAAACATGATTATGAATACATTAAATGGATACGAATAAATGGGGACATTAGGATAGGGATGGTAGGCACGTTGGTGCGCTTATGCATGTCCCTTACAGACCTCTTAGGAATGGAGTGAGGTCAACAGTAGACAGTCTAAGGTTAAAGTTGTGGGGGTCTGGGGAAGAAACCACAGAGTCAGGTAGTGCATTCTAGGCATTGACCACTCTGTTGTTGAAGTCGTATTTTCTGCAATTGAGTTTGGAGCAGTTTACTTAAGTTTGTATCTATTGTGCAGTTGTATATTGTTGTGGTTGAAGCTGAAGTAGTCATTGACAGGTAGGACATTGTAGCAGATGATTTTATGTACTACACTTAGGTCAGACCAAAGGCAGTGTAGTTCTAAGTTGTCTAAGCCCAAAATTTCTACTACTACTATTACTACGCCCTCTTACTGATGGCACTGCTTTTTTCTAACTAGATGAATGAACATCTTAAAATAATGTGAACACCTATACTGATATAATTGCTTTTTTTTATATACAAAAAGCATTGGGACAAAGGAATGACCTAAAAGTCTGTAGCATAAAATTAATGAGAACTAGCTGAGAAAGATTTGAAAGGGTCATCAAGAGCAGAGATGGGTTTCAGCAGGTTCTGACCAGTTCTGGAGAACCGGTAGTGGAAATTTTAAGTAGTTCGGAGAACCGGTAGTAAAAATTCTGACTGGCCCCGCCTCCATCTATTCTCTGCCTTCCAAGTCCCAGCTGATCGGGAGGAAATGGGGATTTTGCAGTATCCTTCCCCTGGAGTGGGGTGGGAATGGAGATTTTACACTATCCTTCCCCTGCCATGCCCACCAAGCCATGCCCACCAAGCCATGCCCACAAATCCGGTAGTAAAAAAAATTGGATTTCACCACTGATCAAGAGATGCCAGGGATGAGATTGACAGCTGGACACACGATTGCTGATGGAATGACACTTGCTGTTTCAGAGCTCAAGGCACCACACACAGCTCTTCCTCTTCTTATCCCCTTCTCCTCCACAAGCAATCCTGTAAGGTAGATTGGCTTCTGGGGTTGAGAATGGATGAAAACATGGATGCCAGTCTAATGCCTTAACCACTATATCAGACTAGGACCTACATTGAAAGAAAGTGACTGGCCCATGGTTATCTAGGGAGCTTCTAGAGCTGAAGGTAGATTAGAACCTATGTCTTCTATTTCTACTCCAACACCTTAACCAGTGCCTTAAATAGACAGCCAGTATAGGTAGTCCTCGACTTATGACCACAATTGAGCCCCAAAATTTCTGTTGCTAGGTGAGACTTTTGTTAAGTGAGTTTTGCCCCATTCTACGATCTTTCTTGCCACAGTGGTCAAGTGAATCACTGCAGTTGATAAGTCAGTAACCCAGTTGTTATGTGAATCTGGCTTCCCCATTGACTTTGCTTGTCGGAAGGTCGCCAAAGGGGATCACATGACCTCAGGACACTGCAACCGTCATAAATATGAACCAGTTGCCAAGCAGCTCAATTCTGATCATATGATCATGGGGATGCTACAAAGGTCGTAACTGTGAAAAATGGCCATAAGTCACTTTTTCCAGTACCGTTGTAACTTTGAACGGTCACTAAATGAACTGTTGTAAGTCGAGGACTACCTGTAATGGTTGATATAAAATTTGGGCAAAACTAATGGCGGAATCCCACTTAAGCCCTTCAGGTCTGCTTACTAATGACATGTGTGCAATTCGTTGGAAATGGCTCCCTCCTCTCACAATGTGTGTACTAGCTCTGAGTTCCCAATGATTAAAGGTTGGGGTTAGGGAATTTTAGAGATCTTACATGCTGTGCCAATTCTCCTGGACATTTGCCCGCAAGTGCTGTCCTGACAATACCAGTGCTCCTCATAGTTTGGCAGACTGTACTCTGTTTACTTTTGGAAGGGAACTAAAACCAACTAACTTTCATCATGGTACCAGTCAAATGCCTTAACCACTAAAGCAATCTCAGAAGATACAGTTAAACAATTTACTCCTTAATTATTTGAATATAATTCCCGAAGACAGGGGGAAAAAAAACCTCTTAAATTTCAAATGCTGGATATTGAGAAGTAATGCAAGGGAAAAGACAGGATGTCCACAGAGGTTTAAAAAAATATAAAAGTGAGACAGAGAAGTAATAAACCTTTTCTAGCCAAATGCCACCTGCTTTGCAGATTACCCCTTCTGCAATCAAGTCACTTGCTAGTCCCAAGTAAAAAAAAAATCAATACTGAAATTACAGAAAAAATTGCTACATATTCCCTAGGATCAGGGAAAGATCCTAGGAAAAACTCTACAAAGCAGTGTTTTGGCAGTTAGATGCATTGATTTTCTTGAGAAAAATCTGGAGGAGAAAATAATTTTCCGTACATTCTGGGAACATGCTTCTCAGGATACCCTTATGTGGGTATGTACCACTAACCCAGCCTTCCCAGAAGTGCAAAATTGATGGTTTGCATAAATCTTGTTGGAAGAAAAAAATCAAGGAGATTTTGATGTGTAACAGGCTTCACAAACCACACATACATACAAACAAACAAACAAACAAATAAACCTGTTCAACAGAAATACATATTATTTCCCTATAATCCTTGTTGGTCACCAAAATACAGTAACCCAGATTGTGTAAGGACTAAGCAGATACAGATGCCCAAGATGTTCGGCTTGGAATAATATCCTTGTGGCTCAACTGTGGGTATGAATTCAATTATTTTGCCTGGTTCATGGTTCAATTTACTGAAAATTCCAGAGCTGGGTTAATTTGGTAACTGGATTAAAGGTATGTGAATGAAGCCACTAAGGGGCACAGTTTCTCTTGTACTTTTTCTTTTAGTCAGAGAATCATAAGATATAAAAGGGCTGCACAGAACATCTGATAACTGTTACAGCTGCCCATTTATTTTCTTCTTAGCAATTTGTACCAGATATGGTACCCCGAACCAGTTGTGGATAATTTCAGCCAGGAAAAAAGACCAACTTCATCCAACTTTGATTTGCTGGCCCTCTTCCCATTTGCTGCCTTAGAAGTTTTTTGCTGCTTCCACTGGACATTTTCAGAGTTTCATCTGGCTGTATTTTTACTATTTTTGAGGATGCACAACCAAAAGTCTCCCTTGTTGGTCCTCCCAGTCCAAAGACCTGGCACCTGCATCCTGCAACTGCACTTCCATTGTCTGTAGAGATTTTCAGTCATCCAGGTCATGGTTGTCCCAAAGGTGCTTTTTCAGGAGGCAACTGGACTTTCTTGTTTTTGCTTTTGAAGACGTTTCGCTTCTCATCCAAGAAGCTTCTTCAGCTTTGACAGGATAGTGGGGAATGGAAGGCTTTATATTCCTTGCAGACAGCTGATCATTTGCATCCTTTTAGAGCAGAGGTCTTCAAACTTGGCAGCTTTAAGACTTGTGGACTTCAACTCCCAGAATTCTCTGGGAGAATTCTCTGGCTGGAGAATTCTGGGAGTTGAAGTCCACAAGTCTTAAAGCTGCCAAGTTTGAAGACCTCTGTTTTAGAGGGTCGTTGAAGCACTTGGAGGTTTAACTGTGTCCTCAGGTTCACCTGAGTAATGCTCCTGGTTCCTGTAGTCTGCAATTTTTCTTCTGGAAATACAGACTTTTTCCTTTGGAAATACAGTCTACAGGAACCAGAAGCACTACTCAGATGACCCCAAGGATACAGATAAGCCTCCAAGTGCTTCAACGACCCTCTAAAAGGATGAAAATAACCAGCTGTCTCCAAGGAATATAAATCCTTCCATTCCCCACTATCCTGTCAGAGCTGAAGAAGCTTCTTGGATGAGAAGCGAAAAGTCTTCAGAGAAAAACCAAGGAAGCCCAGTTGCCTCCTGAAAAAGCACTTTTGGTGCACTTTCATTGGATTTTAGAACAATGACCCATATGACTGTCAATGGAGGGCAGTGGTAGCATGGGGTTTATTGATTCTGGTTTTGGCTGTTCCAGGGGCCAGGATTCTTAGACCAATCTCAATTAGCTCTGGGACAGATCTTTCTGCTCTTCTTGGTCATCTGGTTAGGATTGGATACTTTGCCACTCGTGTTAGTATAATCAGTGCTTACAATCCTTGAAAAGAATAGACTTGTAGAGTTAGTCTCTCACATAACTCCTCCTATGCCTTCCAGACAGATTATTTTTGAACGTGGGTTTAGCGGTTTTGCAGAGATTGCAAGAAGCATCTGAAGATGTCCCTCCCTCTTCATCCTTCCGTCATCCCACTCCTGCCAGCATGTTTTGCCGTCTTTGCCAAACCCACCGCTCTCTGCAAGTGTCTAAATATGCCCCCACCCACATCGAGGAGAGCATTTATGGTTGCTTGTCCCATCCCTCAGCATATGCTCAGTGCACCTAGAAATGGAGAAGGTACCATAGAGTTTCCCCCCTCCCCAGCTATCCTGCCCTTAAACTTTTCACTGCCCCACTCAGCTTTAATCAACCTGTTTGCAATTCTCCTTATCTGCTGTGTTCACCTTTAATTTGGCACCCACAAAGACACGGAGAGGTGGTTGCAAACTTTACTGGGAAGTTCGCAAAGTGAATAAACAAGCGGCAAAGGAAATGTGAGTGCAAATCAGGGGTGAAATCCAGCAGGTTCTGGAGAACCGGTAGCGGAAATTTTGAGCAGTTCGGAGAACCGGCAAATACCACCTCTGGCTGGCCTCAGAGTGGGGTGGGAATGGAGGTTTTGCAATATCCTTTCCCCCAGGAGTGGGGAGGGACTATGGATTTTGCAGTATCCTTCCCCTGGAGTGGGGTGGGAATGGAGGTTTTGCAATATCCTTTCCCCCAGGAGTGGGGAGGGACTATGGATTTTGCAGTATCCTTCCCCTGGAGTGGGGTGGGAATGGGGATTTTGCAGTATCCTTCCCCTGCCACGCCCACCAAGCCACACCATGTCCGCCAAGCCACGCCCAGCCCAGAACCGGTAGTAAAAAACATTTGGATTTCACCACTGGTGCAAATGCGCGCGTGCGCACACACAGGAGAAACCAAGTCCCTCAAAGTCCTGCAAATTTGCCTCCAGAGAGTGCCAAATCCAAAACAGAAGGAACAAGCGTGGTCAAGCGAGGTTCCAAGTGTCTAACAACGTTGTAGCAGAGCTATCCAGAGTCACGGTCAACGAGGCTTTAAGCCGGGACACTTAAAGGCACACGGAGTCTGGATAAACGGACGGTTGCTGCTAACGGTGGGACTGACTTGAGCTCGCTGCTTTTCTTAAACGGAAGCGGCTCTGATGTCGCCCGTCTGGAAGTGCGAGATTCCCTTCTTGCGAGGAGTCCTCCTCAGGCAGAGGTTCGTCGGAACAGAACTGTTTGCAGATTGTCGAATTTCTCATCCAGAGTCCAAACTGGCCGTGACTCACAGCTTTCCGGGTCTGGCTAGCATTTAACTCATCAGTTGGCTCATATAAAGGATCCTTAAGCTTTTTCTTTAGTATTTCTTTTACTGCTATTTCTTTGTATCTATATATTTTATTTTGTGCCTGTTCACCGCCCTGAGTCCTTCGGGAGTAGGGCGGTGTATAAATTTAATAAAAAAAGAAGAAGAAAAAAGACTTATTTATTATTATTTTTTAGTGCTAGTTTTTTTTTAAATTCGCACCAAGGAGCCTTGGTGGCGCAGCAGACTAAAGTGCTATTAAGTAGCACCAGCTGCCTGCAATTACTACAAGTTCAAATCTCACCAGGCTCAAGATTGACTCAGCCTTCCATCCTTCCGAGGGAGGTAAAATGAGGACCCGGATTGTGGGGGCAATAAGCTGACTTTGTATAAAAAAGAACACCGCTTGGGGGGGCCCCGAAAGCCCTACTAAGCAGGTATATACAAAAGTATGAAGGCATATTGCTTAACGCATTGTAAGCCCCCCTGAGTCTCCGGAGAAGAGCGGCATATAAATCAAACCAATAAATAAATAAATTTAATATAGATGTGGGGTCTGGCCTGGGGAGGGGGAAATCTGAATTTTTCATCTCTTATTTCACCTTCAGCACTTACTGAGTCTTCATGTCTTGTCAACTAAGCAATGGAAGGGCATTGCCTGGGCTTTGCTTAGGCATCAGTTGGCCTTAATTTGACCCTGAGTATATGATGCTTAAGAGACAGTTTGGTGTAGTGGTTAAAGACTCTGGACTAGAAACCAAGATACTTTGAGTTCTTGTCCTGCCTTGGATACAAAGTCGTCTGGGTGACCTTGGGCCGGTCACTCTCTCTCAGCCCCAGAGAGAAGGCAAGGGCAAACCACTTCCAGAAAAATCTTGCCTTGCAGTGACTTACCTAGCCATTTGCCAGAAGTCAGCTTTGACTCATAGGTGCACATGTGTGTGCGCACACACAGGCAGGCAGGCAGATAAAGACAGTGCTTGGTGGGAGGAAAAGGAAGCTGGGAATTCCACTGATCCCTTTTGGTAACTTGGCCCACAAGAAATAAACCCAGATAGACTTCTTTACCAGCCTTACTGTGGCAGAATACAAATTGGCAATGAGCACATTGCAACTTCCACATCAAGGACTGGAGGGCAGCACTTTGACCTGACCATCTGTAAAAGCCATGAGATAGTGTTTCCATTTTATGGATAAATATTTTTGGGGAAAGCTAGTCTTCATTCCAGATTTTTTTTTTTTTTTTTAAATGAAAGCATTCTGGACTCAGAGCACACTTTGTTTTGCAACTTCATAATTCTTTTACATAACTCTACAACTAATTAACTCAAGCTTTCTGAATTTCAGCATTATAATGTGGGAGACAGTAATGTTATCATTAGTATTTAAAACAATGAAATTTGAAAATTTGCCAATTTCTGAGTCACGCAGTGATCTATTACAGACTCATAATTGCCTTCTTAATTCCATCCCTAATTTATGTGCAACACTTAGCATGTTTCTGCTTTTTTTTGTCCTAAATGTACTCAGCAGTTTAGTTTTTCCTCATATGAAGTGCTTTTTTTTTATGATTGGTTTTGTTGCCCTCCTCTGGATACATTTCCCAGACATACACAACTCCATTCATTCCAATGCTATGATGTTGTCAACTTCAGTCATTGAATGAAAATACCAAGAAGATTTTTTAAAAAGGACTTCATTATGATTATATAACAAGTATAACTCATTGCTATCATTGATGCGATATTTTTTCTCTACTAAGTACTTAAGACTTTAAATTTTCATAAGATTTAAAGATTTTGGAGAAAAAGGGAGGAGAAGGGGAAGTGAGAAGGGGGTGAAGGAAGAAGGGAGAAAGAAGGGGAAAAGGAGAAAGGGAGGGAGAAGAAGGGGGAAAGAGAGGGAGAAATGAGAAAGGGAGAAATGGAGAATTGAGAAAGGGAGAAGGGAGAATTGAGAAAGGGAGAAAGGGAGAATTGAGAAAGGGAGAAAGGGAGAATTGAGAAAAGGAGAAAGGAGAAAGGGAAAAGGAGAAAGGGAAGGGGAAGAAGGGAGAATGGAGAAAGGGAGAAAGGGAGAATTGAGAAAGAGAGAAAGGGAGAATTGAGAAAGGGAGAATTGAGAAAGGGAGAAAGGGAGAAGGAAAAAGGGAAGGAAGGAAAAAGGGGAAGAAGGGAGAAAGAGAAAGGGAGAAGGGAGAGAAGAGAAAGAGAGAAGGGAGAATTCAGAAATGGAGAATTAAGAAAGGGAGAATTTAGAAAGGGAGAAAGAAAGGAGAAAGGGAAAAGGAGAAAGGGAAGGGGAAGAAGGGAGAACGGGAGAATGGAGAAAGGGAGAAATGGAGAATTGAGAAAGGGAGAAGGGAGAAAGGGAAGAAGGGAGAAAGGGAGAATTGAGAAAGGGAGAAAGGGAGAAGGAAAAAGGGAAGGAAGGAAAAAGGGGAAGAAGGGAGAAAGAGAAAGGGAGAAGGGAGAGAAGAGAAAGAGAGAAGGGAGAATTCAGAAAGGGAGAATTAAGAAAGGGAGAATTTAGAAAGGGAGAAAGAGAGAAAGGAGAAAGGGAAAAGGAGAAAGGGAAGGGGAAGAAGGGAGAACGGGAGAATGGAGAAAGGGAGAAATGGAGAATTGAGAAAGGGAGAAGGGAGAAAGGGAAGAAGGGAGAAAGGGAGAATTGAGAAAGGGAGAAAGGGAGAAGGAAAAAGGGAGGGAGAAGGAAAAAGGGAAGGGGAAGAAGGGAGAAAGAGAGAAAGGGAGAATTGAGAAAGGGAGAAGGAAAAAGGGAGGGAGAAGGAAAAAGGGAAGGGGAAGAAGGGAGAAAGGAGAAAGGGAGAATTGAGAAAGGGAGAAAGGGAGAAGGAAAAAGGGAAAGGGAGGAGGAAGACGAGACGAGACGAGACGAGTGGAGAGGAGAGGAGAGGAGAGATACTATGATTGAAGCTTCGAAGAAAGACTTGGCTGCCTCCCAACGCGCACGAGACGGTGGATGCCCTTCTCTGATTGGACGGGTGACGCATCGCGGTGGGGCGGGGCCCTGCCTGACAGCTTATTCAACCGAGCTCTTGAGATAAATACAGGTGGTCCAAGATGCTGCGGCGGCACAGCTTTCCGACGCTCTCGCCGGCTTCAGACTTCTCCGCGCAAAGATGTCTCAGACGCTCAAGCTGGCCACCAAGGCATCCTTGCTCGCGAAGCTCTTTCCTGAGCTGTGGGTGGAATCTGTCCTCGGGGCGCGATCGAAAGTTATCAAAAGCCATAAAACTCTGGAGGAGATGCCGGGACCCAGCGCTCTCAGCTTCTTCAACGACCTTTTCTGCAAAAGAGGGCTCTCGCGATTGCACGAACTCCAGGTAAGAGTCGCCTTGAGATGATAGATGACAGACAGACAGACAGACAGACAGACAGACCAATATCATCCCTACACCCTCATCACCACCATGATAATATCTCTCTCTCTGCCTCTCTCTGTCTGTCTTGTCTCTGTCTGTCTCTGTCTCTCTCTTCCCCCTCTCTCCCTCCCCTTTAAGGCTTGAAACTAGTGAGTCTTTTCCTTAATTCCCCATCAAAAAAAGGGATTACGCAGTGTTTTTAATCTCAAAACCCTTTTTGTCTTGCGAGGGCTTATGTAAAACCAATCTAGTCTAAAAAAAAAAAAAAAACCCTGATCCTATGGACACTTCCCCACTTTTCTATCCATCCAAGATACTTGATAAGCAAAAAACTTTCTGGGATTACCAATCAAAAGATGTGCGGCATTCTAGGCTTTCCTTTTGCAAGGTGTGGTATGTCTATGTGCGTAAGGAATTGGTGTGTGTGTGTGTGTGTGTGTGTGTCTTTTTAAAGAAAGGATCACAGATGGGAGATAACCAAGGCTGACTCCCCTGTAAAATATCTGTGAATGAAGCAAGGTAGTTGCACCATCCAAACTTCATCTAAGAGTTCTTTTTCTTAATTACAGTTCCTTCCTTTTTTGGAAGGGGACAGTGGACAGCAGGCATAGAGCACCTTTTGGGAACAGAAGTCATATACAATACAATGAATTTTGCTCCCTCCTCCCCAGTTGTTTATCCAGGGGTGTCCCCAAGGGTCTCTTACTGGGTAAAAAAAAAAAAAAAAGGATGCTTGGAAAAGGGGGAGCTCCAGAAAAGAAAAAATGGCAACAGCCAATGGATGAGCAAACTTCTTCTGAATGGATGGCTCTTGACCCATGATTTCTCAAATTGCCCTTTGAATCTTTCATTCGTGGGTTTTTGGGGTTTTTTACTTCATGGATGGTGCCTTGGCTATTTCTTTTTTAAGCTTCTGCCCACAATTCCAATTATCCAAATGAATTATCCCCTTGTAACAATGTGGGGAAGAGATTGGCATCCTTGGCATCCTTAAAGCAGTGTGGAAATGAACCCTCCAAGTTAAGGACATGGCATAAAATACACCCTCATAAGCAATATTTGAGCTATTCTCCAAAGCTTTGCTTAAAAATCTCTGTTGCTCCCCAGGAATCAATGGGAGAGGAATCACAGACATTTAATGACAATTCAGTACAGTTAAGGCAAGACATCCCTGAGCCCAACCACCCCTGGTTTATGATGGCATATTTATAAAAACAGGAGCAGGTATCCTACAAAGGTGCAAACGTGTTGTCAAGATCCTCACTTGCATTTATGGAAACCTTGCAGTGCGCACTTCTTGTTGCCAGCCAAGAGGCTATTTCAGGGATGCCAGTTCAGCGCATTCTTTCCTACCTTGCTTGTCTACTGTGCTGTGTTAGATGGGCAGCAGCTTTCATTGAAAAACCTAAGCCACTGAGCTGAGCAAAACCATTTTGACCTTGTGGCCATCTATGGCATTAAACTGTACTTGCGTGTGTGTATGAGACACATTGTGCAATTTTTAAATCACTGATGGCTCTGTGAGGTGTGTACGGATGGGAGTGCCCTAGCCCATTCTTGTTTTAACATAACATGTTCCATGAGTATGTTCAATAGTTGTCTCAATAAAACAGTGTTTTACTATAATTGTGGAGGTTATCTCCTTCTGCATGCTCTAAAAAAGAGAATATTTTATTTTACTTCCAAAGTCTCTTTGCCATTCATCAATTCTTGTGTTTCCTCTAGCTTTAGCACAGTGGACATGATTTTTTTTAAAAATTGAAGTGTCCTTGGTGCTGTCAGAGCTTGGTTGTTTTCCTGCTGACTTTTTAAATTGCCTTTATTTAAATTTGCAATGATCCTATTATATAGAATATTTTTCTATTGCAATCCAATTCTTCCTTCCAAAGGTATCTGGAATATATTTTGATATTTCCTAAGGGCAAAAAATATACTGAGTTACATTAATGAAACAGAGTAGTGCAAGCTGCTACCCTATATTGTCAAAATAGGTTTGTAGGATTAGCAGTACATCATTAGATAGGCAGAGAAAAATATTCACAATACTTATCTTGTAAAATGCCCTTGCTGGCATCTCAGGGTGGATTTGATTTAAATTGAGTTGATTTAAATCACAATTTAAATCATGATTTAAATCACTAGTAAAAAGGCTTGATTTAAATCAACTCAATTTAAATCATAATTTTTAAAGAGCAACTGTCATCTCTGCTATTCCTTTGACCCACTGTTGACTCACCGATAGTCCCAGTGTTGCAGAATATACAGCCTCATGCTACATAACTAAGCTCCATTTCATGCTGAATAAACTAAATTATTTATGTATCTTAAATAAAAAACTATCTTACGATAGATTTTTACCCCAAAAGTTTTTTATTAAAATAAATTCGATAAAAATCAAAAAAATCTGATTTAAATCAAAAAAATCCGATTTAAATTTAAAAAATCTGATTTTTTTTTTGATTTTTTAAAAAAAATTCATTGATTTTTATCCACCCTGTCTGTAATATCATTATCCTGATTATCTCTGGAAAGAATCTGAGGGGTGAAGAGCAGGCAGTTTTGGAATATCATATCAGTGTTAAATTTGTTGAATGTTATACTGGTAATCTAATGTCAATTATATTCATAAAGGTAAAAAGACCCCCACAAAGGTTTTAGGGTGGGCGAGGCTGTTTGATTTATGCATCACTACTATCTTTGGATAGTGTGGGAAGTATTGAGATTAAACATATATCCTCTCTTTGCATGCGTAACCTCTAAGAACAATTGTATATATCAGGGGTGTCAAACTCACGGACCACGGGCCAGATGCGTCACATACTGGACACACCCACCCCCATTGTAGCAAAGGGGGGAAAGTCACGATATGTCATGTGATGACAATGTGACGATGCGCGTTTGACACCCCTGCTATATATGCATTGTCGTGATCCTCTTTTGCTATTTTATTATTGTTGATATACTATAGTATTCCCCAAAGAGGGAAAAGCAAATGTACCATTGAAAAATGCTGACACTTAAGTTAAGAACTCAATTTGGTTTTACTTAGAGTTCTTTCACTTTTCTACTTTATCAAAGAGACACAGAACCATGAGGAGTCAGCAACTTAACAGAAAATGAGACTAAATAATGAAAGCTACTCAAGAGTCTGAAGAACGCTCTAGTCTAGTCTAACCAAATGAATGAAAAGCACAATCCTACACATATTTCGAGAGCCAACAACCCTTTTGTCCCACTTTTAAGAGTCTACATCACAGAGAATCAATCCAAAGAAGGCAAAACCTATTTTTCAGTCCTAGTGATTGCAGTAGAAAAAGCCACCGACTTAATTTTGTCGTGTAAGCTTCAGGACTAAAACTGCCCTTTCTTGTCCAATAAGCCACTGTCCTTGCACTGGCAATTTCTAAGCGCTTCTTTAGATACTCAATCCGAGTTAATCCCTTTTCACATATGTGAAGATGCTTGCATTATAGAGGTTCTAGGATGTACCGCCAACGTATTTAGGTATTCATTTTGGACAATGGATGCTTATCCTTTTTGACCTGGAGGTTACCAGTAAGGGAGAAAAATTCTGCAATCGTTTTTCCCCGCAGCAAGAAAATGTAACTATTGAGAAACTTGACACATGAAGCGTTTCTTCCATGGGTTCAGTATATTTCTACCTGGAGTGGACTGGATTTGAGATTAACAGCCTTTCTAGATACTTTCTTATTTAGCAATCATTTCAGTGATTATGCAGAATTTGGGGTTAATCGAACAAAAGAGATGGGGGGGGGGGAGTGGATATGATTGTGTTTCCTGACTGGATCTTCTTCCCTGAGTGGATCGTTATGGGATGTTTCACCAGCTTCTCTCCTGCTCTCCTCCTAGATCGAAGGCAAGGCGAAATATGGTCCGGTTTGGAAGGCGAGTTTTGGGCCCATCCTCACAGTCCATGTGGCTGATCCCAGTCTGATTGAACAGGTGCTAAGACAGGAAGGCAAGCATCCCATTCGCTCTGACCTCTCCTCCTGGAAGGATTATCGAGTGTGCCGAGGCCATGCATATGGGCTGCTGACAGCGTAAGTATTCGCTGCCTTTTGTTTTCCAGGCAGGTCGGCAGGAGTTCATATTGCAGTAGAGTTCCCCTGAAGGCTGTCCTTGCAGAGGTTATTCCATTCTCATTATTTCCCACCCTGCAAATCATTTCATACATTGATTAGCTATGGAGTAGCTCCCTCTAGTGATTTCCCGGAGGCTTTCAAGAAGGTTTTATGCATCTGAAGATGTGGCTCTGATGGTCATTTAGGCAGCAATTTTAAAAGCCTGTTGCCATTCGTCCCTCAGTTTTATATAAGGAGTTTCTGCTCTTGTGGCAGCTAACTATCAGAACTAGAAAATAAAGAATCAAAGCCCAATATAATACAGTTAAAACTTTGATCGACGCAACTTATAAATCCCAACTGAAAGGAGGAAGAATTACATGCCTCTCCAGGAAGCAAAAAGTTGGGGAAATTGTTGACTCTCTAAAGTTGGCAAGTTGAGAGGGCTGCAGGAACTTAGAAGGACCGAGATAGGACAGGACAAGCCTCACAGTTAGATCAAGGGAATCAGTATCAGTTACTTCGGGCAGCCAAAGCAGGTGAGGTGGGTGGGGGACACAGAGAGCTAAAGGACAGAGTTGTGTGTAGTTGCCCTGAACCATGTCAACTATCTGCTGCCCTCAATTCCAGTGATGTTTCAATCAGTGCCCAAATAAGATCTGACTGCCAGTTCACTTGGGTTTTGGGTGGGGAATGGGGAGAGCTGCTGCCATCTTGCCTCTCACATGAGGCAACATATTATCCTGAAAAAATCCTGTTCCCGAACAATGTGGAGATCAACAGTATCATCTGTTCCCATGACACAAAAAAACATCTTAAGACACCAGAGACTGTAGACAATTGTGTAATTTACCACTACTACCTACACATACTCACAAAACATATGTGTAGGTGGTAGTGGTGAGTTACACAATTGACTACAGTCTCCGATGTCTTAAAATATGTTTTCATGTCATGGGATAAGATGTTTCCTGCCCTCTATATTTCTCATGCAAAATCAGCAGAATTAGGTAGTAATGGAAACTTTAGTGCAAAGACCTCAGATAGTCCTACATGAAGTTCCTACTGTGAACTATTTCACAGTTGGGTTATGTAGTGGGAGGGACACACCTTATTTATCGATTTTTATGTATTACTGGGGTTTATATGCCACTCTAACCCATGGACCCTCCAAAACTACAGCACACAACATCTCCCATCATCGGCCAGACTGGCTGAAGCTGTTGGCCACCATATTTTATTCACAGCTTGCCTATTTCAAATGCTAAGCTGATATACTTCTCTTTTCTTCTGGCACCTCACCTTTGTGGCTCTGGAAAGGAAGCTGAAATCCTTAAGTAACAGGCCAAGCTTTCTCCCTTACTCTGAGAGCATGAATGGAGACAGTTTGAAACCATAATTACTGGCCCTTTCCTGCCTCAAGGTGTTTTAGCACATCCTCTCTCTGAAGCACCTGCTTCATTTTGTGTTTCTTCCTTTGGAGGACTGCTCACTAGAGCTGATCTGTGGAAGACAAGAGGAAAGAAGTCCCTCATGTTTTCTGGGAATGCGTTACATGAGAACAGCAGAATCTTGCTGAGGCTTCTGCAAGCCTACAGGCCGGGAAGTGAGAAATCACTGAGGGCCACACGAAGCCGTAGATGACTCAGGCTCCCTTACTAGGGGTTCTCCCATCTGCTTGGCTGGTGGCTTCCACAGCCTGGACCAAGGCAGGATATGAGTAACAAGAAAAGGAAATGTAACCAAGAGATAAGCACTCAGCTCCATTTGGAGGGGCTTTGGGTGGTTTGTTCCCAGATTATTAGTGGACTATCTATCCCAGTGTGGTGTAATGGTTAAGGCATCAGGGCTAGAAACCAGGAAACTGTGTTCTAATCTTGCCTGGAGCACAAAGCCAGCTGGGTGACCTTGGCCCAGTCACTTTCTCTCAGCCCTAGGAATGTTGCAATGGTAAACCAGTATTGAAAAACCTTGTCAGGAAAACCTGTAGGGACTTGTCCAATCAGAATCAGACATAATTGAGTGGGGGGGGGAGTCTCTTTTACGAGGTTGGAGGTGTAGGTCCACCAAGCTAATATTTACCCCTCTTTGGAAAAGGGAGAACGTTCTTACTTGTTTCTAGTTTTGTCTCTGTAGAGCTTTGGGCTTCCCTTCTGTCCAGCAGACTAACGGAGGCTGTTTTCTACCATGCAGGGAAGGTGAGGAGTGGCAGCAAATTCGCAGTATCCTAGGAAAACACATGCTGAAGCCCAAGGAGGTGGAATCTTACACTGGCACCCTGAACGAGGTGGTCAGTGATCTGATCGGCCGGCTGCAGCACCAGAGAAATAGCCACGAGCGACACGTGGTCAAGAATGTGGCCGATGAATTCTACAAGTTTGGATTAGAAGGTACCTTACAGCTTTATGCCCGTTTTATAAAATTGCCCCACAACATTTCATCTGTATCCAAGTTAACACTTCAACATTCACAAGTAGAGAAATTTTCGGATAACGGTATAATATAGTGTAATGGATATAATGGAGCCAGGCTGAGTTTATCTGAGATAAACTACAATTAGTCCTCAACTTAAAACCATTTGTTTAGCGACAGTTTGAAGTTGTGATAGCACTGAAAAAAAGCGACTTACAACTGGTCCTCACACTTAACAACTGTTGCAGCATCCCACAGTCATGTGAGCTAAATTTTGATGCTTGCCAACCAGCACGTATTTACAAAGGTTGCAGTGTCCCAGGTCACATGATTGCCAGAGTCATTTCGATACGAGATGGGCAGCAAATAAATAAATTTTATTTTAAATAAATAATTTTTTTAAAAAAAATTACAAATCTTTCCACCCAGCTTCTCACAAGCAAAGTCAATGGGAGAAGCCAGAATTGCTTAATGACCTCATGATTCACTTAATAACTGCAGTGACAAGTGTGGCAAAAAAAAAGGTCATAAAATTGGGCATGACTCAACCACCCTGCTTAGCAAAGGAAATTCTGGTCCCAATTGTGGTCGTAAGCACTATTTTTATAGCGTTAATAATACAAGCACATGAGAATATCTAATTTATACTTTTCTCCCCATAAGTCTTTCTTTACTACTTCAGCACAATTATACCATCCCTTAATGAGTCCTCAATAATTTTCATGTTCCAGGTTTCTTGTAAACCAGAGTTTTAGGCATTTAAAAAATGGCAACTTATGTTGAATTCTACAAAGTGAAAACCTCTAACTTCAATATTTAAATTTAATTGTTCAATTACAATTTTAATGGTTGCAGAGAAGGATTTGAAAGTGTGTTGCCAGTGCTTGTTAAAAAAAACAAAACAAAACTCAGATACTAAGGAATGAGGTTTGATGGAGAAAGTTTCTGTTGTAATGATTGAAGTGACCATTCATTTAATTCCCTTCCCTAGGTATTTCTTCGGTCCTCTTTGAATCCCGCATTGGCTGCCTGGAACCCAAAGTTCCAGAAGAAACAGAGAAGTTCATTAGCTCCATCAACACCATGTTCGTCATGACTCTGCTCACAATGGCCATGCCCAAATTTTTGCACCAAATCTTTCCTAAACCCTGGCAGAAGTTCTGTGAATCTTGGGACTATATGTTTGAGTTTGGTGAGTGTTTGTGCCACTAAAGTTACCTACTTTAAGTAATTTTTAAACTAATCTTCAATTGGGAGCTGCCCAGAATTGGTGAAAGATGGGTGGCTATATAAATGTTAGAAAGAGATGATGATAGATAGATAGATAGATAGATAGATAGATAGATAGATAGATGATAGATAGATAAGTAGATAGATAAATGATAGATAGATGGATAGGTTAGAGATAGATTAGAGATTAGAGATAGAGAGATATAGATTCCTGCTTTGATGTGATTATCAATATTGCCTTTGTTATTATTTATTATAAAGAATGGTTTTGTAAGGACCAGAAATGTGCTATTTCTCATTTCATTTGCTGTTACAATTTTCTTTTTCTCCTTTCTTCTAAGGGATAGATTATTCAGGAATTTCCCCAAATGCTAAGTCTAGATAGCAGTACTTTGAGGATTTGATTGAAGGATAGTGTGTAAATACCTAAAACAGATAGATACCTATTGCTGACATGTTACAGAGAGCCAGGGCTGGCCTATTTAAAAGGTGATATTCTCCTGTTTGCTTAAAGTCATATTAAAACATATTGAAGCTTGGTTTGAAAGAAGAAACTTTCAGACCTGACTGATATGTCGCAAAGATTGTTAAATATTTATTGGATGGCTCCAACAGGGAGACAAAGAATAATTTTTTGCCCATTTCTTTTCCAGCCAAAGGACACATTGATAAGCGGATGGCTGAAGTTTCAGAAAAAATCACCCAGGGGGAGAAAGTCGAAGGAAAATACCTCACTTATTATTTGGCACAAGAAAAACTGTCCATGAAATCCATCTATGGAAATGTGACCGAGCTTTTGCTGGCTGGTGTGGATACGGTAAGCACTTGGGGATGCTGTAAAATTGAATATTTTCTGTACTCGCAAGCATTATTTCTCTCTACCTTTGGAAGCCACGTTCAATCCAACTTCAGCTGAAACTAGTTCATACAATGGGGGGGGGGGATTGATAGATGTTGGGGACAATAGGTTAGATGGATGATGTCATCTTCTTAAAGTGGAGTCAACTGTTCTGCAGGCCACAATAACCTTTTATTGAATAAATAGTCAAAAGGACCATATTCCCTTCTGTAGCTGTTCTTTAGAGGAGGACAAGGATGTAGGTGTAATGGGATTTGGCTTGAACCTGAAATTTATTTCCTTGCTTAAAGCAAGGACATTTTTCCCCAATCAGAAACTTTCCAGTTGTATTAGATTACATTTCCCATCATTTCCAGTTAGAATAGAATAGAATAGAATTTTTTATTGGCCAAATGTGATTGGACACACAAGGAATTTGTCTTGGTGCATACACTCTCAGTGTGCATAAAATAAAAGGTAAGTTCATCAAGAATCATAAGGTACAACATTTAATGATAGTCATAGGGTACAAATAAGCAATCAGGAAACAATATCAATATAAATCGTAAGGATACAAGCAACAAAGTTACAGTCCTACAGTCATAAGTGGAAGGAGATGGGTGGTGGGAACGATGAGAAGATTAATACTAGTGCAGGCTTAGTAAATAGTTTGACAGTGTTGAGGCAATTATTTGTTTAGGAGAGTGATGGCGTTCAGGAAAAAACTGTTCTTGTGTCTAGTTGTTCTGGTGTGCAGTGCAGTTAAGGATGGACGTAGTCCAGCATATACACAAGGCATTTAAAATATGTAAAGTTGATGACTCTTAGCTTTTTTTTTTTTTTTTAATGCTTTAAATAATTTTCTGCACTGTGGACTCTTCAGCTCTGTTTAGAATGCAGTTCGCAATATTATCTGATCCACTCTTGATCTGACATAATCTGACGAAAGGACGTGGATTCCATCCACGATTCTTAGCTTTTGTTCTTTGGCTGTACGAAAGAAGAATGCCCTAGACAGCTAGCACAAAAACAGCACCTACTACTTAGCAACGATGCTTCCAACCTTGTAGGGGGATTATTCTCTGCACTGCTTAGGCTAGTTCTGAATCCATCTCTCTTTCTCTATCCCTGCAGATCTCAAGCACTTTGTCCTGGAGTTTGTATGAGCTGTCTCGTCACTCTCAGATACAAGCGGCCCTCCATGAGGAAATTACCACTGTGATGCAGGACGGCCTCATTCCAACTGCTGCCGATGTAGCTCAGATGCCTCTGTTGAAAGCAGTGGTGAAGGAGGTCCTGAGGTGAGTCTTATTTCAGGAGCAGATGGGAAGCCGGTATGTGGAAGGTAGAAATACAGAAATGTCCTATGCTGATCTTGCGAGGGGAAGCTTAAAAGATGGTCAGGTTTCTTCTTGCCTGAAAGCCTGTTAGCTTTGCTGTCTGGGGAATTCTGGGAGTTGAAGTCCACCAGGCTTAAAGTTGCCAAGGTTGGAGACCCCTTTGCTAGGGGGCTTTTCAGGGCAGAAGCTGAATGGTAGCAGTTCAAGATCACCTGTTTCCCCCCCCCCCCCCCACTGCACTGATCATAAGATCAGTCTTAAGATCAGCTTTTTATTCTTGTCTGCCTTTGGCATTCAGAGATGCTAATTTTTATCATCCACGACTTATTTGTCCACGTAAAAATCCATTTGAGTACAGGTAGTCCTTGACTTACACTGTTTGCTTGGTGACCACTCAAAGTTACGATGGACCCATCACAAGTTACTTATGACCCTATTTTGAAGTTACAGTATAATAGCCATAACACACATATCCCCTCATGGTCATGATATCACATTTTGGACACTTTGCAAAAGGTTCTCCTTTATGGCTGTTTGCAGAGTCCTTTGTTCACATGATAACAATTTTTGATGGTTTGGGGGATTTATTTCCAGTTTGAGTCAAAAAAAAAAAATGCCCATTGGGTAAAATGGATCATCTTAATGACCATGGTGATTCCCTTAAACAACCGCCACAAAAATGTCATAAAATTGGGTCCAATCACATAGTGAGCTGCTTAATGACTGCAATGACTTACAACTGTAATTCCTGGTTCAATAACAGCCTTAAGAAGAGGACTACCTGAACCAATGTGGATTTTAAAATCTACTAAAGCTCTTTGCTTTGCTTTTGCATGGCTCAGTAGCAATAGCACGTAGACTTATATACCGCTTCACAGTGCTTTATAGCCCTCTCTAAGCGGTTTACAGAGTCAGCATATTGCCCCCAACAATCTGGGTCCTCATTTTACTGGCTTCGGAAGGATGGAAGGCTGAGTCAACCTTGAGCTGGTCAGAATCGAACTGCTGGCAGTCGGCAGAATTAGGCTGCAATATTGCATTCTAATCACTGCGCCATCAGGGCTCTTAGTAGGTGCTTGGCTTTCCTGCTTAGTTTTTTGCTGTGGAGCATCCATTTGGAGGTGAATTTAGCTTCCTAGCTAGTTAACTTTATTTCTATCAATGTGCTTTGCACTGAGTATCTATAGATCTGGACAGCTGGGCAAGCAGTGAAATCTGTGATTCCTTTAAAATAACTTTTGCTTTTGTTTGCTCTTTACAGATTGTACCCAGTGATTCCTGGTAATGCGCGTGTCATCTCAGACAGGGACATCCACGTGGGAGACTATATCATCCCTAAGAAGGTGAGCAAGAGCAGAGATGATGCAAATGGAAATGGAAAGAAAGCACAGTAACCGTTAGTCTGCAGTATATTGCCACAAACCATTCATGTGTCATTTGGATGCAACGATTAGAAGCAACTGCTGAGTTAAACTACGGACCTACACAAGACAAGGCTGATAATCTAGACACAATGTGATCTCAACCACATGTGTTCATCTAGGATTGCAGTTACCAGCTGCCCATGATGTGCTACTGACACTCTCCTTAGTTGTATCTAATGTGCAACTGATTTTTAACATCAACAAAGTTATAAGTTGTGAAGGAATAAATTAACAACATATAACAGGGGGTGGGTGGGTTCAAATTCAATTTCATTGAGGGGCGCATCAGGGTTGTGTTTGACCTCGGGGAGCGGGCAGGTGGGCATGGCCCGCTTGACGTCACTCGTATCGGAGGCGCCTGTGGTGGCCCGAGGGCTCTGCCAGAGAAAACGGAGGTTGGGAGGGTCCCTCCATTTTCACTGGCAGAGGCACTGCAGGCCAATCCTTTGCTGTTTCCAGGGTGGCCCCGTGAGTCAGATCTAAGCACCCTGCAAGCTGAATCCAGCCCACGGGCCTTGGATTTGACACTCCTGACATATAATAAATGGGAAGAAAGAGTAAAATCAATACAACTATTCACCATAGGACACCAGGGAGATCCAAAACATGCCTGTTACTCTTTGTCCCCAAGTCTCTGGAAATGTATAAATAGTTTAGGATAAGCATACAGGAATTCTTATTAGATTGGAACTCAAGGAAAGGATTCCTTAATGGAAATACTGTCTTAAGGGCCAAATGAAGACAGGGGACCAATGAAGGTTTGGATCTTGAAATGGGAACTAAGATTTTTTTTTCTCTTCCTCTTTTCTTTAGACCCTGATAACCCTTTGCCATTATGCTACCTCTCGAGATGAGAAGTACTTCTCCGACCCTAACTCATTCCAGCCTGAGCGATGGCTGCAGAAGAATGCTTCACACCACCCCTATGCCTCCATTCCCTTCGGCTTTGGCAAACGCAGTTGCATTGGCCGACGTATTGCGGAGCTTGAAGTATATCTGGCGCTGGCTAGGGTACGGTATACTGATGGTTTATGGTTTATGGTTTATTTGATTTGTATACCGCCCTACTCCCGAAGGACTCAGGGCGGTGAACAGCCAAGCAATAAAATACATAAATACAAAAAATTAAAAAAACCAGTTAAAATCAAATTAAATCATTTTGGCCCAGACAAATTAAAACACCCCAATAATTTAAGAACAGATTAAAATTTACATATTAAAAGAGGGAGGAGATTAGGCCAAGCCTGCTTGATGGAATAAAAGAGTCTTCACAGCGCGGCGGAAGGTGCGCAGATCCGGGATCCTCCGTATCTCTGGGGGGAGCTCATTCCAGACGGTAGGTGCCCCCACAGAGAAGGGTCTCCCCCTAGGGGTCGCCAGCCGACATTGTTTGGCTGACGGCACCCGGAGGAGTCCCTCTCTATGAGAGCGTACTGGCCGGTGGGAGGCTATTGGTGGTAGTAGGCGGTCCCGTAGATAACCAGGTCCTAAGCCATGGAGCGCTTTAAAGGTGGTAACCAAACCTTGAAGCGCACCCGGAAGACCACCGGGAGCCAGTGCAGCTCGCACAGGAGAGGTGTCACATGGGAGCGCCATGACGCTCCCATTACCACCCGCGCGGCCGCACTCTGCGCCAGTTGGAGCCTCCGGGTGCTCCTCAAGGGGAGCCCCATGTAGAGAGCATTACAATAGTCCAGGCGGGAGGTGACGAGGGCATGAGTGACCGTGCGTAACGAGTCCTGATCCAGAAAGGGACGCAACTGGCGAATCAGGCGAACCTGATAAAAAATCCTCCCGGTCACGGCCGTCAAGTGCTCTTCTAAAGACAGCCGTGAATCCAGGAGGATGCCCAAGTTGCGAGCCCTCTCCGTGGGGGCCAGTGATTCGCCCCCAATAGTCAGAGATGGCGTCAACTGACTATATCGGGACGTCGGAAACCACAGCCACTCGGTCTTGGATGGGTTGAGCCTGAGCCTGTTCCTCCCCATCCAGATCCGTACGGCCTCCAGGCACCGGGACATCACTTCAAGGGCATCGTTGGGGTGATCCGGTTCTGATGATGATATCTTCCAGATAAGCTCTTGCTCTACAACTGGCATGCTTGAAAACTTGGAATTCTGTTTGTTTGCGGGGGAAGGCACAGTAACAAAACATTGTCATCTGTCTTCCTTCCTTCCTTCCTTCCTTCCTTCCTTCCTTCCTTCCTTCCTTCCTTCCTTCCTCCCTCCCTCCCTCCCTCCCTCCCTCCCTCCCTCTTTCTTTCTTTCTTTCTTTCTTTCTTTCTTTCTTTCTTTCGCTCTCTCTCTCTTCTTCTTTTCTCTCTCTCTCTTTCTCCTTCCTTCCTTCTTTCCTCCCTCCCTCCCTCCCTCCCTCCCCCCTCCCCCTTTATTTCTTTCTTTCTTTCTTTCTCTCTCTTCTTCTTTTCTCTCTCTTTCTCCTTCCTTCCTTCTTTCCTTCCTCCCTCCCTTCCTCCCTCCCTCCCCCTCCCCCTTTCTTTCTTTCTTTCTTTCTTTCTTTCTTTCTTTCTTTCTTTCTTTCTTTCTTTCTTTCTCTCTCTTCTTCTTTTCTCTCTCTTTCTCCTTCCTTCCCTTCCTTCCTTCCTTCCTTCCTTCCTTCCTTCCTTCCTTTATTAGATTTATATGCCACCCATCTCACCATTGAAGCAACTCTGAGTGGTTATCTTCCATTTTTAAATCTCCCATGTTTCCCATCAATTATTCCACTTTTTTCCCTTTTTTCTGCAAAAATATCATTAAGAGGAAGAGATGGAATAGTTACATGAGGATTTTGGATCGGTCAAGTTATTACTGCCCTTTCTGAATGCACCCCCACCCCCCCCGCAATAGTTAAACTTTGTACTATAATTTGAGAGGACAACATTAAGATTGAGAATTGTCTTACTGAGTTAAAATTAGCCTGGTCTCAAATAATGCTAAGAGGTTTCTTTCTCTCCTTTTAAAAACAAATAGATCCTGATGCATTTTGAAGTGAAACCTGAAGAGGAGGGACAAATCGTAAGCCCCATGACAAGGACCTTGCTTGTGCCAGAGAAGGACATCAATTTGCAGTTTCTGAGTCGTTAAAACTGGACAAAACAAGGAAAAACCATTGACTTAGGCTTCCTGTTGATGGGCAACCGGCACTTAAGAGCCTTACTGTATAGAATCCAGTAGCTGCAAGTGAAGCTACCTGTCTGAATTCTTGATCTCAGTTTGAAAGGAAAAAAGAGGGAGAAGGCCCATGTTGCTGAGCAAGTTAGCTCCAGAGAAATCCCCTTTGCAGTTCTGGGACATGGACACTTCAAAATGACTCCTCCACCAAGAATGTTTCCCGTCTCCATCTAGGCTATGAAAATGACCACAGAAACAATCCAAACCCCATTTCAAATCTCAGCCACAACGATAACACAAATTGCTAAAAGGCAATAGAGAGTATGGTTTCCTTAACTCAGGGTTTTGAATGAAAAGACTTTTCTGGGATTTGTAGCTGCAATCAGAACTCCTCTAAAACTCCCTTTTACAACCCTGTAATCCCTTAATTTGGGGTAGAGTCGGGGAGACTGGTTGGAGCTGAGCATTTGCTGGCTGGATGCCCTTCCTGATGCCATGTGGAGTTCGCAGCTTTTTCTTTGCGTCCTAGGAAAGAAACATCTGCTGCTACCTAGGATTGAACTCTCAACCTTCTGAGTGGGAGGCATTAGGCTATCACGCCGTAATCAGAATTTCTCTATTGCTGTGAAACACAGTGGATGTATCAGTAGTGGATTTCAAATCCCGGCGCTACCGGTTCGCTATTGGTAGCGTGCGGGCGCGCTCACTCGCTTCATGAGTGTGCAGTGCTTCTGCGCATATGCAGAGCGTTTTTGATGACATCTGGGAGAGTGGGCGGAGCCTCCCGCCACTGCCACTACCGGTTCGCCCAAACTAGGGTGAACCGGGAGCAATCCACCACTTGGATGTATCATATTTAGAACTTTGGGAATGGAACAATTATGTATCTAGGTGCCTTATTGTTGTTGTTATTATTGCCATGCTAATTTTTAATATTTAATGCATTTCTCAACATATTTATATTTTTCTAGCTTTTAATTTATAAATAGAAAAATATTGGTATCAGAAGCTGTCAGAAAGAAAGAACCTTTATCTTTAAAAATGAAGTATTGTTTTCTGTATTTTGAAATGGTTGTACTGAAGCCTTTTCTGTAATCAAAATGGATCGAGTCCATTTGGTGCTATATTTATTTTTATCTTTGAATTAAATAATGAACTATGTTTTTTAAAATACGATACTGACTCTGCCTGTGCTTTAAGGTCAAAATAAATCTAAATTGGGTTGAGGGACAAATCGGTGATTATCTACTCCAGTGCTACATATTTAAAGTTGCAACTAACGGAGTTGTGTGATTCTGACTCTTCGAAGATTATAAAACGTTATATACACTCAGGATCATCAAAAGAAAGCACTTGCCACTACTCAAGTTGTAACTCCCACTATTCTGGAGAGAAGCGAAGCTACATACACTGATTATAAATCAGATAAAGGCTTGAAATGATAAGCATCCCTTTTAAAACATTTAAATTAGGGTGCCCAACCTTGGCAATTTTAAAACTCGTGGACTTCATTTTCCAGAATCCCCCAGCCAGCTATGCTATAACACCACCTGAAGGGTTGATGGAGAATATCCAAGGGATGAGTAGACAACCTGAGTTACTGTCTTCGGATGGAAGTCACTAGAAAGCCAGGTTGTTCCAACGTCATTGGGACAGGGCAGAAAATGATCCACTGCCTTTGAAAATTGTAGGATTTTGGCTTTCTCTTTCTCTCTTCTGCCTGCTGGCAATTCCTTTCAATCTTTCGACTGAACCTCAATGGGAGAACAGCCAACTGTGTCTCTACAGTAAACTTTAATCAACTGTCACAAGCTATCTATGCGGTCTTACCTCTTTTTCATCCCTGGGGCCAGACGGAGAGAGAGAGAGAAACAGACAGACAGAGAGCTGCCTCCTATTCCAAGCCTCCTTTCTTGAACGGTGAGCTTCTCATTGGGGACCACAAGTACCGAAGCTGTGTCTATGTTTGAAGCTGCTCCAATGCTAAAGGCCCCAAGGAGATAGATAGAAGCCGGCAGCATTTTTACAGGGAGTTCTATGCCCTTTCACACCATTGTAGTTTCGACACAAAGAAGATGCAAAGAACGTTTCTTTGCTCACAGTTTTCAGCCCATAATTTTTGAACCCCGGAAAGGTAATTTGAGCAGTGACTCACCACTTCTGAACATTGAGAGTCTATCAGGTTATGAAAGATAAGCTGCTGCTTTTGGAAGCTAATGCACAGCAACACACACTTGTGCACATCTTCTCATCTTCAACTACCTAGCACAGAGGTAGTTTCTTCCCAGATCTTTTCATAGGATTTTGGTTGCGAAGGCTTTCAAAAGCTATAAAGAATAATTGCAAACGTCGTGTCAGAAGGATTCCTTCAGCTGGGTCCCATCCCAGCAGCCTATTAGGAAGGAAATATCCTGCCGTTCCTGACAAGAAAGCAGGGAAAGGATTGTAGGACTTTCCAACTGAAAGAGAAGCCATAATAGCAACTCTGCATATTGATTCTATGCAATGAAATCTGAGGTAAAATAGGTCACATAAGCGTTGGCACATAAATCAAGGCAGGAGAAAAGCCCAATTAAAATGGCTTACGATTATAAAAATGGCCCTACCTGTTAATGTGGCGGAATATAATTTCATAATATTTAAATAGAATTGAATTTAGCATATGTTTTTAAATAATTTGCCTGTTCTTCTGTATAGGTTTGATGAAGAGAACAAATTAGAGTTGTATGTATGGTGCAATTCTGTGCATAAGGACCAACTGCAATAGATTGATTGACTTCTAGGTCTGTGTAAACCAAGCCATGCAAAATGAAAGAAAAGTGATATATACCGTGTTTCCCCAAAAACCAGACCTATCCTGAAAATAAGACCTATTTTGATTTTTACATGTGCCCAATATAAGCCCTACCCCCCCCCAAAATAAGCCCTAGTTAAGACCCCACTCATACTGTTGCACCTGGTTGCATGACGTGGGGCGAGGCGCACAGGTAAATATCAACCTTCCCAGCACCCACTTACCTTAGGACAGTTGCAGCCAGGCCTCCCACACCCTGACACCTGCCTCGCCTTGCCAGCCCACTTCTTCTGCAACTGCTTGCTGCTGCTTGCACGTGTTACCCCCGGCCTCCATTTCACAGTCAGAAGCCTTCAGGAAAGGTCTCTGTGGAGAAGATAAAATAGCTCCGGATTGACATGCTCAGCGCCCCCCCCCCCACCTCCTACCCGGCCTCTGTTTCACTGTCAGAGGCCTTTCTGGAGCTCGTTTCTTGGCTGCAGAGGCCTTTCCTGAAGGCCTCTGATGGCAAAACGGAGGCCGGGTGGTGCCATGCGCAAACAGTGGCAAGCAACTGCAGAAGAAGTGGGCCGGCAGCGGCCACACAGGTTCCTGCTGGGCAGGGCTGTCAGTGCCTCCTCCACGAAGTGAGACAGTGGAAGGCATCCCCCCCACCAAATAAAACCTAATGCCTCTTTTGGCGGTAAAATAAAATAAGACTGGGTCTTATTTGCAGGGAAAGACAGTAGATAACCCTTCAGTTAAGAATTGGGCAACTCTAAGGACTCATGTATTCAGCTGGCATTTTGAGAGCATCTTTTGGACACTCTCACAAAGTGACTGTTGCGATATTTTAGGATCAGACTCAATAATATTATTAAGAGTTGAAGGTTTAAACATATAACCTTTTATTTACAATAGGCATTCTATATTCACTGAATATTCACAGATAGAAGCAGGGAAAAAGGGGAAGGTGGCTCCTTATATATACAATGGGTGGAGCTATAAGTGGGAGTGGTGAATCATGAATACATTAAGGATTAAAGAATAAGTTAACCCCTGATATCCCATTTACATACTATTTACACATTAGAGAATAAGGCATTTACATCTAACAAATCCCCCTCTAAATGCCGATTAGTTATACAACACCAATTACATTCAGATTCGGGACAATACAATACATGTAGTTTGGAAGTTAAATATTTGTGCTGTTTAGAAGGTAAAGGTTTTGTCAATATGTCAGCTACTTGTTCCGAAGTATCACAATGCACTGCTTTAATAAACCCATCCTGAGACAATTGTCTCACATGTTTAAACTTTATATCTATGTGCCTGGACCTTTGTCCAATAGCATCGGATCTAGATATTTCAATAGCTGCTTTGTTGTCCTCATTCATAACAAAAGGTAAAGCAGGTTTTTTCCACACATCTGAAATTAAATCATTAAACCATACAAGGTTTTTTGCAGCTTTGGATAAACAAACGTATTCCGCTTCTGTCGTAGAAGTGGCTACTAGTTCTTGTTTACCGGTATACCAGTAAACTGGACAGTCATTTAGGAAAAAAATATAACCTGATGTACTTTTTCTGCAAGATGTGTCTCCGGCCCAATCCGCATCTGCGTAACATATAAGTCTTGGTTCCTTATTATCACTAGGTTCTAATATTAGACAGAAATCTAATGTGCTTTTTAGATATCTTAAAATTCTTTTGACAGCTTCCCAGTGATATATTGTTGGTTTGCTGACGTATCTGGATAGTAAATTAAGTGGTAATGCTATATCTGGTCTAGTCCAATTAGATATATAAAGAAGTGAACCTATGATTGATCTGTAAAATGTGTTATCCTTAAATTCAGGAGAAGATTCATCAGTATTTCTGAGAAAATCAGTTTGCATAGGAGTATCACAGGGTTTAGCATTGATTAAATTACATTTGTTCAAAAGCTCTATAATCTTATCTTTTTGAGTAAGTTTGAATCCTTTTCTAGTCTTATTAATTTGTACACCAAGATATTTGTTTACTTTACCTAGTGATTTCAGTGAGAAGTGTTCATTTAACTTGTTTACAAAGATTTCTCTTCTTTCTTTGTGTTTTCTAATATATAAAATGTCATCTACATAAATTAATACAAATTCAATATGATCATTACTCTTTTTGACAAAAAAACAGTTATCAGCAGAGGTAGCATTGAAATCCATGGTCTTAAGTACTTTTACTAGACAATCATACCATCTTTTACCGGATTGTTTTAATCCATATAAGCTTTTGTTCAACAACCAAATTTCATTTTTGTTGGTGTATTGACTGTGAGGAGCCCTTACATATATTTCCTTGTCTAGCTTTGCGTGTAAGTACGCAGTCTGTATGTCATATTGGAATACATCAAGATTGAGTGCTGATGCTACCACTAGAGCTGTTTTGACACTCTCTGTCCTTACAGTGGGGGAATATGTGTCAGTATAGTCCTCTGGATATTTTTGTGCATAACCTTGAGCAACTAATCTAGCTTTGTATAGGGTATTACCTTCTTCTAAGTTCTTAATTTTATATATCCACCTGGTACCAATAATTGTTTTATCCTTAGGTGCAGTTGCAGGTGTAAATACATTTAATCCTTGCAAACTTTCCATTTCTTTTTTCATGGCTAGTTCCCATTTTTCCTTTTCTTCACGAGGAAGTTTTAATACTTCTTCGTATGTATTAGGTGTTATTGGTTCACCATCCATATGCATTACGTAATCTCTATATTTATTTGGCATTTTATTCCTGTTGTTTCTAATAATTCTCTCAGGTTTGCTATTGTTATCATGCATATATCTTGCCTCCTTTTTTGTTAGTGTGTCAGTCTTTATTTTGTGTTGGCTATTTGTCCAGGTTTTGTTTTTGTTTTTGTGTTTGTTGATATTTTGTTTATCTACAGTCCCTTCCTCATGAGATTTTGTTTCTTTGTGTTTATTTGGAAATATTTCATTAAGATGTAATTTGGATCAGTTGGCCTGTTCATGGAACACGGCAGTTCTGGAAACTATAAATTTATTGTTGCTATCAATGAATCTATATCCTTTAGTACCAGTTTCATATCCCATGAATCTGAGTCTTCTGGATACATTTTCTCCCTTTCTTCTCAACTGTTTAGGTATGTGTACGTCTGCAGTGACTCCAAAAATGTGCATATGTGCCAATTTTGGTTTTCTATTATACATAACTTCGTATGGTGTCTTATTTATAACACTGGACCAGGTCCTATTTTGTGTGTAATTTGAATAATGTAAGGCTTCTGACCAAAATTGTTTGCTTAAGCCGGCATCCTCTAATGTGCATCTAATCATGGTTTGTAACGTGGAATTCTTTCTCTCTGCAATTCCGTTTTGGAACGCAGAAAATGGACTGGACGTGTAATGTAGCATTCCCCTATCTTTTAACCATTGGGAGAATTCTTTGGACATGAATTCACATCCCCTATCTGTCATAATTTGTTTTATTCTGATATTATGTTGCGTTTCTATGCGTTTATAAAATTCCTTAAATTTTTGAAAAGTTTCATCTTTATGTTTCAATGTGTAAACAAACCCATAACGACTATAATCATCTACTATTGTCAGAAAATAACGTTTCCTATAATTGATTGATGGAGTTAGTGGGCCTACTAAGTCCATGTGTACTAAATCAAAAATTTTGTTAGTTGATCTGGTAGATTTTTTTGGCCTGGGACTAGTTTTCAGTTTTGTAGATTTACATACTGAGCATTCCAAATAGTTCTCACAATTTTTTATTTTGACACCTTCTGCGTGTTCAGTCATTTTTTGTACTACAGGAAAGCTGGCATGTCCTAACTTCCTATGTAAGATGTGAGCACACTCATCATGGATTGGCTTACCTATTTTTGGTTTTTCTATATTGTGTGCATCAGTATGATCATGAGATATTTTACATTCATCATTGTCACTGTTGCTAACATTTTCATCATCTACTTCTATACAGTCTTCTGCATTTGAATCAATGTTATGCAACCATTCTTCCTTTGTTATTAGGTAAGGTAGGCCTCCTTTAATCATTACAGTACCTATATTACTTTTATTTTTCTCCAAAGTCGCTTTTCCTTTTGAGAAAATTATGTTAATGTCAGAGTCTCTACTTAGTTTTATGGCACTTAATATGTTATGAGGTATTTCAGGTATTAACAATACCCCCTCTATTTTTCCTAGACCAGGCAAAGTTACATTCCCTCTGCCTAATACTTGAACTTTTTCTTGGTTAGCTACCTTTATTACAAAATTATCTTCTGCAAAAGAAGACAGTATATTTTTGTTATTAGTGGTGTGATTTGTTGCTCCAGAATCAATAAGCCAATTATTGTACTCATTTTGTTGTAATTTTGTGTTGTCTTGTTTATTTAGTCCATTCAGTGAACCAGATTTTCTATCTCTTGAATTTTCTCTGCCCCCTCTATTTTCTCTATAATTTGGTGGGCTTCTATATCTATGTCTATCTATGGAAGACTGTCTATAATTGTGTTTGTTCATGTATTCTGATCTATGTTTTTCTCTTGAGAATTTGGGGCAATCTCTTCTATTGTGTTCCTTGGATCCACAATTATGACATTTATATGTTTCATTATATTTTTCTTGGAAAGCTACTTTCCTAAAAGGTTTGTGTTCTGTGTGGTTGCTAGAACGATTTTTTCTTGAATTGTCTTCTGCTATCAATTTGTTGGATAGACTTTCTATGGATAAATATCCTAGATTAATAGTGTCTAAATGTGACATAAAATTGTCCCATGATGAATCAAGTGAGTTGATAATAACACTTTTCATTGTTTGGTCTGAAATCACTTCCCCCCTCAAATGCAGTTCAGCTCTTATTTTGTTTAAAGATATTAAATGCTCACTTATAGAAACCCCTGGTTTTACTCTAGATGAAAAGAAATCCTTAGACATTCTTGTGGTGGTAGCTACACTGTCGCTGTGAAACAAATTAAACATGCATTGAATAATTTCTGAAACAGTCAGATTTGGTTTGATGCTATAATACATTGCAGGAGACATACTAGCTATTATTAAGAAAAAAGCTCTATGATGTAAACAATCTATTTTTAAAGTCCAAGGTCTTCTTGGGGGACTAGTGATAAAGAATAGTAAGTTTTCTTTCATAAAGATAACCTGGAGCTGCTGGTACCATTCTTGCAAATTAATGCCATCAACCCTTAGCTTTGGGAAGTCACTGGGTAAGTTTCCCACATTATTTTGTCCGTTACTTACAACCTGAGGCAGTCCGTGATCTCGCAAGTGTAGGAAATTGCAAAACGGCATGGGGATGTTCGCAACGAGTCTGCGCGGTTCTCTCATTAGTTCAGATCTTCCCGGATCGTCTGCGTAGCTTCGCGCATGCACGTTGTCCATTTCTTCTTTGGCGTCGTCGTGGAAGGTTCTCTCCATCGCGGCTCGCTCGTTCTGCTCCTCTTCAGACGAGTCGGTCTCTGGCTCGGTTTGCTCGCTTGCTTCTTTGGTGACTCTTTGGTAATTTTTAGTTTTGGCCCAAATGCAGCAAAAAGTGTTTTCATCGCTGATTTTATTTGAGACTTTGTTGAGTCATCTTCACTTTCTGATTCTGACCCTTCCGAGGATTTTGAATCTTCCTTTTCATTTTCGTTGTCTGATAACGTATTTCGCGCCAGAAATTTTGAACTGAGCATTTTGATTGGCTCTGCTTCGCTCACCTTGGAGGCCTGTTGAAACCAAGATGGCTGCCATTCAAAATTTCGCGCGGGATCACATTTTTTCTTCTTTTTAACGACTTTTTCTGTAGTCATATTACTCACTATTTTTGGTTCTTTAGACTTCTCATTAGTGATGTTTTTTTCTCTCGCTGCTCCGCTGTTCTTCAGCATTTCTTGGAGGTTCGCGATGAGGTTTTCATCATTCTTTTGGCTTTTTAATAGTTTTAATATTTCTGACCTGAGTTCGTTATTCTCTATTTCGATTTCCTCCTGGTCATCATTTTCATCTATTATTTCTTCATCTTCAGTGGTGTATTCTTCGGATTCTCTTGAGATTGCGTTTGTCGATTCGTTGATTATTTCTTGTTCTGTTTCCATTTCTTTGCTGTAGGCCCTGGTGTTGGGTCTATCCTTCTTGGACATTTTTAAGTTTTTTCTTTTATTGAGTCAATTAACCATCCTCTGCTACCAGATTGTTGCGATATTTTAGGATCAGACTCAATAATATTATTAAGAGTTGAAGGTTTAAACATATAACCTTTTATTTACAATAGGCATTCTATATTCACTGAATATTCACAGATAGAAGCAGGGAAAAAGGGGAAGGTGGCTCCTTATATATACAATGGGTGGAGCTATAAGTGGGAGTGGTGAATCATGAATACATTAAGGATTAAAGAATAAGTTAACCCCTGATATCCCATTTACATACTATTTACACATTAGAGAATAAGGCATTTACATCTAACAGTGACTAACCTTGTAGAAGCCAGATCCATCAGATAGCAAGCACCAATTTCTCTCTTCGGAACCCACAGTCTACCCTTTTCTATTCTTTTGTGTGTGGGGAAAATACTGGGACAGAACCATTACCATACAAGAATATCTTTGTGGTTTGAAGAATGGATCTAAGGGATCAATTTGGTGTCATGGAGCCAGTTTGGTTTAGTGGTTCAGGTGCTGGGCTAGAAACCAGGGGATGGTGGGTAAAAGTCCCACCTTAGGTATGGAACCTGGCTGGGTAGCTTTGGGCCAGCCCAACAACTGGGGAAAAGAGGGGGCAAGATTATTAGGTATGTTTGCCACCATGAGTTGACTGGAATATATAAAAAGACAGGATAAAAAAAATTAACAAGGGAAATAATTAGGGTCCAGGGACATTCATAAAACAATTTTGATTCACCCTTTCTTGATTTCTGGAAAGTAAAAACAAGGGAGGGGAGAAGTGCTTTCAGGCTTGTACAATTCTTTTGTTATACAGTAACTTTACCGTAAAAGTTGTTTTCATGGAATTGTTAATTGTTTCCTGTGTGGACTACTAAGATGGGCTGTGTCACGGCCCAGACTCAGGATTCAAATTCCAAGTCTAATTCCTGACACTGAAGAAATTGTTCCAGCTCTGACTCTGGAATGTCAGCCTCAGGAAGGACAAAGCCAGATATTAGCTAAAGCTGATTAATTATAGACACCACTGAAAAATCAGAATGAGGATGATGTAAGGCCTTGAGGAAAGGGATGAAGCAAGTTCCCGCACCAGACAAGCAGAAAAGACAGCAGAACAGCAAACTTCTATTAGGCTCCTCGCCAGGCAAACTTCAAATTATTGACAGCTGGCTGCAGCCTTATTTAAGAAGCAGTTCTGAATCAAGCTCTCTTTGCTAGAAACATCTGATTGTCTGATTTCTGGCTTGCGTGTGAGACATGCATGGATTCTACTCTTGAATCTCTGACTTTGGATTGGCTGACAAACCTTGACCTGGCTCTAAAACTTGGACTGACTTTAAACAAGTCTTCTCTGTGCTCCTATTTCAAAACAAACTTTGCAGCCTTTGTTTTCATTTCTTTGCTTCATTGTTAGCTCTTCAGCCTTGAAGTAAAACTGATAATCTCCTGAGAAACTGTGAGTGTATGTGTGTGGCTGAAACCTGGAGCAGGACAGGCTGACATCAATGCTTTTACTAGGGAGGGTCTCTTCTGACTTCCTTTCTCCATCCCTATTTCTTCTGTAGCTGAGATTTCTTTTGTCTGACCATTGCCCTGGCTGTGGCTCTTCCTCCTGTCTCCCTTGGGGGTCTACGATAGCTCACCATGGCCAACTCGCCGCAGCCAATTTGCTGCAGGACAACTCATCGTGGGACAACAGTTACACTAATATTGAAGACATAGTGGTATAGAATCATTAAAGAAAAGTTGCCAAAGGAGGGACATAATGAAATGTGAATGTCAAACATTAAAATAAAATTTAAATTATTTTAAATAACTGAATTGTTGAATTGTCCTGCAGCGAGTTGACTGTGGCAAGTTGTCCCATTCCACTTCCAGGGATACTTTCTCAGCCCAATGCAGAAGAGTCCTTATGATGGGACCTCCGTGTGCGAGTCCCTTTCCTGTGGGATAGCCTGGAGGACCATCCACCCCCATGGGCCTCCAGAAGTTGGAAAAACCCAGTTCTTCTAGAAGGCATTTGAATATCAACCTGAGGTTTGATGCCAGTATTAGTTTTAATGATTTGAAGCAACTTTTGTACTTACCATGATTTTGTATTATTTACTATGTTTGTCTTATTTAGTACTAGTATCTGCAAACTGCCTATGGTCCATTAAAGATTGAGGCGAGAGCAATCTCATGAATAAAATAATACATAAATCATCAGAAAAAAAGCAAAGACAGTAATGTCAGCAATTCAAACCCAGATTTCATTGGGGTGGGGGGTGGAAGCTAAAATGTAAAAATAGGTCTCCACTTCTCGAGGAACTGAAACAAATAGATTGAGGCAGGGAATTCCAAAGTGCTGGAAATGAAGATAACATAATCATGAAAGAAAGGGGGGGAGGGGGGAAGATGGAGGTAAAGACAGAGGCCTTCTAGAAGCCAGAATCAAGAAGCCACAAATAAGGACCAAATAACAAAACAAGAGAAACACAGTGAAGCTCAAAAAGAACTTGAATCTGTGAAGTTCAATAGAACATTCTTTAGAAAAGTGAAATGGATACTAAAGTCCATCCAGAACCTGGACTACTTGACTGAGAAAAGGCTGATTTAGTGAACAGGCCAATCACAATCACAGTGAATAGAAGTACTATTAAAGGTAAACATTCATATTGGAACAACTTGCCTCCAGAAGTTATGAATGCTCCAACACTGGAAGTTTTTAAGAAGAGATTGGACAACCATTTATCTGAAATGGTATAGGGTTTCTTGCCTAAGCAGGGGGTTGGACTAGAAGACCTCTAAGGTCACTTCCAACTCTGTTATTCTATTCTGCCCATCACCCTGATTTTGAATTTCTCTTGATTGTCTCTGTCGTTCTCACAAACAAGTGGGATCCAGGCAGCAAATGTCCAAGAGGCAATGCAGCAGAGGCCTCCTGGGAGAAAAAAAAAGAGTCCAGACCACAACTACTGTATGTGATTGAACATCTTTTTATGTGATTCTTCTCAATCCAATTTACCTCACAGAGTGGTTTTTGTAGGTAAAAATAGGTCTTGTGCTGTGCTTAGTATATTTAAGCACGACCTGAATGTTAAAAAAAAAAAAACGATATAAAACTTGTCGATCAAAAGGTGGGCAGTTCAGTGGTTTGAATCCCTAGTGCCGCATAATGGCGTGAGCTCCAGTTACTTGTCCTAGCTTCTGCCAACCTAGCAGTTCGAAAGCATGTAAAAAATGCAAGTAGAAAAATAGGAACCACCTTTGGTGGGAAGGTAACAGCGTTCTGTGCACCTTTGGCGTTTAGTCATGCCGGCCACATGACCACGGAGACATCTTTGGACAGCGCTGGGTCTTCGGCTTTGAAATGGAGATGAGCACCGCCCCCTAGAGTCAGGAATGACTAGCACATATGTGCAAGGGGAACCTTTCCCTTTACCTATATAAAATCACTGTTTACGATGGAATGAGAGGTGGGTTTCACATATTTTTACCACCCGTTCGCTGTGCATGCACATGCTTACTTCATACGTGCAACTTCCACACATGTGCCCGGCCTTCTGCACATGCGTTTTGCTCGTGCCTGTGCCTTCCGTGCATGCGCCCGGCCTAGAAAATGTGGCTAAATAGGATGGCATAGCACAGGGCGGGTGGGCAGGCTCACCCATGATCTCCGCTACCGGTTTGCCCGAACTGGTCCGAACTAGCTGAATACCACCACTGGGTAGAATCCCCTTGATGGTGGCAAAACTAGAAGGGAGCCATTATCTGTTACTAGCTTGTAAAGGTTAAGGAGCACTAGATAAACCAGCATGCCTGTATTTGCCCACATTACATCAAACGTCACATTTTTCAGCTGAGGCAGTTTGCACATGCAGCCATCCGTCACCAAATTGTGAGTAATCGAACAGCAACTTAATTAGTGATGCATCATGCATGTGAGGCAGCCCATCAGTGCCAAAGAAGAAATTTCTTCCCAAACTTCCTGAGGTAAATCCTAGAGACACAAAACCAGACATACACATATCAGTTAATTAAAACCTGGCTTGACATGTACTTTTCTAAATTTCTTCATATGGAAATACAGAACCTCCTTGGAAAGAACGTAAGAACAATTTCCCTGAATGGAGGCTTTGTTCTCGTCTCTTGAAGGTTTCTCCAAAGGTTGCCATATAGAGGAGTCCTGCTTTAAAGAGTCTTCTGAGGTCAAACTGAATACAGGTAGTCCTTGACAATTGAGCCCAAAATTTCTGTTGCTAAGTGAGACAATTGTTAAATGAATTTTGCCTCATTTTACAACCTTTCTTGCCACAGTGGTTGTGAATTACTGAAGTTGTTAAGTTAGAAACATGGTTGTTAGGTGAATTTGACTTCCTTATTGATTTTGCTTGATTGCATATTTATGACATAAATATGTATCAGTTACCAAGCATCTGAATTTTGATCACATGAGTATGGGGATGCTGCAATGATCCTACGTGTAAAATGGTCATAAGTTACTTTTTTTTAGTACTGTTGTAACTTCAAACTGTCACTAAATGAAATATTGTAAGTCGAGGCTACCAGTGTGCAGGAGGTCTCTGTTTGGGATCTTCCATAATTTAGTGGGGGGGGGGCAGAGTTCCTTGATGAAAATGATTTCTTCCTTCCAGAAATTTCTATTTGTTGCATGCAATAAAATGCACCCATAGGTAGACCAACTAATGTCCGTAGTCACCAAAAAATAAACTCCAGTTGCCTTTTGAAAAAAAAAACAGCTTTGGGACAACACACAAAACATGTAATATAAAACACCAGAGCAGTGAATTGTTTTAAAAACACACAGATGAATAAAATCATGATAAAATTAAATTATTCATGAGCAATTACTAGAGCGACTATGGCTGGCTAACTAGATGTAGATGTAGATCTATCCTTAACAATCATCCTTATTTATAAGAAAGCTGCTGAGTATCATAGACATAAAGTAAGTGAGTGGTTGTTGCCGATGACTTTGGGGTGAAAAGAGGATATTCCCCACCAGTGGTGAAATATGCATTTTTTTACTACCGGTTCTGTGGGCGTGGCTTGGTGGGCGTGGCTTGGTGGGCATGGCAGGGGAAGAATACTGCAAAATCCCCAAACAAAATGTTGAAGAATCTTCCATATAACTACAAAGGTTGTAGGTACTGGATGAGTCCCGATAATGATGAACCCAGTCATACACTGTTCCGTGATGGTCAAATAACATGCCAAATGTTGAAGATTTCTACCATCCTTGGCAGGTGGACACCCTTCCTAGTGAACCCTTAGCCGTGATCTCTGAATGTCTCAGAGGTACTCTTGGAAATAGTGAGAACGCTGAAGCTGGACATTTTTCTTTGTACCATTTGAACTCACCAGATCAAATTAAAACCAATAACATCTGGGGAAGGGGAAGGAAACCCGAATGAGTGGACTTCAGTTCCCATCAGCATCAGCTCCGCAACGGATGACAAAGCATTGCAGAAGTTCTGTAGTCCAAAACTTCTTAAGAGCTCCAAGTTGTCTCATAGGTAGGAGGTGCAGGTCATGTGTATATTAGCAGCTGCAGGAACTATATTAGGATTTTCAGGATTTAAGGATGAGGATGATTCCCGCCCACCCTCCCCCCAGCTTTGCTCATTATAGCCCTTTATGTGTGAAATGTTATTGCATAGCTCTGCCTCTAGATGGTATGAAACTTTTCCGACTATAGGGTCAAAGGCATTTTCTGTTCCTGTTTCAGCAGAGGTTTCCTGGCTGTGGTGTCTTCAGAAGGCTTTCACGATGCTGGTGAAGCTAGCAGAGAAGGAGGCTTCTGTGGGCATGTCTTCGTGGGCATGGTGTGGCTTGGTGGGAGTGGCTTGGTGGGCATGGCAGGGGAAGGATACTACAAAATCCCCATTCCCACCCCACTCCAGGGGAAGGATACTGCAAAATCCCCATTCCCTCCCTACTCCTGGGGGAAGGATATTGCAAAATCTCCATTCCCACCCCACTCTGGGGCCAGCCAGAGGTGGTATTTGCCAATTCTCCAAACTGCTCAAAATTTCCGCTACCTGTTCTCCAGAACCTGTCAGAACCTGCTGGATTTCACCCCTGGAAGGAGGTGATGCTAAATTACAGGTTACTCTTGAGAACAAGAGACCAGTATCTACTAATAGTTTACAGATACCGTTGAAAGAAAGAAAGAAAAAAAGCTTTTGCCAATGTGTGTCTTCATGAAGAAGGAAATGAATGAATGAGTTGACCCATTCTCCAAACATTACCCCAAAGAATCCTTGGTGTCATGGATGTAGCCAACACGATGTTTCTGTCAAGGGTTATGACTTTTCCTACCGTAGGTATTACGGTAATACTCTATTGCTTGAGGAAGGGATGAAGCAATTTGCTGGCTCATCTGAGTGTGAAAGCCAACACAGCTTGGCTCTGATGTCCTATGAGCTGTTAATCTTGAGATCTGGCAGGAGCTATTAGAAGATCTGAAGATATGGGGTAAGGCTAGGGCTAACCCTGGTGTGCTCATTCAGTTAAAATGGTGGGCTCTCCAGAACAATTTTCTGTGTCATAGAGAGTCATAGCTATGCAGATAGTGTTGGCATCAGGTGAATAGCTCTGGGATATACCTGGCAAGTATCCTATCTTGATCTGCCTTGGGCAACTTTCATCTTTATTACTGCCACTCCTCAACGGATATGACTTTTACACATATCCTGGGAGGTGAACAGCAAGCCTCTACATGGATGGCAGGGAAAAAATGCAGTCCAGGCAAAATTCCCAAATTTTAAATGATCAGAATAATTTCCTCAGGGCCTTCAACTCAAAAAAATATCCATAAGATTTATTGGAATGTAACGCTGAAGTTTCTGCGAATAGTAGAAGCTGCATAAGATGTATAGTGATACCTTGGTATTCAATGGTTTTGAAACTCATCAAATTTGGTATTCAATGCATTCTGATGCAAAATTGTTGTCCCGGTACTCACCGTTTGTTTGGTACACAATGCACAAGCTAGAATTTGTTGGGTACCTTGTGACTCACTACATTTCTTATGGGAAATAATTGTTTGGTACTCATCATTTTTGGTACTCATTACACATCCCAGAACCAATTAACCATGAGAAGTAAGGTATCCCTGTCTATGCAACAACTAGCCTCAAGTATTTTCTGCATTTTAAGTGTGATTTGATTGCTTTATTGCTTGTGTTCCACCCTGAAAACTATTGATATAGGAGCAACTATAAATATTTAATTATTAAGAATTGGTAAACCTTATATTTAATGGGAACAATTCTTTTTAGTTTTTATTTTATTAGAATATTTAAAAAGAGAGAAACATACATACCACATATTAAATCTTCAAATATCATTCTTTTCATTTCAGGAATTGGGGAAAAAAAGTCCCAAACTACATTATTTTTGTACAAGTTAATCTTTAAATGATCTTTTTCTGCTTTATACAAGCAGTGCATTATGAAAGCGATAACTCCAGGTTTTGGCAGCCTCTGATTAATACCATTCACAGCCAAGAACATTTCCCATTTTCCAAAATGCTGCATTTCCAACGTCGTTCTGGAATTGGATGGCCTAGATATTTGATGAAATAAACAAACGGGGACAGAGTGACAGAAAGCTTGAGGCTTGCAGATGTTCTAAAGATGATGTCCAGCCAAGACATTTTTGGTTAAAGTGAAGCCCCAAAGCCATTCTTCTGCTCCATCTCAGGCTCCAAAAAACTTGCTCCAACTTTCAGTATGCCACCCCTGAAGTAGATGCCTCCCATTCTGGTGCATGGCAATATTGATCCCTATGTTTAATATTTGTATAGTTTTTCACTTCAAAGTACAATATTGTTTTAAATGGCATGTAGCTAATTTTTTACCCATCTATTAGCTGACATCCAATTCTCTGTTCAATAATTTGTAGTTTAGTGGTAAGGAGCAGGAGCAGACATGGATTTCAGCAGTTGAAAGTTTGACCAGTTCTGGAGAACCGGTAGCGGAAATTTTGAGTAGTTCGGAGAACCAGTAAATACCACCTCTGACTGCCCCCACCCCCATCTATTTTCTGCCTCTCAACTCCCAGCTGATCGGGAGGAAATGGGGATTTTGCAGTAACCTTCCCCTGGAGTGGGATGGAAAGGGGGATTTTACAGTATCCTTCCTCTGCCATACCCACCATGACACGCCCACCAAGCCACACCCACAGAACCGGTAGTAAACATTTATGAAACCCAACACTGAGTAGGAGGAAAGGTTTTTTTCCACGAGGAAGCCCTGAAGAGACATTGGACATGGCACACTGATGTGATGCAGTAAGCACTTACCTGTATCTTTGGCCCAGCAACTATTTCAAGGGGATGCAGTGACACGCTATAAATTTTCTCAGCAAATTGACTTTATGCAAGCTGATTTATTGTTTATTATTATTATTATTGCAATAATGTGCAAAATAATGTGGCTGAGCAGGACCAGGTTGCTGGGATTTGACTGCTGGCTCACAAACTGTTTTTTAAAATATAATTTTTATTGAAAACAAATCTGAGATAAAAGATAAACATGAAATAATATAAAGTGAGATTACAGAAAAGAAGAAAGTAGAGTGAAGTGAAAAAGTAAGAAATGTGGGAAAATAAAAACAAACAGAAAAAAGAAAAGATCTATAAAGAAATGACTCCCAATGTCTTTACAGCAATTACAAACAAACTTACCTTCTCGCCTACCTCACTAAAGTTACATCATTACTGTCACACCTCTGTTGCGTGTCTGCGATGAAGTGGGATAATAACGTACCAACAGCTCTCGTTTGCTTCAGCAGTTTAATTTACTCCTCTCAAACAGCTCCGTCAACAGCAAATGGAACATATGCGGAAAGCACAAAGTCGGCGTTGGGAGCGGCTGCTTCCCAACGCCTTTTAAATATTCGCGCTGCTTTAATACACGCCCTTCCGGGTTCAGCGCTTGTAGCGCATGCGCGAAACGTTTCTCCCATCTCGGCAGCGACTGAAGGGCGTCAGAGGGATCTCCTACCTATGCCGGCCGCTGCGTGACCGACCGCCTAGGATTAATAAGCACCCCCATCACCGGTATAAGCGTGAAACCCAACCACCCCCTTCACAAGCCCCTCGAGGTTGCAGGTTGTCAGCCAGGGTTCATTGGTGCCGCTACAGACCACGGTGTCGAGGGGTCTCGACAGGCGGCTCCCCCTACCAAGGCTGCTCCTGAAAGATAGAAATGGATATGTTAACAACAACGGATTATGGTGTGAGACACATACCCCAGGGACCAGGTTTCTGTGGATAGTGTTTATGGAACTGCTTCAGCAGTCGGTTGGCCTGTATGTCTCTAGCCGCCACCCAGGATGCCTCCTCGAAAGGGTATCCTTTCCATTTAAGTAGATATTGTACTTTACCCCTACGGATTCGTGAATCTAACACCTCTTCTATTTCGTAGTGATTTCCTTCCACAGGACCAGGCCTATCTAGTTGTTCTCTAACACTGTCCACTGGTTTCAACAGACTACTATGAAACACAGGATGAACCTTACCTAATAATGGTGGTAGTTTTAACTCCACCGTCACGGGATTAATTACTCACACAACAGGGAATGGTCCCATGTATTTGGGTCCTAGCTTACGGCTAGGCGTTCGCAATTTCAAGTATTTCGTAGAGAGATAGACCCGATCTCCTATAGCAAATGGTTTATGGTCCGCCCTTTTTTTATCTGATTGGTGTTTATATGCATCAGTTGCTTTATCTAAAGCCTCTTTTATCTGTGGCCACTGTTTTCCATACGTGTAGCCCATACGTCAGGGGATGAGTGGTCCTGATTGTGTATGTCTAGTTCAGGGATGGCAGAGAATTCTTTTCCTGACACAACCTGAAAGGGGGTAACCCCTGTACTACTATGAACAGCATTATTGTACGCTATTTCAGCAAATGGGAGTAGGTCCGACCAATCGGACTGTTGGTATGATACGTAACAGCGTAGGTACCGCTCTACCATGGCATTAGCCCTCTCAGCAGCCCCATTAGTACTGGGATGAAATCCTGAACTCAGCCCCTGTGAGGAACCTATCATCTTTATGAAATCTTGCCAAAACTTTGCGGTAAATTGAACACCCCTGTCGGAAATAATACGTTGAGGCGCTCCATGCAAACACTATATATGCCAAACGAAGAGTTTCGCCAATCTCCGAGCTGATGGTAGTCCACGGCATGGAATGAAATGGGCCTGCTTGGAGAAGAGGTCAATCACAGTCCATATCACAGTATTACCATTACTTTCTGGGAGGTCTACAATAAAATCCATGCCGATCTCATCCCAGGGTTGTGTAGGTTCTGCTACAGTTTGTAGAAGGCCGAGGGGTTTTCCCGGCCGAGGTTTCGCCATGGCACATGTTTTACAACTCTTCACATATTGTTCAATCTCCTTTCTCATGCGCGGCCACCAAAATTGCCTTCGCACTAAGTGTAACATCTTCAAGAAGCCAAAGTGACCGGCCGTTTTGGTATCGTGACACCGGCGTAGGACTAACTGTCGTAACGACTCGGGCATGTATAATTTGTCCCCTACCCAGGCAAAGCCATTCCGATATGTTACTAATGTTCCATGCTCCAATAGCCACGCATCAGTAGCCAATGCTCGTTGTAGGTCATCCTTCCACGTGGAGGTCGGTTCAGTGTGAGACGTTCGGCCCACCTGTTGCTTTCCTGGTAGCATTGCTTGTACCACTTCCTCCCGTTTACTGGCAAATTGCGGCAATCGTGAGAGCGCATCCGCCAAAAAGTTTTTTCCTCCCGGAACGTATTTCAATTCAAAATTGAAACGTTGGAAATATTGTGCCCATCGTACCTGTTTAGGTGATAGTCGCCTAGGGTTTTGAAGGGCTTTTAAATTTTTGTGGTCTATCCAAACCTCAAACCGGACACCACTGCCTTCCAGCAGGTGTCGCCACGTCAGCAAGGCCCAGCGTACCGCAAAGGCCTCTTTCTCCCATATAGCCCAGCGTCTCTCAGTGACAGTGAATTTGCGAGACGTGTAAGCGCATGGATGCAGGTCTCCATCAGGGGTTCTTTGTAACAATACCGCACCCACAGCGACATCGCTAGCATCTGCTTGCACAATAAACGGTAATGTTGGGTCGGGATGTCGTAATATAGGGGCTTGAGAGAACATGATTTTCAATCCATCGAATGCCTTCTGACACTCCGGAGTCCAGAGCAATACCTGGCCTGGCCTTACCCTTACACCCAATGACTTTGTATGTAACAGTTCGGTTAGTGGGAGGGCTATATGGGCAAACGCAGGAATAAACTGTCGGTAGAAGTTAGCGAAACCGAGAAAACTCTGTAATTGTCTTTGTGTCGTAGGCGCCTGCCATTCCAGCACTGCATTTACTTTCTTCGGGTCCATTTCTACCCCAGCCCCAGAGATGCGATATCCCAAGTAATCCAACTCTGTGCAGTGGAACTCGCACTTTGATAATTTTACGAAAAGCTTGGCCCGAAGTAACTTGGACAATACTTGTCTCACCAGGGCTATGTGTTCATCCATTGTTTTGGTATAAATTAGGATATCATCCAGATAAACGAGAACGCCCCTATATAGATGCTCATGTAATACCTCGTTTATCACCTGCATAAACACAGCCGGGGCACCCTGTAGGCCGAATGGCATTACTCGGAACTTATAACTTCCTAACGGGCAATTGAAGGTGGTTTTCCACTCATCGCCCGGCTTTATCTGTACCCGATAATAGGCTTCTCGTAAATCTAGCTTCGTGAACACCCTCCCAGTCGACAAGGTGGCCAGTAAATCCTTCATTAAAGGTAAGGGGTACAAATGTTCGACGCACACAGCGTTTAATTCCCGGAAGTCTACACACAAACGCAAACCCCCATCCTTCTTCTCTCGAAACAACACAGGAGCGGCCATATGTGACCGGCTTGGTTGGATGAAGCCCCTTGCCAGGTTTTTATCGATGTAGCACCTAAGCTCCTCTAACCCTGCTTTAGTCATGGCGTACATTCATGGCTTGGGTAATTTAACACCTGGTTTTAATTCTATGGCACAATCAGTAGCTCTATGAGGGGGTAAAACCTCGCATTCCTCTTCATTGAACACAGCCGCTAGATCCTTATATATGTCAGGATATCCTGTTTGAAGGGAAGCATCTACGCCCTCACACTGTATCCCAATTTGGTCTACTTGCTTTTCTGGCTCTGGTTCTGGGCCAATGCCTAATCTAAGCCTTCGAAAGCCCCCCTCCCACCATATCTTAGGCCTCCATTTATCTAACCATGCCAAACCTAATATGACAGGTTCTACCATGGTATCCACTACTATAAATCGGATGTTCTCCCAATGTTCTCCTATTTCCAACCGCACTAGCTCGGTCACTTGTGTTGCTGGTTTACCACCCAAAAGAGAACCATCCATCTGTTCAAATCTAATAGAGGTTTGTAATTTCAATGTTCGTAATCCCAGTTCCCTAGCAACTGCTTCTCGGATAAGACACCGGGTGCAACCCGAATCTATTAAAGCGTTTTGTTGTATTACCCTTAGGGTCTGGGGATGTCGTAGCGCAATGGGAATCACAAAGGGGCGGATCGGGTCACTCACCATAGGGTCTACCGGAGCGTCATCTCCGCTGCTTTCTGAAGCTGCCTGCCCCACCTCGTGACCAGAAGGCGTCTCAGGATCTGCTCGAGGACCACGAGACGCCGTCGGTGTCATTGTTCTGGACCAGTCTGATGAGGACCGGACTCTCTCACGTCCCCTGCCAGCGGATGGTGGAGCCTGGGATGTGGCAGACGGTACAGGCGGCGCGGGACAATCAGCTGCTCGATGTCCCAACTGGTTGCACCTGAAACAATGGATCATCCCTCTCCCGACCGGTGCCAGGGAACGAGGTGGGGATGAACTCACCCCTCGTGGGTTCACAGGTTTATCCATGCTACGCCGTGGAGGGAGTGGATACCTAGCCACTCCCCGTGTGCGGAATTCTCTCAAGCCAACGTCCAGATCCACAGCGGCACTAAACCAATCGGATAGCTTTGGTGGTAAGCCTCGGTAAACACAGGCCTGTCTTAGCTCTCTATCCAGTCCCATCCGAAACTGGTGCACTAAAAGCTGTTCAGGCCAAGCTCGTAAACGACCGGCTACGGTACGGAAGTCCTTCACATATTGTCTAGCAGGCTGACCCCCCTGCTTCAGGGCTACCAGTTCTCCTTCCAATAGTTGTGTTCTTGACTGGTCTTCGAACCGGGTTCGTAACGCCTCCAGAAACAGCCCTACGTTCGCCAATTCTTTCGCATGATCGCTGTGGAGATCAGCGACCCAATCTGCTGCTTCACCCGTTAGGACAGTAGTAATAGCAACCACGATAGCCCACTGTGATGGGTAAAGGTGGCCGTAAAGGTCCAGATAACTCAGGATTTGACTCAGGAATAACAACACCCTGTCCGCACTACCATCAAAAGTTGCCTGTATAGGGGGCGGGCCCCAGAGTTGCTGCTGCTGTTGATCCAGCCCAGGCACCCACAGGGGAGGTGGCCCTGCCAGCCGAGCATCCTGAGCGACCCCCAACCCCCCTGTCGGTGGCCCAGCACGATCACATAGCCCTGAGGGGCCCACAGGGTGTGGTGGCCCCTGCCGGCGTGGGGCTGTCCGGTCTACCCCACGCGAGGCCTCCCCCAAAGATAACGAGGCCGAACCAGCAGGAGGGGGGTCCCGTCTTCCAGACCTATATACCCCCTTCTCAATGCGTAGCTTCAGGCTGGCTAGATGAAAACGAGGCTCGGTAGTGCTCCGGGTTTCCCCCAGCCCCTGCCAGGCATCCTGCCCCGGCGCCCATGGCTGCCAGGACGAGGCGTCCCTGAAGCTTGCTTCTCCAAACTTCTCCCGCAGCACTTCCAAAGTGGAGGCCCCCACTCCCGTAGAATAAGTCCAATCACATTCCTCCTCCTCCATCCAGCGTCTCTCTCGCCACCCCTGGAATGATGGTCCACTTGACTGGGGTGTTAACTGCCTAGTTCCGGTGAGAGCGGGGCTCTGCCACCATTCTCCCCGGACGGACTTTCCTTCACTAGAACCAGCCAGTCCTGCTTCTGTAGATATGCTCTCTTGCAGTTGTGGTAACTTCTCCTTGGGGTGCACCGCCGGCAGCTCCGACTCCCCTGCAGTCTGGACTGCCTCCACCACGGTAATCCAATACCGCTTCCTCCTCCAGCCCCGGTGCACCGGCCACCGTACCTTCTGCCATACCTGACACGGTACTAGCCAGTCAAACCGGGATATCAAAAACGCCGACTTTCTGTCACACCTCTGTTGCGTGTCTGCGATGAAGTGGGATAATAACGTACCAACAGCTCTCGTTTGCTTTAGCAGTTTAATTTACTCCTCTCAAACAGCTCCGTCAACAGCAAATGGAACATATGCGGAAAGCACAAAGTCGGCGTTGGGAGCGGCTGCTTCCCAACGCCTTTTAAATATTCGCGCTGCTTTAATACACGCCCTTCCGGGTTCAGCGCTTGTAGCGCATGCGCGAAACGTTTCTCCCATCTCGGCAGCGACTGAAGGGCATCAGAGGGATCTCCTACCTATGCCGGCCGCTGCGTGACTGACCGCCTAGGATTAATAAGCACCCCCATCACCGGTGTAAGTGTGAAACCCAACCACCCCCTTCACAAGCCCCTCGAGGTTGCAGGTTGTCAGCCAGGGTTCATTGGTGCCGCTACAGACCACGGTGTCGAGGGGTCTCGACAATTACTCTCTTCTTCCCATAATCAACCTCTTTTAATCAGCAAATCCATAAATCACCAGTTTGCTGTTTTCCATTTTCAGCAGAAGTTCATAAGAGGTTTCCGGTCTTTAATAAAAGTGCTTATCTTATCCTTGATCAAACAGATCAATTTTGCCATTTCCGCGCATTCCATCATCTTTACAATCTATTCATCGGTTGTGGCTATTTCAATATTTTTCCATCTTTGTGCCACAAACTTCATTAGTTGTAAAGGTAATCTTGGAGTTCAGCTGAATATTTTTCTTAAGGTTCAGCCTGTTTCCTCTAGTCCAATCCAAAAAAAATAATAAATTCTAATCACTTCCCTTTCCTGCCTGTTACAGTTTAAGTTAAAACTCACATACCTGTAACTTCTAGGAGATAGGCCTGAATGCAGCCCTTTGAGTGATTTTTATGGACATTTCCTCATTAATTCTTAACTAATATTTCCATGAAAACTGGGAAGGGTGGGCTTGTTAACTTAATTTGGAGCAGATGATGGAAAGACTGTTCTCCTGGTTTTGGTCTTCACTGCAGAATAAAAGCTTGGCTAAAGTCAATCAGAAGGCAGTTACTGTATTCAAGCAGCAGAACAAACCTCAAGGAAGGCATGTAGAATACAAGCGCCCATTCGGAACTGCAGGGCTTTCCTAGGAATGAGAAAAATCTGGTTTCTGAGTTTGCTTCATGGAGCAGGAGCTTGGCCTAGATCAGGGGTATGAAACTCAAGGCCCGCGGGCTGGATCCGGCCCATGGGGTGCTTAGATCTGGCCCACGTGGCCGCCCTGGAAACAGTGAAGGACTGGCCCATGGTACCTCTGACATCTCGATGGCACTTGTGCCAGCTCAACGGCACTCACACCCCTCCCGAGCTCTGTTTTCGCTGGCAGAGCACTGCAGGAGGCTGTCAAGCCAGAGCCTGGGAGGTGTGCCTCCGACACGAGTGATGTCAAACTGGCCACACCCACCCCAGCCACACCCACCTGCCCCCCCCCCAAAGGTCAAACAGAATCCTGATGTGAAATTGCTCAATGAAATCGAGTTTAATACCCCTGGCCTAGATGGTGAGAATTGAAGCTGCTGACTCTGTGGTACAAGGATTTGACTGCTTGCATTGAAAGAGTTTTTAAAAAAGAGAGAGAAGAACCTAAAAGAATGTTAGAAGAAATATCCTTCTGGGTTCAGCTCCAAGTGGGGAAAAAGACACTGGAAACATGGAGACTGCTTGGAAAGATGGTTTAATGGTGGGCAGAATCACATGGTTCGAGTTCCTGAGCAGAAAAAGGGGTCCAGATGCTGCAAGTCCCTGGGTTTTTATGCCCTCTCTGGGTTTCAAACTTCCTGGGGCACAGGAAGAGTATTGTGATTGGTTGTCAGACTCCCAGGGGGTGGGGGTCTTAGCTAGCCTTGCTGGCTGATGTAATCTTCCCAGGTGCCATGTGGTGAGTTTCTGTTGCTAGATGGGTCCTATTGTGTTAGTTTCTGTTGCTAGATGGGTCCTATTGTGTTACAGATGATAATCCATTGACAAAGATGGGAGGGAATTGAGTTTCTGCCTCTGGCCCATTGACAAAGGGTGGGGGGGCAGGAAGGTGGGAGCTGCTTCGCCTTTAAAACATGTTTCTCCATTTCTCAACCAGGGAAATATAATATTCTGCCTTTTTAGTATTTCCTAAAATATTTAATTCTTCTAGGAAAGGGGTGGGTGCAAACTTCCTACAAGAATAAAGAAAATTGGAAGGTAATAGTATAGTGCCCATTCATTCTGCAGGCCATTAAGGGTTATTGGAAAACATCAAACATTTGTTCTTCCAAATTGTGATGAGCAGAATGAATAGCTAGGTTTCTTAGTTGGATGGAATTTGAAAACAGGACACCTATTCTAGCACTTGGATCAATCAACCAGGAGAGATTTTTACGGAATTACAAGCATTTAACAAATTCATGTTCATTTTCCATTCAGAAAGAAACTCTAGCTCATTTGTTGCCATGCCTGAGGTAAAGTCTCTAAGGAGCTTCTATCATGTTTTTATTGTTATGGCCCTTTAGTCGAGTTATTCCATTTTGTTTCATGCTTTTAACAATGTTGTAAGCTGCCCAGGGTTTATTGGAGTGATGGCTGTAATAAATGTAATACGTTTTGTTTTGTTTTTTAAAAAGATCTCGATTTTGATTATGCTGTCACTATTTTCATCTTAGGAAAACAATGTCTGTTACTTCTTTCCCTCACCTCTGCAAAAAAATAAATTATATGCTGTTGGAAGAAAGTTTGCTATGTGGCAAATATTTGATAGTTATGGACGTTAATCCCATTTATTATATCACAAAAATAAATGCCTGTTGTTCTAATCACTAGATTTCTTAAAGGTTTCACTTTGCTTGTATTCTCAAGTATTCCTATTCTGTTCCTTGAGCAATTTAAATTTTTCATTGGATTTATTTTGCATCTTTTGTGTCCTCTTGTCCATATGCAGTCAGCCATAATTTCAGTGAATTTCTAAGCATTTGTATTGCATTTTTACAACTTTTACATTGATGGTTAGATTAATTAACTTAAATTATTTTCTGTGATGGCCAAATGGAAAAGAGGAGGAGGAGGGAAGCGTTCTGTTTAAAACTGCACATGTCTCAGCAGGTGGCAGTAGCTGTCTGTCTGGGTTGGAAGCTAAGCATAGTCAGCCCTGGTTGCTATTTAGATGGGAAACTACCAGGGAATCCCAGGACTCTAGGCTAAAGTGAAACTCAAAAAACATTCCAGAAGAAACTAATGGCAAATCGCTTCCACAATGGTATAAAACTATGTAAGTAACAAATGTGGACCTATTCCTCAGGTTCCCAAGAACTGACCTCCACTTGAAGGTGGAGGTTTCTTAACAAGCAAGATAGACAGCAAACTTGCAATTCCCTTAAAAAAAAGTGGGGGAAACAGTAGGGTATCAATTCATCAAGGACATTCTATTCAAAGCATTGGGGCAGGTGGACTGTTGAAGCCTTTATTATGACTTTCCTTGGCATTTTTCTGCTTGCTGTTCTGAGTTTCTCAGATTAACGCCTTGCAAAGCTCAGAAATCCCTTCTCCCCAAATATATGTATGCGTCCCTGATTGACCTGAATGATATAACTTAGTAAGCATTCCATTGTGATGGTTTTTATTCCCGAGGGGAAGCAGAAATTAATTCAAAACTGGGAAAACGTTCAGGAAGGAGAGTTTGATTCTGTTATTATTGAGGTTGGTCACACAGTCAGCCAGATATTTAGATTGGATTTGGCATTTTTATCCATCTGTTGAGTCATCCTCAAGGACCTGGGATAAGCAGATATTATTGTTTTATAGTGTTAAAGGTATAATTGCAGGATATGAACTGTTCCAAGTAAGGGCAGCTTTTGCAATTGAGAGCATTTTGCCAATGCTGATGACATTAAAGCTTCCTTTTTCCACTATGTATTCAAAATGGACAGTGAATAATTATCTATCATCTATCTATCTATCTATCTATCTATCTATCTATCTATCTATCTATCTCTATCCATCCCTCCCTCCATCCCTCATTCCCTCTATCCATCTCTCTCTCTCTCTCCATCCGTCCCTCCCTCCCTCCATCCATCCATCCATCCATCCATCCATCCATCCATCTATCTATCTATCTATCTATCTATCTATCTATCTATCCATCTATCTATGGGTGCAAGTATATATGCATGTATATAACGTGTGTATGTGTGTTATGTAAGTGTTTGGGTAGATATATACTTTCTCTTGAGAGCAGGCAATAGAATTTCATTTTTAATGTGGGCCAGTGCGCTCACAGTAAAAAAAATGACAATAAAGTTATCTTATCTAAAGCTGGGCTCCAATTATTTTGGGATCACACTCAAGGCACTTATTGTTATTGGTACTATCTTTACTTTCTTTTGCCACAGTTGTTCCTCTTCTATTTGCAGGATTTTACCTTTCTGATTTTCTCCTATTCTTTCTCTTCTCTTCTCTTCTGCTGCATCCAGATATCACATGTCCCCAAGCCACATTTTTTTAACCAACAATTGTTGAGGTATTGTGTGGCATTATTATTTATTATTTTAAAATTAATGTTTATTTTTTATTATTTACTAATTGTTTGTTATCTATTGATGTTTGCTGAAAATTATAAAGTTTATTAGGTTTCTGTTTCATAAACAAGCCTTCTAGCTTGCATACCCTAGAATGGTGTTCCTCTGATTTTTCAGCCAGATTCACTTAACAACCACAGTGATTCACTTAACAACTGTGGCAAGAAAGGTTGTAAAATGGGGCAAAATTCACTTAACAAATATTTCACTTAACAACAGAAATTTGGAGCTCAATTGTGGTCATAAATCAAGGACTACCTGTAGACTGTTTGAAGGAGAAATAATTATCAGTTTAAAACTTTATGGAAAATGCACTCTCAGGGTTTGTGTGTGTGTGTTTGTGTGTGTGAACTTCTACTTTTAAGTTAGTTTTGGCAGCTTCAGTTGACTCTAGAGCAGTGGTCACCAACTGGTGATCCGCGAGAAAATTTTGGTTGTCCGCAGAAAAAATATTTGCATTTTTTATATTGCACTGAATACTATTTATCTTTTTAAAAAAATCATATTAGTGGTCCGCGGGATTTAAAATTATGAATTTAGTGGTCCCTGAGGTCCGAAAGATTGGCAACCCCTGCTCTAGAGTCTAGAGAAAAGCTCTTCATTTAATTTGAATCTACTCAACTTCATGGCAACTTATATGCCTATGTCAAATGTAGACATAGATCAATGCAAAATTATTTTTTCACTTTGATGATTAGAATCCTTTCACTTCAAATAGCATGAATGGTAGCTTCCATCTCTTTACACACTCTCTTCTCCACTATGCATGTGGATATTGAGAAAATCACTTTCTCTTTTGAACCAATGAATGTTATTGTCATGAATGAGACATGCAATCTGTCCCCAAGGTAATTTTTCAAGAGGCAACCGGACTTCCTTTGTTTTTGCTTGAAGTCATTTCACTTCTCATCCAAGAAGATTCTTCAGTTCATGCAAACTCTTTCCTTCAGCTTCACCATCACACCTCTTCTTGGGGTTTATTAGCAACAGAGTTGAACCCAATCTGATATTTCATTAATGTCACTTTTTTGCCAAAGTGAAGTCCATTTCCTTCTTCTTATTTTCCTACCAGGACCTTTATCGGGTGCCAGTCTACACAGCAGGAGTGGTGCTTTTTTGCCAACTCTTTAGTCTTTCTGTAAGTGAATGGCTGCTTCTCATTGTAAACACCAGCAGGTAATACTCATTGAGATCATTCTATTTCCCATTAGAATTTGTGTAAATGAAGTCCAACTAAATCACTGGAACATCTCGATTTGTTTGTGTATGGGTATTAATTACATGATGTCATTCCCCTTTTAAGAAACTGATATAAGAATGAGTCATGGAGTAAATTTGCCAAAATATGCTACTTGCCGGTATTAAAAGATGCTTTAAGACACACGCATCAGAACATGTGCTATGTTTAGTCACATGGCCAGGGAACAGATGTGGAAACAATGCAATTGACAGGGAGAATTGTGAAATGTGCACCTCTGTGAATATATACAGATGCATGGGGCCTTTTACTATTGTTGGTGAACATTGCATATTTTTCCTCATGATATGGGTTAGGGGTAGGGGTTGGTTTAGAAATGCAGATCTCTTCAAGTTTACTCATTTGTGTTTTCAATTATCAGCATATATTGGGGAGACGAATGTCCCCCCCAAATATAAATAAATAAACTGCATTTTGCTAAGTTTATCAGTTAGATTTATAGAATAGAAACAGTGTCATATTTCACATTACTAGTCCTAAAGGTACTTCCTATGAAATAAGCTAACTTTCAAGCAAGTGCACTTAGGATTATGAAGGACTATCCAGCAAATGATACTTACATCATTCGATCCACTGTATAATTTATGCTACCAATTGGAAGTATGCATACACAATATTAAGGTATCCAAGACCTGATTCATAGCCTTTAGAAACCAGCAAGACTCCCATCGAAGAGCCTTGGTGGCGCAGCAGACTAAAGAACTGTTAAGTAACACCAGCTGCCTGCAATTACTGCAAGTTCAAATCTCACCAGACTCAAGGTTGACTCAGCCTTCCATCCTTTCGAGGTAGGTAAAATGAGGACCCGGTTTGTGGGGGCAATAAGCTGACTTTGTATAAAAAGGAACAACGCGGGGGGGGGGGCAAAAGCCCTACTAAGCAGGTATATACAAAAGTATGAAGGCTATTGCTTAACGCATTGTAAGCCGCCCTGAGTCTCCGAAAAAGGGTGGCATATAAATCGAACCAATAAATATATGTAAAAATGCAAAATAGAAGACCAGAGGATTTACAAAGGTGAAATGCTTCAAAGACAGAAGGATTTCACAACACATTTACAGAGCTGGATTGCACTCTTTTGCATTTACTTCTTTCAATATATGCCACCTTTCAGGTAGATATCCCTCTGTTCATTGCAATTCATCTGTTCAGTAATTAGGAATGCTAAAAAGCATGAGGTGAATGGATTCAAAGAACACCTGGCTTCAACAGTAAAATTTCAGGATCAACTGCATGGAGGCTCTTATCTGAATGCAACCAATCACAATTGGTACCTAGTAAACCCTGCACAATACCAGCATTTAAAGCATTTATATTATAATCTGAATGATTAATGATGCATCTTTCCACTCAATTATCATACCCAGTGAGATAATCATTCATGGAGAAATATTTGAATTTTGCTCAGGAGCTTGGCAGCCTCTTTCTGCCTATAAAATAAGCTGGAGTTTCAGCACCATGGACAGAGTCACAAATAATATACCATATATATATTTACCAAAAGAGAATTTTAAATATCTCTAGAAGTTTCTTATATTTTTTTTTTATATACCTTGAGTTCAATTTGTCATTTTTATTAAGGATTTGTGATATTATTAAAAATTCATGTTTGAGGCAGGGGGGTATTGGGGGTATTTAAACTAACATTCAGGCCTTAGAAATTAAAAGGTGTGCAAAATGCCATAGTCCCATGATGTATGAGACTAAAACAAAAACAAAAATCCACATAACTTCCTGCATTGGGGAAGAACATGGATGCAAGATCTTGACCGAGGCATAATTCATTTGAATGTTCTGAACTAGGCAAAATAATAGACAAGTTCAGGGAGCTATGCCCAACTACTAGAAGCATTACCAAAAGGATGTTCTTACCTGTGCATAAAAGCCAGTACCATTTCCCACTCATCTCTCAGAAGCAGTGTCATATGGCCTCTCCTTTCAAAATATTGAAAACAAGTGAAGTTCAAACCAGGTAACTGGTATGCGGAGAAGAGAAATGCCAGGTTGGGTTTTTCCTCCCCTTCTACTCTGACTTTCCTCTCCTTCAAACACTGTTTCAGCATTTCCAGGCTGTTGGAACTATTTCTAGTGGGAATATTGACCCTTTGAATGGAGTGAAAGCTCTGATCCACCTTCACTGCCCACCCCTCTTCTCTCCACCCAATCCCCCTTGGCACCATCATCTTTCAGTCATGTGCACTATGTGGGAGCTCTTTTGTCCAAGGATGATCCTTCTAAAGGAAAATATTTGTAGCTCAAGAGTTGAAATGAGGGGTGCTTGGTGCTCTCTGGGCTTGGTTGTGTTTCTTACAGATGTTTCACTACCCAAACTAGGTAACATCATCCATGCTAGTTTGGTAACGAAACATCTGCAAGAAAACAACCAAGCTCAGAGAGCACCAAGGATCCCTCGATGCTACTTCTGCACAGAGTTCTTGTTTGTTTGTTTTTTATTTCTACAGCCCTTGCTACGTCTTCTATCATGGCATACTGATCAACTTCAAAAAAAGTTTTCCAATGATTGTAAGTGAGGAGGACGAGCCCCTCACCTATCTCAGGAACCCTTTAACAGAGATATAACGCCAGCAGCAAGAAGGCCCCGCCGTGAAGTCACAACTGTAATTTGGTCTCATTGATCTGGTTCCTCTTTCCAAATCCCTATCCTGTGATGCAGCATCCAGATAGCTGCGTTTGTTAGGGCAGTAAGATGAGGGTGACATGCAGTGGGGAGTGGGGGGGAATAGTGATTATAGTTTTGAACTAGAACTGAGGAAACCATGTTTAAGTCAATATCCAGTCTGAGATGATGAGAAAACTGGGAAGAGAAGGTGCTATTTAAGCTGCCTGAAGGAAAAGTGGGGGTACTGTTGCTTCTTTATGGCTCTGGACTAGAAACTTAATCCGGTGAGTGTTTTACTAGTAGAAAATGGATGAAGATCAAACTATGACTGGACAATCATAGTCAGCAATGTATACTTTGTTGCAATTAATCAAGAATAGGGAAGACTAGGGAGCGTTGGATGGTGTAGAAACACGAAGGTGGATTTGAGAAGAGCCTTGGGAGTCTTCCACCATCCACCTTCCATGTTGCCGTGATCGTATCTGGCCATCAAGTGTAGGTGGTGCCTTCATTCCTGGATGTTGCTGTAACAGAGCGTTGTGACCTGGCAATAGCAGAGCTGTTTTCATCTCAACGATTGGATTGGCACAGATTGGTTAGAGGGGTTTCCAGGACAGGCATTAATAGTAATCCCGCTGGGGCCTGAGCCCAAGGGAACACTTTATAAAATCATTGTACTATTTAAAATTAGTATTGCTATGTATCATAGTGTTGAATGTGAGGCTTGCTCTACATTTTTATAAAGCATCCATTCTCTGGAAACTCCCGCCTGAGGCTATATAGGTGTCAAATTCAAGGCCCCAGGGCTGGATCTGGTCCGCGGGGTGCTTAGATCTGGCCCATGGTGCTGTGGCCCCGCCCTCTGAGCGTGTCCCATCGGAGGAAGAAAGCTCCAAGCATGAGGAAGAGGAGTCAGCCAGGCCTCCCTCTCCAGGCCCCTCCCCTCTGGCATCGTCTCAGATGCCGGCCGAGGGAGACGAGACAGCTGGTTCGGATCAGAGTGATGAAGAAACATCATTCCTGGACGCACGCCTCCAAAGGCGTGATAAACGTTTGCAGCAGTTTAGGAGGCGTGCTAGGGATTAGAACTGAGTCACTGGACCACACCCCAGAGACTATATAATAGAGGGTGGTGGTCAAGGATCCTTGTGACGAACAAAGCAAACTTTGGATAGTCACTAAAGCCTCGTCCGGAACTGCTGAGAGAAAGATTTAAAGTGTCGGACATTTGGACTCTTGAGTACTTCTCTTTCTGTTTTACTGTGAAAATAAAGTCACTTGGCAGACAGTGTGTCTATCGCTGCCAAGTGGGAGATAAGACCTGGGTGCGTTCCAAAGTGTTTCCTTAACCCTCGGCTGGCTGTGTTTGTGTGTGTGTGGGGACGGGGACAGATCACATGGGGCCACCCTGGAAACAGCAAAGGACTGGCCTGCAGTGCCTCTGTCAGAGAAACAGAGCTCAGGAGGGCCGGGTGTGGCTGTGCCAAGCTCTGTTTTTGATGGCAGAGCTCTCAGGCCACCATAGGCGCCCCCGACATGAGTGACATTGAGCTGGCCATGCCTACCCGGCCCCCTGAGGTCAAGCACAATCCTGATGTGTCCCTCAGTGAAATAGAGTTTGACACCCCTGCTGTATAGACTCGGCTCTTCAATGAACAGCCATTTGCATTTGTTGCCGAACAGTGCAATACAGTTCCAGATCATCTTGCAGATTTTGTGAAAAAATTGATTAATAAGCATAGGATAGCCAAGCATTAAGATGAATGGTTACCCATGCTGCAACCCATAGTCATCTTTGGACAAGATAGGCAGCACATAAATTTAATAAATAAATAATTTGGCCTATGTTGGCCCAACAGGAGCCTCATCCATTTTAGATGCTACATTACAATCTTAGGAGGGGAAAAATGCTAGTGACAATAACCACTCATTTCCACTTTGCAGAGATTTGTATTGGTGGCAATGTTGTGATTGTCATTTCTTAATTTCTGGCTCACCATTCATTTTGTTCACTTCCCCTGCTGTGGATTTCATCACTGTAAAACTTCCTTTTCTTCTAATTGACACTGCTACGCAGATATTTATAAGGGATTGTATTAATTACTTGAACGGGTATATAATTAAGTGAAACTGAAAATTAAACATTCAAAATAGCTGTTAATTTTGCCTGGAATACATCTGCCTGGCATAGCTATTTAAATGATCGTTGAAAAGTCCGCTAAGAGTTAAATTGAGTTAATATATATTTATATCCATATCATCTGAACTAAACATTAATATAGTTTAGAGGTTAACATGCTGGACTAACAGCAGGGAGACCCAGTTTCTAGTCCTTCCATAGGCTGATTCAGGATCAGTTATTCATCCTTAGCCTGGACTAGAAAGCTGAAAGATCTCTATTTATCAGTCCAAACTGAGCCAGGTAATAGATTATAATCATGCTTCATAACCTTCAATGAAGAGGCCTTCAGCAATGCAGTGGATTGATTTGGATTGATTATGTATATATCTATATATCCTGCTATATATCAAGAAATATCTTGTGCTTTCTATAAACCTTACCGTAGTTTTTCCTGTATTTTTTCACATGATGCACCTTCTTTTCTATTTCTCTTGCCTAAAATTCAACTATATAATTTAGTCTCATTTGCCTTCCAACATTTCTTACATCATATCTCTAGTTTTAGAAGATGAAAAGTATAAGTAATCTATTATGAATTTGATAACACTGTTTTAAAAGACAACGTGTTTGGGGAATGTCTCTTGGCAATCCAGATCCTGCCTTTTAGTCAACCAGGGCAATTACAGATCCTTGCTTTGAATATCCATGTTAAGGTAACAAATATTATCTCTGTAACCAGAAGACCAGGAAAGTCATCTTTAAAAATCAAACTAAAGATGTCTAGATGGTCAAGTTCAGGAGTGAATCCTACATTCACACAATAAACCATAAAACAGAAATATCCTTTTGGGGAAGAATTTGGTGGGAAGAAACCTCAACTATGGAAATATGCCTGAAAGTCTCAAAATGTCATAATGTTTCCTTTTAGATTTAGAAAAAAACATAATTGTAATATGTTCAGCTAAGACAAGAAGGGGATACCAGTGACAATGTCCCCATCCTCTGCTTATTCACCAGAGTAAATTGCCACTGAACTTAAAGTTACACTTATTTCCAAATCAACAAGCACAGGATCGGACTACAGTTGAGGTCAAGCTCTTAAATGCAAGAAACGATTGCCATAACTGTCGCATAAATGGGATATATCCGTGATGGCGAACCTATGGCACATGTGCCAGAGGTGACACGCAGAGCCCTCTCTGTGGACATGCACGCCATCGCCAGCTGCTCTTCTGGCTTCTGGTGCACATATGCGTGCTGGCCAGCTGGTCTTTGTGGGCTCTGGGGCGCCAGAAAACAGCCAGAAAAACAGCCAAAAAACAGGGTGTTTTTGGGGGGCTGTTTCCAAGCCATTTTTGGGCTGTTTTCCAGGCCGTTTCCAGGCCTTTTCTGGGCTGTTTTCAGGCTGTTTTTCAGGCCTGGAAAATGGCCTGAAAATGACACAAAAAAACAGCTGGAAAATGGCTTGGAAAACAGCCTGAATAACGGCCTGAAAACGGCAAAAAACCAGGCTGTTTTCCAGGCCGTTATCCGGGCCAAAAACGGCTTCCGGTGCTTCAGTGCACACACGTGCACATGCATGCACACACATTCCAGTTTGGGTACTCGGTGCCGAAAAGGTTTGCCATTACTGGGATATACTGTATAGAGCAGTGATGGCTAACCTTTTTGCTGTCGCATGCCAAAAGCGGAGGGAGAGCGGGGGAATCGTGCGCATGCGTGCCCATACCCATAATTCAATGCCCACCTGTGCCCCGCCCTCCCACACACGTGCGCGTACTCCCTCCGCACTCCCCCCGCTTTTGGCACGCCATGGCACAGTGGGCCCATTTTTCACTCTCCCCAGGCTTAAGAGGCTTTCTAGGAGCCTGGGGAAGACAAAAACGGCTTTCCTCAACCCCCCCCCCCCGAGGCCTTCCGTAGGCCGGAAGCAGCCTATTTCCCAACTTCCAGTGGGCCCGGGAAGGCCCGAAAATCAGCTGGCCAGTGGGCACATGTGTGCTGGAGCTGAGCTAGGGCAACGCTCATGTGCCCTCAGATATGGCTCCGCGTGCCACCTGTGGCACCCGTGCCATAGGTTCGCCATCACAGGTATAGAGCAATTCTATAAATGTCCACTCAGAAACAAACCCCATTCAATTCAAAGTAGCTTAATCCTAAACAAGACTTAAGGTCTTTCTTCTCAAAACAGACCCAAAGGCCAAACACAATGAGGTTTCCACCCACCTTCCTGCCTGACTTCCCCCAAGTGTATATTTCCCCTTCTCCCCCAGGATCTATCACACACATGTCCACCTCTCTGGAATAGAACTTTAAAAAGGAAAGTGCACAATGCAAATGGAAGACACCTATTTGTATATAAACAATCCTTTATCCTTCCATAATTGGAGAGAAAGGGAAGGGAGGGAAGGGAGAACAGGAGAAACAGACTTTCATGCAGTAAATTAAAGATGAAACGTGCAGCAACCTTATTGCAAGATGCCATTTTGCTTTAAGAAACATGTTTATTGCACCATTTTTCAAATTTATTTTTTTCGGGAGGGGATGGTCAAAGTTCAGAGCCTCTCTGGTTGGCATCTCCTGGTCAGAGAGAAAGAGAGCAACAGGATGAGGGTGGCAAGGCGTGGTTCTTCTGGCAGGTTTTCCTTTGAAAGATGAGGTAAAAATGTTTCCAAATTTCTGGATGGGTTGGCGCCAAGACTTGTCCAGAAAGGGATCCAGCAAGGGGCCATTTTTTAAAAAATAAATAAAATAAATAAAATAAATTAAAAGCCCACCCAACTTCCAAAGAGTTTAATCATAACAAGAGAAGCCAGGGAGGTGGCGTCAGGAGGGCTGCGCCAGGGTGGGGGGAGGGCTGGGTTATTTCTCCTTTTATCACAGGCCTGGATGGAAAGGAAAAGAATTCACATTGATGGGAGTTCAGGAAGAGGAAACCACATTGAGGCGCTCCTCCCTTACAAGGAAGGCTTGGGTGGGGTCTGCGGCAACACCACAGAGCCGGGTGCCTTCTTCATCAGACAGTATTCAATGTGTGACCAACCCCGTAGGGGCTCAAAACGGAGCCTTTGTGTGGAAGCAAGGGCATCGGTGTCTTCCTTCCATCGGATCTGCAGAGCCTCTCCCTCTTGACAAAAGCTTCCTAAGCAGTTATTATACGGTCGTCACCCTCATGACCACTTCGCGGCCGGAACCGGAGCCCCCGCGATGTTCATTAGGCCGCAGGTGACTGAGAATGTGCAGAATTGTATAACCACAGTGATGGTTCAAAATAGTCCTAACCCGCTGGCCCCGCTGGGAGGTCCTCTCACTCCCTGAGGAGGGATTCGTCCGTGAATTCCGCCCCCCTGTCTTTGTGCTCCCACCGAGGGGTTCCCCCAGGTCCTTGGCTTTGTCGTAATTCAGCACCTTCCACTGCTGGTTCACTGCTTGCCAGCGCTTGAATATTCGATACACCGAGGAGCCTTCGTGAGTGATCAGGCCTGTGGAAAGAGACGAGGGACAACTGTGATCCTTGCACAGACAAAGTGGGTGAAGGAAAGGCTGGCTTGAACCAATACGCTTAGATTACAGGGCATTGCCTTATTCGCAAAAGACTCAGCCGCCAGCGGAAGAGGATATTTCATCTAACAGTTTAAAAGGTTGGGCCTTTTATTTTATTTTATTGTTATCTTTATGTATATAAATCAATATTAGAATCATATATATAAATGGTAAATTGAAGTAAGGGAGAAAAATGGATATGTAAGAAATGTTTACTGAGGCGAAAATGTTGAAAAGAAGAAAATTGTAAAAATTTCTTTTTTTATTTTTTTTAAAAAAAATGTTTAATAAAAATTATTTTTTAAAAAAAATAAAAAATAAAAGGTTGGGCCAAGACCAGGAAGTGGGTGGCTTGGGCTACATCGTTACTTCTCAGGCCAGTCCATCCCACAGAATCACTGTAAAAATTAAATCAAGGAAGTGCATTGCCTTCAATCCTTGAGGAAAGGTGGGGTAGAAATGCAACGATCGATCAATCAATCAATCAATCAATCAATCACCCATTTTGCATATTCAGTCAGTTGCCATGCAGGATAAATCATTTCCCTAAATACTTCAGCCCATCTTCTTAGTTCCTGCAGGCCACCTCTCACCATCTGGATTCACACACTGTATGAAGCCATGATTGGCTTAACCAATAAGCCAAAACTGGCTGAGATCACAGTATTTGCTAAGCTATCCTTTCCCCTTATTCCTTTGCTTTATTTCCAACTGAATCTGCACCAAAGAGTGAATACCCCCCTCCCCCCCGTTTCCATCTCTCCATTTTCCTGAACTTCACACTAAGCTCTTCAGAGCAGGAAATCATCCTGTTTCCCTCCCCCCCCCTCACTTTCTGTATAGTGCTGGGTACATTCTGACACTACCTAATTAAATGAATGAATAAATGAAATAAAGCTCAGGGATAACAGGCTGATGCGTTGAATGCACTTGGGCAGTCCTTCTTTTTATTTCCACCTCCAACTTTACTGAAATTCATCACTCTGCCACAAAACACCCATATCTCTCTGATCATTTATCTTCTGCTATGTACTTGTGTACATTCAATTTTCACAGAGGAACAAAGCTCTGTTTCAGGATATGAGAGATCTAAAGATTTTCATACCTTCGGAAGCCAAGAAAAATGATACAGAATTTTTTTGGGGGGGAAATTGAAGTATTTTTCTTTAGTATTCTCTGTAGATTTAAAATCCCCTTGTTACTTTTTGAACATAAATTACATTATGCATGATTTGGTATGCTCTAAAATCCTAATCTTTGGCTCCTAGGTCCCTTCCAACTCTGTTATTGTTACTCCTCTAGTTTAAGAATATAAGGATCCATTAAATTTAAAAACGTGTATAGTGTTTAGCTTTCACCACAAAACTTCTAATAAATAAGAATTCTAGTACTATTAACATAGGCTAGAAAAAATAATAACAAAAAGGTTTGAGGGACCTTAAAGATCAATGCTGAATTGGAAGGTTGGAAAAAAAAATGCAGAAGACAATTGCAAACTACTTCTGTAGTTTGCATGAACAATGTCTGTTTAAGTCACCTGATGTATTTAATTTTATTTTTTTAAAGACTAACATATTTATGATCACACATATGCTTTTATAGATTACAATCCATCTAATGAACTACAGGGAGTCCTTGCTTAGTGACTGCCTCACGCATTGGCCTGTCGAAGTTACAACAGCGACAAGGACTAACTTCGCAACTAATCCTTGTATTTACAGGTCTGTAAAGCAAAGGAGAGCTGAAGTAAAGCCGTAAAATCGTGACGATTCACTTAGTGATCACTTTGATTAACAATCAAGTTGCTGGTTCCCAACTGTGGGCATTAAACAAGGACTACGTGAATATGGACAAGGCACCAGCATCGAAGTGCTACCAGTGCTTCATTGTTGTTTTTGCAGAAGACTAACTTGGCTTCTCGTCTAAAATATATATTATCGTAGCTACAATACGGTTTGATGAATTCCATATTCCAAAGGTTCAGTAAAGAAGTATGTGTTTTCATTCCTTTTAGTGCCTTGACCTTCTCTGCTATTTTAACAGGGACAAGAAGCAGAGTTCCTTCCAACTTTAAGATCTGATCTTCTGAGGGGGCAGGGCTGCTGCTGGCTCCGCTCTGTCCCACTGACCTCTACCACAACGAATGCGGTAGGCACTCAGAGAAAAATGGTAGGGAATTCTTGCTTTTCTCCGGTGAAAACTGCAGCACAAGCTGGAGCATCCTGCAATGATCGCAGGTCCTTAGCATAAAATTTTAATGATCCTGGGTAAACAAAGTCTTCTGGTTGCCTAGTCCTAGATGTAACTTGTGGGCAGGAAAAGAGTGGAATGTATATTTTATTCATCATTCTAAAGGAAAATATTCATAATTGGTATGAGAACTTTCGTTCCATTTCCCCCCCCCACCCCCAAGAAACAAATTCAAATTAACCTTCTCCTCACTGGATCATTTAGAGAGAATCTAAATCTCCATTTCTGTAAAACAAGATTTAAATCTCTTGCTCAACTACAAAAATTGAGTTGGCCTTCGGCAAGTTCCTACAGGCGGTCCTCGATGTACAACAGTTCATTTAGTGACCATTCAAAGTGACTGATGACCGTTTTTCATAATTACAACCTTTGCAGCATCCTCATGGCCACATGATCAAAATTCAGATGCTTGGCAACTGACTCATATTTATGATGCTTGCAGAGTCCCAGGCAGTGGTGGGTTCCAACCGGTGTTACCACCGGTTCTCTTCGTGCACGCGCTTTGCGTGCGATCGCCGAACGGAGCCGAACCGGTTCACCCAAACGGGGCCGAACCGGGAGCAACCCACCACTGGTCCAGGGGTCATGTGATCCCCTTTTGCAATCTTCTGACAAGCAAAGTCAGGGGGGAAGCCAGATTCACTTAACAACAGGGTTACTAACTGAACAACTGCCATGATTCACTTAACAACTGTGGCAAGAAAAGTGGTAAAATGGTGAAAAATCTCACTTAACAAATGTCTCACTTAACAACAGAAATGTTAGGCTCAATTGTGGTCGTACGTCAAGGACTACCTGTACTTACACAGCCTTAGGGGGTTGAGTCTTCAGGACTGGATATAAAAATAGAATTTTTAAAACTGTACATACCTCTTAATAAAGAACAGGAAGAAACTGAACATAAAAACAAAAACAAAAACCAAAAAAAAGAGCCTTGGTAGTTCAGTGGTCTAAAGCACCCTGTTATTAAGACCAGCTGCCTGCAATTACTGCAGGTTTGAATCTCGCCAGGCTCAAGGTTGACTCAGCCTTCCATCCTTTCTAAGATAGGTAAATTGAGGACCCAGTTGTGGGGGCAATAAGCTGACTTTGTATAAATATACAAAAGGATGAAGGCTATTGCTTAGCACATTGTAAGCCGCCCTGAGTCTCCGGAGAAGGGCGGCATATAAATCAAATTAAAAAAAAAAACACAAAAAACCCTCATCCGAGTATTTTGTTCAGATAGACAAATTATTGAGCACATTTATATGCAAAACAGGCTGCCAAGGATTTCCCTTCTCAAACTTGGTAGTACAAGGGTTTAAGGCACCCTGTTATTAAGCTGGTTATTAAGATTAAGACCAGCTACCTGCAATTACTGCAGGGTTCGAATCTCGCCAAGGCTCAAGGTTGACTCAGCCTTCCATCCTTTCTAAGGTAGGTGAAATGAGGACCCAGTTGTGGGGGCAATAAGCTGGCTTTGTATAAATATACAAAAGAATGAAGGCTATTGCTGAGCACATTGTAAGCCGCCCTGAGTCTTCGGAGAAGGGCGGCATATAAATCTAATTAAAAAAAACAACAACAACAACAACTGAGGTTATATTTTAATGCTGGTGATTTCAAAAATATCACTGAGCTTTTATCATATCAGCCATGTCTATGTAGAATGGAAATTTAGTAGGCTGTCATCCTTTGTGGATCTCATTGGAAACTTTCTGATTTATTTCCATTAAGGCCTTGGCAATTACTTGGGTCAATGTATAGTAAAATGGACTTTTCAATTCTGAGACTGAAAAGAGCCGGAGATGTTTGGGCCCTGTTGGGTTGTAGACTGGATTGCTGACATTGACGCTCATGAATATTTAACTTTATGGAAGAGATCACTGACTTGTATCGTATTTTCTTTTGAGCTGGCATCTTTTTGGAACAATAGGTTAATATGTGACAATCAATTTATGAGGAAATCATTTAATGTTAAAGACAATAATGTTAATATTGGATTATGTTTCAGAAATGTGGAATTAGACTGATTTTGAGCAGCTTTGGCGACATGGGCACATGGAATTAAGAAAATTATTTTAAGAAATTGGAAAATAATACTAACATTATTGTCAGTGTCTTTGTCATTGTTGTTATTATTATTATTATCATTATTCCAGACATTAAGGGGACTTATCCAGATTTTTTCTACTAATTAAAAATGACATAATACCTTTTTCTTTGACACAGATGTCCTCATATTTATGACAGATTCTTATTCTCTTTTAAATTTGAAAACTAATACAGATAATGGTTCATTTAGTGATTGCTTGAAGTTACAACAGAACTGAAAACAATGATTTACGACAGGGGTGGGCAACTGTGGCCCTTTTACAACCTGTGGACTTCAACTCCCAGAATTCCTGAGACAGCCAAGCTGTCTCAGGAATTCTGGGAGTTGAAGTCCACAGGTTGTAAAAGGGCCACAGTTGCCCACCCCTGACTTATGACCATTTTCACACGACTGTTGCAGCCTCCCCATGGTCATGTGATCAAAATTCAGACACTCGTCAATGACTTATATTTATAACTATTGCAGTCTCCCAGCGGGGGCCACCTTTTGCAACCTTCTGATAAGCAAAGTCATTGGGGAAGCCAAATTCACTTAACAGCCATGTTATTAGCTTAACAACTGCAGTGATTCACTTAGCAACTGTGGCAAGAAAAGTTGTAAAATGGGGTAAAACTCACTTAACAAATGTCTCACTTAGCAACAGAAACTTTGGGCTCAATTGTGGCCATAAGTTGAGGACTACCTGTATATTGTTTAATATTGATGTATAGGTGATATACTTAGATTGTTCATAATTTTTCCTTTTCTCTATTTTGTTTATTTAGCACTAGTTTTGTAAAAAGTATTCTTGTTAGTTTTGCCCACTGTTTTTATTATGTTGTGTTTAGGGGTGTACTTTTTTAGTATTTTGTCTATTGTTTAAAAATGTATAATAAAATGTTATGACTGGAGCAGCATATAATGGCTATAAAATATGTAAATAAATAAATTATGTTTTAAAAAATTCTTGTAAGCCACATGTAGCCCTTAATATAGAATAAGAAGAAATTGAACATAAAAATTTATCCACATAGACTGGCATAATACAATCCTTTTATTTGTTACTAGTCCTAATGATGGTGAAGAGATAACTATTCTGTTACAAAACCTTTGATTTGGAAAACTGCCACCAAGCCTTAGATCAGGGGTGGGGAAAGGTGGCCCTTTTGTGACTTGTGGACTTCAACTCCCAGAATTCCTGAGGCTGGCTCGGGAATTCTGGAAGTTGAAGTCCACAAGTCATAAAAAGGCCATTGTTCCCCACCCCTGCCTTAGATAAACTCACCCTGTCTATGCTTATTAGCACAAATTATTGAAAAAATAATGAACATTTACAGTTTTCAGTTAGAAATCTCTATTTTACATGCATAGGGAATTGGCATCAAATTAATTCTTCAAGTTGAAATATTGATGGGAAACACACATTTTGTGAACCATTTGTCATTGAAGACAGTATAAAGATTTTGTTTCTGGATACTGTGTTTAAGAATAAACAAAACTCTCTCTCAACTCTCTTTAAATAAATGGGATGATCAGAATGTTTAATCAGAATTTTTCCAAGAACCATTCACTAGATGAGATGTCAAAATAGGGCTTATATGTATTTCAACAAGTGAAATTAATTTATGTTTGTGTGATCACAGGTATCTGTATTTTTTTAATTAAAAAAAAAGAATTTTGTGAAAGAAATACAAGTCTTTCCCTCTCGGTCTGTTCACAAACTCCTAGTACACCAATCAAATATAAATATGTACCAAAGAGGTAACGCCCAGTGGCATTCACTTGAGTGCACTGCTGCCATCTCCCAAGGAGGGTCATTACCATGCAATACAGGTAATTCAGTCAAATCAAGGGGGAAACAGAAAAGTCATTCATTCACTTCTCAGTGACAGCACCTGGCTCCTACCCACAAGAGTCTGCCTGTTATCCTGCCCATCTCAACAGAGCTCATCCATCAGTGCCATAGACCTGGCTCGGTCTCTTTAGTGAATGTCACCAGCTTCTAATTTAAAACAGGTTTCTTTCCAATCGAGGGTGTGTAGTGCTAAGGGAAAAATATCCAGTCATCTGATGAGAAACCCACCAGCAACTACAGCACAGGGTGCACCGAGGACAAATTACTAAGGCTGAATATGCTTCAAAAATGATTCAGACCTCAGGGGAAAAAAAGGAAGCACTTTTTTTTGTCATTCATTAAAGCACTAGGGTCAGCTTTTTTCCATTGTTAGGCACGCCTTTAAAAAAATATCCTTTTAAGGAATCTACCCCTTAAAATTAATACAAATCTTAAAGCATAGCCAATTAATGCAATTAAATCATATTTGTAATCCACAATAAATGCTTTTGGAAGTCACTGCTGTTTATGGAAATATCTCGGGAAGGTATTTTTTTTCAATAGAAACCAATGACTCTTATGTGAAAGTATGTATTACAAATGTTATTCAATGGAATAATAATTTAAATAATGAAAAGATTTGGGCTGGATTATGACAATGTCATTTGACGATGGTAAAGAAGGTCCTCTATTTCAGGGGTCTCCAAATTTGGCAACTTTAAACCTGGTGAACTTCAACTCCCAGAATTCCCCAGCCAACTGATTAGGGAATTCTGGGAGTTGAAGTCCTCCAGGCTTAAAGTTGCCAAGGTTGGAGACCCCTGCTCTATTTAATAGATCTCTGTTTAGAAGATTTTGGATGCAAAACACCAAAATTCTTTCTTGTGGATCCAATGCCATTTTACACAATGCACAAAATACAAAACATACCCTTGTCTAAATTCTTATTTGGATGTAATGGACACTTTGGTTTAATGGATACTCCTTTTACCTTGTTAGGTTATTAAATTGAGGTTTACTGTAATAGTATAATAATAATATGGCAAGACTCATCAATAACTTTTTTAAAAATCCTGATGCACCACATTTATTTCTTTGGGTTTAAAACCCAAAAGGAAGCAGTTATTCCATTTCATCTACGGAATAATAATTATGATTATATTATATATTTAATCTTCAAGTTAATTATTGTTATTATTAGTTGCACAATTGATTTGGCATTTTTGTCTGCCTACTGACCCTTCCCAAGGATCTGGGATATGCACATGTTGTTTTATAGTGTTAAAGGTATTGTCACAGGGAATAAACCCTTCGAAGCAAAGCTGCCTTTTGCAATTGATGATTTTTGCCAATGCTGATGGTGTTTAAGTGGTGCTCCAGATTTTTTGGGATTCACCCAAGGTGCCTATCACTATCGACACTATCTTTGCTTCTTTTTGCCATAGCAGTTCTGCTTCTATTTGCAGGTCCTTGTAGTTTGCAATTTTCTCTAGTTCTTTCTCTTCTATTTTGCTGTCTCCAGGTACTTCCATGACCATTAGCCAAACTTTTTTTGTCTTTCTTATCAACAATTGTTCAGTCTGGGGTGTTATGTGGCAGGTGCTGTTGGAATTCTAAAGTGCCAGAGCACTTTACCTTCTTCATTTTATATTACTTTATCTATTTTGTGGTCCCACCAATTCTTGCTTGCAGGTTATTATTAAGAGTTCATAAGAAATTCAGTTAAAGCTTTGTTTAGTATGTAAGAAGCCCAGTAAATATTCTGGAGAACCAGGTATTTGAAGAAAGGTGTCTTCCCTTCTCTATCACTATCTGGCATGGCCCTGTGACCATGTGATATTGTACAGTCACATTACCATTCAGGAATTCCCAATTCCTTCCCAGCCCATATAGAGTTACCAAAGCAGGGTAACACCTATAACTGACCATTACATGGTGGTCCAAGAGAGTTTTGAGTATTTTTTTTTTTTTTTTGCTACCATCCAACAGTGGTCTGGATTCCTACAGTTCTGAACTGCTCACTCTGCCCATGTGGTCTTGAAATATTCAAGCCACCACTTCCCTCCACCATAATGCTACTCATTTTGCCTGCTGCAAAGTACTGGAATGGGAATTATAGCCTTTCAAACTGCTAGGGATTTCAAGGGAGGGGATTGGATCACTTATTCTGGTTATGATGGAGTATTTGGCACGTAAGGGTAAAGCAGAAGTGAGGGGGAAGATGGAACCAGAAGGTTGTCCCATGGATGAGAGTGGGTAGCGGAGAAGGCGGGGTGATTTGTAAACTAAACAATGATGACATGCCAACCTAGATGACAGACGGTTTCTCCAGGGATGGGCCATGTGTTCAGCTCTGAAGGACTCAACAGAAATATTTTGCAAATTCTAGGGCTATGACTAAGCTGCATGACGTATAGCGTCATGCAGTTAATATTAGGACGATGCATGTGTCACAAGAAGAAATGCTTCTGACCGCTCACAAGCACAGCTTCCCTCTGATACCCTTTAAAAGAGCCGAGTCTTTTGCAGGCTATCGCTTACCCTAAAAATAATATATGTCACTGCTTTAACGGTCCTCTGGGTCCTTTAAAGTAGCAGCATCTTTCCTTCTTCTTTTTTTTTCAGCCCCCACTGCTTCACCCTGAAGCCTAAACAATGCTGGGCTCCTTTAATTACTGTCAGATGTATTCCTTAAATATTCCTATGAAAGATAAAGTCTCCTTACTCAAGCTGAACTTTGGTGAATTCATAGATATACCCTTATAGTTTCTTTGACAACAATATTTGTCTCTTGCCTTTTTCAAGTATTTTTGTTTTTAATTTTTACAGTTTAGCCCAGGGGTGAAATGTTCCCGGTTTGGACTGGATCGGGCGATCCGGTAGCGATTGTGGCAGGTAGTTCAGAGAACCCATCCGCCCGGGTGTCTTCCTGCTTTTAAAAGGTAATAAAAGGCTCTGACGATCGCGCGCCACAGCTGTGATCGTCAGAGCCTTTTTTTTTTTTTTTACTTTTAAAAGCATTTTTTTTACAACCTATTCGGCCAAATAGGTTGTAAAAAATGCTTTAAAAAAGTTAAAAAAAAAAAGTTGGCCACGCCCACCCAGTCACATTACCCCACCACCAAGCCACGCCCATAGAACCAGTAATAACAAATTTTACATTTCACCACTGGTTTAGCCTATAATTCAGAGATTTCCTGGTAGTCATCCAGCCAAGCACTAGCCAAATTCAACCCCACTTGATTTTTTGAGATCTGCTAAGATTATGGGAGTCCTTGGTGCTCTCTGAGCTTGACTGTTTTCTTGCAGATGGTTCATGACCAAAGAATGATGACGTTACCTACTTTGGTAATGAAACAAAGTAGAAAACAACGAAGCTCATAGACCACCAAGAACTCCACATTTAAAGCCTGAGCTATCGATATTCTCTTCGTTTGGTATCTGTTAAGATTGTCTAGGTGCTGACACCCAGCTGGCTATTTTTAAAAAAAATATTTTTAAAAATTGAGTTTCTCCTAAGCACCCAAGTTCTTCAGCTTTCTCTGGAAGTCGGGAATGTATTTGTGAAACTAAAAGGCACTCCTTATTCTAAGCAAAGCTGATCATGATCCTAGAAAGAGCAAAAGCAACTTCAGAATTTATGTGTAAGCCCTAAAATAAAACTCAGTGGCTTTGGACACAATGCGAAAGCTTAGCAATTTAAATCCCTTATTTCAGTGAGCAAATGTTCACCCCCAAAAAATCACTACCTGTATCATATCTTCACATGTTAGAGGGCAGGTGCTGTCTAGTGAATTTAAATTTTAGAGTTGACTTTAGGTGCGGTGTAAATTTGGTATGAAAAACAGCTAAATTCTACATTGTACAGTATCTAAATTATGAAAATAACGCACATTAGTATGTTTGGCTTATTTTTGAGAATGGGAAAGGATCTTGGAACTAACCAATGAAGATCTGTTCTTTTGGTTCAATCTGTGTCTCTTCTAGAATTACTCAGATATAATTATCTCTATATCAAGAGCTTGTATTTGAGTTATAGCTACAGGTATATATTCTGGAGATGAACTAGAGATTTTAGCCCTCTGAATCAGAAACAGAACCACAAAGTAATTTAAAAGAGCAAAAAAGAGAATGAAAACAAAAACATGATAAGGCATGGCAGCAAATTCTTGCAAAGTCAAATTCAAGCAGACTGCAATAAAAACATGTCTGTCACTGCCCTGTCCTAGTTTCATCCAGCATGTCTCAGTCTATACCCTTAAGACTATTCCTGGAAGACACTCCAGGGAATCTCTGGATTTCATTAATGACCACGATACAAATCTCCTGAAATCTACCCTGGTAGTTCTTTGCTTTGATTTTCATAGGAGAACCAGAGAAACATGAGAAATTGCCTCTGTCTGCCTGTGGCATCCTCTGTTTGTAAGAAGGGAACATGGTCATTTTTCAAGCGACAAAAGAAAGCTTGGGAAAAGGAAGTTCTCACCTATGCAGACGATATCCATAAAACCATACATCCCATAGCAGATCTGGAAGAGCAGGTCCTGCCGCTGCCACTTGGCCGAGGGACTGAGTGACGACCAAATCAGCCAGGAGATGCTGGCAATGAGGAAGAGGGAACCCAGGATGATGGCTGCAATTTGCACCTTTTCAATCACCGTCAGGGAAATTGCCTGCCACTGTAAAGAAGAAAACAAGGTTGGTCTTGGGTGATTACTCTTGTGGAGTTGATGGATGTGCCTACCCAACAGGACCGAGAAGTCCAAATGTGAAGATCCCCCTTCATCACAGAGGTGATACAAGTCACCTTTGGGATTAGCAGAGTAAATCTAATGTTACTTTCTCTCCTATCCTAGATGCAAGTTCTATTCACGGTTTCTTCTCTCTGTAGTAAGGTGGGAGAGGCAGAGATTGCTGAAGCACCATTCCAGCATCCATCACCTGGGACTAACAAAGACATTCAGCCACATCTCTAGAGCCACCAATTCTTTATCCTTCCCTGTCATAGCTCAACCCCCTGTCAAGTTAAAAAGTGGTTTCTTTGCATAAAAAGGGAGAGCATGCATCTGCGTACAGTTGATAAGGAAGTCACACAAGTTTCACTCTTACCCATCCCAAAAGGTGTGTGTTTGGCTCATTGGCTCATTTGGAAGGTTAGTCTGTGTCCATGAGATGTTGTGGTTTTTGTCATGGGGGGCGGGGGGAGAGGGGGTATGACACAATTAGATTTAAGTGTCATGGATCTGGGTTTGCACGTATTGTTTGTTTAGTTTTTCACGTTCCGTTAGTTCAGTGATGGTGAACCTCTTCAGCACTCAGTGTCGGGTGCGTCCGATGTTGTACAGAAACATCGCACGCACCTGCACTCATCAGCACAGTGCTCCAGAAAAGCCAAGCATGCAAGCCCAACTATCAGCTGGCCGGCGTGCATGCGTAGGCTGGTTTTTGGCACTGCCGCGCGTGCGAAGAGACCATGCTCTAGAAAAGCCAAACTTCCAGGTTCTGGCGCGCATGCACACCCTACAATCAGCTGGCCAGTGCTCATGCACACATCAGTTTTTGGCACTGCCGGGCATGCAAAGGACAGCTGATTGTCACATGTGCATGCATGCCAGAAACCTGGAAGACAAACAGGCAAGGCCACACGTGTTGGGCGACATAGCTTCGTGTGCCACTTTGGGCACATGTGCCATAGGTTCGCCATCACGGCGTTAGTTGTTCAGAATCACTGTGGTGAGTTAGGCAGCCACACAAAATACATAAATAAATCAATACATCGTATTTGCAAGGTAAGTTGTCGGTCAGTCTCCTCTAGTCCACTTTCAGCGCTAGAACCCGCTGCTGAAACTCCTATATTCTTTGCATATATAAATATATATATATATATATATTTATATATTTTAATATATATATATAAAATTTTACAGTTCCTTCCATGAGGAAGGAGCAAGTTAGGGAGAGAGGAAGCAGCTTCCCTCTGAACAGCTTGTCCTGGAGTTAAGGACAAGGATTGACGTTGCCAAGCAAAACTGTCCGCCTGTGCATGACTCAGGACCAATTCATTTCTTTTGTCACTGGCAGAGTCACCATCACGCGACTTTTTCACCTGTCACTTGGTACAGTCTTCCCTCTCCATGATTCATCCCTTACATGGATGGAGCTGGAATTCACCAGGCAAGAGCCTATGCAGAGAGAGGACTGAGCACCCAAAGTTGAAAGAGACGGTTATGTTACATTGTGACAAAAAAATAAAATAAAGGTTATGTATGAGACTTTTCCAAGCCTAAATGTTGCGTGCCAGATTATGTTGTACTTGCAGAAGAGGACAAGGGAATGCGGGCAGATATATCTTGATCTGCCAAGATCCCTTCCAGCATGACACTCCTGGTGGAGGTCACCTGACTGCCTCTGCTGATATATTTGGAGTGAATGACAGCTTCAGAGCAGAACCTGCTCCCTCTGGGCAGTTCCTTCAGCAGCATTTGGGGCTGCTAAGGCTAGCATATGGATGGAGGAACAAAAAAGACAAGAGGGAAGGGAGATGTGCATCCAAGAACACAGACATTTCTGGGGAACCTTCTCGTCTACCCCATATCTCAGAGGGGGACAGATGGAATAATAACTGAATGTGAGGGTAACCATGTATATGCGTGTATGTGTACGTGTGTGAGTGTGCATGTGTGAGAGGAGGAGGAGGAGGAGGAGGAAGATTATGTAAAGCACATGGGCCAGAGGCACCACATCTACCATCCTCTGCTCTTGACTCCTCTATTTCCCCTTCCGGCCACTATTCCTAAAACTGAGTCGCCAGGCAAGGCTTACCTGCAACGGATTCTTTGTGCTAATGGCTAAGACCTGGTACTTGAAGTAGCACAGCTCACAGCTCCAGGAGCCCCTCTCACTGATCCAGCGAATCAAGCAAGGCTGGTGGGTGCAGCGGACGGAACCATCACAGCGACAGGGGCTGAGCAGCTCCCCCTGCAAGAAAAGAGAGTTGGAAGAATCACATTAAAACAGGGGATCCTTTACTGCTTACAGCAGAGGAACAGACTCTATGGTCTCTGGTTGGACTCCTAAGTCCCAGCATCCCCAATAATGATCCAGGCTAGCTGGGGATAATGGGTATTGGCATCTGGCGACATCTGCAAAACTATACTATATAGGGGTCGGCATCCCGCGGCTCTGAAGCCGCCTGTGGCTCTTTCATTACTCTGGTGCGGCTCCTTGTTACCAGTTGGCTCTACAATTGATAAGGCTTTCGGTTAGGACAGGTAGAGGAAAAAGGACACCGTGCTAGGAGGAGACTTTATGGTGGGGGAACCGGATTTCCGGTCGGCTCCAGAATTGAGATTCTGGTTAGGATCTTTGTGGCTCTTTGAGTGTTTAAGGTTGCCGACCCCTGTCCTAACCTTCTATATCTTGGATAATATCTAATAATAACAACAACAACAACAAAAACCCATATCAACCATTAGCGCCAGTCAATGATATTTGTGATACATTTTTAAATGTTCAGTTGACAAGAGTTTCATGTTTAATTAATAAAAGAGATAACAACAACAACAACAACAGCAACAACAACAATAGTGCCACAAAGAAGAGGGGGTCAACTTATTTTCCAAAGCACCAAAGGGCAGGGTAACCAACAATGGATCGAAATTAATCAAGGATAGAAGCAACTTGTAATTAAGGAGAAAATCCTAACAGTGAGAACAATTAACCAGTGGAACAGTTTGCCTTTAGGAGTTGTGGGTGCTTCATCTCTGGAGGTTTTTAAGAAGAGACTGGACAACTACCTATCTGAAATGGTATAGGGTCTCCTGCTTGAGCAGGGGGTTGGTCTAGAAGACCTCCAGGGTCCCTTCCAGCTCTATTCTGATTGGTTGATCTCCCATCATGCCAAGAACACCCAATCTGAGCAAACTCAAAGCCTACTCAGAGAATTCTGGATAATAAGGCCCATCTCCAGGCTGGCTGTCCATTAGCCCTGTTTCATTATTTTAAAAAGTGGCTTGTTAGTTCTACCTGCTTAATGTGCTGCTAGGCAAACCAGAAGAGCAATTAGCATCAATATTTCAGACCCGCTTGCAGGAAGTATTAATGATGTGTTATGGATATGAGCCTCGGAAAGGAAATTGCTGTAGGTTCCTGTCAAATGGAGGACAGGCAAAACAAGGGGTCAGCAAGAGTTCTCTCACATCCTGTTTCAGATACGACTAGTCACCTTATGAATCCCATTACTCTGAGCATAGCAACAAAGGGGGAGACCAAGTACAAAAGACCAGAAGACACTGACCGGGGTCACCCGTTTGTAAAGCAAAAATCAGACACATGCGCACCAGAGGTGGGTTTCAGCAGGTTCTGACCAGTTCTCGAGAACTGGTAGCGGAAATTTTGAGTAGTTAAGAGAACCGGTAGTAAAAATTCTGACTGGCCCCGCCCCCATCTATTCTCTGCCTCCTGAGTCCCAGCTGATCCGGAGGAAATGGGGATTTTGCAGTAACCTTCCCCCGGAGTGGGGTGTGAATGGAGATTTTACAGTATCCTTCCCCTGCCTTGCCCACCAAGCCACGCCCACCAAGCCACACCATGCTGACCAAGCCACACCCACAGAACCGGTAGTAAAAAAATTTTTGAAACCCACCACTGATGCTCACACATACACACCCACATACTTATTTCCTTAAGATGCTGGGCATTTTTACTTTGAAAGAAAAACAGAAGTAATGGACCTCTGCCCACACTGCATTCTGTACCAGCCTCCTGCTGAAAAATATCTCCCAATGTATGAACACACAGAGAGATACAACAGCAGTTAAAGGACTTGTTAAAGGAAACAGAAGTGGGGTGTGTGTGTGTGTATATATTTCCATTTGTCAACAGGGTGAGGAGTTAAAAGCTTCAGGTCAGAAGAGCAATTCCTGTTTCAGGCACACAGTACAGTATAGTCACAGCACAGGTGAAGACTAATTGGTTCCTAGGTAGAATATGAATTTCATATGCAGTCATACATATCTTGTAACAGTACAAGACTGTAGTTCTGCCACTTGTCTACACTAAGGACTAACTCTGGCTTCTCATGATGCACACAATGCCATGATGCTAAACCTATGAGAAGCCTCAGGGGTCTTGGCTTTGAATGGACCTTCAATGAAGCATCCCTTTGAATCAGAATCCATCTCTATTACGGTCCCAGACCAGCACAAAAGTTAAACATTAAAATAAATCCATTTTCTAAAAATTATTGGAAAAATAACTAAGCAAAGTGGTAATACGAATAAGGATCTTTTAGTTCTTTAGGTGTTTCCCCCCCCCTCCCCTTATTATCATTGCTGCAGCACAACATTTTGCTACTACACGAGTGGTGGCTCTGGATTTGAATTCTGAAGGAAATGGTTCACGTAGAAATTGTCTGATCTCCCTAGAAATTTTTCTAATAGAGGGAGAAGATATGTTGATCTGATGTCCCTGTAGTATTTGCAATGTAATAGGACGTGTGAGATATCTTCCCCACTGACACATGTACAGATTCACTCAGATATTGGGGTTTTAAGCACCCCTTGGAAGCCATTCTGCCATCAAAGTGGCACCCCACTTTTAGGTGTTGTAACAAAGACATCGCAGTACATCATTTCGTTAACCAAGATCTGGAGTTGGCAACTCTTCAAAGCAGTGTGGCTGTACACAGTCTAGTATGCCTATAGCAGTGATGGCTAACCTTTTCTGGATCAAGTGCCCAAAGTGTGTGTGCCTGTGAATGTGCATGTGCACGCTGAAACCCCCAAAATGCAATGCATGTGCGGCCCCCGCGCATGCGCCCCAGCTCCCACACACACCCCGCCCCCTCACATGCGACCCAAAGACCAGCTGGCTGGTGGGAGACGCGTGCATGCATAGCAGAGCTTAACGGGGCAACGGCTCATGTGCCATCAGAGAGGGCGCTGCGTGCCACCTCTGGCATGTGTGCCATAGGCTTGCCATCACGGGCCTATAGTCATGCATGTTACTAGCCTAGGTGCTGGTGGCCTCAAGAATACCTCCTTCTGTTACTCAAGAAGGATGATGGCTATTGGTGGCTATTAGAAAGATGGTTACATATTATCTGCATTTTCAAAACTTCTCAGTACTAGTGGTTGCAAAGCATGAGAAGCAGAATCCTGCTATTGCAGTTTGTAGTGTCTGATTGGGATTTGGTTAGGAACAAGACACTAGATTAGATGAGTCTCCATTTTGGTTTACACACAACCCTGTTTTTTCTCTTTCTTATTTCTCCTTGTATATTAAAAACGATCAGGTGTGGTCCTATTTTCTGTGTGCCTCTAAGTGTTGATTACTATCCCATTTTTTAATCTGGCAGCTCAAAATGGCATCCATAGGCCTTTGTCCTCCAAGTGTATTCCCCACAGCAATCACTCTGTGAAAAGTGTTGATTGGAGAGAGAGAATCTGGCTCCAAGCTGCTACATCAGCTTCTATAGCTGACAGAATGGACTTGGACAATGAATTTCCTTGGTCTCTTCCAATACACTAACCTTCACACTATACTGTACTGGCACTCTAAACTTCCTCCACAATAGCGCTTTCCAAATTGAATGCACCAGTTTGCCTCTGAATTTTAGCCAGTTCCTTACAATCTTTCACAGGGCTTTCAGGAAGACCCAAAATTGTACCTCTGGATTAACTGACACTAGTCTTTTTTTTTTTAGTGGATTTCATTGGCTTTTTTCAGTGGATATAGTTCCATTGAATTTTATCAGGATCCTCACACTTTATCATGATTCTTACTTTATTTTACTTTTAAATTGTAGGCAGTTTCAAAAGTCTACAAAAATACAGCAATACGTGGTACACATGAATATACCTTTTACAAATAAAATGTCATAATCACGTGCTGACAAAGCACAGAGATGTCATACTTTCCAAGAAAAAAGAAAATGTTGCAGGGAACCGCTCTAAGCAACCGTAGGAAAGTTTCAACTTGACCTGTCTTGGATGGGAAATACAAAGCAGACATACATTTATAAATTTAAAAACATTTATGAATATAAATTGGGATTCTTAGCCCACCCTGTGAACATGCCTGCTTTTGTCTGAATCCATTCCATACCAAACCAAACCGGTACCTTGGTCCCTTCCTAGCGGGATAACAGAGAATTATGGGAGTGAACACATTTGGAAGGAACCAGCTTGAAAAAGCAATCAACCTCAGTACAGCTATGCAATACGACTACTTCATGAGCTGCACTGGCTCCAGGTAAGTTTCCAGATGACTTTGAATATTGCCTATTGTAGAGGTGGCGCAGTTGTTAGAATGCAGTACTGCAGGCTACTTCTGCTGACTGCCAGCTGCCAGCAGTTTGATTCTCACCGGCTCAAAATTGACTCAGCCTTCCCACCTTCCGAGGTTGGTAAAATGAGGACCCAGATTGTTCTTGGGGGCAATACGCTGACTCTGTGAAACCGCTTAGAGAGGGCTGTAAAGCGGTATATGAGTCTAAGTGCTGTTGCTATTGTACAGAGACGGTTTTGAAAAAAATACGCAGGCAACAAATGTTAGGCAAACATGAATTTAGCTTAGAAATACAAGAAGGCATGGGGAAGAAAACCCCTCAAGACAGCCCTCATATCAACACTCTAGTACAGTGATGGCTAACCTTTTTGCCATTGGGTGCCAGGAAGGGGGAGGTGTGGGAGGTTCACGCGTGCACGTGCCCACACCCATAATTCTATGGACCCCGCCATGCACGTGTGCGCACAACCCCCCCCCCTTTCCCCTGCTCCTGGCACGCGATGGCCAGGTAGGCCCGTTTTTCTTTCTCACCTGGCTCCAGATCCTCTCTATGCATCTGGGGAGGGCGAAAACAGCCTTCCCCACTCCCTCGGAGGCCCTCCGGAGGCCTGAAATGGCCCATTTCTGACTCCTAGAGAGGCTCTGGAGGCTAGGGACAGCAAAAAAGTCACTTCCGGTCCCACCGGGAGTTGGGAAATGAGCCGTTCCAGGCCTCCAGACGGCCTCCGAGGAAGTGGGGAAGGCTGTTTTCGCCCTCCCCAGATGCATAGAGAGGATCTGGAGCCAGGTGAGAAAGAAAAACAGGCCTTCCCCACGCCCCCAGGCCCTCCGGAGGCAGGAAACAGCCTGTTTCCCTACTTCTGGTGGGCCCAGAAGGCCCGAAAATCAGCTGGCTGGCTCGTGCAGGCACGCCAGAGCTCAGCTGGCATGCCCACTGATATGGCTACGTGTGCCACCTGTGGCACGCGTGCCATAGGTTTGCCATCTTGGCTCTAGTATAAGAGGGAACGAAGGAGAAAACCCATTAGGCCTTCAAGATTCTGTTACTGTAGCCTAAATCAATAAAGGTCTAGCATTATGTGTGATATTTATTTCCTCAGTTATTTTGCCTTCGATTGCTGACCCCTACAAAGCTCTACATGATACAAGACTGGATTATTTGTGAGACTGCCTTTCTCTGATCATCTGCCAACTCCTTCCCCTTGGAATTACGTCTCCCTACCCACCAAAATACAGGTGGTCTTGACCTTGCTCATTTTTGAAAGACATTACAAACTTGGTTCTTCTCCCTATCCCCCATGGTATGAGACCAGGATGATAGGAGATCCTGCGTCTCTTAACTATTGTTGCACTTTTAATTGTACAGTAATTGAAATTTTTTTTTGGTTTTGATAAGATGTATGCTGGCCAAAGTCACGTTTAAATGAGTTTGGCAGGTGTATAAACTAATTTTTGTTCTTTATTCTTGACCAATTTAATTGTTTGGTCACTACCAGAATATACTAAAGGATCGTGCCCAGGGGTGGGTTCTACTTACCTTTACTACCAGTTCTCAATGGGATCATGTGCGCCTTGCTTCTGCGCATGCGCAGATCACCAATGATGACATCTAGGGCAGTGGGCAGGGCCTCCCGCCGGTTTTACTACTGGTTCTTGCAAACCAGTCCGAACCAGGGGCAAACCACCACTAATTATGCCTTCCTAATTTACAATTGTTCAGAATGAACTCAAAGAAAGCCATCAGTAAGTCACTCCTGTAGCCCAGCAACCATTAGCCCTGTTCCTACTGTCCATGAAATAAGGAGGGCCAGGCTTTCAAGGATGCTGCATAAATCCTGGTATATGTTATGTATCTGATCTGGAACTTGGAATAAGGAAGGCTCTAGATCACATAGAACCGTGATGGAGAACCTATGGCACATGTGCCGGAAGTGGCACACAAAGCCATCTCTCCAGGCACGCCAGCCGTTGCCCATTGCTCTTTTGGGTTCTGCACCAGAGCACGGGAAACCAGAAGAGCAGCTCCCTGGCGCACGCTGGGAAACTGAGCTTCTGGTTTCTAGTGTCCGCATGTGCGCCAGTCAGCTGGTCTTCGCACGTGCATGTGTGCCAGAAACCAGAAGACCAGGTGACCAGCATGCATGCGCATGCAGGAAACCAGAAGCTTAGCTTCCCGGCGTGCACATGCGCACCAGGGAACTGCTCTTCCAGTTTTTGGCACTCCCGTGTGTGTGCACTAGGAAGCTGCTCTTCCGGTTTCCGGTGCTCCCCTGAGCACGCAGGCGCGCTCCCGTTTTGGCACTCGGTGCCGTAAAGGTTCGCCAACATTGACATGGAATCTTAATCATGCACATTTTTGAATGCACAGTTCAGAGTTGATTGGAACGTCGGAAGGATAAGGTAGCATTGTACTTACCTTGCAGAATAGCTGAATCTCAGCATAACTAGAAGTAGCCTGAAGTTCAGAGTCACGTGGCCTATGCACAATCCTCCCTTCCAACAGGCTGTTCCCACTTGTTACCCAGCAACTATGGCTTCACTCCACCCAACCATGGGGCCCGACTTGAGAGGGGCATGAGGCTTTCTTCCCCCAGCACCTGCCACCATGATTGTACAGCTGAATCATATGAGTACAGCTATTGTCATCTAAATAAGTCTTAACTACTTCTCTTGAGGCTGAGGGCAATCTGCATGTAATAAAATCAAATTTAATTAAATGGGAAAGTCAAATGTTACAGTGCAATTTTCATAATTATTCAGCTCATGTCAGGGTTGGTTGCAGAATCCGATTGACAAAACCCCCCACAACCTCTCGGCATTCCCCTCCTGCCTCTTAACACTCAAAACCATTAAAAGCCTCTGATACAAATCCTAGAGACACAGAGCCTTTTCACACATTCCTAAGCAGTAAAACTCCAGTTTGTTCCTAAAAATATACCTGACAAGCAGCTGCAGATATCTCTGTGGCTTCCTAATGAATGTATGTTTGCAAACAAGTTTGCCCCTATTTGTTTTTTTCACACTTTTTGTTTCCCCAAGGAAACATCAAAGAGAGCCTTTCCCACCTGGCACCTTGTAGATGTGTCAGAACTGCAAACTCCCAAATTCAGAGCCAGCCAGCCAGCCCAAGGCACAGACTGTTACTAAGATGATTAACTTGTGTCTCAGCTTCATACATTTCAGTTGCGCTGATGGTGCCGGCAGTGTTCATGTAAAGGAGTGTTACTATTAGAAGTGTGTAGAGGTTGTTTTTTTTCCTCCCCCGTTCAAGGGATGAAAATCTGTTCTGAATCCCTTGGTTCCACCTCAGGTGTTGAACTTCTATCCATAGAAAATGCCTCCCTGTAGAAAACAGGAAAGCAGGGAGAATAAACGTCCCAAAGGTGCTTTTTCAAAAGGCAACTGGACTTTGTGGTTTTTCTTCGAAGACGTTGCACTTCTCATCCAAGAAGCTTCTTCAGCTCTGGAGAAGAGCTCATCCACTTCTTGGATGAGAAGTGAAATATCTTCAAAGGAAAACCACAAAGTCCAGTTGCCTCTTCAGAAAGCACCTTTGGGATAGCCATGACCTGGATGACTGAGAATCTCCATAGACATTCAGGGAGACTATACTTCTTCATAATATGGCATCCTTTACAAGCACAAAAACATATGTGCTTTTTATCAGGTTCGCTTAATTCGCCTGATTCGCCAGTTGCAGCCCTTTCTGGATCGCGACGCCTTGCGCACAGTCACTCACGCCCTTGTCACCTCCCGACTGGACTACTGTAATGATCTCTACATGGGGCTCCCCTTGAAAAGCACCCGGAGGCTCCAACTGGTCCAGAATGTGGCCACACGGGTGGTTATGGGCGCAACTCGTTGTGCCCACGTGACACCCCTCCTGCGCAAGCTGCACTGGCTCCCAGTGGTCTTCCGGGTGCGATTCAAGGTGTTGGTTACCACCTTTAAAGCACTCCATGGCATTGGACCTGGGTACCTTCGAGACCGTCTTCTGCCACCAGTAGCCTCCCACCGGCCAGTCCGCTCCCACAGAGAGGGTCTCCTCAGGGTACCATCGGCCAAATTATGTTGGCTGGCGACACCCAGGGGGAGGGCCTTCTCTGTGGGAGCCCCTGCTCTTTGGAATGAACTCCCCCCAGAAATGCGTAAGATCTCCGACCTCCGTGTATTTCGCTGTGCCCTCAAAACCTTTTTGTTCTGCCAGGCCGGGCTATCAATGTAAAGATTTTAATTGGTTTTAGATATGGGATTTTAAATTTGGGGTTTTTATAATTGAGCCAATTATTTAATAATTTTAATTATTTTTAAATTTTGTCTGTCTTTGTGCTTTTAATCAGGCTGTACACCGCCCTGAGTCCTTCGGGAGAAGGGCGGTATAGAAATAAAATTAATAAATAAATAATAATAAATAAATATGAAGAACAGTTGTGGGAACTGGGTATGTTTAGTTTAATGAAAAGAAGGACTGGAGATGGCATGATAGCAGTGTTCCTCTATCCAAGGACATGCAAAAAAGAAGACCTACATTCTCCAAAGCACCTGAAGGCAGGACAAGAATCAATGGATGGAAACTAATCAAGGAGAGAAGCAACCTAGAACTAAGGAGAAATTTCCTGACAATAAGAACAGTTAATCAGTGGAACGACTTGCTTCTAGAAGTTGTGAATGGTCCAACACTGTTTTTAAGAAGAGATTGGGCAACCATTTGTCTGAAATGGTTTAAGGTTTCCTACCTATACCAGGGGGTTGGACTAGTGGTGAAATCCAATTTTTTTTTACTACCGGTTCTGTGGGTGTGGCTTAGTGGGCGTGGCTTGGTGGGCATGGCAAGGGAAGGATACTGCAAAATCTCCATTCCCATCCCATTCCAGGGGAAGGATACTGCAAAATCCCCATTCCCACCCCACTTGGGGCCAGCCAGAGGTGGTATTTGCCGGTTCTCCGAACTACTCAAATTTCCGCTACCGATTCTCCAGCACCTGTCAGAACCTGCTGGATTTCACTCCTGGGTTGGACTAGAAAACCTCCAAGGTCCCTTCCAACTCCGTTACTTTATATTTCTGTAACCAAAACTGCAAATGGTCACTAAATGGCAGCAATCAGACAAAGAAATTTTGGTTATCTAGAATTTGGCAACCTAAATCAAATTCTTGTGACAGTGATAGATTAGCATAAGGCAACCCAAATCTGATAATAGTGATACAAAGTGACAATAAAGTTATTCTAAGTCTAAGCCTAAAATAGGCATATGGGAGCTGTTCTCAAGGATTGAAGGTTGGTATGTGCTGTTGCAAAGGCATTGCACAGGGGCTACATTTGAACTCTAATCCTGCCTTTCATATATTCAAGTTTGGTGATCGTTTTCTTTAATTGGGATATAATTAAAGCTCTCTCCTACCAGAGATGAACATTTTTGTGTAATAGGGCTCAAAACTATGTTAACATGGATTTATCTTTACCTGGACACAGTGGTGGGTTCTAACCAGCTTTACTACCGGTTCTCTTCATGCACGTGCTTCATGCGTGATCGCCACACGCATGTTCACTTCACTCGCATGCGCGCCGAACTTGTGCTCCACGCAAGCACGTTAGGAATCTGCCCAGCTGAGGTACGGCAATCCACTCTGCCGACCTATCAGCTGGGCTAAAAAAGAAGAAATAAAAGGTAGGAATAACACAGGGCAGGCGGGAGGGCCCAGCTCCCGGACAAAGAGAACCGGTTCGGTGACATCATATCGTCACCGCTACCGGCTCGACCGAACCGGGCCGAACCGGGAGGAACCCACCATTGCCTGGACATAATTATGCGTATTTGCCTATAGTTACAAAAGAAATGTAAGCGGACAGGGGCCAAAAAAGGCAAGTAATAGAAATAGTCCTCAACTTAAAACAGATCATTTAGTGACTGTTCAAAGTTACAACGGCACTGAAAAAAAGTGACATGTGACCATGTTTCACATTTATGGCTGTCGCAGCATCCCCATGGTCATGTGATTTCCATCCGGATGCTTGACAACCGGTTCATATTCATGACGGTTGCGATGTCCTGAGTGTCAGCCCTGGAGGCCATCTTTTTCTTTGGATCTTCAAGGCTGCCACACTTAGTGCTGTGGGAAACTGGAAGGGGGGATTGCATACAGTGGTGGAGATATTTAGCCATAATAACATTCTTTTCTCTGGGAGTCAAGGACATCATGCCCTGCACCTGGAGTGGTGTGACTGGGAGGCATCTCCAGTTAGGATGGTAAAACAATTGGACCATGTGATGGACATATGGGTGCTGGGCAGGGACTTGGACTTTCTTTTGGGTGGGGAAAACCTGGAAGCTTTCAGACTCGGGTTTTCCCAGATGTGCCAATATGACCTCTCTAATAAAATGGAACTTTGAGGAACTTCTGGCCTCGGAGTCTTCTTTTGTTGGGGGTGTTACTTGGAACCCTGACACCGGGTTCATGTGATTATCTTTTCTGACCATCTGAAAAATCAAGTCAATGAGGAAGCCATTGTTACTGATTTAACAACCACAGTGATTCACTTAACAAACGTGGCAAGGAAAGTCATAAAATGGGGCAAATCTTACTTAACAAATGTCTCACTTAGCAACATAAATGTTGGGCTCCATTGTAGTCGTACGTCAACTGCCTGTAATGTTTTGGGTTCTCACCAGATTTCCAGCCTGGATATAGCAAAGGACCGGCCCGCAGTGCCTCTAGCAGCCAAAACGGGGTGCGGGAGGGCTGCACGCGGCCCCCCACCCGCACCCCATTTTCAGCCTGGACGGCCTCCTGGAGCATTCTGCCAGCCAAAGCACTGTGCTGCAGGAGGCGTCCGTCCCCCTTCCCCCTCCCCCCGGACAGCCCACAGAGAACTACAATGCTGATCCGGCCCTCGAAGAAATCCAGTTTTGACACCCCTGATATAAGCTGAGAAACAGGTATTTTGCAAAAAGAAGCAGGTATTATGCATCGCTATCCCCATGAAACATCAGGCTCGGCTGCCAAAGTTTTCTCCAACTCTACAAGCCAAACTCGCACTTCCATCCCCCCCCACCCCAATCTCGCTTTCCAATAGACTGCAGTTTAAAATAGGCAAGCCAAATTCAGTCGCCTGCAGTGGGCTTATTTTTCAGTTCCATGGAAAAGGCCATGAGCCACTCAAGACCACTGCTGTCCACTCATGACCAAGCCACAAATGCAAGAGCGCCTTGGCTCCCAGCAGCCTGTCCAGATTTTCACCAGGAAAGAAAGTGGCTTTCCCTAAAATGATTTTTGGTAACCCCTTCGTGGAAATACGTCTTGGTTCTCTCAAACATCATCGTCAGTAGCTGCCGATGAGTAAATGGCAAAGGATGCCTTTTGTGCATTTATATCTGTATGACGATTACATCAATTGTTCACTGAGCCCATTTTAAGCTGCGGAATCACTGTGTGGTGATAACCACTTTGCTTAGCTATTTATGACATACTCGTAGGCTCTGGTGGTATAATGGGATCCATTTTACACTACAGGGAAAATTACTCCAATTGCTGTTACTACCAATTTCCACCAGTCTTCCACACTCCCCCTTAGTTTCAGCTTCTCAGTGCTCACGGGCAGAGATGGGCCATCAGCCTCCTCCGTCTGCTAAATGCCAGCTGGAATTTACCTGCCCCCAACATGGGCTTACGAGAGAGATAGAAGCTCAAAACCACTGCCACCTTCATAGGAAACACGTATGCCAGTGGATGATACTTCTCACTAGCAACTTGTGCCCAGGATATATTTGCCAATTCGTGCCAGGAGCGTTCTATCGGCATGGAGGGATATTGTAATCGGCAATTTCACAGCCAGCTAATTCCTTTTGCTGTTGCCTTGTTCACCCTCATCCTGATGTGTCTGCTCTGCTTTTCTGTCACAAACGCACACACATACATTTACTGGGGGGTGGGGGGGACTCAGGGCTGCTGAAAATAGAAGAGATCTAGAAATATGTCAGAGACTCACAGGATGCGAGTATTCTTGTTGCCCTGCTTAGTTCAGCTGTCCATCTCTGCTTCTGTATGTTATCATACCTAGGTACTAAGGGTATACTAATCTATGGCATATCCAGGGACTTCTATGTTCAACCGAGGACCTTTAGCTCCTCAAACGTGGAAAGGCCACATTGGGTAAAAATAAAGCATGGACAATGTGCTGAGGTCAGTTTAATACCAAGACACCATCACAGATGCCATGTTGACTTGAAGGATGCTGATACATGTAGTCAAATCCTCTTCTCAGTTGAAAAATCACTTGTTAGGCCAGAATTGCAGGTATCAAAGGCAAGTGAAAATACTAGAAGAGAATATTTGTAGCTCAGGGTTGAACTGTGGAGTCTTTGATGTTTTCTGAGTTTGGTGGTTTTCTTGCAGATGTTTCATTTCCCAACTAGGTAACATCTTCAGTGTTGAAAGGCAGTGTGGTCTGTTCTCAGAAAAAAAAACACTCCCATCAACACTGACAGGGCAAGCCATTAAACACAGAGAGCAAACCTTCTACCGTGTTTCCTCCAAAATAAGACTGGGTCTTATATTAATTTTTGCTTCAAAAGACGCATTATGGCTTATTTTCCGGTTAGGTCTTATTTTGGGGGAAATACAGTACTAAACGCCTCCATCTGCTGACAATCTTAACTGGGGCTTATTTTGGGGGTAGTGCTTATATTACAAGCATCCTGAAAAATCATGCTACGCCTTATTTTCTGGTTGGGTCTTGTTTTCGGGGAAACAGGGTAGCACTGAAACAGTGGTGGGATTCAAGTAATTTAACAACCGGTTCTCTGCCCTAATGATTTCTTCCAACAACCAGTTTGTCAAACTGTTCAGAAAGTTAACAACCGGTTCTCCCAAAGTAGTGCGAACTGGTTGAATCCCACCACTGCACTGAAGGTATTACCCAGTTGGATAATGAAAAATCTCCACCCCTACCCCCACAAAAAAACAACAACCAAGCTTGGAGAGCACCAAGGACTCCCCAGAAAACACTAGAGGATGGCCTCTATCTAAATCAGGGGTGTCAAACTCGATTTCATTGAGGGCCACATCAGGGTTGTGTTCAACTTCGGGGGGGGGGAGTGGTGGGCAATGCCAGGGTGGGTGAGGCCAGCTCAATAACTCGTGTCAGGGGCACCTGTGGTGGCCAAGTGCTAAGGCAGGACTTCCCTCAGACCCTCCCTCCCTCTCATTATAATCTCCTTCCTTCCTTCCTTCCTTCCTTCCTTCCTTCCTTCCTTCCCTCCTTCCTTCCTTCCTTCCTTCCTTCTTTCCTTTTATTTTTCCTTCCCTTTCCCTTCTCCTTTCTTCTTCCTTCCTCTCTTTCCTTATCTTTCCTTCCTTGCTCTCTTCCCCTCTTTCCTTTTATTTCTTTGTCTTTCCTCTTTCCCTTTCTCCTTTCCTGTCCCTTCTTGGATGCTCAAATGCAAAAGGGGAAACATTTCTCCTTTTTTTTTTGCTTTTAGTTTGTTTTGCTAGCCCTCTGCCAGTAAAAACGGAGGCCGCGGGGCTACGTGTGGCAACCCCGGGCCCCATTTTTGGCTGCGATGGCCTCCTGCAGCCCTCTGTCAGTGAAAATGGAGCTCAGGGGAGCCCCTGGCAGAGGCACCATGGGCCGGTCCTTTGCTGTTTGCTGGGTGGCCCCGCAGGCTGGATCTAAGCACCCCACGGGCCACATCTGTCCCACGGCCCTTGAGTTTGACATCCCGATCTAGATCGTGCTCCAAAATCCATGCCCAGGCTCACAATAGGCCCTGGTTTGGCTTAAAGTAAAGCAAAGACCTTTGTCAGTTTCAGCAACCGTTCCAAGTAATCTGGTGTTCTTCTCCCCTAAATCTGAAGGTGAGATGAGATTGCAGAGGCTCTTCCATCACCCCAAAGTGAGTTCAAGGCTTTGAACTAGTAATAACCCCGCAGCTCTTTTAGCAAGCTCCCAAACCAGTGATCATGGCTCTGACTCTCTCTTTGAAACCAATATGGGTGGTTTTCGGTCCAGAAAGTAGAAAGGCACTGGAATCCTGCTGTCCACAGCAAGTTGGGATGGTGGGAATTTTCAAGCTGGAGGCAAAACCTTGACTCAGAGTCTCAGCCTGTGAGCCAAAAGCTCTGACTTATTCACTGGCAAAAGAAGCGGGCAGATTCTGAGGGTTCATATCGGTTGATATGGAGAATCCCATATTTTTTTTTTAGTTCTTGGCAACATGCCCCAAGTAGCATGCCTTCAGTGGCACCAACACTCTCCTCATCATCACCGGAGGGAGAAAGCAGGCAAGTGAACAGCAAGATTATTTACAAGGATGCTGCCCAAGTCTGCTTGTCAGTGCCAGGGGTTGGGATTAATTGAAGAAGGAAAAGCAAGTGAGTGAATTTGTTGTCATTTGCTTGCCTATCTGCCAGTGAGGAGCAGCCGCAGGAGAATCCACCGGCCCCACAATCTGCAAGTTGTATTGTTGTGTACTGCCTGTCCATTTCCAGGCCACTCAAACTCACTACTCCTTTTACACCAAAAGGGAATTCAGCCTGTCAAATTGAATAACCCATTAGGATCCCCCCAACAACTACTTCAGCAAGACTTTTGCTACCAGGCCCTCCTGTAATTAGTGGCGCATTCACACCCTCAGTGGATTGCAATTGAGGATCAGACACTGCTTACTGATCAATAGCAGACTTATATATCGCTTCACAGTGCTTTACAGCCCTCTCTATGCGGTTTACAGAGTCAGCATATTGCCCCCAAGAATTTAGGTCCTCATTTTACCCACCTTGGAAGGATGGAAGGCGGAGTCAAACTTGAGTCTGGTGAGATTCTAACTGTCAAATTGCAGGCAGCTGGCAGTCAGCAGAAGCAGCCTGCAATACTGCACTCTAACCACTGCGCCACGGTGGCTCTTTGGATCAAGCACCTGTTTTGTACACAGAAGATATCAGGTTCCACCGAGGCTACTCCAGACTACTTTAGTTCCATTAATACCAGTTGACATGGCCAGGAGTCTGACCCGGGGCAAGATAGTTTGCTGTTTTGCTTATGGGTGTCAGAAAGTGGGGTAGGGGAGATCAACCTCTTTATTTAGGGATTTAGAGGCGCAGTGTTTTGTACACCTGTTTTTCCTGATTCTCTCACAAAGCAACCAAGAACCAAAGTATTAGCAAAGATCTACACATCCTACAGCCTAATCACGGAAAACCCTGCTCTGTTCCTTCTTTAATTTCTGAAATTTTTATGGCATGCATATCTGTTGAGACAATTCACTCATTTTGCAGGTAAGCCAACAAACAAACAAAAATTCGTTCTGCCTAGAGAGTTTTAAAAGGGGAATGTTCCGTTTGCGCCATTCTCTCAATTCTCCAGTATGGTACACAGTACGACCACAATACACTCATGATGATGATAATGAACGTCTGCAGCAAAACAGGTGGCTAAGCGGCGCTTTCACACCGTGGCTTTTCCAACAATGGCCCAAATTTCTATCTCCTAAACTGAAGGTGGGCAGATCTGAGGCTTACAAGAACTGTTTTATGCTTTAATAGAACCTCGAGATTCCCCATCTACAATATATTGGCAGACAGCTAAGAAACAGGGATCATGACTCTACATGCAAACTTAGGCCAAAATTATGAATCAAGTTAATCTATCTTTTTTTAAAAAAATGCCATTCCTAGCTTTTCCATAAGCATTCTCTTTCCTCCCCAACATTCACTTTTAGGAAGAAAAATGGTTCTAAATTGCTACTGCTATAGAGAATAAATTACCAAAAACTTAACCAATCCAGTGCCAATCACCTAGAACTGTGATGGTGAACCTATGGCATGTATGCTGCAAGTGGCACACAGATCCATCTCTCCGGGCATGCCAGCCGTCACCTGTTGCTCTTCTGAGTTCCGGTGCACAGCTGGTCTTCGTGCGTGCGGGAGCATCGGAAACTGGAAGAGCAATTCCCTGGTGCACATGTGCATGCCAGGAAGCTGAGTTCCAGTTTTGGGCGTGTACAAGCGCGCTGGTTGGCTGGTCCTCTCATGCATGCATGCCAGAAACAGAAAGACCAGGTGACTGGCACACACGTGCACACCGGAAATTGGAAGCTCAAGTTCCTGGCGCGCACATGCATCCCGGGGAACTGCTTTTCCGGTTTCCAGTGCTCCCATACATGCGCGCCAAGGAGCTGCTCTTCCAGTTTCCAGTGCTCCCCCGCGCCTGTGCGTGCACTCCCAATTCAGCACTCGGTATCACAAAGGTTTGCCAACACTGACCTGAAATCTATCAACAAATTCCAATCAGTCTCTTCCTGTTAGCAACCTCTTATTGCTGTTCTATGTTACACCGATTTTGTTCTCATGTTATTGTGAAACACAGCTGCTAGTAAAAAAAAAATAGCAATGTGGTTGGCCTTAAACCACAGTTATATATTCTGTCAATAAATAACCACATGAAAAAAAAATATGTTCAATGTTACAGCTCCCATCAGTATATATGCAAGACTGACATCCGCATGTAGACATGTTCTTACTAACTTTGGTCCTCCTTAGTATGTTGCCAAGTCACAGATCTTATGACTGCAACCTAGCCTTCCACCATACAGATAATCCTTGGATTGTGATGGCAGCTGGGACTAGGAACTCTATCGATAACTGACAACAGTCATAAAGTAGGGTGTCACAGGACTGGGTTGTTTACTGATGGCAATTCCAGAAGTTCTAGTTACCCTTGTTAAATGAAATTGTTAACTGAGGATCTCATGTGATGGCTACTTATGGCTTCCTGCTGGCTTCCCCATTGACTTTGCTTAGGGGAAGCCACAGGGAACATCAGAAATCATAATCATGTGACTATGCTTGCCGTGATGTTGTAATAGTGAGCTGGGTACCGAGTGTATGGATTACAATCATGTGGCTGAGGGGATGCTATGATGGCTGGAAATCTAAGGACTGATCCTGAGGCAGGGGTCTGCAACCTTAAACATTCAAAGAGCCATTTGAACCCGTTTCCCACAGAAAAGAAAACTCCAGGAGCCACAAAACCTTTCCCGTGTCTGACTATTTCTTGAGTGGCCACAAAACTAGCATATGTAGTTGAATTAAATGTTTGTTTTCTTCTGAAACTTTTCTTTTCTTGGATTTATCCATGGTTGGCCTACCGGGGGTTGAAAAGCTCAATAAATCGCGTGCTGGCGGGTATCGCACATTGGCGGTTGTGATGCAAATTTTGAGTGACTGGGAGCCACAGCAGAGGGGTGAAAGAGCCACACGCGGCTCCAGAGCTGCAGGTTGCTGACCTCTGCCCTAAGGCCTCCTATTCAGCCTCATCGTAAATCTGAATAATCATAAATCTGAACAAATGGTTGTAATCGTAGGACTACCTGTATTGACTAAAATATAGTGACCACTGCAGTAAAGCAATATTGCAGCCTTGCATTTCAGTACTTGCTTGGTAGCCACAGGTGGGAAGGAATTGCATGCAGGATGTAAGAATGAAATTTCATGCAGTCAACATAAAAATCAGCAATCTGATCATCTTCTTCTTCTTCTTCTTCTTCTTCTTCTTCTTCTTCTGCAGTTTTGCAGTTGTTGTTGTTGTCTTCTTCTTTACATTATAATAATCTTGTGTTATAACATGGCGGTACAATGGATGGAAGATTAGCCTGATGCCGAAGGCCTTTGATGCTTGAATATTTTTCTTCTTGTATATTTCTCAGCAACTATCACACAGTGACTGCTTCAGAATCAGGGAAATCAACAAAATGCAATGACAATTTCAGAATCAGGTCACCGTTTCAGACCATGCAACAGCAGGTCCCGATAGACCCCACTGAGGATTTGAGAAGTGGTGCACATATAACTTCATGATAGTTAGCACCTTAAGCAAAGAGCTGTCACTTCAAAGCTCAGTATAGTTCCTAGCAAGCTGTTCGGCATTAAATGCATGTTAAATGGTGGTAAAGCAAGCTGTCACTCAGTGCCTGTAGTCATATTGTTTCCCTGACCCTACAGTGTTGTTCTGTGGGACCAAATTCAAAGTCAGCTGGAATCATAAACCATACAATGGAAACAAAATACATGGACAAGATATGCCATTTGCCTAAGTAAGTGAAAACCCAAATGCCCTAGCTTCACTACAGATGGTCCTCAAATTACAACCACAATTTGGACCAGAACTTCTATCACTAAGCAATGCAGTCGTTAAATGAGTCATGCCAGATTTTTACAATCTTTTTTTTTCTTACTGAGGCCATTAAGTGAATTATTGTTAAGTGAATCACATGGGCATTAAATGAAGCTGGCTTCTCCCATTAACTTTGCTTGTCAGAAGCCTGCTGGGAAGATCCCAGATGATGATCACATGACCCTGGGATGCTGCAATCATAAGAGCCGTGGTGGCTCAGTGGTTAAAATGCAGTATTGCAGGCTAATTCTGCCAACTGCCAGGAGTTTGATCCAGTGGTGAAATCCAAATTTTTTTACTACTGTATCTGTGGATGTGGCTTGGTGGGCATGGTGTGGCTTGGTGGGCGTGCCTTGGGTGTGGCAGGGGAAGGATAGTGCAAAATCTCCATTCCCTCCTCACTCCAGGGGAAGGATATTGCAAAATCTCCATTCCCTCCCACTCCAAGGGAAGGATATTGTAAAATCTCCATTTCCACCCCACTCTGGGGCCAGCCAGAGGTGGTATTTGCCAGTTCTCCGAACTGCTCAAAATTTCCGCTACCAGTTCTCCAGAACCTGTCAGAACCTGCTGGATTTCACCCCTGGTTTGATCCTGACCAGCTCAAGATTGACTCAGCCTTCCATCCTTCTGAGGTTGGTCAAATGAGTCCCAGATTGTTAAGGGCAATATGCTGACTCTGTAAACCGCTTAGAGAGGGCTGTAAAACACTGTGAAGCGGTATATAAGTCTAAGTGCTAGTCCTATTGCTATAAAAGCATGTCTGTTACCAAGTGATCATGTGACCATGAGGACACTGCAATGATCATAAGCGCGAGTATCAGTCATGAGCACTTTTTTTTCAGTGGCTCTGTAACTATGAATAATCGCTACATGAATAGTTATAAACTGAGGACCTGTAGTCTGTGGAGAAACCAAACTGGATTAGACTTCTTGAAAACCCTTTTTTTTCTGCACCTTTTTTTTTAATGAGAAGACAATCAAGAAATAAATAACAACATATGTTATGATCTCCTTATATGATACATTTGATCCCAAAGTCACCCATAGGTGGCTCATGGAAAGTAAGATTGAAGTGCCAAAGCTCAACTCAGCTATCTGAACAGATGTTGTAATTAATTTATAGCTGGGAAAAATGCTGCAAAGTTCACCCTGCATATCGTTCAAAACACAGTTACCTTGGAATGCAGAAAGGTTATACTGTTCACTCATTAATTCCACGGAGTGGCAGCAGCAGCAGCTGCAATTCAATATGTTTTGGAGCTACTAATTGGTGTGGGTTTCAGAAAATTTCCATGTTCGATCTTTTACTGATTTCAGTCTTGTGAGAAAAGGGGGATACAACAATTAGTGTAATTAGAAAACTCCATGTTTAGGAGAAATACTGTAGAAAGGTGAGAAATTAATATTGACACTGACATAATCGTGGCCAATGTGCCCTTGATGACAATAAGTTTCTAGGCAGCCTTAACTTAGTGACCCAACAACCCCAAAATTTCAGAACAAGTTAAAAGCAGGATCACAAGAGCTGGAAATTTCAGTGCTTGACACGTAAATAAATTCATTTAAAGTCACAATGAAAATTGCACGTGGATGATAGGTGAAAACAAAGATCTTACAATCCACAACATAATTTGCAAAGGCCTAAAGCACTCATCACAGAGAAAGCCTGGAGAAAAAGGGGAAAAGGCAATAAAGGAGAGCAGAGAAAGAGAAAGATTATGAAGATGACGGGGGAGAGAGAGAAAGGGAAAAGAAAGAGAATCAATGAGTTATTGCCAATTCTGGCTTCATCCACTTTAGGCTTCAGATTCACCCATCACTGATTTCCTGATTTATGTCCCCCAGAGATTTCCGTCTCCCTGGAAATTTAGTTCTCGACCTACAAAAGATTTTCTATCTCTCTTTTATTTTTTTTCCTTGCTCCTGCAGTTTTGCTTTAACCGTTCTCCTCTATTGTATTCTGATTCAGATTATGCTTCCTAACATTTCCCCCCCTTTATTCTCTTTTTGTTCTGCCTTTTCAGCATATAGCAACAGTGTTCCCGTGGTTTTTCAAGCCAATTTGCTACTCTCTTTGCTAGATCCATGCTTTTGCCCTACTTCTCCTTTCTGGCTTAGTTTGGCTGACCTGAACCTGCCCTGAGATCGAGGAAACTGACATCCTCCTGGGAGTTAGCCAAGCAACTTACATGCTCAGATTCTTATTTAAGTCCTGTGATGTTAGCCAAGGAACTTACACGCTCAGATGTCAGGTTTAATGCCTATGACATGAAAACGGGTGGCACTGGCATAGCTGGACCAAGAAAGGTGAAGAGTTGGAACCATTTTCTAGATAGGAGGAATCTGAGGACTTTTGGCATCTTGGATCTGCTCATAAATGTGTGTGATACACACACACACACACACACACACACACACACACACACACACAGACATGTTATATATATATATATGTGTGTGTGTGTGTGTGTTATATATGTTATACACACACACACACACATACCGTGTTTCTCCAAAAAGGCGATCCACCTTGAAAAGAAGCCCTATCACGTTTTTGAGTGCATGCAATCAAATTAAGCCCCACCCACAAAATTAGCCCTAATAAAGACCCAGAGCCGGATTTAGATGAAAAGAGGCCCTAGGCTATTCCACTTATGAGGCCCTTTCACCTATAGTGAAAGTGTAATTTTAATTTTGCTAACAATTTGAATGTAGGCCCCTCTTGATCTTGAGGCCCTAGGCTGAAGCCTAGTTAGCCTATAGGAAAATCTGGCCCTGTAAAGACCCCATCCACCACAGGGTGCAGGGGGTGGGGCAAGGCACACTGGTTAAAAAATAAGCTAGGGTGGGGATGGGTGGGTGGAGCTGCCCTATTTACCAGGCCTCGTACACTCCTGCCTCACCTTCTTCTACGGCTGCTTGCCGCCACTCGCATGCATCGATCCGGCCTCCGTTTCGCCTTCAGATGCCAGTCGGAAGGCATCTGCAGCTGATAAAAGAGCTCCGGATCGATCCAGAGCTCTATTATCGGCTGCAGAGGGCTTTCTGGAAGGCATCTGAAGGCAAAACAGAGGCCGGGTCGATGCGTGCGAGTGGCGGCAAGCAGCCGCAGAAGACATGGGCCAGCAGCAGGCTCCTGCTGGACAGGGTGGTCGGTGCCACCACTGTGAGGTGAGTTAATAATTAGAACCCTCCAAAAAGACGGCCTAGCCGTTTTTTTGAAGGTTAAAAGAAAATAAGACCCGGCCTTCTTTTTGGAGAAACATGGTATATACACACACACACACATTTATGAGTAGATCAAAGGTGCCAAAAGTCCTCAGATTCCATGTGTGTGTGTGTGCATGTATGACTATAGCCATGGTTATAGGTTCATATGTACATACATATGCAGGTAGTTCTCGACTTACAACAGTTCATTTAGTGACTGTTCAAACTTACAAAAGCACTGAAAAATGTGACATGACCATTTTTCAGTTACAACCTTTCCAGGATCCCCATGATCATGTGATCAAAATTCAGATGCTTGACAATTGGTTCACACTTATGACCCTTGCTGTATCCCAAGGTCATGGGACCAACTTTTGTGACCTTCTGGGAAGCAAAGTCGATGGGGAAGCCAGTTTCACTTAACAATCAGGTTACTAACTTATCAACTGCAGTGATTCATTTAGCAACTGTGGCAAGAAAGGTCGTAAAATGGGGCAAAAGTCACTTAACAAATGTCTCACTTAGTAACAAAAATGTGGGGCTCAATTGTGGTCATAAGTCGAGGACCACATACAGTATACATATAATCATATGCATAAGCATATACATATACCAGTACATATACATATTCTTTTGAGAGAATTTCATTTTTTAATGTGTGCCAGTGTGTTCACAGAAAAAAGTGACAATAAAGGTTATATTATCTTAAATGTGGAAAGGGAGTTGATTCAGTAGGTTTCAGTAGAGATATTTGGATCCAATTTTTTTCAGAAAGATCTGTCCAAAAGCACTACAATGGGAACCACTCCTGTGAGTTAGACAAGAAACTTATATCATCTAATGAGCCATTTATCAGCCAGTTTAGCTCCACTGAGCTGCCATCAGGCAACCCATCATGCTAGAAAGGGGGATATGAGGCATTATGCATGCGTTCAGAGGACTCCCCTTCTTACACAGGTTGAATCCTGGCACAAAGCATATAAATCTCGACTGATTTTAAGTCCTTCTTATCAATCGGTTAGCCAAAGCTTCATCACGGACATCTCTGCATCAGCTGGGAAATGTCTCAACCATTACCAGAAGCCAGTAGGATAAGTCAGCCCTACAATTAAAGTGACATTTCAGTGTGCACCCTGCCTCTCCAAATGACTCATTCCTTCGCTAGACTCCATTCTCTTGGAAGCCTCTGGCGCTAACAGCAAATTCGCTCAAGGAAAGACCTCTCACTGGGCACATGGCTATGCCACCTGAAACAGGAGAGGCTCAAATCACAGGCTCCAGAGGTGGCGAAGGAGAGTTTAGGTACCTTGTTGGAACTAGGCCATCATAGACTAAAATACAGATAATCCTTGATTTATGTTGGAAGAAATGTCCATCTGGGTTCAGTTCCAAGTGGGGAGAAAGACATTGGAAACATGGAAAGTGCTTGAAAAGATGGTTTAATGGTGGACAGGACCACATGGTTTTGAGATCCTGGGCAAAAAAGCACACTTTGTTTGGATCTCGGGTGAGGGCATTTGCTTATGAATAGACCTAGCTATCTCTTTATCCCTTAAGTGCTGACATCTGCTATTGGGCTATTGACATCTGCTAGTGGGCTATTGAGAGTGTGGGGGCTATTAAGAGTGAGTCTGCTTCCTACCTAAAAAACATGTTTCTCCATTTCTCATCTAGGGAGGTATAATATTCTGCCTTTTTAATATTTCCTAGAATATTTCATTCTTCTAGGAGAGGGGTGGGTGCTAACTTCCTACACTTACAACAGTTCTTTTAGCAAATGTTCAAAGTTACAATGATACTGAAAAAGTGACTTTATGACTATTTCTCACACTTACGATTGTTGTGTTATTCCCATGGTCACATGATCAAAATTCAGCTGCTAGACACTGATTTATATTTATGGCGGTTGCAGTGTCCCACGGTCATGTGATCCCCTTTTGCGACCACCTGGACAAGCAAAGTCAATGGGGAAAGCCAGATTCACTTAACAACCGAGTTATTAACTGATCAACTACAGGGATTCACTTAGTGACTGTGGCAAGCCAAGTTGTCAAAACTCACTTAACAAATGTCTCTCACTTAGCAACAGAAATTTGGGGCTAAACTGTGGTCATAAATCAAGGATTTACCTGTCACAGCAACAACCACCATTCAGAAGCAGGAATGAAGATTCATCCATTAGGTGGAGGGAAAGCACGTTGCACCACATGAAAGTTATTTTTATATGTTCTTAAATGATAACACAACCTCACATTTATGTATCCAATAAACCTGAGCTTAACTACCTGGCTGTGAAGCACTATTACCTTTACTAGTCATTTCCATTTCAAATGTTTCAGGTGAAAGTATTGAAGTGATTCTGAGAAAAGACTAACTAGCTAATCAAACAGCAAAGCCCAAGATCAGTTTCTTCTGAAATTCATTAAAAATTTCAACCATATGTTTTGTCCCAGTGGAGACACTCCCACTCACTCCTCCCAAGAACCTTTATGGAGAGGGAAATCAGCTGTGATCCATCTGCTTCATGTGCAAAACCCATAGGCTTATTGCTAACAAGCAACCTTTTTTAAAAAAAGACCCCTTTTGGGATCTGCTTTTGGTCAGCCATGGGGACTAGGAGAATGGCCAGAGCAGATTGGAAAAAGGTTTACAACCCCTTAGTTAAAAATTAAATAATTGCTTTCCTAAATCAGAGCCAGGTCAATCATATACTATTCTGCACTTAATGGCAGCCAGCTGGGGATTTTTCCAAAAATTCCACTGTTTCTGGTATACAAAGATACGATGCCTCTGTCTGAAAGCTAAAAGGCGCAACATCAAAAAAGACGAAATAGGATACAAGTTTACATGTAGACCCCTTTATATTAATTTGCATCTGCAAATGCCGATTTAGAAGGTATGACTTAAATAAATGTTTCCCAACCTTGATAACTTTCAGATGCATGAGCTTCAACTCTCAAAAGTCTCAACAATGGCCCTGCTGATTGCTGGAATTTTGGAATTGGAAGCCCACAAATCTGGAAGAAAACCAATGTGTTGTGGTGACTAAGGTGTTGGACTATGAGTGCAGAGATTCAGTTTGAGGACCAACCTGAGCTCCCGAATGAAAAGCAGGATATACAGTACATTTAATAAAGAAAAGAAGAAGTTGTCATGATTGGGAAACTGGTTTAAATTAAAACCGCATACAAGAGTGGAGTCTGTGTAGGAGCTGTCCAGGTGCTGAAGGTTGAAAGGCAACATTAGGCTGCTCTACAGTCCCTTCTATAGGTAGTCCTTGACTTATAACAACTATAAGTGAGACCACAACATTTTACATCACGTGACCCCACCCAATTTCACAACCTTTTTTTTGCCACAGTCATTAAGCGAATCACCACACTCGTTAAAGGAGACATCACGATTGCAATTTGCAATCTACCCTCCTGACTTTCCCATTGACTTTGCTAGTCAGAAGGCAGCTGGGATGGTTGCAAATGGTGGCCATGTGTTCTGCCCCAGCTACGGACCCCAAAGAATGCAGCACACACAAAGTCTGTACAAACTGTAGTTTACTAAATTAAATCAGTCTTTTTCAAACAAAAGGCACGGGCCTGGTGGCTCAGCAGACTGATAGCATTGTGATTAACACCAGCTGTCTGCAATTACTGTAAGTTCGAATCTCACCAGGCTCAAGGTTGACTCAGCCTTCCATCCTTTCTAAGGTAGGTAAAATGAGGACCCAGTTTGTGGGGGCAATAAGCTGACTTTGTATAAATATACAAAAGGATGAAGGCTATTGCTTAACGCATTGTAAGCCGCCCTGAGTCTCCGGAGAAGGGCGGCATATAAATCAAATTAAAAAAAAAAAAAATTAACTTTCTTAACAGCCTACAAGAATCCAAAAAATAAATAATCGTAATCTTACTATGATTGGCAGAAAGCCCAGAAGCAATTTGCAGGACACTGATAAGAGAACTAAAATCCGGACGCGAAGGAGAGTGAACAAAGTTGTTCCCTGCAAATTGCCTCAGTTGTCGTCCTTCCTTAAATAGGCTAAGGGAGTGGCCAATTAGCCCCAAGCCTTACTCTTGAGGAGACCTCCTCCTGAGGAGCCACTCCTGCCTTTTGGCAGCTCTGCGTGCCCGTGCATTAAGAAGAGGCTCCTCCTCTTCGTCCTCTTCATTTAAAGGAGCTTCTGGAGGTTCTGAAGGCCCTGGCTGAATCCCTGCCTCTGGCACCACATCTTCTCCAGCCTCCTCATTGTCTGACTCGGGTGCCAGCTGCACAGGCTGCTGGCGCAGCACCACACCAGCCTCCTCGCTGTTAGAATCAGCTACAATCCGCACAGGCCGCTGACGGGCCACAACACCATGTAACCACGGGAGACCATTGTAAATGCAAGCTGGCTGCCAAGCACTTGGATCATGATCATGTAACTGTGAGCATGCTGTGATGGTCATAAGTGCGAAATCGGTCATGAGTCACTTTTTTTCAGTGCCATTATAATGTTGGACATCACTAAATGAAGTGCCATAAAGTTGTAATGGTCCTTATTCTTAAATCAGATTTGAGCCAAACTCTGCAAGAGAGGGCTGCCCTTTGCAAACTGTAATATATGCAAACTTCCTGCATAAGCAAGGTATGTTTAATTATGGGGTCATTAATCATGGTGCAACATACGCGTATGGAATGTGCCTCATCCCTACCAAGCCAAACAAAAAGATCATCTAAGTTAATTGACCTCATTGCTGCATCTTAGGGAAGTTGATTGCATTTTCTAATTACCACTGGATGGGCTTTGAGTTTGATTTTAGCAATGAAAAAGTAGGCTAGGCATTTTATAAATCAAGCCATCAAGCAAAGCAGTCTTTTCCCAATTCAAAGTGCGAAGGACTGTAACTCCTACAATTCACCACCCAGACAATGCGACTAGGCATATCTGTTGACTGTAAACCTCAGTCATTTGGTCCACTTAGAAATGTTGATCCTCTCTGCATCATCCCAACCTATCCAAAAGGGATGACCCTGCAAAGTCCTGAAAATATATTTCTGAAAACCAAGAAGATGACGTATTGTTCTTGGAGCCCTTTCTCTCAGTTTACGTTTTCATTCGACAGCTACATTTGGCCTGTTTACATTATAGAGGAAACTCCTGAAGATGCCCTTTAATGGGAAATCCTGCTGTCTTGCTCAGCTAGAGTTGCTTGTGTATGTAGGTCTGATGAGTCAGGAAGTAAAATTGGATAGTCCTCTTCCTTGGTTACCACACATTAGGAAGGCACCAGGTTGTGCAAAGTTGGTTGATTTCTGTTACATGATTTCAGATGGTTTACATCTACAATCCCTGAAGTCCATTCACCTTCTTCTGAATGGACTTTCAGAAATCCAGTTCAATAGTGCCATCCTAGATTACAAATCTCCCTCACTAGGAAAGCTCTGTTGATCATCCTTTGTTGCCTTTATGGTTCTGAATGTGCTTGAATGTTTGATTCAAACAGATGGGCTTCACACATTGCCCTAAGCCATAATGTGGTTTGTTTGATTTTGGCTTGGTATTATTGTACAATTCTAACTATTGTGGTTTGCAAATCATGACTTATAGATTAACATTCTGTGTTATTGTTTTTATTATTTGAGATTTGGCTGGTTTTATCTCATTCTGTTGGCTATTGTACTCTCCTTCAAGTTGCTGTTTTATAGTCATCTCTGTTAATCATGCACTAATGTTGGGATGGGAGGGCTCATGGCCAAAAAAGAGATAAAAACATTTTAAATAAGCAATAAATAAATAAGAAGCTCAGTCTGGTGTATACAGATCTACTCCTATCCATTCTACCTCAGTAACAAACTCTAAAATATATTAAGCTAAAGGTCAAACACCGTGACCTGCATGTATAACCTACCAACATCCTTTCAGCAGATCCATAGCTCTTCAAAGGGAGTAAAGCAAAAAATTCCTTTTTTTAAAAAAAATGGTGGGCACTGGGGTGTACACATTAAAAGGCAATACAGGTGGTCCTCAACTTATGACCACAATTGAACCCAAAATTTATGTTGAGTGAGAAACTTATTAAGTGAATTGTGCCCCACTTTATGACTTTTCTTGCTACATTTGTTAAATGAACCACTGCAGCTGTTAAATTAGTAACACCATTGTTAAGTGAATCTGGTTTCCCCACTGACTTTGCATGACAGAAAATCACAAAAAGGGGATGACGACATGACTTCAGGACACTTCAACCATCATAAATGTGAGTCAGTGATCAAGCATCTTGCGACCATGGGGATGCTACAAAGGTTGTAAGTGTGAAAAATGGTGATAAGTCACTTTTTAAAGTGCCTTTGTAACTTTGAACGGTCACTAAATGGACTGTTCTTAACTCGAGGACTACCTGTATACACTTCATAAGCTTTACAGAGGCTTAGAGTAACTGTGTTCCCCTGAAAACTGATATTTTCAGATTGTGTCCCACAGTGTCCGAGCTCTTGAGCTGACTGAAGGTCCACTCACCTGACTAAAAAATAGCCACTGGCTTATGGTCTTCTAATGAGCTTGATGGCCAAATCAAGATTTGCACATGAGTTTTCTGACTGGGGAACAATGTTTCCCTGGAGGTATTGGTTGGTTATTATACATTTGGCCAGTTATAACCTACTAACCTCTCTTCAGCTGCCTCAGAGCTCTCCAAAATGAGTCAAGCCAACATTTGTCTTTTCCTTCATTTAGGGGGGGGGCACTGGGATGTACATTAAAAAGCAATATGCTCTTTACAAGCTTTACAAAGGCTTAGGACGCCCCTGTTACCCTTAAAACAATGAAAATGGATATTTTTCAGAGTGTATCCCACAGTGTGTGCTATGTAAAGTTGATGCAGCTCTTGAATCAACTAGAGGTGCATTCAGCTGACTAATAGCCACTGGCTTAAGGTCATCTAATGATGGCCAAATCAAGATGTGTACTTGAGTTTCTGACCTGGAAACAATGTTTCCTTGGGGGTATTGGTTGGTGATTACACATTTGGGTAGAGAATCTTCTCCTTGTGGCCTCAGCAGGGCCCAGTTAAAGCACTAGAATAGAAATAATTGGATTTCAGTCCCGTAAATGTATACATTTATGTCCTGTTTCCAAGAGCCATCTAATAAGCACATAAAAAGGTAAGCAGATTTAGAATCGTGTATGAATTACTTTTTGGAGAAGCACGGAACAGCACAAATAAATAATGTGGTAAGATTCTCTATTCCTATAATTCATTACCAGCGCCCCAAATTTGTATTTTTAATCTACAGCCATAATTCAGAACACTGACATGTGTTTATATGCATGGGTGCACTGAGTGACAATGCTGAAAGCAGACTAACAATGAAAAGTAGAATGGGGGGAAAAAATTCCATACATTTGTAATTGTGATGTGGATTTTCTGAAAATTTTCAAATCGTAATTTTTTCCTATGGTGGCTAGGTTAGTTTGCACCAGGCAGTTTACACCTGAAAACATCCAATTTGCATTGGAAAAGTTTCTGACGGATGACATTTATGTTGATCTCACATATTTAAGAAAGCTAATCACTTGACAAAAACATAATTAGATTTAGAAATGACTAATCTCGCTCAGCACTGTAATAGTAGTAACAGTTGTTGTTGTTAAACTTATGAAATGGGAGTATTTTCTTCAGGGAAAAAAAAAATCAAGCATTTGAAAAAAAAAAATAGACCTGTCAGATCTTTGGGTATTATGGAACATGCACAGCCCCCTACCCCTGACTTTGGGTAAGCCTAGCTCCTTTTACAATATTAATATTCACTCAGGTATGAGTGAATCTCTGGATTGCATCAGGTTTACCACAAACAATGGATTACAGTTTCGGCCTCTGCCAGAGAACAGAAGAGCCGAAATCCAGCATTTCTGTTATCACTAACTTATATTTAGGTGAGGAGAAATTATGAAAATGAAAAGATCGAGTCATTTTATAGCAGAGAGAGGAACAATAGATTTTGTGGTTGGAAGTGGGTGTGGCAGGGATTTTCTGATGATCAGGACCGAAACAGCTGCTATCAACATGGTGAAACAATCTGTTTGCTTAATCCAGTATTGCTCCCTTTGAGGGAATGAACTTTTCCAGGATCTCAGCTGGAAGGCAGCTTTTCCCATCATCTGCTGCTTGATCCTTTTAATTAGACATGCCAGGAGCGGAAATTGGCGCGAGCTGAACTACAATAGTTTCTTCCCTAAACTGTTCCAAATACTAGATAATGATAATAATAATAAAATGCCCCAAGAACTTTAAGATCTTGCGATCCGGCGAGATCCGGCCATGAATGGTGTGAATGTTTTAATGTTTTTTAATGTTTTTAATTTTTAAATGTTTTTTATAATGATTCTAAATGCATTGTGAGCTGCCCTGAGTCTTAGGAGAGGGGCGGCATACAAATTGAATTAATAAATAAATAAATAATAAAAGATGTATTTTGTTTTGTTTTCTCCTTCTTTCCTTCTTTCCTTTCCTTTCCTTTCCTTTCCTTTCCTTTCCTTTCCTTTCCTCTCCTCTCCTCTCCTCTCCTCTCCTCTCCTCTCCTTTTTTTCTTTTCTTTTCTTTTTTGGAGCGGTGCTCAACTTCCACATGACTTTTTAATAATTCCAGGAATATCTTCCACTTTCAGACCACCTCCCATGAAGCCAAAAAATTTTAGGCAACACTCCTGAATCAATGGCAGGCATAGCTATTGCTCCTAGTAGGACTTTCAAGCTTTAATTTATCTTTTTTTTTTTTTTGCTAAGCAGAGGGATACTTCATACATTATGCAGAAACAAACTCAGGTCTGCCGTCGAACGCGCGCCAACACAGAGAGAGCTTGCAGCCAATCGTGGTTCCCTGTCCAGGTGCATAGATGAATGTATACATTTTATAAACAGGTGAATGTAATATTTGTCGCCTGCACTATTTTATATTTGGGAATAAGTTTCAACCATATCATAAAGGAATCAAGGCAGATAAACCTATTGCGAGGCACCAGAAGTCATTTTATGTGCTCCAAATACATGTATGACAGAAGCACAATTGAATCCAGGAGTGTTTTCAAGAGTCAAGGCACTTAGGCCATGTAAATGGGTGTGTGTATGTGTGAAGGAACTGAATCGATTTGATCTATGCAGCATAACCCCTCAGGGAGGTGCTCTGCCCAAGCCCTCTTGGAATCAAGGGAAGCTACGCAAGGATGCTCTTGTTTCGCCATGTGAAGCCACTTCAGCTGGACTCTAACCCTTTATTAACAAGCATTTTTGGTGCAGGGGATGTGAGGGGGAGAGAGAGAAGTGGCACTTGATGCCTATTATGTTTCAGCGTCTAATATGCTTGCCCTGTCTCATTATTTTGCATGCTGCACAGTTGAAGCTTGGCAGAATTAAAAAAAAAAAAAAGTCTGGGGCTAATTCTGACTCAAATTAAAGAGTTAATTAAGGCAGGCTAAGAGATAGAGAACTCACTTACATCATCTATCCCAGGGTCCTCCATGGTGGGGACATCCACTTGTGTTGAAGTGCGGCACTCACTATCTCCTTGGCCAGGGGTCTCCAACCTTGGTAACTTTAAGCCTGGCGGACTTCAACTCCCAGAATTCCCCAGCCAGATTTGCAAAGCTGGCTGGGGAATTCTGGGAGTTGAAGTCCGCCAGGCTTAAAGTTACCAAGGTTGGAGATCCCTGGCCTAGGCACTCACTATCTCCTAGGCATCGCAGGCTTTGTCCTGCTGGGTATGTGATGGGAGTTATAGTTAGTACATCTGGAGTGCTCTAGCTTGCAAAGATTACATTTACATGCATATGAATGGCCATATAGAAATAAGAACACATACATGCACAGGTGGACACGCGCATGTGGTACAATATACACATATACTCATCAGAAAGCAAAAGGTTCCTATGCCTCTCCTCCTACTCCAAGTTGGGTCTCAGGAAAACACATAACTGCTTAGAAATGAGAAGCTGGCTACATAGACACATAGACTTGCTGGTTTGAGGCAATACACAACACACCAAGAAGCTTGAGGTGGAGGAAACACCAGTACAATACTTGTATACCCTGTACTTGTAACCTTGTACACCCTATATAAGCACAGCGTGCAGCCACGTGAGCTCGAAGACAGTTGTGCAAATGCTCAAATATTCCTCAATTCCAAAGACACAGGAAGGGAGACGCCAAGGAACACGCATGCCTCATTGTGCGAACCCAGTTTTACCCACATTCTTTGAAGCACGTCAAAACGTGGTCCTGGTTTGCATGGGCTCATCAAAAGCTTTTTATCTCGAGCAACAGGCACACAAAAGTGCATGGACACACATTGGTTTATTTCCCTCCATCCAATTTGTGAAAAGATAATCAGAGTGGGGTTATTTTTTTCACGCCGACATGTGTAGTCACTCAAACAAACAATAACAAAAAAAATAAATAAATCAGCCACACCCTACAATCATGCCAGCTCAGTCGCCTGGCTTTTTCACAGAGATCTCATAGCTTTCCATTCATTCAATACGTGGAAGGATGCAAGCAGCCTTCCAATCAATGCTACCTTCCACACAATAGCCTCTCCTTCCTCAGACTGAATCCTGGCGTAATGACAGCATGCACAGGGCATGATCTGAAAAGAGCTTTTCCTTGCATGCTTGACTGACACCCGGTTTCTCTCTACCTCTTCGTCTCCGCTAAAAAAAAGGGGGGGGGGAACCATCCATCTCCATCAGACCAGCTGAACTGCCACTCTGCAGAACGGATGATCAAATGGTCACCTGCCTGACTTCAGCACTTTCTCCCCTGGTACACCCAACTCTTTTAACACTTTGGCTGACCTTTCTGAAAGGGGTCTTTTCCCAGTAGTAAAAGCACATGTTCTGCAGGAGGAAGGAATCAATTCCTGGCATCCCTAGTTAAAAGGACTAGAGGAGCAACTCTTTCTTGCTGAAGAACCTGGAGAGCAAATACTAGCTAGAATAGGCAATGCTCAGCAAGACTAACCTATCCGATCACTTCAGATTAACTCATCAAGAAAAGAAAGTGCAGGTACCATCTAACTCCGTAACCGGGTATAACCTGCATGGTTACTACTGCTTTTGCATTTCTCAGGGCTGTTTCACATAAATGGTGTCCTTCCCACTCATCTTGCCGTATGACAACTTTCGCCAGCCTAATAACCTTTTTGATGCGTTGGATTTCAACTTTCATACTTCCCAACCAACATGACTTTAAACCCACACTGTTTAAGAATTAGGGGAACAGCTGAAGTCCAATGCATCCAGAGGGAATCGGGACTGGGACATATTTATTAAATAAAGGAAATAAAGCCACTCTCCTTGCCCTTTCCCCTTTCCCCCAAAAAACACCCTCCATAGACCAATGTTCTCCCTATGCCAAATGGGACAGTAACAATGTTTTCTCACTAGAATACTTTTGTCCAGGACCACACCAATGGAGAATTAGCTAGTATTAACTATTGTGGCTGCCTAAACTCTAATAAAATGATTAATTATGAATTCCAACGTACACTGTTAATATCTACTCCACAATCTATGTTTAAATGAGTCCCCATATAAGGGAAGGCTGAAGCAGCCCAACATATGAATTGTAAAGGTAAGCAATGCCCATCTTCAGTTTATTCTCCCTACACAGTACTATCAGTATCGATTTCATAGATCCTCACTTCTCTAAAGTGGGACACTTAGACGCTTTCGAATGATCTTCCTCCCATTGTCTCTCCCACAAGTATCTCTGAGGCAAGGAAGCCGGAGGCACCCAGCTTTTTTTTTTTTTGCAAACTGTTGTCTTTTCTGTGCATTTCAAAGCTTTAAGCCTTAGGTGACCATCACTGGCATGCTTGGAACAGCCTGCTTCTTGCAGGAAAACACAGCTTTGCTGCAAGAGGTGGCGACAGGGATCAATAGGTGGCATTTCTCTGAGCCAACCAGACAACTCCTGGAGGTGTGGTCTTCTTCCCATTGACACACAACTCAGAGGCCTTTTGCCAGGTTCAGCGTTTAAGCCTCCTCCTGCTTTTTATCCACTGGAACCCCCCACTCCAAATTCTCCACCCAGCCTCCTTTCAGCAGCTAATTACTGCCCAGTCTTTTTTAGAATAGCCTTCCCCATCCCCGCAGGGAGCCACTACAACTGATGTTGCTGCACAGGCACTCTTCAAAGAAAAAGTCTCCTTCTTTGTCTTAGTAGTGCATAAACCTCATCACTCTGCACTCTTAAAGGCAGTTGGCTAGGGGAGGAGAAATCCTAAAGGCACCCTGTCAGCATGTGCAAACATAAAAGGCTCCACACCAGGCAAGGAAAAGGAATTCACAGGGAGCACCACAGTTGCTCTCAGGTCCCAGTGGATGGCTTTCCAATCCTGGCAGCTCAGGAATGTTGGATTTCCAAGCATCTTAAATAGCACAATACACCTTTGGTAAACCCAGGGTCTTCTTTGCAGTCTCAGAGCAGCTTCCACGTCCTGAAACGCTAATGAAAAGCATCTCAAGAGATGGCATGCTTCTCCTGTGATTCTCTACCTAGATTAAGTGTCCTGGGTCGATACCCAGACTGTCCCCATATCCATAATGAGGTCATCTAATACAGCTACAGCTTCCCCCAAAAGGTTTTAGAGTTCCTTGGAAATAAATGGCAAGCAAACCCACATGTGGGATTGGAGAGCTGGCAGGAACAGAGGGAAGCCACTGTAATTTCCCAGGGATTAAGAACTGTTATCACTTTTGCATGTACTGCCATTAGTTTCATCCCATGGCACCCTGGGAGCTTCTCCAGAAACAAAAATAAAACAAATCTTGAAACAAGCCTTGGAAGCTATCGCTCAGCTCGTGTCCCCAAACGGATCTCAAATCTTTGGCATCCTGGAAACCAGGTTGCAGGAGATGATGTGGTCTCCACCTTGACACCAGGAGACAGAGGCATCCAAGCCACTCGATCTCAGTATATATATATATATATATATATATATATATATATATATATATATATATATATATATATATATATATATATATATATTTTAAAGTGACTAACTTCATTGACATCTTGATAACTTTATGGCTCTTGCTGCACTGGATGTCTGATACAATCCTGCCACTATCTTGGCCTCGGTGTTTCTACCCTCTGGCCCCCCAGGACATTTGAAACCATGAACCCACAGGAGTCCCCGACAGGATGCAGGCACTAGGGAAAATTGGGGAGGAAGTTGTCCAATGGTCCAGCCCATCCTCCCGGCAGATCCTCCCCTAACATCCATCTAGTCTGGCATCCTGCCATCAGGCTCCAACTTGACCCAGGCACGAGGGGGTTTTTTTTCCCCCTCTCTGGGGCTCAGCCACACCTCAAAACCCAGGACAAGCTCCCTCCCCCCCCCCACATTTCTTTCATCCCACTGACCTGCTCTGGTCCCTGGAAGCAAATCCGGCACTGCGGGGTCCTCATCCCACTATCCAAGCTGCTGCTGAGCGATACTGAGTCCAAAGCTCCTCCGGCCCCACCCGCGGTGGGTTGATGCCCCGGCTGGTGCCCCGGAGGCTGAAGGCGAGGGTCCTTCTCCTCCAAAGCCAGGCTCCGGGGCCGGGTCTCGGCGCCTCCCCCGCCGTAATACTCCGCTTCATCGTCCTGCTGGACCGAGCAATCGGCGAAGGGCGGCCATCCGCAGCCACTGCCGCCCAGCGCTCCCCGGCTTCCCCCAGCTCCAGGCTCGGGCTCCGGGCGGCCCCGCCGCATCAACACCAGCAGCTTCAGCTCGTTGAAAAACATGCGGATCCGGTACTTGAACATCATTTACCTTTTTTTTCGACGGCGGCAGCAGCGTGTACCTTTCGGGATGGGGAGGGGGGAAGAGAGCCACGGAGAGGTGGGGTGCGGGACGCCGCCGTCTAGCTGTGCCCCTCCTGCCTAGCATCGGGGGACGGAGAAGATCGGGAAAGCGCCCGGCAGGTGGAAGACGGGGGGACGGGAGGAGCGAGACTCGCAGCCCACATCTCGTCGCGAATGGGAAAGGCAAAAGCTGCGCGTTTACAGGTGTCGGGGAGGGAGGGGGGCAGAGATGGATGAAGGGCAGGAGGAAATGGGGAGGGGGAGGTTGCAGCCCGCTATGACGGAGAGAAAGGGCTTTGGGCGCGGACGGCGAAGGGTTAAATCGAGAGGTCGGAATTCTACAACTCCGGGTCCCGCCGGGGTGGGCGATCGGGGCGGGAAAGGGGTGAGGGGTGGGGGGAGTTGGGCAGTCGTCCCGGCGCGAGGTCCAGGTGTTGCGGGAGGACTGCTAGACTGGGACAGAAGCCGCGCTCCCCCTCTTTCCGAAGCTGGGTGGGGGGGGGAGGGGGGTTTGCTCTCCGCTAGGATTCGGCGCGCTGCAAAAGTCCCTCCAGGACCCTCCGCGGGAGGCCGGCGTCCGGATTTCCTCGGGCCATTGTAAAGCGAGGCGAGCCAAGGGAGAGCTTTCCGGCGGTCAGGGCCTGCAGTCGGCTACGCGGAGGATCCGGAGAGGGAGGGAGGAAGGGAGGAGGAGGGGGAAGAGGAGGATTCAGCAGACGCGCTGCAACGGCGGGCTGCGGCTCTTCTTCCCGAGCTTCCCTTTAGTGCCGGCCGCCAGAGCGGCGGGGAGGCGGCTCCTCCGCTTCAGGACCTGCAGCCCCAGCGACAGGGCCCTCTCTTCTTCTCCTCCTCCTCCCCTCGGGAGCTGGCTGGGCAGCAGCAGGCGCAGGCCGTTCTTTTGTCTGCAGCGCTACCGGTAGCTCCGCTCCCTGCTGCAGCCTCAACTGCAGCCGCGCCGCCGGGCTGGAGGAGCCGCATCCCTGCGCGCTCGGGCTGGTGGTGGTCTTCTCCCTGCGCCGGCAGGCGGCCGCTTCCACCCTCTCCTGCCGGGATCGGGGACCGTGCGTGCGTGCGCAGGGAAAGGGAGGCTCCGGCAAGCGTCTGAGGTGCAGACAGAGCCCTCTTCCCCTCGGCTCTTTATGTAGCCGGCCCCGGCGGGCACTAGGCTTCTGTCTCAGGGCGCCCCCCAGCCGTCCGGGGTTGCCAGCCGATTCCCCACGCCTCTCCTCCCACCGCCCCCGAGATCCGGGGGCTGGGGCGCACGACAGCCCGAATGGCAGCGGTGGCGGCGGCTCAGGGCTGAGGAGAGGGAAGATGGCTTCTCCTTCCGGTACAGCATGTTAAATAAAACATTTCGGGAGGAGAGCGAGAGCGCGAAGCGGGTGGATGCGGGGCTTTTGCGTGGGGCCTCGGAGGCGCGCCGGCGTCGGACGAAAACCGAGGGGGCTGATGCGTAACCGCTGCGCCACTCGACTGTCGGCCGACCTCAACCACGTGGAAGAGGGGAAGAGTCCCCGGGAAATGCGAAAAGTGCCCTGAGAAACATCCTCCGTCTCCCCTTTCTAGAGATGCCTAGGTGGAGACGGTTGAGAAAGCAGATCTGAGGGGGGGGGGGGGGGGAGAACCCGATTTTTTCAATCGCCTCACAGCCCTATCCAGGCACGTTCATTTCATTGCAAGAATTTGACAGTGGTCCTCGCTAAACGACCGTGAAAGTGTCGCCTCTTCTCCGAAAATCATTCCCTAACTCAGCAGGCTAAAACCGTCTCTCCCTTAGGAAGAACATCTCTGTCCTGACCCAGAAGTTTGGTGACCTCAGCTTGCTCGAGTGCTATTGTTCACATGTGAGGCTCTGGGTCAGGTAGGATGTTGAAGAACAAAGGAACATGGGCAGATAAAGCAATGGTTTTTTCCCTAGGTTGTATTTATGGTTAATTTGCCTTCTGAGCCTTGAAGTAAAAATGTTACTTTGATACATGGATGGATGGACAGATAACAATCTTGTCTAAATAGTTAAATAGGATTTAAGCCCAGTCGACTTTCCATTATTCGGAATAAAAATTATCCCTGCCCAAGTACCCGCAAGATATGCGTAATGGATAAAACAGGGACAGGGAAAGCGGTTCAGCGAAGAAACTTGAGAAAGGATTAGGGAAGGAATAGATTATATATTTGGTGCTCTCCCAATGTTTTGGACTTTATCTCCTATAATCCCTTAACACAACTGTTTTAATAGAAGTTGCAGCAGCACAACATCTGAAAGGAGGCAGGTTATCGCTAAGTCTGGGGTAAAAAGAGAGGTTTAAAGAGCAGTTGGATAAAGTAGGCTGGTAATGAAATTTGGGGGAGGCTGTTTTTAACATAGTCACCAACCTGGCAGAAGGCACAGAGGTGGGGGTGGATGAGGAGAAAAAAAAGGGGGTTGATTGCAGATGAACTTATTTCACACTACAATTAAGTAACAAGAAGGGTGAACAAAAGACAAAGCGAAGCATTGCTTTATTCCTAGCGCCAAAGTGCTATTAATGTTAATAGGTAAGCAGAAAGCAAGAGAAGAATGGAGTAAAAATAATTTCCCTTCCCTGAAGAATCTTACGACCAAAATTTTGACAAAAGAAAGGCTGCAGGCAGAAAAATGAACATGAACACATACTGTTGAATATACTTAGGTCTGGAAATGAGGATTATAAGGAATAAAACCAATCAATCAGAATAGAGCTGGAAGGGGCCTAGTCCAACCCCCTGCTCATGCAGGAGACCCCATACCTAAAAATCTTTTTGGTAAAGCTGAGTTTTGAAAAAGTTTGAAGGAAAATGACAAGGTTGCACCATATGTTCTGGGAAGGAGGCCTAAACACAGTGGCAAATAGGAAAGATGGAAAGGAAGCCAGATAGTTTGACTATGGACAATGGTTATAGAGTTGACATAAGATGAGGTCATTAAAAAATACCAGAAGCTTGTAACCACTAGGAAGAATGTAAAAATAAGGATAATTTTCTCCAAAAGTAAAGGGAATGGGAAATTACTGGTAAATTGTAAGCAATTCATAAGGCACACACAATTTTCTCTTATTGTATTCTTAAATAATGTCAACTGAAAGGTCGGCAGTTCAGCAGTTCGAATCCCTAGTGCCACATAACGGGGTGAGCTCCTGTTACTTGTCCCAGCTTCTGCCAACCTAGCAGTTCGAAAGCACATAAAAAATGCAAGTAGAAAAATAGGGACCACCTTTAGTGGGAAGGTAACAGCGTTCCGTGTGCCTTTGGCGTTTAGTCATGCTGCCACATGACCACGGAGACGTCTTCGGACAGCGCTGGCTCTTCGGCTTTGAAACGGAGATGAGCACCGCCCCCTAGAGTCACGAACGACTAAGCACATATGTGCAAGGGGAACCTTTACCTTATTCTTAAAACAACAATCACGTGAAGTAATCGCCAGAGAGAGGTTGTCCCAAAGTCACTCGATAAACTTTGGTATGTGAATGAGGATGGAATCTCTTTCCTCTTCCAAACCAGCAACTAAATTCAACTGTTATACTGTATAATACTACTGTTGTGGCCTGCCAGTGGAGCCAGCAGCAGACTCTGATGATGATGAGCTTGGGGAGGAACTTGGGCCAGTTCTGGAGTCTAGGGAAGGCTCTGATGGATGCTCTGCGTCAGACGCAGAGATAGAGCCAGGGCCATCTGACATTTCCCAGCCATCGGAGAGGCAGCTGCCTTTGGAGGCTGATATGAGTGAGGAGGAAGAACAACTGGGGCCTGTTCCAGATGCACGTATGCGCAGAGCAGTTAGGAGAGATGAACAACAGAGGACAAAGAGTCAACTCGGGAAGCAAAGCATACGTGGATGCTGAATGGCGCCTCCCTGACTGGGGAATAAATAGGAAAAAAGGGGAGTGGTTGTCATAGGAGACAACAGTTCGTATTTCTGAAGATTTTGCTCATTGTGCCACAAAGACTGCTTGCCAGAACTTAATTTGAAGCCTTTTGGCTAGGAGCTCATGGCCTTGAAATTATCACAAGGAACTGATAAGGTCTGTTACTGCAGTTAACTCCTTGAAGGACTTTTCGGTGGGTGAATGCAATTAATTCACAAGAGGTAAATAAAGAGGGGTTTTTCGTGACAAGGAGTCTGTTTCTTGCTTCTGCTAAGGCTGGGTCAGAACAACTATGCCCTTTGGATAATAAGGAATTTAACTAAGATCTTCTGGAGTTCCCTCTTTACAATTGCATTGACTTAATAATAGCCATATTTCAGTATTATGTTCATGTCTAAATCTCAGCACATGAGAAATAATAAGTACTCTTCCCTACCCAAATTGAGCTGGAGTGAGATGTCTCCTAAGAGCAGGTCCCCATGTCTCTCATGGGGTGGGAGAGATAAATAATAAATAAATAAATAAATAATTTTATTTCTATACCGCCCTTCTCCCGAAGGACTCAGGGCGGTGTACAGCCTATTTAAAAACACAGAAACAAAACAACAATTTAAAATTTAAAATCATTAAATAATTAGGCTCCAATTAAAATCCCAGAAATTTAAAATACCCCAATTTAAAACGTTATGTTAATAGCCCTGCCTGGCGGAACAACAGGGTCTTCAGAGCGCAGCGAAACACCCGGAGGTCGGAGATCTTACGTACTTCGGGGGGCAGTTCATTCCACAGGGCTGGGGCTCCCACAGAGAAGGCCCTCCCCCTGGGTGTCGCCAGCCGACATAACTTGGCCGACGGCACCCTGAGGAGACCCTCTCTGTGGGAGCGAACTGGTCGGTGGGAGGCTATTGGTGGCAGAAGTCGGTCTCGAAGGTACCCGGGTCCTATGCCATGGAGCGCTTTAAAGGTGGTAACCAACACCTTGAATCGCACCCGGAAGACCACTGGGAGCCAGTGCAGCTCGCGCAGGAGGGGTGTCACGTGGGCGCAACGAGTTGCACCCATAACCACCCGCGCGGCCGCATTCTGGACCAGTTGGAGCCTCCGAGTGCTCTTCAAGGGGAGCCCCATGTAGAGAGCATTGCAATAGTCCAACCGGGAGGTGACAAGGGCGTGAGTGACCGTGCGCAAGGCGTCCCGATCCAGAAAGGGCTGCAACTGGCGAATCAGGCGAACCTGATAAAAGGCCCCCCTGGCCACGGCTGTCATGTGCTCTTCTAAAGACAGCCGTGCGTCCAGGAGGACACCCAGATTGCGAGCCCTCTCTGTGGGGGGCAAGGATTCACCCCCAATAGTCAGCGATGGCACCTGCTGACTATATCGGGGCGCCGGAAGCCACAGCCACTCAGTCTTGGAGGGGTTGAGTCTGAGCCTGTTCCTCCCCATCCAGGCCCGCACGGCCTCCAGGCAGCGGGACATCACATCAAGGGCATCGTTGGGGTGGTCTGGGGTGGAGATGTACAGCTGAGTATCGTCAGCGTACAGATGACACTTCACCCCAAAACCACGGATGATCTCACCCAGCGGCTTCACATAAATGTTGAACAGGAGAGGCGAGAGGACCGACCCTTGCGGCACTCCCCATGCGAGATGCCTCGAGGTTGACCTCTGTCCCCCTGCCAACACAAACTGCGAGCGGTCGGAGAGGAAGGAGGAGAACCACCGCAGAACGGTGTCCCCTATTCCTAACCCCCTCAACCGCTGCAGCATGATACCATGGTCGATGGTATCAAAAGCCGCTGAGAAGTCTAATAGGACTAGGACAGAGGAGCAACCCCTGTCCCGAGCCCTCCAGAGATCATCCACCAACGCGACCAATGCCGTTTCTGTGCTGTACCCCTGCCTGAAGCCCGACTGGTACGGGTCCAGATAGATAGCTTCATCCAGGTGCCGGGGAAGTTGTCGTGCCACCGTGCTCTCAACAACCTTCGCCACAAAACGAAGGTTGGAGACTGGACGATAGTTGGCTAATTCAGCCGGGTCCAGATGAGCAACCCTTGAATTATGTGCCTCTTCTTGCAGTGTACCAGTTTGGGGCTTTGGGGCCTGCACTCATGAACTGGTCCTTGGGTTGCTTTTAGTGTACAGGTTGTCCTCGACTTACAACAGTTTGTTTAGTGACCGAAGTGACTTATGGTAGTTTTTCACACTTACAATCATTATAGCATTCCCTGTGGTCATGTGATCAAAATTCAGATGCTTGGCAACTGACTCATATTTATGACAGTTACAGTGTCCCGGGGTCGTGTGATCCCCTTTCACGACCTCCTGACAAGCAAAGTCAATAGGGACTCCAGATTCACTTAACAGTGACATTACTAATTTAACAAGTGCACTGATTCACTTAACAACTGTGGCAAGAAAGATAGTAAAATGGGGCAAAACTCAACAAATGCCTCCCTTAGCAACAGAAATTTTGGGCTCAATTGTGATTGTAAGTTGAAGACTATACCTGTCTTCCATGCTGCATTCTACAATCCTTCATTAATACTGAAAGGCTTGGGGAGGCACTGGTACATTCTAATATTGTCAATATGGAAAAATTGTAAGATACAATGACATTTTGAATGAAGGGGAATTAAAAATTAACAGGAACTCAGTCGGCAAGGAATAGAAATTGCATGGTGGCCACAAATGCAAATACAATCGCATTATGAGAAAGATGCAAAAATGTACAGCTTTAATGAAAAACCAACAGAATTAGACCAGATATTAATCGGAACAGATGATAAATTGATAAAGAAATTATATGGTTACATATCGAGCATCAAATTAGAAAGTAAGCAGGTAAAGGAGACGATTGCTTGGGCTAAAAATTTTGGACACGCAATACAATTAGATAAATGGCAGAAACTATGGGATAGGAATGTAAAAATGACAATGTCAACCACATATAAAGAAAATCTGTATAAAATGTTTTATAGATGACACTTCGCACCGGCAAGGTTGGTTAAAATGTATAAAGACAGATCAGTCAAATGTTGGAAATGTAACCAAACACCAGGTTCATACTACCACATGTGGTGGACATGTCCCAAAACTAAAAAATATTGGTCGAAAATACATATCTGCTGGAAAAAATGACAAAGAAGCATATTGAACTGAGACCAGAGACATTTTGTTGGGCATTCTACAAAAAAAGACTACATATTTGATTTTACATGTACTGACTGCAGCTAGGATTGTATTTGCGCAACAATGGAAATGTGAGGAGACCCTGGCGGATGAGAGGGTGATTCAGAAAATAATGGAATGCACAGAAATGGACAGATTAACGCTTATTATTAAGGACAGAGAAGAAACTGAATATTTTCTGACGGATGTATTTTATCAATGGCTAGAGAATAGAAAGAGAAGTTAGGAAAGAGGAGATGTAAGAAGAGAAAATGTTACTATGGAGAGAAGTTTATGATGATGTTAAGTACTATTGTAAATTATCTTAATACAGAGTTATATTATCAATGTTATTGTAATGAATACAACAAGTATGCGAACTATGAATTTTCAAATAACTGTACCCAGTTCACACACTGTTTGATGGAGATGAAAAGTATTATAAATAAATAAATAAAACTTGGAAAAAAAAATACTGAAAGGCTTGGTACATCCTTCAGAAGGGAGGACCACTTTTTACCTTGAACGCTGTTTTGGCAAACACAGGAGCAGACTTTGGAATATACTTGTCTTTTTTTTTTTTGTCTCTCGCTGAAAACTCTTGATGGCTTTTGTTTGGTCTCCTTGCTTGGCCTCTGAAATTTACATTCTGTCCTATAGGCAGAAGGTGACACAGGGCATGATTTGCATTAAAATCCAATCAACTAATTTGGCAGAGAAAACACGATTGGTTTCTTGAACATGGAGTTGCATCTGGAATTTTTAGATAATTGCAGCAAAGAAATGACAGAAAAGGTGAAAGGAAAGCCTATGTAAAAAGTTGTGCTGAACACCACTTCTGGCACTGTTTATTGCTATAAGGTACTCCACAAGTACTCTTAAGTTGTGCAAAGCGACGCCAAAGCAAAGTAACAATTTTAATTTATTATTTTCTTCTTTGTTTTATTGAATTCAAAATAGCATATATCCGTGATGGCGAACCTATGGCACGCGTGCCAGAGGTGGCACGCAGAGCCTTCTTTGGTACTAGAGATGCAACCAAGATCTGCTTAGCAGCAAGGAGGTTACTACACTGGATGCCATCAGACCTGGATCTTTGTCAAACATCAGATTTGCTTTGTTTTCTTTTGTCAGTAAAGATTGAATGGCTGCTCATATCAGCAGAGATACACCACTGAGTGTTGAAGGTCACTTAAATGTGATTTTTCAGCATTAACTAGATGATGCTCTACTGCTAGAAAAATGGATTCTGTAAAAAGATCTGAAATTCCACATTTACCATGAAGAAATTTATCCTCAAATGAATTGGGGGTAGCAGTATTTGAGGCAAACCAAATTCGTGTCAAAATGACACATTTGTGCAATGATAAAAAAAAAACCCATGCAAATACAGTATCACCATTATACTGTTGTATACCATTATTGTGGTATACTGTTGTATACCACAACACCATTATGTATTGTGACCAGTGTCATCCACAGGATCTTGTTGCTTTCCTCAGAATTGTGGTGTCACACTGTCACACCACAACTGCAGTCACATCACAAGCTCCGACTCTTTTGGGTGGACAAGCAACATTACAACTCATAGAAAAGGGACAGGGTTTACATCATAATCTCCCAACAGATTTACTTAATCTAAACCCTTTCACATTCTGCTAATGTCACTACTTGCATCCTAATTACTAATATACCGTAAGTGTGTAAATCTTAGGGAGAGGATTGTATGTATGTATATGTCTGCATGTATACCTGTGTATTTCTGTGTCACAATGGCTTGTGCATATGAGAGAGAATGATTGGAATATGAGGATAGGGTACCTCATTTTACAGTCAATTAATTTGAATTGGTAATTATTAATTCAATGTACACATACATACACACAGCACAGTCATAGAGTATTTTTCTTATTTTCTTATTTTTTTATTAGTTCAATTTATATGCCGCCCTCCTCCGAAGACTCAGGGCGGTTTACAATGCACTTATAGCAATAGCCTTCATCCTTTTGTATATAGTCCTGTTGGAGAACGGCGATATACAAATTAAATAAATAAATTAATTAAATAAATAAATATACCTGCTTATTACAGCTTTTGGCCCCCCATAAGCGGTGTTTCTACAAGTCAATTTATTGCCCCCACAATCCGGGTCCTCAATTTACCTACCTCGGAAGGATGGAAGGCTGAGTCAACCTTGAGCCTGTTGAGATTTGAACTCACACTAATTGCAGGCAGCTGGCAGCTAAATGCTACATAACAGCACTTAGTCCGCTGCACCACCAAGGCTCTTCAATACACTCTTAAGATTTGATAAATCATACTTTGCCCTTCTGTAGGGTATATGTATATATACTCTATGACTGTGCTATGTGTATGTATATGTACAAACATAAATACAAGTTGCATGCATTTATGTATGTGTATGTCTCACATGCTCATGTATTGGCAATGGGAAAAAGTCTCCAAGATTAATTTCATCTAAAGTGAATGATCATATTTGAACTCTGTTGCTAAAAGTATAATGATAATCTTCAAAGTTGACAGAGTTTCTCTTTTCCGCTCTCGTGAACTAAGGAGAATCAAGGCAGGTAAATCTTGAGTTTCTTCTTCTCTCAGAGGGCTACACTGATGTTTAGGTAACTGCCCTTGCATACTGTTTCACTAGTATGCTTATACTCCTCTACATTGATTACACTGTCCTCATGCCTCAATCACAACAAATTGGACTACTGCAAGGCACTCCATGTGGACTTGCCCTTGAAGGCTACTTGGAAGCCACCACTAGTCCAGAATGTGGCAACTTGAATACTTACGAGAACATTTACTTCAGCTATACAGCACGCCTACTTCAGGGTCTACATCGGTTATACAGGTAATCCTCGATTTATAACAGTTCATTTGGTGACCATATGAAGTCACAACGGCATTGAAAACAGTGACTTATGACTGTTTTTCACACTTACAACCACTGCAGCATCCCCGTGGTCACGTGATCAAAATTCAGATGCTTCTAACTCACTCATATTGATGACAGTTGCAATGTCCTGGGGCCATGTGTTCCTCTTCTGACGGGCAAAATCAATGGGAAAGCCGTATTCACTTAACAGCCATGTTACTAACCAGAGGTGGGCTGCTGCTGGTTTGGACCGGTTCGGGCGAATTGGTAATTGCGATTGGCAGCAGCCCACTACTGTTACTAACAACTGCAGTGATTCACTTAACAGCTGGGGCATGAAAGGCCGTAAAATGGGACAAAACTCACTTAACCAATATCTCAGTAACAGAAATTTTGGGCTCAATTGTGGTCGTAAGTCAAGGACTGGCTGTAGTTGGCTCTGGCTGTAATTTCAAGATATTGGTTGTTACGTTTATCATGTTATCTACCTGGATCGGGATTTGGATATCTTCAATGTCACCTTCTCCCAATTGTTTGTGCTTGATGAATAAAGCAAAAAACGAGCAGGGAATGCCTCCAGCAAGAACTAGGAAGGGAAGTCTTCTCAGCTGCTACCCTCCCTCCCACCCATCCCCCTTTGGAACCTCAACCCCCTTGTCCAATTGGATCCGATCCTGATGGGATTCAGGAAAGCCATCAGAATGTGTCTATATCAGGAAGCTTTGGACATACTGTAAGTTATTATCTGATGCGGCTGTTTCTTCTTGTACTTAAATGTTTATGGAGATAAGTGTTTTAATCGTTCTCTGGTGCATTTTGGTTCTCTGCTCCCATTTTGTTGATTGTGATTTATTCTTTTTAATTTTAGTTTTATTTATTCAATTTCTACAGCCGCCCATTTCAATGACTTGGAGAGGCTTACAATTCCAAAATTCTGAAAAAATAATTAAAACAACAAAAAAGACATAAAACAATAAAAAAAAATATCCAAAATAAATATACACAGCAGCCAAGATAGTTAACCAATAAAGCCAAGAAACTGGGACCTTAACACACTCAGCATCACAGGCTTGGGAACACAGCCAAGTTTTTAAAGCCTTCTGAAAGGCCAACAAGGTTGGGGGCCATTCTAATATCCGAGGGGTTAACAAATATTGTGTAAATAAACCACTTAACAGTTTGCAATCACTGAAGTGGTATAAGGGCAAAATAAAATAATAATATTTATTTAAATTTGGTTTTGACAGCCAATAAAACTTCCCTGTTATTGTTGTGGTTTTCTTTAGAATGGTATCTGTTCCTTGTTGGTGGGGTTTTCCCCAGTCTGATAGACCAAGGATGTCCGTATTTCTTTGCATATATATAATTTTCCCCTCCCACAGCAAAGAATGGAAGACAAACACAAACTGTGCATGCACCATCTGTATTTAGCATGTAATCCTGGATGTTTGTGGGTTCTCCTGTGTCTTACCTCTTTCTCATACCACAGATAGCTATGACATCCTAATCTTAAATCATATGCTTCCAATTCTAATAACTTCCTGTTTCTTTCATCCAAAGTAAAAAACAAGCTGTGAAAATTTCGGATTTGCTATTCCTAAACTCTATTGTCTGGGGAAAAAATAACATTCTAAGTAAAGAATGTGCATTTTAATTTATTTGTTTTAATCACAGAAATTCTTCCCAACAATAATTGTAGGTTTTCCCATCTCAGCATATCTTTTATTAACTTCATTCCATACCTTAACATAGTTATTCGAAACAACATACAATTCATATTGCTAAATAACCCCCAAACATTTAATGCTTTTCTCAATTTTAAAACCAGATTGCTTCATCAGAACACTATGATCTTGTTCAATCATTCTTTAAACCAACACCTTTGTTGCACAACAAAGTTTCTATGTAAAATTTCAAGAACCGAAATAAACAACAAAGAGGACAGAGAACTACCGTACCTTGCCTTGTCCCCTTCTGAATATTATATGATTTAGTCAATTCACCATTAACTATAATTTGAACCTTTGGGGCTGTACATCAACTTGATTCCATGAAAAATATTCTCACCAAAGTCCATATCTTCCAGAACTTTAAATAAAAAGGATGAGTTTAAATTGTCAAAAGCTTTCTGACTTCTGGTTGATGTTGCGGTGAGAACGGCTGGAAAATAGCGGGCTCTATCGAGCCTTGCGAAATCCAGCCGGTAACCACTGTCGAGAGACCCAATGAGGTCATAGCCCCCTTATATGGGTGGTGAAGGAAGTAGAGGTGCATTGCTGAACACGAGGTACCCGCAATTTCCTTGTTAGATCTGAACCAAGCTCTTCGAAACGACAGCAGGGACGACGGCCATTTTTGGCATACACAAGCTGGGACAACCAGGACCACAAGATTTGTGCTGGAGCAGTTCATGGACAGAGCATTGAAACTGGGTGAGATAATTATCAACTTTTACTCTAAAGATCTGATTTAAGTACAAGAATTTTAAAAGATAACTTCCAAGCCTAAGAAAGCAGTGACTAAATACATGGAGAGGAGGAAAAAAAACTGAAAATCAAGAGGCAAAATAAGCCCAAGGGAAGCTTTAAAACACAGAAAGCTTGAAAAAAGCTTAAACAATTTGAAAGGTGATTTTTGGGAAAAGCTGTCTTTTTTATTTGTATTTCTAAACCCCCTGGATTTATCGGATAATCAGCTGTTTTTGACAGACTGTTTTAGGTTGGATTTGGGAATAAAAGAGCCATCTACTGGAAGAAGAGAACTACTACAGCACCATAGCCGCAGTATACTCAGTGAAAGTGAACTCAATACATACAAAATCTAAAACACAGAACAGAAGTAATAACATCTGTAAGACAGCCTGACCTTGACTTTATGTTAGAAGATGACTTGGATAATTTGAGAATATTTAATGAGTTTTTTTCCCTTCTGAAGATTTCTAAAAGGAACTAACTTGCAAATAACTAAACTTTATTAAAATTGGCTATTGGGTTATGGATCTGAAAGATTGGAGGAATCTAGTGGATTAACTTGAATTTGGACTATTAATGTTAACAAACAGAACATTCTACGAGACAAAAGAAGAAAGGTGATAGAAGAAAAGAGAAAAGAAGGAAAATTAAATAAGACTTTAAAATTTGGACAATTGGGAAGATATGTCATTGGGAAACTATAAGGCAATAATTACTAAATAAGTTTAAAGATCATAAATTTAGGGGTTCTGAAGGTATAATTATGGGATTGATGAAATTTTATTAAGCAGGGGTTTTTAAATATTGAGACGTTGAAACTATAGAAATATACTGAGTAATTTTTACTAAATTGTTATGAAATGGATTTCCAGAGGATAATAGAGGCATATTTTGGTTTTGGTAAATTTTGTTTTTTTAACCTCAATTTTTCCTTAAAAAAATACCTTGTGCTTTATGGAAATTGGAATAGTAATAATAAAAAGTTTTTTTCTATAATTGCATTGTCCACTAACACCTTATCGCCTTCTTGAATTTTCACTATCATTTTCTTTTCTCTTTCCTTTCTCAGTTTCTCAGGTTTAGTTGTAAACTCAAAATTCTTCTGTTTCACCCATAGTTGCTTTTTCAAAAGACACTGAAGAAACTTCTTGAATGAGAAGCGAAACAAGCAAAAGAAGGAAAATCCAGTTGCCTTTTGAAAAAGCATCTTTGGGACAACCATGATTGAGAATTTCCATACACATTCTTGTTTGACATATTTCAACTTCATTTCTATTTCTCTTAACAGTCAGCATAGATAATATGTGTTGTAAAAATTTAATCTGTTATATAATACATGCATCTGTTGGTAACTTTTGTAAATCTTCTTTCTTTTTAATTTCTTCCAAAGTAACTTGCATTTTTTTTCTCGAGACTTTCTTTTTAACTCTTGATCATATTGGATAAAATAAAAATCTTTTGGCATCTGAAGCTTTCTTGACATCTGAAATGGTTTTTAAATATGTCCTTTTATCAAGATAGTTGTCAAAGAATTCAGTTACGTTCTTCCTGCAGTCTTCCACCAGCAAAACTTTTGTAATAACACTTCATTTAATCTCCACCTAGAAGTTGTAGATTTGTTTTCTTAAGTATCAAACTGTCAGGGTATATTTAAAGACTTTTCCTTGGTTAAGTTTATTTTCCTTATATGAAGCTCTGTCAAATTGTGTGGAGCCACCACTCCATTCCAATCCCCATCATACACAATTCCCGATCATATCATATGAAAAAAGTTAATTAGTCTATAAAATAATTAAAGAACTTTGCTTTAATCCTCATTTGGAACAGAAAGACCAACAATTATAGATTTAATCCCTTGGGCGTCAACATCAACTGCAACGTATCTACCAAGTTCATCAGTCAATAATAATTTAGGTTTTAATTAAGGATCGATGTAGAAAACTACTCCATTAGTCTTTTTTTTAAGACCACTGATACAAATTCTTCACCCAGAATCTTACAGATCAAATCCTTCACATCTTCTTTCTTATATGTGCTTATGAACATCTTACTTCAATTTTCTCAAATATTGATCGTCTTCAATTTATGACAATTGAGATCGGAATTTCCATTGTGTTAAGAAAGCTGTTAAATGTAAAATTGTTAACTGTAATGGTAAATGTAAAATTGCGCCCAATTTTATTATCTTTTTTTTGCCATGGTCGTTAAATGAATCATGGAGGTTGTTCAGTGAATCACGTGGCCATATATCTGGCATCCCCTATTGATTTTGCTTGTCAGAAGCCATCTGGGAAGCTCACCAATGACAATCATATGATTCTAAGACCCTGCTACCATTGTAAATCCATGCTGGTTACCAAACACCTGGATTTTGATCATGTGACCATTGGAAATGTTGCAAAGGTTGTAAGTGCAAGGACCAATCATAAGTCACTTTTTCCAGTGCTGTTGTAACTTCAAAGGAACACTAAACAAATGGTTATAAATTCACCTATAGTGAAAAGTCATCTTTTTTCTTTTTTCCCCCACTTGTATTCTATGTTAAAATTTTATAATCTATATTCAAGAGAAGATTTTATCAAAGTCTTTAAAACTGTAGCTCCCAAAGTAGTCCTCAGTATCTTTAGTCAGTTGCAGTCTTTGAGAATCTTTATCAACCATCTCCATTGAAGTACGGTTCCTCCTTAAATTTTTCCAGAAAATCTTTTAACTTTTTGGACAGTAATCAGACTACAGCTTTGATGTTGAAAAGTAAGAGTTACTCCTTCCAATTTATCCCAGTGAAATGGAATCCTTTTCTGCTTCAAAATTATCTGTTAGGAAGAAGTAATTAGTTATTAGTAATTAGTAATTAGAATAATTAGTTATTCAGGATCCTAATAAAAATCTCCTTTAAACAGTTACATCAATATTATCAATCTTGTCTCAAAATGACATTGCAAAATTTGATTCCTTATTCTTTTCCTCAGAAAAGGTACCCAAACATCTCTTGATACTTGTCTCATTATAAAACAATGTGCATTTAAGTGGTAGACCTTGTTCAACTCTCCCTCTATCCATTCCTCTTCCCAGTTCAATAAATCAGCTAATTTCTGAATAAGCTTTTTTCATATATTTTCAGAAAGATCCTCCAAAATACTCATAAACCTCAGACAGAATCTCCTCTCTTGAGTTCCAGCATAGCCAAAATATCCAGCCCTCTTTCTAAATCCAAATCTCTAATGACTGTTTCTCTAAAAGTTCCATCCTATCATTAACTTGCTTGATTTCCCCTGACATCTTGTCCAGTCTTTTATCCATTTTCCCCCAAAGTCTCAAGCTTAATTTCTAAAGATTGTGATAGTCTATTATCCAAGTCCAACATCACTTTCATAAGAGACAGCAGAATCTGTTCCTCATTTCCAGACCATCATCTGGTACCTCTATTTGCAGCCATGGTCTGTACTTAGCTGGTAAAAGATATATTAAAAGCCTTTAATTTAAAGGAAAAAATCTTCAGGCTTCTGAAAACCTTACATCTAGCCAACCAGCCCAAAAAAGACATAGAGGACTATGTCCAGAGCTGTACGGTCTGTGCAATGATGAAGAAATGACTGGGGAACCCCCCCCCCCGGCCTCTTGCAAACTGTGGCAAATCCCACCTGACCATGGGAAGGAATAGCCATGGACTTCATTGTCAAGCTCCCAGAGAGCCAGGAGAATGCCATTTTCTGGATGGTTGTTGACCTCTTCTCAAAGCAAGCCTACTTCGTGGCTTGTCCGAGCCTCCCATCAGCATGCAAACTGGCAAAGATGTTCCTCACCCACATCTACTGCCTCCACGGCGTTCCATGGCGGATCATCTCAGATTGGGGAGTGCAATTCACGGCCAAATTTTGGCAGGAATTCCTGAGAATGATCGGGTCCTCTCAAGGACTGAGTTCGGCTTTCCATCCGGCTACCAACGGAGTGGTAGAGAGAGCCAATGCCATGGTGGAGCATTACATCTGCCGCTACACAAACACTATTTGTGATACTGAAATCTTTTAACAAGGGGTAATATATTATGGTATACACAAGCCAGAAGGAAACTCCTTTTCAGAAACATTCCAAAATCCGCTGAAGACTCCTTTCATACTTACCTACCAACACATTGCTTCTAGACACTGTTGGGGTGATTTAAATAAGACATAAATCTTTCTTTGCTTTGAATTAGCATTTAAAATGTACCTATGATTGTTAATAACTCCTACACTGAACAAAAAAAAAATTAGATTCCCCTAAGAGAGGCTTGAAAATATGTTTGTAATGTCAACTAGATTAGACATGGCTAAATTAACTGCTCAAATTAAATAAAAGAATATATCCGACTTTGTTTCTACTTGGAAACCACCTCTGGATTTTGTGCTTGAGATGGAAAATATATATATATATATATATATATATATATATATATATATATATATATATATATATATATATATATATATATTTATTCTTTGGGTTTTGCCAATTAGATAAGTTTGTTGTTATAGAAATAGTACATATTAAATATGCAAAAAGTAAAAAGTTAAGACTTTAATGTTATCCTTTCCGCCCACAGTTGCCTTGCAGCATGATGAGTGGCAAACACATAAATTTTATTCTACTGTTCATAAAGTCAGAAGTCAATGCCTCCTCCCCCTTTACCCTTCCACTTCTTTTTCCCATTCCCCTTCCCCATTTTCCCACTATTTTCATTTTCATTTGTGTTTTACACTTTGATAAGTTTAACATGCTATACATATGCATATATGTAATGTATACAATTTGAGCCAAATTGTCTTCCAACTAAAGGTCACTAATATCCTTCTCCATATAGGTTAGGTTGGCAGTAACAATCTGGAGCTTAAATAAGCGAAAACTAATTGTTAGTAGTTTTCCTGTTTACTAGATGTCCTTCATATTCACCAAGGATGAATAAAGTTGCACTTTGGCTTTTCCTTGGTGAGCAATTATGAGTAAAGGAAGTCTGGGTAATCGGCTCGCAAGAAAGTCAGGGTTTTCAAACACAAGGCCAACATTTTGAACTTGGTCCCTCTTGCTGTGTAAAGACGAGTTACGGTGAGTAATCGTACGCATTCTTACATTTTAAATGGATGTGGATGATGGATGATGGATGCAGGAAGCTGAAATCACATACTTTTGATGATGATTAATATTTAGCTTTAACTTCTTTATTTAAATGCTTTAGTTGAAAATGCTTTAGGGTTGTTAAGGGCTGTAAAAATTCTTATTGAACCATTTTCTCCCCCCCCCCTTTTTTTTTATCCATGATACATAGCTGTAATATAATTCATCTTAAACCATAGCAACCCAGATGCAGGTGATAATTCACTTTTTGAACTCAAAAGTGACATTTCTACAAGGAACCGGATCTTTTGGAACAAGAAGCCAACTCTGTGCAATGTCTTTTCCTAGGAAGCCCATCTGCCTCCAATACTGCTTACTTGTGTGACCTTCATTGCCTCTGTCTTCTCACAGAGGTTTATGAAGGCAGCTCTTCCTTTTTATTTATTTATTTATTTATTTATTTATTTGTCAAACATGTATAAGATAACAGATATAAGTATAAACATGATTATGAATACAAGAAATGGATACAAATAAATGGGGACAATAGGACAGGGACGGTAGGCACGTTGGTGCGCTTATGCATGCCCCTTACAGACCTCTTAGGAATGGGCTGAGGTCAACAGTAGACAGTCTAAGGTTAAAGTTATGGGGGTTTGGGGAAGAAACCACAGAGTCAGGTAGTGCATTCCAGGCATTGACCACTCTATTGCTGAAGTCTTATTTTCTGCAATCGAATTTGGAGCGGTTTACCTTAAGTTTGTATCTATTGTGTGCTCATGTATTATTGTGGTTGAAGCTGAAGTAGCCATTGACAGGTAGGACGTTGTAGCAGATATTTGTATGTACTATGCTTAGGTCAGATTGAAGGCAGCATAGTTCTAAATTTTCTAAGCCCAAAATTTCAAGCCTGGTGGCATAAGGTATTCTGTTGCGAGCAGAGGAGTGGAGGACTCTTCTCGTGAAATACCTCTGGACTGTTGTTCTGGACTGTTGTTGCAGTTGATATCCCCTTTCCTATTGGTTGTTGCTTTGATTCTTCATTATATCAGTGCTTTTGCTGCTTCTTTGCTTCCTTTATTATTTGCAATTATATTGTTGTCCTTATATATTACCTTTACAGGTAGTCCTCGACTTACGACCACATTTGAGCCCAATATTTATGTTGCTGAGTGAGAAATTTGTTAAGTGAGTTTGGCCTCATTTTACGACTTTTCTTGCCACATTTGTTAAGTCAAGCACTGCAGTTGTTAACTTAGTGACACGGTTGTTAAGTGGATCTGGCTTTCCTATTGACTTTGTTGGTCAGAAGGTCGCAAAAGGTGATCACATGACTCTGTCGTAAATAGGAACCAGCTGTCAAGCATCCGAATGTAAATCACATGACCATGGAGATGCTGCAGTGGTCACAAGTGTGAAAAATGGTCATAAGTCACTTTTTTCAGTGATGTCGTAACTTTGAATGGTCACTAAATGAACTGTTGTAAGTTGAGGACTAGCTGCATTTCATTTGAGACCGATTTTGCTGCTTCCGAGGAACAGCAGTTGCGAGCATTTGCTAAAATGGAGTTTTTAGCTTGCCCTGAGAAACTAATGGGTGGGATGAACAGGAGAAGGTGCAACGCCAAGAGTTTTAGGCATTATGACTTTAATCAGTACTTGGTTTTTGATCAGATTGGATTGGGAGTAATAAAGGAAGTCTAGGGAGTCTCTGATGCACCACGAATATAGTTCAGATGAAAAATGGATGGATGTGTTTTCCCCCAAATCTAGCTATCTCACCTGGGAATCCATTTGGAATCACATAACCCTTTCTGAAGTAACCTGTCTGGTCCAATTCAACACTTGTCTCTTGGCATAGCTGTTCAAGTGGAAAAGCATCAACCTAGTAAACCTGGGAGCTTTAACTAATGCTGTGAAGTCAGGGATGCAAGTAAAGGTACAGGCTGGAAGGAGACAGCTTGCAGCCTTTATTGCCTGTCCTTCCAGACAACAACTTTGATTAGATCTACCAGGTGCTTGATACTCTTATTAGCACATTCCAAAGCAATCAAGGTAACGGACAAGGCAAAAGTATGGCCAGAACTGCAACTGAAAGAATTTCCCCTGAGCTGAGAAAAAGTCCTTATGTCTTTAACCCTTTGGAGGAATGGTAGGGAAAACCCCCGTGCAGGTGATTTTTAATTACCTTCTAATTAATCAATCAATTATAATTAATTAATTAGTCACTGGAAGGTTTTTAATATATGCTAATTAACATCCCCCCAAATCTATGGGGAGATAGAACAGAACATTAGACGTAAGGCTTTTAAATTTAGCTTGAATCTACCAGCTGAGGAGAAAAGTACAGAATCAGGTAGCTTGCAAGAGATGCCACAAATGACATCACTGAATGAACTGGGAATTTCAACTAAATATGGTAGAACAATGTTGCTCCTTTTGTTTATTGTGCTTAATGCTATGGTAGAGACTGTAGATCAGTGCTGTGCACTAATAATATAGATTTATCCAAACTCAGAATATACTAAAGCCAGAAATTACTAGGCCTTTTTAAAAAAAATTACATTGATATAGGAAAATCATAATTCAACCATGAAGATCATTTGTGCCCAGTTAAAGTCACATAAGGCTAATGCAAGGATAAAATGAGATAGAAACTAGAGCTATGACCTGCCACAGTGAACTCCTTGGAGGGTGAATATAGTAAAATAACTTAATCCATAAAACAAAAAAAAAGTAATGACAAGTCTCAGTAGGAGAGAAGGCGGGTCCACAAATCTAATTCAGATTTGTTAATCATGGAAAAGAACTAATATGGTAATTGTCAAGTGTAGAAAATATACATTGAGGCTTCCTTTCTATAGGGTTACGTTCCTGTGTCCTCTAAGTGAAAGTGGGAACGCTGGAGGAATCTGAGGTAAAGAAGAATAGAATAGAATAGAATAGAATAGAATAGAATAGAATAGAATAGAATAGAATAGAATAGAATAGAATAGAATAGAATAGAATAGAATAGAATTGAATTTGTTATTGGCCAAGTGTGATTGGACATACAAGGAATTTATATTGGTGCATACGCTCTCAGGGTACATAAAATAAAAGATATATTCATCAAGAATCATAAAGTACAACACTTAATGATAGTCATAGGTTACAAATAAGCAATTAGGAAACAATATCAATATAAATCGAAGGTTGGCGAAGGTTGTTGAGAGTGTGGTCGTGCGACAGTTTCCACAATTCCTGGAGGAAACATCTTATCTAGATCCATTCCAGTCGGGTTTCAGGTCTGGGCACAGCACGGAAACGGCATTGGTCGCGTTGGTGGATGATCTCTGGAGGGCTCGGGACAGGGGTTGCTCCTCTGTTCTGGTCCTGTTAGATCTCTCAGTGGCTTTTGATACCATCGACCATGGTATCATGCTGCACCGGCTGGAAGAGTTGGGGGTGGGAGGCACCGTTTTGTGGTGGTTCTCCTCCTTTCTCTCCGACCGGTTGCAGTTTGTGTTGGCAGGGGGGCAGAGGTCGACCTCGAGGCCTCTCATCTGTGGAGTGCCGCAGGGATCAGTCCTCTCGCTCCTTCTGTTCAACATTTATGTGAAGCCGCTGGGCGAGATCATCCGTGGCTTCGGGGTGAGATACCACCAGTACGCTGATGACACCCAGCTGTACATCTCCACCCCAGGCCATCCCAACGATGCCCTTGAAGTGATGTCTCAGTGCCTGGAGGCTGTGCGGATCTGGATGGGGAGGAACAGGCTCAAGCTCAACCCTTCCAAGACTGAGTGGCTGTGGCTCCCGGCATCCCGATATAGTCAGTTGACTCCATCACTGACTATTGGGGGCGAGTCTTTGGCCCCCACAGAAAAGGCTCACAATCTGGGAGTCCTCTTGGATATGCAGCTGTCCTTGGAGGAACATCTGACAGCTGTAACCAGGGGGACCTTCTGTCAGGTTTGCCTGATTCGCCAGTTGCGGCCCTTTCTTGATCGGGATTCCCTGTGCACAGTCACTCACGCCCTCGTCATCTCTCGCCTTGACTACTGCAACGCTCTCTACATGGGGCTCCCCTTGAAGGGCACCCGGAGGCTCCAGCTGGTCCAGAACGCAGCAGTGCGGGTAGTGACGGGAGCAGCATGGCGCTCCCATGTAACACCGCTCCTGCGCGAGCTGCACTGGCTCCCAGTGGTCTTCCGGGTGCGCTTCAAGGTGTTGGTCATCACCTTTAAAACGCTCCATGGCATAGGGCTTAGCTATCTTCGAGACCGCCTGCTGCTACCGACGACCTCCCATTGATCCGTGCGCTCCCACAGAGAGGGCCTCCTCAGGGTGCCATCAGCCAAACAATGTAGGCTGGTGACCCCCAGGGGGAGGGCCTTCTCTGTGGGGGCACCTACCCTCTGGAATCAGTTGCCCCCAGAGATAAGGAGAATCCAAGACCTTAGTACCTTCCGCCGTGCCCTTAAAACCCACTTTTTCCAGCAAGCTGGGCTGGCTTAAGAAGAAATTTTTTAAATTTTTTAAATGTTTTAATTGGTTTGTGATTTTTAAATTTTTGGGCCAAATTTATATATATATTAATTGTTCTTAATATTTGTATTTCATGTTCTTAATTCTGGCTGTGCACCGCCTTAGGGAGAAGGGCGGTATATAAATTGAAAAATAAATAAATAAATAAATAAATAAATAAATAAATAAATAAATAAATAAAATCGTAAGGATACCAGCAACAAGGTTACAGTCATACAGTCATAAGTGGGAGGAGATGGGTGATGGGAATGATGAGAAGATGAGAAGATTAATAGTAGTGCAGACTTAGTAAATAGTTTGACAGTGTTGAGGGAATTATTTGTTTAGCAGAGTGATGGCATTCGGGGAAAAACTGTTCTTGTGTCTAGTTGTTCTGATGTGCAGTGCTCTATAGCGTCGTTTTGAGGGTAGGAGTGAAACAGTTTATGTCCAGGATGTGATGGGTCTGTAAATATTTTCACAGCCCTCTTTTTGACTCATGTCCTCAATGGAAGGAAGGTTGGTAGCAATTGTTTTTTCTGCAGTTCTAGTTATCCTCCGAAGTCTGTCTTGTTGGGTTGTATAACTGTGGTAAATTAAAGACTACCTATAATGTGATAAAAAGGCAAGTTTGCATTTTAACCTTCCTTAAACTTTATTTATGGGACAAGCTCATGAAGTGCTTGCTAAGCCAGAAGCACCTGCAGGTGGAAAGCGGAGTTTTGGACGGCTGAAAGATTAATCTGGCTCTGGAAACAGAAGGCACCGTTGGTGCCTACAGAGTTAGAAGCTCAGCTGGAGGGATGAGAAGGGCAGTCAAAGAAAAACTGGCAGGGAAAGACAGCAGCTAACAGAACTTTCATAGCGGATTCTTCATCTAGCTTTGCAATTTCAGATTTAAGTTTATCTTGCTTTTCCAAAGGGAAAAGAGATTGTTTTAAAGGTTTGATGGGATGTATTGCTAGATCTCACTCTCTGGAGATAAGATTCAGGCTTATATGGCTTTAAGAGGAATTTGTAGAGGTCTGTGAAATCTGCCTGAGAATGATTTAAAACAATGTTCTATCCAGGCTGCAAATGCTGCCTGACCTTTGCAATCTTGTTGGCAGATCCTTTTTTGAAAATATATATATGTCATGGTTCCGAGTTATGCTCCCAACCAATTCAAGACTCTGAGGCCTTGGTTTCCTCAAAAATGTGGTTTATTGGGTACATCATATTGGCACCGTCAAAGGTGAAACCAACACTGAATAATTCCTGCATTTTTGGTATAATTAAAGAATAGATACTGTCCATGCCCTCATGTCACAGGTCACGTTAGCCAACCAAGCAGGTGATGAACTACTCAGCACTTCCTCCTGCTGTTGCTAAGGCAGGCTGATTTGGCCTTGGTTCTCAGGAGCCTTATCGTTGTTATGTCTGGCACACTGGAGGAAAACATTCTACATTCCGTAAGTCCCCCCCCCGCCCCATAAGTATTGCAACTAAGAAACGAAGCAAGAAATATTTAGCTTCAGCTAGAGCCAAAATTGTTTCGAGAGTTGACAATATACTTACATTTGCTCTTTATATATTAGAAACTGGAATTCCTACTGAAATGAGTAGGCTCGTAATGTATGGAGAATTGGTGGCAGGGTTCCAGAATGGTTTAAATGTAAACTTCAATCAAAATTCTGATTTGGTTTTTTTTTTTCGGGGGGGGGGGAATCTAGTCTGGTTTGAGCCCACCAACACTTCTTTCACCAAACCATAAGATTTAGCATTTTTTTCCTCAACATCATTATATTGTTTCACATTTATGGCCTTAATTCTTTCATGAAGAGTTCAAGAACTCAATCTTTGCTCTTTGTGGCAGCAGAACAGGAGATCAACGATCAATGGAGAAGTGTTCTAGTTAATGGAGCACTTCACTTAGAACAAGGGGCTAAGTGCTTTTAAGCTAGCTGCCCAAACAGGTGATAGAAACTTGCTGGATATATAAATGCAGGGAACTATTGATGTGCATTTATTGAAGATCTGAGAGCGCACAGCTTTTACATGTGAAAACAGAACTGAGGAGAATGAAGGTGAACCAATTAGACATATTGGCTGACCATACTTTGGGACTAGAAATATTGGCAAGATCCGTAGAACTATTTCTTATCATTTCTTCTTGCAACCTATCTTACCCATGGAAAATTAATCTGCCTGATTTTAGAAGGATTGACAGCTAGATAACATGATCGGTGCTATTATTTGGTTGCATTATGAGATGTTTAGACTGGATTTGGCATTTTAAACCACCTTTAACTGAGTCCTTCCCAAGGACTAAGGACGGACTGATGTTGTTTGATGGTGTTAAAAGTATTGTCGCAGAACGTAAAGTGTTCCAAGTAAAGTTGTCTTTTGCATTTACTGGTGATTTTGTCAATGCTGATGGTGTTACTATGGTGCTCCAGATGTTTTGGGAATGTGCCCAAGTTGTCTATCACTATTGGTATTATCTTTGTTTTCTTTTGCCACAGTCCTTCTGCTTCTATTTGCAAGTCTTTGTATTTTGTGATTTTCTCTGGTTCTTTCTCTTCTATTCTTTTGTCTCCAGGTGCTGCAACATCCACTAACCAGGCTTTTTTGTCTGTTTTATCAGCTATTGTTAATCTGAGGTGCTATGTGGCAGCTGTTTGCCTGTTGGAATTCTAAAATCCCAGAACACTTTTGCTTCTTCATTTTCTATTACTCTATTTTGTAGTCCCACAGTTCGTTTGCCGGCAAATGGCATTACATACAGCTTGTAGTTGGTTTGTGAAATTTTGCTGCAGCTATGGATCAAATGGTCAATTGTTCCATCCTTTTCACTACAAAGGCAACATTTGCTGTTGATTGTTATATGTTGAATTTTTGCCTTTGTGAAATTATTGGCAAAGCTTGTTCTTGAGCTGCTAAAATAAGCTTTCAATTTCTTTCTTTGACACTCCTGATCTTAACCAACTCTATGTGGGTATTTTTTTATCAGCTTTTCATTGTATATCATTCAAATATTGACCATGCATTGGCTTGTTCGTTCAAGTAACAAATGGTTTGTTTCCCCCTGCATTCAACTTTCATTTTTGTTGTTTTCAAGAGCTTTATTTGATTGAGTTCTTTCAGCAAGGGTTCTTGCCTTTTCTTAATATAGTCATTCAGGCCATGCTTTTTTCCTCTACAATTTGCTTCACTTGTACAAATCCTCCACCCCCATCAGCTCTTGGCAAATATAGTTGATCAATAGCACTTTTTGGGTGCAAAGCATGGGACATTGTCATTAGTTTTTTCTATCTTCTGATCCAGATGATCGAGTTCTATCAGGGAGCAGTCAACTATTCCTGCGGTATACTGAATAACAGGGATTGCTTTAATTGCTTTGATGAGGTTTCCATCATTTTGCCTTGATTTCAAAGTTTTCTGAAATTTATAAATATTTGTAACCTCCTTCTAGTGCAGGGCTATCAAACTCGCAGCCCGTGGGCCAGATGCGTCACACACTGGCCATGCCCGGTTTAGCAAAGGGGGAAAAAGTCGTGATACACCACGTGACGACACTGTGACATGAGTTTCACACCCCTGTTCTAGTGTTACTACCTTTATCAAATCTTCATTCCATGGAAAAATGTATTCCAGCATCTTCATCAATTTGTCCTGCCTTCATTGCTATGGTTGCACAAATCGCATTCCAATATTTTCATTAAATTCTTTTGTGTTTTGCATTGTTCAGCCTTTGTTTTTCCAAATGAATGTAAATCATAGAGTAGATGTGTGATTATTTTTTACTCCTTTTTTGGCAAATTCATATCCACAATTTGTCTTGTCCAAAACTGTTGTCAGTGGGCCACTGACAGTATGAAGAGTAAAAGTGATAATGAGTCACCTTGGAAAATTCCATGTTTGATTTCAACTTCTAACTTTTCCCCATTAGCCATCAGCTTTCTTTGCTAAAATTTCATTGAAGTATTCATATATTGCCAAATGTCTCTGATGATTCCATAAATTTTGAGACATTTCTCAATCCAACTATGTGAAACAGAAGTGAATGCCTTTTTATAATCTATCCAAGCCATAAACAAATTTATTCTTTTTTTCAAATTTTTAAAAACCAGTTCATCAATCAAAAACTGGTCCTTTGTTCCTCTCAAACTTTTCCAACAACTTTTAACAACTTTATTAAATGGGTTTTGCCCTGTTTTAAGACCTTTCTTGCCACAATTGTTAAGTGAATCACTGCAGTTGTTAAATTAGCCACATGGTTGTTAAGTGAATCTGCCTTACCCATTGACTTTGCTTGTCAGAAGGTCACAAAAGGTGAACACATGATCCTGGGACACTGCAACCGTCATAAATATGAGTCAGTTGCCAAGTGTCTGAATTTTGATCACGTGACCATGGGGGATGCTGCAATGGTTGTAAGTGTGAAAAAGAGTCAGAGGTCACATTTTTTGTAACTTTGAATGGTCACTAAACAAATTGTTGTAAGTCACAGAGTATCTGTAGTGGTCTGTTCAACCTGGCTTATATATATGCCTACGAAATTGAGGGATGAGCCCAATCTTCAGAGGATAATTCACACTAGTATAACAGTCTTCTCCAGAATGATGTTCTTAAACTATTGGGAAATCTATAGATACCCAATTGGAAAGGCTGTGCTAAACGATGTGTGACACAAAGCTATTATTATAGCACAGGGCTGTAACATCCACACTTGTTACTCCATGGTTATAAAGTACATATACAGACAATTGTTGACCTGTCCAGCCAAGTAAAATTCACCAGCCTAAGGGTGACCATATACAGTTCAACAGATTTCCTCCCTTTGATTTTTATCTAATTAAAAAAAAAAAAGTTCTAAAGCTACTAAAGGATTAGCATTCATAACTGGTATACTGTATTCGGGGGTGGGGGGGGGAGCTGGTTAAAAGACTCTGAAGGTTTTAACACCAACTTCTATATCAGTAAGAAAAGGATGCTGCTATTTGGGCTGATTTTATGTGAACAGTCAAACTCTCTCCTAGACATCAAAGAGCAACAATGATAATGAAATCTTCTCCCTGAAAGAGACAAATGATTATGGTTGTTTCAAAAGGATAGACATAGTTCCATCCTGTGCTTTAGTATTGGCCCTGAAGTCTGATATTATATTAATAATAGGTCTGGTCGACACTTGGGATCAAATTATTTTATATTACATGAGGGTGCATAATGGATTGTCTGGCTTTTTTCCCCCATTTTTTAATGAAATGAAGTGGAGGCAACTTGCCAATTGGATCAGAGTTGAATAAGGAAGAAAGGAGCCCCCCCCCCCCTTTATAGTTTCTCAGAACAAAATCCTTCACACAGGGAGAAAACACTCTTAATCTCATTAACCCATAGGGAAGTACTTTTCTCCCCTACTAGGAAAAAGGACCCAGGTGGGAGAAGCAAATACTTAGTAGAAAAATGGCTCTGAACCATTCCCCAATACTGCTGCTGATTTAATACAATTGACAGTCCCTTGTAGCTATTGATTTAAAAAGAAAGAATATTGAGTGTTCCAATCGTATAATGGGTAGCTTGGCCTTTATAAACTACTTTGTTAGATGTAAATGCCTTATTCTCTAATGTGTAAATAGTGTATATAAGAGACATCAGGGGTTAACTTATTCTTTGATTCCTAATGTATTCATGACTCATTACTTATATTTATAGCTCCACCCATTGTGTATATAAGGAGCTGCCCTCCACAGTTTCCCTGCTTCTATTTGTGAATATTCAGTGAATATAGAATGCCTTATGTAAATAAAGAGAGTTATATTTGAACTCTTAATTCTCAAACAATTTATTGAGTCTGATCCAGAAAAATATCGCAACAATCTGGTAGCAGAGGATGGTTTAATTGACTCAATAAGGACTTAAACATGTCTAAAAGAGATAGACCCAACACCAGGGCATACAGCAAAGAGATGGAAGAAGATCAAGAAATAATAGATGAATCCACAAATGCAATTTCAAGAGAACCTGAAGAATATACCACAGAAGATGAGGAAATAATAAATGAAGATGATGAACAAGAAGAAGACGAAATAGAAAACAACGAACTCAGGTCAGAAATACTAAAACTCTTAAAGATTCAAAAGAGTGATGAAAGTCTTGTCGCGGAACTCCAAAATGTTCTAAGAAACAACGGAGCAGCGAGAGAGAAGCACATCACTACTAAAAAACCAAAAGACTCAAAAATAGTAAGTGATATGCTTACAAATAAAAATGCAGCGAAGAGGGAGAGCAGCGATCCCGCACGAAATTTTGAATGGCAGCCATCTTGGTTTCAACTGACTCCCAAGATGAACAAAGCAGAGCCAATCAGAAAGCTAGATTCAAAATGTCTGGCGCGAAAAAACATACTCGATACTAAAAACGAAAAAGAAAGACTCTATACATCTGGAGAAACACCAACAGAGAAACAAATAGAATCAGCGATAAAAACACTCTATACTGTATTTGGGCCAAAACTAAAAATCTCTAAAGAATCGCCAAAGAAGCAAGCAAGCAAACTAATGCCTCAGGACCTGCCTGCCTTCATCCCGAATTCAAGAACAGAGACACCCGAGCCCAGAGAGCCTTGCCGATTCATCCCTACACCAAAAACAGAAGCAAGCGACATCGCTCAAAAGAGAAAGAAAAGAACAGTCGCCATCACCAGGACCCCAAAGACCGAGCCAGGGATCGACTCATCCGAAGAAGAACCGAGCGAGCAGGCGGCAGTGGAGAGAACCTTCCACGACGAAGTCAAAGGAAGAATGAACAGTGCGCATGCGCGAAGGCACGAAGACAACCCGGGAAGATTTGAACTTATGAGAGAACCACACAGACTCGTTGCTGACATCCCTACACCATTCTGCAACTTTCTACATTTGCAAGACCACGAACTGCCTCAAGTTGTAAGTAACGGTCAAAATAGTATAGGAAATTTGCCCAGTGACTTCCCAAAGTTAAGGGTTGATGGTATCAATCTACAAGAATGGTATCAACAGCTTCAGGTTATTTTCATGAAAGAGAACTTGCTATTTTTTATCACTAATCCTCCAAGAAGACCTTGGACTTTAAAAATAGATAGTTTGCACCATAGAGCCTTTTTTCTAATAATAGCTAGTATATCTCCTGCAATGTATTATAGCATCAAACCAAATCTGACTGTTTCAGAAATTATTCAATGTATGTTTAATTTGTTTCACAGCGACAGTGTAGCCACTACAACAAGAATGTCTAAAGATTTCTTTTCATCTAGAGTAAAACCAGGGGTTTCTATAAGTGAGCATTTAATATATTTAAACAAAATAAGGGCTGAACTGCATTTAAGGGGGGAAGTGATTTCAGACCAAACTATGAAAAGTGTTATTATCAACTCACTTGATTCATCATGGGACAATTTTATGTCACATTTAGACACCATTAACCTAGGATATTTATCCATAGAAAGTCTATCCAACAAATTGATAGCTGAGGACAATTCAAGAAAAAATCGCTCTAGCAATCACACAGAGCATAGACCCTTTAGAAAAGTAGCTTTCCAAGAAAAATATAATGAATCATATAGATGCCATAATTGTGGGTCCAAGGAACACAATAGAAGAGATTGTCCCAGATTTTCAAAAGAAAAGCACAGACCAGAATACATGAACAGACACAATTATAGACAGCCTTCTATAGATAGACACAGATATAGAAGCCCACCAAATCATAGAGAAAATAGAGGGGGCAGAGAAAATTCAAGAGATAGAAAATCTGGTTCACTGAATGGACTAAATAAACATGACAATACAAAACTCCAGCAAAGTGAAAACAATAATTGGCTTATCGATTCCGGAGCTACAAATCATACCACTAATAATAAAAATATATTATCTTCTTTTACAGAAGATAAGTTTGTAATAAAGGTAGCTAACCAAGAAAAGGTTCAAGTATTAGGCAAAGGGAATGTAATTTTGCCTGGTTTAGGAAAAATAGAGGGGGTATTGTTAATACCCGAAATACCTCATAACATATTAAGTGTCATAAAGCTAAGCAGGGACTTTGACATTAATATAACTTTCTCGAAGGGAGAAGCAATTCTAGAGAAAAATAAAAGTAACATAGGTACTGTGATGATTAAAGGGGGTCTACCTTACCTTATAACAAAAGAAGAATGGTTACATAATATTGATTCAAATGTTGAAGAATGTATAGAAACAGATGATGAAAATGTCAGCAATAGTGACAATGATGATTGTAAGATATCTCATAATCATACTGATGCACACAATATAAAAAAACCAAAGATAGGTAAACCAATCCATGATGAGTGTGCTCACATCTTACACAGGAAGTTAGGACATGCCAGTTTTCCTGTAGTACAGAAAATGACTGAACACGCAGAAGGTGTAAAAATAAAAAATTGTGAAAACTATTTGGAATGCTCAGTATGTAAATCTACAAAACTGAAAACTAGTCCCAGACCAAAAAAATCTGCTAGAACAACTGACAAAATTTTTGACTTAGTACACATGGACCTAGTAGGACCACTTACTCCATCAATCACATATAGAAAACGTTATTTTCTAACAATAGTGGATGATTATAGCCGTTATGGTTTTGTTTACACATTGAAACATAAAGATGAGACTTTTCAAAAATTTAAGGAATTTTATAAACGCATAGAGACACAACATAATATTAGAATAAAACAAATTATGACAGATAGAGGATGTGAATTCATGTCTAAAGAATTCTCTCAATGGTTAAAAGATAGAGGAATGCTACATTACACGTCCAGTCCATTTTCTGCGTTCCAAAACGGAATTGCAGAAAGAAAAAATTCCACATTACAAACCATGATTAGATGTACATTAGAGGATGCTGGCTTAAGCAAACAATTTTGGTCTGAAGCCTTACACTATTCAAATTACACACAAAATAGGACCTGGTCCAGCATTATAAATAAGACACCATACGAAGTGATGTATAATAGAAAACCAAAATTGGCACATATGCACATTTTTGGAGTCACAGCAGACGTACACATACCTAAACAATTGAGAAGAAAGGGAGAAAATGTATCTAGAAGACTTAGATTCATGGGATATGAAACTGGTACAAAAGGATATAGATTCATTGATAGCAATAATAAGTTTATAGTTTCCAGAACAGCCGTGTTCCATGAACAGGCCAACTGGTCTAAATTACATCTTAATGAAATATTCCCAAATAAACACATAGAAACAAAATACCATAAGGAAGGAACTGTAGATAAACAAAATACCAACAAACATGAAAACAAAACAAAGACCTGGACAAATAGCCAACACAAAATAAAGACTGATACACTAACAAAAAAGGAGGCAAGATATATGCATGACAACAATAGCAAGCCTGAAAGAATCATTAGAAACAACAGGAATAAGATGCCAAATAAATATAAAGATTACGTAATGAATATGAATAGTGAATCAACAACACCCAATACATACGAAGAAGTACTAAAGCTTCCTCGTGAGGAAAAGGAAAAATGGGAACTAGCCATGAAAAAGGAAATGGAAAGTTTGCAAGGATTAAATGTGTTTACACCCACAACTGCACCTAAGGATAAAACAATTATTGGCACCAGGTGGATATATAAAATTAAAAATTTGGAAGGAGGTAATACCCTATACAAAGCTAGATTAGTTGCTCAAGGTTACGCACAAAAATATCCAGAGGATTATACAGACACATATTCCCCTACTGTAAGAACAGAGAGCGTCAAAACAGCTTTAGTTGTAGCCTCAGCACTCAACCTTGATGTATTCCAATATGATATACAGACTGCGTACCTACACGCAAAATTAGATAAGGAAATATATGTAAGGGCCCCTCACAGCCAATACACTAACAAAAATGAAACTTGGTTGTTAAACAAAAGTTTATATGGATTGAAACAATCCGGTAAAAGATGGTATGATTGTTTAGTAAAGGTACTCAAGACTATGGATTTTAATACCACATCTGCTGATAACTGTTTTTTTGTCAAAAAGAATGATGATTGTATTGAATTTGTGTTAATTTACGTAGATGACATTTTATATATTGGTAAACACAAAGAAAGAAGAGAAATCTTTGTAAACAAGTTAAATGAACACTTCTCACTAAAATCATTGGGTAAAGTAAATAAATATCTCGGTGTACAGATTAGCAAAACTAAAAAAGGATTCCAGCTTACTCAAAAGGATAAGATTTTAGAACTTTTGAACAAATGTAATTTGACCAATGCTAAACCATGTGATACTCCCATGCAAACTGACTTTCTCAGAAACACTGATGAATCATCTCCTGAATTTAAGGATAACACATTTTATAGATCAATCATAGGTTCGCTTCTTTACATATCTAATTGGACTAGGCCAGATATAGCCTTACCACTTAATTTGCTGTCCAGATATGTCAGCAAACCAACAATGTATCACTGGGAAGCTATCAAAAGAATTTTAAGGTACCTGAAAGGCACAATAGATTTTTGTCTTGTATTAGAACCTAATGGTAACAAAGAACCAAGACTTATATGTTATGCAGATGCGGATTGGGCAGGAGACACATCTTGCAGAAAAAGTACATCAGGTTACATTTTCTTTTTAAATGACTGTCCAATTTATTGGTATACCGGTAAACAAGAACTAGTAGCTACTTCAACGACAGAAGCAGAATACGTATGTTTGTCCAAAGCTGCAAATAATCTTGTGTGGTTTAATGACTTAATTTCAGATGTTTGGAAGGAACCTGTTTTACCCTTTGTCATGAATGAGGACAACAAAGCAGCTATTGAAATCTCTAGATCTGATGCTATTGGACAAAGGTCCAGACACATAGATATAAAGTTTAAACATGTAAGGCAATTGTCTCAGGACGGATTTATAAAAGCTGTGCACTGTGATACCTCGGAACAAATAGCTGATATATTAACAAAGCCTTTACCTTCTAAACAACACAAATATTTAACTTCTAAACTGCATGTATTGTACTGTCCAGAATCTGAATGTAATTGGTGTTGTATGACTAATCGGCATTTAGAGGGGGATTTGTTAGATGTAAATGCCTTATTCTCTAATGTGTAAATAGTGTATATAAGAGACATCAGGGGTTAACTTATTCTTTGATTCCTAATGTATTCATGACTCATTACTTATATTTATAGCTCCACCCATTGTGTATATAAGGAGCTGCCCTCCACAGTTTCCCTGCTTCTATTTGTGAATATTCAGTGAATATAGAATGCCTTATGTAAATAAAGAGAGTTATATTTGAACTCTTAATTCTCAAACAATTTATTGAGTCTGATCCAGAAAAATATCGCAACATACTTCACCCATAGAAATGAATCAGCGAAGATTGTTCTCCTCAGGGCAGCAAAAGGAAAGGGGAAAAGCTCAACCTGTTGGTTTTTAACCAAGAAAGCAAAGCAGTGAAGTCGGTGGCAAGCATAAACAATCAAAAGGAAAGTTTGAGTTCAGATGAGAGATTCGTTTCTGGGGATTTTCTCACACCACGATAGTCTAATGGGGACTGGTGTGGAACCCAGATTCAAATTCCCCCTTTCATCACGGAGTTCACCGGGTGACTTTGAGCCAATGGATGTCCCTCAGTCCATCCGCAGCTTGGCGGATCGTTGCTGTGGGAAATCACAGTAGGAAAGTTTCTCACGTGTATAGTATCTTGAGCTGCCAGAGAAAAGACAAGAGATGAAAGAAACAAAGTAAATAACTAACTCCACTTAATGGGCAAATTAGAAATCAATCAGTAGCAACGGGCATAACCAGAGGACAGGCAATTGTTTGGAAGAAAATTGTACAATAAAACCACAATTACTGCTGATGCGTGCCCTTTGGCTTTATAGTGGACACTATTAACTTTGGAGAAATGCTTATCTCATGGTTCTGTTTAAAAAAATTCCCCCTCTGTACTCCACATAATAACAAAAGCATAACTCTGCACTAGATCATAGGCAAGGACAGTTCTGTCACATTCTTTTCGGGCGGCTTGGGAAAGCTGTTCCTTGCCTCCAGCTTGAATGCTTCAACCTGCTTTGTAACAAAGGGCTTCAATTGGAATAGTTAACCCCCTCTGACTTCACTGCCAGCATGCCTTGAATTCTGTGCTGTCAGATCATGCATCTGACGAAGAAGCTCTTAATCTGAAAGATTAAAGCACAGGTACCATATTTATTTACTTACAATTACACTTTCTGTGGCCAACCTGCACACCACTAACTCTTGGTAAGTTCATGAACCCAAAGGAGTGCTGTACACCTGTTCATTTTCTGCTGCAAACTTTCGGTATCGCCTTCCTCCACCCTGGTACCCTCCAATTATTTTGAATGATAACTCTCGTCATCCCCAGCCGGAAAGTCCCAACATAACTAGAGGACATCAAGTTGTGAAATCATTATTGTAATACCATTTAGCTCCCGATTACAAACTCGCTTCCTACTTGGCAGCCAGGGCAACAGCAAGTCTAACTGAGCACTAGGGGGGTGTCTTGTGTTATAAAAATATTTGCTTGACCTCAGGCAAGATGGGTGAGAAGAAAGACAACAAAGTTGAATAGCTAATTATGTACAACAGAAAGCTGTGCGCCATGCTCCCAGATAATATTGGACAAAACTAGAGTAGAAAGCCTGCTACCATCTGTACTAGGTAAAAGAGAAATTTTAGGCCAACTTGGCCCAGCTTCCAAATGTCTTTTGGTGTTAATCCCAATATTTGGACACAGAAACATTTGTCTTTGATCATTAAAATCTTACCCAATATTTTACTTCTTTATTAAAGACTATGGAAAGTAACATTAGAAAATTCACATCTCTCCCTGATTCAACCTGTGCAAATAGAAGTCTGTTGATATGTCGTTCTTGTTTATAATTATCCTATCCCGTGTAATTTGGTGCATGTAGAACAATAATTCTCGGTAATACAAATTCCTTGCTGCAAGTCACATTGATGGTTTGGATCTCTTTATTTATTATACCTTCAGCTCTTTAAAAGCCTTGTCTTTTTTCTTTTTCTTTTTAAAGAAAAGAATGAGCAACCAGCTGTCTTCTAGATATAGGATTATAAATCCCATCATCCATGTCCTAAGGAATTATACTGCTAATAACCCAGCACCTTCTGTAAAGCCAAAGGCTGCCCACTTCTGTGGAAATTGGTTCTAGGTATGAATTCTGGTATCTGTGATAGATAGAAACAAGCAGACCGATACCACTGTATCTCCTAAAACTGGAGATTTGCAAGACAGATTCTGCAGAATCGTAGTAAATCATAACAAAGAATGTTAATGTTGTTTTCAGCATTCAGCAAGTCTACATTTTAAAAAAAAGCTCCTAAGGCTACAGTTGTACAAATCTGTTTGAAAACATGTGTGGGCCATGTTGCTGGAAATAAGGAATTAATAAGATCTAGAAAGAGTGGTAAGATTTGAAATCCAGTTAAAGGTTTCTATGTCTTACGTATTTCTTTTGTTCTTTTACCCTTGATTAGTAAAACCAAGACAAATATGAATCAGTGTAATAAGAAAAATGTAGACAAAAATACAACCTTGCCAACAATCTATAAATAGTCATACAAGGCCAAATTCATCTATAGCTGACACATTAATTGGAGATAGAATTTTATCTTTTTTTAAACAGCAAGATAGGCTTAACCGAATCTTACCAACACACCAATGTAATTATTGACACACCAACACGAATCGCATTAAGTCACACTCTTGGGTATTATTCTATCCCCCTCCAGCTCTAAACCTAGTAATAGGGTTTGTTTGTTTTTTTACACCATGCCTTTCTGTTATCCCAACCTTGTTGTCAGTTGTCTCATCTTTATTGCCGCAAACAAAAAATGAAGAAATACATTGCAGAATGGCTGTCAGCATACTATCAATCAAGTGACATTTTTTTCTCAGTAAACATTTTCCTCTGAAATATATCTTTGAGATGAAGGGGAGTAGCCATAACATCTACATATCAAAATGTTTCAAAATTCAAGACTGGCAAAATTATTTGGAAAGTAAATATTTGCCTCTCTCTACCACAGTCACCTCCCTCCTGCCTTCACTGGGACCGAAGCCTATTCCCAGAAGCTTGGCAGAGCTGAGTTTATCTCCCACACAAGCATGCAATGCTGAGTCAGGCCCACCATGATTTCAGCTTTTGGTGGGGACCTCAAAGCAGATGCACAAACTAGTAAGCCACCCCCGTTAGCAGGTGTATTGGTTGGAAACCTGGAGCAAGACCAGCCACCCAGGATGAACAGATCGTGCTGTAAGGCTCCTGCCTCCTCCTCCCGAGACTGAGTGACACAATGGTCATGAAAACAAAACTCTCAAAGCGTATGAAACTTTTTGCTAGGGAACTTGAAGAAAAATCCTATCCTCGGGGCCTTTTCTAAATGGATATCGTTAACGTAAGCTAGAAAGTAGATCTTTTAAAATATTCATATCTGAAATAATTTGAAATATTAGCTGTTTGTGAATCACACTTACTTTGGATTCAAAGGTTCATATCGAAACCATTTGCACTGGAAAATTAGTATTATTAGACAGATGGGATGCAGTGGCGCAGTGGCTCAGTGGCTAAGACACTGAGCTTGTCGATCAAGAGGTCGGCAGTTCAGCGGTTCGAATCCCTAGTGCCTCATAATGGGGTGAACTCCCATTACTTGTCCAAGCTTCTGCCAACCTAGCAGTTTGAAAGCACGTAAAAAATGCAAGTCGAAAAATAGGGACCACCTTTGATGGGAAGGTAACAGCATTCCATATGTCTTTGGCGTTTAGTCATGCTGGCCACATGACCACAGAGACGTCTTTGGACAGTGCTGACTCTTCGGCTTTGAAACAGGGATAAGCACCGCCCCCTAGAGTCAGGAACAACTAGCACATATGTGCGAGGGGAACCTTTACCTTTACCTATTATTAGACAGTTCAATTAAGCTTAGGGTGGCGCAGTAGCTCAACCGTTAAAAAGTTGGTCTTCTCATCTGGAAAACCGGCAGCCCAGGTTTGAGACCTGAGCGCCACACAACAGGGTGAGCTCCCATTCTCGCCCCAGGTCCTTAAAAGCACTCCATGGCATCATGCTAGCCACATGACCGGGGAAATGTCTTTGGACAGCACTGGCTCAATGGCCTTGAAACAGAGATGACCATCGCCCCCTATAGACGGCAATGACTAGCAGAGTAAAATCCTTGGGGACTCCTTTATCTTACCTTTACCTATTATGGTTTAAAGATTTGACTTTTAAAGAGAAAAAAATGACAGTAGAGGGAAAAAAGGAAAGGGCCACAAACATAGTGTCCTAATAAAAAAGTGGAGGAATGGAGAGAAAATCGATGGGGTTCCTAGGTTTTATAGAGAAGTATATATGGTAAACGTTCAAGTCAAATATATTTATATCTATGGCCTTTCCTTTATAAATGTATTTATAGTATTTTCAAACATATTTATAGAGGTCACAGTAAGAAAAAGCATGAACCAAAGAATGGGAGAAATTCAGTTAAAAAGAAATAAAATTTGAAATAACACTTTTTTCCCCATGGAGGGCAGAGTGTAAATAGCTACAGTCCTTGTTACACAACATAACAACACTCTAAGAACTGAGGCTTGAAATAAATGCCAAAAAATAACAAATAAGGGGTCTTTTGGTATGTCGGGCCTTTGGCTGCAAAAGATAGCAAGATGCTGACGGACAACAGGAAGAGTAAAACTGCTTAATTCCTAGTTTGCACCTGTTTTTTCCACACAAGGAAAGCATAGTTGAATATGTCAGAAGCATCATCATGGGAAGCAGAAGAGAAATGCAGGTTAAGCAAGGTAAGAAACTGGCAAGAGAACACCTAGCTGCTTTGAATGAGTTTACATTTCTGGGACAGGATGTTAAAAGAAACTGGCAAACGTGATCTCCAGTATCGCTGGCTGTACCCTTTGAGAACTCCTGGAATGCAGGGGAAGTGCCAGTTGATTGAAGAAGAGCTAATGTTGTTGCAATCTTTAAAAGAAAATTGGGGGCGGGGCAGTGGTGAAATTTTATTTATTTACTACTGGTTCTATGGGCGTGGCTTGGTGGGCATGGTATGGCTTGGTGGGCGTGGCAGGGGAAGGATACTGCAAAATCCCCATTCCCTCTCCACTCCTGAGGGAAGGATACTACAAAATCTCCATTCCCACCCCACTCTGGTGCCAGCCAGAGGTGGTATTTGCCAATTCTCCAAACTACTCAAAATTTCCACTACTGGTTCTCCAGAACATGTCAGAACCTGCTGAATTTCACCCCGCCCCCCCCCCCCCGGGGGTGTGAGGAAAGTAGACTCAGGAAATTACAGACCAATTGGCTTGACATCAGTACTTGGGAAGATCCAAGCACTTAGGAACTAGATGATTACTAGAAGCCATTATGGGTTTGTTTTAAAAAAAAGTTGGTTCCAGACAAATCTTATTGGTGTTTCTGACAAATAAATTAGATTGGTAGTAAACCGAGGAAGTGCTTTGGATATAGTGTACTTTGATTTCAATAAGACATTGAACATACCCTCCTTCTCGATAAAATGGAACAATGTGGGATCAATAGTCCTACCGCTGTATCAAAAGGATTTAGAGTCGATTAACCACCATATCCCATATGTGGTCCATAATAGATACAAATCTACATGAAGAGAGCGAGATGCAGTGGGTTGTCTAAGGGGTTATGTCCTGGGCTCATTGTCTTTCAATGTTTTCTAAAATGACTTAGACACCTTCTTAGTCATAGAGAATTAGAGAAGATGCTCATCAAAATTGCAGACAACACAAAGCTGGAGGAGAGGGGTTGCTAACGCCTCAAAAGACTTAGAATAGCATCCGACAATATGCAGTTCAGTGGTGAGAAATGCATGGGTCTACATTTATGTAGGAAAGATTAAGTGCAAGATACAAGTACAGTACCTCAGGGATGAAATCCAGTAGGTTCTGACAGGTTCTGGAGCGGAAATTTTGAGTAGTTCAGAGAACCAGCAAATACCACCTCTGGCTGGCCCCAGAGTTGGGTGGGAATGGAGATTGTGCAATATCCTTCTCCCTGGAGTGTGGTGGGAATGGAGATACATGGCAGTATCCTTCCCCTGCCATCCCCACCAAGCCACATCACACCCACCAAGCCACGCCCACAGAACCAGTAGTAAAAAAAAATGGACTTCACCATTGAAGTACCTGCTGAGCAATACTGCTACTATGAGAAGGATCTGGGCATCCTGATAAACCAGATTACATATTACAGCTGCCAAAACAACACCAGTACAGACTTGTGACTACAGCAGAGATATAGCGCAGCAAACAAGGCAAATGGGACTCTACTTTATGCTGACTGATCAGGTGGTAGCTGGAGCATTGTGTCCAATTCTGCTGGATGCTGAGGAAATATAAACCCATTCTGTCTTGCTGGTGTTGAGCCAAAGCCGGTTCAATCACAGCCCAGCTAATTTTCAAAATCCATTGTCAGGCTGGCTAGAGTAACAATAAGTACCTCTGACTTATCAGTTCTTTCCTAGGGAGAGACTAGCTGAGTGGCAAAGCATTTGCTTGGAAAAATATGGCATTCCAGGTAAGAGTTAACGATCATGAGCCACGGTGGCGCAGTGGTTAGAGCGCAGTACTGCAGGCTAAGTCTGCTGACTGCCAGCTGCCTGCAATTTGGCAGATCGAATCTCACCAGGCTCAAGGTTGACTCATCCTTTCATCCTTCCGAGGTGGGTAAAATGAGGACCTAGATTGTTGGGGGCAATAGGCTGACTCTGTAAACCGCTCAGAGAGGGCTGTAAAATGGTATATAAGTCTAAGTGCTATTGCTATCATTTACCATGTTATGAAAACAATACATGCCTCCCCCTCAAGAACTATGGTCAGACAGAGTAAACATACTGTTGCTGAATTAACCTCACTTGGTTTTTTTTGACAGCCTGCCTTTAAGTCATGTTTTGGAGAAGAGAAGCACTAAGAATCCTTGCATATATTACAAATAGTCTTCAACTTACAACAGTTTGTTTAGTGACTGTTCAAAGCTACAATGGCACATATGACTGTTTTCACACTTCTGACCATGGCCATGTGATCAAAATATAGATGCTTGGCAATGGACTCATATTTATGATAGTTGCAGTGTTTTGGGATCATATGATCATCTTTTGCGACCTTCTGACAAGCAAAGTCAATGCAGAAAGCCAGATTCATTTAACAACCAAGTTACTAATTTAAGAACTACAGTGATTCACTTAACATTGAGGCAAGGAAGACAGTACAATGGGGCAAAACTCACTTAAGAAACGTCTCAGCAACAGAAATTTTGGGCTCAATTGTGGTTGTAAGTCAAGGTCTACCTGTACGCTGCTCTGAAAAAATATTTAATTACTCCCCTCAATTTTCAATTTACCTTTGAAATGGGGAAATTGGAAAGGGGCTTTATATTCAGAATTATCTTTCTTTCAGATAATTACACTCATGAATTCCTGCATAGGGAGTATAAAAATCCATAAAGTTATTATGGATAACTTTATGGATAATATTATGGATAATATTAATCCCATGGGTACTATTGGAAGAGAATTATAACAGACTCCTTCCAAAAACCAGCCAGACAGGGAAAAGTATATCTGTGGAGGACAAAAAGCAGCAGACTAAAACTATCTTGAGAGCAGCTATATTTTTCCTGATTGGAGAAGCTTTGCCTTTCCTGCCTCTTGGATTACAGGAAATCCAAGTATACAGGAAATACTACTCTTTGGTATACAAGGTGCCCCTGGAAAAGGATAATCTAGGAATAGTGGACACTTCATATCCCATTGTCTGGTGAGTCGCTAGGAAGCATCATGACTCAAGATATGCAGTGTAAAATAGCTGCTTGGTATTGTAGCAAATTTAAAATGGCATCTCCCCAGTTCAACTGCTCAATGATTGGGGATCACACTTTGCATCAAATCAAAAACATTTTAAGCCCTGGTTTATTAAATATATCTCAGTTGCAAGTTTCGCTTATCGCATTAAGGCCATAAACTACTTTTTACAAATCACGTTATGAATTAGTGCACTGTTTTAAATCCAGACAGTTGATTAGGGCGGTCATGAATGTCATCTTGGTATTGCTGAGTCTTAGATCTTTAATCTTCCTCTTAATAAAATTATCATACATCTAGCCCAAAAGGACCACACAAGATGAGGAGTTTGTTCTTAAAAGTATTGTTAGGAAACAAGTAAGGCTATGCTGGGGTCTCTTTGTCAGAGTTTCTGGCAAAAATCAAATCCAGAAGCACACACAGATAAACTGATTCAGCTGGATTCATTAACTTCTTTATATACATAATAACAGATGAAGTATTTACAATACCAATATAGATTCTTCTTCAGCGTAGTAGCAGTTATAGCACAAGGCAGGAGAGAACAGTTAGTTTCATTTCAGCAGAGCAGACAGCATGCACACTGGTTTCAGTTTCAATTCTCTGCACAGACTCAGAAGCTGCAGACTAAGACTCACCCTGGCTCCAGTCTGTCTCAGCTCTCAATTGGCTGATTTAGTTGCTATGCCTATTCATTGGCTGACCTTGTTATCATGTCTCTGACAGTTCATGAATAATCTGACACTCTTCCAGTTCTGTGCTCTGTGATGGGAGACTTTAAAGGGAGACCAGGGAAGAATATCAGTGGCTGCCACTCTTGATAGCTCTATGCTTTTAAGGGAGAAACCATGGAGGGAGAATTCCTTCTTCATATCCTGCTTGACAGTTTCCAGAGGCATCTGGTCAGCCACTGTGTGACACCAAATGTTGGATTACATGGATTTTGAAGTTGAACTAATCTAGCAGGACTCTTTCTATATACTTATTGAAGAGGCGTAACATATTATTCAGGTTGGTTGGACAAGCTTACCTTACCAGTAGTAGCTAACCATTGTTACAATAATAACAGGCTGATAGCTTTTAAATTTTAGAATAGAATAGAATAACAGAGTCGGAAGGGACCTTGTAGGTCTTCTAGTCCAACCCCCTGTTTAGGTAGGAAACCCTATACCACTTCAGACAAATGGTTATCCAACATCTTCTTAAAAACTTCCAGTGTTGGAGCATTCACAACTTCTGGAGGCAAGTTGTTCCATGGATTAATTGTTGTAACTGCCAGGAAATTTCTCCTTAGTTCTAAGTTGCTTCTCTCCTTGATTAGTTTCCATCCATTGCTTCTTATCCCGCCTTCAGGTGCTTTGGAGAATAGCTTGACTCCCTCTTCTTTGTGGCAACCCCTGAGATATTGAAACACTGCTATCATGTCTCCCTGAGTCCTTCTTTTCATTAAATTAGACATACCCAGTTCCTGCAACCATTCTTCATATGTTTTAGCCTCCAGTCCCCTAACCATCTTTGTTGCTCTTCTCTGTACTCTTTCTAGAGTTTCAACATCTTTTTTACATCATGGCGATCAAAACTGAATGCAGTGTTCCAAGTGCATTATAAAGTGGTATTAACACTTCACCTGATCTTGATTCTATCCCTCTGTTTATGCAGCCTAGAACTGTGTTGGCTTTTTTGGCAGCTGCTACACACTGCTGGCTCATATTTAAATGGTTGTCTACTAGGACTCCAAGATCCCTCTCACAGTTACTACTATTGAATGAAGTACCACATATACTGTACCTGTGCATTTTGTTTTTCTTGCCTAAATGTAGAACCTTACTTTTTTCGCCATTGAATTTCATTTTGTTAGATAGTGCCCAATGTTCAAGTCTGTCAAGATCCTTCTGTGTCTTAAGCCTATCTTCTGGAGTGTTGGCCATTTCTGCCAGCTTGGTGTCATCTGCAAATTTGATGAGTTCCCCATCTATCCCCTCGTCCAAGTCATTGATGAAGATGTCATCTTCATTCCTCTCAAGAACCAGCAAAGAATAGAATGGTTCTCTGTTCCTCCTCTCCACCAGCTAAATGTGCACAAATAGGAAGCAAACTGGAAGTTTTTTGCAGATAGGCACAAAAGAGAACACAAATGAGACTTAGGCTGAGCTGTGAAAAACCTAAAAGCAATCTGGAATACTGGCTGTTAAAAAAGATGCAATGTATGCGAAAGTGAATACTGTACCACCAACTCTGTTTAGGCTATATAGTTAATACTGTAAATACAATAATGTAATAGTCACAAACACTACCAAGTCTCATAAATGGTTAGTGACATTATTCCAAACAACATCAAATCCAGATAAGTGCGGCTGGGAATTTTTACTGCTTAGAGAACTGGGACAATTATCACAAAATTTCCAAAGCAAAACAACAACAAAAAATCCAAATCGTGCTTTTATCCCATGGATCTTTGAATGTACCAATCTAAAAGAGAAAAGGGGACGGGAAACCCCTGGCAGTATTTTTTTTAAAAGCAAAACCCCCAGGCAGTAAAATATTCATTAGGAACAAGCTTAGTACACATTGAGTTTACGGAGTGCTTCCTCAGGAAAAATAAAAAAAGCCGTGTGGGGGCAGGGGAGAAGGTTTTGGTGAAAGTGTGGAACTGATGCAAAATGCCTCAGTGCAAGGAAAGGGAAGCAGATGGAAGATATTGCTTTAAAAACATAAAAAAAAGGGCAGATCCTTCCACAATGGAAAAACAAATAAACATGTTAAGATAAGTACTTAAGGAAAGGTCCTGCTGGATCAAGCCATCCATCTATGTCACACAGTAGGTTGCAGGGTGCTACTTCTCTCCTGCTGTTGTTTCCCAGCAACCAGGATATAAAGAATGCTGTCTATAATTAAGGAGGTAGTAAACATCAATACCAGTAGCCATCGATAGCTTGATCCTTCATAAACCTGTCTAGTGTCTCTTTAACAGCACCTCCATTGGCTGCCATGCCATAACTGCTGGCAGCAAATAATACTGTCAGCCTCTCTAGCTGGCTGGTAGACTGGCTAGCGATATCTAGCTAGCTATCATTTTGTTTACATACTGCTGGGCTCAGAAAACATCTCCCAGCAATTCACATCATAAAAAGCATCTAAACATAATAAAAGCCTAAACACCAATAAAAGCTCAAATCTGAGTAATTCAGTGGGCACAATGGTGACCGTTCACTCCCATAAGCTCTGTCTTTAATAATCTCCAGAAGGCCAACAGTGAGACTGACAGACTAATGAATTGAGTGGGCTGTTTCTGGACAAAACTGTCTTCTATGTACCCCAGTCAGTGGCAAATCATATAGGACTTCATACAGTACTGTGGGTCAAAACCAACACACTTTGAATTGTACCTGGAAATTTATTAGTGAGAGCAACAACTGTAAAACAGGTCTGTAGGAGTAAAAGTTTATTTTACTTCCTTCAGGAGATAAAGCATATATGTAACCATTAAAACTGTTGAGTTTATATTTATGGGTTGTGCAACAAAGAACATGTTTTATAGAATTCTTTGGGATTTCATATAAAGGTGATGAATTCACCTAAACACATTCTGTTTGCTCATCCATGGTCAAACCATGGATAAATGCAGTCATATTGCACATACCTGGTGTTTACTATTTAGACTTGGAGCTAGGATCTCCAACATTCATCATTTTGACCCAGCAGTGGGATATCTGGGCCAGAGGTGGAGACCAGCAATAGATTTTTAGCCTTTTCCTGCAATAGCCTACCCATCACCTCCTGACATATATTCTATGATTTGTCACAATCAAAATAACCTTGATGCTTTCTCTTTCATCATATAATGCACAATTGCTTTCTACATAAGAATTTAGGAACCAATTCACACTCCACAGATCTAACCTATCAACTATCCTCAATGGAACTGCATCTTCATGAAGGGAGGTAGGCAGTGGGGTACCCCAAGGCTTTGTTTTAGGCCCAGTACTCCTCAAAATCTTCATCAATGATTTGGATGAGGGGATAGATGGGGAACTCATCAAATTTACAGACACCAAGCTAGCAGGAATAGCCAACACTCCAGAAGATAGGCTTAAGATACTGAAGGATCTTGACAGACTTGAACATTGGGCGCTATCTAACAAAATGAAATTCAATGGTGAAAAAAGTAAGGTTCTACATTTAGGTAAGAAAAACAAAATGCACAAGTACAGTAGTAACTGTGAGAGGGATCTTGGAGTCCTAGTGGACAATCATTTAAATATGAGCCAGCAATGTGTGCTGCTGCTGCTGCCAAAAAAACCAACACAGTTCTAGGCTGTATAAACAGAGGGATAGAATCAGGGGTGGGTTCTAAATTTTTTTACTACAGGTTCTGTAGGGGTGGCTTATTTTGTGGGTGTGGCTTAGTGGGGGGCTAATGTGACTGGGTGGGCGTGGCCAACTTTTTTTTTTTTTTACTTTTAAAAGCATTTTTTCTACAACCTTAAGAGGTTGCAGAAAAAAATGCTTTTAAAAGCCTCTGACGATCCCAGCTGAGCCACATGATCATCAGAGGCTTTTTTTTTAACTTTTAAAAGCATTTTTTTGGCCGAAGAGGTTGTAGAAAAAATGCTTTTAAAAGTTAAAAAAAAAAGCCTCTGATGATCGCGCGGCTCAGCTGGGCATGGTGGGGGGGCAGGGATTTTTGCTACCGGTTCTCTGAACCACCCACCACTATCGCTACCCGATCAGGCGATCCAGTCTGAGCCGGGAGCATTTTACCCCTGGTAGAAACTAATCAAGGAGAGAAGCAACTTAGAACTAAGGAGAAATTTCCTGACAGAACAATTAATCAATGGGACAACTTGCCTCCAGAAGTTGTAAATGTTCCAGCACTGGAAGTTTTTAAGTTGATGTTGGATAACCATTTGTCTGAAGTGGTATAGGGTTTCCTGCCTAAGCAGGGGGTTGGACTAGAAGACCTCCAAGGTCCCTTCCAACTCTGTTATTCTATTCTAACTATCTCAGCTCTTCTCTCTATCCCAATTAGTTATTCCTCATTCCTTTCAGCTCTATTGAAAGAGAAAAAAATAAGATTTTAAAGAGGCACTGTCTATCTTTGAAATCTAGGCATTTAAAGAATAAAATGATTAATCCTTTTTTATACAAGTAATTCACTGAATGGCTTTTTTCCCAAAAGAAAAAGAAATGAGATCTGATATATGGATTTAATTAAAATAAGACACATTGCGTTTAAAAAGATTTCAGATATGAAAGTAGGACCTTATCTGTTTGATTCTGCAACTTTCCCTTAAAAGTCTGCTTAAGTAAGCACTTCAAATGTGCAGGAAAGGGTAAAAACATTCCTTTTATTAAATTGTTGTTGTATGATTGAGTCAGGTCCTAGCTCGTTAAGTTTGGAATGATTTAATTATAGTGTTGTCAAGTTGTGTTACTGATTATTCTCCTGCTGGGCATCAAATGTTTTACCTTCATGGAAATGGAACTGGGGAACAGTCTTTTATATTCTTGTAATATACACAATAAAGAGAAATTTTTATTTAATATGATTGAAGGAATTAAATGTTTCCTTCTGTAGAAATAAGAATTATATCTTTTAATCAAGACACATTATCTCAGAGGGACACTTTCAAAAGTAAATTGAGACAAGAGGAAAACAACCTGCTTTCTTAAGCCTGACTAGGTGGCTCAAGTAGCTAAGACACTGAGTTTGTCAATCAGAAAGGTCGGCAGTTCGAATCCCTAGTACAGGTCTCCTGCGTGAGCAGGGGGTTGGACTTGATGACTTCCAAGGTCCCTTCCAACTCTGTTATTAACCTTATAGTCATGGTCACATTTTCATCTGAGTAAGGCCTGAAGAGGCAGAGGCATTTTTCTATCCACTGACTCATTCTCATGTGAGACCAGACTCAAGGAACTAACTTGTTACCGCAAATCTTCCTGTGTTAGCTGTGGCTTTAGCAAGTCCTTCTTTTAGGGGCCTCTTAATTTCACTGTTATTTCCCTCTATTTTAATAGGTATTTTTATGGATTTTAAATAGCAATAGCACTTAGGCTTATATACCACTTCATAGTGCTTTATAGCCCTAAGTGGTTTAAAGAGTCAGCATCTTGCCCCCAATACTCTGTGTCCTCATTTTACCGACCTGGGAAAGATGAAATCTGAAGCAACCTTGTCAGATCAGGATCGAACTGCTGGCAGTGAGCAGTAAGTTAGCCTGTAATACTGCATTCTAACCACTGCGCCACCATGGCAAATATATCATTTCCTTATTATTTTTGTATTTGCATTTTGATCCTGACACAGGAGCTAAAAGTTCTGCAAAAGCCTCTCTTTGCTATCACTACTATGGAAAACCGCTGGAACCTTTTGCTGTGGCTTAGGATAAACTCTCCAAGATGCACAATGGTGCATTGTGAGCAGATTGGGGAGGTATGTACATTTGTTTCCCCAAACATCAGTGTTATGTGGCAAGCTAACTGATAATAATTGTAGGTGGAATCCAGATTCAACTTTTACCGTCCACTCAGATGGAAACATCTATCTGACCATGAAAGAAAATTTAAGCAGCCTTATCTAGAATCTGATTGAAACTTGAATGAGAAACCACCAAGATATTCCAGGACTGTAGCCTAGTCTGAAAAAAAAAAAATAACAAAGGCAACAATGGCAATCACTATTTGCTAAGATATCACCAGTGTGCCATATAATCACCAGAAATTATTCTGCATTCAAGAAAATGCTTTACTTTTACTCCCTTTACCCTATATAGTTACAACAGTTCATTTAGTGACCATTCCAAGTTACAATGGCACTTAAAAAAAAGTGACTTATGACCATTTTTCACACTTAGGAGCCGGAGGTGGGATTCACTTACCTTCCCTACCAGTTCGCAAATGTGAGCACACGCGCCACCTCTGTGCATGGCTTTCTGTGCATGCGCAGAAGTCGCGCATTACATCCAGGCAGGTGGGCAGAACCTCCCACAGTCGCCGCTACTGGTTCGTGCAATTCGGAGAGAACCGGCTGAATCCCACCACTGTTATGAACGTTGCAGCATCCCCATGGTCACATGATTTACATTCGGATGCTTGACAACTGATTCACATTTATGACGATTGCAGTGTCCCGGAGTCACATGATCCTCATTTGCGACCTGACAAGCAAAGTCCATGGGCAAACCAGATTCACTTTTAACAACCGTGTTACGAATTTAAGAACTGCAGTGATTCACTCACCACTCAACGTGGTGAGAAAAGTTGCAAAACTGGGCAAAACTTGCTTAGCAAATTTCTTATTCGGCGATATAAATTCTGCGCTCAGTTGCGGTTGTTGAGGACTGCCTGTATTTTACATCAGCTCACCCGTGGCCCTCTGAATCTGCTGGATCTCAGATCCCATAATTTCAAACACTCCTGGGGGTGGGTGAGGGGGGGGAAATCAAAGGTGAAATCCAAAACTCAGGTTTGGGAAAAAGGGAAAAAGGCAAAGCATTTTGGGCATAAGGGTTAAAAAACTTTGCGTTTGCTGTGACTCCCGCTTAAAATCAATAAAAGGCGCTAAAGGGTTAAAAGCTGTCCAAGGCTAACATAGTCTCCCTCTCTCTCTCTCTCTCTCCATGCAATAAATGCATGGCAACCTTTTGTCCTTTCAAACAGAGCAGGAAGGGACACCTGGCCCTGATACTAGCATCTTCGCAGCAAAGAGGAAGTAAGCGCCTTTTCCCCCCTCCCCCGTCCGCCTCTTTGAAGGGGGAGGGGGGGGAAGGGGACTCTACAGCTTAGAATGGTAACTATGGAGACCCACTTCCTTCTCTGGTAGCCTCTCTGGCTGTACCGCCTCTCTGGTTTTGCCGGGTCTTCCAGCCCCGCCCCCCCCTCCAGCCTGCTACCTAGAACGCTGCTGAGCAGCCCCCGTCGCTGATCCTCGCCCGGGGTGAGTTCGGGCCCTGCTTCTTTGGAACGTTGGGGAGGATGGGGGGGGGAGGGGGGAGCGGGGAGGGAGAGGAGGAGGGAGGAGGGAGAAGGGGAGGCGGGGGGAAAGCTCCTCGATGCGGAGCACGCGCTCCTGCGCTTCTTCCGCGTGGCTCCTTCCAAGAGCGGGGAATGCCTTATCCCGCTAAGGAAAGCTTTGCACCGGCAGTGAGTCAGAGGGGGCCCTCGTTGGGGGAAAGGAGCTAGCGGGGAGGTCTTTGGATTTTCGGCCTGGAGTTTTTTTTTTTTTTTTTTTTTGGGAAAAAAAGAGGTTTTTATTTATTTTTTTAAAAAAATAGTTTTGCAACCGTTTTTTATTTATTTATTTATTTAATCCCGTCTTGCAGTTGGGTGAACGAAGCTACGAAGAGGAGGGAGGACGCTTCCCCTTCTCCAATCTGCCCGTGTGTGTGTGTGTGTTTTGTAAGGAGGCTGCGAAAAAAGGAGGCGGAGGAGAAAACGGCGGCGATGTTGGAAGCGTAGCCTTCGGCTTTTGTTCGGGTAAGGAGTTTAGGATCCACGGGGATCGCACCGGGAATGGGAGCCTGGCTAGGGCGTTGTTTGAAATGTAACTGTTTCTTGCCTGTGGAATCCGGAGTGCATAGCTTAAATAGTGTGAAATGCACAAAATGAGCAAAGCGCTGGGGGAGAGGTTTTTTTTTTTTTTTTTAATTTAATTTTTAATTTAATTTTATTCCATTCTCAAGAATTTGCATTCCGAGGGCTTTGAGGTGTCACGATCCCCGCGGGCTCTGATCCGACGCTCCCGCAACCGGACGGGCGTGTTTTATTGTTTGAAAACGCCGATAAGCCAACCCCCCCCCACCCCTTTTCCTTTAAGGAAGCCGAACTATGTTGGGCCTCGGCGCCTCGTTTGCAGCAGCAGCAGCAGCTTTGCTGTGGGTGTGGGAAAAGTTTTTTTTTTTTTTTTTTTAAGCGCTATTTGGTAGTGGTGGTGGTGGGGAAACGTGGAGATTGTTTGCGATAGGAGTATTAAAAAACGCCATCTGTGGCCCAGAGAGAAATGGCCAGTTTGGAGAGTTTGTGGGGCAAAAGCGGTGGTCAGTGCTGGCTAGCAAAAAAAATAATAAAAAAAAAATAAAAATTGGCAGCTTGAAAAGACAAGGTAAGCGTGATTTTATTGGAATTAGAATTTTTTATTGGCGAAGTGTGATTGGACACACAAGGAATTTGTCTTGGTGCATATGCTCTCAGTGTACATAAAAGAAAAGACACATTCATCAAGAATCATAAGGTACAACACTTCATGATAGTCATAGGGTACAAATAGGCAATCCGGAAACAATACCAATATAAATCGTTTATATAAATTTATTCCTTCGTGGGACAAAGGAGGACTGATTTGGGGTAAACTTGAGCAAGTTACATATGATTTCACTCCCTTGAAATTATGCCCTGTGTAATTTTATCTCTTTTTTTTACCCCATTATTGCAATATCAGGAAAGGCCAGCTTCTGCCTCCTCCAATTGTAATTAAGATACAGCTGCTCTTTTCAGACAACATTAATGTACCTGCTCAGGATCTGGTGTGGAGGAGGACAAGGGGAAATTGGAGAAGCCTAGCTAAGCTTAACATGCCTTCATTAACCTTTCAGAATAATTGCTGAATATGATCTAGTTCTATGTGTATATATATAATATGTATATATATATCAATATAATCAATATATCAATACAATATAATTATATCAATATAATACATCAAATAAGATTACTAGTTTGACCGAACCAAGTTGAGATATGTATGTATATATCCTATTTTCCCCAAAATAAGACATCCCCTGATAATAAGCCCAATCGGGCTTTTGAGCACATGGCAATAAGGCCAAGTGCTTATTTCAGGGTTCAAAAAAATATAAGATGGTCTTATTTTGGGGGAAACACAGTACATACATACATACATACATACATACATACATACATATCTCAACTTGATTCAGTCAAACTAGTAATCTTATTTGATGGAATACATCCCAATCTTGTCATTGCAAATAAAAGGACTGGAAAATGTGTGTATATCCATGAATCAATTGGATCTAGGTGGGAAGCCTAACTAGGCTATGTCCTCCTCCTTCCATTGATTATATCTCTAGCAGTGCTGTTAGAAGGGGGAGTTCCCCAAAGTGCCAGTTTCCATTCAAGATTGAGAAAAATGGCACCTGCTAAAATTCCCTCTTCTGTTTCAATATTAAAAGCATCAAAAATTATTTACATCTTGTTATATCTCAATCTGCTAGCACTGTCTGCCGAAACAGATCCACTACCTGCTTGAATGCAGATGGAAAGAGTTCCAAATCCATTTCATTATCAAAATAATCAGGATCCTCCCTTGGAGGTATGTAGTCTGGTGTGGTGCAGAATGGAGGCAAGCAGATAGGAATGGAGGTGCTGTGTGAAATCTTGGGAAGTGTTTGTCGACCTCGGCAACTTTAAGATGTGTGGACATCAACTTCCAGAATTCCCCAGCCAGCTCAGAATTCTGGGAGTTGAAGGCCACACATCTTAAAATTGCTGAGGTTGAAAAACACTGATGGAGGAGGAATAAAATGCTTTTTTTTAAAAAAACAAAAGAATTGTCCTAGGAGCTAGCTATGAGAAGAGATAGACTAGATCAGAGGTCGGCAACCTTAAACACTCAAAGAGCCACAAAGCCCCCCATTCGATTCTGGAGCCAACTAGAAGTCCGGTTCACCCACCATAGAGTCTCCTAGCATGGCATCCTTTTTCTTCTGCTGACCAGAAGTGCGGTTCCCCCACCATAGAGTCTTCTCCTAGCACGGCGTCCTTTTTCCTCTACCTGTCCTAACCGAAGGTCCTATCAATTGTGGAACCGACTGGCGACAGCAAACCCGCAGCAGAGGGATGAAAGAGCCACATGTGGCTCCAGAGCCGCAGGTTGCTGACCCCTGGACTAGATGTAGCCTTTTTCCTCTTCCTTGCTCTTTTAGAACTTCAGTGACTCCAGCAGGGGAATTGCCAGGATGGCCATGGGCGTGCAGGAACAATATGAACCTGTGGCTGAAATTGGTATTGGCGCTTATGGTACTGTCTTCAAGGCCCGGGACTTGCAGAGTGGCAAATTTGTGGCTCTCAAGAATGTACGAGTGCAGAACAGTGAGAATGGACTCCCTCTATCAACGGTCCGAGAGGTGGCCCTGCTGAAACGTTTGGAGCACCTTGACCATCCCAACATCGTGCGGTGAGAGCCTCATCTGTGACTACAAGCCTTTCGGGGTGGGGGTTTAGGGGTTGGTCGATTCGCAGCTGGTGCAGGATTGTGGACCTGGAACTGCAGCCTTTTGAGAGTTAATTGTGTGAAAGATTTGGCTCAATCAAATGGCACATTTTGTAACACTGCAGAGATAATAGTAATTATTTTGCAAATACAAATAGTACAAATATATTACTGTGGTATAAGCTTTTGTAGAGTTCATCTGATGATAAATAATCTTCAACCATACAGAGAGAATGTGCCATCAAGTCAACATATATGTGCACATATACACACACATACGTAGAATGTGTGTGTTTGGTTGGGTTTAAGTGGTATAATACAGTCATAAAGCCCAGTCTTTGGACAGTTCACTTAATGTTTCCATGTATGCAAAAGAACAGAAGTTTATGTTAACTCACTCATTTCAGTAAATTAATACTAAGAAGGGGACCTGAAACCATTATCCCTACACTGACTGATTTTCTAGATAAAGTGTAATTCACTGGAAAGCTTTCCTTCAATGGTCTTTTGTTCTACGTGTGTGAGATTATAGAGCTGAGTCTTGGAGATGAAGACAGGACCAGACTTGGTTCATATCAAGGGCTGAATGGAAGGAGTATGTGAAGGATTCAGTGCTGTAAATTTATTTAGCAGTCTACTTTATTGCTGCTCGGATTTAGTTTGTAATATTTGAGAACTAAGAAATGAGGCTGTCTTCAATTACAGCAATTTTCCAAATTCAAAAAAGTGAATTGGAATAGACCTGGAAACAGGTAGTCTTGATGGGATTGTAATTGGTAGAACTAAACTTGAGCAATCTTTGGTCAGTGTGGCCTTTGTACACAGAAAAAAATGTTTCTGGTTGAGGAAAGCTGATTTGAAGAGTGGGATCACACAGTCTTAAGAAACAGGGGAAGGAAAATCTATGTGTGACTAAGCTGTAGTGTGATAAGTATGGGTTGGTCTTTTAGCCGTCTATCTAGAGCACAATGCTGCTGTACTTCCTATCTCGGTTAGGATAATCACAATCTGAAAGAGGACTGAGCATATTGATAACTGCCATAAGGACTTGTGGAGAAGGTAGTAGCCCTCTTCAGGTGTATGCTGAAGTTAGCACTAGGAATATGGGAGTTTGGATGGTAGCCAATTGAGTCCTGGTTTGTTAAACTGATTTATTGAATAAACCACAGTTTGCCTAGGTTTATAAATTACGCTAAACTTTAAACCATGGTTTACAAGCCACGTTAATTTGATCTCTGAGCCTAAACTGAAACAATCAGATTATGACTGTACAGCAGGTGATCTAAATTTGAGAGAGCTATTTTAGAATAATTTGTCTCTGATTATAGTTCTTGACTTATTTGGTCTTCTCAATTCTTTCTTCTATGCTCCAATAACAATAGGCACTTTCATCTGCCTTTGTTGTGTGGAGCAGGCCAATTAAGGGCATAGGCTATAATTTGGTTAGATCCTTCACTGAAAGTGCAGCCTCGCCTTTACAGTGCAGTGTCTGGGCAACAGAAAGAGGCAGGTCATATTGGGGTTACAGATCTAATGTACGGTATGTGGAGAGCCAGATTAGAGAAGACTGCTGATTATAAAGGATTACCCTTAGCAAATAAGATCACAAATTGGGTCTAGGAGAATCTGGTGGGCTCAGAGACTGGTTCCCCCCCCCCCATTTGGCTCTCTGTTATTGTGTTGACAAAGGCAGAGCGGAGGCCTTGGTTCTATTGATATTTTACAACGTGGTCAGTATTTGTCTTAAGGATGACTCACAGCAGAAACTGGGTGAACTGAAAGAGTTAGAATGGGAGATAAACATGGGATGGGAGTGAAGAGATTGGGGGAAGGGGTATATCAATAGAATTTTTATAAGAGGATCTTGAGACTGGAATAGAAATATCTTGGTAGGCTTGCGAGACAAAGAAAAAGGCAGACGGCATGGACCCTTAAGAGCCCAATAGATTAAATCCATTCTGTAGAGACCTGTATTATTTCTTGCAAGCTGTGAAGTTTCCAGCCTGTCTCATTATTCAGGACATTCGATGTGTCTGGATGTGATTCAGGATCTGGGAAATTCTATTCAAGGATCCTTTTGATTTAAGATGTTCTCTTAATTTCACCACCAGTCTCCATCTTCCTTGGCAGTTGTGGAACATTTGCTGAGTCTCTTCTTTCATTCCTCTTTAGACTAATGGATGTTTGCACCACTACACGGACTGAACGAGAAACCAAAGTGACTCTGGTTTTTGAGCATGTAGATCAGGACCTGAAAGCCTATTTGGAAAAAACACCACCTCCTGGCTTACCCTCAGAAGTAATAAAGGTAGATTGGTATCCAGTACTCTGCTTTCTGGGCTGACCTCCAGATTGGTAAGAAATACAAGGAATCCTAACCAGAGATGTCAATGTCACATGTTCTTCCATCTGTCACCTCCAGGACATGATGCGTCAGTTCTTGAGTGGCTTGGATTTCTTACATTCAAATTGCATCGTTCATCGTGACCTTAAGCCAGAGAATATCCTGGTGACCAGCGCTGGTCAAATCAAACTGGCTGACTTTGGACTGGCCCGTATCTACAGCTGCCAGATGGCCCTGACACCATTGGTGAGTGCTGTCCAGATCTTATGAGAAAGAAAAAAAGTCTGTTCCTGCTAACACAGCTAAATTGGGAGATTCATGACGACGAGAATATACCAGCTAATTCTATCCCAATGTTTTAGACTTCCAGCTACTAGAGTCCCAAACTCTTATGTTATAATAGGGGTCTCCAGTTCACAGGCTGTGGACCGCCACTGGTACACGGACTGCCAGGAACGGGGCTGCGTGATCAAGCGAAGGTCCATCAGTGCACGCATGGGGTCCAGGTAGCATGGGAAACCATGCCCTCCTGATCCCAGAAAAACTGCCCTCCACAGAACCAGTCCCTGGTACCCAAAAGGTAGGGGGCTGCTAGGTTATAACACCTGCAGAATAGCAGGTATTTCAGACGTGGAAGCCATCTTTGGGCTTTCAGGACTACCACATCTTCTGTGGGAAAATGGGAGGGGGGATTGTATAGAGTGTAGATGATATGTAGTCAAAATAACATTCCTTTCTCAGAGAGTCAAGGACGCATTGCCCTGGCACCTGGAGTCAGATGGCTGGGGAGTGTCTTCAATTTGGATGGTGGATGATTGGACCATGTGATGGACATGAGGGTGCTGGGCAGGGACTTGAACTTTCACTTGGGTGGGAAAAACCTGGAAACTTTCAGATTCGTTTTTTCCCAGATATACCAATATGGCATCTCTAATAAAAGGTAGCTTTGAGGAAATCCAAGCCTCAAGAATTTTCTTTTGTTGGGGGTGTTACTTGGAACCCTGACAAGGTGGCTATTTCTACCTTTAGAGATCTTTGCAGCTAATAGGGGACTGCTCTGTTGCTGTTTTTTTTTTTTTTTTTTTTTTTTTACTGTTGATAGTGGGAAAAGGGGCATTCCATAACCTCTGTGGTCTTGGTAAGTGTAATGGAAAGTAGCCTTGTTCCTCTTAATAGGTAGCTGAAGATCTACATTCAATAGTAGCAATATCATTTCCAAACCAAAATAGATGCTTCCGGTAGGAATAGATTCCGGTAGGAATGGGGAAGTGGGTAGTTCGGACTGAGTAGGAATTGTGACGGATGGAAGCCCAGGAAATAAAAAGCATCAGGATGTTTTCTTATGGAACTTAGCCTCATCTCCAGCATGGAACTTGAGTTTCCATCTGTGGTTTTCCTCCATCTTCATGCTTCCGGTGTTCTCCTCTCGTCCAGGTGGTCACCCTCTGGTATCGTGCTCCAGAAGTGCTGCTCCAGTCAACCTATGCTACTCCTGTGGACCTATGGAGTGTGGGATGTATCTTTGCGGAGATGTTCCGAAGGAAGTAAGTGGTTGAAGGGAAGGAAGAGGAAGGAGGACTTTCTCTTGAAAGGAGGATTCATTTGGGAAAATGGATCTTTGTGGCAGAGCTTCAGTTAGCTAATTTCAGATTGTTTCAAAGCAATTGTACAGGTCCCCATAATGCCTGCAATTTCATGCAGCTCCCCCTTCCCCCCCCCCCAATTTTGAGTCTTGCATTTTCTATTTTTTAAAAGATGGAGTTTCCTCAGAATACCATGATAGGCGTTTATAGTATTGAGCCTGAGTGGGAATGAGTTTTCTCTCTGTGTGTGTGCGCGTGTGCGTTGCTTGTGTAAGCCTTCGGTGAGGGTATTGAATTTGCAGAGGTAAAATAAGCTGTGCTTCCTTTTTTTTTCACAGCCTTAATGACGGAATGAGATAATTTGAAATAAGTGGGACGGATTGATACAGAAGGGATAAAGAATGGTTGGTAAAGAGGCCGGTAGCATGGCAAGGGCTGACCCAGGCATGTTCTGTCTTCCAAGTAGACTCACGGTCTGCCACCTTTGCTGTCCTTGTGTCAGATCAGAGCTGGTGAATATACTTTTTGCTAGCACATGACCACAGTCAGCAGCTGGGAAACAATAGATTAAGGCTTGGCCTGCCAGAATTCTGTCTTGCTTATCTTTCAGGCTAAGGATTGATAGGGAGGAGCCAGTGACCTGCTCTCTTGCTCTCCTTAAGCTTCCCCATTCAAGAGAAGATAGAATTAGGGAGACTATAGAGCCTAAGTTGCACCATGTGCTGTTTTGAAATTGTCTTGCATGTAACTTAAGTTTGAGTATTAGGTAACTTACAAAAAAAAAAAACCAAAAAAATCATAATTCACACAGATTCACATGCTTAATCACTTCACAGCCTTGCACTGTGGAGGTTTAAAACGTTCTGGCTGAACGTGAGGGGGAAACATACAAGTTTACAAAAATCCCAGTTTAATTATGCAGGGTTTTGCCAGTTTCTCTCTCCGTTGTTAAGTGAGTTAAAGTACTGCTGCCCTTCATTTGCACAAGGCAGGGGTTCCCAACCTGGGGTGCGAAAACTTGGGTTTAGAAGATTCAAACCTGTGTATACACATAATTATACGCAAATTATATGCATATAATTATTTATTTTTGTAAGGGGTGCGAGAATATATCAGAAGCGTTCTAGGCAAGGGTGGGTTCTACTTACCTTTATTACTGGTTTGCAACGGGGCCATGTGCTCTTCTGCGCATGCGCAGAAACTTCCTGATGACATCTGGGTCGGTGGGCGGAGCCTCCCGCCGGTTTTACTACCGGTTCTTGTGAACCGGTCCGAACTAGGGGCAACCCACCGCTGGTTGTAGGAGTGTGGTATATAGATTGGGAACTCCTGGCACAAGGAAAAAATGCATGGCCATTATTTCTATAGGTTGTGGTATTGAAGTGTTCAGGTTTGCTCTGGAATCAAATCGGGCCTGATTATTTTGACCATGTTTCCAAACCAGGATTGCTCAAATCAGGTATACATAACTTGGGAGTGTATTTCTCACTACTTATATAATTTGCTCCCATAAATTTCTTCTGGCAGATTCAAGAGTGAAGCCAACAGACAGGCTTCTTTTGAAGCACGTACCACATGAATAGTTTATTACTGGATTTCATCCAACAGTCTTCAGTTCACTGCCACTTAAAACTAAAAAAGTTCTTAGCTGATTTTGCAACAGACGGTATTATTTACATCTTTGGATGCTAAGGGTTTTTATTTGGGGGGGGGGGGGTGTATTTTGTGAAACACAGCAGATGTCCAAAATTCTACAGTTGGGATATTCTTCTTTACTTCCAAACAGCATCTCTCTGGACTATAAAACAAGCATAAAATATAGGCATGGCGTAATACTAATTCATTCGTTCCTGATACTTAGAAATAATGCACTCCCCAAATGTCATGTAGCCCAAATTTCATATTCTTAAAATTCAACAAATGTATCTGTTTTACCAGATATGAGCAGCCCCTGCCTTATTCTAGGGCAGGTGTCAGCAACCCGCGGCTCTTTTTGGCCCCTCTGCTGCGGCTCCTTATCCCATCACTGGCTCATCCTCCCCTCCCAGTCACTCCTCGCCTGGCCTTAGAAATCCAAGAGATACGGGGGGGGGGGGGAGAGGGGGAGAGAGAGACATAAATACAGAGAGAGAGAGAGAGAGAACAAACAGTTCTCTGCCCTAATAACTGGCTGGGTAGGCGTGGCTAGGGGAGTCATGTGACTGGGTAGGAGTGAGTGACATGGAGTTGGCCACGCCCACCCAGGTTTTGTGGCTCCTGGTGTTTTTTTTTTCTGTGGGAAACGGATCCAAATGGCTCTTTGAGTGTTTAAGGTTGCAGACCCCTGTTCTAAGGTATTTCGGAAACAGAAAGCGGGAAGGTCACTAAAATAGCTGTCTTTGTGACAGTTTCCACATGTTAGCAAATAGATAAAATACAGTGTGGGTCTCTTCTGAAGAAACCGTACTTCTTACGCTACTCTTAACATGCAAACAGTACAATGAAGTTATTCTACTATTCCGTTTGTGGATTCACAAGATGGCCTTTATGTCATCCTATATCAGCTTTTTTAGGAAGCTGTTAGAAACTTCTGTTCCTGTCAGAATCAAGAGAATATAACCTGACAGAACAGAGATACTAAATCAGGAAGTAAATGGTTCAGGTCTTTTTTTTTTTTTCCTGACCTTCAGTTCAGTATGCATATTCTGTGTCAGTACATTACTTGGTCCTTTTCAAGAGCTAAAAATCTGTGAACATTTGTTCCGTCTGTTTTTGTTCCTTTTTAAGCTTTTTCTTCTTCTTATATAATATTGATCTTAATTTTTTAAAAATTAACTATATAGGAAAAACAAAAGTACCTAAAACGTAATCAAAATACAAAACTAAAAGTAATTCTGTTGCATGTTGATATAAACCTTAATGTAATACCTCCGGGTGGGGAACTATGAACTTCTGCATGGCTCAGGAATTCTGGGAGTTGAAGTTTACAGATCGTGGTTCCCCACTTCGTAGTTCTATCTCTTTCAAAACATGATAAATTGACCCTTTGAATTTCAGTTAAAAAAAATGATTTATATAATTGTGATCTCACCATAGAACAGGTATATTATTCTCATCATATATTAACAAACTATGTTGAATCAAGTCTTGATGTGAAAGAGACAAATACATATTTTTATGTAAATGATAGTTAACTAAATCATATGTTTACAGAAGAATTTTGATGTTTCTGCCTGATTTAAGTCCATTCCAATATAAAGAAAATACATAATACAGATTTATTTTCTCTATGCTGATGACACTCAGCTGTACATCTCCACCCCGGATCACCCCAACGATGCCCTTGAAGTGATGTCCCGGTGCCTGGAGGCCGTACGGATCTGGATGGGGAGGAACAGGCTCAGGCTCAACCCATCCAAGACCGAGTGGCTGTGGTTTCCAACGTCCCGATATAGTCAGTTGACGCCATCACTGACTATTGGGGGCGAATCATTGGCCCCCACGGAGAGGGCTCGCAACTTGGGCGTCCTCCTGGATTCACGGTTGTCTTTAGAAGAGCACTTGACGGCCGTGACCGGGAGGATTTTTTATCAGGTTCGCCTGATTCGCCAGTTGCGTCCCTTTCTGGATCGGGACTCGTTACGCACGGTCACTCATGCCCTCGTCACCTCCCGCCTGGACTATTGTAATGCTCTCTACATGGGGCTCCCCTTGAGGAGCACCCGGAGGCTCCAACTGGCGCAGAGTGCGGCCGCGCGGGTGGTAATGGGAGCGACATGGCGCTCCCATGTAACACCTCTCCTGCACGAGCTGCACTGGCTCCCGGTGGTCTTCCGGGTGCGCTTCAAGGTTTTGGTTACCACCTTTAAAGCGCTCCATGGCTTAGGGCCTGGTTATTTACGGGACCGCCTACTACCACCAATAGCCTCCCACCGGCCAGTACGCTCTCATAGAGAGGGACTCCTCCGGGTGCCGTCAGCCAAACAGTGTCGACTGGCGGCCCCTAGGGGGAGAGCCTTCTCTGTGGGGGCACCTACCATCTGGAATGAGCTCCCTCCGGAGATACGGAGGATCCCAGATCTGCGCTCCTTCCGCCGTGCTGTGAAGACCTTTTTATTCCATCAAGCAGGCTTGGCCTAATCTCTTCCTTTTAAATATGTAAATTTTAATCTGTTTTTAAATTATTGGGGTATTTTAATTTGTCTGGGCCAAATAATTTAATCTGATTTTATTGGGTTTTTAAATTTTGTGTATTTATGTATTTTATTGTTGGCTGTACACCGCCCTGAGTCCTTCGGGAGTAGGGCGGTATACAAATCAAATAAACTAAACTAAACTAAACTATGGATAATTAGTTTCTCATTGATTATGATTTGTTTTTGATTGAAACTTCATTATAAAGAAAATGGAAAACCACTTTTTTCTGACAATCTAAAATAATAATAAACATAATTTTGCAAAGAATAATTAGATCAAGCAAATTCAAAATAAATTTCTCTTTTATAAGATTGATTGTCCAAAGGGAAAGGCACTATCCTTACTCTTAGAAAAGCAGGAAATTTGTTTTCTTATATCCAGCTGAAAATGAAATCTATTCAGCATTCATATTTTGAATATTTTTCATTGTCAGAAAGTTTATAATTAGTAAGTGTGTATTACAGTTAGTCCTCAAAGATGGTTATTAAGATTTGAATTTTGGTTATTAAGCTTGATGGTCATAAAACATGACATTCTGTGACTGCATCACTTAGCAATGTTAATCCTGGTTTACTGTTGTAGTGAGGATTGTGTGATGTTAAGCGAGGACCTCATTGATCATGATTTGTGACTTCCTTCTGGCTTCCAACAAGCAAAGTCAATGGGAAAGCCGGCAGGAATTTTCAAGTCCCAGGCTCAATAAGTTTTGCCTTAGATGGCTTGCAAACAGGCCGGAGAGTGGATGAGAATATTTAGTGTGGTTGGGCAGGTGAATGCTGACATTATAACTTTAAACAGTCACTGAACAAATAGTACAGCCCTTTGGTGTTGATATGATGAATTTGTCGAGGTCCGTGTAATTTCTAACAGAACTAAAAACATTACATTTACAATGTTTTCTCTGTTGCCTGGCCTCATGTTATTTAGCAATTGTGCTCTTTATAAAGTTGGGTTTAGTCAGTTCTGTGCCCTCTCCCATCATTTCTTATTCCATTAAATCAAGAAAGAGAATCGTACTTCGTATCTGTTCAACTGGGTTAGTTTTATTATTATATAATTTATATTTAATACATTTATTTTCTAATATAGTATTTTCTTGATCGTTACATTCATACCAAGGGATGTACCTGAGTTTCAAATTTGAACTATTTGAAGATTGAAACACCCTTACCTGAGTGTAAAAAAAACCTAGTTTTTGGTGTGAAATGGGCAGTCCTGGTCATCTTGGAAGTATCTTGAGCTTAGATCCTTCCAGAATGATCCAAGGAACCTTGTTTTGCACTTGAGATATTCCTCTCAAGACATGTGGATACCTCCACTATATACAGCTTGTCTTTTGGAATCCTGTAGGGTTTCATAAATATATTCTCAAATAGTTCGGAGAAGTGGCTTTCCCTCTTTATCACATCATCTGTATTTTGCACAATTAAAGCTCTAATATTGAATCATCTCTAATAGTACTTAGCAATAGCACTTAGGCTTATATACTGCTCCATAGTGCTTTACTGCACTCTCTGAGAAGTTTACAAGTATCAGCATATTGGTCCTCATTTTACCGATTTCGGAAGGACAGAAGGCTGAGTCAACCTTGAACCCCATCAGGATCAAACTCCAGGCTGTGGGCAGTGTTAGCCTGCAATACAGCATTCTAACCACTTCACCACCACGGCTGTTCATATGTGTGTGTGTGTGTATGTAGCTTGAGTTTTATCAGTGAACCTTCAGAAAGAGTATTTTTCACCCATTAAAGCTACTTTTTTCTTAACTTTATTCAAGTTTGCTTTCTGTTTTTTCCCTTTGTTTTATAATGATATTTCTGCCCTTTGTTCTGCCCCATTATTATCTTTGCCTTTTGTACTGCTTCCATACTCTCCCAATAACCAATCCATTACATAATAATCTTCCAGTTGTATCTCAGTCTTTCCAAGAATTGCTAAGCAGTGGAACTTGCTTCTGCTTAGCCATCCTTATTCAGACGACGTTACATGTCCTTTATTTCTATGGTCTGTGTTAAAACTTCTTGGATTGCTGTTTTGATGCTTATCTTTTCTCCTCATATCCTTTCTATTCTGTTTTTAGGATTCCATCTGCAATTAGTTTTCCATCTTACTGAAGCTCTTTTCTCCCATTTCCTTTAAAATACCATTTGTTTCTTTTCTTGTGAATACCCTTTTGAGATAGTTTAAGCCTAAATTAACCCATCCCTTCTTGCTTTATCTTCTCACCAGTCCTCTTCATCACTTTACCCATTCCTTTGTGATCTCTGCAAAATACTGGCTGTATTGATTATTCAAATAAGTTGGCAGGGAAATGACTGCAGTACATTTCTTCATCATTACTTGTAGAAGTTCGTGTTGAGAATTAATTTTACTTTACCTCATGCAGTCTAGTCCAAGGGTCTGTTTAGTGTTTATCTGCCTGCCTCTCTGTCTGTCTGTCTGTCTGTCCGTCCGTCCATCCATCTATCTATCTACATTATCTATCTAGCTACAATATCTATTATCTATCTAATCTAATCTAATCTATTTTGCTATCCATACTTCTATACCCACCTACCTACCTACCTACCTGTCTCTCACCTTTATTATTTTTTATAAATTAGCCAGCGTGGCAACATATCTAATATTCTTTCTTCCTCCTTCTTTCCCCACAACAACAATCCTGTGAGGTGGGCTGGCCTTAACCAATAGACCAAACTGGCTCATCATTCCCTTAAAGTATTTATAATGAACAATGGAGGTGCTATAATTCTGCTATTGTCCTTTGAATGCGTTTCTTCAAGTAGCATTCTTACATCCTGAATGCTATTGGGGTTCAATATATAACAGGGCCTATCAGGGACAACAATTGTGAACTTCCTGTTCCCATGCATGTAACTGCTTTGTAACCTTTCCTAATTCATTCTTTCATTACCTCTATTGTTGGAATATCCTTATACCGATAGTCGAAACATTTTTCAAATTTAAATTTTGGATTGCCAGACTAAATTTAGCTCCATTATTGCTGATATTTGATTTTCCTGATTTGCAACTATGTAATTGTGTTTTGCATCTGCTGATTTTCTCTTTCGATAACTTTTCATGGCTGCAGCAACAGGGATTAATTACTTGCATTTCTCAATCTCTTTCTTATTTTCTTGTAACTTTTCCTTTAAGGCTTTCCCTCCTTTTGAATTCCTCTCAATTCCTGCTGCTGTAGATTTACTAAATGCGCAGAAAACCTTATGTATAATACCGCGGCTGACCCTCGTGTTGTGATATCATAATACCGTAGTAGCCTATCCTTTTGGAATCTTAATTGCTTCCTTTTGGAAGCAGCTCAGCAATGTTTTGTTCAGCTGTTCTACCTGCTCAAAGCCAGCAGAGGGAGTAGCATAATAGAAAGTGACTGCCCAAAAGAGGCCATCACGGGCTTTCAGAGATTTTCTGCAAGAGCTCTTTCTTAGCTGGTCCCTCGGGCATACAATTGTAGGAAAGGAAGGGAACGTGGTGGCATGGGGCTTATCAATGAAAGCCAGTTGCGCTTTGGCTAGCCACGGTGAGTGTCCAAGCTTCCCTTTTCTACACAGAATGCCAGATACTTAGCATGGTCTAGGTCAGGGGTCAGCAACCTTAAACACTTAAAGAGCCACTTGGACCCGTTTCCCACAAAAAAGAAAACACCGGGAGCCACAAAACCCTTTTGACATTTAAAATGAAGATAACACTGGGTATATCATTTTTTACCTTTATGCTATGTATAAAAAAACTATAGTGTGTTGCATTTATGAAATCAATGACCTGCTGCAGAGAAAACACATTTTTATTTCTGCATGCAACAAAAACATTTTGAACTCCAAAAAAAAAAAGACGGGTCGAAAAGCTCAATAAATCCTGTGCCAGCAGGTGTCTCACATTGGCGATTGTGACGCATATTTTGAGTGACGGAGCTGCAGCAGTGGGATGAAAGAGCCACATGTGGCTCCAGAGCCGCGGGTTGCAAACCAGTGGTGGGTTGCCCCCAGTTCTGTAGAACTGGTAGTAAAATCGGTGGGAGGCTCCGACCCCGACGTCCTCAAAACGCTTCTGCGCTTGCGCAAAAGAGCACGTGGCCCCGCTGCAAACCGCAAGTAAAAGTAAGTAGAACCCACCCCTGTTGCAGACCTCTGGTCTAGGACAGTGGTTCTCAATCTGTGTGGTCCACGGATCCTGGGGAGCTGTGATTTTGTCGCGGAGTCCGCGAAGCCTTGAAGAAATGTTATTATTTAAGTCTTGGAGAGTCCGTGGCCACAAAAGCTTTTTAAAGGGGATCGATGGTGAAGAAAAGGTTGAGTACCGCTGGTCTAGGGCAACCAATGTCCAACCTTTTGTCTTGCCTGGGCCGCATTGAGTGAAGAGGAACAGTCTTGGGCTGCACATAAAATATACTGCTCAAAAAAATAAAGGGAACACAAGCAGAAGACATCCGAGATCTGAATGAATGAAATAGCCTTATTAAATACTTTGTTCGTTACATACAGTAGTTTTGTGTTCCCTTTAGTTGTTTGAGCAGTGTATGAACTACTGTATGTAAAGAACAAAGTATTTAATAAGGCTATTTCATTCATTCAGATCTCGGATGTCTTCTGCTTGTGTTCCCTTTATTTTTTTGAGCAGTGTATATAATATACAGCAGTTTATATAAATCACATAATATTAAAAGTGGGGCTGCCTTACTAGCTGTTCAGGGCTGCAAGTGTCTTGTGGGCCGCAGGTTGGATACACCTGGTTTTTATCAGTTTCTTTCAAGCTTTTATTCAGCACTGCATCTTTTTGCATAGTTCTCTTATTTTTCTTTCTAAGGTGTTTGGTCTTTGGACACCGTAGTCAATCCGGTATTACTTGTGAACAATTGTCCGTCATCTGTCTTTTTAATTAAAGGAGCCAATTCCATTGAGTACGCCTATAGCTTTGTAATATCCGATTGAAGGGGCGCTGCACCTTATACAAAGATCTGTCTAAAGCTACTGTTTTCATTTGGGAGAGGAGGTACATCTAATGATGCATGAAGTGTTTTCCTAGATCTTTTATACATCTCTTAAAACTCAATATTTCATTGGCCGAGAACTAGAAATTTGTCAAAAATGTGTGTGTGTGTGATTCATGAAGCTTGCAGTTTTTGATGGAACCTTGAGTATTGATGAATCGGAAATACTAGTTTGGGCAATCTGATGAAAAATTGGGCTCTCCTGGAGAATGTATCCTTATCTATAAGCTCCATCAATAGGTACAATCATCTCCTGTCTGTGGCCAGGCCTTCCCCAATTGCCATTGCTTGCTAATTCCAGTGGTCTGTCTTTACTCCCACATTATCTTCAGATAATTCAAAGCCTGTCTCTATGAAGCCTTTTTAATTGCTACTCTTCTCAGTTCAGTGGATTGAATCACAGCTGCCCTAAAATAGTTAACCACCTGATGGACTCCTACTCTTGCCCCTGAATAACATACATCATTAACCAAGCCTGATGTTTGACATCAGTGCTTTGATATCAGAAAAAATAAGGAATGAGCAGTCCTGGTTTTTAAGAGAGTCAGAATTCGTGAGCGTCATAAACTGCCGTGACCACAATTTTCCTTTGTCTTCTTTCTAGACCTCTCTTCTGTGGCAAATCAGAAGCTGACCAACTGGGCAAGATCTTTGAGTGAGTCTCAGCTTCTTACTATATGCCAAAGGTTTTGGGTCAGTAAATCCTCACAAAGAGGAAGTTGTTATCGTTATTTAGAGCATTGGTTTTGCTCAACATGACTTGAGGTAGCACGACTGATTCTGCTCTATATAAAGATGCAGAGCAAAGGTTTGTGAGTTGGGTTTTGTGAGTCAGAGAAAGCAGAAGTGAGTCATTTATAGCTGCAAGATCTTATTCTGTTGATCTTTCTAATTGAGCAAATGGCCAGAAGTAACAGGGGTTTGGCCACTGGCTTTTGTTGAGAGTTAAAGCAGGGACATTGCTGGGTTGCAACATTCAAGGGGCAAAACCTCTCGTGGAGGTTGCTGGGAATTGTAGTTGAACAGTATCTGGAGAACACAGATTTCCAGTTCATGTATTAAAAAGATGGTAAGAAACTATGCAAATAGGACTCATCTCTTTTATTGTTGATGTTTAATGGTTAGTCGTGCTTGATTCCAGTTAAATTGCATGATCTTCATACTAGGCAGGGCTGCAGGGGACGTATTATTTAGGGGACTTAATCTTGTTCTGCACTTACAAGCTCTGGAAATCCGAAAATCCTGAATTAGAACAATGATTACAAAGTGAAAAGCCATTCATTCATGTAATTTGGAGATTGGTGCTATGGCTGGGAAGCCTTTGGAGTCACAGTGCCTAACAGGGTTGCCCCATTGCCTTGAAACCAATCTGAGTTGGATCTAGCTCATGTTTTTTCCCTTTCTTTCCTTCAGCCTGATTGGTCTCCCTTCAGAGGAAGATTGGCCATTGGATGTGTCTCTACCACGCTGTGCCTTTGCTGCTCGCTCCCCACAGCCGGTGGAGAACTTTGTGCCAGAAATCGAGGTCCTGGGGGCTCAGCTGCTTTTGGTAAGTTCTGAGATACCAGAGTAATTATGGCACAAACCAGAGCACAATGGGAGTTGATAGAATGATCATTGAAAGCCTGAGCTTGGTATTATTCTGAGAATGGAAATACGCAACAAAGGAGAGATTTCCTATCTAGGTAGCTTACATGAGTCACTAAGTCATTGGTTCTTTGCACCCCACCGTCTTGGCATTTGTCTTTGGCAGGGAAGAGGCAGTGAGTGCTAGTGACTCAGTATTTACTAACCAGGAGCGACTTAATTTTCTTCCAGTCATGCTGCTGGTGGCAACTACAGCTGGCATCTGAATAATGTACCATGTGAATTCGACATTAATTATAGAATAGCGTGAGCAGTACTTTCAGTTGCAAGTGCAACAGTTGCGCCTTTACTTGGACCAAGATGCTCTACGCACCGTTACTCATGCGCTGGTCACCTCCCGTCTTGACTACTGCGCAACGCTCTCTACCTAGGGCTGCCCTTGAAAACCACTCGAAGGCTTCAGCTGGTGCAGAATGCGGCCGCGCGGGTTGTGATGGGAGCGTCCCAACACACCCATGTTACATCCCTCCTGCGCGGCTTGCATTGGTTACCAGTTGCCCTTCGGGTGAGGTTCAGGGTGCTGGTTTATAAAGCCCTTCATGGCCTAGGCCCGGGATATCTGTCGGACCCCCTGCAGCCAGCGGCAATCCCCAATCGCCCGGTGCATTCCCACAGATAGGGCCTCCTCAGGGTGCCGTCGGCCAGACAGTGTCGGCTGGTGACCCCCAGGGGGAGAGCTTTCTCTGTGGGCACACCCACCCTCTGGAACCAACTTCCTTTGGAGCTCCGGATGGCCCCTGACCTTTGCTCGTTCCGCCACGAGTTGAAGACCTGGTTGTTCCGTAGCCTGGACTGATGGCGGGTTTTTAAATGAATTTTAAACTGTTATAAATTGGTTTTTAATTTTATATCATTTTAATAAGGAACTATGCATTTTACCGTTGTGAGCCGCCCTGAGTCTTCGGAGATAGGGCAGCATATAAATTGCATAAAATAAATAAGGGTGCCCTTAAAACCCACTTTTTCCAGCAAGCCGGGCTGGCTTAAGAAGAAATTTTAAAAAGTTTTAAATTGGTTTGTGATTTTTAATTTTTGGGCCAAATTTATATATTTTTTAATTGTTTTTTAATATTTGTACTTCATGTTCTTAATTCTGGCTGTACACCGCCCTGAGTCCTCAGGGAGAAGGGCGGTATATAAATTGGAAATAAATAAATAAGTAAGTAAGTAAGTAAGTAAGTTCAAGTTTTAGAGGCACACCAGGGATCTCTAGGATCTGAGAACTACTGAAGTTGGAGCCATCTCCATGGCTCTAGTCCTTAGTTTGCAGTCCAGTCCAGACCCTCTCTTGTGGCTCTTGCTCAGGTGAGATTTGGAACACAACTGCAGTGATGGATGAACGTGTGCATATAAGTTTTTATGAGATGTATGTAATGGGTTTCTTTTTTTGTGTCTGTGCCTCTCTAGGAAATGCTGACATTCAATCCACTGAAGCGTATATCTGCCTTCCAAGCCTTGCATCATCAATACTTTCAGGACAAGGACGCAGGTGAAGGGTAGCACCCCAGCGAATCCCTAAGCCTGGGGGAAGAGACTATGCAAAAGACTTTGTGAATATGCGTATAACGTGAACCCCACCAAGTGGATACACTCAGACTAGTCCCCAAGCTGTCCTGGCTGTGCTAGGATTAAAGGGGTGGGAAGGACAAAGCTTTTGACAACATGCACGAAAACAAGAGAAAGTCATGTTGCAGGAAATGCACCATTGAAATCCTTTCCCACCCTGAAAATGTTAGGACTTTATATGGCATATCTCCGTCACTGTGCATGCGCATTCTGTATTCCTGGGTTGATCTCCATTGGCGTTCTTGGAGGTCTGTTTGGTTTTGGGACAGCCTGGTTTGAGGCATCTCGATCATCTATGGGTTCTTTGCCAAAGGTCTCTTTTGGATAGCCCCTTTTTCCTCTTAATAAAAATTTTATAACAGTTTACACATAATAATACTGCTGCCTTATCACATTCCTGTGGCTAACAGTTTGACACTAAAGCCTTGCCTTAGCACGTTGCAGAGCTCCACCAAAATGGGAGCGGAAGATTATTTTTGTATAAGTCTTCACAATTCTTTTTTTAATTGCCAAGACACTGGTCAGGACAGACCTACGCGGTTGGCTATCGGCATGGGGAACGTATTCAGATGAGAGGCATTCTCCATCTGTTCGATTCCAAATATTAATGTGAAACATTTTTTTTTAAAGGCTTTTAAAAATGATAACATTTCAATAAAGGATATGGGTGAGGTCCAGGCAAGTATAGTTTGGTCTTTCCCTTTTCTTGCCACCTGATGTCTCGTGTTATGATTAGTTTGGTGAATGGTTATCTGGGTTGGATTGCTCAAGTGTTGATTCGTCTATGCTTCAAAGAGCTTTCAGGAACAGAAATCCATATTGCTAAACCTTTTTGCTTTTCAAATTGGAAAGCTGGTGCTTCACGTTGTGTTCTAAGACACGTACTGATTTTTCAGAATCTTCCAAAAGTTAAGAGAGTTACTGTAAGTCCTGCTTGCTTACTTGATCCGTTAATGAGGTTCCTGATAATCTGACTCTGCAGTAGCCTCTCTGGAACATTCTTGAGCTTTGCTTAGTCCTCTCCTCTCCTCTCCTCTCCTCTCCTCTCCTCTCCTCTCCTCTCTTCTCTTCTCTTCTCTTCTCTTCTCTTCTCTTCTCTTCTCTTCTCTTCTCCTCTCCTCTCCTCTCCTCCCCTCCCCTCCCCTCCCCTCCCCTCCCCTCCCCTCCTCTCTTTCCCTTCCCATTTTCTTTTCCTTTATCCATTTTGCTTTCTGTTACATAGTTGTTTTTTTCCCCATCTCCCTTTGTTCTTGAGGGCTGCTTTGCCCTTTACTATGGGTCTTAATGAATTTGATGTAGTTCTACAAATCTAACGTATTCCTTTAGCAAATACGTTAGATGCAGTAGAAGCTCTTGTCAACCTACAGATATGCCTGAACTATCTTGCAGAAGGGTGAAAAGACAATTCTTGCTCCTGTTGGCAGATCTTTGTTCCTAGGCTAAAACAGGGAAGATGGCCATGGTGAGGTACACCTCTTTCTTTAAAAAATAATAATAATAAAAATCTCCTGATTCAACTCTTACAGCTTTTAATGGACTTCTAGCAAAGGGCCTGAGGAATCGTGAAGTGAAACCCCAAAGAACTGTTGCCAATGCTTTGTGAATGTGTGATTTAGCCAAGTAAAAGACACTTTGTTTACATTTTTACTTGCAAAAATATGCCTTTGTTCTAAATAATTTTTTTTTGTTTTGTTTTGTTTTTTTTGCTGAGGGAAGTGGGTAGTTGAAGGAAATTGTTTATACGGGAGCTCATACATCAACATCCAGGTAACTTCAACAAACTGCTTTTTGTGTGTTCTGGTTTTGCCAAGATAAGCTGGAGTCTGGCTGCGTGGGATGGATAGCCAAGTTAAACAGTGTTTAGTGTGTTGTGCTATTTCTTGGGGAGAAGGGAGTGACTGTTTTAAGAAGGGAAAAAAAAACCTTGACAGAAGTGCCATATCACAACCGACCTGGAATCTAAGCCATTCAAGTTTAATATAAAACTCCACTGGGAGCTCGGTTTATCTTCATGCTGTGAGAATATCATGCTCAGTATTTACTACAAGTAACAACCATCTTTTTTTTTTTTTTTGCTAATACGTTCCTCCTATTTTCCTTGTTTTAGCTAAACATTGGCGTAAACTGTTATAATGCTTCATTTGAATAAGGTTCTGTCTCTTCCCCTTCGATATATTAATCGACCATTACTCTTAACCTGAAATATATTTTTTTTACAGAGGTTCCTCATAAAAATATATTTTTGTACGCACCTGATTTGGGGGTACTCGGAACTGAAGAGACAAACTCGGGAAATTTGGCTGTTTTTTTGGGGGGGGGGTCTTTTACAAATTAAAGCTATTTCTAAGTTAACAGTACTTGTGATGTATCCAGATCTCTAGGCAGCAAACTGCAAGTTAACTGCATTGTAATACAATCAGCGGCATGTGTTTATTATGTATTCTTCTGTTGATAATCAACGATCTGAGCTTCATAATTGATTTTGCTGTTTAGAGAAATGACAGTGCATTATACGCATTCTTTGAAACATACATGACTCTGGTACATATGTATGCTCGGCGGCAGCTATTGTTATGTGCCTTATATTGAAGTTTATTTCCATTTATGTAGATCAAGACAACACCTGTATGTTGCTATTTTGATAAAAGAGATATACAATTGATAGCATGGCTGTCACCGAACTTTTCTTCAGTAAGGAAACATAGAGTTGAAGCCGCACATGGAACCTGCTCTCTCGTTTTTTGTTGTTAATCTTATTTTGCTTTGCTAAGACGTGACCTTCTTTCAAGGATGAGTGTGACAGGGTTCCATGCTTTCTCTCTTCCCTTTTAACATCTACATGAAACCCACCGAGTGAGATTACCCATCACCACAGGATGAGGTATCCTAAGCATGTGAATGGATACCCAATTGTACATCTCTGTCAGGGATGAACTCAGTGATGCCATGAATCTTTTGCGGCGCTTGGAAGCCGTGGACATCTGAATGATGAACGACAGGTTTCAACTGAACCTTGGGAAGACAGAGTGGCTGTGGGGCTCTTCTGTATCTGGTGGGTTTATCATCTTTGATCCTGGATGGGGTTGAACTGTCTCAGCTGGTCCCAGTGCATAATCCGGGGGTCTTCCAAGACTCATAACTCCTATTTCAAGGAGCAGGTAGCAGAAAATGGCTAGGGAAGGCCTTTGTTGTGCTTTGTGTTGTACACCAGTTGTCCCTTCTCTTTGATTGGGAAGCCCTTCTCATTCATTCCCCGGTCATCCCCCAAATGAACTACTGCCAATACTCTTCACAGTACTACCGTTGTAAAATATCTGGAAGATGCAACTTGTGCAGAATGTAGCAATGTAGGCATTACGGATGCCTCTAGGGCAGGAGTCCTCAACCAGGGGTCGGATGCTGCCAGTTTAATAACCGGTTCGGTGATTGCGGCCGCGTATGTGCACAGTTTTACAAATACTAACCTCCTGTGTTACCACTTGGGAGTAACACAGCTGAGGCGTGGCAATCCACTCTGCCGCACCGATCAGCTGAGAAAGGTAAGTATAGTATAGCCTTAGTCATTGTACATCATGTATACAATGAAATTGGTTAAAGTAAAGTGCAGGGGCAGGCAGGCTGGCCAACCTGATCATCGGAGTGAATCGGTTCACTCGAACCGATAGAATCCCACCCCTGTGACCTCAACCCCCGGGCCACAGTTCACTACCGGGCCTTGAGCCATTCAGAACCAGGCCACAGCAATGGGGGGCGAGCGCACACTTTTCCACTTGCACAAACAGTGGGAAAGTGCACAACCAGTGGGCAAGCATGCACATGCTCTTATTTGTGCCAGCGGCAGAATCATCCTCTCTTCCCACCCAGTCTGTGAAACTAGAAAAGTTTGGGAACTCTGCTCTAAGTGTGTGTGTGAAAAACATCTGTGCTGTGTGAGCTGCATTGGTTGCCAGGTCCAGTTCAGAGTGTTGGGTATAACTGTTAAAGCCCATCATGGCATGGGCCCAGGTTATCGGAGGAACTGTCTTGTCCCAATTACAACGACCCATTGGCACCCTGCCCAGAAGGAAGTCCAATCACAAATCCTATCAGCTAAAGAATTTTGACTAGTTGAATTTAGGGGAAGCCTTTTTTTCTTTTTGCTACTGCTCCGTTCCATGGAATATCTTGCCCCCAGAGGTGAGGTTGGAGCCCACTCTTCTAACCTTCTGGAAAAGCGTTAAAAATCTGGTACTGCTAACATGGGGATCCAATAATGGTATGTAGTCTTGGCAGTGGTTGGTGGTTTGAGAATGCTCCTTCTGTCCTTTTGATATTTTTGTAAGGATTTTAATGGTCTTTTGACTTGTCAGCCACTCAGTCACTTACACAGTGAGATAGGCAGTGTATAATAAATAAAGCACAGGTAAGTCCCTCAGGGCCATAATGGAGCCCAAAATTTCTATTGCTAAGTGAGCCATTTGTTATGTAAGTTTTGCCCCATTTTACGTCCTTGATTGCCGCAGTTAAGTGAATCTCTGCAGTTAAGTTAGTAACACGGTTGTTAAGTGACTCTGCCTTCCCTTCCCTTGACTTCGCTTGTCAAAAGGTGAGCATGTGACCCCGGGACACTGCAGCTGTCATAAATATGAGTCAGTTGCCAAGCATCTGAATTTTGATCACATAACCATGGGGATGTCACAATGGGCGTAAGTGAAAAATGGTCATGTCACTTTTTTCAGTGCCATTGTAACTGAACTAAATGAACTGTTGTACGTCGAGGACTACCTGTAAAGTAAAAACAGACCCCCTTCCCCTGGTTAGAAACCACAATATCCTTTTAGGATCAATCCCATGTTTGTAAGACATCCCAGTGTTTCATAATTAGGATGAAAAATAAGCTTAAAGCCATTGTGTCAGGCCTGGAAGCCATTTTTTGCATTGGGCCTTCAGGCCTGCCACATTTAGTGCTGTGGGAAACTGGGAGGGGGGATTATATGGAGCAAGGGTGATATATAGTCATAATAACATTCCTTTCTCAGAGAGTCAAGGACATCTTGTCCTGCACCTGGAGGATTGTGTCTGGGAGGCATCTCCAGTTGGGACGGTGCTTTGATTGGACCATGTGATGGACATGTGGGTGCTAGGCAGGGACTTGGACTTTCCTTTGGGTGGGGAAAACCTAGAAGCTTTCAGATTCGAGTTTTCCCAGATGTGCCAATATGACATCTCTAATAAAATGGAACTTTGAGGAACTTCAAGCCTCGGAGTCTTTTGTTGGGGGTGTTACTTGGAACCCCGACACATTGTCTTCTTAACTTGGCTTCTAAGTTCCTGGAGGCCCCCACGATTGCCTTGTGAAATAAGAATGCTGGGCTGTAGGAATCTTAAGATTTGAACTAGTAAGGCCAATCTACTGGCTCCTGATAGATCGAATGCAGAAATTCCACCTACCTGTCCTTCAGGGCTATCGCTTAATTCTTGGTCAGCCTCTACTAGCTCTTAAGTCAAAGGGGCATGCTACTACTTGCTGGGAGGAATAATGAAGCAGGGTTGAATTTTCAAAAGCTCTAACATTAAGGGTTTTGGTTTTCAGTAGAGCAAGATGACTGAAGGCTGATTTTTTTTATTATTATTATTTGTAAGCACCAGCATTGAGGACAGTATGCCTCGGAGCAGTTTCCTTTACAGAACATATCGCTACCTAACCTTTTCTAACACTGCTGCCATTCCTTTCCCCAAGGTAGTAAAGTAGCAAGTACTAAAGAAAAACGCTCAAGACCTGCATTGGACAGAAATGAATTTATTTAAATTGCCTGTCACAACAGGAGCAGTTCCATGTGTACATGATGGGAAAAGTATGTAGATCTTAAAAGCCGTAGGCAGCTCTGAATACATCAGATTGCTATTTTCTGATAGGTTCTTTCCGTCACCCTCCTTATCAACCACCACTGCAGGGCCAAAATAGTCCCTAGCGAAAAAGGTGGATTGAGAGAAATAGCCTGTAAACTCCATTTTGTGTGTTTAATGCATGGTATCTGTCTAACCCTTCCTCTAAGGTAAACAGGATAAGTCAACCATGGCTACAGTCCAGTTTTCACTTGCCACCTTATATAAAGTGCATGTTGAATTGTTTCAATCAGTTCCTGCGAGTAATGTAGCTCAGTAGACTGCCAGCACCCTTCCCCAGTATGTAAAGGCTGCTAAAATGGTGGCCAGTTCCTGCTTAAAAAAGTCGTCTCCCTGCCTAATGGAGACCATCCTAAGATCTTTTATAGCAGAGACATGCTCTTGACCCAGGAAACTTGTAGAATTATAGGCCAGTCTCAATATTCCATCACTATTGTGATGAAGAATGTAGTGGCCTTGTAGCTCTAGATGCAGCTAAATAATAATCGATTTTTCTGGATGAATATCAAGCTTTCAGCCAGATTGTAGAATTAAAAATACCCCCGGTCGCCTGGGTTTTTCACCTGATCTGGAACAGAATGGGACAAATTGCTGCAGCCAATTCACCAGGGCCATCTTGCCGCGATCAACTCACTATGGCTAGCTCAGCCTGGGACAACTTGCCACAGGATAACTCACCATGGGACAATTCAATTCAATTTCATTACTTAAAATAATTTTTAAAAATATTTTTGTCATTCACATTTCATTTTGTTCCTCTTTTTGCATTCTGTAACAATTCTATTCCACAATTTTGATGTTAGTGTAACTCTTGTTCCATGGCGAGTTGTCCCACAACGAGTTGGCTGCAGTGGGTTGGCCATGGCAAAGTTGTCCTAGAGACCTACTGTAGACCCTTCTGGAACTTTGATGGGAGTATAGCCCTACTAGTTCTGTACCCACTTTTGCTATCACCACTACAGCGTGTAGTGGACTGTAGGGTAGACTTTCTGCACTATAGGGTAAAATTAGACTCTTATTTTACCATGGTTCTAATTGTTCCACATCCAGAAGGTGATGCTGAGGTATTAATTGGGGTTGCCTCTTGATCTCTGGTAGACTTCCATCTTGCTCCCTATATTTGTCAGGATGAAACCAGTGTGTGTGTGTGTGTGTGTGTGTGTGTGTGTGAGTTTTGGAAGGGTATTCCCAGCTGATGTTAACCTACACCTCTATTGCTCATTATTCAGTTCCAAGAAAGGAACTAGTTCCTGTCAATTCAATAATGCAAGTCAGTGAACAGGAACAATCCGAAATTAAATCCAAACGAGTTTTCAAATGGGAAACTGAAGATGGAGACCGAGATCAGCCTATAATTTAGATAAAGTTCCCTGAAAGAGCAGGTTCCCAGGCTGGGAGTACTCCTCGAACTTCAAATGTCACTGGATTCTCCTGTGAGGTGAGTGCACCCATGTAGTTACAGCTAAACTAGTTGCACCTTTCCCAGGTTGGTCAGGTTTGATGACAAGTTACCAATGTGTTGTTACTTCATGTTTTAACTCCTGCAACTTGTCCATCAAGACACACTTTTTACAGACTCTACAAAAATCGCACCTAACCCTAACAAGTACAAGGTACAAGATCATGTGAAGCCTGTACTAAAAGTTCTCTGGTTTGCCAGTTGAGTCCTGAGCATAATTGAAGGTGTTCATGTTAACCTTGACTTAGAATGGCTCAGAATCTGTTTCATGATTCACTTTTATAGTTGTTGGAATCTCCAGGATAGGTTCTTTTCGTGATGTCTCCCTTGTGCAACTCACACCAGCTCTTATTTTCGGGGTGTGGGAGAGGGCCTCACTCTCAGATAATGCTCCTTCAGGAGCTGCAAATGGCCACTATTTTTTTTTATTGATTTATCTTGAATTTAGGAAATCTGTAAAGATGCACCTCACTCCAGGTGCTTGCTTTTTAGATGATCTCAGTTATTTGTCATTCATTCGTAATTGCATTCTATTATTAGCCAACTTTTGTAATCCTCAGGAGGATAGAGTACACATCAAATGTTTACAATGATCTCCTCCCACTTTTTCCCCATCTCAACATTTGACTGGAGTTGTAACCCTAGCTCAAAAAAGAAAAGAAAAGAAAAGAAGAAAAGAAAAGAAAAGAAAAAAGCAGTTGAGAATGATCAATCTTTCTCAATCCACACTTGTTTCACAAAAGGCAGAAAAGTGTTTTGGGGCTTATCTCTACCATTTAATGCTACGTTGTCACCCAGGATGATAACTTCAAGAGGACCAGCTATAGCTTTAGGAGTTGAGAAGAATTTGCCAAGCTATTTCCACCTGTCTGGTATAAGTACTTGCTCGCAAAATATGCCACTATGAGACATTCCCTAATCTATAAATAAATAGTACGGGTGCATGTAATAAGGGCGCAGCCTATGAAACATTCAAGGTTTCACTAGAAGACATTCATATTCATCAAAGAGAAAGCAGTCCGTGTTTTCTTTCCCCGTTAAAAGGGAACGTGCTTCTGCTTTTCATCTTGAAGGCACGGGTCCTTCCAATCTCCGTCCTCGAAAGATCTGGCTTTGAAAGGACGCTTCTGTAGGAGCTTCACTAGGACCTTTCTTGACAAGAGACGCGACAGCATGGCAACCATCTTTCCTAGGCTGCCATCTAGCTCACTTAATACTATACAAAGCCCAGTGTTAATGTGTAACATGCTTGTGCTCAGCCGCAGCTTCCCTTGTTAAAAAGTAGAACAAAAGAAATTGCATATGAGAATGATAGCGGGCTGAAACCGGAAGCAGGGGGAGGGGCTACTACACAGGCGGGCTAGAGTTCAAACAACGGAATCCCCAATGGGGGTTAGCTAAGATCCTCACATACATCCTTACTCACAACCATCGAATATAGGGGAAACAACTGAACAGGATAGGACATACCTAGATCACCAGCACACAACAGTTTCAAGTCTTCATCCTCCACCACAGGAAGAATATTGCAAAGGGAACTTGGGATCCAAAACTCAAGGCTGGTATCACTCAAGTTCCTTTTGTTCCAAAGGTGTATAGGTTTTCAGAGAAATCACCTTCATGCCAGTTTTAAGAATTTTTAAAGATGTAATGGTGATTACACTATGAGTAAGTGAGTTCTCTGGTCAGTTTTAGGCAGATTATGACCTTCCTCCTTAAAAAGGGGCAGCCTAAGTATATGATTGTAAATTCTGAATTTAGGTTAATTTCAATTTCAGCTTGTAAAAAAAAAAAAATCCTAAAATAAGACATATATCATGCTTGTTTAAACTAAATCTTTCCCCAGAGCTGCTTCATATAGCACTCGTGTCTACTGTGTTTGACCATAGGAAACACAAATTGGGAAGGCAAACCTGGTGGAAAGTAATTTTATGGGACAATTGTTGCCTCTGCTGCTTAAAAGGTAAGACAAAGCACTTCACCTTGTCAAGATGAAAACATTTGTGGGGGAAAAAAGCAGCTTTAGGGAAAATCTATTTTTTAAAAAACACGGGTACGATAATGCAAAAATTTTAAAAACACCAAAATGATTGTAGTTATGAGCAGCAATTACATGAGTCAATAAAATGATTTTTTTTTTCACTATCTTAACGTGATACCAACTAATGTCTGCCTTTTTCTTCCAGTACTGGGTCCCTTTGCCACATGCCAAAGGCTTCATGTCATGGATGAGATCTTTGCTTGCTGTTTCATCCTATCAGCGTTTTGGCATAAAGGCAAAATTCACCCTCATAGGGCCTTGCGAGAGTGGTTGGCAACCAAGTGATGGAAATGGGAGGCCTTAAATAAGCAAGAAGTGACTAACTAAAAAGGAAACCTGGAAGGTGGTAGGAGAAAGAACTATAAAAAGGCACTGGGGTTGGCTCTGGGATCCTTCTGGTTTCGGTAACGCATTGCAAGCCATACTCCAAGGATCTGAAAGGCAAAAAAAAATAAAAAAATAAATCCAATTACAAGATTTCATTCCTTCATCCCAACATGCTTGTTTTATGAATGGTTAGGAAATAATTTGCCATGATCAAAACTGTCTCAAATATATGGTGAGAACCCTTTTCAGCTTTCAGAGTTAAATTCATAGAACTTCCTTTGCAACATGATCTTTGCTGAGAATTTGGGAGTTGTGGTCCATTGCTTTTAAAGGAAGTCGTTTTTGTCTATCAGCTCTGGAATGCCCTCCCTTAAGATGCCAAATTAATTCAAACGTCGTTTCCATTTCAACCCTAAATTAAAAAGTAGCTATTCACCCAAACTTTATAGAGATGTAGGAACTACAGCTTATCCTTGATGTGTAATTATCAAAGGGGTAGATTTTAATGTTACTTGGTTGTATCGAGAGGAGCCGGTTTGATGCAGTGGTTAAGGCACCAGGCTAGCAAGCAGGAGGCTGTGAGTTCAAGTCCTGCCGTAGGTATGAAAAGTCAGCTGGGTGACTTTAGGACAGTCACACTCTCTCAGCACAACCTACCTCACAGGATTGTTGTTATGGGGAAAACAAGAGGAGGAAGATATGTTGGATATGTTTGCCGCCTTGAGATATTTATAAAAAAAATAAAGGCGGGATACAAATAAGTAAATAAATAAAATCCCCTCTGAGATCAGGGGACATTTCAAACACTTAAATCACAGGTGTCAAACTCGATCGTGTCACAGGCCGGACGTTGGCCTTTGCGGAGCTGGGATGGGCATGGCCTGCACGTGACGCATCCGGCCCGCGGGCCGCCAGCCTGACAGGCCTGACTTAAGTGATGATGATGATGATGATGATGATGATAATAATAATAATAATAATAATAATAATAATAATAATAATAATAATAATAATAATAATAATAATAATTTTATTTCTATACCGCCCTTCTCCCGGAGGACTCAGGGCGGTGTACAGCCTATTAAAAGCACAAAGACAAACATCAATTAAAAATAATTAAAATTATTAAATAGTTTCGGCTCAAATTTAAAACCCCCCAAATTTAAAACACCTAATTTAAAATCATTACATTGATAGCCCCTTAGCCTTAGAGGCTAAGTAGCCCCTGCTTTCGTTTCGTTTCATAGACATAGTTACCTCTGTGAAACTGAAGAAGAGTCCAACTCCACCAAGGATTTTCAAAGCCTCATCGGCATGTTCCATCAGCACGACACCACATTTGTAGCATCCAGACTTTGATTTTGTGCATGGCTGCATGAGGCGACAAAATGCAGTGTAACTCTGTATTCCCCATTTGTAAGAGACAACCAGAAACCTTTTATCTATTTGCAGACACCATTAGCAGCAATCAAAAATTGGACTTCACTAAGAATTGGATTGCTCTTCCTCTGAAGCTGGTGAAAATGGCAGATGACCCTACCAAGTTATTTCTACACAGAATAATAATAATAATAACAACAACAACTTTATTGTCATTGTACGTGTATAAACAGTATACCCATACAATGAAATTCACTTAATACCCAAAGACCAGGTCCAACACACATAACAATCTCCAAACATACTCCCACCCACCACAATTCCCCACCCCTAAACCACCCAAATATCCACACAACAGACCAAGTAATGCTGTCCAACAGCTCACTGATGGTGGCCCTTTAGTTCATTGTTGAGTGCAATGATAGCTCTGGGATAAAAACTATTCAGAAAACGTGCGGTCCGAGTTTTCATTGTTCTGTATCTTCTGCCAGAAGGCAACAGACCAAAAAGATTGTAAGCAGGATGGGAAGAGTCTCTGTGAATGGAAGTTGCATACTTATAAAATAAAATACAATGGATAGAGCCCTGCCAAACTTGACTCTCCACTGTTAACTCCTCTGGCAGCATTGTCAAAAGATGTAGTTCAGCATATCTGAACAGAACCACAATGGAAGAAGCGGAACTCTTCAGGCCCACTCATTTGCTGCATCTAAAACGCTTGCAGGAATTCACATCCCATATGCATTCTGCTTTGAATTTAATCCTGGACAGTCTGTTCTAAAGAAGATGAGCTTGTTTGAAAAATACTTGTAAAACTACGAAACGCACAATATAAGGACACATAAATAACACAGTAACACGGCTTTTGTCTTAAGAATGTTTTTGATCCTGCTGACATTATCCAAAAGGGAATGCAGCCCAACCACCTGAATTTGCAACCTAGCCTGAACCAGGGACCTCTTTCTCAGCTTCTTGAGGGCTGATTAATTCCAAGTGCTGGAAGTCCAGAGAACCTCAGATTTGGGGTTTCCTTGTTCATCTTTGGTATGCCTGAATTTATGGCAGCAGAAGCGAACAGAACCTCCAAAGAAAGTACTACGATAACTGTAGATGCTCTGGGTTGGTAACTGATGGTAGTGATTGTGAGTTGCTAGTTAGACTTTCCCTCTACCATCAGCATTGCTCTGGAGGCTGGTTTGGAAGAGAATGACTATCTAAAAAGGTATGGACCCTTTAACAGAGACTAGAACAAGAATGTGATCTGGAACAATTTAGAAAGTTGGGTCTAGAATTTGGGTGAGGTTCATATTAGTCAATAGGTCATCTAATTTTTGAGTAGCTCCTTGCCTCTCGTGAGAATAGGTTGTGTGAGCAGTTGGGGAGGAGGCTAGATATGTAGGTGTGCTGTGGACATGGTAAAAGATGAATGGGGTGCTTGAAGGGCTGAATCAGCTCACAGTTAACTGTGGTTGATTGTGGTTCTGTGCTAGATGGCAGAGGGTTTTTTTAAAAATCGGAATATAGACCAGCATGAATGTAACAGTATAAAAGGAATTTTGAAGGCCTTCTACTCCAATGTCCTGCTGAAGCAGGAGGCCCTATACCAGTGATGGCTAACCTTTTTGTTGTCACGTGCTGAAAGTGTGTGTGTGTGTGTGGGTGGGTGGGTGTGTGCACAACAGTGCACCCGCATGCCTGCACCTATAATGCAATGTGCGTGTGACACCCCCCGCACCCCTCCCTCCCGCACATGGGCATCTGACCCGCCCCATCCCATTTTGGGCTTAGCAGGCCTCCTTGCAGCCTCCTGGGACCAAAAACGGGCCGTCCCAGAAGGCTTCAGGGAGGCCTGCTAGACCCAAAATGGGCTGTGTGGGGGCACACTGCACCCCCCCCCACGCTCCCCTCACATGCACGCGCATTTCCTGCACATGCGTGGGAGAGACCCAAAAATCAGCTGGCTGGCAGGAGGCGTACGCGCATGTAGGGTGGAGCTGAGCTGGGCAACGGCTCGCGTGCCCACAGAGAGGGCTCCACGTGCCACCTGTGGCACACGTCCCTATCGCCATCACGGCCCTATACCATTCTGGACAAATGGCTGTCCAATCTCTTCTTAAAAGCCTTCAGTGATGGAGCATCTACAACTTCTGGAGGCAAGCCTGTCTACTAATTAATTGTTCTCACTGTCAGGGAATTTCTACTTAGTTATAGGTTTGTCCTCTCCTTGATAAGCTTCTATCTGTTACTTCTTGTTCTGCCCTCAGGTGCTTTGGAGAATAGGTCTTCGTTGTGACTGTCCCTTGAATATTGGAAGACTGCTGATATGTCACTCCTGCTTCTTCACTACATTAGACTAGACATATCCAGGTTCCACAACTGCTCATCATGTTTTAGCCTCCAGTCCCCTAATCATCTTCACTGTGTATGGGAGTACTGTGGAGGAATGAGATTGCAGTTGTGATAGGCAAATGGGAAGTATGGCAGTAGGGTGAAGATGAACCATACTCAGAAAAGAAATGCTTGATCTCTTCAATTGTCACTCCCTTTTCCAGCTTCCAGCTCTCATTCTAAAAGCCAGATTGCTGGAACCCAAACTCTGGCTGCTGCTATTGACAGCTCTGTCTATAATTATTTAATATAATCAGCCTTCCATCCTTTCGAGATAGGTAAAATGAGGACCCGGATTGTGGGGGCAATAAGCTGATTTTGTATAAAAAAGAACACCGCTTAGGGGGGCCCCGAAAGCCCTACTAAGCAGGTATATACAAAAGTATGAAGGCTATTGCTTAACGCATTGTAAGCTGCCCTGAGTCTCCGGAGAAGGGCGGCATATAAATCGAACCAATAAATAAATCGAACCAATAAATATCTATTAAAATCAGTGTATGAGAGTTGGGCAGATAAATTAGTTTAATAAATAAATAAGGATGCCTGACACTTCTTGTTTGCATCACTGAAACCTAAGCGGAGGAGGTCATGTTCTTCTCGTGGAAAGCTGCCAGTCCTGGATTTTGAGTTTGCAACCAGCGGGAGTCCTTAGATGCAGAAAGCTGGGTAGATTCTGTCAGTATCAAGTGGCACGACACTGCAAATAGCTAGGTGCCAATCCTTGTGCCAAATGGGTTTACTCCTCCTGTACCATTCCTCCACTATACCTACATCACAGCATTCATGTCAGTCGTACTAACTAGACCAGGGGACCTCAAATGTGGCTCTTTTACAACCTGTGGACTTTAACTCCCAGAATTCCTGAGACAGCTTAGCTTGGCTGTCTCAGGAATTCTGGGAGTTGAAGTCCACAGGTTGTAAAAGAGCCACATTTGCCCACCCCTGAACTAGACCTTATTGGTAGGGTGGAGATGAAGTACCCCAAGCTGGTAGTTTTGGGAGATTTCAACCTGCCTTTCCTTGACAAGGGTCGTGGTAGGAGTCAGGAGTAAATGATTGCCATGACAACTACGGGCCTAATGCATATGAAAAAAACGCACATTAGATTTGTACTTTGTCTCAATATGATCTGACCCATGGCCTTTGCCTGTTGTGGAGAATTTGCTTTATGATTGCTGGGGAGTTCTATGATGGAACCACCTCCTCAGTGGAAAAAGGCCCATTGACCCAAGTCCCTTACTGAAGATGCTGAAGAGTGTGAAACAAATAAAAATAAACAAATCTGTACCTTTAATACTGTGGCCCTTTTTAAAACGACTTGATCCTCTTAGGGAAAGATAGTCACAACCATTACAATGGCTGTTATAAAGAATTATTGTGGTATTTTGTAGATAGTCAGCCAGATTCCAGAGCAATTATATTTCTGGGAGAATGAAGGTGACTGAACTTCGAATCTTGTGATATGATCTGGGATCATTTTGAATCTTGAGGAAATATCTGAATGTCATCTTCACTGCTTCTTGGTTAGATGCCTGTCCCTCAGGGCTGGTTAGGGCCCCCCATAAAGGGGCAGAAAGTTCCATTTGAAGAGTAATCAATTCTTCTCTAAGTGAGGACCTATGCCTGTCTGTCCTCTGTTCAAGGAGCATTGACTTTGATTTGACTGTTTTGGATAATCTATAACCTAGGAAAGATTCTAGAGAAAGTAGTGGCTCTGCAAGACCAGAGAATCTAGAGAAAATCGTATTTAGACACTTAGTAGTCAGGTTATAGGCCAGGGCATAGCATGGAAACTGCATTGGTTGCACTTGTGAATGACATGGAGAGACTAGAATTGGGGGAGCACAACTACTATTGACTGTTCTGAAGAAAGTTATGCTATAAGGCAGTGATGGCAAAACTTTTTGGCACCGAGTGCCGAAGAGGAGCTGTCCAGGGTGCATGCGCCCCCCGCAAAAAATGAACTTCCGGTTTCAGCTACTAAACTTCCGGTTTCAGACAGCTACTCTTCCGGGTTTCTCATGTGCACGCGACGATCAGCTGGCCACACGCATGCTCACACAGGAAAACGGAAGACCAGCTCTTCTAGTTTCCAGCACTGCCACATGCAAAAAGGCCACCTGATCGTCATGCACGCATGCGCACCAGAAATCCAGAAGAGGAACAGGTGATGCCACATGTGCCAGGCAACATGGCTCTATGTGCCACTTTGGGCACGCGTGCCATAGGTTCACCATCATGCCTATAAGGTGAGGATTGCAACTGCATGACTCCTTATTTTCTGGGATTTTTTTATATTTTTGATTTTGTTATTTTTGTTGATGTATAATTTAGACTATTTTTTTTCCCTTTCTGGATGTCATTTTCTTTTAAAAATGAGATTGTTAGCCACCCAGAGTCTTTGAGAATAGATAGTATACAAATAATGTAATTATATAACCAAGCCCATCTCTTATGGAATAGAAGGTAATGTCTTGCTAACAAGCTGCTTTTAATTAACTTTAAAACAAAGTTCCTTAAAAAGGAAGGATAGCACATTGCAAAGGAAAACAGCATCCTTCAGCTGCATCTTTTAGGGTGGCAATAGATTTGGGCCCTTAGGAAGGCCTTTCTGATAAATATATACTTTGTACTAGCAGAAATTAGTGAATACGATGCATGCTTTCAAAATTCAAAATATGTTCTCCAACCCTTAAATCCGTGATGGCGAACCTATGGTATGCGTGGCGGAATTGGCATACAGAGCCATCTCTCTGGGCACGGCAACCACCGCCTGTTGCTATTCTGGGTTCCGGCGCGCGGGGAAGCACCAGAAACTGGAAAAGCAGCTTCCTGGCACGCATGCACACGCCGGGAAGCTGAGCTTCCAGTTTCCGGCGTGTGCATGTGCACTGGCCAGCTGGTCTTCGGGTGCGCATGCGTGCCAGAAACCGTAAGACCAGGTGACTGGTGCGCATGCGCATGCTGGAAACCAGGAACTGTGCCTACATGCCAGGGAGCTGCTCTTCTGGTTTCCGGTGCTCCCACCCCGTGTGCGCGCTCCCGTTTCGGCACTCAGTGCCAAAAAGCTTCGCCAACACTGCCTTAGATTATTGTGATGCACTAATCATGATGAAAAGAAACCTTGCTTACTATAAAACAGTTACAGTCTTGCAATCTGAGTGAATTTAACATACAATTGTGAATAATAAATACTTAAAGAGTACATCAGGTCCAGTTAGCACATTTTTCGGAGTATAAGAGGCACCTTTTCCCCCCCTAAAAGGGATTAAAAATTTAGGTGCGTCTTATACACCGAATGTAGCACCGCCCACCCATTGGCCCCCACCCTTTGGCCTGTGCCTCGCAGCAGTTACCTTCTTGCAAGCAAACAGCAAGAAAAAACAGCTCCTTTCAGCTTCAGCACAGCCTAATTAGCACAAGTTGATTGGATTGGCCTCCCGACTCTCAGCTGATTTGCTCTCAGCTGTTTTGCACCGGCTCTGCTGCTTGCTACAAAAAGGTAAACTGCTGGAGCAGATTTTTTTCCCCTTGTGCTAATCAAGCTATGCTGAAAACGAAACTGAAAGTAAAGCAGCCTGTTTGCTGCAATGAGGCAAAATTGGGCAGAGGCAGAAGGAGATTTCTTTTTCTTCTTTTCCTCACCAAAAAAGGTAGGTGCGTCTTATACTCCGAAAAATACGGTATGTAAGCACTGCTGGGCCCGGCTGCCAAACGCATTGCCCAGCCTTCTTTTAAATCTTTCTATTGAATAGAGGAGAATCACCCCTGCTGAAAAATTGCTGGAAAGGAAGATTATTATTTTATGTCATGCCTGGTACTTTGTACAGAGCAATAACATATAGGGACAAATGCTCACACAGGTAGACAGAACAGCCCATTTTTAATGAATGGCTGATACTCTTATCCAGGATGTTTCAATTTGAGTTCCGATGAGCCCTTACTAAGAAAACCTAAAAGGCAGACAAGCTTTCCTAAAAACACAGTTTGCTTGGTTCTCTGTGAATCTTTCCTAAAATGTTTAGCCGGACAATATTCTTAGTCACGACCGCTTGAAGCAAAAGTGGGGAACAAGTAGGCCTGTTGAAATGGCCGTCCTGGGGTCCCTCCCCCTCGTGAAATGAGGCAATAATGCTGTAGATCCCCCTAATCCCATTCAGAGATACACAGCTGGAGATGGCAATTTAGATAATTACCTCAAGTGAAGGAGCCTAAGAACAGAAAAGAGATTTCTGTTTTTAAATCTAGACCGCCGAAGGAGGAGGAAATGAGCCACAAGCAAAGGAACTAAAAATAAATAAATAAATAAATCGCTGCATCTTGTATGACACACTTTGCTGGGCCAGATGGGAATTACATGGGAATAATCTGGAAGGACTTGAGGTGGAAAGTCTTATCTTTAGGGTGGTGAAAAACTAGGAAGAGTAAAAGCATGAAGGGTGGGGAAAATATTGAAGAATCGTTGGGTTTTCTATTGCTACAGCCCATATTACAGGTAGTCCTCCACTTACAAACCACAACTGAGCCCAAAATTTCCCTTGCTAAGCAAGACAGTTGTTAAGTGAGTTTTGGCCCATTTTATGACTTTTCTTGCCACCGTTGTTCAGTGAATCACTGCGGTTACTAAATCAGTAACACGGTTGTTAGCTGAATCTGGCTTCCCCATTGATTTTCCTTGTCCAGAAGGTTGCAACAGCTGATCTCATGACTCTGGGACACTGCAACCATCATAAATATGAATCAGTTGCCAAATGTCTGCATTTTGATCACATGACCATAGGGATGCTGCAATGGTTATAAGTATGAAAAGCAGTCATAAATTACCTTTTTTTAAGGGCCATTGTTAACTTCGAATGGTCACTAAACTAGAACTGTTTTTCTTACATATATTTTGCATCTTACATCTAGATCAGTGTGTCAGCACTTCAACCTGCATTTATTCTAGTGCTGACATAAGAAGAAGAGGGGGCAGTTGGCAAGAGGACGCTTGACTTCTCACTTACTTATTTTCCCTGAAGATAATATCCCCTAGGAGATGAGATGGGAGGGGGGAACATTCCTGGGAGCTGAAGTAGTAGATATGGGGAGAGTGATTTGGAAGAGGGCCAATGAGACGCAGAGAATTGGGGAACGGAAAGGGAAGGTTTGGGGTCAGGAAGTCAGTGTTGGCTACGCCACAATCGGGGACAGGTTGTCGTGCTTAATAAAATGAAAGATTTCTTGAAAGACTATTTGTTTGGAAATGCAATTTATTTTATTTGAGACGACATCGAAACCTGACACAGTGGTTCTCAACCTTCCTTAATGCTGCGACCCTTTAATATAGTTCTTCATGTTGTGGTGACCCCCAACCATAAAATTATTCCTAAAACCATTGAAAATATGTGTTTTCCGATGGTATTAGGCGACCCCTGTGAAAGGGTCGTTCGACCCCCAAAGGGGTCACGACCCACAGGTTGAGAACCACTGATCTAGATGAATTCAATGCGAAATCTTTTTAGTTCTCTAAGTATCATTTTCTCAAAGGAAAGGTTTTACTATAGCATGTTTCATTTTTCAGTTACAAGTATAGCTACCATACATTAGAAATTGGGAATGGTTTCTTCTTTAAAATTCCCTGTGCTGAAGCAATAGATACGGCCAAATTCCAGTGCATAGGAAACTTATTTTTAAAATTATCTTGGGTACTGTAGCTGATTTGTATCAGCATTGGATGCTTTAGGAAATGAGCCAACAGCCCAAAGCAGCAAATGCACCTTAATCCTTACTCATCATTTCCAGCATATTAAACCTCTTTAATTAGGGGATATATCGTTTACAAGTTAAATATCTCTTCCATAGGGCAAAGAATCCCAAAGTGTACACTTACTGCACTGCAATTGTCAACATCGCTCTTAAATAGCTCAGCAGATTCAGTGTTGTTGAATAACCCACAGCAATTTAAGTTGTTTTCCAATGATATCCTGGTGTTTTCATTCAGTAATTTCCAGGTACCGCTCAAAAGAGTTTCCTGGAAGAAGAGAGAGAGAGAGAGAAAAAGAGAGAGACTTTGAAAGCCAGTGTCATAAAATAGAATTTTCAGTGACATGACATAAGGGCTTCTTAACTTTTGTCCATATAGCTAAGAAAGCTAAATTTTTAATCTTCTACAGGTAGTCCTTGACTTATGGCCAGTCCCTTAGCAACTGAATTTACAGTAACTTCCCCAGGACTATTTATATCTGAATTCAAAGTCAAAAAAGGATGTAAAATCAAGCACGGTCACATGGTGACCTGCTTAACAAACTACGACCATAATTCTGGGCTCAATTATGGTCGTAAATCAAGGGCCACCTGTATGACTTAGCTACCTTGATGGAACTGTCTGTGAAACAGCAGCTAAGGCATATTCTCCAACCTGTCTCCCTCCTGATACATTGCATAACTCCAGAATTCCCAAGTGGCACAACAAAAGAAATTCTGGGAACTGTCTAATGCAACTGAAGAACAGGGAGTTGCACAAAATATAAACTTAATTAAATGACAGAAGTGAAATTAAATGAAAAGAAAGTAAACGCACCCACAGGCTGCATTTGTTCCACATGCTAGAATAAACATGGTTCAGTAGTTTACTGTTCATTATGCTGTGGGAAGTCAGTCATTATCTTAACATGTTGCACAAACCGACAGATCTTTGCTTAATGTGATTTGTTTGGCCACGGCACATTCCATGAATAGAACTACTATATTTAGTTAATCACTGCACCACAACCCAAGTATTGGGTTCAGGGTACTGTGTGAATGCAACCAACATGCAACAACTCGTATCAAGAAAGGAAGAGACGCGGTTACACACACACACACACAGACATATATAAAACTGGGTGGACAATTAAACAACTACACAATTGGGCTAAAGGACATGCTAAACACACACACATACTCAGAGACATATGCAAGATTAATATGCTGCTTGGGTGAAGAAAAAAGTCTTCCTGTTACTAAGCTTGGAAAACAAAGAGGGAATTTACCTCATGCTTATACTTTTGTTGACCCAACAAGGATGGTTCTAATAGTTCCCTTCCTTGAAGTTGCCAAATCACAACGTCCACATTCAGTATCTCTATTTGTATCAAAAGTCTAAGGCCGTGATGGCGAACCTATGGCAAGCGTGCCACAGGTGGCACGCAGAGCCATATTGATGGGCACGCAAGCGTTGCCCTAGCTCAGCTGCAGCATGTATGCACATGCTGGCCAGCTGATTTTCGGGCCTCTGGGCCCACCGGAAGTCGGCAAACGGGCTGTTTCCAGCCTCCAGAGGGCCTCCACGGGGGTGGGGAAGGCTGTTTTCGCCCTTCCCAGACTCTTAGAAAGCCTCTGAAGCCTGGGGAGGATGAAAAACGGGCCTACTGGGCCCACCATGCCATCACATGCCAAAAGCGGGGGGAGTGCAAAAGCGGGGGGAGCACGGGGGGGGTAATGCGAATGCGCGGCGGGCAGGGCACATAGAATTATGGGTGTGGGCACGCATGCACGCGATCACCCCACACTCCCCCCGCTTTTGGCACGCGATGGCAAAAAGGTTAGCCATCACTGGTCTAAGGGATTAAAGCAAATGGGATGGGAGTCACAAGCTTCACCCTGCTCATGGGATTGGGATATCTGGCCAATTGCTCCATTTCTGATTCCTTTGTTTGTTTAAATGATGGGACTAAACACAAAACGCCATTTTTTGAAAGTAAATTTGCTGCGGTGCAGGCTAAATATAGCCAGAAAAACTGAATGAAACTCAGGCAGACAGACAGACTTACCTGCTTATGTGTCTTCAGTGCCAGGCATGCACAGGAAATTCCAAACTGGAAAATAAAGATGAGCCCTAGAATGATCATATACTGAAGATGCAGTTAAGGAACAACTCAGGAAAAATATACAGCAAATAAAACTGAGTTACAGATAAAATGATGTCTACATGAAGAAAATTAACAGAAAGTAAAATATTCTCAAAATCAATATAGATTTTTCCAAGAAGGTTACTAAAGTGGGAATACTTTTGAAAGATTGGGAATCAGTGGTGGGTTGGTACCGGTTAAACCCCGGATTGGGCAAATCGGTAGCAGCGGCGGGAGGCTCCGCCCACCTGCCCAGACACTTCTGCACATGGGCACCCACAAGCGAACTGGTACTGACGGGTTTTGAAATCCGCCCCTGTTGGGAATGCCATTTTTTTAACATTAGGACACAGGATGTTTCAAACAATCAAAGCTGTTGTTCACGAAGATAAACTACTGTTCATCTAACCAAGAGGGCTAATCTGAGTGGCAATGGTTTCTTAAGGATGGCAGCCACAGAAGGATATTTTTGCCCTTCTCATTAGTAAACTCTTAAATCAATCAAGGGTCACGTATATAAATAAGAATCCAGAAAATCCAGAAACCAGTTCAGATTTTGCAGCTGACATTTTCCTCTCCACCATTATTGCAAAAGAAAAAGGCATTGGCTTTTCTAGAACCTTTCTTGTATAGCCCATTGTTGGTTAACTATTGCTGAGTTAAACTCAAAAGGTGACTATTTTTGGTTTAAAGTACAATTTGTATGGGACAGCAATGTCTTGGCACACACAGCAGCATTGACTGTTATTTCCTGTTGCCTTACATCAGTATTTCTCATTTCACGTTTTCTGGGCAAATAAGGAAGTTGCTTGATATCACTTTACACTGCCTGTCTTTCATTCATGAGCAGCCTAATTCTGTTGAGAAATCCACAAAAAAAAAACCCCAGACATTGCTGTTGGAAGTGGGAGGGGTGTTACGATAAAACAACATGAGTTGTGCTTCGTAAGCAGATTTTGAATGGTCAGCAACTAGCCACAATGTTTCAAAAGGCTTCTTCTCAGATTTTTGTGGTTTTGGTAATGCTGATAACTAAGCTCTGCGCAGAAATACGGAGACCTTGAAATACTCTGAAAGGTTATTTTGAAGTCATTCCTTTTTCTTGGAAAAAAAGAAACAACCCAACCTTTCTAAGAAACAGAACTGTACCACTCGGAAAACCAGCTGCAGCTCAAGAATCAGTCTCGATTCCTATGTTAATTAGCTTGGTTGGTTTCCACAAAACATAAAGGCAGGAGTGCAAAAAAAATGAAATCTATGGCTCAAATGTGGCCCTTCAGTCCTCTTTTAGGGCCCCAACAGCCCTGGATTGGGTAGGGCCAAAAATTAATACGCTGTTTTGAAAATTTTCAAGTTGGGAAGAATTTTAAGGATCCAAACTGGTACTTTAAAAAATTGCAGCACCATAGGACACTTATTTCACCTCTTAAAAATTCAGCTGCTGTCACCAAACTTCCATCTCATTTCAATTTTGGGTTCTAGCTACTTTTGGACCAAAGCCTCAAGTGACATAAGCTGTGTATCCCTGAATTAAGCTTTAAACAATGGTTTATAATTTACAATGACTGGGTGTGCACAATTTACTAAACCCAAAACCAAATCAACCACATCATGGTATTGTATGAACTCTGCTTCTGTCTTCCTTTGTCAGACCATTTACTGAAAAAGAGACTTCAACAAAACTTGGCAAGCCAACTTCCATCCACCACACTACTGCTGAGATTGTATCAACTCTCCTCCTTATATCCTGAAGAGCAATGGTATCCCTTTATGGATGACAAGGTTTCTTTTCTTTCTTTTTCATAACTCATTAATCAAGTTATATTGAACGACTCTTTTTATAAGTCATTAATCATCAGTCATATCAACAATCTGCTGCTACTTGAACCAATATATCCATCACTGAGTAAGTGTTAAAATCTTGCAGGGAAACAAGAATGCTGCTTCTATGTTCCCCATACTTTCTCCCGCCCTATCATCAAAGTGCAACGAACATCTTACAAAAATGTAATCCTACTAAGTCCTTTACATATCCAGCAAACTCTTAACACAAATGACATTGGCACAGTAGATGGAAGTTACAAGAAGAATGTTACAGAACCAAAGAATAACAATCATGTGTCCCAAAAGCAAATAATCAGTTACAATATATAATTCTAAAAACAGACTCACCAACTACTCTACCCTATCCCAAGAACACTAACAATTTCTATTCAATAGGTTTGCCGACATAAATATGAAAATAAAGGAGGAGCAATCCAGCTTTATCACTAATATAATCTCTAGTGATAAAGCCGGATTGCTCCTTGTACATCCGGATATATTCTGGTATCTGTTGCATCCAAAGTGGATATGACAATTTAGGACAGTGCAAAAATGGATGGAGAAGGGACAGCATGAAAGCATTAAATTCAGGAAATGTTTATGCTTATATATTTGTTTTAATGATACATGGTTATATTTCAGCTTCTGCTTCCAGGAGATCATGCAAAGGAATGGCTAGTCTGAATCTATCCATTAACCAAAGATGGAGCAGCTTCAGAAAATTTGCTTTCTGCCTCCCTGCCAAAAAGAGTAATTAAAAGATCCCATAGCGCCCCCCCCCCCAAATTCCTTTCCTTTTATTGCAATATTTCAGAACTTTTATTCTGAAAGTTTATGGGATGAGACTGACAATACAGATATTTGTCATAAACATACAGTTTATTTCTGGCCTCTTTTTTCTAAGTTTACATGCACTATTTTATAATAGATTTTCTGCTGTAATGTTCTACAGTTCTACCCAGACACAGATTTATTCATCATTTTTATATCGGCAGGGTTTAATCCTATCTTAATATTACAATGATCTGAGGTTTGGAAGGGACTATATCATAATCAAATTTTAATTCCTTGCCCAAGGGCAGGATTCTTTACTAGTTATTTTCATCAACAGATTCACACTTTCCATACCATGACAAATACAGAAGGAAACTACTGGAGCAGAGTCTTGGAATTAAGGCAAGGCTTAATTTCTGTATTGTTATTCTCAATACAGAAGAAAAAAATATTACCTATTTGGTAGTCTCAAGTACCCAAGTGAATGTGAGAAAAACTTACAAATGTATTTCACCAACATATCTATCTTCCTCCCATATCCCTTAAATAAGCCCCCATCAAGCATAGTAGGGGTTCAATGGGAATCGTAGCTCATCAAGATCTAAACAGCCACAAGTTTTCATTTTTAATTTAGGCAGCCCACAATAGCAATAGCAAAGCAATAGCACTTAGACTTATATACCGCTTCATACTGCTTTATAGCCCTCCCTAAGACCTTGAAATACTCCGAAAGGTTCTTTTGAAGTCATTCCCCATTCCTTTAAAAAAAAAAAACAACAACCAACCTTTCTAAGAAACAAAACTGTACCACTCGGAATAGTTTACAGAGTCAGCATATTAGCTGTCTCTCTCTAAGAGGTTTATAGAGTCAGCATATTGGCCTCCAACAATATGGGTCATTTTAAGGATGGAAGGCTGAGTCAACCTTGAGCCGGTGAGGATTGAACTGCTGGCAATGAGCAGAGTTAGTGTGCAATACTACATTCTAACCACTGCGCCATCGGGGATCTTATTATAACTGGCAATTTCAACTCCAGTCATGCCAATGAGACATCTAGTGGAATTCTCACATATCTATTTTTGCAAGGTAGATTTCAGGAGACAAGCAATAAATTCTGCCAAGAGCATAAAAAGATACAAAGAAAAGCATGACTTGGTGATGGTTGATAGCACCAATGAGTCCCACGATGGCGATGAGAAGCAGGAAGAAGCCCACGGCAATGACCCCTCCGATGATGTGGAGGCTGGGAACAATCCCAAATCCTTTACCCCAGGCAGCCACACCAATCAGTAGTAGACCAACCAGCTGGAAAACAAGGAAGATTTGGGGTTAGGAAGATGGAAAAATCAGAAACACTGCAAACAATTCCAATCTATTTAGCTTTTCTTTTCTCTTCAATAAAGTTGCATTATTTCCATTCCCAAATGCTACATATTGTACTGCGATTATTGCTTTCATCTCAGCTCAAGCATAGCATTGCATCTATGAACTAGCCTCCTTTGGATTATAAATCCATTTAACCCAATTCCAGGAACTGGCCTGAACGTCTGCTTAGTATCATTACCATTCTAGTTTTTGCAGCTGATGACAAGACTTTCTCATCAACCAGACTGTGGAAAAACTGGCCGCATTCTATAAAACAGTTTTAGTACATTACAAAATTGTCACAATATCCTAAGGGTTCTTAAGAGATCTGAAATCAAAACAGAGATTTCTTTTTCTCACTTTCCTATTGTTCATTCCAGATATTCAGTGCCAAAACTAAGTACCATGGTCTCTCCCCTCTAATGCTGCTATATTTTACATTTATTGTAGAACAGCAAACTAACCTCAGATAGAGGGGGGGAAAGTAGAGTTTCTTCCAGTGCCATTACAACAGAGTGATTAAGAGAGTGACTCTTCACATTAAACAACCTTAAATATATACAACAACTTTATTTGGCTAGCCTTATCAACATTCATATACCCATAAAATTATATTTTCACTGTACAATAGTATGTTTAAATTACTCAAGCCAACAGAATATTGGAAAGTTAGACAAAGGCTGGCAAGTTATTTAGAGCTATAGTAAAGTCATTGTCCTGAGAATAACACACTTTGCCATTTTACACTATTTGAACATTTTTAATTACTTAAATTTTTCCAGTATCTTAGCTTGCTTGGTGTTAACTTCCAAGATGGAAAGATTCCTTCACACCTTTTGTTATGGGTATAGAGGTAAGAGACTTTCCAATTGATACAGGCCCCAACCAATGAGTGCCAAACCCAGCTATTCTCCACAAAAGAGAGAAGAGAATTACAGCCTCATTTACTGACCAGTTGTTCAGCAATTGTTCAAAGTTATGAAGGTACTGGGGGAAAAAAAAGCTGGTTCTTGGAAGTTCCAGCTGTCACAACATGTCATGTGATCGTGATCTGGCCTCTTGGCAACCAGGTCATACTTACCACGTTGCAGCGTCCGACGGTCACACGATCACAATTTGGGGTCTTCCCTGCTTGGCTTCCCATAAGCAAAATCAATGGGGAAGTCAAGCAGGGAAGGTCCTACAGGTTGCTTTGATCAGTTGCTCACTCTCTCTCCAGTCTACCAGCAGCCACCCCTGGCTCCACTGCACTCGTGTCGCACAAGCCACTTGCACACCTTTTCCCATTCAGCACCAGGTGCCCGCCTTACTTGCCTGTTTGTAAACCACCCAGGACTTGCTTAATGACTTGTAGTCCTCACTTAACAGCAGCAGTTAAGCAGTGATGTGGTCGAGTGATATTGCTCTTTACAACCACATTGCTTAACAATAGAAATTTCAGTTCCTATTATTGTGGTTAACTGACATCTACCTACAGTAGACTTCATACTCAATTTCAAATGCTTTCCAATATAAGCTATCTACTGTGTAGGCCTTGGTGTTCTCTGAGCTTGATTGCCTTCTATTGTCTTGGTTCTCTTCTACTGATGGGCTAGGTAAATTTGTTTTTAACCACAAGAAGTTGTCCAAATAAGAGGAAAGGACACAGAACAGAAATGTGACAAATGCGCTTCTCAAACAAGAATGCCAAGTGCAAGGTCTCCTTGATATATATAAAGAGAAAATATTGCTCAGACATGTAGGTCCACATGTGCCATAACAAGGACAGGGCACTGTCTAGTCATAAAGACAAAGTATAACAGAATAAAAGAGTTGGAAGGGATCTTGGACATCTTCTAATCCAGTGATTCTCAATCTTCCTAATGCCGCGACCCTTTAATACAATTCCTCATGTTGTGGTGACCCCCAACCATAAAATTATTCCTAAAACCATTGAAAATATGTGTTTTCCAATGGTCTTAGGCGACCCCTGTGAAGGGTCGTTCGACCCCCAAAGGTTGAGACCCACAGGTTGAGAACCACTGTTCTAGTCCCTCCTCTTGTTCAACCCTATAACATTTGAGAGAAATGGTTGTCAAATCTCTCCTTAAAAACCTCCAGTGTTGGAGCTCCCACAACTTCTAGACGCAAGTCGTTCCACTGTTTGATTGTTCTCAATGTTAGGAAATTTCTAATCTAAATTTCTAGTTTCCATCCATTGCTTCTTGTCCTGCCTTTGGGTATTTTGGAGAACAGGTTGACCTCCTCTTCTTTGTGGCAGCCCCTTAGATATAAGAACACTGCTACAGAGTTATGAGCTATACAATTATTACAATGCACCTATATTAGAACTCAAATTCAGAAACGCCTCGGCAAAGAAATATGTGAAGCTATTAAAAAAGGGGTGAAATTTGATTCACACCAGGGTGGATAAAAATCAATGATTTTTTTAAAAAAATCAAAAAAATCAGATTTTTTTTGATTTAAATCAGATTTTTTTGATTTAAAACGGATTTTTTTTATTTTTATCGAATTTATTGTAATTAAAAACTTTTGGGGTAAAAATCTATCGTAAGATAGTTTTCTATTTAAGATACATAAATAATTTAGTTTATTCAGCATGAAATGGAGCTTAGTTATGTAGCATGAGGCTGTATATTCTGCAACACTGGGACTATCGGTGAGTCAACAGTGGGTCAAAGGAGTAGCAGAGATGACAGTTGCTCTTTAAAAATTATGATTTAAATCGAGTTGATTTAAATCAAGCCTTTTTACTAGTGATTTAAATCATGATTTAAATTGTGATTTAAATCAACTCGATTTAAATCAAATCCACCCTGATTCACACTGTGGGCTGGAAAATTATCCCATTTTTCTCTCAATATTGGCAATTCTCTCAACATTTTTGACATTGGAGATATGATAAAAGTCGATATAATTAAAAGTAGGAGCTAAACACAAGAAGATACCGGTATATTTTAAAACGATTGACTGCTATTTGAAGTCTAAATATTATAGACTAATATCTGAAGTTTATTTATTTTATTTATTCAACATATTGAATAACTTATACTTATTCAATTAATATTGCTGTCAATCTCACCTATGACTCTGGGCAGCTTACATAATTAAAAACAACAAAAAATTAGAAATAACAGCCACTGAAAGTAATTAAAATAGTTAATTAGAACACTAAAAGTAATTTGTAGAGGAGTCTGAATTTGAAGGAAAAGCTACCATAGCTTCACAGTGCAGTAGCAACTCAGGGCAATCTGACTTTCTAGTTGACCAATACTGGCTGTATTGGCATCTATTATTAACCATCTATTAACCTAGGCTTTTCTGTTTGGGCAGGAAGATAAGAAGGATAGTCAAACAAGGCCTAGGGAGAAAATGAAGCAAGCAGGTTTCATTTAAAGTGGAGAAGCTTAAGAGACACATTAACTTTTTTTAAGCATTCGCAGGACTACAACATCAAAGAGCCTCCTGTCTCTAACCTTCCTTTTTTAGAAAAGTCTATGGAGATTCTCAGTCATCCAGGTCACGGTTGTCCCCAAGGTATTTTTTCAAGAGGCAACTGGACTTCCTTGTTTTTCTTTGAAGACGTTTTGCTTTTCATCCAAGAAGTTTCTTCAGCTCTGACTGGAGGGAGAGGAATGGAAGGATTTAAACTCCTTGCAGAAAAACCCTGTCACCTAGGATGACCAGCTGTCTGCAAGGAGTATAAATCCTTCCATTCCCCACCATCCAGTCAGAGCTGAAGAAGCTTCTTGGATGAGAAGCGAAACGTCTTCAAAGAAAAACAAGGAAGTCCAGTTGCCTCTTGAAAAAAAGCACCTTTGGGTCTTTTAGGAAAGGTTGTTGAGAAAGTGGGTGGCTTGCAGTTCCAGAAGGCACTCAAGGAAGCAAATTATTTGGACTCTTAATCAGGATTCAGATCTTGGTTACAGCATTGAAATGGCACTGATTATGCTTGTCAACGACGTCTGTTGTGTTTGAGATGGGAGCAGCACAGTGCATCCATCCTGGTCCTCCTTGATCTCTCATCAGCTTTCAATACTATTGATTATAGTTATCTTTCTGGACCAGTTCAGGGGACTGGAAGTGAGAGGGCAGTGGTGAAATCCAATTTTTTTTACTACTGGCTCTGTGGGCGTGTCTTGGTGGGCATGGTGTGTGTGGCTTGGTGGGCGTGGCAGGGGAAGGATATTGCAAAATCTCATTCCCACTCCACTCTGGGGCCAGCCAGAGATGGTATTTGCCGGTTCTCTGAACTGCTCAAAATTTCCATTACTGGTTCTCCAGAACCTGTCAGAACCTGCTGGATTTCACCCCTGTGAGAGGCACAATATTAAAGTGGTTTTTTTCTCCTTTCTCTGGAATCAGTTCCAATCAGTGTTGACGGGATGGGGAAAATGGGAGGATTGAGCCTGAGGCCCCCGCTTTGTGGTGTTTGATCAGGGTGTTACCATCTCCTATCTCTGTTTAGAATCTATGTGAAGTTACTGGGTAAGGCTATCCATTGGCACAGGATTATACTGTGTCATACAGATTATATCAAATCATACATCTCTACTCCAGACTGACCAAGAGATGCTGTCAAGGTTCTTTCCCAAGGTCTGGAGTCTGTGGAGGTTGGGTAAAAAACAACAACATGCTTCAGTTCAACCCTGGCAAGACCAAGCAGCTACAGTGAGCACCCCTTAACCTTCCAGGTCCTGAGATTTTCCATCTTTGGCTCTGAGTGGGGTTGCACTCCCTCATACAGAGCTGGTTTGCAATTTGGGGTTTCTCCTGGACTCAGGGTTCCTGCTAAAAGAGCAGAAGGCTTCCCTGACTAGGAGAGTCTTTTGACAGCTCTTTGCCTTGTGTGTCAATTGCACCCATTTCCAGATTGAGAGGCCCTAGTGACTCATGCCTTAGTTGTCCACTGGTTCGATTACTATAATGCACTCTACATATGCCTGCTCTTTTTTTTTTTTTTTTTTAATTTTGATTTATATGCCGCCCTTCTCCGGAGACTCAGGGCGGCTTACAATGTGCTCAGCAATAGCCTTCATCCTTTTGTATATTTATACAAAGTCAGCTTATTGCCCCCACAAACTGGGTCCTCAATTTACCTATCTTAGAAAGGATGGAAGGCTGAGTCAACCTTGAGCCTTGGCGAGATTCGAACCCTGCAGTAATTGCAGGCAGCTGGTCTTAATAACCAGCTTAATAACAGGGTGCCTTAGACCACTGTACTACCAAGGCTCTTGAAGATGTTTCACAACTAGTCCAGAATGCAGCATCATGGACTTTTGAGAACATATCACAATATGCTCATGAATCATCTCTGTTGCATGAGCCACAATGACTTTCAGTAAACCGCTGGGTAGAATTCAAGATGCTGGCTGTCACTTACCGTACTTTACCACCTACATAGCACAGTGCCAAGTTATTTCAGAGTCACCTGTCTCTCCCACCTCCGAGAACTAGCAGGATTGGCATGCTCCATACCTATTCTGTTAGGCAGAGTCACCTTGTGGGATCTGAGAGTTTTCTCTGTTTCGGTGCCAGTTCTAAGGAACAGCATCTCTCTAGAACAGTGATGGCGAACCTTTTCGGCGCGCAGAAATGTTGTGCATGTTCGCTTGTCAGGACCATGCTCCAGAAAAGCCGAACTTCCAGGTTCTGGCACACATGTGCACCCGACAATCAGCTGGCCAGCGCACATGCGCACACCGCTTTTTGGCACTGCTACGTGCATGATGGACAGCTGATTGTCACATGCAGATGCACGTCAGAAACCTGGAAGACAAACAAGCAAGGTCGCGTGTGCCGGGTGACATGGCTTCGTGTGCCACTTTGGGCACACATGCCATAGGTTCACCATCACGGCTCTAGATTATGGATGGCCCCAATCTGTTGGACTTTCACAAAGCATTAAAGGCCTAGCCCCAGGTTTTTATACCCTCAGAGAGAACTAATATTAAAATGCTGTACCATTGGGGTACCACCCCAATTTTGATTCCTAAAATGAGTAATCACTTTTTCAAAAATTGCTGGAAATATAATGAACTATAGAGAGCAAGCATGAGGTAAATGGTATGTGAGAATGAGGCGGGGAGAGGGCAGAGATGCTGCTGAGAGAACAGTAAGATAAGAGAAGACGCAGCCTGCAGATACATGATTGGGAAAGAAATCTGGGACCCACCCAACAACTTCTCAAAATGTTTTAACAGTGTGATAGTGGGGTATTTGTACTTTCAGACTTGCAAGACCCTATTCCAGGTGGTCCTCAACTTACGACCACAATTGAGCCCAGAATTTATGTTGCTAAGTGAAAAATTTGTTAAGCGCGTTTTGCCGCATTTTACGACTTTACTTGCCACATTTGTTAAGTGAATCACTTCAATGGTTAATTTAATAATGCAGTTGTTAAGTGAATCGGGCTTCCCCATTGACTTTGCTTGACAGAAAGTCGCAAAAGTTGATTGCATGACCCCGGGACACTACATAAATATGAATCAGTTATCAAGCATCTGAATGTAAATCACATGCCCATGGGGATGCTGCAATGGCCATAAGTGCGAAAAATGGTCACAAGTCACTTTTTTCAGTGATGCTGTAACTTCGAACAGTCACTAAATGAACTGCTATAAGTAGAGGACTACCTGCATTGTAGTTTTATAATGTAATGTATATGTATAATGTATAATTGCACTCAACAATGAACTAAAAGGCCACCATCAGTGAGCTGTTGGACAGCATTACTTGGTCTGCTGTGTGGATGTTTGGGTGGTTTAGGGGTGGGGAATTTTTGGTGGGTGGGGGTGTGTCTGGGGATTGTCATGTGTGTTGGGCTTGGTCTCTGGGTGTTATGTCAATTTCGTTGTATGGGTATACCTACAATGGCAATAAACTTTATATATAGAAATGTAGAATTAGCTTGTATGCTTGCTATTTCCTGTAAGACTTACCTGGCAAGACTAATGACCTTGACAGAATTAATGCAATAACTGAGTATAATTATGCAATAAACAATAAGGTAAGTGGGGGAGGAGGATATGGTTGTACAATATAGCTGCAGGGTTGCCCAAAAAGAAAAATAATGCCATCATTCTCAGTAAGATGTTTGCAACTTGCGAATTGGGAAAGAGAAATTTAACTCTCTCCCTTCCCCACAGACTAGAGGTAATTGTCCACCTACAACAGTTCATTTAGTGACTATTAAAAGTTACAAAGGCACTGAAAAAAGTGACTTATGAACATTTTTCACAATTTACAAATATTGCATATTCCCATTGTCATGTGATCAAAATTCAAACGCTTGGCATTGAGTTATGATGGTTGGGGTTGGGGTCATGTTATTACCTTTTGCGACTTTCTTACAAGTAAAGTCAATGGGGCAGCCAGATTCACTTAACAACCATGACACTAATTTAACAACTGTAATGATTCACTTAACAACCCAACCTTAACAACAGAAATGTAGGGCTCAATTGTGGTCGTAAGATGAGGACTACCTGTAATAGCAAAGGTTTCCTATCCATCATACTGTCTGATAATTATATTTTAGGCCTGGCTACTAAGATGGGCCAGTCTTTGTGAGAATCAACTTGCCTATTTTAAAATTTCAAAAATATGTGGATATTCAGGTAGCGATGATCCAGGAAGGAGGCTCACATATAAATAAAACGTACAAGATATGCTTTGCCCATTTAATCAGAATAGTGGGATTATTTTTAAATCCCGCACGTTATAGTATCATTTTTGAGACAATTATTTATATATTTATTGTATTTCTGTTTGGGGTTTTAACACTTTGTTAATTACCTAGAGTTACCCTTGTGACACTGGGTAGCTATATAAATTATATGAACAAATTTTTAACCTGGAAGATAGCATTAGAATGAATTTATAGTAAACTTAAAAAGCAAATTTTGATTGAACATCAGAAGAATTTTAGTAGTATATAACTTCTTTTCAGCGTAGGAGATATTCAATCTATTACTAAAAAAGCCATCCTTTGAAGAATGTAACAGTTCTGAAATTTCTGCGCTAAGTAGGAAGCAGAGGGGAAGAAATGTGTTAGATTTTCTTTTTTTAATACAGTAATTTTATTAAAAGTTACAATTGAAATATAAAAACTAGACAAAAATTACCGTAAAGAAAAATAGAAAGTGCACAAATAAAAATTAGAAAAATCTAATAGAAAAAATAATCAAGAAAAATACATAAAGACTTAATCCCAAATATAAACAATTTTAGTGTCTTATCGCCTTTGCTTAAAATTCAAATGATCTTTTCTTTCCACATCCCATATCTCTAAACAAATCCTTAAAACCTTGTCATTCAGTCCTGATCAGCAAGGTTACAAGAGATAGTAACTGTCTATTTTAAGCTTGACCAAATACACTAATTTTACATTCCTTCCTTTCATTTTTAACACTCTTGGTCTTTAGTCCCCAATGTCTAGAACTTGATTTCTTTTTATTTTTTTCTTTGTTTCTTCCTTATGACAAATATTCGAAATATTCCAAAAGTCTTTTTCATATATATAGGAAAATTATCTAAGTCATTCACTTGCTTTATTATTTGTATATCACTTTTAGTTATTAAGACATCAGCTGGAGGATGGACAGTGTAGCATCTTTTTCCATATTATTCTTATAGCCTGCCATTTTAAAATCAATTTTCAGATCAGTGAGAGTCTTGTCTAGTAAAATGTGTTCCTCTTTCATAACCTCTGTAAAATTCAATCTATCTGCAGAGGTAGACAATTGTAAAATTAACGTTCTGAGTGCATTGTTCAAAAAATTCCTTTAATATGTCCAATGTTAAAATGTTTTGCTTTATTCTTATTATTAAAGTCAAACGTAAATGTTTTTCTCCTTTAATTGTAATCGTTAGTTGTTTCTAGTTTTCTCTAGTATCCAACCTTCAAAGTCTGATCCCATCATGTTTTTTTTTTAGAGAATTCAAAACAAAAGCATTTTCCTATGGGGAAGAATTATTTTAATTAAATTCAAAATCTTATTTCAAATCCATCTGGATCTTTAATTCATTTGTAACTTTCCAAAATCAAACTTCTAATCATCTTTTGCTGTTTATTCCAAAATATTTTCTTAAAGTTCCTCAAACTTGTATTTAAAACTTCTTTTGCTAAGTATTGGAGGAAACTCACCTAGTGCTGTAAAATCTATTAATCCAAAGTTTTCTAATAACTGAAAAGCGGTTAATAAGTAATTTCTTTAAGTGATTAGAAAAGGAAACATGCAAACCCAAATAGCCTTTTGAAGGTACCAACTGTGGTTTGAGCAAAAGGATGACTATTCTTTCTAGTCACCCAGAGCTCTAAATCTGCTGCTATCTTGCATTCTCCTCACAAGGAGCAACTGTCTGGAGCACTTGTAGGTGATCTCAAGGCTTCTTATCTGGAAAGGAATTACAGAAGCTGGTCTACTCACCAGCTCTTCATTCTACTGCAATTGTCAGATCTGCTTTTAGTGGAGTTTGTCATTTCTTCTCAGGAAATCTGAAGTGGGTTAGATTTTCTATACTATTTCTATCTATTCATCTGGTTTGTGGAAATGACAGGAAAATCTGCTACTTGTGGGTTTGACTGCAACAATAAATGCTAGGAACTTGATTTCTTAAAGCAGCAAACAAACTGTAAAATTATTCAGGGAAATATACGGTACTAACCCCATTTACTTTGATGTAGAAATATGTAAAGCCTTTGCCACAAACATTTGCAGGCAAGGCCCGTTTTTAGATAAGGTACTGGATGCTCCATTAGGTGAAGTTTTACAAGGTATCAACTTGTATCAAGTATAGCTCTGTGTCAAAATAAATCTGGTTGGCTACAAATAAATTCATTTGACTGAAATCAGACCAATTGCAGTCAATGGGGCCATCTTCTTTGATACAGTAATCCCATTCTTCTCTTTATTTTAGCTTTTTATCTGGGCAGCAAAGAGGTGGGTTTCAATTTTATCATTGGACAGCAGGAAATAAATAATTGGGGAAGGGGTTATAGTTATACAAATCAGCTGCAGACATGCCCATAAAGGAAACTAATGCCTTCATCTTGAGTAAGACGTTTGTGGCTTGTGAATGACAACTATTTTGGGGAAGAGAAATCTAATTCCCTCCCTCCCCCACCCCACTAAAATCTCAACCATTTCCTGCCCACCATACTTTCTGATAATTATAATTTAGGCCTGGCCACAACGATGGATCAGTTTTGTGTGAATCAACTAGCATATTTTAAAATTTCAAAAATCATGCGGCCATTTGGGTAGAGATGATCCAGGCTCACATATAAATAAAATGTATGAGCTGTGTTTTAGCCCCACTTACCGGTAATCAGGACATGAAACTTTATGCTGAAAAAGGTCTCTAGCCAATTTTGAAAAGGACGAACACACTCCTATTTAAACAGTGTACCAAGCATTACTTGATTTTTTTTCCTGCCTTGCAAGTTCAAACATCTGTATCTGTACTCAACAGCATCTTACAATATTGCATAATATTATATAATATACAATATTATGTAATATTTATTGGAATGTTACAAAGAAGAGGGGTCGACCTATTCTCCAAAGCACCTGAAGGCAGGACAAGAACTAACAGATGGACACTTATCAAAGAGAGATTCAACCTAGAACTAAAGAGAAATTTCCTGACAGTGAGAACAATTAATCAGTAGAACGGCTTGCCTCTAGAAGTTGTGGGTACTCCAACACTGGAGGTTTTTAAGAAGGTATTTGAGAACCATTTATCTGGAATGGTATCTCCAGCGTCTCCTGCTTGAGCCAAGGGGTTGAATGAGAAGATCCCCAATATTCCTCCAACTCTATTATAGAAAAATGGTCAGGCAGATACCATTCCATGGTTGTGTAATGAAGCATTACCCAATGTTCTCTTCTGGCCATGATTTCCAGTGTCTAGGTCGCAATATCTAAAGCAACAAATTCATCTGCTTTGAGAGCAGTAGCTTTGCTTTCAAAAATTTCTAATTGCATGAAAAATGCAGCTGAGTTGTCCGTTCTGTGAAAATGGAATCAGGTTATCCAACACAGAATCTTCCCCACTTCTTATAGTTTTAAATAGATTTCCTCAGTTATAAAGATTCTGTCCATTGATGCTGAATGAAACTTACATTATTTAAAATCAGTCTCAGGGCCTTTCAAAGTTATTTCTTTCACCCAGGATTCCAGACTTCTTACAGCAGAACATATGAATTCCAACAAATTCTTACTATCAATACTTAATCTCCCTTAGGCCTCCTCTTGTCTTTCTCAAAGGAAGAAGAAAAGTTCATTTATTGATTTGTTAGGTTTATAACCCACCTTTTGTGCAGCACACATAGCATTCCTTTCTCCCATTTCCCTATCACCATCATGTGAGGTAGGTTGCATTGCAAGAGAGTGAGTGGCCCAGTTACCCAACTGGGTAACTGAGGATGGACTAGAATGTCAGTCTCCCTATTGCCAGACTTGCGTTTTTAAATAGAACATATATATAATTAGAAAAACCGCACATTTTCTGTCATTGTACAAGGAAAACTATTAAAGTGCTATTAAACCAGTCATTTTCTGTTCTGCTCTTATTTGAGCTAGGTATTGGTAATTCTTATTTCTTCAAAGTTTCCCAGATGTTCCTGCAGTGTAGCCACGGACCCAATAAAATGACACATAATCTTTGTAACTTATTTACCAGATCTAACAAAACATAGGTCAGCAAACAAGAAGAGAAGGGTCAGTCAGTTCCTAGCAATCAAGGGAACATTTGAGGCAAAATTTCAAACTTGCAAAGCCAAGTTTTCTTAGGTAAATATCACACGCTTCCCATTCTATGCAACCCTGACAAGACATATGTTTAGTCCAACTCTTCTGGGGTCAACCCATTACCCACTCATCAGCTTCCCCCAAAATGCTTGCAAACAAAGTATGCAGGATTTATAGCTTCTCTTTTTTACTATACTATAATTTCCTGGCCCATAAAAACAGCCAGACAAAACAAATATCTCTTTTTCCTACCATGGATTCTCTCACAGATTAATCTTAGCCTTCCGCCATCTGCTCTGCTCTAGGGGACCACAACAATCCTCAGCATTTCCAGCCATATTAGTTAAAAATTCTGGCGACTATACAGGCAGTCCTCGATTTACAACAGTCAATTTAAGTGACCGTTCGAAGTTGCAACGGCAGCAAAAGTGACTGATGAATATTTCTCACACTTGTGACCGTTGCAGCATCCCCATGGTCACACGATTTACATTCGGCTGCTTGACAAGTGGTTGATATTTATGACAGTTGCAGTGTCCCAGGGTTTATGCGATCCTGTTTGGTGAGCTTCTGACGAGCGAGGGCAATGGGGAAGCCAGATTCACTCAACCCCCGCCTGACTAATTGAACCACTGCCGTGATTCTCCCTTTAACAAACGTGGGGAGAGAAATGCCGTAAAATGGGGCAACGCTCGCTGAACAAATCACTCACTTAGCGAAACATAAACTCTGGGCTCCGTTGTGGTCGTAAATCGAAGACTACCTGCATTCCAACACAATCATCGAAGGTCACCAGATTGGGGCAACTGCTCTAGGCAGAAGCAATGAGGTCATCCCTTCACCCAGCTCTGACTTATTTTCCTCTAAAAATTACTCCCAGCTCCCTTCCAACCCACCCACACATCCCCATCCTCAAGAATACAATCAGAAAAAGACCTGGCCAGATCTCTTGGCCCCCAAATCCAACCTCCTCCCGGGGCACCCAGCAATCCCAATATGGGTGGGGTTCTCCCACTCACCCCCATCATCATGCATGCACACACACACACACACACTAGCTTTCCTCCCCCTGGATCTACCCCCCCCCCTCCTTTCCCTCCATAGGAACTCCACGCTCTTCTCCTCTCCAAGCCTACGTCCGGGAAGAAGCAAAGCAGCCGTCTAAAGGGTTGTCATACTCACCACATAAACGACGTTGAGGGCGCACAGAGCATTGCGTGAGCAGGCGAAGCCCCCGCAAACCATGTTTTCCAAACGGGAGGAACAAAGCCCACTCGCCTCTGAAAACGCCGAACTGAGACTTCCCTTCCCCCCCACCCCCAAGGGGCAGCACCCGCGGACACTACCCCTTTAAATCCCGGCCTGCCTCCACCGCGCTTGCGCACCGATACTCAGTGCTGCCTGCCGGCTCGGCGCATTCTCTCGATAGAACGCCTACACTCATCCGCCCCAGGCGCAGGCGCCCTTGGAGTGAGAGTCGCTGCCCCTGGGGGGGGGGAGTCGGTCGTCTCCATCCGGGTTCTGAAGTTAAAAAAAAAAATACGGAAGTTGCGTAACTCAATTTAACCACAGAGATGAGCTTTTGAAAAACAATGAAGTGACGTCGTTGTTGCTTCCGGTTGTTGGCTGCCATTTTCAGGGGCGGCGGGTTGTTGAGCTGGGCTGTCTTAATGGGCTTTTAAAGGAGGGTTTTATAACGCACCTTGTTTTATGGTCCGTTGAAAGAGTTTATATTTCTTTCTTAGGGGATCTTCCACACATTCAAATGGGAAAGTAGCATCTTTCCGCTGTGTAAATGTTTGGATATTTTCTGCGGTGATGCAACCGTTTCCCAAAATGCTCCCGTGGCGTCTTTCGCAGCAGAATCGAAGATGCTTGTGGTGCCTTAAAACCCGAAGACATTTATTGTCCCTTGAGTTTTTCTAGGTCATCAGCTCAGTAAACCCTGTTTAATAAGTCGGTTGATAGGGGAAAAAAAAATCTCTGCCAAAAGTTTTGGAAATAACATGTTTGAGCTAATATTTTTAATATAAACATTATAAATGTAAATATTTTTAATATAAACATAAATGTAAATATTTTTAATATAAACATTAAAAAAGTTTTAAACATTAAAAAAATACTGGCCTCCAAATGTTCTTATTCAAAAGAAGGGGGCGCTTCGTACATGCCAAGCGCTCCATGGCATAGGACCCAGGTACCTTCGAGACCGTCTTCTGCCACCAGTAGCCTCCCATCGGCCAGTCCGCTCCCACAGAGAGGGTCTCCTCAGGGTGCCATCGGCCAAACTATGTCGGCTGGCAACACCCAGGGGGAGGGCCGCCTTTGGGAGCCCCTGCCCTTTGGAATGAACTCCCCCCAGAAATTCGCAAAATCTCTGATCTCCGTGTATTTCGCTGTGCCCTCAAAACCATGTTCCGCCAGGCTAGGCTATCAGTATAATGATTTTAATTGGTTTTAAATTGGGTTTTTAAATTCGGGGTTTTATAAATTAGGCGTACTATTTAATAATTTTAATCAATTTTAAATACTGTCCGTCTTTGTGTTTTTAATTAGGCTGTACACCGCCCTGAGTCCTTCGGGAGAAGGGTGGTATAAAAATAAAATTAATAAATAAAATAATAAATAAATAAATAAGTACATACAGTTAAGAATGGGTAATTCTTAACGTAAATTTATTCCTGGAATAAATTCAATGCTGAGGGTAATGAAAGGGGTCCACATGTTTAAATGAAAATCCATTGCATGTGGTTTGGGAGTAAGCCACTTAATTAAATGGGCTAACTTAGAAGTAATAACAATAACTTGGAACTGCTTCCATCTTGCAACTATATCTGTAACAACATCAAACATCCAGATTTGCCTATCACAGGTCCTTGGTAAGGACTCGATAGGTAGACAAAACATACCAAACCCAGTCTGAACATCTGTCTGACTGCAATGATTATTAATAATAATAATTCTCAATAATATTGGGATTGATTTTGTCTGAAATTCTAAATAGGTCATATAAATGTGCTTGTGTTTATTTTGAAGGGAGCACTTTGTACTCTGTGAATAGGCAGTTCTATATGTTTACCTTTGGAAATAAATCAATACTGATGTTTATAACTTGGGCTTCTTCAACATACTTGTGTTTTTTCCCCAAATCAACAAACTACTTAATTGGCAGAATATTTACAGTAAGTGGTCAGAATGTAGACCCTAAGTCCCTTTTTGTGGTCCTCATTCACATATCCACCTCTAACAAAAATTGGCTAAAAATGACAACAGTTTCCCACCATTCTGAATGGGGAACAAAAGCTGTTATGTATGCCATAGGCATATCATATGGTAGTTAAAAATACCTTCCTAAGTTCTTTCCCCCCAAAGAGTCCTAATCATAAGCGTGTTACAGTTTTATACAGAATGCAACCCTAAGGGTCCATTCCCAAAACATTTAGCGTGGATTTTGCCCATGACAGTTGTCTACTGAAAGTTGTTCACTATTCCCAGAGAGAAATAAAAGTTTAGTCCAACTGTATCATAAACTTTTCTTTCCATTCCCCCCCCCCCGCCCCCCAGTATGTCCAGAATGAAAGCTATGGGTTATTACACAGCTGTATTAGTGTTCTGCAGTATTGGGATAATACTACTGCTTTACCTTTTTATATTAAGAATGTAGAGATACTTTGTAGCAGTCATCTTTTTAAGTTTTATTGTTGATATTCTATCATTCTATCAGGATATGTTTAGGCACATTGAAACTGATGAGATTTTCAGACAGAAATAAATCAATTTGGCTAATCCCTCAGTAATATTCTGAAGTTCATCTTTTTATTTTTTAACGAATTATATAAATGGTTACCATTCATTTCTGAGATGCATACACACACACACACACACACGTGTGTGTGTTTTTTGTGTGTGCATATGCATAGAGAGAGAGGGAGGGAGGGAGAGAAAGAGAATATTTCTTTACCCAACAGTCACCAAATATATAAGAATAGGCAGAATAAATAGTTATTTATTGTGTCATCAGTAAAATGACCTTTCAGTGCCTGCTTTCAATACAAGTCCCTGAATTCACTGCAGCAGAGTGACTCCTTGGGTAAGAAACTGGCCTCCCACTCACATGTACCTCTTTTTCATTTCAACAGTTTTTTTTTTATAGCAATAGGTTTGCTGATACTGTATTAGACTAAAAAAGCAATTGTTGCAATAATATTCTTAAAATGAAAGAGGATAAGGAATTCTTTTTAGTTTCATGAGTTCCAAGCAGTACATACCACTATGTGCTCTCTCCCTCCCTCCCTCCATACCAATTCCGTGAGATAGATTGAGCTGAGAGACAACTATAGGCCCAGAGTATCCAGAGATTTTCTATGGTAAATTAAGGTCCGAGTCTCCCCACTATTAGTCCTTCACCTTAACTGCTACATCACTCTTGATTACTCTCAGTAATCAAACAACCACACTTATTTGAATAGTATTATTATTTCTTACATCAGCCTTTTATTTTGCTTCTTTGTTAGCTTCCTCAAATGGACAATGCATTGTGAATTTTGAAAATGCTCCAAACGTGTTACTTTTAATTTATATAAGGTTAACCCTTAAAGCTTAATATAACACTGCTTAAACATTGTCTATCCCCAATTTATATCCTATATTATATGGTCACTATAATAGGTGGTGGCAAAACTCAAAGGGTGTGGGACAACTGATGTCCCTCTGATACCAGTTTTTTTTTTCTGTGACACTCCTATCTCTCTCTAAGAGTACAATGTAGGGAAGAGCCAGATAGTTCTTATCAATAGTCTGAACAGAACTCTTGCAGATGGTTTTAAACTAGATGGGAGGGTACCCAACATTAGTCTGAGAGTCTCAAATTGCTCTCCCGTAATTTAAACTAATAGGGTTCACTTCATAATAGCTTAAAATCAGTTGTTTTTAGCTCCTGTGATATAAAAGCAATTTATCCTACCCTTTGAGGGACAAAAGTTTAATTAGTGGTTAACATGGTGACTGGAGTTTTGGCTGTTATTTTTGATACACTTCGCTGTGTAACCCCAGTCTTCTCCATCTGCTGGGATCCTTCCTGTAGATGTGTCCTGATTCCAGAATTCTATAGATTAAAAGTGTGCAACAGGTATTATAGCACTAAATGCCAGTTTTAAAAGATTATTTATTAAATTTATATGCTGCATGACTTGCGTCAACTCTGGGGACTTTATACTTTATAAATAGTTTAAAACTTTTAAAAAGAAGGAAACAAAAAAGGATGGCAGAGATTACACATCTGTATGGCAGGAAAGAAAAAGAAGAAAAGGGATCTTCAGTCACCTTCACCAAAAGCCAAGTCTTTGGGGTCCTTCAAAATCCCAGAAATATTGAACATTACTTGGGTACATTTTGTATTTTGCTCAGTTCAGTTCATAGCACAAGGAGATGGCTTGGCTCTTTTTAGAGAACATTTTTTTGCCCACATGGATAGCTAGAATCTGATTTCCAATTGCAGTCCACCATTTACTTACCTGATTTAGGCAGGTGCTGTTTGAAAATCTGGGTTTCCAGATCCATGCTATTGGCATGCCATCCTCAATTGTATAGATGTATATAGAAATTAACAAAGTACCAATAGGACAATTGAGTGCAGCTACTGACTTTTACAGAGTTTGTATATAACAATGCCCAGCATGTGTTCAGTCAAATGGCACAATTTGTGGCAAATTATGATTTCCAACCCAATGTTTCCCATTACTACAACTAGTGTTCTCTATTCTGGCCAGAAACAAGCTGCTGCAGGAATCACAAGCCACCAGGTCCTCCAAGTCCAGCTCCAAAAAGAAGAAGATGCCAAGAAGTCTGCAAAGGTTTCATTGATTAGCATTGGCCATCTAGGACTTCCCTGGTAATGGAGCACTTGGTGTGGATGTTGACAGCGCATATGGCAATGCCGTGGCTTTTGGGAAAAGTAGACCATTGCTTCCTAAACTTATTTCCTATAGAGGCTGTAATCAACTTTGTGTAAAGGATCAAGCTGCTTTTGATGCTGAAGGTAGATTCCAGATTTCATTCCTCTCGAGGTTACCTTGAGCCCATGCCGTCATGCTACACCACTTCTGCCACCTGTGTTAATTCTGGAGGCAACTCAAATATGAGTTGACATACACTCTAGTCTAGACCTTCCATCATTGGGACTGCCTTAACTGGGTACTTCATAGATTGGAATGACTATTGTAATGGTATGTGAGAATGACTGTGGGAGACAGGAGAGACAGCTGCAGACTGGACAACTTGCATGTAAAAGATGCCTCAGCCCACAAAAGGAGGGATGGCATGGGAAATGTTTCAAGAAGGGGCCTTCCCCAGAGAGTGAAAGGAGAGGAGAGAAGAAATGCTTTCAGTCTTGCAAGTTTCTATTAACGTAACCCTGATTGCATTAGTAATCCTGGTTGGACTTCTTATTTGAACTACCTTGCATGGCTAATAATCACAGATCGGAGAAGTCCTTGTGTGAAGACATGGAACAAGTCTATGCCCCGTGCCTGATGCAACTCTTTCATTGGTGCTCTCCCTTGAAGCCCAGGTCCTTGGTCCAAATCCAGCAGATTCTGGAGAACCGGTAGCAGAAATTTTGTGTAATTCGGAGAACTGGCAAATACCACCTCTGGCTGGCCCCAGAGTGGGGTGGGAATGGAGATTTTGCAGTATCCTTCCCCTGCCACGCCCACCAAGCTACACGCAGTATGCCCACCAAACCACACCCACAGAACCGGTAGTAAAAAAATTTGGATTTCACCAAATTTTGGTCAGGAAAGAAGGGGGCCGTGGGAGATCAGGAGGGGAAATAGTGTCATGCCTGACTTGGTTTCTGTGGAATCTGATGCTGACGAGCCTGCTTCAGACATACTGCGTGAATGATAGCCTTGGGAAGCAGGAAGTAATCAAGCACCTGAAGCAGATTCTGCCAGAAATCTTTCAGAGCAGCTGGGTAGGCAGTCAGATGACATGGGAACTAATCCCAGGCAACACAGGGTGCAATGTGCATCTCCGAGAACAAAATAGTGGCACTTGGCATACTTCCTTGTCTGGCAAGAGTGCCATTATCTCTAATTATCTCTAAAGAGCCGAGGTGGCACAGTGGTTAGAGTGCAGCACTGCAGGCTACTTCAGCTGACTGCTAGCTGCAGTTCAGCAGTTCAAATCTCACCGGCTCAAGGTGGACTCAGCCTTCCATCCTTCTGAGATGGGTGATGAGGACCCAGATTGTTGGGGCAATAGGCTGACTTTGTAAATTTGCTTAGAGAGGGCTGTAAAGCACTGTGAAGCGGTATATAAATCTAAGTGCTATTGTGTGCTATTGCTAATTGGTTCTTACCTGGTATTTGCCCTAAATCAGGGTCTCGGCTAGTACATCTCCACTGAGGACAGTCGTTTCACCCAGGATCCTGGGTGTGCTCATGCTTCAGAACTAGTACAGGTAGTCCTCCGTTTATGATCACAGTTGAGCCTAAAACTTCTCTTGCTAGGTGAGACAGTTGTTAAGTGAATTTTGCCCCACTTTAACACCTTTCTTGCCCTGGTTGTTAAGTGAATCACTGCAGTTATTAATTTAGTAACACGGTTGTTACGGTAAGTGAATCTGGCTTCCCCATTGACTTTGCTTGTCAGAAGGTCACAAAAGGCGATCACATGACCCCAGGGTTACGTGAATTTTGATCATATGACCATTGGGGTGCTGCAATTGTTGTAAGTATGAAAAACGGTCATAAGTCAATTTTTTCAGTCCCGTTGTAACTTTGAATGGTCTCTAAATGAACTGTTGTAAGTCAATGACTACCTATATATCCAGAGGCTCTGCTACCCTGACCAGTGAATAACTTATCCCATGAACTCCAGTGGATGCCTTGACTCTTTTGACAATGCTACTGCCTCTTTTGTGGACTTGGACTTGCTGTAGGCAGTCTTGTTTGTGCCAGTCTTTGGGACTTCACTAACAGTGCATGCTTTTGTACAAATGCTTGTGCTACCTGCAGATTTTTGCTTTCAAATGAAATAAATGGTTGCAGCCTAATCTTAGTTTGCATGTTTGGTCAGGAACAGAACATTAACCAAACGGAGCATTTCTAGTATGACTAGATATCAATAAACATAGTAGTTACTTTAAGAGCATAGAAAAGGAATTTCAGCAATTGTAGCTTTTCCTCCCGTTGTAATGACAACCTGTTCTATTCAATATAACTAATTTATCTATGTCACTTCTTAATCAAGTTCCCAATTTTTCTCTGCTACAAACTATATTTAAAGATACGGAATTTTCAAATTTCAATTTCTACATGGAAATCATCAGACAAGATTTACCTGTGTCAGCACACCATTTTGTGGGTTTAAATTTTAAAAAGCTCTTACTTGAGACACCATAACAGTTATGTGATATCTGTGATTGCACAACATTGACATAGATATATGGGTTGTCTAGGCACTAAAAATTAAAAATTATTTTTAGGGTTTAGGCAACCCAAATATCTATGTTACTGTGTGCAATCTTCTCTGCTATTGATTACATCATCCTGATTTATATGTTTTTTTAAAAAAAGAAGACTTAGTGTCTTTTTGTCCAAGCATGATAAAAGGTGCTGTTTTAGTATGAGGTCTGAAGCTTCCCCCCCACCCCCCAAAATTTCTGCCATTTTTTCCAAATTTAAAGTGTGCTCAAATGTAATACCGTGTTTCCCCGAAAATAAGACCCTGTCTTATATTTTTTTTTTAACCCTGAAATAAGCGCTTGGCCTTATTGCCATACACTCAAAAGCCCGATTGGGCTTATTATCAGGGGATGTCTTATTTTGGGGGAAACAGGGTAGGTATCTTTGAGATATACTACAGTACCAGTGAGTTCCCTCTCCGATACCATAACACTGACATGTGAGTGTATGGATCTGAAAGCTTGCAAGAAAACCGGCTGTTAAAACTGCCGTCTGGATGCTACCGATTCAGTAGATAAAAGTATATTTTATGTCTGGTTCAGATATGTGCTTCCTTTTGTTGTTATTAGCACATTATGAGATTCACTCCTGGGTCTGAAAACTAATCTTTCTGGCTTGTACTTGCTCAAAAGCATCTGAGAAGGATGAGGATAGATTTAATAAGGAGAGAAGAAAGGAGGCAGGACTTCCCCTCTTGCTTATGTTTGGCTGTTACTGATGAGAATCTGCCGAGAAATCCGATCCCTATCTGCTAAAAAAAACAAGCCTCATCAAATATGATTTATTCCTGGGCAGCTGCAGCACCGTTCAACTATCACCTGAATAACCTGTTTATATTGTTCACTTTAACTGCACCTTGGATTTCATGCACTGTTGGATGTCATGACTGAACCACAGAGCAGAGGTCTGTATTTGCAGCCTTCTGCATTCAAATCTGCTGGCTGTCATTTTCTCTCCTCCTGCACTGCAAGTATAATTTCTTACTGCACAGATGTGGTTTGCCTGACAACAGCCGGTTCCTGCTGGCTGCACAGAACCAGCAAGGAAACAGCCTTCTTCTTGGGAGAAAGTGATTGGCTAGTTGCCTCCCCTTGCTGGACAGCTTGTCTGCCTCCCACCTGACATCTAGCGGATAATTATCAGAATTTTAGGGCTGGTGCTAGGAGGAAAGCATTGTGGCTAAGAAAATCTCCTTCCTTCTATGTAACAGACTTGAATGTAACAGACAAATCCAAGGCGGTCTGTTATCTTGGCAGATCAAGCAATTGCCTCCCGCAGCTTCAACATCTATTCATCTTCCTTCCTTCCTTCCTTCCTTCCTTCCTTCCTTCCTTCCTTCCTTCCTTCCTTCCTTCCTCCTTTTAAAACCAGTTCATGTAAAATGAAACTCTTAAAATAGCATCCAGGGGAATATATAATCAGGGGTGGGTTCTATTTCCCTTTACTACCAGTGCGCAACGGGGCCGCATGCTCTTCTGCGCATGTGCAGAAGCTTCCTAATGATGTCGGGGTCGGTGGGCGGAGCCTCCTGCCGGTTTTACTACCAGTTCTATAGAACCGGTCCGAACCGGGGCAACCCACCACTGATATAATGTCATATAACCTCAAATGGTTGCCTCCAATCATTTTTCAATCATTGTTCTGAAGATTGGCTGGGAAAGCATGGTCTTAACCATTGGTCTAAATTTTCATAAGGAAAGGCCATTCTAACGGGGGGGGGGGGTGTTATTCCAGAGCCAAAGAGTCACAACCAAAAAAGGCTCTCGGGTTCTTCTGTTATTTGTGAATGTAATCTGGGAGTGGTCTGGAAGTTAAGATTCGCAAAATATATTGAAGCACAGTATATCATACTTCCTGTTTGCTTACGGTGATCGAACATACTGCTAAGTCTTAATTGCATTCAGTGATCATGTAATGATTTCTAAACTTTTGATCCTGTTTCTGGCTGTTGCATAGGCACCTTTTTGTTACCTGGAATATCAGATTTCTGCATTAGCTTTTTAATAAAAGAGATATTAGCATTGTAAGCATAGCATCATTTTGAAATTCAGGAAACCATGTTTTGCTTTTAGCCAAAACCATTTTTTTTTTCACATGAAAGAACTAATCTCTTCAGAAATTGAACAACAGGGAGTATATTCTAGAAGTCCTTGAATACACTTGGAAGAATTAAGAAATATACAAACTTGACTGGGAAAGAGGGGGTTGTAACCCATAAATTTGCCATTTGGAGAATGTTATCCAGGATCAATCTATTGTTTAATTCTCATATATATGAATGTCCCTCCTTGTTTGATTTGTTGCTTTTTGATGCATGTTATCTATCCTATATAACAGTGATGGCGAACCTTTTCAGCATCGAGTGCCATAAAGGTCACGCGGAAACATTGCGCGCATCCTCGTTGGGGCTGTGCTCTGGAAAAGCAGAATTTCTAGGGTTCTAGCGCGCATGCATGCCTGATGATCAGCTGGCTGGCGTACATGTGCAGGCTGGTTTTCGGCACTGCCGCGTGCACGCAGGGATTACACTTAGGAAAAGCTGAACTCCTGGGTTCTGGTGCGCATGCACGCCCGACAATCAGCTGGCCGGCGCACATGTGTGTACCGGTTTTTGGCACTGCCACGTGCATGAAGGACAGCTGATTGTCGTACACGCATGTGCACCAGAAACCCGAAGGCCACGTGTGCTGGGCGACATAGCCATAGGTTCACCATCACGGATATATAAAGACTTCACCTCCTCTTAATAAATGTTTCTTGCTTTGCAATCAACACAATAGCCCTATTAGACAGATCAAGTATTAACCAAATTCTGCACATTAACAACTTATTATTATTATTATTATTATTATTATTATTATTATTATTATTATTTAATCTTTAGTGAGATTCACAGCCTTTGAGGCTGGTTAATAGCTCAGCAGCTCGAGTCCTAACCAAGGACCTAGGAACTGTTAAAGTATCGTCGGAGGATGTAAGCTGTTCCGAGTAAGATGGTTTTTTGTAGAGTCAAAATGTTCAAGTGGGTATTGCTCCAAGGGCTCCAATTACAATCGGGACAACACACGATTTCTTTTTCCACAGTCACTCAACTTCAATTTGCAAGTCCCGGTACTTTATGGTTTTTTCTTGCTGCTTATCTTCAATCCGTGCATCACCAGGTATTGCAATGTCAATGAACCATACTTTTTTCTTTTCAACTATTGTTATGTCAGGTGTGTTGTGGACCAAGTGCCTGTCAGTCTGAATCCTAAAGTCCCACAAGATCTTGAGTTTCTCATTCTCTAAAACTTTCTCAACCTGATGTTCCCAGTGGTTTTTGTTGTTGTTGTTATTATCATTATCATTATTATTATTATTATTATTATTAGTTAATCTTTAGTGAGATTCACAGCCTTTGAGGCTGGTTAATAGCTCAGCAGCTCGAGTCCTAACCAAGGACCTAGGAACTGTTAAGGTATCGTCGGAGGATGTAAGCTGTTCCGAGTAAGGTGGTTTTTTGTAGAGTCAAAATGTTCAAGTCTGGCAAATTTAGAATTTCTAAATAACGGGGTAGCCCTTTGGGTATTGCTCCAAGGGCTCCAATTACAATCGGGACAACACATGATTTCTTTTTCCACAGTCGCTCAACTTCAATTTGCAAATCTCGGTACTTTGTGATTTTTTCTTGCTGCTTATCTTCAATCCGTGCATCACCAGGTATTGCAATGTCAATGAACCATATATTATTATTATTATTATTATTATTATTATTATTATTATTATTATTATTATTATTTCAATTTATATGCCGCCTTTCTCCGGAGACTCAGGGCGGCTTACAATACATTTAAAAAACCATTATAAAAACATTTAAAAATTAAAATATTAAAACCCATTCACACCATTCATGGCCGGATCTCACAAGATCGCAACAGCGAGATCAACGGCCCCAGCCCTGCTGGAAAAGCCAGGTCTTCACCGCTTTTCAGAAGGCCAGTAGAGTGGGGGTGGTCCGGGCCTCAGGAGGTAACTGGTTCCGGAGAGCTGGAGCAGCCACAGAGAAGGCCCTCCCCAACGGGCCCGCCAGCCGGCATTGTTTAGTTGACGGGACCCGGAGGAGACCAACTCTGTGGGATCTTACCAGTCGCTGGAAGCTATGTGGTAGAAGGCGGTCTCGAAGATAACCTGGCCCTGAGCCATGTATAAGATAGTGGCTCCACAAAAGGATTTAGAATTGCATCTACAAATCTTGAAGATCCTCTGAAATTTAATATTCCCCTGTTTAGGAATGTTGTCCTTTTTGGTTAGAAAGTATTCAACCCACTATCCTGGTTCAGTTTTAAAGGGAATAATGAAATAAAGCCAATTTCTTTCTTTTCTTTTTTTTTCAGATTGGGCTTGCTCTTTGCTAGAACATCAAAGGTTTCTTCTTGAACAGTGTAATGGAGCTCCCAAAATCATTTGCTACTGGAAATAATGCTAGAAATATTTTCTCAAACAATATAATATCTTCATGTATTCTAATTTGTGGTTAAAAACATCAGCACAGGCCTGGGAAATGGTGTTTACATTGTCATTTTTTCCTCAAATGTTATTTTAAAGGAGCAAAGTAGAACTGTAGAGGAGCCAATCAGAGTTTATCACCAAAATACTTCGCTTACTGTAAGATTTTTATAGTATACTTTTAAGAAGTCCTTGGGAAATTTGATAATTAGAAAAATACAATTCTCTTTTCTTAGCACTGTTAGCTATAAGGAAATCTAGGGGTGTTTGCAAATAACAAGATTAAAATTGTTTATCAAATTGACAAGGCAGAAAAGACCCCTGACTGGTATTCATTTGGAAGCTGCTTGATTTGTCATGGGACCAGGTCCATAACAAGATTGGAAGTATTACTTTTCCTTTCTTTCATGGACTTTTGTGGAAAAAAATCTATAAATTGTATTTTTAATAGAACTGACTAAATTTATAAGCACAATGTATCTTGTTAAAGAGCTGAATCCTGACAAATTTCAGATAAATAATTACAGTAATATTGCTTAGCTCTCTGTTTTTTATTTTATAAAAGGAAAAGACCAAAACTAGGTTTGCAAAAATGAGATGCCAGTTAAAAGCACATGTTGCCTTTTCTGTGAAGATACATCCTGGCCAGTTTCAGGCAGAGATTCAGAGGTTTTTCGGCTAGTTGTAGGCCAGGGTAATAAAAATAATTCCATAAACATACCTTTGATTTGATAAGCAAATCAAATAAAACAAATAAACAATCTTGCATAGTAAGATTTTTTTTTTTTTAATTTGATTTATATGCCGCCCTTCTCCGGAGACTCAGGGCGGCTTACAATGCGTTAAGCAATAGCCTTAATTCTTTTGTATATTTATACAAAGTCAGCTTATTGCCCCCACAATCTGGGTCCTCAATTTACCTACCTTGGAAAGGATGGAAGGCTGAGTCAACCGTGAGCCTGGTGAGATTCGAACCTGCAGTAATTGCAGGCAGCTGGTCTTAATAACAGGGTGCTTTAGACCACTGTACTACCAAGGCTCTTGCTTGGTTGGTTTTCCCATAGCCATTTTGTGGTTGGGTAAGTTCCTGAACTCAGTAAGGAACACTGGTATCTGCTTTAACACTGGTCAGAAATGTATTTGCATAATTAAAATAACTACAGCAGCTTACTCCCATTTTTGGAAATGGAATATGATGATCTGGGTGTCTATGTCTTAACTCTATAAAGAGGCTAGAGGAAAGAGAAATGAGATTACCTATGCAACCTAAAGTCTAATAAGGCCTAATAACAATAACAACTGTTTATTGTTTATCCAGAACCAATGACAAAATACAAAAGGATGAAAGAAACAGTGTAATCTACAAAATCAACTGTAACCATTGCAACCAATTCAGTGTGGGACAAACATCACATCAATTAAAAACAAGGATCCGTGAACATCGGCTGGCAGTCAAAAGCCATAATCCCAAATCCTTAATCTCTACCCACACCGACACCAAACAGCACCAGTTCAATTGGAGCATCACAAAAATCATCAGCCACACTACAACCTGCCATGCTCATGAATTCATCGAAGCCTGGCACTCCACAAGCAATTCCATCAACAGACACATTGACCTACCACCAGCCTACAAACCTCTCAGAATCCAAATAAACCGCACAGCCAACCAGAGATAGCACCAACCCTCAAACAACCCTCAACCAGCCCTCAACCAACCCTCAACCAACCAACCCTCAACCAACCCTCAACCAGCCCTCAAACAACCCTCAAACAAACAACCCCCCCACCAGCAGTTCATCTCCCAATTACCCTGACCTGATGTAACCTCCTTATCACAAGACCCAACACAAGACTCAATGATGATTCACAGCTGACCCATCACAAGACCCTCACTCAACACACCTACACCTGAAGCCCTTATAAAGAGAAGAATGCTGACACATGCCCTAAATTTTGCTGAAGATGTTACCTAGCCTAGTAACGAAACTCACAAACTGGGAGAATGAACCTTTACCCTCATCCTACACCCAAGCTACAGATATTTGCCACTATTACAAGTGTTATGGTTTTAGAGGACGAAATATGCTAGAATTAAAAAGACAAAAATTTAGAGAAAATACCGGGAAAGAAAAATAATGGTTGGTTGGAAAAATTAATTGCAAATATAAGAATTAGGAAGCCACACAACACAGAAGCAACTCTTCCATCATGCTCTTCTTTAGTCCTTCCCAGGTGACAGATATCTCATAAAGCAAGCAAATTTGAGTAAATCAGCCACTTCAATATTCTTCAAAACATTGTGTGATTGGAGAACTCTTGGTGAGTTAACTTCTGAGGTGAACCTGCCAGTGCCATGTTTCCCATACATAGAAAATTTTAGCATAGTTTTTTTTTTTCTTTTCTGTAGACTATCTTTCTGTTAATGCTAATATGCCAAATTATAAAGTTTTGAGATGGCCCAGATTTGTCATTTTGGAGCGAATCCCAAAGGAACATTGATAGATCTTGGATTCCAGGATTTAGTGAAATATAATGCACATTCTTATAGATAATAAAAACATACTAATAAAAACATCAGAACCAATGTTACTTTCTAACTTTAACACATGAATATGTTGTAAGAGCTAAAAGATACAAGCTGTTTTTTGTATGTGTGTTTTTAACCACTGTATTAGACTTCATTAATTTGTTTGAACAATATCTTATATTCTTTGCTGTATGGTCTATAACAATTTTTTAATCTGCAGTATTAAGATAGATGAGTGTAGAGATCAAATGACAATCATAATTCTCTTGTGAAACTTACTCAGCCACATAAAAAGAGAGTGGCTCCTGATTTTTACACTGAAACGAGGGTGTAACATCACACTCATTTATATGGCCTATGATTCTGCCTGATCTTTGTTATTCTTTGGAGCTCAGCTGTTCTCTGGCAACACAAGGAAACAACATGATATTGGCTTGGCAATTCTTCAGTCTGGGTTCTTTGCATTAAAACCAGATTGTTCATAGATGCCACCTACTGGAAGATTACTAAAAGTTTGCTTTGCCTCCAGTGTGTCAAACCTTGTTATCTGGCTTGCTATTGTGAAACAAACAGAAAAAAAATAGAGAGGAAAAAGTCTTCCAAAGAGCAGCAACATCAAGCAATACTTGGTATGTACCAAGTGGTGTTGTGGGGTGTTGTGGGTTAAAACAATTTTTTTATGGGAACTTTTCCAGTGGTGAGTTTCAAATTTTTTTACTACTGGTTCTGTGGGGGTGGCTTGGTGGGCGTGGCTTGGTGGGTGTAGCAGGGGAAGGATACTGCAAAATCTCCATTTCCTCCCAATCAGCTGGGACTCGGGAGCAGAGGCAGAGAATAGATGGGGGCAGGGCCAGTCAGAATTTTTACTACCGGTTCTACGAACTACTCAAAATTTCAGCTACCGGTTCTCCAGAACTGGTCAGAACCTGCTGAAACCCACCTCTGAACTTTTCCAACTACTATAGTGTTTTTCTCTCTGCAGACAGAGCTGAGGAAGGAGAGTTGTTGAATTTAGAGAGCAACAAACAGTTGTGTTCATATTTTCCTGAAAACCGATAACTTGTGGCTAAGAAGGCAGGTGTCCTTCCAGTTTTGGGTGATATCAACATTATAAATATCTATTTGAAACTGCCCTGTGTTTTCTTATCACTATTTACTTTTAGTTTCTATTTTTAAGAATGCTAAGAAGGCAGAAGTGGGATTCACATACTGTAGCAACTGGTTCGCCCAGCACTGGAAATGTGCATGTGAGCCCTCCGCACATGCGTGCAGCATCACAAAACATGGCAATTCGCTCACGCTCCCCGTCCACACATGCGTATGATGTCAAACAACATACCAATTCACTCGCGCGTACCTTCCGCACCATGCATGCGGTGTCAAAAACAAAGCGATATAGAACGGGATTGTGCCCCACCCGCAGGTCTGAATACCACCTCTGTAAAGAAGGAATTTATGCAATGCTGCAAAATGTCTTTATTGGTTTTGAACTATGTATCTGGAATTAGTCCAAGAAAAGAAGAATAGTCACCACAAATCCTCCTGGCCAGGGGTGGGTTCTATTTACCTTTACTACCGGTTGTCAATGGGATCTCGCGCGCGCACTCACTTTGCTCACATACGTGCCTAGCTTCTGCACATGCTCAGATCGCCAATGACAACATCCGGGGTGGTGGGCAGGGCTACCGGTTCTTGCAAACCGGTCCAAACGGAGGGGGTGAGGCAACCCACCACTGCTCCTGTCATATGTAACAATGTAAATGAATTAGATTGGATCTGCAAAAAGGATATTTTTAAAAATAAACATACTGGTAACCTTTGGTCAGTGGTGAGTAAACATTTTCAAAGGACTTTGGTTAAGGAAAAGAATATTACTAAATAATACCACAGTTTCTGTTTGTGTAGAAACTCTAAGTCTACTGTACAGGCAAACTACTACTGTAGTGCAAGATTAGATTCCTGGGCATCACCTTGATAAGGATGTCATACTATTTTGAGATACTATTAAGCAGCATCTTAATCTCACTGAGAGGAAGGCAAAGGAGGAAATTCGTAAGTTTTTAAAAAAGCATGGTATTCCTTGTCCAGACCATTCAATGAGATTCAAGCAGACATCTTTGTTAGGATAGATTAATCAGAGGCAAAGTAGGACAGGCTTTTTGGCTCCTTTTACAGACCTGGCTGAAATTTCTCTCTTTATGTTTTTGATGTTTCAGAATGCTAGGAATGAAAACACCTCTCTGGATTCTGGTGTGTCCTTTTGATTACCAGATAAGCAGCAAAAATCATCATCATAATCATAAGTGTATTTGTCAAGCATATATAAGATAACAGGTAAAAGTATAAACATCATTTGAATACATGAAAAGAGTAAGTAAAAAGGAATATTAGGACAGGGACGGTAGGCACGCTGGTGCACTTATGCACGCTCCTTACAGACCTCTTAGGAATGGGGTTCCTAAGAAAGAAAGAAAGAAAAAGAAAGAAAGAAAGAAAGAAAGAAAGAAAGAAAGAAAGAAAGAAAGAAAGAAAGAAGAAAGAAAGAAAAAGAAATCCATTGTATCTTTAACAGCAGCATGATCTGCAGAAGTCAACAAGTGAAGCTTAAAACATCTAAAGAAAGAGATGGGGTTCTTCTTTCAGGAAAATAACAGGGAGGATGCATGCCCTTTCAACGTATGGGACACAGCGAAGGCTGTGTTTCGTGGTTTGGTGATTAACTATATGGCAGGGAAACGAAAGAAGGAAAGGGCTGAGCGTAATAAATTATTGGATGACCTGGTAAAAAGTGAGGCTATGTTACAGCAGGATCCAAGCAATATAGGATTTAAAATGAATTTGAAAGTAGCACGACACCAAATTAATTTATTAGATCAACAGGATTTGGAGAAAAAAATAAGATGGATGAAGCAAAGATACTTCGAAAGGGCAAATAAACAAGGGAGGTGGCTCACTTACCGTCTAAATAAAGAAAAGGAAAAGAACAGAATTCATAATTTGAGAGATGGGAAAGGCAATTGGATTACAGGGGAAGAAGGGAAGAAAGTAATTGCACAGGAATTTTATACTAATTTATATTGTAAGGAAGATAAGTCTGAGCAGGAAATAAAGAAATACTTAGAGGAATCAGACATTCCCAAAATACCAGGCTTATCTAGGGAAGTATTGGATGAAGAAATTACGGAGGGGGAAATTGAAAGGGTCATGGGAAAACAAAAGACAGGGAAAACTCCCGGTACAGATGGCCTACCGATTGAATATTACAAAGCACTTTGGGAAACATTAGGTACGCATATGACTGAATTATTTAATGGGGTAATTCGGGAGGGACAGACCCCGAAATCATGGACAGAAGCACTAATAACTCTTTTGCCAAAGGACGATAGCGACCTATCTCAGATTCAGAATTATAGGCCCATTTCGCTTCTTAACGCGGATTATAAATTATTTGCAGCGGTTTTAGCAGAGAGACTCAAAGGGTTTCTTAACCAATTTATACATGAAGACCAAAATGGTTTCTTACCAGGCAGACAGATTAGAGATAATGTAAGAATAGTCATGAATGTTTTGGAATATTACGAAACCCATACTGATAAACAATTGGCCCTGGTATTCATGGATGCACATAAGGCCTTTGATCGTGTGAACTGGAGTTTTTTAATAGGTTTACTGCAACATATGCAATTTGGAGAAAGATTTATTCGGGCAATCCGTGCAATTTATTCGAAGCAGACTGCTAAAATTTCAATTAATGGTGATGTATCCGGTCAAATTGATATTGAGAAAGGAACTAGACAAGGGTGTCCGCTTTCCCCGTTGCTATTTATTCTGTCATTAGAACCCTTATTGAGGGAAATTAGACGTAATACGGGGATAAAAGGTCTTTATATCCAAAATCAACAATATAAGGTGCAGGCTTACGCTGATGACATAGTATTTATATTAGATGATCCGTTGATATCGGGACCGTGTCTGACCCAGGAAATAGAAAAATATGGTAAGGTGGCGGGATTAAAAGTCAATAGGGAAAAAACTAAAATTATTGCCAAAAATTTAACAGTAAAGCAAGGGAAAGAATTAGAAGTGAATTTGGGGTTCCAAATTGTAAACAAACTAAAATACCTAGGCATTATTATATCAGCCAAATGCTCCACGATCAAAGAAGATAACTATCTGAACCTTCTCAAGAGAACAGGTCAGGATCTAGAGAAATGGAAGAACATGCAGATATCCCTACTAGGTAGAATAGCAATTATAAAAACTTATATACTTCCGAAATGGATATACCTATTCTACACAGCACCAGTTAGACTGGATAATAATTTTTTTAAAAAATTAAATTCCTATGTCCTTAAATTCATTTGGCAAAATAAAAAACCCAGAATTAAACTTAAAATGCTTCAAGAACTTAAAGAAAGAGGAGGATTTGGTGTTCCAAAATGGGAATTCTACTATCAGGCCGCAAATTTAGTCTGGATCAGGGATTGGATATTGCTGAGAAGAAGGAGGTTGTTGATTTTGGAAGGTGAGGGGTTACATCAAGGATGGCATTATTTTCTTTGGCAAAATAAAATCCCAAAGCACAGGTGCCTTGCAGGACATTATGTGAGGAATATTCTAATTGAGTCATGGAGGAAAATTAAGGGTAAATTTTACTTTTCAGTCCCCTCCTGGCTGGTCCCACTCGAAGCTATAATGTATAGGCCTCTATATAACAAAGAAAATCACCTCTCTTACCGGGAACTTTTGGACCCCCGTGGCAGTCTGAAAACAAGAAATGAGTTGGAGTTGCAGGGAAGACAACTGGATTGGTGGGCTTATGCCCAAATTTGCTCGAAATTTAAAAAAGATAGGGAACAAGCTGGTATTAATTTGAATCAACATGATCTGGACAATATTATTCTAGGAAAAGAGGATAAAATGTTATCAAGGATATATAAACTTCTAATAGACTATTGGATAGGGGATGAAATAGTTAAAGATTCTATGATTGCCTGGGGGAGAAATATTGGTTATCCAATTGATTTGACCAAATGGGAAGAAATCTGGCTCAAACATATGAAACTCCTGTGGGCAACATCATATAAAGAAAATGTGTACAAGATGCTGTATAGATGGCACCTTCCACCTGCCCGTCTTTCTAAAATGTATCCAAATCTCTCACCAAACTGTTGGAAGTGCGGGGAGATCGGCACCTATTTCCACATGTGGTGGACCTGTTCCAGGACGAGGGAATTCTGGAAAACCATACAGGCATGGATTATGGAAACCACAGGTTATAACCTAATTCTGAAACCAGAGTACTATTTACTGAACATTAGGCCAGATAATATAGGCACAAATATATGGTGTCTGTGTGTATTTATCACCACGTCAGCAAGAATATGTTTCGCCCAACATTGGAAGGGGAAAGACCTGCCGGCTGAAGATTTGATTCTGGAGAAAATTTTGGATTATGCGGAAGCCGACAGACTGACTAAAGCATTGCGAGATCAAAAGGACTCCGTATATTTCCAATGTTGGGACAAATGGTATGTTTGGTTGAACAACAGACACCCAAAAAGTCAAGTATAACCAGGACTATGCTTAATTTTTGTTAAACTTGACTGAAGCCTACATACCGTAGAAAGTGTAAATATCATGTAAAGTTTCTGTCGCGATCGTTTGTTTGACTATTTCTTTTTTTGTTTGATGTACCGTTTTAAATAAATAAATTAAAAAATTAAAAAAAAAAAAAAAAAAAAAAACAAGTGAAGCTTTTTGGAATAGGAGATAAGCATGCTCATCTGATTCCTGTAACCAAGGAATACTTTAAAGCAGGGATCTCCAACCTTGGCAACTTTTAAGACTTGTGGACTTCAACTCCCAGAATTCCTCAGCCAGTTGCCAAGGTTGGAGACTTCTGTTTTAAAGCACACATATTGGAGAGCTGAAAAGCTGACGAGACTTGGCATGGGGGATGCCCATTTGTCTCTTGCCTAGTATTGCTGGTTAATTTGAGCAGCTTTCATTTGAAATACAGGTAGTCCTCGACTTACACCCTTTTGTTTGGTGACCGTTCAAAGTTACAATGGCACTGAAAAAAGTGACTTAACAACAGTTTTTCACGCTTACAACTGTTGCAGCATCCCTGTGATTCAGGTTGTCAAAATTCGGATGCTTGGCAACTGGGTCATATTTACAATGGTCGCAGTATCCCGAGATCAAGTAATCACCTTTTGTGACCTTCTGACAAGAAAAGTCAATGGTGAAGCCATTGATTCCAGATTCACTTTAACAACCAATGTTATTAACTTAACTGCAGCAATTCACTTAACAATTGTGGCAAGACAAAATGGGGCAAAATTCACTTAAGAACTGTCTCACTTAGCAGCAGAAATCGGGGGCTCAATTGTGGTCATAAATCAAGGACTTCCTGTCTTGCAGGTATTGAAATGTAGCAGATTTCTGAAATTCCCCTTGCTTCACTGTGATTAAAATATGAGACTTCTATCCTTTTACATCTGGCCATTCCATTCTAAACAAATTCTCTCCATTATCAACATTCTTCGGTTTTGGAAAGAACATCTGTTTCTCAGCAGTTTTATCAATGTGCAGCCTGTTAGCAAAGCTAAAAAAAGTCCAAGCACAATTCTGGGTGGGGGCGGGGGGGGGGAGAAAATGACTTGGCTTTCAGGGTTTTTTCTCCCCCTTTCTTAATATTGCAGCAGTTGCCAAGATTGTCGTGTCATATTTTTTGTCAGAGAAAAGGCACCTGTTTCCTTTCTAAAGAAGAATTAAAGTAAGGCTGAGCAGTCCTAAAGAAAAAAAAAACAGAGAGTAGGAATAAACGGAAAAATTTCAAATCGGAGAGGAATTTACAGTGGGTTTCCCAGGGTTTGAGGATGGAACTGGTACTTCTATATCAAGCATGTCCAACTCACAGCCTGTGAGCTGCATGCGGCCCTGGAGTGCTACTAATGTGGCCCCAGAAGATTTTTTTAAAAATGAAGTTCGTTATTTACATACATTAACTATAATATATATTTTATATGCAGCCCAAGACAGTTCCACTTCACTCGATGCGGCCCAGGAAAACCAAAAGGTTGGATACCTATGTTTTAAATGTTTCACAAATTATATATTAGAGGTGAATACTGAGGTGTTTAGTTTGGTTGATATTAAACTTTACTATCAAGATTGCAATTCAACAAAGGACAACTCAATGAAAATGCCAATAATGGTTATTTCGATATCTATTTCAATCGTATCTATCATAACAAATTAACCTAAAAACTTCCAAACATTTTACTCATCAATGGTCCTATATCCCAGCCTTTTTCCTCCTTTCCAGCCAATAATAAAATTTGTTCCAGACAAATTTGCCCATTGTGGGAAATAGATATCGAAATAACCTCTATGGATGAAAGAATATATATATTTGAACTGTGATAATTAATGTAAATATGTATAGAGATAAAGAAGTGTATCAATTATATGACAAAATTTGATGAAAATGTTTAAACTGGAGATGTCACGCTATGTCCATTGTTTTTAATTTGTATTATAAATAAAAACTTTAAAAAAGAAAGAAAGAAAATGCCAATAAAACATCAGACTATTTTTCTAAAAAGAAAACCATATTGGGTCTTGGAAATATTAGGAAAGCAAGTTAAAATACAACCATAAATATCAATTATAACATTTAATAAGTATTAGCACTACTGATGAACTGTTCTTTTAAATAAAAACTAAGTATTATTAGAAGCACAACATCCAAAGCTTCTTATACGTGGAGACAAATAAGGACAATGTGAGATACATAGTTTTTCTTCATCTCTCACAACAGAATTCATGATCATCCATTAAAATTAAATGCAAAGAGATAAGGACCAACAATTGGAAGTATTTCTTTGTGCAATTTGAGGGTGTATAATTATGTGCTGATGTGTATATAAGCTTGCAAGCTACCATCATCATCATTTTAGCCCATTGTGTATCCACTTGCAGGATGAAGGCCTCTTCCATGTTTCCAACCCATATAGTCCTGAGCTTTCTTTTGCCAATTGGGCCCACAATACTTGCGGATGTCATCGATCCATCTTGTTTTAGGTCTCTTTCATGGACGCTTTTTATCAAGTGGGATCCATTCTATGACTGCCTTAGTCCACCTGCCATCAGTTCTTCTTGCTACATGACTAGCCCATTTCCATTTCAATTCTTTTACTCTCTTGATGGCGTTTATACTTAAGCTTGCTAACCTTAATAAATAGGATGCATTTAATTGTGGAGTTTGCTGCCATCAAATGAGGTAGGGATGACAGACAGCATGTAATCGGCAGCTGTGGAACAACAGAAGAGAAATTTATCACTTTCTTTTCTAGGTTTGTCTTGTATCTAGTTGGCTGCTGAGTGACACAAAATGCTGGGTTAGAAATGCCTGCTAGCTTGATCCAACAGGACTGCTCTTATATTCTAATGCTGCTTGATTAAGAAGTACTGGGGTTGAATATTTTTGGAAGCCATGCAAATGATCCCAGCCCAACCATCAAGCGTTGAGCCGGAAGCAATTCTATTGTGAGATCTTTTTAGTCGACTGCCAGTAAAGCAGGACCAAACTAGATGCACTGGTCTGTCCCTCCATAAAGGAGCTTCCTGTTTTCAGAAGCAAGGCAACCTATGGAGGGGAGCCACAAAGAGTCTCCTCTATATATTACTGTGCAATAAGGAAAGTTGAAAGTCTGAAGATTAACTTGCTGCCCACAGGTACAACAGTGAATTGTCTTCCTGAAATCATATTCTATTGCTGCTGGTAGTTTTTGTCCTGAAATGTGGGGCAGACACACATTTGATATTTGAGAAACAAATATCTTGAGCCATTCTATTTTCAGCCCTAAGGCCCACCCTAAGAAGCAACAATATCTTTAACTGGTTATTGCTAAGCTATGAAGATCGTAAAGAAAGAAACCCACACATTTTGCCCGCACATTTTTCTTATTTTTCTAGTCATGCTAAAGGAAAAGTATTTCCTTTTGACTTTTCTTTTTCTTTTTCAAGACAGAATGGGAATATTTGGCCTGGGAGAAGCTGGGGGTGCCAGAACAGAAGTTGTAGGAGGCAGCAATGGAAAATGGCAATCAGAAGTGAATTCACCAGAAAAGAGCAGTGACAAAATATAAGGAACGTTAGTTTTCTACTGCTCCTAGACTTTTTCCCAATTTGTTGGGAAATTACTGTGGATAATATCCAGTTTAGTTTGTGCCCAGCACACTCTCGGAAATTTTCTGATAGTGAAGACTATATTAATCAATGAAATAGCTTCCCTCCTGGAGTTGTGGAAGCTCCATCACTGGAGGTTTTCAAAACTAGACTGGGCAGCCATTTGACCGGGATGGTATAAGTATCCTGCTTTGAGCAGAGGGTTGGACTAGAAGAGCCCCAAAGTCCTTCCCGGTTCTATTATCCTATATCCTATATCCCATGTTCTATGTTTTGTATCCAGATCAGAATAAACGTGCCCAAAGCACAAGCCACTCAATTCAGATACAGTTTGATGTTTGTTTATTAAGCAAACATCAAAACAGCTAACTGGTAAAAATGGGATAAAAAGTAGGTAAAACAGGAAGAGAGAGAGAGAGAGAGAGAATGAGATGAACAAAAGGCAAGAATTAACCATTTATATATTTCAGTCCTATGAAATCCTGCCATGCTATCTCATAATGGGAATGTGTGAGGAGTGTGAGAAAAAATGAGTGAGAAATTCTGGGTAAGTTTGCCGACGTATATTTATTTATATATTTATTTTATTTGTTTATATTTATATACTGCCCTTCTCCCGAAGGACTCAGGGCGGTGAACAGCCAACAAATAAAACACAAGAAATACAAAAATTTAAAACAGTATTAAAATCCAATTAAATTAATTTGGCCCACAATTAAAACACCCCTATATTAAAACCGATAATTTACAATTTAAGAATTAAAACAATTTAAAAGAGTTAGGTCAGCCCAGCTTGCTGGAATAAAAACGTCTTTAGAGAACGATGAAAGGTGCGAAGGTCCGGGATCTGTCGTATCTCCGTGGGCAGCTCATTCCAGAGGGTAGGTGCCCCCACAGAGAAGGCTCTCCCCCTGGGGGCCACCAGTCGACATTGTTTAACCGACGACACCCTGAGGAGCCCCTTTCTGTGGGAGCATACTGGTCGGTGGGAGGCTATCGGTGGCAGAAGGTGGTCTCGTAAATACCCGTATATACTCGTATATAATCTCAGCAGGGTCACTCAAGGCATGTAAGTTATCCCAGCTGCCCAGCAGGCATATTTATGTTGAGCGGCAGTGATATAGGAATATGTTGGAGACAGATGATAACTTTAGAGACAATACCAAAAGCATTTCCTATTGCGCAGGAGGAGGCTGTGGTAAACTGCTCCTGTATTTGACCAAGAAAACAGATAGACAGTACCAAGTTATTGATGAGTTGGTACCAGATATTGGAGCCCTTCAGATTGGATGGCAATATGCTATTGAGGAACAGCTGATAATCTTTCAGAACATTAATGGTGTTTGTGACATCGCTAGATCAAAGCCATTGGGACATTTAGTTGCTGATCCTGCCATGCAGGAAAATAAAATCCAAAGCTGCAAGATAGAATTACAGTGGGACCATGTAACAGAAGAAGCATGAAAGTAAGAACTCTCAACATAGTGAAAGATGAAATTAATCAGCTGTACATTGTTATCTTAGGGCAGAGGTCTTCAAACTTGGCAGCTTTAAGATTTGTGGACTTCAACTCCCAGAATTCTCCAGCCAGCTAAGACCTCTGTCTTAGGGCATAGGGAATTGAAAGGACTGGAATTAAACATTCTTGATGAGAAGATCATACTGTTTATTATATAAGATCTGAAAAACAAAGAAGAAGCAACATTAGGAAGTTAGGAAGGATATAGCAGGGACAGTGCTTGGCTACAGTTCAATCAATATTGAATAAGATAACAAGTAGAATTCATATGCAATGCTTTAATATGATTATTGAAATGTATGCTATTGACTATAGTATTGGTTCAAGGGATGAAATAAAATACAGATAATGCTAGTTGTTTGTGGGTTCCATATTTGCAAATCTCCTCATAAAAAAATTACTCACAAAAATGTTTTTGTAAACCCAAAGCCAGTCCTTGCAGTGCTGTTACAGTCATTGGAATCGCCTGATTCTCACCTTCCCAGCACACACTTCAGCATTAAAGGACACTAATGAACAGATAAGTACTAAGTCAAAGAAGATCAACCAAAAATGGAAGTAGTATACAGGTAGTCCCTGACTTATGACTGTTCGCTTAGTGACAATTCAAACTTACGACAAACCCGCAAAAATCTTACAACCCAGATAATATTTTGGCTGCTCAGCAACCAGCCCGCATTGATGGCTATTATGGCATCCCTCAGATCACAGTTTATGATGGGTTTTTTTTTGCCAGAAACTAGTGTTTACTTCCACCTGCTAGGAAAAAAACACCCATTGTGGGAAATAGGTTTGCTTAATCACTGTGCTTGCTTTATGACAGCCACATTCACTTCGTGATTGCTGTTGCAGTAAAAAAAAGGATGCCATAAAATTGGGCCAGTCATGTGATGATCAGTTTAACAACATAATTCTGGAATCAATTTCAGTTGTAAGTCAAGAAATTACCTGTATGAAATTCCACCCAGCAGACATGGCAACATTCAAGATACCTTACAAAGTACTCCCGGCTGTACTTACAAGAACCTCTAGTATAACCTGTGAATGACCTTCCCTCCCCTCCTCTCTTCCCCCACTTTCTCTCTCCCCTCCCTTTTGTTTTACACTCTCAAACTACAGATTGCTATTCATATTAATTTGTTTTGGGCCCCATATTAGAAATCCCAAGATCTCCCCAATCCTCCTCCTCCTGCATCTCTGGGGCAATTATATCAGCGGTGAAATCCGGCTGGATCTAACCGGCTCGTGTGAACCGGTAATCCCGGCGGCGGGAGGCTCTGCCCACCCGCCGGGACATCATTACATCCCGTTTTTTACCCTCTGTGCATGCTCAGGTTTTTTACACCTCCTGCGCGCTCCCGTTCCCGAACCGCTAGCAAAGGTAAGTGGATTTCACCACTGAATTATATGACTTTGTTTGCAGTCACTACTGACCACTAGGACAATATAATGAAAGTATAGTGCCTCCTAGTGATCAGTAATTAACATAACCATTTTCATACATATAATACTAGATATTAGATCAGCAGTTTGGTCATTACCCAAGTGGGAAGGCTTTGGGAATAGACAGAGAAATTTGACAAGCGATAGAAGAAGAATCAAACTAATCAAACTGTGCTAGGAAATCTGCAAAACAACAGAAAGTCCCACAAATTGGAAGAGGTCCATCTGTATCACACTACAGGTAATCCTCAACTTACGACAACAGTTGAGTGCAAAATTTCTGTTGCTAAGCAAAACAGTTGTTTAGTGAGTTTTGCCCCATTTTACAATCTTTCTTGTCACAGTCATTAAGTGAATCACTACAGTTCAGTGGTGGGTTCCTCCCGGTTCCGCCGAGCCGGTAGCGGTGACGATATGACGTCACTGAACAGGTTCTGCCCCCCTACCCCCCTGCGTTATTCTTACCTTTTATTTGGCCCCACCCCCAATCTATTGCTGCCTCCTGAGTCCCAGCTGATGGCTAGAGGGAAAAAAACTGTTTAAACTCTTGCCGCAGGGCTTCAAAGGGCCGCCCTACAGCTGATCAGTGTTAAAAGAAAACAAATGGGTAGACTGGTGCCTGCAAAAATACATGAGTAGATCAGTGCTTGCAAAAATACATGAGTAGATCAGTGCCTGCAAAAATAAATGAATAGATCGGTACAGCTCTGCAAGCAGTTAAAAGCCTGGTAGACCAGTACCTCTGCTAAATCCTAAATAATTGTCACAGGACCATCAAGCCACACCCACAAAATAAGCCATGCCCAAAGAACCGGTAGTAAAAAAATTTAGAACCCACCCCTGCTACAGTTGTTAAGTTAGTAACATAGTTGCTAAGTTCCCCGTTGACTTTACTTGTCAGAAGGTCACGAAAGGTGATCTCATGGCCCCAGAACACTGCAGCTATCACAAATATGAGCCAATTGCCAAGCATCCAAATTTTGATCATGTGATCATGGGGATGCTGCAATAGTCATATGTGTGAAAAACAGAAGTTATGTTTTTTTCAGTGCTGTTGTAACTTCGATCAGTCCCTAAACGAATGGTTCTAAGATGAGGACTGTCTGAAGATGGTACAAACTATTACACAGTATCCTTAGTTCCCGTGCTAGCAAAATAATATTTAGGATCATCTAATGCAGATTAGAGTCCTACATGAAAAGAACGATGCCACTGGCTTTAGAAAAAGCTGAGGGACAAGAGACATTATTTCTGGTTATTGCTAGATAATTGAGAAAGCCAAATAATTCCCCCAAAAAGTCAATACACGCTTCATGGATTATATCAACCATATCAAGCTATGGTGTGTGCTTAGGGAAATAGGAATCCCAGAACATCTCATTGTCCTCATATAAAGCCTATGCACACTATAGGTCAGGAAACCGCAGTCCAGATTGAACATGGCAAAACAGATTAACTCCAAGTTGGTGCAGGAGTGAGACAAGCTGCGTACTCTCCTTTATTTATTCAACCTATATAATGAATACATATTGAGGGAAGCTGGATTGGAAGAAGATGAATGTTGTTTTAAAACTGGAGGAAGAAACACCAATGACCTGTCTTATGTTGATAACATTACTCTGATAAGTGAAAATGCAAATGATCTGGAAGGTGCAGTAATGAAAATCAAGGACACAGTGAAAAAATAGGACTAAGATTAAGAATAAACTCATCACACCGAGTGCAGTAAATCCAGCCTTGGATTAACCGGGAACAGACTGTTGATTAAGTGTTGATTAATTATCAACAGTAAAGGAACCAACAGTCAAGAAATATGTCACAAGCCAGTACTTGATTAGAATAGCAATGAAGACCTTGGAAAAGATATTCAAATGCCATGATGTTTTTACATCTACAGAGATCAGATTTGTGTGGGCAATGGTGTTCCCTTTAACCAGTGGTGGAATTCAAATTTTTTTACTACTGGTTCTGTGGGCGTGGCTTGGTGGGCATGGCTTGGTGGGCGTGGCAGGGGAAGGATACTGCAAAATCCCTATTCCCTCCCCACTCCTGGGGGAAGGATATTGCAAAATCTCCATTCCCACCCCACTCTGGGGCCAGCCAGAGGTGGTATTTGCCAGTTCTCCGAACTACTCAAAATTTCCACTACCGGTTCTCCAGAACCTGTCAGAATCTGCTGAATAGCACCCCTACCTGTAATATTCTATGGATGTGAAGGCTGGACTTGGAAGAGGCAGGACAGAAAGAGTATTGACATTTGAATGTTAGTGTTGGAGAAGACTGAAGTATACCATGGACAGCCAAGAGAACAAACCAATGGATCATCGAACAAATTGACCCAGAATTTTCACCCAAGACATAAATGACCAGGCTCAAAATATCATATTTTTGACACATTATGCAAAGAATAGCTCCCTTGGGAAAGCTATAGTGCATGGAAAGGTGGAAGGAGCGAGAAAAATAAGATGACCAGCAACAAGGAAGATGGATTGACTTATTAATAGGTGAATAAATGGAAGACATGAAGGACCAAGTTGGGGAAAGAATATCCTGAAGAAAAAATAATGTAATGGTTAAAATTTGACACTGAGTTGATAACACATAATCAGTTATCGCACATGTATGTCTATATATCAAAAGGCACAGAAGTTTGCAGAACCATTGGAAATAATACTGTAGTTCAGGGGTGGGGAACTATGGCCTCTTTATGACCTGTGGGCTTCAACTCCCATGACTGACCTCAGGAATTCTGGGAGTTGAAGTCCACAGATCATAAAGAGGCCATAGTTCCCCACGGACCCCACCCATGCCAAAGAATAGATGATTAGCATGGATAATCCCATAGGAAGTGGCCTTTGATTATTCTAAATTTAAGCCATTTTACATAAAAGCACCAGAATACAGACGGAAAGTAGGACACCAAGTGATCGCTCCTCTCTTCTTCAATAGGAAGGAAATAATTTAGTGGGTGGGGATGATGTATGGCACAGTGTTGAGGCAAAATAGCTCAACAGACAGAGCTCTGTAATTTAACACCAGCTGTCTGCAATTAAAAAGTAAGATCGAATCCCGCCAGGCTCAAGGTTGACTCAGCCTTCCATCCTTTCTAAGGTAGGTAAATTGAGGACCCAGTTTGTGGGGGCAATAAGCTGACTTTGTATAAATATACAAAAGGATGAAGGCTATTGCTTAACGCATTGTAAGCCGCCCTGAGTCTCTGGAGAAGGGCGGCATATAAATTAAATTAAAAACAAAAACAAAAACAAAATGCTGGGCAAATGGGAACTCATCTGATTAGGATTGTCTGTTTTACTCTTTGTACAGTGCAGAATGGAACACGAGAGATCCAGATTCCCAGGTTATCCATAGGCGTGAAACTCACTTGCTCTCTTTGGGCCACCCTCTCTCTCTCTCTCTCAGCCTAACCCACCTCATAGCATTGTTGTTTTAGACAAAAGTTTTATATATGATATTTTGAAGTTTTTGAACAAAAGGTGGGATAAAAAACCCAGATAACTATGTCCCTATTTTTTTTTAAAGTTGGGCATTAACCACATTTCTAACAGATAAAGGAGAGACAAGCATTGGACTGCCTTATCAGATCTTGTGTATTGAAATGACTTATGTAACCTCCTTTGGGCTTGGGGAAACTCTAAATAGATAAAAACTGGAAATGCAAGGAAATTTTTCTTAATGGATAATGCAGTAATTACAGGCTTTGGTGCTGTGCTTCAGGGAATCCAGTCAATTGATGTTGTTGTGGCTCTTCCAGGCCTCCAGGGGGCAGGAAGGGGTAAGAAAATGAATGATTCTAGCAGGTGGAAACTGAACTTCCATCATTCACATCAAAGCAGCTTTTCTAGAACACAAGGGAGAGAGAGATATATGTATGCATTTGTGTGTATGTTACAATAAATCAGTCAGGGTGTATTGGTTGGATCGAGGTCTTGGCCTTTCAGCCCTCAGGACTATAAGAGCGGCAACCTTGTGTCTAAGCTGCTGCAGAGTAACATACCGATCTGTCCCTTGCTAACCATCCATCAATAAAGCTTGCGTTTCTTCACAACTGCCAGTGAGTTCCCCTGAGTAGCTGGAGTGGCTAGTGGAAGGCTAAATTTAAAGTGGAGACACCAAATCTCATGAGATGATAACTGTAAACAGTTTTCTTGTAGTTCAACACCCAGAGCTTGTCGGCCCAAGGGAAAATGGAAAGGAGGAGAGAGATCTAAGAAGGATGATCTATTTAATTTTCATTATCATTCCTGTGCTTTTTGAAACAAAGCCTTTTTGATTTCAGGAAGATATCTATCTTCCTTTAGAGCCATGGTGGGTGGCACATTGGTTAGGATGCATTATTGCAGGCAAACTTTGCCCACAGCCAGGAGTTCGATCCTGATGGTGCTCCAAGCTGACTCAGCCTTCCATCCTTCCGAAGTCAGTAAAATGAGGACCCAGATTGTTGGGGGCAATATGCTGAGTCTGTAAACCGCTTAGAGAGGGCTGTAAAGCACTGTGAAGCAGTATATAAGTCTAAGTGCTATGGCTATTGCTATTTCGTTTAAAGTGATCATCTACTGATTCTCCGTGAAAGGAGGTGTTGGTTGGCATAATATTTGCTGCAGATGGATAACTTCACAATGCATAAGTGTCCTTTCCTCAAGCTAGCTGGCCTTGCTCTTACTGTCTATATTCAGAATGGAATGATATTAGTAGGCTTGTGAGACAGTTGCTGTATCTGGAACCTTGCGCCTGAGAAAAAGCAACAAGGTACCAGAAGGCAGATTTTGGTGTATATGCAGCTTCTCATTGTTGAAGTAAGATTTCATGGTCAGAAGCGTCAGCTTTTGTAGACTTGTGAGAAGGAGGGCATTGCAATGTTAGGCATGCCCTGGATTAGCCCTGCTTCTACATATCTTTGCTGGAAACCAGTTCCAAATAATCTGCTTGACTTTAAGAGAGTGGGATGGATGAAAGAAAATAATAATGAACACTCAACAAGCACATAGCTGTGTGGGTCCTTCGAATTTAACTGAGGCATTTTTGCAAAATAGTTCCTGTAGATTCTGTTTACAAGATAGGTCACTGCCCAAAAGGGGATAAGCAAGTGTCACTGGGCTTGAGGAAGATGCTACTTTGAATGAATGTGTGAGATTCTCAGTCATCCAGGTCGTGATTGAAAGAGTACTAACCATCAAATGACTGCAAAGAATATAAATCCTTCCATCCCCCACCATTCAATCAGAACCAAAGAAGCTTCTTGGATGAGAAGTGAAACGTCTTCAAAGAAAAACAACAAAGTCTAGTTGCCTTTTGAAAAAGCACCTTTGGGATGCCACTTTCAAAACAATTCAGATGACAATGTTTGGGCCTCCTACAAGCCTAGTTCTATGCCATACATCAAAACAGCCTGCCCCCTTTTTCTGCCTTCCATAGAAGATTAGGAAAAGAGAGCCAGTTTGGTCTAGAGGTTAAGACACTGGGCTAGAAAGCCGGAGAGCGTGAGTTCGAGGCCTACCTTAGCCATGAAAGCTGGCTGGGTGACTTTGGGCCAGTCACTTTCAGCCCAACCCATCTCACAGGATTGTTGATGCAGGGAAAATAGGAGGAAGAAGGTGTGTTGGATATGTTTGACACCCTGAGATATTTGTAAAAATAATAAAGGCAGGATACAAATAAATAAGGTGTTGTGTTTTTTTTCAGGCTTCCAAGAAAAAAGAAGGAGGGGCTGCTTAAAGGACAGCAGAGCAATGTTGTGCTTGCATTAAACCTGAAACACTTCTGAATCATTTTCAAATCATGCATAAGGCCTAATGTCCATGCAGTGGTATTGGTAATGCTTAAAACAGAACACATCGTAAGTCATGTCCATGATGTGTACACATGTGAGCAGATAAATTGGGCGCATGTCAGCAGTCCGTAGATATGGGTGGAGATGTTATATTTCCAATGTCCTCCTTTCATGAATTCTGCATTTTTAAAATTCAGCTGCTATTTTGGTTTTAGGAAAGCTAAAGAATAAAAGTAGACTTTGTTTAACAGGTGGTCGCTTAGCACCCAGTCAAATTATGATGGATCTTCCCAGAGTTATTTATGACCCAATTTCAAAGTTCTGACAGACTTGATCACAATTTGGGCACTTGACAACTGGCTTACATTCATGGCCATTTGCAAGGTCCTGCCATCGTGGAACTATAATTTTCAGAGATTTTTTGACAGTTTCTGGCTTTTACTTCTGGTTTCCAGCAAAAACAAACAAACAAACAAACCTTCCATTGGAGAATACAGACTTCTTAATAACTGCAGCATTTGCTTAACAATCATTGCAAAAAAGATAGTAAAATCCCTTGTGGTCATATGGTGATCTGTTTAATGACTGCCATGACTTATGACTGTGATTCTGTAATAATGATTACAGTCATACGTCAAAGACTTCTTGTATGCCTGATGAGTTGGGGAACTGGCTTTATATAACACTTCTGCATTTTGCCATCCATCAGGACAGCAGAGGAAGTATGGGGATGGTGCCACACTTCCTAGCCTCTAAATTCCGTTTTATTGCATTTTCTTGACCAGCCTTTGTAGGAAACCCCTCCTCCCCCTCAAAGTCCCAGATTAAAAGATTCATGGCACAGGACCCTGAGGGCACCGATAAACCTCCAAGTGGCCTCAGTGACTCTCAGAAAGAGTGCTAAAGATCAGATGACTACAAGAAATATAAATCCTTCCATCCTCCACCATTTGTTCAGAACTGAAGAAGCTTCTTGGATGAGAAGCGAAACGTCTTCAAGGAAAAACGAGGTCCAGTTTCCTTTTGATAAAGCGCCTTTGGGATTAAAAGATAAATCTTTCTTTATAATTTGGGGTTCTCACAAGGCCTAGACTTTCTTTTCAGGCTCTGCCTTTCTCCCAGCTGCGAAGAAAGGCTGATTGTATTACCTCAGCAATATCCAACAGTCCTGAAGTAAAATACTGCAATTACCAATACAATACAGTATAGAGCCAGCCTCCTCCCTGCCATCTATTAGGAAAGCCAAATAAGAAAAAAATATTGCTGGTGAAATGAATAAAGCACAGATGATTGACTGAATCCTCCTTAACAGGCAGTAATGCAATGCAACAGGCACCAGAAAGAGAATAAGTGAGAATCAATGACAATGGGAACAATTAATTGGCAGAATAGCTTTCTTTCAGAAGTTGTGGGTGCTCCATTATTGGAGGTTTTAAAGAAGAGCCATTTGTCTGGAATGGTATAGGGCAGGGTGTCAAACACGAGGCTCATGGGCCAGATTAGGCCTGCAGTGTGGTTGGATCTGGCCCATAAGACTGTCCTGGAAAATGTAAGGGGCTGGCCCAGTCAACCCACAGCACTTCGGCCCAGTCTACCCAGTGTGAAGAGGAAACATGCCAGAGTGGTGTCAAGCGGGACACGCCCACCCAGTTGGCCATACCCACCCAGCTAGTCACGCAGCCCGGCCCGCCCGAGGTCAGCCACAGCCCTGATGCAACCCTCAATGAAATTGAGTTTAATACCCCTGGTATAGGGTCTTCTGTTTGAGCAGGACATTGGACTAGAAGAACTCCAAAGTCCCTTCCAACTCTTTTATCCTGTTATTATTGTTGTTGTTCTTTCAACAGGCAATGGGGCAACCAACCCCAACATTGGTGGCCTCATCACAGCAGGGTTTGAGGGCAGAAGCTTGGGGGACCTACTCTGCAATATGAGCAGTTAAGGCTGGCTTAGTACATTTGGATTGCAAAGTAATCCAACCGACCCTCTGGAATGGGCTGCCCACTGGGCTTAGGACAGCCCCTGACCTCCTCTCCTTCCCGCCGCGAACTGAAGTCGTGGCTCTTTCATCAAATGGGCTGACCCGTTGGGGGTGATTTTTACATTGGAATAATTTTAATCAAATTTTAATTGGATTTTAATTTTTATGTAATTTTTCGTTCTGTTGAATGTTTTCTCTGTAAGCCACCCTGAGTCCTTCGGGAGAAGGGCAGTATGTTTTCTGAGGTTTTCGCGGGTGTTTGGTTATTCGGGTTTTCTCCTGCGTAAAATTGGAGGTTTCTTGGCAACGTTTCAATGAAGTCTCATTCGTCATCTTCAGGCTGGTGTTCTCGGCTTCGTGCTTCTAGGAGCAATGCTCCTAGAACACCAGCCTGAAGATGACGAATGAGACTTCGTCGAAACGTTGCCAAGAAACCTCCAATTTTACGCGGGAGAAAACCCAAATAACCAAAGACCTATATATACATACATACATACATACATACATACATATATATATATATGTATGTATGTAAGTTTTCATGGGTATATATGTGTGTACAGTTAATATCTCGGATTTCTTCCCGTGTAATTGTAAACATATCCTTAAAAGGATGTATCCCCCTTTTAAGGATATGTTTACAATTACACGGGAAGAAACCCGAGATATTAACTGTAGACACACACACACACACACATACACATATATATATAATAATCTAAATTTGTATTTAACCGTGTCAAATCCAAAGTATAAATTTTTACTCAGAACGAGATGTGTGTGCGTTTCATTGGCAAGACTGGCTTAACAGGCACTTGTTCTTAGTCTTATCGGTCTAGACTCTAGACAGAACTCTTCTCTAGTAGCACTATTTCATATCAATAAGTGCCATGGTCAATTCAAAGGTCTTCTGGCGTGGAATGTGTTTATGATTACCAGGTGGCATCCCTGGATATCTGTTTTTATGCCATTAAATTTCCCTGTGAGATTGAAGAAGAAAAATCCATGACATCTCCTTTCTTATCTGCTGTAACAGTAACCAGTCGATCCATGCCATTCTTATCGTCTCCTTCCGCCCAGAAAATTAATGGCATGGGTCGGCCTTGTCACCTACGGCAATGTTGGTTTTAAAGGGATAACAAACATCTCCAAACTGCAATCGGGGAAACCCACTGGAAGTATTTGATAAAGAGTCACATGACCCGATATTAAAAAAAAATGTTTTTCTTCACATACCATTTACAAGGACGATTCTTAGGCTCTGTGGGCCTTGGACAAGCCATAGCTCACCTCCTGCCATCTGCTTAAGAGGCCTAATTTTCTCATCAATGCCACTGATCTCCCGGGCATTGGAAGAGCAGCAGAGAACATAGGATAGAATTGGCATTTTCTAAAGCTAAGCTCTGGGCTTTTCACACCTTCTTGGGCAGCTGTCCAGCCATACCAGTTGTTTGTTGCTGGCTCACACTCCAGCTCTAAGGATAAACTCTGAACTGAAAGCTGGCTTCAGGAAAAGGTGTCCCTTGACATTTACACTGAAGCAAACTGTCAAAAACGATACCTCCCCTAAGTTAGCTAATTTTAATGACAAAGAGCAAGGAGGACTGAAAGCAAGAGAATATTTATACCGAGGTTCCCCGTCCTTATTTGATGACAGTTCATTATCATGCTTCCTCAAGGCCTGGTTCTGTAAAATTATATGAATATATAAGCCGCCCAGGCTTACTTTGGAGAGTGAAATGGCCGGCATATAAACTTAAGAATAAATAAATGTTTATGACAAATAATTTTTACCTGACACACAGATAGATCAGGCAGGAATGGTACAATGCAACAAGCTATGGTTGTTAATATTTTCAAGGACATTAAAGCAGGAAAAGGCCATGTCCTCCAACAGACAAGCTCACGTATCTGGCCAAACTGCTCTGTGACTCAGTGCTTGATAAATTTAACAAATAAATGAATTTTCATGTAGCCATCCTTGCCATATAAGCACAGTCATTCCTACAACAAGTAAAGTCATTGTGGATACAGGGTTGATTTGTATTTCCTGTATGCAACTCGGGGGGGGGGGGGTTCTAAATTTTTTTACTACTGGTTCTGTGGGCGTGACTTATTTTGTAGGCGTGGCTTGATGGCCAATCTACCACCACTGAGCGGTTTACAAGGAGCGGATTGGTTCTAGCCAATCAGTTGGGAGGCTTCTTGGCTTCTCAATTTAAAGCGACGGTGTCTTGTTTTTTCCCCCCTCTTCTTTGTCAAGTGAGCCCTGATTTTTTCCTTCTAGCCAATCATCTGGGACTTGGGAGGCAGTGAATAGATTGGGGGCGAGTCCAGGCAGAGATAGTATTTACTGGTTCTCCGAACTACTCAAAATTTCCACTACCGGTTTGCAAGAACCAGGGAGAACCGGTAGCAACCCACCACTGATGCAACTAGTAGAAGAGTGCAGGGAATACAGCCAGTACCCTATTCTCGCCCCTATCTCCATTACTCCAAGAATAGTAAAAATATAAAACAATCTGGCCCACTTTTGATTTGAGCTCCACTTGTGGTTGGCTTGCAATCCTTTGGGCATGAAATTTTCCACAAAAATGGTTCTGAGTACACCTGATAATTCAACTTTTATCTTTGGATTGGTCAGATGAGCTATCCTTAGAATACCATACTTTCTTTATTCATGTCAGAAGCACCGTCACATTATAGACCATGGTGAAATTCAGCAGGTTCTGGAAAACTGGTAGCGGACATTTTGTGTAGTTCGGAGAACTGGCAAATACCACCTCTGGCTGGCCCCAGAGTGCGGTAGGAATGGAGATTTTGCAGTATCCTTTCCCTGGAGTGGGGTGGGAATGGAGATTTTGCGGTATCCTTCCCCTGCCGCAGCCACCAAGCCGCAGCCACCAAGCCACGCCCACCAAGCGACACCATGCCATGCCCACAGAACCGGTAGTAAAAACATTTGAATTTCACCATTGTTATAGACATATAATATTCAACATTGAGCAAGTAAAATAGGTATCAAATATGTCATATAAATATACAAGAAAAAATTATGCATTGTAAAGATCGCTTGGAGGTGGGAGATACTTCCAATGTAATCTACCAGGTCCCCTGCATGGATCGCCCCTCTAACTCTGTGGGAGAGACGCGGAGGACGCTAACCACCAGATTGCAAGAACACAAGCGAGCAATCAGACGAGAAGACTCAAACTCATTGGTAGCCTCACATTGCAATAAACAGGGACATAAATTCAGTTTTGCAGCTAGCAAGATTGTTGGCCGAGCAGGCACAAAAACATCCAGGGAAGTGATTGAAGCCTGGGAAATGGGCCCCTCATCGGTCAACAGGAGTGCTGATTTACTACCAGCTTATTAAGTACTTAGGAAGCAAGGACTTGGTAGCACAAGGAAACAGCAACCAACAGCTTAATAGTCAGCCATCAACACCCCAATCAACATCTGAAAAGCCACACACAACAGGCACCATATAAATACCACATACAGAATAGCCCAAAGTACACACTCTGCTAGAAAGAAGTTATCTGAGGATGGGCTGCAGCATGAATCCGAAAGCTTGGAAGACTAAACCTCTGGTCCCAGTTTGGATCCATAGAAATATAGCATGTGAAAAAGGTATGTTAAAAAAATAGGATTAACATTAAATGACATTTTGCCTAGTATCGGGCCACATCGCTAGCATTTTCTCTCACCAGCACCTTCCTCTACACTTGCTGAAGGACATTGTATACACTGCAGCATATATGAGATGTTCTTCTCCAAAGTCACACAGAACGTTTTCTATAGGGAAACTCCATTTTCTTATATTGCCCTTTGATCTTCCTACAGTATCCCAAAACCATGCTGGATTGGGCCAAAGTCCCACTGAATCCAGCAATCTGTGTGACACTGTGGCCAAATCAGAGGTAGGTTTCAGCAGGTTCTGACCAGTTCTGGAGAACCGGTAGCAGAAAATTTGAGTAGTTCAGAGAACCGATAGTAAAAATTCTGACTGGCCCCGCCCCCATCTATTCTCTGCCTCCTGAGTCTCAGGTGATTGGGAGGAAATGGGGATTTTGCAGTAACCTTTCCCTGGATTGGGGTGGGAATGGAGACTTTACAGTATCCTTCCCACGCCATGCCCAATCCATGCCCACCAAGCCACACCTACAGAACCAGTAGTAAAAATTTTTGAAACCCACCACTGGGCCAAATGGATATATTTGGGAAATATACTTTCCTTCCATCATCACCTCCTGGGAACCAGTATTTAAGGCAGGTTTCAGAAAGTAGGAAATTATAAGAAATCAATGTAAGGGACTATTAATATCCTGATACTCTATAAACCTGTCTAGTACTGGCCTTTTTAAAACCATCCAAACTGGCTGCCATTATCACAATCACTGATTGCAAATTTCCAGTGGTGGGTTTCAAAATTTTTTACTACTGGTTCTGTGGGTCTGGCTAGGTGGGCAGGGCAGGGCAGGGCATGGATTGGTAGGCGTGGCAGGGGAAAGTTACCGCAAAATCCCCATTTCCTCCCGATCAGCTGGGACTTGGGAGGCAGAGAATAGATGGGGATGGGGCCAGTCAGAATTTTTACTACCAGTTCTCTGAACTACTCAAAATTTCCGCTACTGGTTTTCCAGAACTGGTCAGAACCTGCTGAAACCCACCTCTGCAAATTTCACAGTTTAATTTCCTCCTTTTGTCTTAAACCTCCCTGCGTTTAGTTTCAGGGGATGAGTTAAGGTTCTGACTTTGTCAGTGAGCCAAGGAAACCTTTTCCCCAGCGGTGTTACCTGCTCTATACATAATTTTTTTTATAGCTCCGTCATGCTTACTCTTCTTCTCTTTTAAGTCTTCTTATTTGGCCCTGGTTTCTCCTTACTGCTTCCCACGGGGGCAAACTACACCTCATGGGCAAGATAGGTCCATGGGTGTGCCTACCTCGTTGGGTGGTGAGGGTAGCTGTGTGCCTCCACATGGTTCTCTGTTTACCTAGATGCAGCTGCCAAAAATACTTTGCGGTAATTATAGCTTTTGGGAACCAGAACTCCAACACCTGTGAATCCTGTCCTGCCTGCTTTGGAGTATGTAACCTGGGATCCTAGAGGATGATTAGCAGCCTTGGCTGAAAAGACATTGGCTGTTCTATACTTTTTTCTCTCTCTTCTTTTTAACATAGATACGCCCTTGCCTAGTGTCAAAATCAGATAGGGATGGGGTGATTCAAAGAGCAGTGGCTTTGAAATGTGACATTCTTCTCAGGAAGTGCAACCGACAGAGCGTGTGTGTTGGGTGGGGGGGAGAGAGAAGAAACCGATGAGGTTCATGAGAGTGAAGTGGACACTTTAAGGTTGCCTGGGGCCTGCTTAACTTCCCTGGTGAAGAAAAGACAGGAGGTTGCACCATGGGCTGAGATCCTGAGTCACTTCTGCCAACAACAGATACACCATGAATTCGCAAAGGCAGTTGATCTCTGCAGCTATCCAGGATGAGGCCCGAAGGTATGAGGGGATGAAAGCACAGCTCAACAAACTTTTCCAGCTGGTGGAGCTGGTTGATGACCCTCGGCTGAAGAACAACTTGAAGGTGTCCCTGAGCATTGTACGAGGTAGGTGACTTGGGCTTGTCATAGGATGGAGGGTAGGTGGCTGGCTAAAAACCTTTAATGGTGCTTAGGACTTTCTTTGAAGCTACCCAAGAGGGCAGATTTGAACTGATTCACTCTTCTAAATGCTACAGGACCCCAGAAAAGGCCTCCTGCAGATCTAGGGGGAAGGAACCTGCAGTATAAAAGACCACATGAGGTTTTAAAAAGTGGAAATGAAATTCTGACACCTGTAGGTCATTGTTACGGAACATTTTAAGAGTAAAAGCCCCTGCTTTTACAACCTGAGAAGAAAAGGCATTTCTTCGGGAGGCATCGGCGCTTTATCATATAAACTTGTCATGTTAAAAGAAATGATGAAAAGCAATTTTGCCATTATTGGAGTTTTCCTGTTTGGTGGGGAAGAATTGGGGGACGGACACCAAAGCCCCATGGAGGAAGTAGATCTCAAGGGTGGAAGGCAGGATGAGGTAGGAAATTCCAGTCAATGGGAATCTGCCATTCCAGAGATGTCATGTTGGCCAATTAACTTCTGGAATTGTTGAAGATCTATGGCATAGTGGGGATATATGAATCTGTATGTATGGTCCCTTCGTCTTTATTTACAATAGAAGATAAATAGTGAATGACAGTGCTAAACTGTGTGCTATAAAAAAGCTTTACTTGCTAACGACTGTGTTTACTCTAGTGCTGACTCTAGTGCATTTACTCTAGTGCTGACAGACTGCTTATCTAGATTGTGTTAGAGGCACAGCTTCTCCTTACATTTGAGGTGGCAACATGTTCAACTGTCACAGAATTCTCTTGCTTCTGGTCAGCTTCACACTAATTGGGTTAGGCAATGAACTTTAACCATGAAAGTTTTAAGTGACCAATTGTACTGCCTTTCCTAGAGCATGGTTTGTTTTCATCTTCTATTTTTTTAAAAAAAAGTATAGTCAAGCCCAAGTGTAAGTTTGTTGAATTCCCAAAGGAATCAGTGGAAAGGTGTTAATCGTGTGTGAGATGTTTCTCCATTCAATCAGTAGAACTCAGGCATGCTAAGGTTCCCAGGGATTGTATTCCACATCTGGGCTGGGAGAACATAGAATGTATTTAATTCAGTTGAAGTATATCTATATCTGGATTTCTGTGAACGGCACAGCCACGTGTAATTGCTTAATCCATTTTAAAATGTTCATGTTAAGAATTAGGCAGGTTATATTAAAAGGCAGCCTGATCTCACCTTCTCAATACCTCTGGCTATCAGCATGCATGGTGTCAACAGTTATGATACCACAGCTCTATGGAAAATGGCGTTGGAAGAAATGTCCTTCTGGGTTCAGTTCCAAGTGGGGAGAATGTTACTAGTTTGGAGACACTGGAAACATGGTAGGCTGCTTGGAAAGATGGTTTTAATGGTGGACAGGATTACATGCCTTGAAGATCTTGAGTGAAGGTGGAAAAAAAGCAACAGGAGAGAGATGCTGAGAGTACCTGAGTTTTATACCCTCTCTGGGCTTTTGAATTTGAGCTTGTATTCTGATTGGTTGTCAGACTCCCATGGGGGCCATGCAGGGGTAACTTCATAGGTTGTGTTTTTGAGTCCCAAGTTTGGCTGAGCCTTGCTGGGTGATGATGTAATGAAAGGGCTTTGGGCAATTCCTACTGTGGCTCTGCTTGAAGGAGGTAGATCTTTGTTATGTAGCATAGACTGGCCCAGGCCTTACTGGCCCATTGACAAAGGTGGGGGGGGGGGCTGAGTTTCTGCCTCTCTTTTTGGGAAAATATTCTGCCCTTTTAATATTTCCTAAAATATCTCATTTTCCTTGGAGAGGGGTGGATGCTAACTTCCTACAATGGGAAAGTTCAACAAGAAACAAGCATCATATCCAGATCAAGGCTGTACGCTGGTAACATCAGGCTTGACTTAAGATGGTTTGCCACCTAAGATATAGGACAAAAGAATACATGCATCGTTCATTTTATAGTAGGAGGGAGAGTGATTAAATTTTACTTTCACGCTGATGTGTCTTGTACCCTTCCTGAGAGTAGAGATTTACTACGTAGGGTCTGCTGGGCAAGCTGCATAGCACATAAACTGGGATCCTTGAATATCACCCCGATCTTTCTCCTCCAGCACCTTCCTCCTCCCTCCCCCCACCCAGCAAAACCTGTCTCACCTGGATACTTCCGTTGCTTTCCCCACTTCCTGCCTATGTTCTGAAATTCAGGGCATCTGGAAGGAGAGAAACAACAGCCCCAGTCATTTTCACTTTCACATTCCCATTTTCAGATTGGCTGTATGCAGGTGCAGTTAGAAACAGGGTATATACAACCCATGCTCCTTTCTGGTAGGCCAGTCCTGCCAAATGAGCCCCCTGAACTGTGGCAAGTTTCTGCACCCTAAATTGCTCTCCAGTTCCTTTTGGGTAATCCTCTGCTCACATTTTGTTAGTGGGGTATACTAGAGTTAGAAGATACTGCTCATGTATGACAAAAGAAAGAAAGAAAGAAAGAAAGAAAGAAAGGAAGGAAGGAAGGAAGGAAGGAAGGAAGGAAGGAAGGAAGGAAGGAAGGAAGGAGAGAAAGAAAGAAAAAAGAGAGAAAGAAAAAAAAAGGAAGGAAGGAAGGAAGGAAGGAAGGAAGGAAGGAAGGAAGGAAGGAAGGAAGGAAGGAAGGACCAAAAGATATTACATAGAATCTGCATATGCAAATGTACATTTATAGATGCCCACTTATAAGGACTTCTGGGGAAGAAATGGCAAACTGAAGATAGCTCTGCTAAAAGTAGAGCTAACTACCACCACAGAATAGAGAACCCACAAATATTTGTCTGAAATGGTATAGGGTTTTCTGCCTGAGCAGGGGGTTGGACTAAAAGATCTCCAATGTTCCTCCCTTCTCTGTGTTATTCTCTGGACAAGGAGTGGAATTGAGATTGCCCACAAGTGCTCTATATAGTTTCTCCTTGTGATGAGACAGCATGTCAGCGCTCTCTGGTGGGTTTAGAGCTCTGGGACATGAGAGAATAACCATCTTTTTGCTCAAACCACAGTTGACATCTTCAAAAAGGACACTGGGTTTGCATACATTACTTTTCTAGTCACTTTTGGATATTGCTTGCTAACTGCTTTTCAACTATTAGGAACTTTAGGATTAACAAGTTTTATAGCACCGGGTTAGTTTCCTTCAAGGAGTTAAGCACCAGACTTGAAACCAAGAGGCCGTAAGTTTTAGGGATGAAAACTATCTGGGTGACTTTGAGCCAGTCACTCTCCCTCAGCCCAACCCACCTCATAAGATGGTTGTTGTGGGGAAAATAGGAAGAAAAGGAATATTAGGTACCTTTGCTAGCTTGTATTATTTATAAAAAAAAAAAAATAGTAAGAGTGGGATATAAAAAATACACATAAATTTAAGGGCTTAAAATTATTTTGGGATAAACAGCAAAAGGATGATTAGAACTTTGATTCTGGAATGTTACAAATGGATTAAACATCCAAATGGATTTGAAATAAAATGTTGGGATTATTTGTAAGTATCCTTCCCAAAAAATATGATAGGATGAGACTTTGAAGATTGGACACTAGAGGGAACAAGAAGGAACTAAAGGTTTCAATTAAAGGAGAAGAGCACTTAAATTTGACTTACAGCTCCATATAAACAATGGAACAAAATACTAAACATTGCGCATGTTAAAAGATATTTTTAAACAATGGACCCAGAAGTTAACTTTAAGAGGATTAGGGTCTATAGATCAACTGTGTTTGAAAGATGTTATGGAACAGGAACACGTTTACCAGACAAGACAGATTGATCTGAAAATGGATCTAAAAATGACAAACTACAAGAATAATACGTATGAAAAGAGAGGCTACAACTAAACTGGCTGATGTTTTAATAATTTAAAGGAATATATAAATAACAAACCAAAAGAGTGACTTGGAAAATTTTCCTATATTGGATTTACAAAAGTGGCTTGTTAAAGCTTTGAAGATATGTTTGAGAAGGGACAAAGAAAAAATGAAATTAAATTAAACTCTAGGACATTATTTGAATGAACTAAAGATCAAGATTGTTAAAAGTAAAAGGAAGCAATACAAACTTGATTTATTTGATCAAGGTTAAAATAGATAGTGTTGTTTTCTCTGGTAAGACTCAATGAACTTTTGCTGATTATGACTGAATGACAAGGCTTTGCAGTTTTTTTATAGTTAACAGATGGGATATGGAAAAAAATAGATCATTTGCTGTATTTTAAGAAAAAGTGATGTTATTAACATTTTTATAGTTGTGATGAAGTGGGAAGTCACTTCTTTATATATTTCTTCTTCTTTAGTATATTCTTTTTTTTTCATTTTCCCCTGCACTTTCCTTTTTTTCTTTGTTCTTTTGAGTTTAGTTTTTATCTTTTTAATTGTAATGTTTAATAAAATTACTATAAAATATAAAGACCCATTTAGAAATAAAAATATTTTTTATAAAAAAAATAGAGTATATTTTCCTCTTGTGGAGAAAATTGTGATCTGTGTATTGGCTTGTTCTGCCATGTAAATGTTCCCAGCAAATGGGCAAAATTGCAATCTGTCCCTGGTTGCCTTCTTTAAATCAGATGATCTTTCAAAATAGATTTTTTTTTCTATGAAGTAATTCTGGAATAGTCTTTTTTTCCCCCAAAATCCATTTTTTTCTCCAGCATCAGAGTAGTTTACATGTATGCAAATTGATTGATTGAATGACTTTACTGTTATGCTGCCACACTCCCTAAAAATCCTGTGGTTTATGACAAAATGAAATTATAAAACCACCTAATAAAGCAATATATCATAAAAATTTATAACTAGGTATCCCCAACTGACAGTGAGTTTAACCATCAAAACCTCTTCCCTAAATATTGGAAGAGATTGCATCATACAGATCTTTGAGGACAGGGCCATAACTGAAAAGCACTAGATTTTGCATCTCAATCTCCCATGCCGGGGAAGCCTCAACATCTTCATAAAGATATGGAGGCCGAATACAGAGGAGAAATCCAGCAGGTTCTGACAGATTCTGGAGAACCGGTAGCGGAAATTTTGAGCAATTCAGAGAACCAGTACTGGAAATTTTCAGTAGTTCGGAGAACCGGCAAATACCACCTCTGGCTGGCCCCAGAGCGGAGTGGGAATGGAGATTTTGCAGTATCCTTCCCGTGGAGTAGGGTGGGGCTGGAGATTTTGCAGTATCCTTCCCCTGCCACACCCACCAAGCCACACCACGCCCACCAAGCCACGTCCACAGAACTGGTAGTAAAAAAATTTGGATGTCACCACTGGCCCAATGGGTAGATTCTCTTGAACATAAACAATGTGCAAATATATTACGGTTCTCGCTCACTAGGGAGGGGTTTGTAATATTTTGTATCAACAGAGTTTGATTTCTTGCAGCTTTTATCCCACTCAGTTCTCAAAAGTACTGAATATGTCCACAACTTAATCTCAAACATCAAAACCGATTGGAGAAGAGAAAAGTAAACTTATAAAATTACAGTAACATAGATGCATTATTCTACTCTGTTCTGCTCAGTATCACTATTTTTTAATGTGTTTATTAATATAACTCTGTTCACTATTCTAAAAGGGGAGGAGGTTCTTTCTCCATGTCCCCAAATGCTTTTCCCCAAGAGCCAATGTATTTATAGCTCTTTTTGGAAGCCCAATAATGTAGGAGAAGTCCAGATGCTTGGGGACAAACTTTTCCATGGAAAGGGAGAGTCCTTGTACATAGCAAGACCACTGTTCCAAATGTCACTGAAAGGGCACATTCAGTCCAGACAAGGTGGCCTGAGCTTTAAAGGGCTTTAAAACTGACAATTAGCGCCTTGGACTGTATCCAGAAACTAGCTGGATCTCAACACAGTTCCCACAGTAGCAGTCACATTGGAACATTTAGGTGCACTCATAACTAATTAGATTGCTGCACACTGAACGGATTTCCTAAGGGACCAGGCCTCAAATCATCCATGTAGAATGATTTGCAGTAGCCCAGCTTCTTTGGTAGGTTCTACTTACCTTTACTACCAGTTCGCATCACACCTGCACACACTCTTCTGCGCATGCGCAGATCACCTATGATGACATCCGGGTCAGTGGGCGGAGCCTCCCGCCGGTTTTACTACCACTTCTTGTGAACCAGTCTGAACCGGGGACAACCCACCACTGATCTGGATCCTTATAACCTTCAATAACTGGGCCAAATCTTCCAGTACCTTGCCAGCTTAGCCTAGAGCGGAGAACAATGCCCCCAACTCAGGGGTGGGTTCTAAAATTTTTTACTACCGGTTCTGTGGGTGTGGCTTATTTTGTGGGCGTGATTTGATGGTCATGTGACAAACAATTCTTTAGGATTTAGCACAGGTCTAACAGGCTTTTAACTGCTTGCAGAGCCGTACCAGTCTACCCATTTGTTCTTGGAGCATACCAGTCTACCCATTTGTTTTTGGAGCGTTCCAGTCTACCTATTTGTTTTTGGAGCGCACTGGTCTACCACCACACTGCCTTTTACTGCTGATCAGCTGTAGGGCGGCCCTTTGAAGCACCGCGGCAAGAGTTTAAACAGTTTTTTGCCGCTCTGCCACCACCGAGAGCATCAGAAACCGCTTTCAGGCAGCGTGGCCTCAATTGCCAATCTAGCATCACCGAGCGGTTTACAAAGAGTGGATCAGTTCTAGACGATCAATTGGGAGGCTTCTTGGTTTCTCAATTTAAAGTGACGGTGTCTTGGTTTTTTCCCCCTCTTCTTTGTCAAGTGAGCCCTGATTTTTTCCTTCTAGCTGATCAACTGGGACTTGGGAGACAGCGAATAGATTGGGGGTGGGGCCAGGCAGAGGTGGTATTTACTGATTCTCCGAACTACTCAAAATTTCCACTACCGGTTCGCAAGAACCAGGGAGAAACGGTAGCAACCCAACAGTGTCCCAACTCCTAATCTTTACGGGCAGTCCAATAGGCAATCCAGAAAGGTAGCATGAATGATGGTATTGTATACCACTAGAAGGTCTAAAAAAATCAGGAGGGATGTTGCTGTCCCTCTATCCGTGTCCATCACAGATGGACCTACCAGCACAAACATAATCTGTGCAAAATTTATGTCTCGTGGCCAGCTCTGAAATGTAATTGAAAAGGCTCTAGATAATAATTTTCCTCTAAGGAACCCTGCATTGCAGTTCTATCATGCTCTCCAAACCCTTCTCCAGAAAGGGTATTTTGGGGACTGGGCAATAATTATCCAATGTGGTTGGCTCCAGGGAAGGCTGGTTGAAGACAGGAGAAACCACTACTTCTTCTATGGTGGCTGAAATCACTGCCTCTCTCCCAATAAGATGTTGCTACTAATCTCTCTGAGCCAGCTAGTTCTCACTAACTTCCTGATAGAGCCAAGGAGGGCATGGCGCTAGCCTATACAAGAGCCTTGGTGGCGCAGCAGACTAAAGTGCTGTTACGTAACACCAGCTGCCTGCAATTACTGCAAATTCAAATCTCACCAGGCTCAAGGTTGACTCAGCCTTCCATCCTTTCGAGGTAGGTAAAATGAGGACCCGGATTGTGGGGGCAATAAGCTGACTTTGTATAAAAGTCAGCTTTTATACAAAAGCTGGGGGGGGGGGGGGCAAAGCCCTACTAAGCAGGTATATACAAAAGTATGAAGGCTATTGCTTAACGCACTGTAAGCCGCCCTGAGTCTCCGGAGAAGGGCGGCATATAAATCGAATAAATAAATAAATAAATAAATAAATAAATAAATAAATAAATAAATAAATAAGTGGTAGAACTCATACTGCTGACCAAAACCACAGCCACTTCTTCAGAATTGACAAGATTAAGGGAAGCCATGTAGATGACTATCAAAGTCCCTTGCAATGCACAGTCTGCAATTCATTCTATGACTAAACTATACTTTCCACTCCTGAAAAAATTATTATGTTTATAATATACTATTATAAGATAATATAGAAAGCTTTTTAAGTGTATTAGCCACATTAAAAGCTTTTGCACAAATGAAAAACAACTGTTAACAGAATAAATGAATACAACATTTGAAGTCAAGTTACAGTATATCTTGTTATTTCTGCTTCTCGAATAGCCAAGGACAAGACTCACAAAATAATTTATGACATGAGAAATCCAGTCATGTACATTTACCAATTTTTGAAGTAATCACTGTATTATCAAAAGGAGAACGAGAAGAAGCATGGGCCAGATTTAGACTCCATGCGTATCTTACTTATTTTCCTCTACCAATTCTCAGCACTCCTTCCGTGACGCTTCTGAAGTAACTAAACAGTGATCTCACTATCTTCACTTCCTCTTCTTCAAAACTAGGTATTTGTGACTTTGTTCCGGTTCATAGTTTTCTTAGAAGCAACAAGAAAGACATTCTATTTGAAATTTCAGAGCATCTCCTTGGGGGTTTAGCTTTGCTTATGGTGATGATTTACATTGACAATCTGGTATGTGTTGCAGTCAGGCAACACAGCCAAAAGAAAGCTACAAATAGTGGCAGCACTGTGCTCAGAAGAAGAAGTTAGTACTGGAGATTCTCATTGTTGTAGCACTTCCACACAAGTATTTTGTGTCACTCTGAAACCATTTCTGGACCGCTGTGTCTTCATGACATTGGCTGGTTTTCTGATTCCAAAATGGGTATTTTCTTTGTGAGACTCTGGCTCTGCAGATCATCCCAAAGGTGCTTTTTCAAGAGACAAGTGGACTTTCTGGTTTTTCTTTGAAGATGTTTCGCTTCTCATCCAAGAAGCAAAACGTCTTCAAAGAAAAACCAGAAAGTCCACTTGCCTCTTGAAAAAGCACCTTTGAGACAACCTGTTGTGGTCTGCCACTGGCCTGCGGAACTGGTAGCAAAGTCAGACAGTGAGGAGCTTGGGGAGGAACATGGGTCAGTCCTGGAGTCTGGGGAAGGCTTGGACAAGGGCTCTGCATCGGAGGCAGAGAAAGGGCCATCTGGAAGGTACGTGCTGCCTCTGGAGCCTTCAGAGTCGGACCTCAGCGAAGCAAAGGAACAGCGGGAGCCTGTACCCAGTGTGCGCATGCACAGAGCTGCCAGAAGGCAAGAACAGTTAAAACAAAAGGGACCACTTGGGAGTAAAGCTTGGAGATGATTGGCCTCTCCCCATAAGACTTAAAAGAGGAGCAAAGGCACATGAGCCATTGCAGGAAGCAACATTGTTAATTCTGTTCAGTTTAAAGTCTGAAGCTCTGTTTGATTCTGGACTCCGTGTGGCTTTGCCAATTAGGTCTTTGGCAGCGTGTCAAGGGAGATAAAGCAGTGGTGAAATCCAATTTTTTTTACTACTGGCTCTGTGGGAGTGGTGTGGCTTGGTGGGTGTGGCAGGAGAAGGATACTGCAAAATCCCCATTCCTCCATACTCCAGGGGAAGGATACAGCAAAATCCCCATTCCCTTCCCACTCTGGGGCCAGCCAGAGATGATATTTGCTGGTTCTCCAAACTACTCAAAATTTCTGCTACCGGTTCTCGAACTGCTCAAAATTTCCACTACTGGTTCTCCAGAACCTGTCAGAACCTGCTGGATTTCACCTCTGAGATAAAGGTGGGTGATTATCAGCCTTATCCCGAAGGACTCTTTACAACTATTTGGGATTCATCTGTGAATGAACAGAATTCACAGCTGTTGCAATAAAAGAGGTTTTTGGGATTACTCGTGTGTTTTACTGACTCAGGAAGCTTAGATCAGAACAGAACCATGACCTGGATGACTGAGAATCTCCATAGACATCTGGCTCTGCAGACCTGTGAGCAGAGTCCCACTCAAGATTCCTGGATTCAGGGCAATCCCCTGGTTCTTACATTTAGTGTATTATTCGTTTAGAATATATTTTCCCTTGGAGTAGAACCAAAGGTTATTGGGAGCAGTATCTAGTTAAACAAATTCCAGGGTGCTTTTCTTTCACTGTTATCGGGGGTGGGGGGTGGGGCAGTTAAATGCATGGAAAAGTGGCTTGGTGATTTAACAGCTCCCCCGTTTGCCACTGTTCAGATTGAAATAAATATGCAAGGAATGGATTAAACTGCGGATTTGGAAGTAGAAAGCGCTAGCAATTTATTATCTCTCCATTTTAAGTGGAGTGTGAGAGTAAAGTGGTATTATTTTGGTTACACCTGGATTGTGGTAAATTGGAACGCTGACCGAATGACATTCTTAGCACACACACATTGGTCAGCTAGAGAGAGCATGGATAGGTGTATTCTTGAAGTTTTGAGATCAGCCAAAGATGACTATAAGTGACCTCCTGGTTGCTCTGAAGCAGTGTTTCTCAACCTCAACAACTTTAAAATGGCTGGATTTCAACTCGCAGAATTTTCCAGCCAACTTTGCTAGCTGTGGGATCCTGCGAGTTGAAGTCCACATATCTTAAAGTTGCCAACATTGAGATATACTGCTCTAGATGGTTTGGTGAAAGAAAGAGATAGCAATGTGAAAATGTCCCCAGTTGGTTTTGTCATCCAGGCAGCCCCAGTATTTTTAATCCAAGATTTTAATGGCCTTAAGATAGTAGTGCACAATCTCCAGACTGCCTCATATAAATAGTAACAACAATCCTACTAGTCTATGGAGATTCTCAGTCATCCTGTCAGGTATGACATCCAGGTCATGGTTGTCCCGAAAGTGCTTTTTTCAAGAGGCAACTGGACTTTCTGGTTTTTCTTTGAAGACGTTTCGCTTCTCATCCAAGAAGCTTCTTCAGCTCTGACTGGATGGTGGGAAATGGAAGGATTAATACTCCTAACAATCCTACTAAAAATGTAAGTTTTTAAAGAACAGAATACAAGTAGTTCTCGACTTATGACCACAACCGAAACCCAAAGTTTTCATTGCTTAGCAAGACAGTTGTTAAATGAGTTTTGCCCCATTTTACCACTTGTCTTGCCCCAGTTTTTAAATGAATCACTAGAGTTGTTAAATTAGTAGTTGATTAGTAGTAGTTAAATTAGTAATACAGTTGCTAAGTGAATCTGACTTGCCCATTGAATTTGCTTGTCAGAAGGGTTGCAAAAGGTGATCACATGATCTCAGGAGCCCGCAACCATCATTAATAGGAGCCAAGCATCCGAATTTTAATCACATGACCATAGGGATGCTGCAATGGTCGTAATTGTGGAAAACAGTCACAGGTCACTTTTTTCATGCCGTTGTAACTTTGAATGGTCACTAAACAAATGGTTGAAAGTCGAGGACTATCTGTAGAGTCTCTGGCATGTGAACTAAGTGCACAACTGGCTTATCATAGCAGGGCAACCGCTAGAGAGTAGCAAAGCAGCAAAGAGTTTTCTCTTTCTTTTCCCTGCCACCCGCATCTTTGCAGATTGTTATCTGGTAGCTACACAGTTGTCCACCCAAAGGTAAGAATGGTGCCTATCCTCTGATTGACACTGCAATCAGAAATACAGGTCACTAGAGGCTGAAAAAAGGGGGGATTTAATTTACATTTTCATGCAAATTAAATCAATATTCATTTATTAGATTTATATCTTTCTTCCAAACATACGTTGCATTACTAAATTTCCATTGAGGATTCCCCCCCCCCCCAAACAATCCTCAAGGCTGAACTGAGCGATTGTGTCTGCCTTCAAATCATCTGCTGAACTTCCACAACTGAGGGTGTGGACCAGTGGTGGATTGCCCCCGGTTGTTGAGGTTGAGAAACACTGCTTCAGAGCAACCAGGAGGTCACTTATAATCATCTTTGACTGATCTCAAAACTTTAAGAATACACCTATCCATGCTCTCTCTAGCTGACCAATGTGTGTGTGCTAAGAATGTCATTCGGTCAGCGTTCCAATTTACCACAATCCACTTTGGTGGGCGTGGCAGGGGAAGGATACTGTAAAATCTCCATTCCCACCCCTCTCTGGGGGAAGGTTACTGCAAAAATCCCCATTTCCTCCCGATCAACTGGGACTCGGAAGGCAGAGAATAGATGGGGGCGGGGCCAGTCAGAATTTTTATTACCGGTTCTCCGAACTACTCAAAATTTCCGCTACCGATTCTCCAGAACTGGTCAGAACCTGCTGAAACCCACCTCTGTTCAGGGTATGGTTAAACAATAGGATTCCTTTTGGAAGGTGTAATAACAGCCAACACAAGGTACAGTCTACAAAATGAATAGAGGAATCCAGAATAGGATAAGGGAAATGTCTATCCGTAATTGTTGGCTATATGTTACCTGCAACATCAGAGTCAATAAATTTCTCAATGCATTTAAAATCATTGCTGTCTAAGCAAGGCTATGCTGATCCCACAAATATTTATCGGAGGAAGCTGATGAAATCTGAATCAGATAAATGGTCTATCTGATTCAGTATTTTTAACAGCAATTGTTGGAAGCTGCCCAGAATCGCAAAAAACTGTTTTTTAAAAAATCTGTTTTATCTGGACTTGCTGAGAATAAGATGTAATAGACAAAAATACCTACCCATTGTCCTCTTTCCCTATGGGGTAAGCAGTATCATGTTTCAACATAGAAACAGAGTAAGAAATAGTAAGCCAAGTGAATGAGTAACTAAAATGAACTTATTTAATCTTATTCACCACACCTCTGCATATCTTTGTTTAACCCATTTAATAGTTTAATCTATTCAATTTATTGTAACACTTCTTTTAATTTAGCATGTTTTCTTTTCCTGTTCATTAATTGCTGAAAAGCAAAAATCTGGTCTGAATATTAATGTTAATGTTTTTGCACTCATTCTTGCCTCCTTCCCCTTCATCTAGGGCAGCGGTGGGGAAGTATGACCACTTTATGACTTGTGGACTTCAACAGTGGCTGGCTCAGGAATTCTGGGAGTTGAAGTCCACAAGTCATAAAAGCGCCATAGTTCCCCACCCCTGATCTAGGGGAACTCTAGACCTTAGGCACAGATGCAGACTTCAAACAAATCGCACAACCACTTTAGAAACAGCCATGTTTAACAGTTCTGCAGTTACACTGTCTACACCTGCAGCCTTACTATTTTTCAAAATCCTTAGAGCTTTTCATCAAATTTCTTCTTGGGCACATTTCAGTGGTGAAATCCAAATTTTTTTACTACTGGTTCTGTGAGCATGGCATGGTGTGGCTTGATGGGCATGGCCCACTGCAAATTTTGATACCCCCTCGGCAAATACCACCTCTGGCTGGCCCAGAGTGAGGTGGGAATGGAGATTTTGATCAGTTTAAAGTCTGAAGCTCTGTTTGATTCTGGACTCCATGTGGCTTTGCCAATTAGGTCTTTGGCAGCGTGTGAAGGGAGATAAAGCAGTGGTGAAATCCAATTTTTTTTACTACTGGTTCTGTGGGCGTGGCGTGGCTTTGTGGGCGTGGCTTTGTGGGTGTGGCAGGGGAAAAATACTGCAAAATCCCCATTCCTCCGCACTCCAGGGGAAGGATACTGCAAAATCCCCATTCCCTCCCCACTCTGGGGCCAGTCAGAGGTGGTATTTGCTGGTTCCCCAAACTACTCAAAATTTCTGCTACCAGTTTTCTGAACTGCTCAAAATGTCTGCTACCGGTTCTCCAGAACCTGCTGGATTTCACCCCTGGAACATTTATAACATTCATCAATAAAGGAGAATATTTGTAGATCAGGTTTGAAATGAGGTGTCCTTGGTGCTCGCTGAGCTTGCTTGTTTTCTTGCAAACGTTTCATTACCTTAACTAGGTAACATTATCAGTGCTAGCAAGCAAGCTTAGAGAGCACCAAGCACTCCTTTATAGCATTCATTTCTGTTCTAAAATCTGCAATATGTCTGACATGTAACATGTCTTATACAGATCTTTAATATATTCCTTCCAGCATTTCCTCACTTTAGTTTCGTTCCAAATTGTTTTATTATTTTTATTCCATTCCTGATGGAGACTCCTTGTTTAGACTTTATAAAGCTTCATGCCAAGCTCGGCAATAAATTTTAACCCTCTTGTAATCATCTGATTTGGCAGAAGGTTTTCAGAAATGATTGTGCTGAATTATTGAACAAATAATTAAACAAGGACTACCTATATTAGTAAAGGAGTTGAAAGCTGAAAGGCATCTGACCTAGCATGACATAGTAATTCTCCAGAGGATGGAAAGCTACTGGTTCTTACACTGCCAGCCATTTTTTACCTATTTTCAAACCGGTATTTTATTACTATAAAAATGAATCACATTTTTTTCTGCCTCTTTCAACCTCAACTTTGCCTCTTTGTCTACATTTTATGTAGTTATCTGTTCTTCCTGTAACACATTACACAGTATCTTTCTCTCATCCTTACAGTATTTTTGTGACTGTCATTCTTTGATATTCATTTTTTTCATTTACCTCTTTTACTTCATTCCTCTAAACATCCTTTTTTGTACTTCTCTAATATAACTTTAAAGTTATATTAATAACTGTAAAGGTAAAGGTTCCCCTCTCACTTAGTTGTTCCCAACTCTAGGGGGCGGTGCTCATCTCCGTTTCAAAGACGAAGAGCCAGCGCTGTCCGAAGACGTCTCCGTGGTCATGTGGCTGGCATGACTAAACGCCAGAGGCACACGGAACGCTGTTACCTTCCCACCAAAGGTGGTCCCTATTTTTCTACTTGTATTTTTTACCTGCTTTCGAACTGCTAGGTTGACAGAAGCCGGGATGAGTAACGGGAGCTCACCCCATTACGCAGCACGAGGGATTTGAACCTCTGAACTGCTGACCTTTTGATCGACAAATGAGCCACCGCGTCCCTTATCCTATAATATAATATATAATATAATAACTGTACTTGCCATTAATTTAATAATTCCCATTACCAAAATATAGTACTTTAATATATTTGAATATATTAAATATATTTATGGAACCCTGTAACAGGCTTATTTTCAGCTAGTTTACATATCCTATTTCCTTTTATTCTATTAGGAGATTGTTTTATCTTTTAATGTTTTTTGAAACATTAGGTGTTGTACTTTTCTCTTCTTGCAGTTATTTTATTTTTTAGGATTTTTTTCTCCTGCTCCCCCTCCTGCTCCCCCTCATCATTTGCTCCCCAAGATCTTCTTTTGACACTACTGAAGCCTGGTTTGTCCCACATTCAGACTCTCTCATTACTATTCACTACTTCATAGGCTTTCATCCTGAACAATAAAGCAGCCATCATTTTAGATTAATATTCATTCCTTTGACTCCAAGGGTATATATGAAGAGTCTTATGGTTAAATCCTGTTTTTAGAACACACATAACTTTTAGAAGCAGATACTCGCCATAGCCACCAGTCTCATTTGTTCTGGCCTCTGAATGGCCAATAATTTTTTCTGCGCTTTCTCTTTTCATTCTCACCCACCCATTGATACCTTACCCGCCCCCCCCACTGAATTACATACTTTAAGAATGTTGCATTGTTTTTCCAAAACTCATCCATGATTCTTACATTAGCACCTTTTAGTAGAGTTTACTTTGCAACTAGCACCAACACAGGATTCCTACTTTCATATGCACCCATAACAACTTAGATGACACCAATTCATATTTTCTGACACATATATTTTAGCATTTTCATCCACAATTAAGTCAACATCTTCATTTTCTTGCATATTTGTCAATTTCACACTACAAGATCAGTCTACTTTCATGCAAAACTATTAGATTGTACTCTTTCCTCTCTGTTTCACAAACATATCTGTTTTTCCTTAGTTTCATCTATTAACTAATGCAGTTTGCCATTGGCTCCTCTAGTATTCTTCCATATTCTTGTGGTTGTCATCTGATGGACCCCTAGATGTTGGCGTCTACTAGCCATCATGACTTTGGTCAGTGGAAATTTTTCCATAACACATTCGAAAATGTAGTTAGAAGTGATGTAGTTAGTCATATCTGTTTCACATATAGTGTCAAGGAATTGTGATAGAGATGGGAATGCCTGAAAAAAACCCAGGAAAATTTCCAAAGCCATTTGGAAAAAAACGGAATAAAACCTGTTTCCCCCCAATTTTTTCCATTTTTTTCCAGGCCTTCCTATCCCTAATTGCGCAGCAGCTGTCCAGATTAAGTTAGAGACACTGGCACGAACTTCTTGTCTTTTATCTAAGTATAAATATATATAATATTCAAATTTGCAGCAGACTTTGTCATCATCCAGAAAAGGAAGAACATAAGAACAGAGGAATAGCATGAGGTAAATCTAAACAGTATACAGAACACAAAGAAGAAAAAAGGAGGGGAAAAAGGGAAACTCTCCCTTTATACTTATGGCAACCCATCATAGTGTAGATTGCATTATGCATGAGTCAGCACTCTCTAACGCAAGGGGGTCAAACTGGCGACCTGCGGGCTAGATGCATCATGTGCAGGCCACGCCCACCCCAGCTCCGTGAATGGGAAAAACGTTGTGAAATGTCATGTGATGGCAACATGATGTGGCGAGTTTGACGCCCTTGCGCTAATCAACTAAAACTGTGTGTTCTGGCCTACTGTACACTTTACTGTTTCAACTACTAAATTCAATGTCCTAACGCAAGAGTCTCCAACCCCCGGTCTGTGGACTCACACTGGGCCGCGACATGCCAGAAACTGGGCTGCACAAACAAGTGAAGCTCCATCCACGGGATGCAGGCAGCATGCAAAGCCGCGCCCCCTCTGGTCCACGGAAAAACCTCTCTCCATGGACCCGGTCCCTGTTGTCCAAAAAGTTGGAGGCTGCTGTCCTAACATATAGCATATCCTATCAAAGGTAATTAAAGTACCTATCAGCTTCAGCACATTTTGGGCAGCATGCTACAAGCCCAATCATAATCCAGTTTTATGCCAAGCATGCTCAGGCTATTTTATGCAAGCTAGGATCTCCGCTCCAGAGACTAGCTTCCATGCCAAGATGTTATTGTTCATACCAAACTAAGCAGTTGGTAGACAGATGCAGTTTGCTCAGATGCACTCTAAAAGGAAGGCAAATAGTTTTGCAGAAGCGTGCTGTACTGTTGACCTGTTACTGCAAATTCTCCACGTCAAACTACAGAATATGGAAACATAGTCTAAGAAAAAAGGAAATGAGAATATGTCATCATTTCACTCAGGCCCTTTTCGCACATCAATAGACTTTAAACCCCGCCCCCCACTCCAGATGCCAGAATGCAGTAAAAACAGTACAAAGAATAAAGGATGATCGGTTAATATACGAATGTGTGGTGCAAAGGTAACCACAGGGAAATAACTCAGGAAGACGGCTCACATATTTTTTTTACCCCTCACATGCTGCAATTGCAGATTTCAATGGTTAACCATGTCTGTCTTTGATTCTTCAATTTGAGCAGCTTCTAAAAGCAGCAAAAATCATAGTCACCAGTTTGGCCCACTAAGCCTTTCACACAGAGGTGAAATGCTCCGGGTTCAGACCGGATCGCCCGATCCAGTAGCGATGGCGGCGGGTGGTTCGGTAGCAAAAATCCCTGCCCCCCCACCCCATGCCCAGAGGAGCCGTGTGATCATCAGAAGCTTTTTTTTTATTTTTAAAAGCATTTTTTCTACAACCTCTTCGGCCAAAAAAAATGCTTTTAAAAGTAAAAAAAAAAAAGCCTCTGATGATCGTGCGGCTCAGCTGGGATCGTCAGAGCTTTTAAAGGCATTTTTTCTACAACCTCTTTGGCCGAAGAGGTTGTAGAAAAAATGGTTTTAAAAGTTAAAAAAAAAAAAGTTGGCCACGCCCACCCAGTCACATTATCCCCCCCACCAAGCCACGCCCACAGAACCGGTAGTAACAAATTTTACATTTCACCACTGCTTCCACAACTGCAGGTTTATGTAGTATTTCTTTGCTTTATTTGTATTTCCCCCCTCTGTTCCTTCTAGCAACTTCCTCACCAAATGCCCAATGACTACAGTATTTCCCTGAATGCAAACAGTCTCTGACTCTTGTCTATGACCATTTTTCACATGAGCATTGCAGCATCCCCTAGACATGTGATCAAAATTTGGACATTTAGTGACCGGCTCGTATTTATGACAGTTGCAGTGTTCTGGGGTCATGTGACCACCTTCCACAACTTTCTGACAAACAAAGTCAATGGGGAAAGCCAGATTCATTTAACAACTCTGTCACTAACTTGACAACTGCAGTGATCCACTTAACAAGAAAGGTCGTAAAATGGGCCAAAACTCACTTAACAAATGTCTCATTTAGCAACAGAAATTTTGGATTCAGTTGTGGTCATAAGTCGAGGATCTGTATTGAAGAAAAAATGATGACAGCTTGGGGAATGTTTAATATGAAAGTGAAGTAGTTATCTTGATTGTGAAATAAACTATTGGAATGGCTCTGCCCAGGCTTCTGGAAGAAAACTCTGGGCTTGAAACGGATTGTATCAGCCAGTGTGGAAGTATTTCAAGCCTTGAACCGCTCTATTTAGGGTTTAAAATGGGGCTTGTTTGGGGCTATTCAAAATGCTCCAAGTAATCTGTTTTACATGAAAACCATTTAACACAAGAAAGGCCTTGCACACCCCCAGCATCTAGAAACTAGAGTAAATTAAATTTAGGTTGCATCCAGTCTCAAAGTATTGCTCTAATGCTGGAATGAAAACCTGCAAATTTTCAAATATAGCTGAAACTGAACACCAAGCAATCCTGGCCAATATGAAGAATGGTGGTTCAGCAATATCTAGACAGCCATAGGTTCTGTCATCCAGCACACACACAAGAAAACAAGGGCATTGTGGGATTTTTAATTGGTATCATTCATCCAGTGCAGAGGTGTCAAACTCAATTTCATTGAGGGCCGCATCAGGGTTGTATTTGACCTGGGGGAGGGGGGCATGGCCAGGGTGGACCTGGCCAGCTCGACGTCACTCCTGTTGGGGGGCTGTGGTGGCCTGAGGACTTTGCCAGCGAAAACAGGCTCCTGAGCTCCATTTTCGGCTGCGTGCGGCCCTCCCGAGCTCTGTTTTCACTGGCAGAAGGTAGCAGGAGGCTGTGACAGCCGAAAATAGAGCTTGGCAGCCCATTTTCTCTGGCAGAAACATCACTGACCAGTCCTTCACTGTTTTCAGGGTGGCCCTACAGGCCAGATCTCAGTACCCTGTGGGCCGGATCCAGCCCATGGGCCTTGAGTTTGACACCCCTGATCCAGTGGATATAGCTTGGAGAAGCAAGAGCTTTTGTCTTTATATTTTTTGGCAACTTTATTATTATTAATTTTTTTGGGCAATTCATAGCACTGCATTTCCAACATTTGGTGAAACTCTGAGGTAGCATGTAATGTGAGCCCAGAAATGATTTGCTCAGAGTATAGTAATGTACCTGGAAATCAGCAGGAATTTCTTGGCAGGTGAAAGCATGCTGTGAGCATGTAAACTTCCTTGGTTATTTTGCCAGTGGTGATTATCAGTTGAGCAGAGTGAAAATGCAAATGGCCTGCTTTTGTACATCAAAGGGCTTGGAAATATATGAAATTAGGAGCTGATAAGATTCAACCTGAGAAATGAGACATCTTTTCTTATTGTGTTCATATTGCAAGTTGATGAGTTTGACCATTATTAGCAATGTGGTTTTGAGCAGACTTTTAACTCTGTCTTTAAAAAACATATGATGTATGAACAACTTTTAAAATGTATTTTAGTATGTTTTAAAGAGGTTGCTGAATGTCATTACCCTGATGTTTAGCAGGGGACAATTGAAATGCATTTATAATCATAATCATAAGTTTATTTGTCAAGCATATATAAGATAATAGGTAAAAGTATAAACATAATTTGAATACATGAAAAGAGTAAGTAAAAAGGAATATTAGGACAGGGACAGTAGGCACGTTGGTGCACTTATGCACGCCCCTTACAGACCTCTTAGGAATGGGGTTCAGTCAACATTTAATATGAAACTGAGCAGTTCTGTAATGTATGATTATGGGAGATGATCAGAAGATGAAAGACCTGTTGTTTGAGTGGTTAAACTATTTTGTAATGTAAATATTTGTTGCAGTAAATTATATTTCTCTTAAAACAACTAAATGAATAATAATGGCATCTGATAATGGCATCTCACTTTGCTGAAATATACCCTCTTTTTTAAAAGTTAAAATTGGTGCCTTAACAAGTGAAGTAAAAGAATGTTGATTTAAATATATGTATTTGATTCAAGATTGGGTTTGGCCTGTGGATTAATAGAGATTGCTTTTCGACATATCTGGAAGGTGCAGTCTCCTATGGTTATTCAATGAATGAATCTTTAACACTTGCAGAAAATCTTATTCCTAAATAGAAACATATGTCACTCCCCTTGATGACATCCAAGGAATATCACAGCCCCGTACATACATTTAATGATTACAGTTTGCCTACAGAATTTCCTGGACAGAGGTTTGGGATCACAGACTAGCTTCCTTAATAGGAAGATAGCAACCGTAATACACAAACAGGGGCAGTTTTAACTGTTTGGTTTCTAGAGTTTCTAGCTGATTTCTAATATATGATGCTGTAAAGTCCTAGGGTCTCTGTTGTGAGCTGTTACATGCTTTGATGATGTGGAGAGAAATATACCATGTTACCAAGAAAGATAAGGATCTGGAATCAAAGTAAATACTGCTCAGCTATCTTTATTCCTTGTCTTATTCCTTTAAAGAAGTGGAAAGTGGAAAGCTGGAAAATGTGGACTGGAGAAGAGATCCTGATCCTGGTTTAGCTTATTGATGCAAATGGAGAAATAGTCTTCACAGAAGCTCAGCACACATTAAACAGAGCTTCAGATCCAGTGACTACTTCCTGTTCCTGCAGTGGTTGTATTATATTATGATATTGCCAGCTGCTAGTGGACTCAATGCATATTGCCAACTAAATAGAGAAAAAAACCCAAACCAGGCTGGCTTTTCTCTTGAGCTTTTAAAAGCAATCTGAAATCAGTATCTCCCACGATGAAGCATTATCATTTGATAGGACATCAAGATGCTGTAAAAACAATCAAAGCAATACCCAAGCCCTTGTAATTCATGCCTCCAAATTACAAGTAGTCCTCAACGACCAACAGTTCGTTTAATGACCGTTCAAACTTACAACCACTGAAAAAAGTCACCTATGACCACTTTTCACCCTTACAACCACTGCAGCATCCCCATGATCATATGACCAAAATTCAGATTGGATGCTTGGAAACTGGCTCATATTTTTGATAGTTGCAGTGTCCCAAGGTCACATCATCATCTTTTGCGACCTTTTTACAAGCAAAGTCAATGGGGAAGCCAGATTCACTTAACAACCAGGTTACTAACTTAAAAGCAGCAGTGATTCACTTAACAACTGTGGCAAGAAAGAAAGAAAATGGAGCAAAACTCGCTTAACAAATGTCTTGCTTAGCAACAGAAATTTTGGGCTCAATTGTGATCGTAAGTTGAGGACTACCTGTATTAAAATCTAAAGTCATTATGGCGAACCTGTGGCTTGCATGCCACAGGTGGCAGGCAGAGCCCTCTCTGCGGGCATGCGAGCCATTGCCCCAGCTCAGCTCTGACACGTGCCTCCCGCCGGCCAGCTGATTTCGGGTCTCTGCTACGCATGCGTGGGGGGCAGGGCGCATGCGGGAGATGTGCACGCATGCGTGTGGGGTGGGGCATGCGTGGGGGTCATGCACGCATGCACATGGTCGCACATGCGTGCTCGGGGCATGCACTTATGCTCAGGGCTCCACGTGCATGTGCTGGCGGGCAGGCCACACAGGGGGGTGCACGCATTGCATTATGGGTGTGCGCACGCACTTTGGGCACTCAGTGCCGAAAAGGTTAGCCATCACTGATCTAAAGCCTGAAGCCAACATCTTACATGTCAACTATAGAGCTCCTTCACCCATAACATCACTCCAAGGGACACAGATTAAACAGGGAAAGTTCCTGATCCCCTTCCATGGGGATCAAAACTGACAAGAGTTTCCTTCTTATTACGAGCAGATTTCTTCTAAAGGTATGGGTATGATGCCAGAGGAAAAATTGGCAAATGTCCATGCTAGCGGCTTGCTTATTTAACTTTCAAAACCATTCCAGGAATTCTTCCTTCCTGTTTAACATAAAGCAAGAAAACCTGTTTTTCTCTGACTGATCATTAAGCACATGATTTCATTCTATGTGCGCAAAAAAAAAAAAAAAAGCAGGAAGTGGCTTGCTGAGTATTGTGCAGTTAGGGGTAGAGTACCACAAGGCCTCTGTTTTTGAGTTGCCGAGCACTGTGGTTTTCCTGCCAGACATAGCCTTCTGCATCTTGTACTACTGATCTGACAAGTCTTCTTTCTTTCTTGGCAGTTTATTGGCTACCTTCCTCCTTTACCTTTCATAATAGGAAAATCTGCTCTTTTCCAGAACAACCAGGAAAGGGGAAATAATGGGTTTAGGCTACTGTTTTGTTTTGTTTTCAATTGTGGTCATGCACAATTATGATTGCTGGTGTTCTCTCTCCATTTTTATCCTTATATAATGAGCATCAACTATTTGGGATCCACTAGTGAAGGAGGAGGATATGTGGCAGGTTACTGAACATCCAGATAAGCACCTGATTGTTGTGAACAGCTGGATATTATATTTGTAATCCAGCTTTGCTTTACCGTTAACATCTTTCGGTTGTTTGTTTGTTTTTAAATATCAATTTCCTTGTTGCTAATCTCTACGAAAAACAGAACTGGGTGATCTGTATAAAGTAGGAAACCTGAGAAATGTAGATTATCTATTGGTGTTTCTACTTGGAAAATACTGGGTGTAGGGCTTAAAGAGAAACAGTTTGGTGTCATAGTTATGGCACTAGGCTAGAAATTAGGAGACTGTGAGTTCTAGTCCCGGTTTAGGCACAAAACCAGCTGTGTGAGCTTGGGCCAGTCTCTTTCTCTCTTAGCCCTTAGAAAGAGACAAGGCACACCACTCCAAAAATCTTGCCAAAAAAATTGCATGGACTAAGCAGTCACTAGAAGTCAGCACCCAGTTCCAACACCAAAACAAGGGCTTAAAAGTTATGCATCATATTAGAACATCTATCCTCCTCTTCAGCCCTCCACCTACCTATCTTTTTTCTCTGTCCAGATTCTCAAGGATGTTTTAGAATGCTTACTTTCTAAAGATAATAATCTCCACTTCCTTGTTTCTACTGTTTCCAAATGGGAGAAACCAACAACATGTATATTACATCTTTCAAGAAGGCACACGTTTCACACTGGGATAAAAAAAATTACCATCAATAATTCCTGTATTTACTTTACGGGACTTCAATTGTTATTCTACTTTTCTGGAATGAGGTCCTAGAATTTGAATGACCTGTATTCTTACTGGCAGCCACTATTCTGGGTATTAATTGCCATGCATATTTTTCATTGCCAGCCATAGTAATTCCTATACTTTCTAGGTCTGGGATTTCTTGAAGGGTGAGTGCAAAAATTCTATATGAGAGTCACATCCTAGCTCTAGGAAATAATCCATGCTGCATATTTTTAAATAGAAAATTGAGGGGGGGGGAACAATTCCATTAACACTTAGCTGTGACGACTGGACAGTTTATGGGAGCCCTGGTGGCACAGTGGTAGAATGCCATATTCAATCCTGACAGACTCAAGGTTGATTCAACCTTTCATCCTTCCTAGGTCAGTAAAATGAGGACCCAGATTGTTGGGGGCAATATGCTGATATTGTAAACCGCCCAGAGTGTGCTGTAAAGCACTATAGGGTGGTATCTAAGTGCTATTGCTATAGCTATTATGTGAACTGGAGTTCAACTGTATCCAATATGGCTTGGGTTCCTGTATTTTGTCCTCAGCTTAATTCAAAAGGGAAAGACTGTCAGAGCTTGCTTAACTATAGCAGAAGTAAACAACGGGCTAAGCAAGAATCCTTTCCTTGATCTTCATTAAACACATTTCAGTTTATTGTTCTAGAATCTAGAGAAACAGAAGAAATCTGCAGCTTTTGCGGACACTGAACTATGATGATTTTGCTTTGGTTTTTCATTGAAAGGGGACATCCTGAAGTTGAATATTTGCTGGAGTGAATTTTAGGGAGCCAGAGTGTTCTGAAATCAAGCACATCCATATGTTCAACGGAAATGCCGCATTCCAGAATTAAGAACATTCACAATAACATCAGAGACATCTGACAAGCCTGACACAAGGCCAGACAAGTAGAACAAGAAGCACCCGCAAGATGCTATATTATATAATCATCCCTATTCATCAAAGCTGTAGTTAATTAGGAGTGCACTTGCTTCACATTGTATATGGTCCCAGTTTCGGGCTTTGGTTTCTTCTGCTAAAAACATCTGAAAGCAGAGATCTCCCTCAGCTTCATTTTGGATTGTCACTGTGAACTGCAATTCATGGAACTGGATTGGATAAACCAATGATCTGAATCAGTTTAAGATACCTTATTTCTGTAACCAGTTTCCAAATGTAGTCCAGTTGAACACAATGGAAAGTCGAAACTGGAGGGAATGGCTTGGGTTGTAGCTCTGTCATGATTACGACACCTTTCCCCATTGTTTTAATAGGATCCTCTCCTTGTGCATGGCAATCCTGAATGCTAAAAAAAAACACCATACCCTTTTCTCATCCGGCATTTGGATTATCTGTATGTTACAGATAATTAATTTCCATTGATTAGTCTTCAACAAACATTCATTCTTATCTAGTGGGTTTCCTAGATGTAGTGTCAGCATTTATCCTCCCAAAGGTTTGGTATTAATTATTTAAATATGATATTTAAAGTACAAGATGTTTTGGGGTGTTTTCACAAGGGGAAAGTTGTACCATGGTGACTTGCCCACGAATGTCATGGGTTTCAGGAATTTTAAGCCATGTAAGAAATCTGTTTTCTGGACTTTAAATAAATAAATAACTTTATTGTCATTGTACGTGTATACACAGTATACCCATACAACGAAATTCACTTAACACTCAAAGACCAGGTCCAACACACATAACAATCCACAAACACACTCCCACCCACCACAATTCCCCACCCCTAAACCACCCAAACATCCACACAACAGACCAAGTAATACTGTCTAACAGCTCACTGATGGTGGCCCTTTAATTCATTGTTGAATGCAATTATAGCTCTGGGATAAAAACTATTCAGAAAATGTGTGGTCCGAGTTTTAATTGTTCTGTATCTTCTGCCAGAAGGCAACAGTCCAAAAAGATTGTAAGCAGGATGGGAAGAGTCTCTGAGAATGTTATGCAACTTTCTCAAACAGTGAAATTCAAAGATGTCATCCAGGGCTGGTAGCTGGAGTCCGATGATATTCTGGGTAGTTTTAATGATTCTCTGTAGAGCTTTTTTGTCCACTACAGAGCTGCTCCCATACCATGCAAGAATGCTGTATGTCAGGATGTATGTCAGGATCAGCCCTCAATGGTGCTGCGATAGTAGGACAGAAGTAGATGCTGAGATAGATTTATCTTCCTGAGCATTCTCAGGAAGTACAGCCTCTTCTGTGCCTTCTTCACAAGCAGGTTAGCATTGTTTCAACTAAATAATTGGTTCTGCTCAAAGTTGCCTTTAGTTTGGGTCTGAGCTTCATCTGGCTGGCAACCCACTTTCAACAAGAAAGATGTATCACGTGACTGTCACTGCAAAGTCTTGGGCCAGAGTTACCATCTTCAAGTTCTTGATGTTGAAATCCCAGTGCATTTGGAAGAGGTCAGATTGTAAAGGTTTTTTCTCACTGGCAGAGGGCCTGTAGGATTTCAGAGAAGGAGACATTAAGCACAATACACAAAGCAGATGCCCTGCCACTGACCTGTGGTTTTGTAGCTTTGCAGTACAGGCGATACAAATGTATGCATTTCTTGATTTTTGGTTCAGCAAAAGCTGCTCTAAAGACATGGTCTGGAGGAGAGACTGAAAGGGGGAAGCCTATAATTTTTAGCTATGCTGAAAGGAACTTGGGGAGACAGGTAGCAAGAAGAGACGAATAGCAGACAGTTATGTAAAGCAGAGGAAGAAAGATGTAGAAAACGTGATAAAAAGAGACCATGCTATCAAGGTCAGGAAGATAGAGAACATAAAGAAAAAGGAGCATCAACTTTAAATTAATCTGCACTATATAACATCATTACAGAGGGCTACTGTTTCAATTTCCATGATTTGAAAAAGCAGACAACACAGAAGCCCTGATTCATATGGTGAATCTGAATTCTTTCCTGTGGACTGGCTCCTTATTAATCAGCTTAGTCACGCTTTATCAGGTTTCGGTGTGCAACAGTGTTCTCTAACCAGCTCTCTCAAGATTTTCTGAAACCCCAATTCCCATATTTTCTAGCCAGCAGAGCAATTATTCATTGAAATTCGTGGAAACTGTAGTACATTATATTTGGAGGACTCTATGTTGGAAATCACTGCTGTGTAAATAAGCTTTTGAAATTTATTTGAATGAGGGGAGGTGTGTAATTTATCCAAGGTTAGTATGCATCAGTGGTGGGTTTCAAAAATTTTTACTACTGGTTCTGTGGGCGTGGCTTGGTGGGCATGGCAGGGGAAGGATACTGTAAAATCTCCATTCCCAACCCACTCCGGGGGAAGGTTACTGCAAAATCCCCATTTCCTCCCAATCAGCTGGGACTCGGGAGGCAGAGAATAAATGGGGGCGGGGCCAGTCAGAATTTTTACTACCGGTTCTCCGAACTACTCAAAATTTCCGCTACCGGTTCTCCAGAACTGGTCAGAACCTGCTGAAACCCACCTCTGGTATGCATGCACCTGATACTCACCTCTAAAAAAAACAGTTCTAAATCTTCTGCACCTTACCGGTCAGCTATCTTTTTAACATACTGGTAGTCCTCAATTTCTGACTATTTGTTTGGCGACTGTTCAAACTTATGACAGTACTGAACAAAGGGTCTTACAATCACACTTCCACTTACAATCATCACAGTGTCCCACAGTCACGTGATGACCGTTCAGGCACTTGGCAATCAGCATTTATTTATGACAGTTGCAGAGTCCTAGGCCAGGTCATAGCCAATTGCGACCTTCCCAGCTGGCTTCCTACAAGCAAAAATCAAAGGTAACCGTGTGATTTGCTTAATGACAACATGATTTGCTGAACAACTGCAGCAAAAAAAAAGTCATCAGATTGTGTGTGATCACATGTAGCCTTGCTTAACAGTTGCACCACTTACCAGTGAATTTTCCGGTCCTTATTGTGTAATCGAGGCCTACCTGTACTGTAGTTATAGCTGACATTAATTTGTTTCTAATTTTTCAGCATCTCAAATTCCTCCTCATCTTGCACATTTCCCAACCCCATGACTCACTGTGTGAGTCAAGACTACTGTCTCCCATATGCAGCTGTCATTTCCCTCCACCCCTCAGCCTCCAGCTGTTCTTCCAACTTCTGGCTGGCGCACTCGTTTTGCCAGTTTTGTGTTACACCATTTCTCTCATCTCCCATGGAAAGCAAGGCTACGGGGAGATCTGGCTTGCTACCCAGCCTTACACTTTTCTTACACCAGCTTCTTATGTCCAGCAGATCATCCACTTGGCCTTGGCTTCACCACAAAGAATACATATCTGCCACCCTCCCTCTTTTTCCCTCCCTTTCTACCACCCCAGTCATGCTGCATCTGCTGCTCTAGACAATTGCTGCCATATCCCACATAGCAACCTAATGTTCTGCTGCCATGACAACCGGACAGCGTGGGAAGGATGGAGGGTTGCTAAGAATGATATGTGGCACCTTTCTCAGAGGTGATTCAGCCATAGCTTGAGTACAGTAGAAACCTCAACATGACAGTGGAAGGAATCTTGATTAGGGAGAGGTTTATATAAAATATTAAATATCTTTATTAGAAGTCTACTTCCCCCTACCCCCCAAAAAAGCATAAGTTTTGACTTCAACTAGGCAAAAAACTCCAGAACTGTCTACAACACAACCTTACCTTTTAAAACAGGGTATTATTACACGGTAATCTCTAATCTTTGGAAACAGATTCAGGTTGTTCTCTCTGAGCGCGATTGGCAGAGCATCATATGAGGTGTATATTTTGCTTTGTTTCCCCCCCCCCCTCCCCACCAACTTGCCATTTGATGCCCTAAAACCGATTTATATACAGATGATTCTAAATGTAGCTTTTGACATCCTTTTTCAGAAAATTCTGTCTGCTGGAATAGGAAGTATTTCTGAAAGGTCAGCAGTTCAGCGGTTCGAATCCCTAGTGCCGCGTAATGGGGTGAGCTCCCGTTACTTGTCCCAGCTTCTGCCAACCTAGCAGTTCGAAAGCATGTAAAAATGCAAGTAAAAAAATAGGGACCACCTTTGATGGGAAGGTAACAGCCTTCCGTGTGTCTTTGGCATTTAGTCATGTTGGCCACATGACCACGGAGACGTCTTCAGACAGCCCTGGCTCTTTGGCTTTGAAACAGAGATGAGCACCGCCCCCTAGAGTCAGGAACAACTAGCACATAGTTGTTTACCTTTACCTTTGAAAACTATCTAAAATCATGCCAGATCAGATGAATAGTCATGTATAAAGCAGTTTCCGATGTTCTAGGAAGATATGCAGAACAGAGTCACATAATGTCCCCCTCAAAACTTGGGTGTCTCTCCAAAAACTCCTCCAAAATGCTGTCAATTTTTCTTTTCCATGTGGTAAAAGGAAACATGGTTAAATACATGGGAAGTTACACTGTTCACTATATAATTTTTTATTATAGAGGCCTCCTACTTGCCTTCACGATCAAGAATACTGAATAAACCAGAATTGCTAGATTGATACAGCAAGCCAAGTCATAACACTTCGTTTACATTAATTTTAAATTAAAGCAATATTTTTGTCTTAGCCTTGCCTTTCTTTTTGTCTTAATCTCACCATAGTTTTCAGTCTGACCCAGTCTGCCATTCAGGTATATATTGCATAGTTGTAAGTAAATTTTCATGAGGAAGCTACGTCTGGGCTCATCCATTCTACTAATCCATAGTGTAATTTGTGGCTTGTGGCCACTGTGGTTTATGAACCATGTTTTATAGTTTGGCATGCTGTGTGAATCCAGCAAGTACTGGTTTAATCAGTAAATAATGATTAACCAAATCAAGAGTAGTGTGATGCATAAACTCAGTCTGTTGGTCTTCTGTCAGCTGGCATAATGTTGACCTTGAAGATAAGTAGACATGTCTCTCTCATGTACACACATAGTCATTTGGATATTGTTACATTTTCCACAGGCACATCTTAAAACAGCAGTTGAATCTTCCAGGTGTGGAGTAGGTAGAAATCCCTGTTTTCATATACACAATATAAACAATCCAAAGTTTTTTAAAAATACAGACTAATGTGTTTATTCTCAGTGCAGTTTCCATCATCCTCTCTTGTTCTGTACAATATGAATATGTATTTGTGCTTATTCATCATACTTCTGAGGTCAACCTGGTCTTTCCCCATTATAGATAGCATTGCAAAATTGTCCTAAATCTCTTGGATCTGGTAGGCTCAGCGATGGTTATTGTGCTCTACCTGCCGAGATCAAGGGTGTAAATCTGGATAACTCAGCCCATTTATCATTGAGATTTTGGGAAAAATAGAGGAGTAGGATATCTGGGTATATTCTCTCCTGTCTCCTGCTTAGAAGTGACATGGGAAGAGAACTTAAGACAATCCGTTCTTCCATTCCCAAATTTGAAATCTGATGTGCTTTCATTTTTTAAAATTCATTTGCAGTCCTGGTTTGCCAGATGGAGCTGCAAATATGGTTTGCTTGGTTGAATCCCGGGGCCTGCTGTGCGGGCTTTGTGCCCTCCTGTGATTCATCTCTTCTGCTACCCTCAAATGTGCCAGTGAGATGGGGAGTGGGGGTGGGTAAAGAAATGCCAGTCTGCTGGAAAAGAAAAAAGATCTGGAGACACAATAATATAGTTTAGATTAATATCTCTAAAAACCAACAGCCAAAATCAATGAGGTCAAACAGAGAGAATGCCAAGCCTTCTTCACCTGGATTACACATCTGGGGAAATCTTTAACCTGCAGCATCCTGGCTCTGGCTAGCCATACCTGAGGATGTACAATTATTTCCAGATTTGAAAATTAATACCAAGAACTTGAAACTGGAGTTTGAAGCACATCAAGCAGAACGGAAAGGCAAAAGGGCAGTTTTCTGGTATTTGTACTAGAACAAGCATACTGATCCCAGACTAGACTGCATTATAATTAGTGGGGGGTTTAGCATGTTGTGTGAACCTATTCACTGTGACTTATTTATTAAGTTGCAGTTAAACAAGCACTGATTTAATGCAGTATTTGAACCCAGTCATTGCCTGAGTTTTATTCTATTCTACTTTGTGTCTGAAGAGGGCTCTGAATTCAACGACGACTCCTAAAATCAAAATCAAGCAACCTGTGCTTCTTTTTTGCGCCCCCGCTTTTTCTGATTAGAATTGCTGAAAAGCTTATCAGGTTTTTTTTTAAAGGACAATTTCCTCCAAAACCTGGAGAATGAAAATTTTAAAAATTCTTGGCTTGCTTATTTGTACCATCAGTCTAGCCACTGAAGCGCTCACTTCTCCCAGAAGAATTGGGATTCTAGCCACCAAAGTCTTGCATGTTCTGGTATAATCTCTCTTGAGAAAGCTGAAACTTTAGTGCTGGTTTTTTTTCCCCCCAATACAGGTCCTTTAGAATTATTTTGAAATACTTTGCCAGGAATCCAGGAACTTTGCAAATAATTTTATCCCTTAAATATCAGCAGGTAATTGAGGTTTTATAGTTAAGGCCATCACTCAGGAAGAGAAATAGCCAATTCTTATTCCATCTCTCTATAAACTATTAGCTATAAGGATGGAATATACCAAATATATCATTGGGAATATACTGCAAACATGCTATCTGACTGGCAAAACCATTGGAAGAGGAAATACATTTCAAGCAAGTAAACATCATTTCACCTATATTGTGATCCTGATTGGAATTAGACAGGGTTCCACTAGTACTAGCTGAAGAAAGATGGTTGACCCAAACTCTTGAATTATTCTAGCACCACAAATGACAACAAAAGAAAAAAAATTCTGAGTGGATTGGTTACAGAAATGATTAAAGCTAGAGTAGGCTTTTGGAGTGGGTTCTCATATTTGGAATAAGTTCTTGGTTTTCTCATAAAATGGCTGACAGAAGAAACTTTTCCTATTAACAAAATGGCTGCTGATCAGCATAGCAGTCATAAAATAGAGATTTTCCAGAGGGAAAAGAATTGACCATCTCCTACAATTTTTCCCATTTCCACAGGATTTTTTAAAAGAATCTCTCTCTCTCCCTCCCTGTGTTTTCTCTTAGCAGAAGGCACATTTTCAAAGTATTTTTGATCAAAAGCCATCTACTGTATGTATGTCCGTAATTTTTCTTCTCAGTACCGCTTACTGTAATGTGGTGTCCAAATGTATTCTTGTAAATATATATCATGCTAGAGCTTGGAATTTTGTTTGCAGTGCACCTGCTTTCTAGTTATTTTCTGTTTAATTCGAATAAACTTAAGAAAAGAAAAATGGGCAGGGAGCCTAAAAGGAGTTATCCAGAGTCATCACATTGCATATTCCTGGTTAAGATGTCAAATTATTTTCCTTGTGACTTTTGAACAACGAATATGAATTAAATCTCATTGATACAATGTCCCACTTGCAGAAAACATTGCAGAAAGTGCCAGAAGAGCACCACCCCCCACCAAAAAATGCCATTTTTGAAAGGGTCATGCCGCACAGCAGAAGTATAACTGATATTTTTTTATGGGATGTAGTGGCTAGCATTACACTTGCCAATTTGGGAGAGACAAGTTGGTGTCACCGTCCCAGCTTTCTGTGTATAACACAAAAACCTTCAAGAGAATTAAAGAGCACATTATGCTTGGAAATCCCGCCTTGCTTTCTATCACTAGGTAGTCATGTGGAATGCCTTTCTTCTTGGCCATCACAATGGTTGGTGATGTCATCAATAAGCCTTTGTGACTTCATGAAAGACGGGAGGTCTGAAGTACACTTGGAGAACTTCGCTAAGGAGAGATGTCAAATGCTCATTTGCTGCTTGGGGCGTCTTTTTGCAGGGATGCATCAGGCACACAATCTTTCCTCGCAACATTGCAACCCCTTTAAGGACGTCCTTGTCTCGTCTGTGCGGGGGCGAGGGCTGTGCTTTGTTGCGATGCATGGTGGGGAGGGAAGGGAGGCGTGTGGCAGAGCGTGACTGAGAGTCCCATCCTACACAACTTGCTTCCCTACCTGTCAAAAGCTGACAGGCGGATGGGGAAACCAGCCCCCTAGAAGAGCTCCAAGGAAGGAGGGGTGGGGATGGAGGAGAGCAGGGAAGACAGTGAATTCTCAGCGGCTTTTCAGTGTAAAAGAATGGATCTTTTGCTTAGGGGGAGCAGGTAAGATGCTTTAAACGGGGCAGAAGGCAGGGATGAAGCAATCTGTTGCTGGAGACTAATCTGGGGGTCCCATTAAGGGCAACAAATAATTTGCCCATGACAAGAATGTTATTTTGTTAGGGATGATGGTTGAATTTTCCATCTCAGGTCTCAAAAAGTCTTAGATCATCTCTGGAGATGTTCTCCCAAGCTTTTCAGATGTAGATCCATGGCTGAGAATTCTGGAAGTCCAATGGGGTTGGGAAACACTGCTGTAGAGGACGTTCTGTGATATGAGACTACAGGCAGTCCTCACCTTAAGACTTCAATGGAGCCCAAAGTTTACTTTGCTAAGTGAGACAGATGTTAAGTGAAGTCGGCCCCATTTTATGACCTTTCTTGCCACAGTTGTTAAGTGAATCCCTGCAATTGTTAAGTTAGTAACACGGTCGTTAAGGAATCTGGTTTCCCTATTGACTTTGCTTGTCAGAAAATCACAAAAGGTGATCCCATGTCCCTGCAACCCTGCAACTGTCATAAATACGAGTCAGTTGCTAAGCATGACCACGGAGATGCCTGCAGCAGTCATAAGTGTGAAAAACAGTCATAAGTCATTTTTTCAGTGTTGCTGTAACTTTGAATGGTCACTAAATGAGCTGTTGTAAGTTGAGGGCTACCTGTATTTTTACTTACATTATCTTATTATTTACATTATCTCTACATCTTTGAAATACTTTTGTTAGATGGGCCAGTTTTACCATTTCCATGTGCAAATGTCCATAAAACTCCCTCCCTTGTGGCTTTTGGAAGGTCTTTAAAAGGTAGCTTCATTTCACACACACTCCTGCAATTTTAGCTAGCTTTTATTGGTGCCTGTCATAGGGAATATTGATTCATGATTATTATGTTTTAAAGTATAGAATTTAGATGTATTCTATTTATTCCATCATTAAATTACATAACAGAGTTGAAGGATTTAGTAGAGCAACAGTAACCCAAGCTACATAGTAAACTGATATGCAAGATGAGATTCAGCAAGTACAGTAAAATTCTGATTTTACCTTGTCATATCCACTTCAAAATATACAGTACAGCCATGAATTCACTGAGCAATATTAGACAAATCATTTTCTCAGCCATAATTCTGCTTTTTTTTAACCAGATGAGAAGATACATAAATCTCTTTAAGCGCTTAACATTCTATGGGAAGTTCATTACCATGAAGTAACTTCTGAATTTCATTTTAATATTCATACTCGGCTTTACACATTCTTTTAATGCATTTGTGTTCTCCAAGTGGAAATTCTAATAAGCAATGGTGAAGATGAGACTATGTCTTGATAATTTAATGGTGGGAAAGATCATCACATTTAAACAATCACTTCAGCTATAATGCTTTTGAATAGGGGCTCTTCAGTATCTCAGTTTTGACTGCATATCATTGAAAAATGAATGCTAAAGAGATGAGAATCCATATGTGAGTCAGTAAGAAGTAGGAAAACTAGAATGGTTGCTTTCTGCATTCATTCATTAATGTGGAATAAAAATGCAGGATATTTTGTATATCCTGCGTGGGATGTGTGCTTTCCTTTACCTCCTTGCCTCACTTTCTAGCATGACTTCTCTCCCCACCCCCACCCCACCCCACCCCTTCCATTCAAACATGTTCAGTTCTCAGAGACTGCCTGGACAAGTCTTTGTGGTTTTCCTGATAAGGTTTTTCAGAAGTAGTTCGGTATTGCCTCCTTTCTGGAGCTGAGAGAGAGTGACTGGCCAGGATTAGAATTCACAACTCTCCCGGTTTCTCACCTGGTGCCTTAAGCACTGCACCAAACTGGCTCTCAGCATTGTTCTATTTAATGGGTTTTTGCAGCCTTGGCATTGCTATTGCTTTGTTAGTTGCCTCGAGCTGAGAACTTGAAATGTGAGATCACAAAGTCAAGTTTGAATTCTCCGGTAACATTGTACTGCGAACTAGGGCATATAAAACCTTTGCCAGACCAATTCTCGAATACAGCTCATCTGCCTGGAATCCACACTGTATATCGGACATTAACACAATTGAGCAAGTCCAGAGGTACTTCACGAGAAGAGTACTCCACTCCCTCTGCTCACAACAGAATACCTTATGCCACCAGGCTCGAAATTTTGGGATTGGAAAACATAGAACTATGCCGCCTACCGTCTGACCGAAGTGTAATACACAAAATTGTCTGCTACAACGTCCTACCTGACAATGACTACTTCAGCTTCAACCGCAATAATACACGAGCAAACAATAGATACAAACTCAAGGTAAAATGCTCCAAAATCGATTGCAGAAAATACGACTTCAGCAACTGAGTGGTCAACGCCTGGAATGCTCTACCTGACTCCGTTGTTACATCCTCTAACCCCACAGCTTCAACCTTAAACTGTCTACTATGGACCTCATCACATTCCTAAGAGGTCCGTTAAAGGGGGCGTGCATAAGCACACCATTGTGCCTAACATCCTTGTCCTACTGTCCCCATTTACTTGTACACATTCCTTGTTCATGTCCATGTTTATATTTATACCTGTTAACTAGTACATGTTCGATAAATTAAATAATTTGCAGTGTTCCGGGATCATGTGATCACTTTTTGTAACCTTCTGACAAGCAAAGTCAATAGGGAAACCAGATTCATCTAACAACCATGTTACTAATTTAACAATTGCAGTGATGCACTTAACAACTGTGGCAAGAAAGATCGTAAAATGGGGCAAAACTCACTTAACAATGGAAATTTTGGGCTCAGTTGTGGTCATAAGTTGAGGACTAACTTAGGCTGTTAGCTATATAGCCATGGTCAATTGTGGTAATAAGTTGAGGACTAACTATAGGCTGTTAGCTATATAGCCATGGCTTTTTTGATTGGCAAAATTCTAGGTTTTTCTTTTAATCATGCAGCAGACTCATCACTCTTCCCCACCTTCTATCAGCAATAAAAATGTAAGCTCTGCTACCTAGTCTCTTTTTAACCTCCTAGATATGTGTAAGTTGTGCTAGGCAATGGCTTGCTTGTTTTAATCCTGATTTGTGAGTAAGCTTTAGATGCAGATTTCATATCTTGAACTTTTATAAACCATAATGGCTGTGTTTGCCCATCACTCTTAAGTCGAAACAAAATGAACCACAGTGTGTCATAGCATAATGTGTCAATCCAGTGATTGGCTCAGATCTTAAATACTGTAAGTAGACAAAAAGAAATTCTCAAGTCTCGTTTATCCTTTTCTTACCACCACCACCCATCTCAAGTATATTCCTAGGCATCCTGAAAATCTATTCTTTAGAGCCAGGAAAAGAATACAGAATGGATTATTCTGCAATATGGTAGAAGCAAATTATATTTCTCAGTGTGAGACTAAATTAGGTAATTTCCACTGATTTGAAAGTTCTCTGACTGTCCAAAGAATTGTCTTATAGTGGTTGTCAGGGAGAGCAATAGTGTCAATGAACTTCAAATTATGACTTATAGAACAAAAAATAATATACAGAACATATTGAAGTCCATTACATTTATATACAAAAGGACAGTCAAAAACAGCAATTTGTTGGAGATGTAATAAGGATAATGCTTCTTTAAAAGATAAGTTTTGGCAATGTTCTATGCTTACTAAGTCTTGGGAGAAAGTAGTGGATTTATATATAATTGTATGCCAAAAGCTAAAATTTAACTTAAAAGTTTTGTTTTTGAAAAAAGCTAAATGTTTGGTGTTCTGTAGTTGCCAAAAAAAATTACAACATCCTTGAATGCCTTCCCGGTGTTTTTGTCTGGCCCCACTAACAGTTCTTCGAACCACTTGCCAATGATGACATATCTGATCGATGGACAACAAAAATGCCTTTCTTAATCTTGGCATCAACTATTCTTGGAAACATCTATCTCAAATAGCAAAAATCTTCACCTTCCGTGTTCATCGCTTTCACATTTTTTTCCATCAGCTTGAGTTTTATTTGAAGCAGAGCAAAATGTCTATGGAGATTCTCAGTCATCCAGGTCATGATTGTCCCCAGAGTGCTTTTTCAAAAAGCAACTGGATTTTGCTTTGGTTGACTCAGAACTGAAGAAGCTTCTTGGATGAGAAGCAAAACATCTTCAAGGAAAACAAAGAAAGCCCGGTTGCCTTCTGAAAAAGCACCTTTGGGACAAGCAGAGCAGAAATAACTTTGTTGAGTCAACAAGTGGCTCATTTGCTATGTTTTCTGTCCTGGAACCAAATTGTTTTGGAATAGCCATTTCTTTTTGATGTGATGTGACTCTCTTGCATGGCTATCCCATTTGCATATGTAACAACAGTACTTGGTATATCTGAGCTGCATTCAAGCAGCCGAGCCACTACTTTTAGATCTCTACAGGTGTTTTCAGTTGTACCTGGTGCCCTTCAACAATTCATGTTTTTGTATGTTTCTTTCATCAGCGTAGCCAACAGAAGGGTGTACATTTCCATTGTGTAAAAACAGAAGATTTCTATAAAAAGGTAGATGGTAGTTTAAATTACAGGTAATTTTCGTGATTAGCAGCCACAAATCTATATGATACACCCAAAAGTGTTCAGAAAGCAAAATCATTGTTGTCCAGTGTTTTCAAAGGATAATATTCTCTTGAATTACATACCTAGTACATGGAATTTGACAACCAGCTAATGTAAATGAATTCTCCATGCCCTTCCTACTGTATAGCCAAAAGACAAATGTTGCAGCATCAAAAAGATAAATGTATGGCCTCTTTTACTCAATGGATAGAAGCCCTGATTGCACTTGCCACCTAAGAATGGATTGCCTATAGATGAAGGATTTGTATGGATAAGTGTAATGAAATATGGGACTCATTTATACAAAATACAGTAGGTTAAAACATTATTCAGGTATGTATATGTTTGTAATGCACATATAATTATCATAAGTGCATTAGAAATATATACATACTTGAATAATGTTTGCATTAGATAAATATAGAATTGTAACTGTTTATTGTTATAATGATTTATCATACTATGGGGTTTTTTTCCCCTCCTTGTCATATTTCTTTCACTTTTTGTTATTAATTGAAGAGCAATACAATTAATTTTAAAAATAGTGGTTGTCAAGGAGAACAAAAAGAGGAAATCTTTTTAGAAACTTAACTCCACATCTCAGGATCCAAGACATAGTAAAACTCTGTTGTAATTCTTCATACATATATACATTATGGAAATAAGTTACAGGTGTTATTTCATGCATAGATATATCCATATCTGCCCAATATATTGAGACAGATCATCAACTTTGACCATGTTGTTGTTGTTGTTGTTGTTGTTGTTAGTTGCGAAGTCGTGTCCGACCTATCGCGACCCCATGGACAACGTTCCTCCAGGCCTTCCTGTCCTCTACCATCCTCTGGTGTTCATTTAAGCTCACGCCTACTGCTCCAGTGACTCCATCCAGCCACCTCAGTCTCTGTTGTCCCATTCTTCATTTGCCCTCAATCTTTCCCAGCATTAGGCTCTTCTCCAGTGAGTCCTTCCTTCTCATTAGGTGGCCAAAGTATTTGAGTTTCATCTTCAGGATCTGGCCTTCTAAAGAGCAATCATGGTTGATCTTCTCTAGGACTGACCGGTTTGATCACCTTGCAGTCCAAGGGACTCGCAGGCATTTTCTCCAGTACTATAGTTCAAAGGCCTCAATTCTTTGGTCTCAGCCTTCCTTGTGGTCCAACTTTCACAGCTATACATTGCAATTGGGAAAACCATAGCCTTGACTATATACACTTTTGTTGGCAGGGTGATGTCTCTGCTTTTTAGTGTGCTGTCTAGATTTGCCATAGCTTTCCTCCCCAGGAGCAAACGCCTTTTAATTTCTTGGCTGTAGTCCCCATCTGCAGTGATCTTGGAGCCTTTTGACTATAGACCAGCATAAAATATAACCAGGAAGAATTACCTCCATTTCAATAATAACACTGAAGAGATAGAAGATAACTAAAAGCTAGGATTGCTACCACAATACTATAAAATCAAAATGCTATGATACCTCTATTAAAAATCTTAATATTAAAACTATGGATTTAAGGAGGGCTTCTGAAGCCATAGGGGAAAAAATAAATAAATAAAAAAGAGGAATTCTTTTTTAGCATCCTTAATTATTTGTCTACAAATTGTAATTGGCAAAATCTAGTGGATGTTGTATGCAATGAATGGTTCCTTACCTTGGAGGAGAAAATCAAGAAGAAAACTTTTATTGTGACTGTAACTTGTGTCAGTTAAAGGAAGAATGAAAGTTTCTCAGGTAATAGTAGAAGCAGTGTCAAAAACACATATTTATGATCTCAATAGCATTTGTGCAACACGGACAGGTTCTCATACACATGGGGACTCTCAGAATTGTAGAGGGTAAACATCAAGCCTAGCTCTGGGAAAGGCTCTTAGTTGTGCAGGAGATGCTGAGGAAATTAATCTGCCCTGTTCCAAGCTTTGTGAGATCTAACAGGCTGGAATGTGGCTGCCAGCCCTTTGAGGTAGTCCAGACAGGAAACCAAGACCAGGAATACAGATATTACCCTTACTGTAAGGTTACAGTGACGGAAGCTTGCCTTTTCCCCCTGTCTTTATTTTCCTGAAAGCTAGGGAGTGTCCCTTCTGAAATGCTTTCTCCGCCCCCATTCTGCCTCTGGGCAAAGATATCTCTATTCTGCTTGTTGCCTTGGCTGCGGCTCTTCCTCCTGTTTCCCAAGGTTATTCTCACAGTCCATTACATCACCTCCCCTGTCAGCCTTAGAACCCTTCCCGAATTCCCAGAGGAATCAAAGTGTGGCCATGAGAACGAAGTGCAGCTGGTTACTCCCTTCTCCTGCTGGTAACTTGCCAAGATCCCTTGAGCTACACGGTGATGATACCTGGAGCGGTGACATTGTTATGTTTTATTTATAACCCGTCTTTATTACTTGCATAAATAGCTCAAAGCAGCAACAAGGCAGTCCTCAACATACGACCACAATTGAGCCCAAAATTTCTGTTGTTAAGTGAGACGCTTGTTAAATTGCCCCATTTTACGACCACTCTTGCCACAATTGTTAAGTGAATGGCAGCACTTGGTAAGTTAGCAACCCGGTGGTTAACTGAATCAGGCTTCCCCACTGACTTTGCTTGTGTGAGAAGGTCGCAAAAGGGGATCACATGACCTGGGGACCAAGTCATAAATATGAACAAGTTGCCAAGCATCTGAATTTTGATCACATGGTCATGAGGATGCTGCAAAGGTCGAAACTGTGAAAAACGGTCATGAGTCACATTTTTCAGCGCCTTTGTAACTTTGAACAGCCACTAAATGAACTGTTGTAAATCGAGGACTACCTGTACTCCTTCCTCCTTTTATTTTCCTCACAATAACAACCCTGTGAGGTGGGTTGGGTTGAGAGAGAATGACTGGCCCAAGGTTGCCCAATTAGCTTTCATGGGTAAGGTGCAGTGGTGGGTTTCAAATTTTTTTACTACCGGTTCTGTGGGTGTGGCTTGGTGGGCGTGGCATGGCATGGCTTGGTGGGCGTGGCAGGGGAAGGATACTGTAAAATCTCCATTCCCACCCCACTCCATTCCCACTCCACTCTGAGCTCTGGTGGCTCAGCAGACTAATTAACATCCACTTACATCTGCTGCCTGCAATTACTGCAAGTTCAAATCTCACCAGGCTCAAGGTTGACTCAGCCTTCCATCCTTTCTAAAGTAGGTAAAATGAGGACCCAGTTTGTGGGGGCAATAAGCTGACTTTGTATAAATATACAAAAGTATGAAGGCTATTGCTTAACACATTGTAAGCCGCCCTGACTTCCCCTCTGGAGAAAGGCGGCATATAAATCAAATTAAAAAAAAAAAAAACTCGAGGGGAAGATTACTGCAAAATCCCCACTTCGTCCCAATCACCTGGGATTCAGGAGGCAGAGAATAGATGGGGGTGGAGTCATTCAGAATTTTTACTACTGGTTCTCCGAACTACTCAAAATTTCCGCTACCGGTTCTCCAGAACTGGCCAGAACCTGCTGAAACCCACCTCTGGTAAGGTGGGACTAGAACCCGCACTTCTCCTGGTTTTAGCCTCATGTCTTAACCTTAAGAGAAGAAGGTAAAGACTATTTTAAAACTGGAACAGCCAAAGATAATCTTAAACTGCCTCAACTTGTGGGCTGGTGATGAGTCAAAGGACGACATTGGTTGAGGGGATACGTGGATGAGTGCAGAAAAAAACTAGGGACAGGATACAGAGAGAGCTGTAGAATTTACAGAATTTATTTCTCTTGCATAAATATCCGGTAAGAACAAAGCTGCAGTTCTCTCTATATGCACATGCCTGTGTGTTTTATCAAGCACAATGCTGAAATAAACAGATTTTTTTTTCCACATATCTTCCAAACACCTTCTGGCCCTCAAACCTGTTGCTATTGTTGATGCCTAATTTTGCCCAGGATATTTCTTTATAGGGAGACCCTTCTTCAGGACTCTAGTGGGAGTGGAAATAGATGATAAAGCCAGCAGGAACCAGGGACAATGTGGGTGGGTCGCTATGGAAACTTCAGCAGCACTATCATTGCAGTAAAGGTTGCCATTCTTCAACCCTCCTCCTCCTCCTGATATGGCACAATACTGGTTACTGCAGGAGATCCATGCCCTGGAAAAAAAATAAGAAAAAAAAAATCCCTTAACTACTCTCCCTTTTCTGGAAAATGAGATAGAAATGGGAAAAGGAACACTTTTTTAGTCAGCTTTTCTTAGTTTTCTACCTTTCACAAGACTTGGATTTTCACAATCTGTAGAAAACTGTGGTAGTAGAATTGGAATAACTTTTGTAATTAGGTAAATATTTGCCAGCTTATTAAAACCGATATTATACAGGTCCTCCTCAACTTACAAACATTCATTTAGTGACCATTCGGAGTTATAACAAGACTGAAAAAAGTAACTTATGACCATTTTTCACTCTTTCGGCCGGTGCTGCATTCCCATAGTCACATGATCAAAATTCAGACACTTGGCAACTGACTCATATTTATGACGGTTGCAGGCTCCTGGGTCACGTGATCACTTTTTGCGGCCTTCTGACAAGCAAAGTCAATGGGGCAGCCAGATTCACTTTACAATTATGTTACTAACTGTAGTGATTCACTTAACAACGGTGGCAAGAAAAGTCGTAAAATGGGGCAAAACTCATTTAATAACTGTCTTGCTTAGCAACAAAAATTCTGGGCTCACTTGTGGTTGCAAATCAATTATCTGTATCTACAGTTCAGCACTCAGGTTTTCTCGATGTTGGATCTAGATTCCATACAGCCAGCCAAACATAGATGCAAATGTCTGGAAGAAGAAAAATTACTCTTAGTTTCTCAGTTTCCTGAGAATTAAACTAAAAGTAGTTTTGCTTATTGCAAACAAATCCATGTGTGGCTGGCTGTTTCTTCTTCTGCTCCATCATGTGGAATTTGAGCCTGTAATCAGCAAGGCAAAGCCGATTTAGTATTAGGCCTAGCTGACATATAATGTTAAACCAGGGGAATGATTTGTTTTTTATTTAATATATCAACCACCCATTATGATGTGGATCAAGCTTATTCCAGAGCTAAAATCTGGGTTGTTTTGTGTGTAATGCCAGCCTGCCTCAAATGGGTATATCTTCGTTATGTTCTCAAAGCATGTATAATCAACCTGATAAATCCAAGTTGCTTTGCATGACAACATCCCATAAGCTCTAAACTGTGACCATCCAGACTGGGATTTATGGAAATCTAATCCAAAATTTCTTATGGGTGCCACTTACCTACGTCTGTCTGAGAGAAACAAAACATTAATACTATATATCCCTGTGTGGTAGCTGGGTTTACTCACCATATAACACTATAACATGGATTGCTTAATTTTTGCTTACAGTAGTATAATTGTGAACCTAGCCCCTGCAGTTGTAAATTATGGGTTTTTGGCAGTGGTGAAATCTGAACCTACTGGTTCGTTGGCTGCGCATGGGCAATGCGCACCACGCACCAAATGTGAGGTATGCGCGCGCAGTTGCATGCCAAAAGGAGGCATGTGGTAAGTAGAACAGCGCGTGAGGGGCAGGGGTGATCAGCTGTGGTGTGCAATCTTTTTTTTTTTTCTTTTAAAAGCATTACTTTTAAAAGTTAAAAAAAAAGCCTCTGACGATCACGCTGCTCAGCTGGGATCGTCAGAGGCTCTTTTTTTACCTTTTAAAAGCATTTTTTCTACAACCTCTTTGGCCGAAGAGGTTGTAGAAAAAATGCTTTTAAAAGTAAAAAAAAAAAAAAGCCTCTGATGATCGCACGGCTCAGCTGGGCATGGGGGGGGGGCAGGGATTTTTGCTAATGGTTCTCTGAACCACCCGCCGCCATTGCTACCGGATCGGGTGATCCGGTCTGAACCGGGAGCATTTCACCCCTGGTTTTTGCTTTAGCTTCTTGTAAAGTTTCAGCCAATTTGGCTTATTAAACATGGTTAAGACAATCCCATGGCTTGCCACAATGTGTAAATTCCTCCTAAGACTATACGTGATCCTACAATTTATATATGGAATTTTAGAGTGGGCTAGTAATCCCATTTACCAGTTGCACAATCCCACAATCGGTAGTGTGAAAAGATGTTACTATCTAAAATAGTGTCTCTTTCACATACAAAGAAAAAAAATTGACTATCGGGATGAGAAGTGTTGGATAACAAATGCTAAAAAGACCCTTCATTTTAATCCCACTTCTGCATTTAAACTGGATCCAAATCAGGATGATCTCTTTCAGTGTTTCTGAGAGAAGATTTGGCTGAGATCAGGTAAAGCTTTGTTTGCTGCCTGATGAGAATGACGTGCTAGTTCTGGAGGACGCAGCAACCTCTATCCTACAGACAGGATGAAATCATTGTGCTGTCAACATAGAAGTGAATTGTCTAGCAAAAGAATGTTTTAACCCTTACTGATGTGGATACCAAAAAGATAATGCAGGACGTCCCCCACAGGTAGAATACAGGACGTCTGTGTTTTGCGTACTTTGTTACCAAGCTTAGGGTTCCTCTGATTTCTCCCCTTTCATTTTAAGTGCGTATGAACAGGTTTCCTGGCATCACCTATCCTTTTATCATTACAATATTGTCATCTTATTCCATCCCCTCCCCCCAAACAGACTGTTATTCCACTCCTCAAGAATATCTGAGTTGTTTGTATGATTTGCTGGTAACGTAGACTTTGGAACTCCCATTTGCAAAATGTTTTATTATTTTTTCAGAGCCAAATGCCCTTCCCCACCCAAACGGAGAAATCGGCTTGGGGAACAAGCAAACATGCCATATTATTAATGTCATATTGATTGGCATACAGGCTAGGCCTTTGGGGAAACAGAAGTGATGTTTCTATTTTGTACTAAGTTGCCTTGCCTGCTAATTCCATTGTACCAGCTCCCTCTGAGTGTCAATGTTCAAGAGATGAGGGAGGGAGGGATGTGCCTATAAATAGGACATCCAGAGAAAAGTAAAAAAGGAGGTGGGTGCTTGGTTTGGTTGGAAAGAAGAAGGTGAAGGAATAAAGGAATAATTTGCATTGATCTCCCAGTAGGAAAAGGGCTCTGTCAGATTAAAGAGAAAGGAGCTCTCTGTTTTGAAAGAAAGATTATGAAATGTGCAGGCAAAAGGACTGCAATAATTAGCAGAAAACCCCACCGGCTTTGCTTCTATCTTTACTGGCACTCACCTGGAGATCCCATGGCTCCTGTTACTGCCTTAATTTCACCCACCTGTGACGAACATGTCCCCCTTTCCAACGCAGCCGGGACAATGGAGGCAAGGCTGATGTTCTTTGTGGGTCTACTCCCTAGCTAAGTTGCTTTGCAAGGATTTTTCACAGTTAAGCATGGATATTCTTCCTTCTATTAAACAGATGACTTGCCAGCAGTAGAACTTGGCTCCTTTTTCCTTCAGGATTTAATAGGATCTGTACTTTATCACTTTCCATGACACGGTGTGTACACAGATGGAATATCTCCACATGAATAAGGGAATATTTACTTGCATAGTGTTATTTGACTTGAGATGAGATAGAAATCAGTAACGCATGGAGTATGGGTTATGTATTTTTGCAGTCCTTAGAGCACCCCAACATTCTGATTCCAATAGTCTAATCTAACCACTGATTTCACCAGTATGATTATTTGCATTTTGACTCAATAAGGGACATTCTTTCCATCCTTAAAGTCCTGCCAATTCTCTCTGTACACTCCCTCGCCCCAACAATGTCAGTCCCACCCATCATGGTGACATAGCTATGTGACTGGATATGTTCTTGTTTACTACAAAACCTGCATGCAACTTGAAAATCTAAAAAGATTGTTGAGCCCTGAAATAAAACGTCAGCAAGTCTTATGGGAGCCAGCTTGCTATTCAGATTGTACTGTGGTAATGGTGTAAACCAGACCTAAGAGATAAGAATATCCGTCAGAATTGGTAGGTCCATCAGTGCTAGGAATAAGTAAAAATAGATCACCTGTATCTTATGTGTTAAATGAGAAAAAATAGAGACCAAAATTAAAATTGCTGGCAGAATCTTAAATTATGCTGATGATCCAGTTTGGTAGATGGAAGTGAGGAGGACTTGAGGAATCACTTGTTGAAAGTGTGAGCACAAGCTGGTCTGAAGCTCATTATGCCTCCCTTAAAAAAACTAAGATGTTAACAAGCTATGCCATGCCATCCCACTCCAAATAAGTGGACAAGAAGCTGTAGTAGAAGCAGAGTTCTTTATCTTAGCTCAAAAATATACAGGTATGGTGACACAAGATGTGAAATGAAGAAATATCTGTTATTTAGAAAAGGGTCTAATGGTACCTATGGTTAGAGGGAAGGATAGGGCCAACAACATAGGATATCAGGAGAACTCAAATTAAGAAACATAGAACTAGTCACATGAGAAGAGTTGTATGATGGTATAAACAAATGGTTAACATGACTGTAGAAAGATATAGCTCAAAATGTATAAGGTATATCAAAGTGAAAGCAAATTAATCTGAAAACCGTAAAATAAAGGAAAAATAAGGGAAATAGAAATTAACCACTGATGCGAGAGTTTCTTAAGAGCTAGTCGATAGACTTATCTCATTTTTGTTTTAGTACTGTGTTAATGTATATGTGTTCGTATGTATTTGTGTTTTACGTCTGTTTATGTTAATAAATATTTAAAAATTAAAAAAAAAAAAAAAAAGATGTGAAATGAAGAAATATCTGTTATTTAGAAAAGGGTCTAAAGCAAGGGTGAAATCTACTTACCTTTCTTACCGGTTCGGAAGCGCACATGCCGTGCATGCGCGCTCACTTTGCGTGAGTGCATCACAATGTGTGCGCAGACCTTCTGTGCATGCGCAAAACTTTCTGTGCATGCGCAGAAGGTAAAAAGCACATTACTTCCTGGTTACTACCAGGAAGTAATGCCATCTGGACGGGTGGGCGGAGCTACGCTCCACCGGTGCTACCGGATCGCCGAACCACCGGCCAAGATCACTACCAGATCGGGTGATCCAGTCCGATCTGGGAGCATTTCACCCCTGGTCTAAAGCTAACAAAATGTTAAAGTGCAGGAACATTACACTATCCAAAACCAGGATGTATTCTCAGAGATAAAGTTTTTCATGTTGTAACAGATGGTTATGAAAGTTCTTATCATCAGGAAGGCTGAATGAAGAAGACATTGATGCCTTGGAATTGTGCTTGAAAATATTATTGAGGTTTCCTTTGTAGCATGAATTACCGCAATGAGAATACTACATGCACAGAGTTGGAAAGATTCAGCCCTCCTCACAATGGACGGATGGTTGGTGAAGTTGAAGCTTGCTGAAATGGACTTTGATTAACTACATTTATTGGTGACTGGAAAAAGTCCTCTTAAGGACTTCTTGTATAAACATGGGAAAAGGTATTTGTGATCTATGGCTTTGATGATTAGACTGGATAAGTCACAGAAAGAAGAGCAATATGAGGTAATTTAGAGGGGATAAAATATATTTGTACTTACAACTGCTGTGAAGAAAATTGGAAGCCACTTCTTTATATCTTTTTTCACCCCTTGTACTTTTTATATATTCTATTTGAATTCTTACTTTTTCTTTTTTTCTTCCTTAATTTCTATTAGTTTTAGTTTTAATTTTAAATGTCTTACAATATATATACATTTATGCATATGCATATACATAAAAGGTAAAGGTAAAGGTTCCCCTCACATATATGTGCTAGTGGTTCCCGACTCTAGAGGGCGGTGCTCATTTCTGTTTCAAAGCTGAAGAGCCAGCACTGTCCGAAGACGTCTCCATGATCATGTGGCAGCATGACTAAACACCAAAGGCACACGGAATGCTGTTACCTTCCCACCAAAGGTGGTCCCTATTTTTCTACTTGCATTTTTTATGTGCTTTCGAACTGCTAGGTTGGCAGAAGCTGGGACAAGTAACAGGAGCTCAACCCGTTACGCGGCACTAGGGATTCGACCTTTCAATCAACAAGCTCAGCATCTTAGCCACTGAGCCACCGCGTCCCTCTCAGATACATATACAGTACATATACATATACATATACATATACATATACATATACATATACATATACATATACATATACATATTCCTATGTAGCACCATGAGGTGGGGTACATAGGTTGAAGGATGGAAATCTCTATTTCTTCTGTCAAAAGTCTTCTGGACCTGCTCCTTCCTTGACCATGCCTTTCATAATGCAGCTGATATAGTGTTCCTGCTGCCACCTATCAACTGAGGTTGGTAGTACTTGCCTGTATGTGCACCCTTCCTCTTAACCCAATGTATGAGAAAATAAGAATCCCACTGGCAAATAACAGAGAAATAATCGTAATAAGAATTCTACTTCTCCAAAGGAACTCAGCAAATACCTGAAAACAATTAAAGTCTTTTTGACTAAGATCCAGTCCCAGCTCCTTTTTGGAGTTCAGTTGGGATCCTACAGGTCGGGGGGGGGGGGGGGAGGAGTTTCCCTCTTGAAAGAGTTCAACTTCAGTCCAAGTTCTTGAGATCAATTTTTCAAGTACCTTGCTGCATTCCAAACTTGGTGCTTTGCCATGGCTTACTTAAAATAGAAACTTCTGCTTGGATTTTTATTTTCTTCTGTTGACTTAAGCTCTCCTTTATTTTAGTTGGCTTGGATCCTCTAATTATGACCAATAGCTTTCAGGCTTCCTTGTGCTGGGCAACATGTGCCAAATTGCAACTTTATGGCTTTTCATGGCCAGCCATCACTCTGATGGACTATGAATGCACACTAGCTGATCTCAGACAATGGGCCATTGATTTAGAATTGCAAGCAGATTTATCAATTCTTCCTGGAAACATCTTCCTAAACTTCTCTGCACACTTTCTCCAACCAACCAGATATCTTAGCTGCATACCAATTCCAAATTTAGAAGGACTTTATCCTTGGTCAGATTTAATGCCCTCACAAACTCTATTACTAGAGAGAGATACTGAAAGTTCTCCTTTGAACAGTGACTGTTGTCCATGTGATGGGAGAATAATTAAAATAATGGAACACATTATTTTGTATTGTCTCCTCTACATAGATGCTTGCCAGGAATTATTATTTCCATTCCTTATTAAATACCCTGGTCACTCCAACTTGTTTTATCTTGTTATTACAGGATCAATTTGATTTTATTTCTTTGACCATAGTTAAGCACTGTTCTGTAGTTTGCACAATATGCTATGTTATTCTTTTAATCCTTTCTAAAATTTTAGAACAATATTTTTTCTTTATTTATCCTAAATAATTATGATTTTTTTTTGTTTCTTTGCTGGTCAATGACTAAATAAATTTGACTGATTGTTGGAGATTCTCAGGTCATGGTTGTCCTAAAGGTGCTTTTTCCAAAGGCAATTGGACTTCCTTTGTTTTTCCCTGACAATGTTTCACTTCTCATCAAAGAAGTAGCTCACTCAAGAAAATCCAGATGCCTTTTGAAAAATCACCTTTGGGATGGATTGACTCATAATGGTAATAATAATAATGTTGGAAAAGGGACAGTATGTTCTGTTGTGCCAACTCATGGCTGTCAGCCCTATGAGATGGTCCAGACAGGAAGCATTCTTGGATGAATGAATTCTATTTTATTGTAAGGTTAAATTAAGAGAATCTTGCAAGTCTAAAAGTTTCTCCTCTGTTCTCTTTGCAGCCCAATAAACTAGGGAGGGTCCCTTCTGAAATGTTTGCCACACCCACATTTCTTCTGCAGGTTAGGTTGCCTCTTATCTGACCATTCCCCAAGCTATGGCTCTCCCTTTCCCTCTTCTACCATCTCCTGTCTCCAGTGGTGGGATTCAAAATTTTTTACTACCGGTTCTGTGGATGTGGCTTAGTGGGTGTGGCATGGCTTGGTGGGCGTGGCATGGCATGGCTTAGTGGGCATGGCAGGGGAAGGATACTGTAAAATCTCCATTCCCACCCCACTCCAGGGGAAGGTTACTGCAAAGTCCCCATTTCCTCCTGATCAGCTGGGACTTGGGAGGCAGAGAATAGATGGGGGCAGGGCTGGTCAGAGGTGGTATTTACCGGTCCTCTGAACTACTCAAAATTTCCTCTACCAGTTCTCCAGGACTGGTCAGAACCTGCTGAATACCACTTCTGCCTGTCTCCCAAGGTCATTCCCATATGCCTTTACTCTGATCCTGTAGCTTTTAGAGAAGCAAGAACATTTCCCCTTTTTAGAATAATCTATACCAGTGATGGCTAACCTTTTCGGACCGAGTGCCGAAAGCACATACGTGCCCCCGAATGCCCAAAATGCAATGCTCGTGCCCCCGTGCATGCGCCCCACCCCCACGCGCGGCCCCATGCATGTGCTCTACCACACATGTGCCCCACCCCTGTGCATGCACATGTGCACCCACACACACACCCCACCCCCATACATGTGTGCGGCCACATACATGCACCCCACCCCACACATGTGGCCTTCTGCACCCTGCAAAAGTGTGGCAGAGACCTGAAGACCAGCTGGCCAGCAGGAGGTGCACGCACATGTGCAGGGGAGCTGAACTGGGGCGACAGCTCGCGTGCCATCAGAGAAAGCGCTGCGTGCCACCTGCGTGCCATAGGTTCGCCATCACGAATCTATACAAAGGTGTTGGAATAAAAATCTGAGGCAGGCCGCATAAGGAAAGAAGTTCTGTTTATTTGGATGCCAGAAACTTTAGTGATGGCAGCATGTTTCTGGGGTGGCTGACCAAATGGGGTTGGGATAGGTGGGCTTATATACATTCTTTGGAGCTTTGTGATTGAGATGCCTGTTCCTGTGTAAGAAGGTGTCCTTTAATATTTTAATGGCTGTGACCAGATTCCTATGGGGTTGCGTACGGGTCATGGCTGGCTCTTCAGGCAAAAGGAGAAATGTAAATCCTAGGTGTCTGACTCAGCTAATCTTGTCAGTTTACCTAATTGTATTGCTTATTTTGGCGTTTCTGTTTGCTCTTTGCTTATGAATAGATTGGCCCAGTCTTTCTGACTGGATACGAAATCTCCATTCCTAAAGATCAGCCTCTTCAACCTTCTGCTTGCAGCTGTTTTCCTATGGCAGGAAGACTGGAGCTGCTTTCTGCCTTTAAGAACATGTTTCTCCATTTCTCCTTTGGGGAAATAGAATATTCTGCCTCTTTTAATATCCGCCACAATATTTCATTCTCTGAGGGGCGGGGATTCCCACAAAGGAAAATTAATTCTAAAAAATTTAACCCTAAAAAAGGGAAAGAGAATATAAAACTTCTTTGGAAAGGAGACACATGGAAAATGTTCAGTGGTAAATAATAAAGAAATATAGAGTTGCTAAAATATAGCAAGTGACTCCAGAGAATCTCCTCCTCACAAAAAACTTAATAAGAGAAACCTAAAATTAGAAGAATCTCCGCAAAACATGAGATGGCATTAATTTGTTAATAATCACAGAGAGCTCTGTTAGTTAGAGATTCAAAGGGATGTAAACAAACCTAAACACCAGGTTTGCATAGATTTAAAAAAAAAACTCTTCTGACCACAATCATTAAAACCAAAGCAGCAGATTTAAGTATACCCAGCCAAATTAAGTCTCCACATCTGGTAGATTTCTTGCTAAAACACCTCTTATTGCTTGAAGGCAAGAGTTCCTGATGCAAAGGATCCACTTTGCTTCCCTGAACCTTATGAGGGTTTGGTAGATTGCAATCCTTTTGTAGGGCTTCCATTTCCTTGCCTCAGTTTTCCAAAGCATCTACTATGTTTAATGGAACAACAGTTTTTCTTTTGAGAAAGAGGAAGGGCTCAAAGGCTGTCCGTGGGGGTCTATGTACAGGTAAGTATGAACTCTCCTGCCTGCGATAAATGATGACTTCCTGACAGGCAGGTGACAATCTTTGATGAGAGGCCAGAAGTCTGAGGGGAATGCAAGATGACTGAGCTCACTTCACAACAACCTGAACACGTAAACAAGCAAGCGTTCCATGTCAGTTGAAGCACCAAGAGGGAAGCTAAAGTTTAGATTTTTTGAACACAGAATGAAAAAAGCAAGAGTCACCATGAAGACCACAATGATTAGAAAAATGAAAGAATATCAAAAGGAGACCAACAGAACAAAAGATGGCAAGAGATATTACCACCAATGATATTATAAGCAGTTACTGGCCAATAACTGACAAAATGATGTCTATCAGGTCATGAAGAATCAGAAGTAACTAAACCACAACAATCTGTAATATGAGTGCTCTATTTTTAGAAAATCCCTTGTGAGTTTCTGTTTTAGTTACTTCCTTAGTTTAACTGTCATTATGTTGAAAAATATTTAAAGCATATCATCAGACCAGACTCTTTTGGAGTCTTAAATCATTTTCTAATATTTTCCATCTTTTTATAGAACACACTTATAGAACATTGTGTTTAATAGAACACTCTTTTATTACAGGTTAAAATAAACAAGTGTGATATGAAAAGATTACAGAGAGCTTAGTGCGGCATGGCAGTCACATAAGCAAACTGATTAATACAATCCTATATCAAGACTTAGAAAATGATTATTTAACAAGGCTATATGAAAGAAAAAAAGAAAAAAAGAAAGAAAGAAAGAAAGAAAGAAAGAAAGAAAGAAAGAAAACCAACAAACAAACAGGAAGGAAGGAAGGAAGGAAGGAATCTTATACTTTTTCCTCTCAGAATTCATTTCATTCAACACAAATCAATGGTATTTTCTTCTTGGAGATTTTCTATGTTTGAGTCATTGATATTTTCATTCAATTAAATTGTGCAGGTACTGCTTCCTCTATCATAGCAGAAGCATAGCTTTATGATAAATATCAGCTTGTCACATATCCTGTTTGATTCTGAAACCTGGTGAACAATTTCAAAATAGATCACGACATAACATCTTCAGATTCAAGCTTTGTTTCCAGAGGTTTCCCAAATTTATGGTACTGTGGGATACAGGTGAGGCTTATTTCCTGGATCATTATCAGAATGGGAGTGATTAGCTCAAATGAGAATAAAGCAAGCCAAGCCAACTGAATGGCTTCTTCATGTTCTCCAGAATAGGATAAGATGTTCTGCAGCAGACCATGATTGAGGAAGCTGGATTGTGGCAGAGCAGCTGAAAAGCAGCAGGGAAGCTTCAGTTTATAACAAGAAAGTAGCAGGAGGGAAGGCTTAATTCTCTGTGCAATGCTTCTCCCCTGCTTTTTTTTTTTTTTAAATAAATAGGGTGACATAGAGCAGGCTGCTAAACCTCCTGTTTTATATTCCAGAGTCAGAGTTGCTATCATATATGATCATCTCATAACACTAAAATATAAAGCAAAGGGGGCTTCCCACCCCCATAATTTTATATCCTTGGAGAATGATAGCTGTCTTGTCCAGAGTTCTCTTTTATTTCTTCAAATCATCGCCAGATCTTGAACCTTACAGAATGCTTTTGCAATTCAATTTACTGAGGTTGTTCCCTGGAATCTGATAGCTAGACTAGGTCTTTTAACTTTGACAACTGCTTTAAGATGAACCCTGAGTCCACATCATGTTAAGCCAATTCATCATGATTTAAAAACCACAGTTTGTTTCATGCTAAACAGTAGGTAGCACTTAGACTTATATACTGCTTCATAGTGCTTTACAGCCTTCTCTAAGCAGTTTACAGAGTCAGCGTATTGCCCTCAACAATCTGGGTCCTTGTTTTACCCACTTTAGAAGGATGGAAGGCTGAGTTGACCTTGAGCCGGTGAGAATTGAACTGCTGTCAGTCTGCAATACTGCATTCTAATCACTGTGCCAACATGGCTCCATTGAGTGCCAGTAGAGAGATGGTGGTGGGCAACATAAGAACCAGGGCAATACAGCTATTAACAGCCTACAAAATTAAACTAAACAACAATGTAAAAATTACTAAGTGGCTGAGATCACATTGCCCAACGTTATTCAAGATATAACATGAGAATATTGAAATCTGAGTTGATTTTATCAGACCTCAGATAAAACAGCTACCAACATTCAGTAAGCTTCAATGGTGGTAGGGACCTGGGAAAGTCCATTCTTTTTTTTCCTTCTGAAAAGTTTTTTATTTTCATTTTTCATCAACATATTTAAATGTACAGTCTCTTATCCATCATTAATCATTATTCATTCCTCTTTTTACTTTCATTTGTTAATTGTTCGGGACAGCTCTCTTACCATTTCCTCTCCTTTATTTTGCCACAATCTTTCCTCTTCCTCTTCCCTTCTCTTCCTTCTTCTATCTCTTTCTACTTTCCTCATTCCTCCTCTCCTTCCCTTTTCTACTTCCTCTCCTCTTTCCCCACTCCTCTCTTCTTCCTCCCTTTCTAACCCTTTCTCCTACTCTTCTCCTGGGAAAGTCCATTCTCATTGTGATGGAAGTTCTTGGGCTTCCAGGTTTGAAACCGCAATGGAAGTTGGAACAAGTTTGAGTAGGGAGTTGGACAAGAAGACCTCCAAGTTCCCTTCCAACTGTGATGATGTTCCATGTTCTAAGACAGTGGCCCTGGGAGAGAAGTAACTTGTGTTTTGTGGCTGCTGTGTGACCAGCCATTTGGAGCAGTGGCCACTTGGGGCTTTTGCCATCTTCTTCCTTGCTCTATTTCATAAAACTGAAATTGGAGTGGATAGGAATCTGCTGTGCCTCTTAGCACTTGTGATTTTGCAGCAGCTCTTGGTTTATAAAATCTGTGTCTCCAAGGATTTGTGGGAGAATTGTGGCTGATTGGGCTGGAGACTTGGCTGTTAGATGATTTGGAGAAACTTTGTTGGAAATAAGCCAGAACTATTCGCTCCTTTTCAGATGAAAGATGGGATGGGGGGGATGTGTCTGGCTGGTTTGGAAGGGTATTGGAGAGAGTTTTCTCCTCTGATCCACTGAGTAAGAGCAGAAGAGTTGTGGGATGGGAGGGTGAATGTATGAAAGAAGGTGTGGGTAGTCAAACTGGCCATATGTAGGGGTGCTGGGGGTAGATGGCTATTCTGCTGAGCTATTTATACTGCAATGGGACCTTTGACATCCATGGATAGTTACCTAGTGATCCTGTTTTGGGTGGCTCAGTCTCTCCTGGATAAGCTGAGTCAGGGGATCCCTTGTAGTCAAGTTGTAAAGTGAGTACCATACCAAGTTGTTCAGATTCCCTCAGAATTAGATTCCAGCTATGCTGGTCCTGTGAAGAAAAGTTACTAACCTCTAGCATCACTATTTCTTTAAGTATGGTCAAAGGATAGCATCCACAGCACACGGCCTAATTCACACACAAGTGCTAACCTAGTATTCCCTGCCACTAGTTACACACTGTTCCTGAAATCTTTTAACATCCAGGATGTTTTTGACCATGATTCACTAAATAAAGCATAGTGACTTAGTTCCAGAGGTGAGTTTCAGCAGGTTCTGACCAGTTCTGGAGAACCGGTAGTGGAAATTTTGAATAGTTCGGAGAACCAGTAGTAAAAATTCTGACTGGCCCCGCCCCCATCTATTCTCTGCCTCCCAGGTCCCAGCTGATCGGGAGGAAATGGGGATTTTGCAGTAACGTTTCCCTGGAGTGGGGTGGGAATGGAGATTTTACAGTATCCTTCCCCCTGCCATGCCTACCAAGCCACGCCCACCAAGCCATGTCACACCCACTAAGCCACACCCACAGAACTGGTAGTAAAAAATTTTGAAACCCACCACTGCTTTGTTCATATATAAGAATGGGATTTCTGTGAAAGAAATTACTCATAGAAGAAATCAGAACAGGCAATTCATAATTTGGGGTGATAGCTCTCTCTCTCTCTCATACACACACACACACACACACACACACACACACACACACACACACACATTATCCTTTATGACCTGTTTAGCATAGGAAGTCATCTTAAAACATGATGTGCAGGGCAGAATTGGATTTACTGTACCTTCCCTTACTTGTTTTTCCACCATCCAGTGAGAGCATAACCTGGAAATCCCAACAAGTGAACAATGCCAGAGGAAAAGGGGAGAGAGCACAGTAGAGAGGATGTGTGCATTGTTTTATCAATGCTTCTTATCCTTCCAAAATTTTCCTTCTGCACCACTCAATAAAGGTGTGCTGCTGAAAACCTAGAGGTATGCAGATTTATAACAATAATTTTTAACTGCTGTACATGCACAGATACACTCAGAAGAGAGCCATAATTAACTGAACTTCCCTGTTAAATACATTCTAAATTACAAACTGCAATAGCCAAACACTCAAAAGAATTTCAAATATTGAGGTTTTTGGGAGGGGAGAGAGACATTTTTGTTTTGTCCTTTAACAAAGTTGTCATAGCTTCTGTTAAAAATTGGGATTTTTTTTAGATTGTAGATAAAGGAATTATTAATTTTGAAATGAGAGGCAATACATACAGCCAAATGCTATGGTTATCACAGCCATGCGATGATTATTATAAAGATCCAGAGAAAGGTTATGTTCATACATCATGCTTATCCACACTTAACTGAGCTATGATTTGAATTAATAAATTTGGATTCACTCAACACACTGAGTCATATACTAGCCAACCAGCTTATAGGTTAGCACATCAGATGAATCCATCCAATGAGTGCTTCAAGTATGGTGCTCATGTACTGAATAAAACCACAAGTAATTGGGTTCGCCATGGTAAGCCAAAATCAAACCACATTATGGCTTAGCACAATGCTTAAGTCCAGGTGGTTTCTACAACTCAATGATGCATTAGGCAGCATCAAACTCCCCTAAACTCATTAATTATCAGCTATTATCATCTAGTATAGGTGTCAGACTTCTCCTTGCTCACCAGTAAGATGAGCAAAAAAAGGCATATTTAATCAATGATCACAATAAAAGAGATGTGATTAAAGAGTGTAAAAGAATGTATATTTATTGATTGGATTTAATTAGTTGCCCATCTCAACCTTGTAATGCTAGGCACCTCACAATGCAAAAGCATAAAAAGACAGAACGTCATGAAAACAACATTACAAATTATAGTGCAATCGAAATCCTATGGATGTGATGCCTGGCTTCAAAGCTGAGGGAAAATCCATGTCTTCAAAGCTTTCTGGAAGGCTATCCAGATCTTGTGGAGTGGTAGGTCTTCTTACGGAGAAGTACAAGCTCCCTGGGTCCCACTAGATCAGGGGTGTCAAACTCAATTTCATTGAGGGCTGCATCAGGGTTGTGTTTGACCTGGGGGAGGCATGGACGGTGTGTGTGTGGCCAGCTCGATGTCACTCATTTTGGGGGCACCTGTGGTGGCCAAGCGCTAAGGCAGGACTTCCCTCAGACCCTCCCTCCCTCTCATTATAATCTCCTTCCTTCCCTCTTCCTTCTCCTTTCTTCTTTCTTCTTCCTTCCCCTCTTTCCTTCTTTTTCCTCCCTTGCTCTCTTCCCATCTTTCTTTCTTTTTCTTTGTCCTTCCTCTTTCCCCGTCTCCTTTCCTGTCCCTTCTTGGATGCTCAAATGCAAAAGGGGAAACATTTCTCCTTTTGTTTTGTTTTTAGTTTGTTTTGCTAGTCCTCTGCCAGCGAAAACAAAGCCCAGGGAGCTGCATGCGGGCCCCCCCCCAGGCTCCATTTTTGGCCACAACAACCTCCTGCAGCCCTCTGCCAGCAAAAAGGGGGCCCGGGTGGGTCACATGCACTCCACTCCAGGGCTCAGTTTTTGCTGGCAGAGGCACCGCGGGCCAGTCTTTCCCTGTTTCCAGGGCGGCCCTACAGGCCAGATTTAAGCACCCCACGGGCCACATCTGGCCAGTGGTCCTTGAGTTTGACACCCCTGTACTAGATGATACGTTTCATGGGACGGACCCAGAGCATGTTCACTCTGTCAAATCTGGTGGGATGGACAATTCCAAATGAGGATAGATGATCCTGCAAATAAACTGGCCTTGGACATGTAAGCCTTGTAGGTGACCATCAAAACCTTAAACTGAATCTTGAAGCCTACCAGGGCTAAAGTCGCTCAGAAAGCATACTTGTTAGTGAAGTATGTTGTTAGGGGCCTGGTGGCGCAGCAGACTAATAGCCTGTTATTAACATTCAGCTGCCTACAATTACTGCAAGTTCGAATCTCCCCAGGCTCAAGGTTGACTCAGCCTTCCATCCTTTCTAAGGTAGGTAAATTGAGGACCCAGTTTGTGGGGGCAATAAGCTGACTTTGTATAAATATACAAAAGTATGAAGGCTATTGCTTAACGCATTGTAAGCCGCCCTGAGTCTCCGGAGAAGGGCGGCATATAAATCAAATTTAAAAAAAAAAAAAAGTTTGAGCACCGAATTAAAATATAACATTTGTTCATTTATCTATAATTACTGATGGGGTTCGCGCACTGTTCAGCATCATGGTATGTTTCACTAGGGTTTATTAGATCAATCCCAATCAATTTAGCACAACATGCTAAGCCAAAACCAAACAAAACCATAATATTGCTTAGTCTATCTATCGCGTGGCTCCGAATACTGTAGCGGTTTCCTTTTTAAGAGCTATAAAGTATAGTCTTTATAATCCCTGACTTCTAATTTCAGCTGGAGCACATGAATATTAATTGGTAAGGAAACAGCACTTACCACAAAGTTAGAGGCGCTCTTTCTTCCTCTTTCTGATTTTGAATCTAATGCCTGGCATTGAAAGCAGGTCACTGAGATACATTTAGCTCATTGTAAATCCAGACATCAGTTCATAGAAGATGTAGGAATATGCATGTGTTTTAGTAGATAAATCCACATTCCAGTTTTGCTGAATTATTAACTTGCTGATCTGAAGGGTACTAAGTAGTTTAAAATCGTACCCTTGGATGTGTCTGGATTGGTGGACACTAAGCAGCCGCGTCTTCCCACTCCTCCTGCTTGCCCCACCCCCCCTCCACAACCTGCTCATCCCAATGTCTGGAACAAAGACCAGCTTTCAAAAGCCTAGCAGCCCTTACAGTTGTATGCTGGTGCCAGTCCATCCTCTTTCAGGCAACCTCTCCCAGCTGGCCTTGGCATCAAAGAAACAACGAGGAGCAGCTGGATCTGTACATCTGCTGCTGAGATTTTGTTAGCAAGGCTTTTGTGGGCCTGCATCAGCCATTCAGTGCGCCGAACACACCTGACCAGCCAAAGGTATTCCCTGATGTGGGCTTGCAATAATAATTTTTTTTAAAAAAGCCCTCGACATGTTATCATTTCTGGCTTTCAGAAAAGGCTGCTGGGCTGCAGTTGCAAATTAACAAATCTTTGGAATAAACGGTGGCTGGGTTCCCCCAGCATGCTGGTTGAGATCTGGCTGGCTAGTTGGTGGTTCCATATATTTGCCTGAACGCTGCCTTGGATTTTTTTAAATGATCTTTTTAATCGTTGAGTTCCTGCCTACTCTTTTAGATTGGCTGGGACTTTCACAATGGGGAGGGAGGAGCCAACATCCTGGAGGAAACTCGTGCTCCAAGAAGCCCCAAACTTTGGCAAGTTATCATCGTTAGAATAAAAGCAGAAACTTGAAAAGACTAAAACCCACCCAAAGGCAGGTGAATTTTTGGTGTGCTCTGGAAAAGGGAATGCAGAATTACGGCGTTATTTTTCATTTGGATGTACAGGTAGTCCTCAACTTATGACCACAACTGAGCCCAACATTTCCATTACTAAGTGAGACATTTGTTAAGTGAATTTTGCCCCCATTTTATGACCTTTCTTACCACAGTTGTTAAATGAATCACTGCAGTTGTTAAGTGAGTTTGGCTTCCCCATTGACTTTACTTCTCAGAAGGTCGCAAAAGGTGATCACATGACCCTGGGACATGGCAACTGTCATAAATATGAACCAGTTGCCAAGCATCCGAATTTTGATCACGTGAACATGAGGATGGTTAATGGTCACCAGTGCGAAAAAATGGTCATAAGCAGTGGTGGGATTCAAATAATTTAACAACCGGTTCTCTGCCCTAATGACCAGCTGGGTAGGTGTGGCTCGGTGGTCATGTGACCGTGTGGGCGTAGCCAACTCAACGTCACTCACGTCGTAACGCCTTAACTGTTACAATGTAATAAGGGTTAACCAGAGAGGCAGTTTCTGTAAGCAGGGCAATAAAGATTAGGCTAGAAACAACACCAGAATGTTTCCTTCCTGCCTTCCTTACAGGATTAGGCCTGTAAAGTGGAAAAAAACAAAATAAGATTTCTTCCAACAACCGGTTCTCCTGAATAGGTGCAAACTGGCTGAATCCCACCACTGGTCATAAGTCACTTTTTTCAGTGCTAGTGTAACTTTGAATGGTCATTAAATGAACTGTTGTAAATTGAGGACTACCTGCACTGCAGAGTTAGCTGTTTTATGTGAATGACAGTTTCGGTAGGCAGAATGTTGCTAGAGAGAAATAGCTAAAAGGTCATGAAAGAAGATGCAAAAAAAAAAAAAAGCCACGTCATTGTATCCACTACGTTGGAAAACACAATAAAAATATAATCCCAAAGCAATTATCAGAAAGATCTGGTGATTCGATTTTAAAAAGACAAATAAGCCTTCGCTGAGTACAGATGGCAGTTCTAACAAGGATGGCAAGCTCTCCCAGTACTTGTCACAATCGAAGATTTTAAAGGTTCAGTTAGGTCTCACATTCTGGATATGCCTACAGCAAACCATGGAAATATTGAAAGTACTCCAAAAGGCATGAAAATAATTTATAGCCCCAAGAATTTGTTTATGTGGCTTTTGTCTCAGTATCTCAGAGACAAGCACCATATTGTTCTGAAGCTTCAACAAAAGAAATTGACGGGAAATTTTGTGGATCTTATTCTCACAATGCAGCAGGGGTGGGTTCTACTTACCTTTACTACTGGTTCGCAACGGGGCCGCGTGCTTACACAGAAGCATTCTGATGATGTTGGGGTCAGTGGGCGGAGCCTCCCACTGGTTTTACTACCAGTTCTATAGAACCCACCACTGCAATGCAGTTAGCTGGATACCTCAGGGGTTAAGTTAACAGATATTAAAATGGAACCCATTGACCCAATCAGATAACCCCCAAGATATTAAATTTAACTCAAAACAAACCCAGTCAAGCACAGAATGAATTAATAGTATCCCGACTCAGCTGTGTTGTGAGGGCACCTCAACCTTGTCAATTGATTGTTTTGGACTTCCAGAATTCTTTCCAATCCTTTAATGCAGTAGTGGGATTCAGCCAGTTCGCACCTATTCAGGAGAACCGGTTGTTAACTTTCTAAGCAGTTCGGAGAACCGGTTGTTGGAAGAAATCTTATTTTGTTTTTTTCCACTTTACAGGGCTAATCCTGTAAGGAAGGCAGGAAGGAAACATTCTAGTGTTGTTTCTAGCCTAATCTTTATTGCCCTGCTTACAGAAACTGCCTCCCTGGTTAACCCTTATTAACTAAGGGTTACAACGTGAGTGACGTTGAGTTGGCCATGCCCACACGGTCACATGACCACTGAGCCACGCCTACCCAGCTGGTCATTAGGGCAGAGAACCATTTGTTAAATTATTTAAATCCTACCAATGTTTTAATAACAGCTGTATGCTGAGTCATGTGATTGGGAAGGACTTAAGAAAGGAACGTTGGTTATCCAACTACCTCTCCATAAGACACTGAAGTATCCTCACAACAGATCCTCCATCTTGGTGCCAGCCAGTTGAAGCTGGATCAAGGACATCTAGCTGGAAATGGATTGTTTCCATTGAAAAACATAAAACAACCCGTTATGCAACTATTCTGACATAGTAGGTGCCTAAGACAGGTTACTTAAATATGGTTTAATTAATTAGGATGGATTTTTTTTAAAAAAAATGTTATATGTATTGTTAGAAAGCTTTAAGTTAATTATGTATGTATAAAATGAGTATGTATGTATACGCAGATATGCAGGTTTTTTTAAGTAATGCTGAACAATATTTTAAAGTTGGTAAAATATTATGGACTAGATTTGAAAATATGAGAATGAATGATATATTATTCCCCACAGCAAGGGAAACTGAGATGATTAAAATGTTTCTTTTATCCGAATAAGAGATTATATTTAATTTTGTCTCCGGTTCAAAATTGCTTCCAGATTTTGTGTTTGCAATGAGAAGAAAAAAAAAACCTTTGATTCTGTTTTTTAAATTAGACAGGCTTGTTGTTATAGAAATGGCTTGTACATATTGCTATGTAAATGCAGAAAGTTGTAGTTGTAATGTTGTTAGCTTTGACTGTGCCAAAGAAAGTTGGAAGTTGGTGCCTCTTGCCTTTTTTTCTCCCATTACACTATACCCCCCTCTTTTTCTCTTCCTCTCTTCTTACTTTTCCATGTTTTTTTTCTTTGTGTTTTATACCTTGATAAACTAATAAAAAAGTTTTAACTGAAAAAAGAGTAGGTGCCTAAGACAGGTTGATGACTTGCAAGGCTCCAACTTGTTTGCTGCAGGACCTCCCTCTCCCATCCAGTTCTGAGCCTAGTTCCTCTGTGACCATTTCGGTTTGGGTTGCCAGGGAGAACAGAACCTGCCTAACAACAAGACTCTTTAGTTTTCTTTGGAACAAATAGGGATTCCATGCGGTTTCTATTCAGTGGTGGGATTCAATTTTTTTTACTACCGGTTCTGTGGGTGTGGCTTGGTGGATGTGGTGTGGCTTGGTGGGCGTGGCTTGGTGGACATGGCAGGGGAAGGATACTGTAAAATCTCCATTCCCACCCCACTTCAGGGGAAGGTTACTGCAAAATCCTCATTCCCTCCCAATCAGCTGGGACTTGGGTGGCAGAGAATAGATGGGGGCGGGGCCAGTCAGCATTTTTACTACCGGTTTTCCAAACTACTCAAAATTTCCACTACCAGTTCTCCAGAACTGGTCAGAACCTGCTGAAACCCACTTCTGTTTCTATTCCCAATTACAATAGTAACTTACGCTGCCATTTCCTACCAAGTGGTTCCTGCCTCCATAGATTTTTCTCCCATTCAACAAGCAGAGAGATTTGTTATAGAGGGGAAAAAAGGTGGGTAGCAGAGGTGGTATTCAGCGGGTTCAGACCGGTTCAGGCAAACCGGTAGCACTGATGATCATTTGGCCCCGCCAACCCACCCCCACTCTATCCTGTTCTTTATTTCCTGCTTTGTAGCTCATCTCAACCATGCGGTACAGCTGATTCCCCCCCCTCACTATTCTACTTACCGTTGCTGACTTGGAAGGTAAGCAGCTGAGCTTCTAAATGCTCCATTTTCAGCAATGCCCACACACGCCTTAAGCGCGTGCACGTGCTCGCTGAAACGGTTGTAAAACGGTTGTAAAACGAAACGGTTGTAAACTGGCAGCATGCCACCAGTGGTGGATAGATTTTTCTCTTCTCCAAGTATAGATACTTCACACACACACTGCTCTCCACTATATCTGTTCTTCTCTCCATTGCACCCTCTGGCAGTAGTAACAACCATTCTCACCCTTGTGCAAGGGCAGCTGTTTTCAAAGAGGTGTGCTCTCACTGGAGATGTGGAGAAAAGCCTTCAGATATGGATGTTGTAGAAACAGGGCCATGCTATGAATGCCACTGAAGACATTCATAGTAAAAAAAAAAAAAGGGGGGGGGACACATCTCTATCTCTTTCAACAATGATATTTCCTGATGGATGTCTATTTAGGAAAAGTACCTATAGAAAAAAAAAATCTTTAGCAAAAACATTTCCTTCCTGTAGTGAATCAATTTAAAGTCTTCAAAGATGCTGCAGTTCAAATGGTTAAGTATGAATTGCACACTTGAAAGGATTCTTTCGGGAAGACCTTAAATGTTACTTCATAACTCACCATGATGATGATAATGAATTGTTTCACTCAGGCGTCACAAAATAAGAGGCACTGGTAATCTATATAGAACCTAGAAAATTAGGCTAGCAAATACAGCTGAATTCAAACTGTGTTCTGCATGCTTTCATACTATGGTTTAAGAACTTTTAATATGTCACTTCAATGGGAGGAACCTCCAATCCACAGAACAGGATCCCTGAATCCGGTGACCTGTTGGTTCCTACAGCATGTATCTCCATCAGAGGATAAAGCTTCTGGTCTGATCCTATTCATCTCACTTTCCCTTGTGTTGGAAGAAATGTCCATCTGGGTTCAGTTCCAAATGGGGAGAAAGGCACTGGAAACATGGAGGTTGTTTGAAAGATGGTTTAATGGTGGACACATGATTTGAGGTCCTGGGCAAAATGAGCACATGGGTGAGAGAGAGAGAGAGATTTAAACCCTCTCTTGGGCCCCGCCTTGGAGCTTCCTGTTCCTGTGTAAGAAATGTATTCTGATTGGTTGACAAACTCCCATGGGGCCATGCAGGGATAACTTTGTAGGTTGCCTTGAGTCCCAGGCTTGGTTGAATCTTGCTGAGTGATGCAATCTTCCCAGGTGCCATGTGGTGAGTTCTGTTGCTAGATGGGTAGAGGGCTAATCCTATTATGTCCTGAGGGTGAAGGTCATTGTGTTGTAGATAAGCTGGCTCAGCCTTTTGTATTGGAGAAAGGTTGGCACCAGTCTTTCTGAGGCTATTAGCAAAGGTGGGGGCTGCTTGCCAAGAGCATATTTCTCCTTTTCTCATCCAGGGAGGTATAATATTCTACCTTTTAAATATTTCCTAGAATATTTCATTCTTCTCTAGAAGAAGGGTAGATGCTAACTTCCTACACTTTCCTTTTCCAATCTTCCTGTCCTTTCCAGAGGCAAAAGCCTTGGCCAGGATATCCTTTCCAGGGGACAGCCAAGGATAGAAGAAAATTGAGGGACAGCAATAGCCAAAAAAAAGTTTGCAGAGGAAGTGGAACATTTAAAAAGGGATTTGGGGTGATGTGCAAAACAATTTTGGGTGGCAGACTTCTGTCCTCTGCCATGATGCATTATGTGTGCACCTGTTGGCACGTTGCACTACCTTATCAATCATTTTGAGAAGAAATTAGGTGTACTGTCAATATTATTGAAGGAAACTTTTAGAAAGCAGACCCAAAATTTGCTTGATTGCAGCTAGTCAGAAAGCTGGATATTGATGGATCAGTTGTCAACATCAACTTCTAAGGATGTTTCAGTGTATACAAAGCAAAAAAAAAAAAAAAAATCCAAGTGGTACCTGTACCTGAACCTATAAGGAGAGTTGATCTGAATGATTCATTGATACTTTTGCTAGAAACACTGCCTTACAAAAAAAATATATATTTTATAGATATAATGTACATGTCTGATGAGGAAGTGAAAATATCGGTTTTGGCACCAACTATTCAAATTGCAAGGTTTAACTGTTGGGCGACCTGTGCTTTCTCATTTTCTAAATATGCTTTACTTAACATACATAATGCTGTAATGCTCTCTGTGGAATTCTTCCAGTTTGGTTAGAAAAATGCACCTGGAGGAAGCTTCTTAGAAAATTCAGCAGCTCATGCTGAAGCTGTAGCATATGGAGAATACACATTGAAATACACATATTTACACCATTGCGGAACCAGCTCTATCCCTCTGTATTCTCATACTATCATCCATGTTCAGCAGCTGAGCTGATTTATTTCTAGCTTGGCTGTGATGTCATCTAAACTAGAAAAAAAGTAATATTTCTGTTTGCAACAATGAAAGCCCAGAAGAGCTGATAGGTGGCCAATGGTGCACTGAAATATTTATTTCCCTATTCCTGAGCCTGATGTGTTAGCAGACAGAATATATTTTCCTGATTCCTTGAAGCACGGGAGGTCTCTGATTTCAGAACAATTGTTAAGGTTTATTCAACTAACCAATTTTGGGGGGATTTGCAGACCCTAAAGGAGGCTGAGTATTGCAGCTGGCTGAAAGGTTTCAATGATAATGCACAAAATCCACCTGGGCCTTCTATAATTTTGTAAACAACAAACTTAAAGACTCAAGATCCATCCCACCACTAAAAGAGCCAAACGGGAAATACTGCAATGATGAAACCGTTAAGGCCAACCTCTTCAACACATTCTTTGACTCAGTCTTTGTAAACAGCAACGGAGCATGCCCCACATTTCCCAATCGTACCACAACTAATCACAACAATCTACTACATGTCGATTTCACAGAAGATACTGTTGAAAAGGCATTACACAACCTAAAATTATCTCTATCTATTGGCCCTGATGGATTATGTGCCTACTTCTTAAAAAAGATCTCAACCACCATAGCAGAAACTCTTAGCATAATCTATGAAATATCTTTCAGAACCAGTTCCTTGCCTAACTTATGGTCACTAGCCATGGTCATCCCTATCTTCAAAAAGGTGACCCCCAGCCTAGTTGAAAATTACAGACCAATCTCATTATGTTGCGTCACATGCAAAGCCATGGAATCAATTATAAACCAATCCATTACCCTCTATTTAGAGACAAACAACCTACTCTCCAACAAGCAGTTTGGCTTCAGAAAAAAATTGTACTGCAATCTGCAACTCGTACAGTGCAAAAACATATGGACATCACAACTTGACCAGGGTAAAGCAACAGACGCAATTTATATAGACTTCTGTAAAGCCTTTATTTTTTTTAAATTAGATTTATATGCCGCCCTTCTCCGGAGACTCAGGGCGGCTTAAAATGCGTTAAGCAATAGCCTTCATACTTTTGTATATTTTATACAAAGTCAGCTTATTGCCCCCACAAACTGGGTCCTCAATTTACCTACCTTAGAAAGGATGGAAGGCTGAGTCAACCTTGAGCCTGGGGAGATTCGAACTTGCAATAATTGCAGACAGCTGAATGTTAATAACAGGCTTTTAGTCTGTTGAGCTATCCAGGCTTTGATTCAGTAGTACACGACAAACTACTTCTAAAACTAAAATCTTACGGCATTTCTGGATCCCTGCATAAGTGGATAACTGCGTTCCTATCAAACAGGCAACAAGTAGTCAAAATAGGGAACGCCCTATCAAACCCTGCACCTGTTAACAGTGGTGTCCCCAAGGAAGCATTTTAGGACCCCCACTCTTTATACTTTGTGACCATATTATAAGCAACAGCGTTCTCTTTGTTGATGATGTAAAACAATTCAACACCACCGACAATACTGCCACCCTACAAAAAGGGTAGGGTGGCAGTATCTGTCACCCTTGACTATCTGTCAGAATAGTCAAACAATTGGCAACTCCAAATCTCAACCAACAAATGCTCTGTCTTACACATTGGCAAAAAAAATCAAAACACAAAATACAAGCTGGGCAGATACGACCTCACTCTGACCCTCACTCTGTCAAGGACCTTGGAGTACTCATCTCAAATGATCTAAGTGCCAGAGCTCACTGTAACAGCATTGGCAAAAAGGCATTAAAAGTTATTAACCTAATCTTGCATAGCTTCTGCTCTGGTAATATTGTACTACTAACCAGAGCATACAAAACATTGGCTAGACCAATTCTCGAATACAGCTCATCTGTCTGGAACCCGCACTGCAGTGGGAGGGTTTCAAATTTTTTTACTACTGGTTCCGTGGGCATGGCTTGGTGGGTGCGGCATGGCTTGATGGGTGTGACTTGATGGGCATGGCAGGGAAAGGATACTGCAAAATCTCCATTCCCACTCCACTCCAGGGGAAGGATACCGTAAAATCTCCATTCCCTCCCCAATCCAGGGGAAGGTTACTGCAAAATCCCAATTTCCTCCCAATCAGCTGGGACTTGGGAGGCAGAGAATAGATGGGGGCGGGGCCAGTCAGAAGTCCCAGCTGATTGGGAGGAAATGGGGATTTTGCAGTAACCTTTCCCTGGATTGGGAGGAAATGGGGATTTTGCAGTATCCTTCCCCTGGAGTGGGGAGGGAATGGAGATTTTACAGTATCCTTCCCCTGCCACACTCACCAAGCCACACCCACAGAACCGATAGTAAAAAATTTTGAAACCCACCACTGTACTGTATATCTTTAAATGCATGAATATATATATTAGAGAAATGTCACCAGACTATCTGAATAACCTGAAGCTGAATCCTTATATAAGACCAAGCAGAATATTACTTGTTTGTGGCCTGCGTGCATCCAGCTACTACCGCTGGATTCAATATGATTGAAACAAATGATGGGTCAGTTAGATTTATGAATCTAATCTGAATCTTATAGTTTATGATCTTGGGAAATAAAATCAATACATTCAATGTAAAATAAAAAGGGCTTTAAAATGTTCTTTGGGAAGGCCAGCAGATTAAAATCAATACGCACAGTATGAATATGCTAGGTCTTTTCTGCGTATAACTTGAAGCTCTCACACACTTCCTTAGTTACATCTTGTTGCTAGGTGATGATAGTGCTGAGCACATATACATTTTAAGGCTGTAAAGAGAAACTACCTTTTATTTACACTTTCTTGGTGTGATCCCTTGCTGTTACTGTACTAAAAAAATTTGAAGACTGCAAGAACAAGGCTTCTGAGGCGAGTTTTTCACTACCTGCTGAATTCTTCTGATCGTATAAATCTTTTCGCCTTTGTACTACTTGCTAGCCAGGATTTCTAGACACTGTAGTAGCTGTTTTTAGAGAGCACGTTTTTCTGGTGTAGCCTTTATTTCATTCTCAGTCTACTATGGGGCCAGTCCTTAGTTGTTCCAACAATGCTTTCCATTTTCTCCTGCTATGTGTTTTTATGCAAATGCTTTGTGGGACCTTATGCATGACGTTAGTGATGACACAGTCAAGGATTGGCATGTGTGAAGCACCTATATTGGCATGTGTGAAGCACCTATAGATTGAACACTTCAGGCATGCCGCCTCCCCCCAACCCCATTCTTAGGTGCTGCCTAAGGCTAGGTTGGTTTGAATTGCAGGAGAAACCGAACTGATCTCCTACAGAGACACCTTCACACATGGAATACATTACCTATCCTTTACAAAACACTGTCGAATCATTATGCAAGTTTCTAATATATAAACAATGGTGATTTTATACTCTGACGAAGTCGGTAGGGGCCGACGACAGCTTAGCATAAGTTTTAAAATAAAAAATTGTTAAACTTTTAAACGTTCCGGAGATCGTGATGTCTATCGCTTCTTCTATAAACAATGGTATACACAGGTCTTTGAGAAGACTTCTAAAGCTGTTATTAAATACATTAAATAACATCTCAAAAGATCAGGGAACGTGTCTATAAATGAAAAAAGACTTGCTGAATAATTTAAACTGGGAAAAGAAATGAATTGCTGGATCTGTCCTAAGTATTATTGAACTTTTTCTACAGCACTTATTAACTTGGAATATTTTGAAATTGGGATGAAAATGACAAAAGGTCTGTTTTCCCCTATTAGTCTATTTCTATTATTAATATTATTCTATTCTATTATTCTAGAATGGAATGGAATGGAACAGAATAGAATTGAATGATATGCATACAATAGAATAATATACATATTATACATAATATACATAGACATATTATTATATTCTATTGTATTCTATTGTATTCTATTCTATTCTAAAAAAAATTATATACTATTCAAAGGACAGTAAGAATGCTAAACTTGTTTACCAATCTTTGGGAACATGGGAAACAAAAAAATAACCCAAATGACAAGTTGGTAGAATGGAGGATGGGTAGAGGGAGGGGTGGAGCTTTCTTAATGTCCTGTGGGAGCTCCTCCAACTTCATCCCACTCCCCTCGTCCACTTTACTGATCTGCCAGCAAGACTATTTTTAGAGACAGACCTACTGATCTGTGAGAAGACCAGATGCATGTTCAGAAATGCAGGGGACGAGTGTAGAGTATCTCTGCATGGGGATTCTGTCGATTGGACAATGTGAAAGTTGGTCACACTCTTCCAAGCTATCCTGCTGCACTTAAGGAAGTGATTTCCTGCTGGCTGCTGACACTGGCTGTGAGGACAAGCAAAGCCAGGGGACTCTACTGATAACTGTCCTTAAAATCTCCCACAATAACACCATAATTAATTTCGTTGTATGAGATGCAATGACAGTAAAGCACTGCTACGTAAGTATAGACTCCCTCACCTTGTTACTGAGCATTGTAATTGAGGCTTATTACAACATGGTTGTCAGGGGCAGCACAAATTTTATCGGCATGTTTTCCTGTTGAGTCAAACTTAGTGGAGGAATGCCCAGTAATGTGGCTGCAAGGAAGGTTCCTGAGTTTGTAAACAGATGTTTTAAAAGACTTCTGCAGCTAGGGACACCATTGTTAAGGTTTTTGTTATTTGTAGTTTAGCACGTTTATAAAGTCTGGTAAATAACCACTTGCGGTTACGTTTCTTTGGTTGTTTCCTTTGGCTTTTCTCTGCTGTTCTTGCCTGACTTGTCCCGCCTTTACAGGATGTGAGCCATTGCAGCCACAACTTTCCTTCATTCTGTACGAAGTACTTCATATTGATGTTAAATGCCGTGAAGGAATAAAGTTAACCCTTGAAAAGCACCCGGAGGCTCCAACTGGTCCAGAACGTAGCCGCGCGGGTGATTATGGGCGCAGCTCATTACGCCCATGTAACACCTCTCCTACGCGAGCTGCACTGGCTCCCGGTGGTCTTCCGGGTGCGATTCAAGGTGTTAGTTATCACCTTTAAAGCGCTCCATGGCTTAGGACCTGGGTACCTACAAGACCGTCTTTTGCCACCAATAGCCTCCCACCGACCAGTTCGTTCTCACAGGGAGGGACTACTCAGGATACCGTCAGTCAAATTATGTCGACTGGTGACTCCCAGGGGGAGGGCCTTCTCTGTGGGGGCTCCAACCCTTTGGAATGAACTGCCCCCGGAGATACGGAATATCCCTGATCTCCGTGCTTTCCGCCGTGCCCTCAAGACCCTGATGTTCCAACAGGCAGGGCTAAACATACAAACATGCAAATGATTTTTTAAATGTTATCTAATTCTGGGTTTTATTTAATTGACCAAACTAAGTAACAATTTTAATTAGCAATTTTATGATGTTTGTGTGTCTATATTTTTCTTGACTGTACACCGCCTTGAGTCCTACGGGAGAAAGGCGGTATAGAAATATAATAATAAATAAATAAAATAAAAATAACTCAAGGGGAGAAACAACAGTGAGATACCACTGGAAACAATGGTCCAAGTCTTGGCTTTTGTTCTTTGGCTATCTAAGTAAGAGAAACTCAAGACTTCTTAATTTTAGTGTGCTCCCCACCACTACCAAATTATTCCCGCTGCCCAATAGTGAGCAGGCAATGTGGTTACTTAGCAACTACATCTACTCTACTACATACCCCTCCCATCCCATCTCCTAGGGGATATTATCTACAGAGAAAATAAGTAGGTGAAAAGTCAAGCCTCGTCTTTTTATGGCAGCATCAGAATGCTAACAGACAGCATGATAGTTATGTGTTCATGTATGCCTGTATTTACATAGAATAGAATAACAGAGTTGGAAGGGACCTTGGAGGTCTTCTAGTCTAACCCCCTGCTCAGGCAGGAAACCCTATACCAGTGATGGCTAACCTTTTTCGGACCGAGTGCCCAAAGTGTGTGTGTACGTGAACCCCCAAAATGCAATGCGCATGCAGCCCCCTTATGTGCCCCACATGTGCCCCCCTGCCTGTGCATGTGCACACGGGTCCCTGCATGTACCCCACCCCGTGCACGCGCCCCCGCACACACACATCCCCCTGTGCATGCGCATGCATCCCCCATACGTGTCCCACCCCCCACGCATGCGTGGCAGAGACCCAAAGGCTGGCAGGAGGCACGCATGCATGCGTGGCGGAGCTGAACTGGGGCGACGGCTTGAGTGCCCACAGAGAGGGCGCTGCGTGCAACTTCTGGCACGTGTGCCATAGGTTCACCATCACAGCCCTATACCATTTCAGACAAATGGCTGTCCAATCTCTTCTTAAAAACTTCCAGTGTTGAAGAAGTCACAACTTCTGGAGGGAAGTTGTTCCACTGGTTAATTGTTCTAACTATTAAGAAATTTCTTCTTAGTTCTAGGTTGCTTCTCACCTTGATTAGTTTCCATCCGTTCTTGTCCTGCCCTCAGGTGCTTTGGAGAATAGCTTGATGCCTTCTTCTTTGTGGCAACCCCTGAGATATTGGAACATTTCTATCATGTCATCCAGGGGTGGGTTCTACTTACCTTTACTACCGGTTCGCAACAGAGCCGCACGTGCGCACTCGCTTCACTCGTCTGCACGCACGCTCTTCAGCGCAAGCACAGAAGCATTTTGATGACATCAGGGTCAGTGGGTGGAGCCTCCTGCCGGTTTTACTACCGGTTCTATAGAACCGGTGCGAACCGGGGCAACCCACCACTGATGTCACCCCTAGTCCTTCTTTTCATTAAACTAGACATACCCAATTCCAGCAACTGTTCTTTATATGTTTTCGCCTCCAGGCCCCTAATCATCTTTGTTGCTCTTCTCTGCACTCTTTCTAGAGTCTCAACATCTTTTTTTACATCGTAGTTTTTTATATGCATGTCTGATTCCTACACTGCATGTTGTTTACAGAATTTAAAAGGTTGCCCATGCCGGTTAGCATCAGTTAGCTTCGTTAGAATGGATCCCCAGTGAGTATTCATAAATCATCATAGTTTTACTAGTCAGCTGCATGCTGCTGTATGTAGACTCATTCATTCTTTTTTCCCTTTCAGAATTCATAAGTCCCAAACCCTAAAGGCAGCAGCTAACTTTGCATTAAATGGTCGTCAAAATGAAGTTGCATTTTGGCATAGTGCAATACATGAACCCAGACAACTTGGCTTTAAGGTTTGTTTATTCTTGGAGTCTTGTGTGAATCCAACCAACTATGATTTATTCAATTCAATAAACTATTCCTTAGCAGGATGAATGAATTAGATCATAGATTGGATTTATTATGCTAGCTATAATGTGAGAATTGGCTTGCATGCTGTGTGAGCCCAGGCATTGTGGCTTATTCAGTACATCATAGTAAACTATGATTTAGCAGTCTAAGTCAACCCAGCATAGTTTCACTGTAAGATGTGTTTGCTTCTTCAGACTTCCTAAGCTCTGTATTTCTATTGCTATATTTCTTTTGTCATGTAAAGGCAAAAGATTCTCTGCTTTTGTAGCTGGCTTGATAACTGTGCTACAATCTATTTAATTATTTAAATAGATCTATTTGATAGGCCTATTTTTGTCTTTTGTTTGGGGACATTCACTGTCTTTCCAGGCTTCCCACATATCACCTCCCCATATATTCAGTCTCTGTCTTTGATGATGTGAGTACCTTTTACTGTTCCCATTAATGTTGATTTCACCGCTTGGTTTAATTATTCCTGCTGTTTCCCTACATTTTCACAGCTTTGGTTGCTATAACAACAAAATCTAGGATTTTTATTAAAAATCTAATGCATGTATTTGTTAGCTTCTCCAATTTAGAAAGACGGCTGGATTTAACAAGGATATAAGTGGTGGAAATGTCCGGGACAATGCATGATTGGCAGGACATTCTTTGCAGTGTGGTTATTTATTTATTTATTCATTTCTAGGAATAAATAGGAAACAGGTTTCTGCTCTTGTGTTTAATAGTTCCATCTGTAATCACTACTGCATGGGCTTTTGAAAGGTTCCAGTTAGCAGCACAAGAAGTGCTTATAAAAATCTGACCTGTGGTAAAACAGTAAGAGCTACTTAAAGCTAATTCTAATGTGGTTCGTATGGAGCAATTGGTTGCTTGAGAAAGAGCATGGCTCAGTGTTCTGACCTGTTTAATTTAGGTATATAAAGAGTCAGACCAAGACTTGGAAGCCCTAAAGGAAAAACCAAGACCAAAAGGCAATGAGTGATTTTGCATCAATTCATTTGAACAAATTACAAATCTGTGGCAGAGCAAAAAGAAAAAAAAGATAGAACCTCCTACATGCACTTAACTGTTGTGGTAGTGGTGCAGTGGTTAGAATGCAGTACTGCAGGCAGACTCTGCCCACAGCCAGGAGTTTGATCCTGACCAGCTCAAGGTTGATGCAGACTTCCATTCTTTTGAGGTTGATAAAATGAGGACCCAAATTGTTGAGGGCAATATACTGACATTTGTAAACTGCCCAGAGAATGCTGTAAAGCACTGTGAAGCGGAATATAAGTCTAAGTGCTAATGCTAGTGCTATTTATGATAGATTGACAAGATGGAGGTCTGAAGTTTCACTTTAACTTTTTTCTCCATTCATTCTGTTCTGTAAAGGGGGGGAAAAACGGAAGCTTTTCCAAAGGCAGTGATGTCTAAGGTGTGACATAAGGGCAAGGGTGAAATCCAGCAGGTTTTGACAGTTCTGGAGAACCGGTAGCAGAAATTTTGAGCAGTTTGGAGAACCGGCAAATACCACCTCTGGCTGGCCCCAGAGTGGGGTGGGAATGGAGATTTTTCAATATCCTTCCCCCAGGAGTGGGGAGGGAATGGGGATTTTGCAGTATCCTTCCCCTGCCATGCCCACCAAGCCACACCATGCCCACCAAGCCACGCCCACAGAACCGGTAGTAAAAAAATATTGATTTCACCACTACATAGAGGATGTGGTTTATGGGTGACTTTCCTAAGCAGTCTAATAATTGTACATATGGTTCTGTTTGTTTGGGAAACTATAATATAATCTAGGAGGAGATTGAGTATCTTGGGGGTGGGAATTATCTAGTATTGGGTGTTTCTACCATAGCCAATAGTGTTGTACTACTTGGGATGGCATGAGGGGTGAAGAAACAGCAATATGTTTGACAATGAGATCTGGGTAGATTACTCAGTGAGAGCAAAGTGCCCTTCTACAGCTGTTCATTGAAAATCTGAAGAAGCTGAAGCCCAGAAGATATTAAGAAGGCTTTGAACAACTGCACTTCTTTGCCCGTTTAACAAGCATTCATCTTCCTAGGCCTAATGGTTATCTGCTCCTTCATATACCCTGTTTCCCCTAAAATAAGACATCCCCTGATAATAAGCCCAATCGGGCTTTTGAGCACATGGGCTAAAATAAGCACCCCCTGAAAATAAGCCCTCCCTGAAAATATTTAAACGCATGCGCAGCCAATCCCCACCATTTCCTCTGGTTAGGGTTAGGGAGACAGAGCTGGAAATCAGGTAAAATGGCAGGAGGAGCTCCGTCTTGCGCCACGTGCCCCAAAATAATAAGACATCCCCAAAAATAAGGCCAAGCACTTATTTCGGGGTTCAAAAAAATATAAGAAAGGGTCTTATTTTCGGGAAAACATGATAGTTGGATAAGTACAAAGAATAATAGAATAACAGAGTTGGAAGGGACTTTGGAGGTCTTCTAATCCAACTCTCTGCTCAGGCAGGAAACCCTGTATCCTTTCAGACAAACGGTTGTCTAATTTCTTCTTTAAAACTTCCAGTGTTGGAGCATCTACAACTTCTGGAGGCAAATTAGTGGGTCCACTAATTAATTGTTCTCACCGTCAGGAAATTTCTCCTTCTTTCTAGGTTGCTTCTCTCCTGGATTATTTTTCGTCTATTGAGATGTAGATCCGGCTGGAGATTCTGACAGTGGGTCTCAAGCATTTTGTATTGTGTATCTCAAGCATTTTGTGCATTGTGTAACCATGGTAATCATCTAACAAAGTGCTAGCTTACTTCTTGCTACACCAAGACAGATAGTAAGATTTCTTTTATCAGCTCAGTGGGATTCACGGGGTAGGCAGCTTTGTATGTAAATCTACCATCCTTGTGATTTGAGCCAGATTCTGAGCAGTTTTCAAAATTGTTGGCATCTTGATATTCCATCAGTTAAATATTGTTATACTTACCTGCCTCTATACTCCATAAGGCCTTTGTCCCCTTGCATCTAGCCATGGCAGAAACATGTTTTGACACCATTTTTCTGCCGTGGCTGTGTGACATTGCCTTCAGCTTAATCATAACCCATAGGTAAAATATGCTTAAACCACCCTTAGCAGTAAGAATGTCTGTAGTTTTCTCCCTTCTTCCAATACTATCGAAGGGCAGCCCCAAGGTATGTTAGTCACTCACTGTCTTGAAGAGGTGAGGTGACTGGGAGCAGAGCGAACACAGGTAGGAGAAGGATTTGTCATGGGAATTTCAAGGCATTATAGTTTTTTTCCCAGCAGAAGAATAGATAGACAAGCTCAGCAGTAGGAAAAGGCTCAAAAAAAGTCTTTGGATTGCAGCCCTGAGTTCAAATGACATTAGAATCTTGCGTAAAGCCTGCTATGGGGGCAGGATTTAAAAGTGGCACTGCACATGTTCTCTTATGTAAGATTTCTTTCTCAGCTTGTTGGGCAAACAGGATCCATTTGTACAGGTAGTCCTCGACTTACAACAGTTCATTTAGTGACTGTTGTTACAGTTACAACTGCACTGGAAAAAGTGACTTATGACCATTTTTCACGTTTATGACCATTGAAGCATACCCATGGTCACGTGATTTACCTTCAGATGCTTGACCACTGACTCATTTTTGTGATGGTTGCAATGTCCCAGGGTCACGTGATCACCTTTTGCAACTTTCTGACGAGCAAACTCAATGGGGAAACCAGATTCACTTAACAACTGTGTTACTAATTTAACATCTGCAGTGATTCACTTAACAAATGTGGCAAGAAAAGTCTTAAAAAGGGGCAAAACTCACTTAACAAATGTCTCAATTAACAACATAAACGTTGGGCTCAATTGTGGTCATAAGTTGAGGACTACCTGTATTTTCATCACACTACAGGTAGACCTTGTTTAACCACCACAACAAGGACAGGCCACTCAGTCATTAAGCAAAGCTGTTCCTAAGTGAAACTCCAACTGTGCTTATGAACTTGCTAATACCCTGATGGTCATTTTGAAAAATCCTTTCTTAGTGAGCACCTAGAAGCCAAGAGGAACATACGTGGCAAATTTCACGTTTGTAGGCTTTACGGTTCTGGAGATTTCGTGATTAATGCGTGAGTGGTTTTTGTTTTTATATATATAGATTGCTTTGTTTACTGCCCTGTGAAAGTCGTATATCAAAAAAAAGTAACTTGGTTTTCAAGTTACTTTTTTCCTCTCCATTGTAAGTGTGGACAGTCACAAAAAGAAGACTATTTGTATTTCATAAAAATGCAGTGCAGAAAAGGAGTGAGAAGTAGTGGGCAACATAAATTGTAGGCAGGAGATAAGAAAAATAATAAAAATAATCATTGACACAAACACTATTCACTATTAACTTTCTCTCTCTCTCTCTCTCTCTCTCTCTCTCTCTCTCTCTCTCTCTCTTTGAGAATCTCATCTATTCATTTCAGCCACAATTTTCCCAGGCTTCCACTTTCTCTCAACTCATTCACTCACTCTTCATAAATTTGTTTTACAGTTTGATTGTCATTCATTCTCTCTGTACCTCAAGCCCCTTCAACATAATTCTTTCATTCTGGCCACTCACTTTTCTATTCATTCACTCATCACCTATTTATTCTAGACACTTTTTTACCACATCCCCACTCTCACATCCTTATAATAAAATGGACAGAAGAACACTCCGCTATAAAGTCATTTTTGCTTTTTTGACAAACATTTATTCCTCACAATAAATCATACATTATCTTTCTTTCAGCATTAGCATCTTAAAATTTCTTCATTCCCCCCCCCAACATAGATAAACATAGATACACAAATGCATCTACTAGCTTTAGTTTTACCATATATGTAGAATTTACTGTTGTTTGCTTCCTTTTCCCTGACACAATTATTGTGGTGTTCATGTATTTCTTGTTGCATCAGACAATCTATCTAATATTCCCTGCAAATCATTCAGGTTGTACATTTATCCATAAAGATGCTTAAGAACCTAATTATTTCTCATAGGTTTTTTTTCTGTATTTATTCTACTTTTGCTCTGGCTTTCACTTCTTTTTGTTTTTTCCATATCTTTTTTTCTGAAGACCTATTCTCCATATTAATAGAAAATGTCTGTCTCATCTTCAGAACTGTTCAACATCCTTGTAACATTTAGTTCTTCTCAGTCTATCACATAATCAAATCAATCGTGTTTTTAGGTTTATATTTATTCTTTTGCCATGTGTCTGCCTGAATAGACAAGTGCTTACACTATATATTTGAAATTAACAGAGTTTCTTCTAAGCAAATATTCATCAATCACTATTCTTATTCATTCTGGAGCTTTTGAATAGCCCAATCATTCTTTCTATACTCTCTAGCCTTGTTCCACCCTCCATTCATATCACATAACAGTTCCCCCCCCCCCTCTTGGATTACATACAGTCAGAATGTTCTGCAATTTCCTATCTCTGGTCCATATATCAGTATCTATGGGCCCGTCTGATGCTCACTATAGCATATGGCTTCGAATTTAAGAACAGTAAATGCTAAAGAGTATTAATTAATTATTGAAATTAAAGATATCGTGTATGCTCCAAAGAGAATTGGGAAAGACGTGTTAGATCTGAATGAAGCTGTCTGATCTTATGAAGCAGAGTTAATGAATATACAGGAAACAGAAGGTGTAAATTACAAATTAAAAAGCAAAAATGTATACAAGAAACCATAAACCAATATAATTTAGGTTGTTACGAGTTCAGATGTGCTGTAAACTGCAACTATCACAACCTCTGAATCCTTAGATTCATCTGAACTCATAACAACCTAAATTATATCAGTTTATGCTTTCTCATATACCATACACTTTTGCTTCTTAATTTGTAATTTAAACCTTCTCTTTCCTGAATATTCATTGCTCCATAAGATCAGACAGCTTCATTCAGATCTAACACATCTTTCCCGAGTCTCTTTGGTTCATACCCAATATATCTTTAATTTCAATAATTAATTAATACTCTTTAGCATTTACTCTTCTTAAATTCCAAGCCATATGCCAGTGATGGCGAACCTTTTCAGCATTGAGTGCCGAAAAGGGAGTGTGCGCGTGTGTGCTTTGTGTGCGCGCGTGAACACACTCGTCAGAGACTCACCCCGGAAGAGAAGCTGCCAAGCGGGCATGCGCGCGCTGGGAAATGAACTTCTGATTTCAGCATGCACATGCACACCGGCAAGCTTGTCTTCTGGTTACTGACGCACATGTGCACGCAACGATCAGCTGGCCAGTGCACATGCGCACAACAGAAACCAGAAGACCAGCTCTTCAGGTTTCCAACACTGCTGCACATGCAAAAAACATCTGATTGTTGTGCGCATATGCACACCAGAAACCCGGAAGAGGAATAGGCACAGCTGCACATGCCAGCCGACATGGTTCCGTGTGCCACTTTGGGCACGCGTGCCATAGGTTCTCCATCACGGCCATATGCTATGGGCAGCATCAGATGGGCCCATAGATATTGATGTCTGCTCTTCCATAATGCCTTTAGATAATCACAGTTATTACATCATACCTGCTATTTAGAAAAGGAAAAACTGAATTAATAGCCCTTAGCCTTATCCATGTGTAATATTCCCCGTTAACTGGAAGAACAATTAATTTTGGCCTATATATATGGCCCAGGATACAAAGTATAATCAAAGCCCAGTTTTACCCCAGTTTAAGCTAGGATTTCTAATTTATTTTGCAAACCACATACAATGGCCCATACTCTGACCAAGCCTAAAATACATGCAGTGGCTTAACACAAGTCTTTGTAGTGGTTTTTCTTTCTTTCTTTCTTTCTTTCTTTCTTTCTTTCTTTCTTTCTTTCTTTCTTTCTTTTTTTTGGTATAACAGACTTTTTCCATTAGCACTTCAAAAAGATGGTGGACAATGTAAATCTCATTTTAGTCAATAAAGAACTGCAAAGCATGATATAGGCATATGTTGGCGTTTGCTCTGACCAATTCTATTTGTCATAGCCTCAATGGATATTTAAAAACAGTGATACTAACTAGACTGATCAAATTTCTTTCCAGAGCCCATCTTTAAAGGATAGGTAAATCTAGATCTAGATATATATAGGTCATTTCCTCACTAGTCATTTATAGCATCTTAATACCTTTTCCAGCCATTGTTGTGGCAGATCACAACTGTGACTTATTACCATTATATCAGCACAATGATAGTTAGTTTAAGACACTAAATTAACTGGTGGAAAAATCGCTATAGTTGGGAAGTGATTCAATTCTATTCAAATGATTGCCTTTCTCTTCTGTTTTAAACCAGCTATAGAACGTCTCATCACTTTAGCAAGGGTATGTGAGTGGCAAATTTTGAATAGTCAAGAAGCAAAACAGAATATTCTTTGATAAAAAGAAATCTTTTTATCAAAATATAACATCAAGCATATCAAAAAGCCCTAATGTGGCATTCCATTTAATAATGATTCTAATTAAAATAGGAAGGAATTATTTTAAAATTAACATTGTTGTCTTCATATTTCACAATATACAAATTGGAATCATGCTATTTTTCAGCCTGGCAAAGAGATCAGGAGGCATCCAGTAAAAGGAATATTGGCAAGAAAAGGACAGTGACATATTTTGTCAAAGTGTCATTAAGTGAACTGTGGTTTAAAATGCTATGTGAATCTAATCTTTTGATGTTAATTCAAAATGTCATTGGTTTGCTTTTGGGTCAGTATATTATATGATCTCAGCTACTATGGTTTGTAGATTGTGGTTTACAAATCCCAAAGGATGCATTAATTTAGCCCTTGAATCACTGTTAAAGAATTTTTAACTTCCAAGCTGTTTTGGCTTCCTCAGTCACTCACCCAGCTCTTGTGCAAAAAAATAATATTAAAAAATCCAGAAACTAGCATAAAGATTTCACATGGAATGCACAGTAGGTATTTAGAGATTTGAATACAAATGGTTTTGCATACTGTAGTAACTTGTGATTTTGAATCCATTCCACATTGGTGCATAAAGGTAAAGGTTCCCCTGCACATGCATGCTAGTTGTTTCCAGCTCTAGGGGCGGTGCTCATCTCTGTTTCTAAGCCGAAGAGCCAGCACTGTCCTAAGACGTCTCCATGGTCCTGTGGCCAGCATGACTAAATGCCAAAGACACACGGAAGGCTGTTACCTTCCCATCAAAGTGGTCCCTATTTTTCTACTTGCATTTTTTACGTGCTTTCGAACTGCTAGGTTGGCAGAAGCTGGGACAAGTAACGGGAGCTCACTCCGTTACGCAGCGCTAGGGATTCGAACTGTTGAACTGCCAACCTTCTGATCGACAAGCTCAGTCTTAGCCACTGAGCCACCGCGTCCCTACATTGGTGCATACCTGTTCCTAAATTGAGGAGTGGATTTCTGTCCATGTAGAGATAGCTCCTAGCAGATTTCAGCCAACCGTGTGTATGTGGATAATCAGTTTTTCAAATGGAGCACCATGTTGGTTTAAACTAGAGTAAGGGTGCCCATATCAGTAGGTGCAAAGCTGCTTCTGGAAGCAAGTGCTTTCTGCAGTGGCAGCAAATATGTGAATATGAACATATCCATGTGAAAGCTTCCTCTCCAGCACAGTGAAATAACTTGCAACCCATGTAGAGAATTGTAGTGATTATGATGTAAGTACAATTGGCTAGAATTGCTCCCTCAGCACTTTGGAAAGGAAACAGCCAGTGCAGAGTAGATCAGGCTTGCTTTTTCAGTATGAATAATTCTCAATAGTGCTGTCAATTGGGATATTTAGAGGCAATTAGCATTAATTGGTCCCTTTTTTCTGGCAACATCATATTATTGGTTGGACGAACACGTACAGAAACTCTGGAGATGGACACATATCAGCAGGGATCACATATCCTTAAGAGATAAGGATGGGCTTGTGTACTTGCTTAGTACTTATTTTGAAAAACATGGTCCTTTTACCTAAGGCTTTGGCATGGCTCCTGACACAGTGCCACACCCGTTTGTTCTCAAGCTGGCATCATGGCAAGCTGACTTTTCTCTGGTTCAATTGGCCAAACTCTACAGTTGCAACACTTCCACTTTTCATACTATCTTGGCTTTCTTGCAATTTTGAACTACTTGTTGAGAAGGAGGCAAGATATGAAACTCACTTATGTACTTATGAACATGATGAAATAACGAAGGAAGATATGGTTTTGTTGGTATTTAAAGAGGCATTAATGATTGGCTGAGTTCCCATACAACATTAAGCCATGTTAGGTTTTTTTTTGTTTTTTTTTGCAGATAGTAGCAGATTATGCTGATTCAGTCACTGAGGCTTATTAAAAACAGCTTTTAAATTACAGCTAATTGAACATAGCCAATTATGGCTTATTATAAACCATTATTATTGTAAACATTTAATGAACTAGGTCAATACTGGATTAGATTAGGAATAGGCAAAATGCTGCCCTTCACGTATTTTTGGACTAACATCCATCAAACTATCTGGCCAATAATTAGATTGTAGTGACTGTATCACAAACATCGGGGGTACCTGGCTGTATGACTCTGAAATAAGTTCCCCATAATACAAGGCTTTATTTCTGTATGGTCGGGTTCACAAAACACAAACATGCTAGGCTAAAATAATGTTCACTTTTTTGGGATGTTACTTTTTTGTATGAAACCAGCCAATGTGCTATGAAAATACAACCACATACAACCAATCATTTATTGCTGTAACATGCATTTAATAAAGCCAATAAAGTTTTTTATTTATTTGTAAAATTTATATGGTTGCCCGTATAGCTCTGGGTTATAACTCTGCACATACTATGAGTGCTTAATAAACAATAAATAGAAGTCACATTATTTTTTTTGTAAAAGAAATGCAATTTTTAATTTAATAATGAAGCAAAGCATATCTTACTATGATTTATAAAATTCAAGGTTTTGTTTGCATACCATTTTAAACCATAGTTAACTGAATTAACCCAATTCTTCGGTTCATAACAGAGGTAGGTTTTAGCAGATTTTGACCAGTTCTGGAGAACCGGTAGCAGAAATTTTGAGTAGTTCGGAGAACCGGTAGTAAAAATTCTGACTGGTCCTGCCACCATCTATTCTCTACCTCCCAAGTCCCAGCTGTTCGGGAGGAAATGGGGATTTTGCAGTAACCTTCCCCTGGATTGGGGAGGGAATGGAGATTTTATAGTATCCTTCCCCTGCAGTGGAGTGGGAATGGATATTTTACAGTAGCCTTCCCCTGCCATGCCCACCAAGCCACGCCCACCAAGCAATACCACGCCCACCAAGCCACACCCACAGAACCAGTAGTAAAAAAATTTGAAGTAAAAAAATCTGGTTCATACCATTGAGAACATCAACTAATTACTGGCTGGATTGGCACAACACTTTCACTGTGTTTTGTTCATTTGTGACTTAATATTGCATGAACTACTAGTGCAGTTGATAAAACAAGATACATGGATCAGTGTACGGGGAAAACCCACTCAACAATAGATTACAGAGTAGTTAAGGAAAATTGTGCAGCAGCCTATGCAATCACACCCTAACTTCCCCTTATATCCTGAATGAGGTAATGTGGCAACACATTCTATTTAGGTTCTAGGACATGGTGAATCAAATGTCTGGAGCAGTGGTGGGTTTCAAATTTTTTTACTACCGGTTCTGTGGGCATGGCTTGGTGGATGTGGTGTGGCTTGGTGGGCGTGGCAGGGGAAGAATACTGTAAAATCTCCATTCCCTCTCCAATCCAGGGGAAGGATACTGCAAAATCCCCATTTCCTCCCGATCAGTTGAGATTTGGGAGGCAGAGAATAGATGGGGGTGGGGCCAGTCAGAATTTTTACTACCAGTTCTCTGAACTACTCAAAATTTCCGCTACTGGTTCTCCAGAACTGGTCAGAACCTGCTGAAACCCACCTCTGGTCTGGAGCATTCAAAAAAACTGCCAGTCATTTTCCAATGGTTAGATTTAGGACTATGTAGAGGAAAAACAGACATAGTCTGGGGGCGGAGTCAAGAGAGGAATCAGCCTAGAGTCGTTACAATCCCACAAGTGAGCCAAGTCAAGCCCTCCTTGAATTCCATGATCTAGCACCAATTTAGAGCTCATTCTTGTGCGTAGGCACCAGCAGTAAGTCAGCTTAATTGGAACATGGGATCCTGATTCTCTGCACCTGACAGACTATTAGCTCTGGCCAAATGACCAATGATCGCGTGGTAGCCCCTGAGATTTTTTTTTTGCAGCCCAGATCTGGTGGTGGTGGTGCTGCTGCTGCTACACCCTTGCTATCCCAATGGATGAGAATGCACTGTTCCCCCAGGGCAGTGGTGGGATTGAGCCAGTTCGCACCACTTCGGGAGAACCGGTTGTTAACTTTCTGAGCAGTTTGGCGAACTGGTTGTTGGAAGAAATCATTAAGGCAGAGAACCGGTTGTTAAATTATCTGAATCCCACCCAGGGATGCCCCAGGGCCATATCCACAAAGCTCGATGTTTCTCCGCAGCACCAAACACTTATTGTGGCTAAATCAATACTGGCATTAAAAAGGCATTCAATTGAGATGACCAACTCCAGACACCTTAACCCGTCTCTCTCTCTTGCCTGATGGAGCCACTTGTCCGGCTTGTCCAGCTTCTGTGAGTAAGGAAGGGAAAGGGCAGATGGTGGGGTGGCTAAGCAGGGCGGGCTCCCTAGCCACCTATAACTACACAGGCAAACCCCCTTCCTTCTCTAATTACCCCCACCGATCCCATGGCAGGCAGGCAGGCAAGCATTAGGCAGCGGAGGCTAACCTCCAGATGTGGGCCTTCCCAGCACTTTGCCATAGATTTGACTGATGACCTTGGCAACGGGGCGAACTGAGGAAGTCAATTAGGCTGGCTAATTTAGCTCTGCGTCGAAAGATGTAACATCTGCGCTCCCCGCCCCCTCCCCTCATCCTCTCTCCTTTTGGCCAGCACCGGAAGGGCGTGTTAGGTTCAGACATGCCCTAATAGGACCCCGCCCCGTGTAATGTCTGAAGAGCGGCTGAGAAAAGGGAAGAGATCTTGTGTGCGCAAAGAGATCCAGTCCGGGATTTCCTCGTGTCTCGGCGCAAAAAAAAAAAAAAAAAAAAAAAAAAAGCCCTCACTACTTGGCGTGTGTATATTCAATGTGATAAGTCTCCACATCTCGTCTCTCCCGCCTCCCCCTCTTTTTTTTTCTTTTTCCTTTTTTTTTTTTACATTTTAAATCCTTTTTCCTTCTCCTCCCATCCTTTTCCTCTTAACTCGGGACCGTCGGAGATACAGCAAGCGATCGTGACACAGGGAAGAGCTTCCGTTTTTTTTTTTTTCTTTTTCTTTCTTTCTTTCTTTCTTTTTTTTTTTCCGGGAATCAGCCTCACAGCGAAGGGGTTGGCTGCTAGTGCTGACATAGCTCTGCTTTTTTTTTTTTTTTTTATGATTTCCACGCGTTTTTTCCCCCACCCACCGCCGCTATCTCCGCATTTCTGCCTGCCGCTAGCCGCTGCTTTCGCCAGTGCTATAGAAGCAGCTTGCACGGAGGAGCGCGTGCAAAGCAAAGATGCGCTAAAAAAAGTAGAAACCACCCGAGGGGAGGGGGACAGAGACCCCCCCCACCTCTCCTTTTTCCAAAACCAACGGGAGGAGGAGGAGGAGGAGGGAATTGCTGCAGCAGAGGCGGGTGATTTGAGGGGTGGGGGGGGTGGGGGAGAGCTGAAAGAAGGTGTCCGACTGGCCTCTCGCTCAGCTTGGGCGGATTACAGCAAGCCGGGAAGGCCGACGAAGAGGGCTGGGGCGACGGGCAAAAGGATGCACCGTAGGAGCGCTGCAAATGACGAGACCGGAGGGGAAAGTGTGAAAGATCCTGGCAACTCGCCAGCACTATGAGGTCTGCACTGAGGGGCTACCGAGGTTGCCGCAGCACCACAAAAGGGGACATGCTTGCAACGAAGCTGTGATTTTTTTTTATTTTTTTTATATATATATATATATATTTTGCCTTCTACCCCCATCTCCTCCCTTGTCCCCTTCTTCTTCCCTGCGCCGGGCTTCTCTGCACGGGAACAGCCATCCTTTTTGCCTCCTGCCGTTTGCCTCTTCGGAAGCCACCGCATCCCACGCCGGTGGCTGAGATTTCTTCCTGGAAAGAGGCTGAGCACCCCACCCCCTTTGCCCAGCTTCTGGCGTTTGGACTTTATTTCCGCTGGCAAAGGGGCTGCTTGGAAGATGCTCACCTTCAGGCCTTCGGCAGCTGAGCTGCAGGGAAGTGGATAAATAAGGTTTGGAAGAGATGCTCCAGCTCCTGCAGCATTCCTCTGGAGCTGCCCTTTGTGCATGGACAGAGCAGGGGAGGCGTTAGGGTTCCAGCTGGCGGCTGGCATCCGCTGCCATCCAGAGGGGGTGGCAACCACCCAACCGGCGGCGGCGGCAGAAGCAGCAGCAGCAGCAGCAGCAGCAAGAGGAGAAACGTCTGGCAGATGCTGGCTAACGGTGTGGGCACTGCCGCCGTCCGTTCCCCCAGGCACTCATGAGCAGAGGAGCAACCCTGCAGCGAAGGACGACCTACCTGATCTCCCTGACCCTTGTGAAGCTCGAGTCCGTTCAGCAGCTCCAGCAAGGGGAACAGCAGCAGCAGCAGCAGCAGCAACCGCCAGAGGATGAGAAGGCAAGGGCTGAGGATGGGGCTTCTCAGCCGGAGGGCAGAGCAGGCAGCCTCCCCTCCAGCCCTATGGCTTTTCCATCAGTTGCCGAATCCTCCGGGTTAAGGAGCCACAAGGAAGCTGAGGAGGCGGCCAAGATCAAGAGGCAAGAGCGCATCTTCCACCGGCAGGATGCGCTCTGGATTAGCACCAGCAGCGCCAGCACTCCCGACTACCTACTGCAGTTGTCGCCAGGCTGCCCTGAGACGCCTGGCCCATCCCCATCCCCTGATGGCACTGGGCGAGCTGGATCTCTCTGGACCCCACCCAGCAGCAGCAGCAGCCAAGGCAGTCCTTGGGATCCAAATCTCGGATTAACAGCAGCTGCCCCCAGGTCCAAAGCCACCATCAGCTTGGATGCACCAGCCATGATGCCGAGATCTGAGGTGCTGGGAACTTCAGTGGCTCCAGTTGTGCCCCCCAAGCCTGACCCACTGGTGCTCCCTGTTGCACCAGCTGTGCCCCCCAAACCTGAGATGGCGTTGACCTCCAAATCTCAGCCAGCTGTCCCCTTTATCGCTCCGCCTCTGGCTCCTAAACCTGAGCCTGTGGTGCCCTTCCAGCGTGAGGCAACTATGCCATGCATAGCCCCAGTTCTGCCACCCAAACCCGAACCAGCAATTCCCTCTATAGCCCCCATCATCCCCCCCAAACCAGAACCACCTGTGGGCATTATCTTTTCATCTGCTCCTCCCAAACCTGTGATGGTCGGCCCTTCGGTCTCCTCCACTCTCCTTTCTAAGCCTGAAGGTACTTTTGCCCCGTCAGCTCCTGCTGTAGCTCCAAAGCCCAAAGCCATTTTGGTTCCAGTCATGCCCGGTGTGCCGCCAAAACCAGAAGTGGTTCTGATCCCCTCCAAGGCTGGGTTGAAGGAAACCTTGGAGATCCCTGGAGATGAGTTGCCAATCCCACCTCCAACCACTGCCAGCTGCTCCTCCAGTGCTGCTGCACCTGGACGCCGGATGTTGGTCAGTCACGCTAGCTGGGGTGGCCCTGAGCCTGGGACCATGGAAATGACGGTGAGCCGTGTGGGTGTTTCTTCCTTCTCTCACTCGGGAGCCTCCTCTCCTCACCCCGCTGCTGGAAATCGTCGCCTCCGCTTGGCCACAAATAAGCCTTTCAAAACGGTGACCACCACGGGGGCTAAGGTGGGTACAGAGTCAAAAGCCAGCAAGGGGAGTCACAAAGGGGGTACCCCAAATCGCCTGTCGTGGCCGGAGAGTGAAGTCAAGGGCCGCATGAAGGTGGCAGTCAAAGGGAGCGGGGAGACTGTCCCCCGAGGAGGGTCCAGGGCGAAACTGTCGCCTCACAAAAACAAAAGCAAGACTCTGGACAACAGTGACCTCAACCATGGCCCAGTCAGCTTAGCCTCATCTGGTTCTTGCTCCTCAGAGGCTGCAGTAGGGCTGAAGAGAGGCCGGGAGGGTGGAAGGGCCTCCACTCGTGACCGAAAAATGCTCAAGTTCATCAGTGGCATCTTCACCAAGAGTCCGGCTTCCACTCCCACTCACCCTGGGCCTGGCTGGAGTCTGAGCCATAAAGAGCTGCTTAGTGCTGAGCTGGCCAAGGGAGAATTACCCAGTAAGTATTGGACCCTGCTTTCTGGATGAGAGCGTGGGGATAGGTGGGACCTCCTGTCCACTGATCTTGAGTGTGGATGCTGTGGACTAAATAATGAAGAGGGCTTGAGGACCTGACTGTTTAATATTGTGATTGGTAGATGTTAGACCTCCAAATCTTGGTTTGCAATATAGGAGAAGAAAGAGTAGACAGATTTCCTCAGCCTGTGATACCTTCTAAGATTTTAGGACTACCATTCCCAGAATTCCAACTACTGGGGGATTCTGTGTGACATAATTCAATATAGGCAACAAGTTGGCATGCTATTTTTTGCAAAGAATTGCAGTAGTAGAAACATAGGGTCTCCTCCCCTCCCATTGTTAATCATGATTCCTTTGTAGAGCCTCTTGTCTAACCTGATCCTGTATTAGATTTCCCATAGAAGATCCTACTGTCTGAGAAGGAAATTCTGGGCAGCCTAGCCTTGTTGCCAAGGTGATAGTAGATCATGGCCACCAATAAATGTGTATACTCACATTGGGAAAGTGTTGAGGTTAGAAGGGATCTCTTGCTCCCAGCTAAATGCTACTGCAACTGAATCAGTTAGGGATATGCCTGAGGTTTTCAGATGACCTCCATGTCATCTCCCCTGCGAGAAACTCGGGAGAGAATATTATTAGCACCTTTGATGGGAATATGTAGATGATTTGAAGGATTCTTTCTCAAGATTGCATGGAGTAAATCTGTATTAGACAAGCACATGTAGCAGGGGTCACCTCAGGCTCCTCCTCACCCCCAGCTTGGAACAGGTGTGTGGGGTACAAACGATGGAGTGAAAGCACTGGGTAATTTCAGATTGCAAATCCCAGGGTTCTGGTTTAGGCAAACCAGCTTCTATTTCCTCAAGCTAGAGATGATAGTTTTCTAAAGGATACGATCTTCTGTTTTTTTTTTAATCTTCCCCTTATCAGATAATGTGGAGCCATCTAGGATCCAGCTTTGTTCCTTAGAGTTCTACCAAGGATGGATTTCATAGCAAGCTGTTTCTGAATTCTTTACCATGCCACACAGATTCAAATTTTGCCAAGGCAGAAGTGGCAAGCACAATATGGAGTCTATTTCTGCAGCAAATTGTTCTCTTGCTTGTTGAGTTGAACCAGATGATGATGATGATGATGATGATGATGATGATGATGATGATGATGATGATTACTAGTTGCTTCAGGAGAATTGTGTGAGAAAATGAGATGGGGTGTGAGGTGTGTATGTCTAACATAAATCTAAAGAGATGACGACGACGTTGTGATGCCAAAAAGTGTGTTTGACTGTCAATAAAAACCAAGTACCACGTTTTGCTGTTTTACGCCAGGGAGAAATTATTGGCATTCAACTTAATTAACAGGCAAATAAAAGAATTAAATATATAAATATCAGTGATGATGCTCTGTTGTTCGGTAATAGAGATTTCCAGTGGAAACATATTTATGAGTCTTCTGTATGATTATATGGGCATTAAAATCTATATGGAACTTGATTTGAAATTTGACAGCCTCTCAGAGGTGTGCTTGTTAGGCAGGAAACATACAGTTTTCATAGTTGTGAAGCTCAATGTACATTGTCCCATCTCCCTTATGCAAAAGGTCATTCCTTTGCAAGGCTCTTTGCGACTTGTGACACAGCCTCCAACTGCATCCTTTTCCTGCTGCTGTTTCCTTCATTCGTTTGGAAAGAGAGCATGGCTAAGCAAGAGAGGGCATGCTTTCTATACTGAAGGTCCCAGATTCGGTCTCCAGCATTTCCAGGTAAAGAAATTGAATACCTGGAGATATGAAGAAGACCTCTATGTTCCCAGAGAGTTCCCCCCCCCCCGAGTAGATTATACTAGATGGAAATATTCATGGTGGACAGCAACTTCCGGTTTGCATGTTTTCGATTGGTTTAAAGCTGAAACAACAGTAGAAAATCTGCTATGAGAGAAATGAATATAGTTAGTCCTTGAGTTACGACCACAATTGAGCACAAAATTTACACTGCTAAAGCGAAACATTGGTTAAGTGAGGTTTGCCCCCTTTTACAACTTTTCTTGCCACAGTTGTTAAGTGAATCATTGCATTTGTTAAGTTAGCAACATGGTTGTTAAGTGAATCTGGATTCCCCATTGACTTTGCTTGTCAGAAGGTCACAAAAGGGGATCGTGTGACCCCGGGGGATTCTAACCATCATAAATATGAACCAGTTGCCAAGCTTCCGAATTTTGATCATGTGACCATGGGGATGCTACAATGGTTGTAAGTGTGAAAATCGGTCATCCGTCACTTTTTTCAGTGCCGTTGTAACTTTGAACGGTCACTAAATGAACTGTTGTATGTCGAGGATTACTGTATTTGCAGGTAATATAGGAAGATATTTGCATCTGTTAATGTGTCATTTTCCCTTATTAAAGAGCAAGAGTAGGATTTCAATTCCCTTGGACTGAATTTTGGACTTCAGTTAATATTAGCTCTGGCAAGCATGGGCAGTGACAGTGGAATTTAGAAATGGTAATGCAAAACATCTGGAAGAAACAGGTTAGCTTTCGATTTGGAAGTATAATTCTGAAAAATCACCACATTAACATCTAACACTTCTATCAACTGATGACTAGAAGGACTGTGCTAAATCAATCCAAGTTTTTATATGTGGCATATTCTGTTAGGCTGCCTAGTTCCCCCAGATATGCTTCTCCATAATCCCCAACCAGAATGGCCAATTAGCTTGGAATTGGGGGCACTGAAGTTTAGTTATCTGGTAGATAGCCACTTGAGTCCTTGGTGTTGGTTTTAGTATCCTTCCTCAAATTGCTAACTCGATTTTTAATAACTTGCAGAAAGCCAATAGAGTGCAAGTAGGCCAAATTTCTTTGGGGGGAGGGGCAAGGAGAAAAGAGCTGCCTACAAACCTCCACCTCATTTCCTTCATGAAAGTTGGAGGGTCCTAAGCAATTTCTCCCAAGATGTGTGATTGTGGTGGACTGCAATTGGGTGGAGATGATGTCCCTACAGGTGCTCTGGGACCATCTTCATAGGACTCTAAAGATCAAATTTGGCACATTGAATTGCACTTAGAAACTAATATTGAGACAGCTCAGGGCCTGAAGGAGAGATATAATATGCTCATGATGATATGTATCTACCAACAACTGGGCTGCTGCATTCTGATCAATTGAAGCTTCGAAATGGTCTTCAAAGGCTGAGGTGGTCTAGCAGGGATGGGAAATTATGATCCTTTTATGATCCGTGGACTTCAACTCCTAGAATTCCTGACCCAGCATTTGTCAAACCTGAAAGCCATCTTTTACAGTTGGGCCTTCAGGCCTGCCACATTTTCTACTGTGGGAAAATGGGAGGGGAAATTGTATAGAGCAGGGGTGGGCAACTGTGGCCCTTTTACAACCTGTGGACTTCAACTCCCTGAATTCCTGAGACAGCCAAGCTGGTTGTCTTGTCAACTAGGTTGTAAAAGCTGGCTCAGGAATTCTGGGAGTTGAAGTCCACAGGTCGTAAAAGGGCCACAGTTCCCCACCCTTGGTATAGAGCATGGGTGATATATAGCCAACATAACATTCTTTTCTCAGAAAGTCAAGGCCACAGTGCCCTGCAGCTGCGATGAGGTGACTGGGAGGTATCTCCAGTTTTGGATGGTGCCTGATTGGATCAGGTGATGGACATGTGGGTGCTGGGCAGGGACTTGAACTTTATTTTAGGTTGGAAAAACCTGGAAGCTTTCAGATTCGGGTTTTCCCAGATGTGCCAATATGACATCTTCAGTAAAATGGAACTTTGAGGAAATTCAAGCCTCGGAGTCTTCTTTCATTGGAGGTGTTACTTGGAACCCTGACAGCACGGCTGGCTCAGAAATTCTGGGAGTTGAAGTCCACAAGTCATAAAGGGGCCTTAGTTCCTCACCTCTGGTCTAGACAAATATTCATTGGGACATACCTTATTGCTACAAAGGTCTCTAACTCTAGATGGGGCTAGTATTTCTGTGTCAGGCATAGCTTGATAAAATCCCCTGGCCATGGCTCCTATTGGACATTTAGGCCAGAAATTCAAGAAGCCTGTCAGGTCATGAATCTATTCTTTCAGGGCCAGGGCCTCCTCACACAGAGACAATATCGGAAGCCTCAAGGAGCCTTGATGAACAAACAGCAGCTTCAGTCTATTTCATCCCAACAGTATCCTCTTTTTCAGTTAAATATTTTAGAGGAGGAATAAAAAAGAGATAAAAACATATAAAAAGAACTGTTGTTTAAATGTATTAATTATATATTTGGAACTTGTAAGCACCCAGAATCTTTTGGAAAGGGCAGCCATAAAAATGTTATAAATAATAATAAAACAATAATAAAAGGGGATGCAATTAATAAACTACAAATAAGTGAGCAAGGGAAGGGAATTGGAAAGTAATGGAGTTCTCCAATATCACTTTAATTATTTATGAATTGTAAAATGTTATGTTACTTTAAAAAGCTAGGAAGCTTTAAGGAAAGAGTGTGCATCAGGAACCATAGTGAACAAAGTTTAAATCACTGAGTGAAATTATAAGCTATAATTAATTATCTATTCAGACTGGAATATCTCATGAACTTAGATTTTATGTATAGAAAAGCTCAAATTTGGTTGAGGTACAGACCCATCTATTAAGTTATCATCCAGGAACGGTTTCCAATTAGAATTAAATTTTTACGACAGATTTACTTTTAAGAGATTTTGGATAGCAAAGCATTTTCCTGTAACTTTGTTAACCATTTTTCCAAGGAGGGAATCAAACGGCTTTTCCAGCAAGAAGCATTTAATATTATTTGGCAATTAACATATACAAAGCTAGTTCAGTATTCTTTGAAAGAATATGTGGTTTAGTAAAAATTAATAACAATATGACAGGTCAAAATGGGAATTTGGTTTTTAAAATGTGTTTCATTCTAATGTAAATCACTTCCCAAAACTGAGCTTTACAACTGTCAGCCTCCCAAGTAGACCAGACAGGAAACATGACAAGATAAGCTAATTCTACTTTAATATAAGGCTACATTAGCAGAATCTTTCAAGCTGAAAGTACAGATCTCCCACTGTCTCTTTTTACCACCTGATTAGTTGGGGCAGAGCCTTTCTAAGTTCCTTGCTCTCCCCATTACTCAGTTGTGGGCACCTCCTCCTTTTATTTAATCATTCTCTAGGCATCATCTCTCCCCTCCAAACCAAGATCATTCTCACGTTCCATTATATCCAGTGGTGGGTTTCCAATATTCTTACCACCAATTCGCCCTGCGCGCGCACCAGTGGTGGGTTTCAAATTTTTTTACTACCGGTTCTGTGAGTGTGGCTTGGTGGGCATGGCATGGCTTGGTGGGCGTGGCAGGGGAAGGATACTGTAAAATCTCCATTCCCACCCCACTCCAGGGGAAGGATACTGTAAAATCCCCATTCCCTCCCCACTCCGGGGGAAGGTTACTGCAAAATCCCCATTTCCTCCCAATCAGCTGGGACTTGGGAGGTAGAGAATAGATGGGGGCAGGACCAGTCAGAATTTTTACTACCGGTTCTCCGAACTACTCAAAATTTCCTCTACTGGTTCTCCAGAACTGGTCAGAACCTGCTGAAACCCACCTCTGGCGTGCACGCCTGCTTTATGCGCACGCACGACTTCCGTGCATGCATCTGGCCTTCCGCGCATGCTCTTTGCTCTCACGCACGCCTTCCACACATGTGCTCAGCCTCGAAAACGTGGCTAAATAGGATGGCATTACACCACGGTGGGTGGGTCGGTCCACCCACAGTCACAGCTACTACCTCTGATTACAACATTGCTACCATATATACCAGGAGGGAGGAATTAAACCTGCTCATTTCACTATTTAGATCCTCCCTGCTTCTAGACAACTCCAGGCTGGCCTAGCAAAGCAAAATAAAGCTGGGTGTCATCAGCATATTGATATTCCTCGGCAATGTCATATACTGTGAATGTTAAAAAGCAAGGGAGAAAAGAGCAAACCTTATGATAGTCCATAAGTGAGTAACCACTTGACTTCCCCCCACCCCCAATTCTTCACCACCGACTAGAACTGCCCATGCGAAGGAAGAGTAGAACCAAGTTATACAGTACAGGTAGTCCTTGACTTACAGCCACAATTATAAGTTCAAACTTTCTGTTGTTAAGTGAGACATTTGCTAAGTGAGTTTTGCCCCATTTTACGACCTTTCTTGCCACAGTTAAGTGAAGTAAATTAGTAACCCGGTTGTTGAGTGAATCTGGCTTCCCCATTGATTTTGCTGGCCAGAAGATCGCAAAAGGTGATCATGTGATCTTTGGGACACAGTAGCGGTCATAAGTATGAACCAGTTGCCAAGCATCTGAATTTTGATCACATGATCACGGGAACGCTTCAAAGGTCGTAACTGTGAAAGATGGTCACAAGTCACTTTTTTCAGTGCTGTTGTAATTTTGAATGGTCACTAAATGAACTTTTGTAAGTGGAGGACTGCCTGAAACAGCAAAAACAACAAAACAAAACTGGGACCATTAACAAATAGTAAACATTGACCCCAGTCCCCAAGTCCTAAAAGTGCCCAGAAGGCTAACATGATTGATGGTATCAAAAGTTTGCTGAGAGTTCTAAAATGGCCAGGGCAGAAGCACTATTTTCATCCACGACAAACAACCATCCACTGATTCCACCAATGCTGTCTCCGTCCCATGCCCAGCAGAGGTGGGTTTCAGCAGGTTCTGACCAGTTCTGGAGAACCGGTAGCAGAAATTTTGAGTAGTTCGGAGAACCGGTAAATACCATCTCTAACTGGCCCCACCCCCATCTATTCTCTGCCTCCTGAGTCCCAGCTTATCAGGAGGAAATGGGGATTTTGCAGTATCCTTCCCCTGCCACGCCCACCAAGCCATGCCATGCCCACCAAGCCACGCCCACCAAACAGGTAGTAAAAATTTTTGAATCTCATCACTGTTCTGAAAAGAATCCAGATAACCTGCTTCCTCTTAGGTGCCTTACTGGGTAGTTGTTTACCACCTGTGATCTCAATAACCTTTCCTAGAGAGGCTAGAGATTGTGCAATCAATTCAAATGAATACAAATCCAGAGAGGGCCTCTTAAGAGAGTGAATTACGGCCTCTTTCAAGTGTTCCAGCACTTTCTCCTCTCTTTGCTCAGGACCACTTTTTTGACCCAACCACTCACACACCCTCTGGACCCCCAGAAGAGCCAGGAGAGGCAAGAATCGAAACAGACAAGTGACTAGGGACAAATGACAGAGCACTCTTCATCATTTGCCATCACTAGTCATGGCAAGACTCCACTCACTAAAGTGCTTTCTCTCTCATACAGTTGAGTCAGCCTTCCACCCTTCTGAGGTGGGTAAAATGAAGACCCAGATTGTTGGGGGAAATATGCTGACTCTGTAAACCGCTTAGAGAGGGTTGTAAAAGCACCGTGAAGCGGTATATAAGTCTAAGTGCTATTGCTATACCTTCTGCCTTCAAAAAAAAAACCCTAAAGTATGGGATGGGCAGCTCCTGGACCTGTATATATTTAGATTTGCTTCTGGGTTTGTTCTTGTTGTAGGAGGAATGGAGGGATAGAGACAGAGGAGCTGCTACTCCAATTGCTCTCTGAAGTGAGATGTTAATTGAATTGGAAAGTTGGATTAAAGGGTATATTGTAAGAAACAGAATTACTTCTCTCCTCTGATGAACTAAGGCAACTGCACTGACAGCATGAAACATCCCTGCACATCTAGTCCTGCCAGCAAAGAAAGTACAATAATCACGTTTTGTCAAAAAAATCCAAAATCTATCACAAATTATAAATTGACCTTTATTAACAGCTCAGAAATCACACACACACCCACACACAAAAAAAGCTTTCAGGATCTTCATATTTCTTCATCAGATAAGAGGTGGGAGAAAAGCTGAGAGTGATGAAATTTGCATGATCAAAATACTATTCCACCCAGACATCTTGCCAAAAAGAAATAGAGATTTTGTGGAGGTTCATAATACAGCTTTCTCCCCAAGATGGAAATGCTGGTTGAAAATGCTGATTCTTTTCTTAAATCAGGCATGGGCAACCTTTGTTGTCCAGTTTGGCTCTATAATTTCCAAAGGTTCTTGTCATTAGCCAAGCCTCACAGGAGTTGATATCTAAAAAAAATACCCAAAGGACATCTGGTTGCCCCTCCCTCTTGGATGTCACAATGGCACTGAAAAAAAGTGACAAGACCATTTTTCACACTTATGACCATTGCAGTATCCCCATGGTCATGTGGTTTACATTTGGATGCTTGACAAATGACTCATATTTATGACGGTTGCAGTGTTGGGGGGGGGTGTCATTTGATCACCTTTTATGACCTGACAAGCAAAGTCAATGGGGAAGCCAGATTCACTTAACAATCGTGTTATTAATTTAACAACTGCAGTGATTCACTTAACAAATGTGGCCAGAAAAGTCATAAAATGGGGCAAAACTCATTTAACAAATTTCTCATTTAGCATCATACACTTTGGACTCAATTGAGGTCATAAGTCAAGGACTACCTGTACTGAGCAATTTCTTGACAGAGGAAAGAATTTGGGATGCTCTTCTATAATGATATTTGTGATAGTTAAGTAATATTTAAACCACGGTCAAAAAGTTGTTTCTTTCATTGAAACCCTAGACTGTAGCTTGTAGGCCTATGACGACAGGTGAGATTGCCTACTTACACATTTTCAGCATCCTTAGTGAATTATACTTCACGAGGTTCTTTAGAGAAAACAAGATTGGCAAAAGAGATAAGCTGTGATTAAAAATTGCTTGTGAAAGTAAGGGAGTAGAATTACATTGGAAATTCTCATTTTTCTATTGTAATGAATCCAACTCATGACCCCCACCTTACTGACCTTAAAACATATTGAAAATTTGGCTCATCTCCTGGGGCCTGGCTTAGTATGGTCATATGGTCTGACCATACTTTCGGTCAGTTTTTTGTCTCTACTACAGGGAGAGGGAAGATGGTGGTGGTTCCTTCCAAGTGATGCTATCTGTTAGGTTTTATTACTGTTTTTACAGGTTTTATATATGTCGAACTGATAAGTGTCTTGTGGAGTTGGGAAGCCTAGATATCTAATAAATAACAATAGATGGAAAACTCATAGTCATACTACTTCCCATATGTTTCTTGTAGGTTTTGAAACTGTCCAGAAAGTTGTTTTATATATCTTATAAAAAAACCAACTTCTAATATTTTGGGTACGGTCTCTGTATTTGACAGCCCATTCTACCAAAATGTATAAACCCAATTTTAGCAAGAACTGCTCATCCTGTGCAAATCTTGGAGAAAATTACCTTGTCTTTTAATGTTTCCATTAGACAACTCTTAGTATAATTGATAGTCGGTTGAAGGAGGAAAAGAGGCTAACAACAGTCCAAGGAATTAGCATGTAACTCACCCAATAAAATGCAGTCTCCCACCCAAGCATTCAAGTCTATTAACTGTTTGTTAAGGTGCCTCCTTCCCATTTTTTGCAACCTGCAGGAGGCAGAAGAAGGAAGTTCACTTAGCTTCCAGGGAACTACCTTCAGCTTGGTAAACTAATGATTGTATGGGTCTTTGAGGTGCTTTCCATGATGAAGAGTACCATTTACCAGGAGCACTGGTGGAGCTGAAATTAAAGTGCAGTATTCTAGGCCCACAGCCTGGAGTTCAACCCTGATGGGCTCAAGGTTGACCCAGCCTTCCATCCCTTCAATTTGATAAAATGAGGACCCAGGTTGTTGGGGGCAATATACTGATATTGTGAACTGCCCAAGGCATGCTATAAAGCACTATGGAGCGGTATATAAGTCTAAATTCTATTGCTATTTAAGGGGTTTTTTTTAATATTGTCCCCTTTCCATGCTTTTCCGCATATGAATATTGTAAATGAAAAGAAATTTCATTTCTGGGTACTGTATATTTTTGCATTCTTCGTTTTGTATATACTTCGCAAGGATTTAAGCGGAAAAGTCAATTGAAGTGCGAAAGAGCCTATAGGGCCATTACTAGCCAAGCTGGGATTAATCATGATGCTAGAGACTATTGCAGCCAGATTCATCCCAGAGCTGTGCAGCTGCTGGGAATTTCATGGAAATTGTGAGCTTAAGTATCGAGCCTGCCTTTGTGATGAAAAGTCAGTGTCCAAATACTTGCTGTTTTAGGAAAGGAGCCACAATTTTTCAGCTGCTGTTTCTTGTTTTTGCTTTAAATATGTCAGCCTAGGGACAGTTTCTCTTGTCAGAGCAGCCAATTCTTTCTGAAGCTTTCATCCCAGAGAAGCTTCTTAGGATTAATGGAGGCTGTTAGAGCCACAGACAATGATCTGGGTGCATCATTTCTTGTATAAGAATCACTGAGCCATTTACCAAGATTGACCATGATTATTAAAAATTTGTCTCGTATGTTTGCTGCCTCATTTCATTTAGAGAAAAACTGAGGCATGGACTCAAGACAGAGCCTTTGCCATTATTTCCTGAAGGACATCTGGAGGTCATCTAGAAAGTGAAGAGTAGAACCAAGCAACCTTGTTTCTACCCATTTCTTTCTTGGAGAGCTGAGGTGACCCATATATGCTTCTTTTTAACCCTAGTAGTTCTTTTGTAAAAATAATAGGTTCTGCAATAAAGACCCTGAAGACCCCGATGTTGGGAAAGATTGAGGGCAAAAGGAGAAGGGGACAGCAGAGGATGAGATGGTTAGATAATGTCATTGACGATGTAATGAATATGAATTTGGGTAAACTCCAGGAGACAGTAGAAGACAGAAGGGCCTGGCCCGCTATGTGGTCCATGAGTTTGCAAAGAATTGGACACGACTTAGCAACTGAACAATAACAACAACAACAATAATATGAATTAGAATTCATAAACATCAGACTGAGAATTCTGAAAACTGTAAACCATGAGGTATGAGCTGAAGTAGAATGTGGGTCATATGTGAAATGGGTTTGTCTTTACTAGACTATCAGGCTTCCTTTCTATGATTGATGTGCTTGTGACTCTAAAGCAGGGGTGTCCAACTCAATTTCATTGAGGGCCGCATCAGGGCTGTGGTTGACTTCGAGGGGGAGACATGGCCAACTGGGTGGGCATGGCCAGATTGATGCTACTCATGGGGCGTGGCTGACTGAGTGGGCATGGCCAGTTTGAAACCACTCCCCAAACTGCCGGCATGTTTCCTTTTTGCACTGGGTAGATCAGGCCAAACCCATGCTGGCCCGATGTTTCCTCTTATCATTGGGTAGACCGGGCTGAAGCCACGTGGGTAGACCGGGCCGAAGTGTTGAGGGTAGACTGGGCCGAAGCAACACAGGCCGGCCCCTCACACTTTCCAGGCCGGCCCCATGAGCCAGATCCGACCACATCGCAGGCCGGATGTGGCCCGCGGGCCTTGAGTTTGACACCTTTGCTCTAAAGAAAAGAAAACGCAATTGGATTATCTGTTTTGTACCGGGTTTAGGAAATGGTAGCTTTCATAACAGTTCATTAGATACTTATTGCAATAGTCTACAGTGGTTGTTGGGGGAGTGTGATGTCATTAAAGCACACGTGAGCATCTTCTGGTGACCCAGACCTCAACTTATTCTTTGGTGGTGATGTTGCTAAATGGCCCTATATATGGAGAAAGTTGAGTGTGGGTTTTATCAAACAAATAGACTTTTCTGAATGAATATGAAAGACTTCTTAAATATTTCCCACTTCAAACTACTGTTTTCTAGCAATGCAGACAGAGGTGGCTTCAAGGAAAGAAGCTTACATGGTGAAGTAATATGCTAGTTTTATTGATCCTTTTTCTCTGGTGTGGAAGAAGGAGGCCAGTATTTGATAGCCAAGAGATAGCCAAATTTCTAAAAAGCTGTTCTCCACTTGTGTTTCTTAATAATTCCAGCTTTTAAACCATTGAGGTTTTCATCTACCATGGATGCCTAATATCTATGTTGCAAAATTATAGCAAATTTGAAGGTTAATTATTATAAGATTTCTCAAGAAATCCAAGAGTCAGTTCTTTTCAGGAATTTGGTTCAAAGGCTAAAGCACTTTGCAGTTAAAATCCCTAATCCTTCTGCCTTCCAATAACTGGCAGATTTCACATTTCCAGGATTAAATATGTATGGAAGGAGAATAGCTATTAAGCAGTCAACTCTTGTGCAGGTTTACTTGGATGTACAGTAAGCCTTATTTCCCCCCCAGTTTTTCAGTTATATGCTCTTACAGAAATCTGTACATAATTTAAATCTAGTTTCCCCGTAATAAAACAGTTTTGCTGTTTGATTAGTTGTACTGTGGGACTCATCAAAACAAAATCTGCTTTATCCATGAAAACAATGGGGAAGTTGTTTCAACACAATGTATGTTCTACCAATTGTGCAGTTTACCAGCTGCAACTCCTGTACCAAAACACATTATTTCCCATAGTCTGTCTTGGAATCTGCCTCCTTAAATGTTAAGGTAATACGTGAGTTTTTGTCCAACTTTCCAAAATGAGAGTTTAAAAAAACCCTACATTTGTCTTATTTTCTGTAAAAGGATGCAAACTTGAAGTAACTGACTGACTTGTAACAATTATTAATCATTTTAGAATATAGCCAGATATATAGGCGTGACATACAATGGTTTCATTTAGGTGGGTGATGCAGAAGATGGTAAATAGCCGCAGGTGAGTCAACAGGAGATAAGAGCAAAGCTCAGCAACTAGAAAATCTTGGAGCAAATCTGGCCCCGTACAGTATTCTGTCCTGCTTTGTCTCTTCTTGCATTTGCCAAATTGGAGATACAGAGAAAGTGCTTTCTAGAGCCATCAAAAATGCTGGAAGCAGTTCCTGGCAAGTCTAATGGGGGAAGCTTTTGTTGTTGCTGTTCTCTTCCTAAATTAGCCTTTGCTGGAACATAATTGTTGACCAGGGAACTGGATTTTGCATCATTTGTGTGCCTGAAAAGCACGTTTCAGACTGATTTTTATTTAACTGTACAGCTAAATGCTACCCTTTATTAATTTTCTTCAATTGTTATAGACTATTTTGCTATAATCATGTTATTGTTGAGTTGATAATTGACTATTGGTTTATTTTTTCCATCTATGCACCACATCAGGGTTTTTTTTTTTTTCAGGAATAGTACAATACAAATTAATAATTATAATATGAAAACTAGAGGTGGGTTTCAGCAGGTTCTGACCAGTTCTGGAAAACCGGTAGCAGAAATTTTGAGTAGTTCGGAGAACCGGTAGTAAAAATTCTGACTGGCCCCACCCCCATCTATTCTCTGCCTCCCAAGTCCCAACTGATCGGGAGGAAATGGGGATTTTATAGTATCCTTCCCCTGGAGTGGGGTGGAAATGGAGATTTTACAGTATCCTTCCCCTGCCATGCCCCCCAAGCCATGCCACGCCCACCAAGCCACACCCACAGAACCAGTAGTAAAAAAATTTGAAACCCACCACTGATGAAAACATGCATCAAAAATCTACTTTCATTTGTTTTTCATTTAGAATGCTTTTAATCCCATTTTTTCTTTTTCTTTTTTTTTTTTTTTACATAAATCAAAGTAGCCAACAACAATCAGTGCAAGGCAAAGTCATATTTAGTGTGTTGAACAGGCCTTTCTCACTCAGAAATCCTGGAGCTGTTAAATTTGGGGAATGTGAAGGGAGAGGGAATAGTTGTATGCAGATAATAGTTGCACGTGTGTTGCTTTGAAGCTGGAAACTGTGAGTGAATTCTTTTTCCTTTATGAAAAGTTTGCAGTAGGTTGTACTACTATTTTATAATAATAATACCAGTGGTGGGTTCCCCCCGGTTCGCACCAGTTCTATAGTACCGGTAATAAAACCGGCGGGAGGCTCCGCCCACCGACCCCGACATCATCAAAATGCTTCTGTACAGAAGCTTCTGCGCATGCGCGGCCCCACTGCGAACCGGTAGTAAAGATAGGTAGAACCCACCCCTGAATAATAAGTAATAGCAACAACATCCATGAATTGAGATTACAGTATATCTCAAGTAATGAAATAACCCCTTTGAGACCTGCTTCAGGTGGTATCAGCCCTTCAGGATAGACCAAGTAGGAGTAAACTCTGAAAATCTGATTGGGGCAGGTTTTACAGGGAATCCTTGGTTAAAGATGGCAAATGGGAGTGGGATTTTTGTCACTAAGCAATGCAATCATAAAGCATGACATATGACCGCACTGCTTAGCTACAGCAGTTCCAGCACTTCCGTTTGGTGTTGATAGCAACTACCGCAACGTCGTTAGGCATGTCATGGCGTGATCACCATTTGGGACCTCCTGCTGGTTTCCCCATTGACTCCACTGCTGGCTTCTGACCATGCAGAGCATGGCCACAAATGGTAATCATGTGCCTGGAAGATGCTGGGCATTGTAATTGTGACTTGGTTGCCAAACCTCAAGAACATCAACCCATGTGTATGGGGACACTGTGAGGGCTGGAATTTTAAGGACTGGTTGTAAATATTAGTCATTCAGCACTGTCGTAACTTCACTGAACAGGTGGTTGGTAAGCGAGAACCACTTGTACTGCTATAGGTTGTAGCAACAGAATCTTGAAAGAGCGACTTGAGCTTTTCTTCTTAGGGAGGAGTTCATCTTATATTTCTCATATTTTTTCTGTTCCCCGGGCTTAGAGATTTTTTTTTAGGCAACTGTTGTCTCTGCCTCTTTCCTCCAAGATTATCACCTTGACTTGATTTGGAAGAAGATATTGACTCTTGACTTCTGTTAAGGGATAAGCTATATTTTTGGAGGTCCAAGGAAACTCATGAGAATATATCTGTCTTGTAAATTCGACAGTGAAGATGCTTTTAAACTGGTGGTGATTTGTATGAGGTTTAGTTTCTACAGAGCTGACATTTGCAAGTAACTCTAGAATGGTTTCTCCTTTACCAAAAACACTCACCAGGGCTTGAAAGTACGACCTTCTTGTTTGCAGGTAGTTCATATGCCTCCTCTATGCCCCATTTCAACAATTAGATCTCCAGCAAATTATTGCTATTGCTTCCAGTGGAGTTTGTTAATGGCCCAATTCAGATACATTTATCTGACAGTTTTATTGGCATATTACATCAAACGGCATTGATTCCGTTTCTGAGAGATGAAAGCAGTAAATCATACAGTAGAACTTAAAACAAGCTCAAGATGCGGATGTGACTTTGGTTACAGAAGTTAGACTCTGGCCTCCACGATGGCAAAAAAAAAGTAGGCTAGGGAAGTCATGTAAGTAGCATACAGTCAGTGGTGGGCTGCTGCCGGTTTGGACCAGTTTGAGCAAACCGGTAGTTCCGATGATCAGCTGGCCCCGACCACCCACCCACCCCCGCCCTATCCTGTCCTGTCCTATATTTCCTTCTTTCTCGCTCAGCTGATTCATGCAGCACAGCTGATTTCCGCACCTCCTCTGTTCTATTTACCGGGGCTGCCTTAGAAGGTAAGCAGCTGAGCTCCAAATTGCTGTAATTTGAATGCTGCGCGCACAGAACCAGTTGCAGCCCACCACTGCATGTAGTTCAGCCACATTCCCGGCTTTAGACAGTAGCAGATCAGTGGTGGGTTTCAACATTTTTTACTACCGGTTCTGTGGGCGTGGCATGGCTTGGTGGGCATGACAGGGGAAGGATACTGTAAAATCTCCATTCCCTCCCCAATCCAGGGGAAGGTTACTGCAAAATCCCCATTTCCTCCTGATCAGCTGGGACTCTGGAGGCAGAGAATAGATGGGGATGGGGCCAATCAGAATTTTTACTACCGGTTCTCTGAACTACTCAAAACTTCTCCAGAACTGGTCAGAACCTGCTGAAACCGACCTCTGTAGCAGATGTAATTTCACTAATTGTAGATAGTGAAATAACCGCTTAAGCCATAAGACAAGAGGGATCTTATTTGTGGGGTCCTTGGTGTTCTCTGAGCTTGGTGGTATTTTTGGAGACGTTTCATTACCCAAACTAGGTAACATCACTAGTGCTAGGTCACAGGGCTAGTGATATCACTAGCCACAGTGATGTTACCTAGTTTGGGTAATGAAACGTGTGGAAGAAAGCTACCAAGCTCAGGGAGCATTTCAACCCCAAGCTACAGATATTCTCTTTTATTGGTCTTATTTGTGAATTCCAAAGCTTTGCATTCATCGCAGTTCCAGTGGCGGGAACATATTTGCCTTTACGTATGGTAGACATCTCTGTTGCTTCCTACTAAGTAGCAGCAGCGAAATGAAATACACAGAAATATGTAAATATACCTCTTGCAGAATCTAGGGTTCCTTTTAGGCTTAGATGGGTAGATCTGTTAATTACATATACAAGCACATAGACTGTACCTTATAAGCGGAAACGGCTAACAAAAGGCCTATGCGCTGGCAAATGCTTTGTCAGGAGACGGTTGAATTCTATAAGACGTAACGTTCACATCCTGTAATTGCAATGTGAATATCAAATCATTTCCACAATCCCCATTAAAGTCCTGGGGTGTTTCTGAACAGAACCCATTCGGTATTCAGAGCATCACAGAACGGAGGGAAATGTCTGTGAGGGTCTCTGTGGTTAGCCGCACATGCAGGGAGAATGGCTCCATTTATCAGCAGCCTGCCAGCTGTACTTTCAAAGGAGATGCATTTTGTATTCTGCTTGTAGATGATTTTATAGCTGTTATGGGAAGCCAAATGAGGGAACTGTGGCATTCTGAGAGAGAGGAAACAGATACAGAAAGGATGCCCTATCTATGAAGTTGGGTGGTAATCTCTGTGGTCAGTCAGGGAGATTACACCTTGGAAAATGGTGTTCCACCAAAACCTGTTCCTAAAAAAAAAACCCACATAAACACATAAATAAGTGCTGGGGGGGGGAGGGCGGGAAACAGATGTTAAGAATCTCAAAGAACAATGGGAAGAACAAGAATGGTAAAGGGCTTTCTGTACGCTGTATGCCTAGAAGTGCATTTTATTTTGTTGTCACAGTCGATGCATTTAAAGCAGCCCCAAATTTCAACTGAGAGGAAGGAGTGTCAATATGCTCAGCCGGCACAATGTATAAGAAAATCACACATATATAGACCAATTGTAGTTTCAAGAGTTTAAAAACCTTGCCCCCCACCTGTCATGTAATTGACTCTGTGCTAACCCATGCTCTCCAGAGAAAGGCTGTTCTGGATTTTTTGGATGATGATGGCGGAGAGTTGAAACGGTCTGATTTTCGAATAACTTTTCCAGGATCATTGTGTGCACGTGCTAAACATTGGGTTTTGGGTTTCCAAATTGGAATGACCTTTTCTGTACTCCGAGAGCGTATACACGAGGACAAATTCCTTGTGTGTCCAATCACACTTGGCCAATAAAAAATTCTATTCTATTCTATTCTATTCTATTCTATTCTATTCTATTCTATTCTATTCTATTCTATTCTATTCTATTCTATTCTATTCTATTCTATTCTATTCTATTCTATTCTATTCTGTGTAGGAACCAGTTGGGCCCCAGTGTCCTTATATAGAAGGCTCCTTGGAAATCCTTAAATCTGTGGGGAATATAAGAGATGGCTCTTGATTGAAAGTTATCTTCTTACCTCTCTCCACTCTTATTTCATCAGGCCCCACCCCAAGCCGATTCCTTTGCCTGCTTGCAATTAGCCTGAGTGGCAGGCAGGCACAGTGCCAGGCAAGCCATCTTGCAATTTGCTGTCTTAGGTCCCAACCGACCTCTTGGTTTACAAGGTAGGAAAGAAATACAAGCAACCTCTTGGCAGAGTTCAAATCCGCTTGGTTGGCATTGTGCGCTGGACACAGTGTAGAAGGCTTATGCTTCCTGAAGGACATCAATCACACATCTGGCAATAGGAAATCAATGGAAAGTAAAACGCCTGCCAAAGTGGCTTAAGGTATCAGAGAAATTTAAGACGGGGAAAACACTTTGTGAATGGGGGGCGGGGAGTATGAATCGGTGGGTGGGTTGGTTGACCACACTGCGATAGCTTGAAAGTGCATTTGCAGCCAGGCATTTTATAATAAAGTCCTTAAGTCTGCCACAAGTAACAATGCAGAGAAGACCCTTCAGTCTCCTTTACAGAGGTTAGAAACTGGACAGCTGAGAATCAGCGGAGATGCTATTTCTTGATGGAAGCTTTCTAGGTTATTTAAATAAAGCCATCTGCTGAAAAATAGAGGGGAGGTTCTTTGAAGCTTTGTCCCCCCACCAATACAGTATCACTCCTGCATTCACTGTGACCCCCTCAAAAGAACAGCCTCTCTCTAGAATATTATGTAATTGTGAAAAGTTCTCGCCACACAGCTGGTACCTATCCTGCCTCAGCTTCTAGATCGGTGTTTCTCAACCTTAGCAACTTGAAGATATGTGGACTTCAGCTCCCAGGATTCCCCAGTCACCTTGCTGGCTGGGGAATTCTGGGAGTTGAAGTCCATCCTACTTCAAGCTGCTAAGGTTGAGAAATATTGTTCTAGACAGTCCAATCCTCTGACTGGTAGGATACACCCAAGGTACTTGACTCTCCTGTTGTTTGGAGCAGAGTAAAGGGCGGGGGGAATCTAATCAGTGAAATACAACAGAAAAATAAAATTACTAGGGCATGTTAAGTGGTAGAGCCCAGGGAGAATTGTTGGTGCATTCTGGGAGGTTGGTTGAGGTGCCAGATTTTTAGTTTTCGTTATGTGATTTTTATAGTTTTATTGTTGTTGTGAGCTCCGCAGAACTACAAGTAGTCCTTGACTCACAATCACAATTGAGCCCAACATTTTTGTTAAGTAAGACATTTGTCAAGTGAATTTTGCCCCATTTTATGACCTTTCTTGTCACAGCTGTTAAGTGAATCACTGCAAGTGATAAATGAGTAACCTGGTTCTTAAGTGAATCTGGCTTCCCCATTGACTTTGCTTGTCAGAAGGTCGCAAAAGATGATCCCATGACCCTGGGACACAGCAATGATCATAAGTATGAGCCAGTTGCCAAGCCTCTGAATTTTGGTCACATGATCATGGGGATGCTGCAAAGGTTGTAACAATGAAAAATGATCCTGAGTCACTTTTTTCAGTGCCGTTGTAACTTTGAACGGTTACTAAACAAACTGTTGTAAGCCGAGGACTACCTGTATTTAGTAGATGGTATTAAATACATACATACATACATACATACATACATACATACATACCTGTAATGTGTTTACATATAGCATAATGTGTACCCACTTGCTTTTTCTGCTGAAAGAAATGTTTAGCAATGTAAGGCATTTCTTCTTTAAACTAGTTATAGTCTGGCCCTAAATTTATATTCTACCAGAGAAAGTCAACCCAGCTAGAAGCTGAAGATTCTTGTTAGATTAATCTAGTTTTGTACATGTATGATTTGTCAATTGATAGGCGTTCCAACTTGACTCAAATGAATATTTGAGAAGATTTCCGACAACGTGGAAAGAATGTGTCAAGGCTGGCCTGTGGCACATCTCTAATTGTGTGTGAATTGAGTGTGTGGAGGGCGGGGTGGAGAGTGCAACTCTATATATTCCAAGGACATGGCACAATTTAATAACTTTACATTGGTTTACATTAATATAATGAATGATTTACAATAATACCTATATCTTGCCAAATAAGTAATATCAGTCTATCTGAGGTGTAAGAATTTTCCTGTGCCTCATCTTTGGATAGATATGCCATCTTTAAAAAATATTTCCATAATTCCAAGCAATCCCTGATAGCAACTCATGGTGCAAATTTACCTTTCCACTGTATATACCAGTTTCCTATTTTAAAAACAGGTGCAAATATACAGGAGAAGGAAGTTTCGCATATACAGAAGGCTCAAATCATTTAAAGGTAAAGTTCCCCTCGCACATATGTGCTAGTCGTTCCTGACTCTAGGGGACGGTGCTCATCTCCGTTTCAAAGCCGAAGAACCAGCGCTGTCCGAAAACGTCTCCATGGTCATGTGGCCGGCATGACTAAACGCCAAAGGCACACGGAACGCTGTTACCTTCTCACCAAAGGTGGCCCCTATTTTTCTACTTGCATTTTTTTTACTTGCTTTCAAACTGCTAGATTGGCAGAAGCTGGGACAAGTAATGGGAGCTCACCCTGTTACGTGGCACTAGGGATTCGAACTACTGAACTGCCAACTTTTCAATCAACAAGCTCAGCGTCTTAGCCACTGAGCCACCGCATCCCTCAAATCATTTAGGACTATATAGATCAAAATAAAACCTTAGATTGTTCTACATGCAAATACTGATGAACTACATGGATCTAAGCACTGGCCTAATTTATCTTGCACAATTCAACTAATTAAATGACCCTGACCATTTTCAAGTTACCTGAAGTGTTCCTAGAACCACCTAAAGGCCAGTCTATGTTGAATTCAGTATGTTAATTAATAACAACTTGAATTGATTTCTGCTCAATTCAGGTGACTGGAGAAAACTAAGAATTAGTCCAACTGATAATATAATGTATTGTGCAGGGTTACTGCCATTCTCATAAATAATCTCCTAAAATGTCTATTGTGCATTATTAACATAATATGAAAGTTCTTTTTCCATGAATTTTATGGAAACTTTTCTTCATTCTCATAATTCAGATTCAGAAAAGACAAAATGTAGCGGTTTGAAAAAAAATAACCCTTCTACCGTATAGGTGTAATGGTCATTATACCATTAGGTATAGGTATAGGTACCGTATTGGTATAATGGTCATTAGATTAGATGGCTTTTAAAAATAAATTTCAATGAATTGATAGAGAAATCTCGGTATACAAGCAGGACAGTGGTGAAATGTAAAATTTGTTACTACCGGTTCTGTGGGCATGGCTTGGTGGTGGGGGTAATGTGACTGGGTGGGCGTGGCCAACTTTTTTTTTTTTTCTTTTAAAAGCATTTTTTCTACAACCTCTTTGGCCGAGAGGTTGTTAAAAAATGCTTTTAAAAGCCTCTGACAATCCCAGCTGAGCCACATCAGAGGCTTTTTTTTTTTTTCTTTTAAAAGCATTTTTTTGGCCGAAGAGGTTGTAGAAAAAATGCTTTTAAAAGTAAAAAAAAAAGCCTCTGATGATCACATGGCTCAGCTGGGCAGGGGATGGGTTCAGGGATTTTTGCTACCGGTTCTCCGAACCACCCACTGCCATCACTATCGGATCGGACAATCCAGTCCGAACCGGGAGCTTTTCACCCCTGAAGCAGGACAATAAAATGCAGGAGTCCAGAAAAAGGAATATTTTTTTGTTCATGGGCAAACAGGATATAATCATTTCCTCTGTATGTTACTTTTACTTCCTGGGAACAGGAAGCTTAGCTGGATGGTCTGTTTTAGCTGCTGCTCATATGTTATAACTGAAGCTGTCCATTAAGGGATCCCATTCTTGACAAAGTCAGCTGATAACATGCCATGGATAATTATAAAAATTAGAAAGTTGATTTCCTATGTAGCAGTATAAGAAGCTTATGTTGATGCATCTTGTACTGTATATATAGACATAGACATATAGTTATCTTCTCTTCAAATTCCCTGCTGTTCATCTGAATAGCATTTTCAGTGCTCTTTTGGCTAAAAGTTTGAAAACACCCCTGATGATATCTCTTGACTTCATAAATTCAGGAAATCATAATATGGAACTGAGTAAATGGAAATATGAATGATGCCTGGGAAGAAGATAGTAAGAAGCTGAACCTCAGCCATTAGCCTGGTTAAATGGGAAAAGTGGATTCAGAATTCACTTCAGTGCTTAATTTTCCAGTTGCATGGCCCCTGCTCTCCCATCTTTCCTGGTCACTGCCCTTGTTCAAGCAATGCCGAACTGAGAAAAGCCAGATACCATTTCCTGAACTCCTTCTGAGTGGTTTGACTTCCTCAGGCAATTTCCACTTCTTGAATCTGATTTGATGAGACACACTTTCATTTTGCCAGCAAATATAATCACTTGTTAAGTGTTCTGCTCCCTGATGCTTGCTTGAAGGGAACTTTTGCCCTGTTCCAAAGCTTGGCCAAAGCAGTCTAGAATGGAAGAGAGCTTATTACAGAGACGGTTTCCACAAAACCCATAAAACGTCAGATTTGGATAGGACCCACCAGGATTTCAGAGCTATCTTTTAAATCTCTGCCATGCTCCCATGTAGAATAATAGCATAACTATTTTTGTTTCTCCTAACAGAGTTGTAAAGTTTGCTTATAACCTGAAGCATTCTAAATATTTGGGGAGAAAATGTATTAGCACGCATGTTTCAACAAAAGTTGCAGTCACACGCTAAGACATAAAGATGTGGTCATGTGACCAGGTAATCACTTTACTATGGATAGTTTCATCCCTGGAATGACCCAAATAGCCTTTGTCCCTACAAATTGAAGAATAAAAAAATAAGTCTCAGTACTGATCATGTTTACAAGTCTTTTTTTATTTTATTTTTTTCAGAGAAGATGCAGCAGCTTTGCACTTTCTCTTTTTATTATTTTATTAGTTTATAATATACAAAAATACAAAAGAAAATAGTAGAAAAATAAGGGAAGGAAAGGGGAAGGGAAAAGTGTAGGGCAAAGGGAAAAAAGAAAGTAAAGGCATTGACTTCCGACTCCCGTTGGTGCAGTAGAATAAGATAATAGCATCAAACCTCAATTTTTTATTTTTACATAATAATATAAGCTAGCCATTTCTATAACAACAAACCTATCTAATTGGTAAAATCCAAAATCAAAGTTTTCTTTTTTTCTACCTTAAGCACAAAGTCCAGAAGTGGTTTCCAAGTAGAAACAAAATTAATTGCATTTTTCCTTTGATCTGGCCAGTCAATCTGGCCATTTCTGCTAACTCCGTCAACTTTTGCAACCATTCATCCATTATAGGAATCAAAGCATCCTTCCATTTTTGTGCTTAAAGTAATCTTGCTACTGTCAACATATAGAACATCAAAGTTCCAATTTTTTTCCCATCTTTTTCCATTAAACCCAAAAGAAAAGTTTCTGATTTTATCTTTATATTCACTTTGAGAATTTTCTGTATTAAGATGTGAATCCTACTCTAATATTTCTTTGCTTTATCACATGTCCACCATAAATGGTAAAAGGTCCCTTCTTCACATTTGCATTTCCAACATTCATTTGAAATACATTTATACATTTTTGACAACTTATCTGGTGTTAAATACCAAAGATACATCATTTATAAAAAAATTCTTTTAAATTATAATTTAGTGTAAATTTTAGACCTTTCGTCCAGATATTTTCCCATTGTTCAGCATTACATTATATCCAAAGTTTCTTGCCTACTGAGTCATGCAATTCTTTACATATTCATTCTTCAAATTCAAATTCAATAACAATTTATAGACCTTAGCAATAATGTGTTCATCACTACCACGCGGTAGGATTTCCAGTTCATTTTTCACAGTCAAACCCATAACTCTTTTTGTCTGACTTAAATCTTTCTTTCAATTGTAAATATGTAAACCAATGGCAGGCACATCTTTCTAATTCTAACTTCTCTTTAGGTTTGAGGATAGGACAGGGGCGAAATTTACTTACCTTCACTATGGTTCGCAAATGTGAGCGTGCGCGCCTCCTTCACACATGTGCAGAGCCTTCTGCGCATGCGCAGAGGGTCAAAAATGGAACGTGGTGACATCCGGGTGGGTGGGCGGAGCCTCCCGCCGTTGCCGCTACTGGTTTGCCCAAGCCAGATAGAACTGGCTGAATTTCACCACTGGGATAGGATCACCAAAATTAAAATATATTATTTGACCATAAGTCCAGCAGTCTGGCTTCGCCACCATTTCCTTTCCTTAAAAAAACTTTCTGGGAGAGGCATTTGCCCAGAAAACCTTGTTTTATGTTTATTCCAAACTCTTAGGATGACACATCTAACAAAATGGTTATTATAATCGACATTTACTTTAACCTTGTCATAGCATAAATAGCAGTGCCGTCCAAATCTTAATTCATGGCCCTCTAAATCAAGTAACCTTTTATTCTTAAGACTAACCAACTCTTTTAGCCAGACCAAACAGCAAACGTCGAAATACAGTTTCAAATCTGGTAAACCCAAACATCCTCTTTTCTTTGCACTGATCACGTTTATAAGTCTTGAGGGGAAAATTGTACTAGTTTTACACCATAACAACATGACAATATATGTTACATTAAGAGTTCTTCTTTCCTTGGAAGCTTTGCAAAAATTCTGAGTTTGCAGGTTTTTGTTTTTTTTAATAGTTAGCCCATAAATATATTCCAAGCTATTTTTAAACATTTGTTATTTTGTGGTATTCTCTTTTGCTATGTGTTAGTAAATTTAAGTTTTGCTTTTGCTTCTATGCAAGCAATTTCCCAATCAAGCATTCACTAGACATGGAGATTCTAAGCTTCAGCAAGTTGGCTGCATCATATGCCCTTAGGCCATGCCCTGGGTCTTGTCAAACAGCTTAAATTTGAAGAGAACTATCTGCTACTTTGCTTACATTGGCCAAATTTAGGGAAACACTAATTTTTCCTCATTCTCTTTTAAAGTGGGCATAACCATTTTAAAGATGGCAGAGATTTCTCCCAAAGGAACTTTCTAAGCATGATTATCTTTGTGCCTCTGGTCATGCACAAAATTTAAAGGATAAAAAAATGTTGCCATAAATAATGGTTTTGAAAAAGTCCAAGATTGACTGTGAAAACAAGATGTGGTTAACAAATCCACAGTAGCTTCTATCAAGCTGTGTTCAACTAGAGATTCTAATGAAAATTGGCTTATGAATATAGTTAAGTCAAAAGTATTCCTTGAATTCCTGTTTGTTTACATGTTATAGCCTTATCGACTGCTTCAGAACCATTTTGCACTCCAATATTTCCTTAGTCTGAGATTCTCTTTTCTGAGGAAAAATATTATATTTTATCTAATTTGGCTATACATGACATTACTGAAAACAAAGAAAGCCAGTTCTACGCAAGACTGTTTCTTCCCTCACTCTAAATATTCCCATTTCCCTTCAACCTCCTTTCCCACATTACATTAAAAAAAACAACAGCTTTTCTAGAAAGCAAAAAAGTTTATTAAAATAATCTATCTTGACTTGATCCTCATTAGAATTTCCTGTTTCAACTCTAAATGTGTACTGACTCTCACTCACTCTGTGTGTGTCTGTGTTTGTGTGTGTGAATAGATTTTCACCACTCTTCGTTTAGCATGAGAAGTAATAAAACAAAGTGTTGATAAGAGATTTAAATGAGCATAAAAGTTAACTAATACACATGCTTTTATGTCTTTCATCTAAAAGTAAAGGTAAAAAAATGCAGATGACTGAGCATTTTTTTTTTCTGTTCAATCCTATCTGATTCTCAGAGACTGCCTTTGGACAAGTCCCTGCAATTTTCTTGGCAAGGTTCTTCAGAAGTTGTTTGCCATTGCTTCCTTCTTAGGCAGTGGTGGGTTCCTCCCGGTTTGGTCCGGTTCGGCCGAGCTGGTAGCGGTGACGATATGACGTCACCAAACCGGTTCTCCCTCCCTGCCCTCCAACTCACATTATTCTTACCTTTTATTTGGTCCCACCCCCAATCTATTGCTGCCTCTTGAGTCCCAGCTGATGACTAGAGGGAAAAAAACTGTTTAAACTCTTGCCGCGGGGCTTCAAAGGGCCGTCCTACAGCTGATCAGTGTTAAAAGCAAACAAATGAGTCGGGTCGTAAGTGCGAGGACCTTCCAGAAATGACTCTGACCAGCTAGCCACGCCCACCTAGTCACATGACCTCCAAGCCACACCCACAAAATAAGCCACGCCCACAGAACCGGTAGTAAAAAAATTTAGAACCCACCCCTGTTCTTAGGGGCGAAAGAAAGTGACAGATGCAACACAGACCTTAGGCACTGAGCCAGCCCCCACCTGCCTTTGGTGCCTAAAGCAGAACTAGAACTCACAATCTCCTGGAAGAACAGTGGGGAAAGAATCCAGCATGCCACCCCGTGTTTATTAAAAGAGAAGCAGAGATTGATAATGAAGAAACTCTTACTCCGAGAGTTAGAAAAAGAACATTTTGGGTTAGCTTCGTTTTCCTTTTGGACATGCTTACTTTCCACAAGAAATTGTCCAAACCTGATTTCTTTTTAACTGGGCACTTCACAGATTATAGATGCATAAAGCATCTAGGCAGTGGTGGGTTGCCCCTGGTTCGGACCGGTTCGCAAGAACCAGTAGTAAAACCGGCGGGAAGCCCCGCCCACTGCCCCAGATGTTGTCATCAGTGATCTGCGCATGTGCAGAAGGCGCACACACGATCCCATTGTGAACCAGTGGTAAAGGTAAGTAGTACCCACCCCTGCATCTAGGGCAGCATTACTATGTCTTGTGTATAGTCAACTTTCTTTTATGTAGTGCAGTAAAAACTGCAGTTTGAGATGGAAAATCCACATAAAGGGAGGAAGAAGCATTTTTTTTCACATCCCTCTGGGCAAACCTTGTATTTTCTGGAATACATTTTTAGAGTGCAAACCAGTTACACACAATAATTAACCAGGGAATGTAATCACATTAACTAGATGTAGTTTTAATTTAATTTAAATGCAAATGAAATCAAATTTAGTTTTTGTCTTGACTCCCACCTGCTTTTTTGAGCGCAATCACAGGCATGGTATTCAAAGAACATTTGCGGTTCTTGGCCCAGAAAAGTTATGTGTCCCTGCTTTAAGCAAAGCGTGGCCTGTTGATGAAGATCCATGTGTCTAAAACCTTAAAAAGGTTATGTGGAACATTTTGTTCAAGCATGTGACCCTTGAATTTGTCAGTAACTATGAAGTTTCCCACAGTTGTGCAGTGGCTTATATAATACTATTTATTATGGCTTTTAGTTGGATCGGAACAGGTTTTCTTTTCTTATCAGAATCATAGAAATAAGATGGGCCGTGATCTATAAATAAATAGATGTGTTTTGCTTTTACATTTGCTTAATTTTAAATTTGCTTAAATTGGTAAGAATAAGAGTGCATGTTGTAGAGCACAACATGAAGGAAAAAAAAATAAGTAGCAGCTGGCAACTTTTTCATTTGAGAAGCTTCATTAAAAAGGCCAGAGTTTGAACGCTGACCAGAACCATTTTAATCAGTCCTCTCCAATATATATTTCAACATTTGGAAGAATTAAATAGATTTACTTCAAGGCAGTACAACTAATTAGTTAAAATATATAATCTCAATTGAGCTTTCACAGTATTTTAGGAACCAACACTGTGTAGTAGGCCATTGACCTCAGAGAATTAAAAAGAAAAATGGGGAGGAAACTTTCCTTGGGATGTGGTAAGAAGAAAGAGAATGGGGAGATTTGAATGAACATTATATTCCTGAGCATCTCAGTGTCTTTAAAAGGGAGGTCATTTTAGGTTATATTTGTGCATGTGTGTGTGTATGAGAGACTCAGAGAAACAGAAAGAGACAGGGAGGGAGGGAGTGGGGGGTAGTAGAACTGATTTTAACAGCACTTGCATATTCTATGCTACCCTGTTTTCCCCAAAATAAGACATTCCCTGATAATAAGCCCAATCGGGCTTTTGAGCCCATGGCAATAAGGCCAAGCGCTTATTTCAGGGTTCAAAAAAATATAAGACAGGGTCTTATTTTCGGGGAAACACTGTAGTTTAAGACCAGTTCTGGACATCTGTGATTCTATAAGATCTGTTCTGTTTGAGATTTGTTACTGACTCAGCTGTAGTATACAGGTAGTCCTTGAATTACGACCACAATTGAGCCCAAAATTACTGTTTTTAAGTCAGACATTTGTTAAATGAGTTTTGCCCCATTTTATGACCTTTCTTGCCACAGTTGTTAAGTGAATCACTGCAGTTGTTCAGTTAGTAATCTGGCTGTTAAGTGAATCTGGCTTCCCCATTGACTTTGCTTGTTAGACGGTCGCAAACAGTGATCACCATGACCCCGGGACATTGCAATTGTCATAAACATGAGTCAGTTGACAAGCATCTGAATTTTTATCACGTGACCATGGGGATGCTGCAACGGTCGTAACTGTGAAAAATGATTGTAAGTCACTTTTTTCAGTGCCGCTGTAACTTCGAATAGTCACTAAACGAACTATTGTAAGTCAAGGACTACCTGTAAAAGTAAAACTGGTTTGTTTGTTTATAGTGGTAAGGTTCTATAGAGATTATGTGGCGGGCCATTTCCACTTTGGCAGAAATTCCTACCTAGCCCTGCTTTCCACTCCCAGCTTGATTCTGTTCTGGATCTGATTTGTAGGAAGTCCAGTGCATTTTTTGTGTACAATATGGGCATGTACATAGAATGTGTCAACTCTGAAGTGAACCTGGCTGAAGCCATCTTGTGCTGCCTCATGGTTGCCACGAAGCTTGAGAAGGGGAAGGGAAGGGGGAAGTAGATAGCCCGACTAACAGTCAAAACAAAGAGTTTTCCTGAGGGAACCAAGGTCATTGTAACAGGTGACTGTTGAAGGAGGAGAGGAGCCTGCCATCCATCTTCATTGGACAATGTGACCAGTACATCTGGGAGGGGGGATAATTAGGTGAAAACCATGGGAACTATTAGAGTTAGTTTTCACCAGCTGTGCCGATATGATGTATCCAATAAACATGTTCTTTGAGGAATTTACCTGCCTCTGAGTTCTGCTTTCAATGGGTGCGTTACTCAGAACGCTGACAAAATGAAGTAAAGACAGGTTTGGGATGCAGTATTTTATTTTTCCTTTTGTGTGAGGGGAATTTTTTTTTCCCTGCAGGCTCCATGGCAACTCAGAGTAGGACAGTATTTTTGTTCTTTGTTCTGACCACTTCAACACTTTTGAAGTGACCGCAGATTAATTTTCCAAGTCCTTTTTGAAAAACGGATGAATGGAAGTGCCCCAAAATGGTATCTGGCGACTTCCCTGCCAGGAAGAGGAGTGAGCTCCTTGCTCCAAGTCAATCTGCAGCAGAATCTGCAGTCACAGTAACTTCTTTTGATGATTCCATAATTGCTCCCATCTACCCAGGTGCTGTTTTGGGGCTGCTTGGCGTTTCTCTGCTTAAACTCCCACTCAGAGGCGTTCCCACCCCATTCTCTTAGCAGCCTTTAAAAAAAAAAAAAAACAGGAGCTAATGACGGACAGGGGATGAACAATGCTGGTGGATCACCCCCATTGCAGTTCCACCCTCCACCCGTTCCTCCCGGTGCCCTCGCTTCCATGGAGTTTGGCAGGGCCTGACACTATAATGAGCTGCTTTGAGGGTGACTCAGAGCTTTGGAGCTGACAGTTACTTTTCAGTTCTGAACCCAGCGTCATCACCCACAATTGTGCCTTTGAAGATCTCTTCCCTCCACTCCTTTTAGAGGAGGTAAACAGCTGCTCTTCTGTGTACGCAAAGTCCTTGATCATGCCTCATGATCTAGGCTGCCTTGTGAGGAGATGTTCACCGGCATCATTAGCCCACAATCGACCACTCTATTTGTCTTCTCTCAGCTCTACCTGCCGCTTCCCAGGGGGACCTTCTCGGAAGGTTGGAATAGTTGAGCAACCTTTAGAGCTGTGGTGGCGCAGTGGTCAGAGTGCAATACTGCAGGCTACTTCAGCTGACTACTAATTGCCAGCAGTTTGGCAGTTCAAGTCCCACCGGCTCAAGGTTGACTCAGCCTTCCATCCTCCCGAGGTGGGTAAAATGGGGACCCAGATTGTTGGGGGCAATATGCTGCTCTGTAAACCGCTTAGAGAGGGCATTTATTTATTTATTTATTTATTTATTTATTTATTTATTTATTTATTTATTTATTTATTTATTTATTTAAAATTTATATACTGCCCTTCTCCCTGAGGACTCAGGGCGGTGTACAGCCAGAATTAAAAAACATGAAATACAAATATTAAAAAACAATTAAAATATATATAAATTTGGCCCAAAATTAAAAATACAAACCAATTAAAACATTTAAAATTTCTTCTTAAGCCAGCCCGGCTTGCTGGAAAAAAGTGGGTTTTAAGGGCACGGCGGAAGGCACTAAGGTCTTGGATTCTCCTTATCTCTGGGGGCAACTGTTTCCAGAGGGTAGGTGCCCCCACAGAGAAGGCCCTCCCCCTGGGGGTCACTTAACAACTGAGTTATTAACTTACCAGCTGCACTTAACCACGGTGGCAAGAAAGGTTATAAAATGGGGCAAAACTCACTTAACGGATGTCTCACTTAACAGCAGAAATTCTGGGCTCAATTGCGGCCGTAAATCGAGGACTACCTGTATTCAAATTGGGATGACACCAGACTGCTTTTTTTGTGTGCTAATTAGAGGATATTTGTTGAGGGCATTTGGGTTTCGTGTGAGCCTCAGCTTTATTTTGGTGGCTCATAGGGATCCTCCTCCCACCTGCACTGTCAAAATTCCACAATAAAACAACGATTTTGGCAGCAAAATTGTGGGGATCTTTTTTTCCCTACAAATTGAGCCCTAAAATAAACTCACTTGGCCTTTGAAAGAGGTTAATAAACTTTTTTTTTTTTCATTTCAACAATAGGGTTGCGCCAATTCCAGGGATTAGCAAAATTGTCACGGCTCTCAAAATCTAACAATATGTCTTTTATATAAAGTCAAGAGCCCGACCATTGATTCAAAACAACTGTCAACCTTTTATATTGGGATATAAAGGCAGGGAAGATTGTAGCATCAGATGCTACTGTGGAATTTGCCATACGTAGATTTTTAGTGCAGTTAGCACCCCAACAGGATATCCTGCAAGAAGCTATTCCTAAGGTCATTGTAAACCCTGCTGGAAATTTCCCTCAATTACCAATTTTCACAGTTGTTTGAAAACAGCTAATATAATTACTCCTGATGAATAAGGATCATTTTACAAGCAGGGAAACATTTATGAAATGAATGAAAGTTAGTTTTTCTAAGTCACCTCTATGCCACCAATGTTTGCTAAAAGCCTTATGGAAGCTGATAGATTTACGACGTCTCTAAATCTGTTTGGAAACTAGCCTGAAGCGCTGGAGGCAGCCAGATGTTGGGAGAAGATCACAGTGAAATACATAGGTGGAGATCACATTTTAGGGGGAACCTGCAATGAAATGATGAGGGCAGTAGGGAAGGAGACAGAGTTCTTATGGGGGTCATCCTATCCTTTGGGGAGTACTGGAGAAAGTGTAGATTTCATTTTGCATGTGTACATGTATTGAAAGATTTGAGAGAAAAGGATCCTTTCTGAAGTGTGAAACAGGTAGTCCTCAATTTATAAAACAGACATTTAGTGACCGTTCAAAGTTACAACAGCACTGAAAAAAGTAACTTATGACAATTTTTCACACTTACGACCATTACAGCATCCCCATGGTCACGTGATCAAAATTCAGATGCTTGGCAACTGGTTCAGATTTATGACGGTTGCAGTGTCCAGGGGTCATGTGATCAGCTTTTGCGACCTTCTGACAAGCAAAGTCAATGGGGAAACCAGATTCACTTAACAACCGTGTTGCTAACTTAACAAATGTAATGATTCACTTAACAACTGTGGCAAGAAAAGTCATAAAATGGGGCAAACTCACTTAGCAAGTGTTTCACTTAGCAGCATAAATTTTGAGCTCAGTTGTGGTAGTAACTCAAGGACTATCTGGTATATATTTTTCAGAGTTATGTACTGTGTTTATTGAAATGGAAAAGGCTTCTTTTTAAGTCGAAGACAATGGTTTAGATCAGGAGTGTCAAACATGCAGCCTGCGGGCCAGATCCAGCCTGCGATAAACCGCAGAATTGGCTCATAGGTTGTCCCGGAGACAGCGAGGGACCGGCCCCTGCCACCCCTGGCCTGGCGACGCCCACCCAGTCGGTCGCGATGACCAGGCCATGCCTCCCCTGGCCCCCCCAATGGCAAACAAAATCCCAAAGCAACCCTCAACGCGATCAAGTTTGACACCCCCTGGTTCAGATGGTCCTTCTATGAGCAAAATAGCTCCTTTTATGTGAAGGACTTTTCAAATTCAGGGACTATTTTGCTGGCAGAGAATCATTAAATAACCACTAATTCCTTCTGCTTGCTGTTCCTATTCTCTTTCCTCCCAGATGTGACCAGGAGTTAGGTTTGGGAAGGTTGCACACCCTGTTGAGAAGATTGTCGTGCTGGTTTGCTTATTTGTGGCTTATTTGTACTTATTATTAGCATGATGTAAGAACCAACATTTGGAAAGCATAGTTGATAGCAGAGAAATGGGCAATTTGAGGTGCTAGCACTGCATGCAGACCCCAGGGATGCCTCTAAATAGACTTGGTGAAAAACTTACCATTTTAAGTTGAGATACGTATGGAAATTATACTATAAACCCCAAATTATGGTTCATTTAAAAATTAAAACATGGGAGTGGGGCAATGAAAATCCTAGAAAAGAACAGAATATGCCAACCTTACCTATCTGTCAATTCTAACCTCATTTATTTTGCATCACTAGCCCAACCATAGTGTAATTTAGATCCACCACCAGAAGTGCTGCTTCTAAGCGCTTACTAAGCAATTGTCCAACTGGTTTAGAATAATGTAAATTCAGCAAGTTGCATTCAGCAAACCAAAATGTTAAATATGCCATGGCTTAATATATGACCTAGTCACATGTGCATATCTCACTGCATTACATATAAAACCTCAAATATCTTTGTGTTATACATAAAACCATATTTTAGCTCAGAAATGTACAAGTTTTTTTTCTTGATTGAAAACAAGCCCTCTGCATTCTGAAATGAAATTAATTGGTTCAATTTTAAAATTGGTTCAAAATGGGTTCAATTTTGAATATTTAAAGCATAAATATTCATTTTAAATATATTTAATTTAAAAGTAAATACTGTTAGTCTCATCACTTTAAAATTACAATTGTCAGCATTCCAGAATGACCCAACTCCAATTAAAAACTCCAAGACAATCTTCATCTCAAAATCTTCATTTATTGGAATAGGTATACTGGCACATCTGGTAAAACCCAAATCTGAGAGTTCCAGGTTTTCCCTCAATAAATCAAAACCCCATAGCCAGCCTTTGCACCCATCAGTCCCTCACATGGCCCAATCACCATCTGTCCCAACTTGAGAAACCTCTGCAACCACTCCTCTTCCAATACAGGAGCACCATGACCTTGACCAAAAAGGAGAATGCTATTATGTCTAACAAAGATCGCTCTATCAAATCCCCCCTCCAACTTTCCCAAGCGCAAGAAGGTGGCAGCGTGGAAGTTTCCGGTGTTAATATGACTTTCAAAGCTGACAACAATTTGAGAACAATTTTCAGAGATTTCTGAGGCCCTTACTTCTGCTTTAAACTCAGGGGGCATTTTACTGATTAATTGATTCATTGGATTTATAATCCCAAAGAACTCAAGGAGCACATACCACAATATTTCACTAAAATATAATTGTGTAAACTGGGATGGGCAGAGGTACGGTGAGTGGTCTCAGTGACCTTCCAGGGCTGAGAGTGGACTCAAACCTGGATCTTCCTGGTTCCAGTTTAACTCGGGGCCACACAGATCTCTTTTGAGTACCCTGTTTTCCCCAAAATAAGACATCCCCTGATAATAAGCCCAATCGGGCTTTTGAGCGCATGGCAATAAGGCTAAGCGCTTATTTCAGGGTTCAAAAAAATATAAGACAGGGTCTTAGATTTTGGAAAGTGGTATTGTGCTGTACTAGCTCTCTTCTACTCTGCTGTTTTTGATGGAGGGTATGGTTTTGTTAATCATACTTACATTCTCTATCATTAAAAAGTCTATTATGAAAACACAGCCTAATTCTAAAGATCTTTGTTCAGAAATAAGTTCCCTAGTAAATGTGTACAATGGACCATTTAAAGCAGAGAATAACAACTGACTTTAAGAACCCATATGTTGCAGACAACCAGATAGGAAGCTGCTTACAGGACCTGGCCTAATGAGGTGTTCAGTTGCATAAGATTAGGTGCTTTTCTTTATGTCTCTATAAATGTCCCCCCCCCAAAGATATTTTTGATTGGGTGCTCAATCCATAAACCAAGCTTTCATACATGAATAAAGTCCCATGGACTGTATTTTGGTATCTTCCATACTGTGTTTTTAACAGATGCCTTGTCTCTGTCATACTATATAAATATTGTCTGGGTGTAGCAGAGTTATCCAAGCATCATTTAGTCTGTCCAAATGTAACAGGATAGTAGTGATTGTGAAACAAATACCAAAAATTAGACAGAAGAAGCAAATAAGGTACAAACAGGAGACTCCAATGTAAACAATATCTGCAAAAACAAAAACAAAAAGATTTAATCTGTATGATTGTGTACTTTCCAGTCATTTTAGCAAGAATAAGAGACAAAGCCTTAAGTATGGAGTGTGCCTCACAACTTGCTAAGACTGGCCCATGTAGTATTGAAAAACTGACAACAGTCTTTTCAGTACCTTGGAAAGCACAACATAGTTGAAATTGATCGTGTTCCCTCTGGATGTATTGCCAAATTACCGGTAGTAAGAACCATTTGTATCAAACAAAGATACATACCCTGTTAACAGTTCACTTCCTGCTTAAAGTTCAGAAAAAATAAGAGGAGAGTCTGAAAAAGCCAAAAAATAATGGCAGGTTTACTAAAGAATCTAGAAATGTATTTTTATGCATATGGGTTAAGATGGTGATGAGGGAAATCCTAGCTTAATTGCAATGAAAGTTAATAAATATCAGTTTAGAGCAGGGGTGAAATGCTACCGGTTTGGACCGGTTCAACGGAACCGGTAGCGATGGCGGCGGGTGGTTCAGAGAACTGGTAGCGATGGCAGCATGAGGCTCTGCCCACCTGCCCAGTCGTTATTACTTCCTGGTTTTAAGTAACCTGTTTTTTACTCTCTGCACATGCAGAGAAGGGTTTGCGCATGCACAGAGGGTCCATACGCACATGTGACGTATGTGTGTGTGCGAGCAGACCGAGCGTGTGCGCATGGCATGTGCACTTCCGAACCGGTAGGGAAGGTAAGTAGATTTCACCCCTGGTTTAGAATGATGTGTGAGCCCATGTATGGCTCTAGTTAAATATCTAAATTTCGTTTTCATCAGACTGACAATGGTCTTGCAGTTTGGGGTGCCTTATTTCCATTTTGCAGATGGAGAACTATGTCAACAAGCAGGCTAAGATTTGAATTTATATTATTGGTATTTCAAATATTTGTATAGCCTTGCCTGGCTCCCTCACCTCTGGAAAGTGGAGTTGGAATACTAAAATCTGGCCTCAACTGGGAATTTGGGGGGGGGGGGGAACCTTTTTGGAAGAAGAAAGCGCCAAGCTACCTACATAGTACAGTACTGCAGGCTACTTCTGCTGACTGCCCATAGTTTGATTCTCACTGGCTCAGGATTGACTCAGCCTTCCATCCTTCCGAGGTGGGTCAAATGAAGACCCAGATTGTTGGGGGCAATATGCTGACTCTGTAAACCGCTTAGAGAGGGCTATAAAGCACTGTGAAGCAGTATATAAATCTAAGTGCTATTGCTATCTGAGTCAAGAACCATACCAGAGAGATTTACAGGAGGAATATTTATTTAGACTGTTCTGTTTTTAGTATATCAAATTACAGCCCTGATAGTCAATTCCTATGTCTATTCCTACAGAAATAGGACTTACTAGACATCCTATGATCCATTAGGCCATCATTTCAAATATGTTTCCATACCTAATCAGAGAAATATAATCATCATGGATGGGAACAACTTCTAACTTCTTGCCAGCTTCCCCATTTGACATTGCTTCTGGGAAACTCAGAAATCACTTCTCCTCCTCAACTGATCCATGGAACTGCCTGCCAATTTGCTGAGGGGAAAGGGAACAAGGGAGCCATCAGCCAAGGAAAACTACAGTCCCTATCCCCATCCTGGTATGTCCTTAAGGATGATTTCCCTCCAGGGAGGAAGAGGGCTCACCTGCTAAGCACTGGTGCTTCCCAGGCAGCCCAGCCTCACAAAGCAGCCAATCGCCATTCACCTGTTGGGCCTTGTTGCCAGCTGATTGGGCACACCAGTGGGAGCAGAAGTGATTTTTTACTTCCTGCTAGCTTCCCCATTGACTTTGCTTGTGACAAGTTGGCAGGAAACATCAGAAACCTCTCCTCCTCTTCCACAGCTGACTCATGGAACTGTCTGCTGGTGGTAGAGGGAATAAAAGAAGTCAAAGACTACAAGGAAAACTGCATACCCACTCCCCATCCCAGCATATCCCAAAAGGTCCCCTCCCTCCAAGGGGGAAGAGGGCTCATCCATTGACTACAGACACCCCCAGTAAGTCCTACCTCATCAGCAGGCATCCAAGTCACTCCCTTGTCCTTTCTTTGCTGCCCACCACTGTTAAAAGATTTCAAATTTCAGCCTTGTCAGGGTGACAATTAATCCCATTCTGCTTTTGGGTAATCGCACCTTGATTTAGAGAGATGGATCGAGACTTTTCCCTTGAAGCATACTTAAGAAAATAAACCCGAAGATATGTTTTCTAAAAAAAACTCATTTATTTGTTATAAAGAAAATAAAACATCTCACTAGTCTAATTAGTTACATTTTGGCAATGTTCCTGCCGGCCACCTCTCCTGGCCGGACCTCTCCTGGCAGGAGAACAAAGAAAGTTAGAAGAAAAGTGAAGGAATGTAGACATGCGCAGTATCAGTTACTGATAAGAACTTGGCAAGCTACGTAAATCTGAAAGTCCAAAAATATGAGCTCATCTGGTAAATACAAAAACGCAGTGACAAGCCTCAGTTCCAAAACAGCCAATTGTTCATCTATCAGGACTTGCTGCCTACCAGTTGGTTATAGGAACTAGAGGAAAAAAGGACAGAGATATGACCTCCCATCTTCCTTGTGCCACATAATCAGTGGGTTTCTGGTAAGTGTAAATGGAAGGTCTGGTAGCACTGAAGCAGCCACAACTTCCCCAAATTTCATTCCCACGGGAATCATGGGTTCCAGCATTCTGTAAGGTAGCCCAGTTGAGTTACCTTAGTTCAATAATTTCACACAATTGAAAATCATAAACAAAAAGACACGAGAGCTTTTAGTAATATACTGTTGGGTCATTGTTTCAGAGATATTTCCTTACCAGATTCCTCAATGCCACAATGGCAAAGCTCCTAAGGTACTGGAAAAATTCTTAAAATTTTAAGGAAATATTAAGAGATGCCTCTGCCTTGAAAGTAGCCTATGTTAAACTGTATACTACAGTCAAACATCAGGAGTTGATCACAGGAAATGTTTTATGACATTCTGTATTATGTCATAAAAAACTTTATAATGATTTTTATGCGATTAAGTTTCGATAAAATTTGCCAAATTTCAATTCCACGGGAGTAATGGATTCTGGATGCATTCTGTAAGTTTCCCCATTTCAGCTACCTTGGTTGAAAATATTTTGCTCTATAATGCACCATTTTGCCCAGTTAAAGGTTACAGACAAAGGTTTTGGTGGAACATAGACAGAGTTCAGTGGGAACCTAGTTCCAAATAAGGCTCCATAAAATTATAGTTAATTGGATCCAAATAAAAAGTGGAGTAGAGCAAGGAAATTGTACCAGCTTTGAGAATCTTCTGTCTGGTTCAGCTACTTTATCTGATGTAAGCAGATTCATTGTTACATCATAAACCTATATCACTGTGAAGTCATGAACCTCTTAATCTGAAATTTGTCAAAAATCCAGAGGATACTCATTAGAATTTATCACAGAAGGTTTGAGATTGGACATCTGGATTATGTGGTTTTAGGAAACTCTTATCTCTCTGCTTTTCTTTTGGGTTGGAAATCAACCCATCAATTTTTCGGAGTAGCGTAACAGATTATTAAAAAGAGTAATTTTGCAAATTAAATGGAATACGCCTAGTTAATACTATTGTAGTTCAATAATAAAAAAAACCACTTCATTTCACACTAAGATGAAATAAACTTGTGATATTTTATTGGGGGTGAATTAAATTGCCAAGTGCAGCCAGTTATTGCCCCCAATTAAGAGTGCATCAATTTTATGGGTATGTTTCTGGCATGCGTAGTTGTTTTCTTTTCTTTTCTTTTTTTAAAGATGCATGCTTAAAATGGTTGGTGGAATTTTTTTTTTTCTTTTCCTTTTTTAGTATTGAAATTCTTCTTGATGAAATTTTTCTATTTAGCAATCTCTCTGACTCTTCACAATCAATCTCTTCAGCTTAGGTCAAATTCCAGGCTGTACATGTAGAATTATAGCTATTTATTTTTCATATTGGCTTGCATTACCCGGCAAATACCCACCCCCATAGAATGTCCTCTGTTTCTATTTCATCTCCTTATTCCCCACTGCTGTTATCTCTTAGGAACCACATAGGGACAATAGGCTTCCCTCCTTCAAACAGAAGCCTGGGTACAGTATCTGAATTCTGATGGTAGATATTAAACATGAGATGGTTCTATCATCCACTGCTCCTGTTTTCCAGCTAATGCTTAGCTTTATGGCAACCATATGGCTTTTTGCAAGACAAAGGGACATAGACCGAGTAAAGAAACAGGAGACCGAGATCAGTGGTAGAAATAATATTCCCTGGACACATGTGCCAGACTGCTTTTGATGGCTCTCTTCCCTCCCCCATCCACCCCCATTTTCTCCCTAGCAATAAGCCTCTGTCTGAGCAGATGTGTTCATCAGGACGAATTATGAGGGTGTAAAATGACTTCTTCAGTTTTCTTTTTGATCCTCGCTGATTGACAACTTAAAAAAAAAAAAAAAAGGAATCGGCCCCAGAGAATCAGTATGCAGCAAGCTTAGGAAGAAAAAGCAGGGGGAGGGGAAGAATCTATTAGAAATACGCTTTGTTTTGAGTTCTCTGGCACCCAATCATACTTCTAAGCCTTTACAAACTGGCAACTAGCAGCTGTCAGCTCTAATCATCCTGCATAATCGACTGAAACCTGCACATCAAGCCGATGGGAAGGGCTGTGGAATGTGCTTGGCTCCCCAGAGTGTTTTGTGAGCCAGAGGCCACAGATGACAAGTGTTTGGGTCCTCAGCAGATCTTACTGAGAAGATCTATTGGGATTTCATTGGAGGCATGGCCTGGCATGAGTTCAGCAATTCTTTACTGAACCCCCAAGTAACTAAAGTAAATTCGGGTAGTCCTCGACTTAGCAACAGTTTGCTTAGTGACAATTCGAAGTTACAACTGCACTGAAAAAAGTGACTTGTGTTACCGTTTTTCACAATTGCAGGGATCACCTTTGGTGGGAAGGTAACAGCGCTCCGTGCACCTTTAGTGTTTAGTCATGCCGGCCACATGACCACGGAAACATCTTCGAACAGCGCTGGCTCCTCGGCTTAGAAATGGAGATGAGCACTGCCCCTAGAGCCAGAAACGACTAGCACTCGTGTGGGGGAACCATTATCTTTATATACTGGCCTATGCAGCTTCTTCTCTTCTGGCATTTCTCAAAGCCATTGAAACAATCCAACTCCACCTTGCTTTTAACCAAGGCTTAACATATTTTTAAATATTTTTAATTGGTTTGTCATTTTAAACTGGGGCCAAATTAATATATATTCTTTTAATTGTTTTTAATGTTTGTATTGTATGTTTTTATCTGGCTGTACACTGCCCTGAGTCCCTCGGGAGAAGGCGCGGTATATAAATTTGAAATTAAAAAATAAAAAATAAATAAACCAGAATTGATAGCCATCTTGGGTTTACCAATAGAATTGGGTTTTTTCAATACTTTGGCCCCAGGAATCTGTAGATGTTGGCAGGCTGCCCAAATTGTTAAACAAATAAACAAATGGAGTTGATATTTTCAGCATGGGCTCTGGAGATTTGGGACTGTTAAAGTGGGGGTTGGATTCATACTTCACATTAAGCCAAAATAGATGAGACATAAGTAAATTATAGCACTTCAGATGTTATTGAACTATAACTCCCAGCATCCTTCATCATTGACAAAGCTTCCTGAGGATGCTGGAAGTTGTAATCCAAGACTAAGCAGGTGCATCATGCGTTGAATACTACAGATTTAATTAAAAGCAAGAGGATAAGTGGACCTTTTAGTAAGTAAAGAACTCAGAAGAAAAGAACTTAAAAACATTGATCTCCTTTGGGTCTAAGCTTCTTTTTTTTTAAATGGTAATTAACTTTTTTTTTTGAAGCAAAAAAATAAAATAAAAGCAAAGCATTGTATATAAACTGAGCGACGAATAAATAAATAATACATTACTTTGTCTGTGACACTGTTTCACAGCAAATTCTGGCTACAGATTATTAAAGGAAGTTTTGGAAATGGAACTGCCTTATATCATACACCCCTCTCCTATCATGCTACAATTTGTGTGTCGACTGATCTGGGAACTTGATTTTCACAACAGATAAAATATTTCTTGATGTTTTAATGATTGACTTGTTGAATCTGCTGACATAAAATGTAGCAATGATAACCTATTGCTTTCTTGATAACATGGGGCTGACTGCACTGAAAGGCTGTGACATGCTATGCACTGCAGGCAAAGCTACCAAGTGGTTGACTAGGCAGCCATCTTCTTCAATTCATACACACATTGCCAAGACTTGGATGATTCAGTATGTTTTATAGCTCTGTTTAAGCTGTTTAATGTACGGGAACTGCCACTAATCCGGGAAAGATGGACTAGAAACTAGCTACTTCATTCCTATTGGCTAGTAAGAACTCAAGAGTAAATAAGAGGATAATTAGTCCCCTAATGGCAATAGATTGAAGACTTGCATAGGGGGGTGTTCACCTGCCGCTGTTTTATTAGTGAGATTCATATGACCACTGATTTGAAATTGTTTCAGGCTTGTTCTCGAGATTTCCCCCACCACAAAAGGGTCCTCTCTCATTCCTTTGTTTAGATGCCTGCCTGTTGGTTTAAAGTGTGTGATTAACAAATGGGGAGGGGGGCACTAAACTGGCAGCTAAAATCAAGACCATAATGTATCGAATGGCTCAGTGGTAGTTGATTTGTTTTTCTCGATTAAAAAAAAGAAAGCCCTTGCATGAGATTTCCCCAAAGTGTAAGCAGAGATAGAAGTGCTACATCCCCATCAAACTGGTACCAACCCAGCCCTGAAGCCGAGCTGCCAAAACTGAGCTGCAAAACTATGGATGACTGCCAGATGCCCAGAATTTGAGTTTTATAGCAGTGCGTTGCTGCCATTTAGTGAGTGTCTGTATTTCTGCAGCACAGATCTAATAGCCCTGCTATAAGGCAAGGTTATGCTGTTTGCCTTGACTGGCAGGATTTTGAGGCAGCGGGCCCAGTTTTTGTGTTTCCGCTTTGCAAAAGGAAAGTTTCCTGGATAAGATAACACCTTACACCTCCTCTCAGTCATACCAATAGTGCTGGATCTGAATTGCTCACTTGCTTGTCTTGTTCCTCTGGGCCTAATCCATAGTTTGGAGGGAGACAGCTGGTGCTGCCCCTTGCTCTTCACTTGCTTGGAGGGTGGGTGATTAGAGAATGGGAGCAAGGAGAAAGAATGCTCTCTAAATATGGGTCTCAACATCAGTCTGACAGTATTAATCCCCATCTCCAGTCCTGTGGGGATGCATTAATGAGTTGCAATTGCCAATTATCTCCGAACAGTTGGCACTTTCCCCACGTCTGGGAGTGTCATTTGGAGATTACACCTCAGAGAGCGTAAAGTCTTGGGGTATTTCTACTTCTTTCACACCAGAGGATATTTGTCAATGAAAATCAGGCCCAAGAGGAATTCTGAGGCCAAAGGATGTATAAGCAAAGAGAGTGGGTATCTGTAAACAAAAACAGTTTTGGGTATAGTCAGGATAGATGTAAGACTGATTAAAAGAGTCAACGCCGCCCTGTTTTCTGCCCTTTTAAAAATTCACTGAAAAGGCAGTACAGTAAGAAGCTATTTCAGACAAGCCTTGTCAGAGCAGTTAAGCAGCTTCGCTTTTGTGGCTTTACTGATGATTTTGCATTCATTTGGGGGTAGTTCCCTGTCTCAGCTGATATCCTGATGCCAAAATGCAAAATAAGCATTTTTGTTCACTAAGTCTAACCTCAGAACAACTTGAAGTAGACATATCTTTGGCAGTTACGATATGAGCCTATTACACACACAAATATTCTTCTCAATTGCTAAATACTAGGCCTTCTCCTATCTAAAATGTGCTTACTGGCAATTTTCCACCTCTCTCATTCAGAGGAATAAGCAGTATCTATCTGATGACCATCTGGCAGGGACATTTTTGATCTTCCACCTATCTCCTGCACAGCTTTGTGATATCTGTTTTGGTGGGTCACCTGGTACTTTTCACTGGGTTCGCCTCCAGGTCTAACCCTCAAATCCTCGATGGGCTTTGCCCACATAGAACCAACAAGATACTATGGCAGGGAGTAGGCTCATTACAGACTTATTTTTTGTGAACATTACTTGAGTGAGATGATGTAGACAAGTTCATTGGAATTTAGAGAGCATGTATTGAGCATATTCCCCAAGTGGCTGTTACGAGAAAATTGTCTCTTCTCAACAAAATCGCCATGGTTACAACAATACAGGTAGTCCCTGACTTATTACCATAATTGAGCCCAAAATTTATGTTGCTAACCAGGACAGTTAAGTTAGTTTTGCCCCATTTTACAACCTTTCTTGCCATAGATAAATGAATCACTGCAGCTGTTAAATTAGTAACACAGCTGTTAATTGAATCTGATTCCCCATTGACTTTGCTTATCAGAAGGTCCCAAAAGGTGATTATATGACCCCAGGGCACTGCATCTGTCATCAGCATGAGCCAGTTGCCAAGCATCAGAATATTGATCACGTGACCATGGGAATGCTGCAACAGTCATAAATGTGAAAAAAGTCATATGTCACTGTTTTCAGTGCCATTGTAACTTCGAATCGTCACTATATGAATGGTTGTAAGTCAAGGATTACCTGTACATTTACCAGAAGATGAACAACCCCCCCACCCATATTCTTTCCCAACCCAGTGGGGCCTTTGTGGGATCCCAAATCATTACTGAGTTAAATAAGAGGCAAGAAGATAGTGCTTTGCCCTGCAGTGTCAATATAATACTTGTTCGTTTGAAAAGAAACTTCTAAAGAAATCGTGTGGGACATCTAATCAGCACTAAGAGAGGTAAAGAAGCATGGCTGGCTTGGGAATTCTGGGAGTTGAAGTCCACAAGTCTTAAAGTTGCTAAGGTTGGACACCCTAAAAGGCTTTTGAAACCCCTGTGGGTGCCTCAAAACTTGGAAGGAAAATGGGAAAAAGGCTCTCCAAAAAACTAAATAGAAATGAACTCTGGACTGTGTCCTGATATGAGTCGTAGCCCTTGGACCTCCATATAAGTGAAAGAGTAGAGATGTATCCTTGCACAGAGAAGAACTGAACCCTACAAAGGTTAAAGGTAAAGGTTTCCCTGTCCAGTTGTGTCTGACTCTAAGGTGCTCATCTCCATTTCTTAGTCGAGGGAGCCAGCGTCTAAAGACATTTTCATGTGGCCAGCATGGCTATATGGCAGGTCCCACAGGGCCGGCCTGGAAATATGAAAGAACCAGCCCATGGTGCCTCTGCCGGCTAAAACAGGCCGTGTGTGCCAGTGGTGGGTTGCTACCGATTCGCCCTGGATCAGGCGAACCGATAGTGGCGGTGGCAGGAGGCTCCACCCACCGCCTGGACGTCTTTGTGCAGGCGCGCGCATGCCCGCAAGCGAACCGGTAGCAGCCAAAATTGAAATCCACTAGTGGTGTGTGCCCCCCCACATGGCCTGTTTTGGCCGGCAGGGTGCTGCAGGAGGTGTCCATCCTGTGTCCGTCCCAGGGGTGGTTCTAAATTTTTTTACTACCGGTTCTGTGGGCGTGGCTTATTTTGTGGGTGTGGCTTGGAGGTCATGTGACTAGGTGGGCGTGGCTAACTGGTTAGTCATTTCTGGAAGGTCCTCGCACTTACGACCAGTCCTCGCACTTATGACCCGACTCATTTGTTTGCTTTTAACACTGATCAGCTGTAGGACGGCCCTTTGAAGCCCCGCGGCAAGAGTTTAAACAGTTTTTTTCCCTCTAGTCATTAGCTGGGACTCAGGAGGCAGCAATAGATTGGGGGTGGGACCAAATAAAAGGTAAGAATAACGTGGGTGGGGGGGTGGGAGGGCGGGGGGGAGAACTGGTTCGGTGACATCATATCGTCACCGCTACCGGCTCAGCCGAACCGGACCGAACCGGGAGGAACCCACCACTGGTCCGTCCCCCTCCACCAGCCCACGGAGAACTATAATGCTGAACCAGCCCTTGAAGAAATCACGTTTGACATCCCTGCTATACGCCAAAGGTGCATGGAACATTGTTACTTTCCCACCGAGCAATCTACTCACATTTTCATGCTTTCGAACGGGCAGGAGCTTGAGCAGGAACGGGAGCTTACCCCGTTGTGCGGCTAGGGCATAGCTATATAGAACATCCACTAACTTCTCTTCCATTTAATTATTCCTGTTCATACTAGTGGAAATGCCATTTGAGGTGCCCTGGATTGGAAAATACAGGGAACTAAGCATGGATTTGCATAGAAATTTATTGTCATGGTGATCTAAAATTATAAACAGCATTCCAGCTTTGCACAAGCCTACTGAGCAATATTCCTTTCACAGCCAAAAAAGGAAGAAACAAAGGGTGAGAGAGAGGAGGAGGGTGGCCATGTGAGTTGTCCCCATCACAGCCTACCTTTTTGCCCATTTGAGTTCAGGTTTTGACATGGCATCCCCAAAAGAGAGAATATTGCAACTTTGAGAGGAGTGTTGGATGGAGAAAGCTGCCAGCCTCCCTGTCCACTCTGCCTGCTCTTCACTTACCTCATAATCTGAAAGAACAATGTCAGCCCCTGGTAGTCCCTCCAAAGAGAGACCCATGATTGAGTAGGAACTTTCCTTTGTAAGAGAATTATATATGGACTTTAGGGCAGCTGTGACAGTGGATGATGCTTTCTTTATACACACACTTAATGTTGCTACATTGCTACCAGGAGCTTCAATCACAATTTCTCATCTATCTCTCAGCCCCATCAACAGAATAACTATATTCAGCCTGAGTGATAGTTTTTTGTATAGTAAGATGAAATGGATTTAATGGAGGAACAGGGTATTTTAAAGTATTTAAACCAAATAAGAATTATGCAAATGAAATTTACTGGCTTAAAGCAACATTAAAAAAATGATAGAACATGTGGAGATGCCTAAATTAACCTCTTTGATTAGAGGGGGGCGGGGAAACAATGACTATGTTTATGGCTGACTGGAAAGCCCTTATAGACTTTTAGGGTAAAACAAGGGAAAAATGCATGTATGATTTTGGGGTTTGATGGTTAGAAAAAATCTGGATAATAGAGTGAATTCTCTTTTGTAATCATAGAGCAACCCGCGGCTCTGGAGCCTCATGTGGCTCTTTCATCCCTCTGCTGCGGCTCCCTGTTGCTGGTCAGCTCCACAATTGATAGGGGTTTCGATTAGGACAGGTAGAGGAAAAAGGATGCCACGCTAGGTGGAGTCTCTACGGTGGGGAAACCGGACTTCTGGTCAGCAGAGGAAAAAGGATGCTGCACTAGGAGGAGACTATGATGGGGGAACCGGACTTCCGGTTGGCTCCAGAATTGAACGGGGGCTTCCGGTTAGGACCTTTGTGGCTCTTTGAGTGTTTAAGGTTGCCGACCCCTGTCATAGAATAAGAGATAATTTTGTAATTGCACTTCTATTTGCTGCAAAGGAAATCAGAAGCTTTTTTCTGTTTCTTTTTATTCTTTCTTTCTGCAGTTCTTCCTTCCTTCCTTCCTTTCCTTTCTTTCTTTGCTGCTTTTACTCTTTATTAGTTTGTAAAACTTTCAATAAAAAGGAATTTTAACAAAATGAAGCAACATTAAAAATGGAAGGCTACCAAGGCTTTAAAATTGGGATTACCAAATTGCACTGTTTGCTTTCAGAGGAAAAGCAACATGGCTGGTAGAGCTGAAATCTTTACTAGTCAAAAAATGGGAGGGTATGGCTGCCAGAAGATAAACAATTATGATCAAGAATAAGCTGTCATCAGTCAGTACCTGTATACATTCAGCTTTCTCCAAACTTGTGGGCACCAAGAGGTATTAGCCTCTCATAAACTGTAGCCAGTAAGATCAATGGTACTGATGGCTAGGAATAATGAAAGTACAAATCCACAATCAAGTGTAGGAAAGTTACATTAAGGAAGGGTGTGGATATGTGTTATCATCATATTCGGAAGGAGCGAGAGGCTTCAACTCGAGTGCAAAATTACATTCTATTATATCCTTTTTCAAAGTCAAGTCATTTTGGAGTCAAGCTTGACTCTTGTTGAGCTACATACATGCAGTTTCCTTGGTAAACATGGGAAGCAGTTTGCAGTTGCCTTATTTCAGGGTGTTGTTCGGACTTCTAACTTTAGCTCACAGCCCTGGATGGCCCCATCCAGGTACTAACCAGAGTCAGCCCTCCTTAGCTTTCTGTTGATCAGCCAAAATCAACGGTACACAACCTAATTGGACTCTCCTTTTACTGGGCCCGCCAAATAATTTGGTGGGTCAATAAGCTAGTAAAAGAAAAAGGCACTTTTGTTGTTGGTATTGGTGTTAAAAAGGGACACTTGACCTGCTAGTGGGTGTTAAGTAGACAGGTCAAATTTGGAGGGGGTTACATTGCTTCTGAATAAGTAGTAAGTGATGCCCTTTGGGGTTCTGTAGCAAAAGACCAGCAGGGTCTGCACTCCTTGTCCCCTTTTCTCTTTGGTTACCTTGGTGATATGCAGGGAGCTGTTGCTAAGCAACAGTTTCAAGTTAACACACAGGGAGAGCAAGAAAAGGCTTTAGCTGTGTTTTTGTGTATGGCCGTCTGCATTTACCTTGATGCTCAGATGCACAAGGTAAGGGCAGTTCAGTCAGAGAACCTTAAAAACCAGGATTCAAATATAGAGAAACTGAAGGAGAAGAAAGCTTTCCCTACTTTCTCCACCCCAGTATGTAAGGACATACTGGTTTTAAAAGGGAATAATCAGTTCATATATTACAAATTGTTCTAATATTCCCTACAAGCGGTAATGTTTTGAATGTGCACTGGCTTGTAGTCATTTCTATTACCATAGCAACTTTCCACGTCGTCGTCGTCCCCCCACAGAAAGTATCCCTCAGAATCCTGGTTTTAAGGTTGTTGGTTTGTCAATGTAGGTCCCTCATAAACATTCACATGTCCAATATAACGGTAACCAAACCCATCTTCACAGGAGACCACAGACAATAGCCAACTATTTTAATGCCAGAAATAACTCGTTAGAAGCAATATTTTGTACAAGGCGGACAGGGCTGGAATAAGGTCTCAGTTTTTATTCAAGCCGTTCAGTGAACTCATACTTGTCTTAGTTTTAATCCAAACCCACTAGATTACCTCAGGAATTTGGAAAGTATTGGATGTACATTCCATGTATTTGGGTTTATAGTGCTATGTTCAAGTAAGAGATTTCCTTTGCTTGACAGCTCAACTGCTTTCTGGTCAGGCCTGCTTTGAACTTCTCCTGTTTCAGGTCTCATATTGAAGTTAGTTCTTGCCAGCTAGGATGGATGTGATTGCAAGTCAACTTGGTGCCAATCACACTTTTTCCTTTTGTAATTTAGGCATTCAGTACGTTCTCATGAGAATTCACATAGAACCCTTGGACAAACATAGATCACAGTCCGGGTCTGCTGTTCCCATTTCTCCAACACAATAGCAATAGTACTTAGACTTATATACCACTTCACAGTGCTTTACAGCCCTCTCTAAGCAGTTTACAGAGTCAGACTATTGTCCCCAACAACAATCTGGGTCCTCATTTTACCAACCTTGAAAGGAGAGAAGGCTGAGTCAACCTTGAGTGGTCAAAATCAAACTGCCGAACTGCCGGCAGCTGGAAGTCAGCAGAATTAGCCTGCAGTACTGCATTCTAACCACTGCGCCACCACACTTCAATTACCAATATATTGTCCAGTGTGCTTATTTTTCAGGCTAGTGGTCTTCTCAATTCCAAGCATGCTCAAAATCTTGGCACATTAATGTTTAGAAATAAGGACAGCGCGGTCTGAAAATAAATACAAATGACCACTTAGCCCAGAGTGCACATAACTACAACTGACAGAATGATGGCAAGAATGATAATTGGTTTTTAAAATGTCTGGGAAGTGAACTTCAATGACCTCAGTGGCTGCAGTAGACTCTTCAAAGTGTATTTTGCATACAGAGAACTCTGCAGGTGGCCGGGTGAGGCTGGTCTACTTCCATTGCTGGGCATCTTACAGGAATATGCAAATAGCAGAGCCATGTTGCACAAATGTTTCAATGAGTCTGGAAAAGAGCATGGATGCACGCAAGCATCCATGGTTACATGATGGAATTTTGCTCATTGGTTCGTGTATTTTAAATCTCTAACGTCTGCTGCCCTCCAGATGTTCTAAACGCTATCATTTCTACATCTTTTACAATTAGCCACGTTGGCTATAGCTAATAGGATTTGACGTCTGAATTATCTGAATCAAATTGCTTACCTTGACAGACAAGAAAACATAAATCTACATGTTCGGTGCTGATAGGCAGACCAATGTCTGCATGCTTTTTTTTTTCTTCATTCTGTTAGTAATTTCTAAAAAGAGTGATATTGGAAGAAGAAAATTCTGTTTGGGAGCCTATTTTGTCTGACTTCTAATCCTTCTGCAGATTTGTTTTAGTGAGGAAAAATATTTTATGTATGCTCAGAGACTTCCTCTTCAAGCTTAAACAATTTAAGGGACACAAATGTAGTACTATGATCTACTTAATTTTAGACATTTATCCGATTTGTTCCCCCTTCTATGCATGACAACGTTTCTCTTTGATTTGCTTATATATCTATTGTCTCTTTATCTCTCCTCATACCATCTCTTGCTCCGCATAAATGTCAGAATTGGCAAAGATCTTTCCTTCCACCCCCAAGTAACTGAATGCTTTGGAAATTGGTAAAGCTAAACCTTGGCCACCAACAATGAAGTAATTACCCAGCCTTGTTTCTCAGCAGCTTTTCCAAGGTATTGACACAAACACCTGCCTGTAGTTTCACTTTGTGCATTCCCTGGCACTCAAACCTCTTCTTGAGAGGACACTTTCTGCCCTGTTGAGTGCATCCTTTTTCTCTGACACTTGTCCCAAAAACACTGGAAGGGGGTTGCACACCCAGTCGCAGCTGCCTTTCCTGTTCTTTCTGGCCGGCTGAAAGTAGCACAAAGAACCGACTGTTGTGCATGGGAGAGCTGAAGGGTTGAATGAGTTGTCCTTGCAGAGCAGCTGATGGGACATGAGGAGAAGGACCCCATTGCTGTGTTTCTCTTTAGCATTCCTGCCATCACACTGAGCCCACAATCAAGTATTTGGTCCTGAATTTCCTTTTCTGCTAAGGGGGCTGAAAATGAGGATCTCGTAAAGATGTTATTTGACTCTGTGTGGAGATCAAGAGGGAATGGCCTGTCTTGTTGGGTGGGTGTTGATGGGAACGTAGTGTCCCAAGTCTGAACTGCGAGCCAGCATAGTTCAAATTAAAATTGTGTGTTACGGTGATTGGGATCTTGCTGTGTGAGTGCTGACAAACACTGAAGCGTCTTCTACCTGCAGTGTGGGAACAGCCACAGCTGCCTCACACAGCTGTTGCAGGAACTGTAGAATTATACTTAACTATTTATTATTAATGTATATCTCTTTTTTCCTTTCCTTTTTTCCTTTTAGAGGCTGTGGCAAATAGCCAAGAATGGACTCTTAGCCGCTCTATCCCTGAGCTACGCTTGGTAAGTTTGTTCTCCTTTTTCTCCTAGTTTTCTATCTGACTCATGGCGCCACATGTTTATTCCTTAAACTGCAGCTCTTCAGGACAAGAATCTGTCCTCTGAGGTTTTTGTAAATGACCAGTCAACTTGATGGAGCTAATTCACAGATAGGACTCTGTGACTCTTTTGGAAGTTTGACCTACAACTTCCAGAAGACCTAGCCAACAAGGGCAATAGTGAGGACTGCTGGGAGTTGTATTTCAACAAGCATCTAGTGAGCTACAGATTCTCCAAACTTGGCTAAGGAAGTGACACAAAACATTATCTGTATCTCTCGATCATCTATCCAACTCTGTCTCTAACTATCATCTATCTTTATCTATCATCTATCTGTCTAGCATGCAGGTTCTCTTAACGTTACATAAATGCTGTTCTAACACTGATGTTAATACAGGTTGTCCTCAGCTCACACCATTCGTTTAGTGACTGTTCAAAATTATATATAGCAGCACTGAAAAAAATGACCTTTGACTATTTTTCACATGACTTGCAGCATCTCCATGGTCACATGATGAAAATTTGGACACTTGGCAACTGGCATGTATTTTTTATGATGGTTGCAGTATCCCAAGGTCGCCTTTTGTGAACTTCTGACAAGCAAAGTTAATGGGGAAGCCAGATTCACTTAACAACCATGTTACTAACTTAACAACTGCAGTGATTCACTTAACAACTGTGACAAGGAAAGTCGTAAAATAACTCACTTAATAACTGTCTTGCTTAGCAATGGAAAATTTGAGCTCAATCGTGGTCGTAAGTTGAGGACTACCTGTAATTAAGTCTGAAGTAATTGATACATGATAGTACTTTTGGAGCTGGTTTGACCTCAGAAAAGAGTGATGGAATGAGGGGGCAGGTGAGTGAGTAGCAAGCATTTTTTCATCTTCACCTTTCTGTTCCCTGGTCTGCTGCTTATCACTAAGATTGATACTTAGGCTTCCAACAGTTTTCCACAAATATCCTTGGTTCCCACAGCTTATTAAAATATGCTTTACAATGCATATGGGAATGGAAATATTGTGAATATCAATAACAAGTAACAGCCAGTTTGGTGTAGTGGTTTAGGCATCAGGATAGAAACCAGAAAACTTTTGATTTTTAATCCTGCCTTAACGTGAATGCTGGCTGGGTGAATTTGTGCCAGTCACTCTCTCTGCACTTATCTCACCTCAAAAGGTTGTTGTTGTGGGGAAAATAGGAAGAGGAAAGAGTATGAGATACATTCACCACCTTGAGTTATTTATAAAAATAATAAAGGCAGAATTAAAAAATATCTAATCTAACAACAACACTGACCAGAATAAAAAAAATGCCTCTCCTCTTCAGGGGATCCTATCATAAGGGGAATTATCACTCTTGAGAACTGCAGACTTGGTGATGAACCATTATTTGGGGGTGAAGAGTAAAGTACCTGGGTGGTGAGGACAACAGATTCTAAAGCACCATGCTTTCACCTCACACCACCCATTGGAATTGGACTGCAGCTCCTGTCGCTCCCAGCCAGCATATAGCTAGAAGCCCTATCCATGCTGGCTAGCAGTTGGATGGAAGTTGTCCTCCAATGACTCAATGGAGAGCATCAAAGTTGAGAAAAATGCTGCCTTAACAGTTCCAGAAAGCCAAGGACGGTGAGTTTCATCCTGAAATGACTTGTGCTCTTCAACCTCCACAGGGTGTCCTTGGGACCATCAAGAGTGGCAAATCAGCCCTGGTTCACCGCTACTTAACCGGATCCTACTTGGGCCTTGAACCTGCAGAAGGTGAGTTCCTTCCTTTCCTCTTCCCCAAACTGAAGCATCTTCTCTGTAGCCAAGCTTTCATTCGGCCCTTTGGGGTTTTTCTTTTCCTCACAAAGCTGAAACCCTGGAAAGCCCAAAGGGGACAGAAGGGCTGTGTGAATGGAGAAAAATAATTTATTGTATTTAGATATGTAATGTAAAAAGTTAGAGAAAGCCTGCAGGACTTCTGGAATCTTTCCCACTTACTTAATAGCGGTAGAACTCTGGGTCACATAACTAGGAAGGAGGAGGGCTTGGAATAGTTCCATAGAGATAGATGCTCCCAGGATTTCCCCCCCCCCCCCCCACATCTTTTGCCTGATTCTGGCCCAATTTTTAGCTTAATCTTTCTTTTGCTGACTTTTCCCCTTTGTTCAGGTTTGGTTCCATTCTGTTCTTTTGGGGAGAGTATTTCTGCTGGCAGGCAAGCAGGCACATAGAGTTCTGAATCTCTTTACATGGTTTCCTCCAAATAGTTCATTAGGTTGGAAAGAATAAAAAGGGGGACAGCCAGCTTCCTTTTCATCCTCAGCCATAATCGCTCAGAGGGTGACTTGGGATAATTTACATCAGCCCACCCTTTCCTGGTTGGGGGCGGGAGGGCGGGGGGGCGGAGAGAGTGGAATTGAGGAGGGTGCTATATGCTTCTTGCCTTGAGCTCTCAAAGAAAAGAGTTGATATAAATCTAATAAATCAATTCACGCATAAATACTTTGCCTTCTATTTTTCAGGGGGCCAGTTCAAGAAAGAGGTCATGGTGGATGGTCAGAGCCATCTTTTGCTGATTCGAGAGGAAGCTGGGCCACCAGATGCTAAGGTGTGACTCCCTTGTTGGCCCAAAGCTTGCAGACGGCCGAGACCTAGAGCACTTTAGCTATTTGTGAACAGTTGTAGTTGATACTGCTTTAAATGGCAGGGCTTAATTTATAGAAGAAGCCAGGGGTGGGTTCTAAATTTTTTTACTACCGGTTCTGCGGGCGTAGCTTATTTTGTGGGTGTGGCTTGGAGGTCATGTGACTACGTGGGCGTGGCTAGCTGGTCAGAGTCATTTCTGGAAGGTCCTCACATTTACGACCAGTCCTCGCACTTACAACCCGACTCATTTGTTTGCTTTTAACACTGATCAGCTGTAGGACGGCCCTTTGAAGCCCCGCGGCAAGAGTTTAAACAGTTTTTTCCCCTCTAGTCATCAGCTGGGACTCAGGAGGCAGCAATAGATTGGGGGTGGGACCAAATAAAAGGTAAGAATAACGTGGGGGGTGGGGTGTTGGGAGGGCGGGGGGGAGAACTGGTTCAGTGACGTCATATCGTCACCGCTACCGGCTCGGCCGAACCAGACCGAACCGGGAGCAACCCACCACTGGAACAAGCTTATTTTGCTGTAGCAATGTTTCCCCTCATCCAGGGACTGAGGAATTGTAATTCTGAAGAGAGGAAATAGATTTAGTTTTGAAATTTACAGCTATGCTGGCCTGGTTAGAATTTGCGTACTTAGCCCTAACCCTAACCCTAACTCTAACCCATGAGCTATTTCTGAATCAAATGTGCTCCTTTAGCTGGCTGGTAGTTAACACAATCTTCCCTACGTACTGCAACTCACAGTACCTAAGATATCATCCCCTGTGTAAGGGGAAGGGCTCTTTTCAATCCAAGTTGTCATGGAGGGGCAACTGTTTCAGGCAGAAAGGTCACAGCTACAGAAATAGATTGATATCTGTCTTCCGTGGGCTGCTTCACCTCACCTTTGAAAAGTTCTCCCCCATTCCAGCAGTTATAGTTATAGTTAAAAAACAAACCTTGAATAGCCTGAGAAGTTTTTATATTTTTTTTTTATAAAAGGAGTTTTCAGTACTACTCATGATACACATTTCGCTTGCAAATTTGAATGAAATACAGGTAGTCCTTGACTTACAACCATTCATTTAGTGCAGTGGTGGGTTTCAAATTTTTTTACTACCGGTTCTGTGGGTGTGGCTTGGTGGGCGTGGCAGGGGAGGGATACTGCAAAATCCCCATTTCCTTCCGATCAGCTGGGACTCGGGAGGCAGAGAATAGATGGGGGCGGAGCCAGTCAGAATTTTTACTACCAGTTCTCCAAACTACTCAAAATTTCGGTTACCGGTTCTCCAGAACTGGTCAGAACCTGCTGAAACCCACCTCTGATTTAGTGACAGTTCAAAGTTACAATGGCGGGGGGGGGGGAAATGACTGATGGGTTTTCGCATTTACAACCGCTGCAGCATCCCTGTGGTCACGTGATCAAAATTTGGCCATTTGGCAACTGGCATCTATTTATGACAGTTGTACTGTCCCAGGGTCATGTGATCACCATTTGTAACCTTCCCAGCCAGTTTCTGAGGAGCAAAGGCAATGGGGGAAGCCAGAAACGACTGCATGATGATAGCCAAATCTAGCCTTAGGTTCTGTCTCGGTTTAACTTCCCAATAAACAACCAAGTCGGAAGATAATTTAAAAGCCAGTTTATTGGGGTACCCTGATAAAGTGGGATCTCGCTATGAAAAAGGAGAGAGAACCTTGAGCCCCAGGTTACATTCCTTTTTATAATTAATACAACAAAAGAAAAATGAAAGAGGAAAGTTGGTTGGACAAGATAAGAGTAACCCCTCCTTGCACAGTAAATCAACCACAAAGCTTGTTTGAATTTAGATAACCAGATGTCACGTTGACACTTAGAAACATTTTCTTACCAGAAGATAGTATCCAGACATCCTTCTGTAAATTATGTTTTCAGTTTTATGAAAGTTAAAAGCTATCTAATCAATCCATACAACCCTAGGATAAAAGTTTTCCTACATTACAATCTGTAATGAGCCTGAACATAGAAAATAAGTCAAATTAATACACAACATAATTGTGTTAGTTAACAAATTACAAAATCCATGTCATGTGCCCCTCAATGATCACTTAACTGCAGTGTTTCACTTAATGACTTGTGGCAAGAAAAAGGTTGTAAAATGGGTGCAATTCAGTTAACAACAGTCTTGCTTAGCAAGATAATGTTGGACTTAATTTTGTTCGTATGTGGAGGACTACCTGTACTTAATAATCTGGAAGTCACAGTGCAGTGCTATGGGCACCACAGAATCTGTCAAGTCTTAGAATAAAGCCACAATCTCCCTGAATTCTTAGATTAGAATTAATTCCAAACAATTACAATTACAATGGCTAAAAATCTCACAAAATCATTACATCTTCTAGGATAGGTGATGGAACCCGAATCTGAAAAGGTTGTTGTCTCCTGTCAGTGAAATGACCACTCATATTCAGGGCCAGCCTATTCTCAGAGAACGAAGAAGCAACCTTAGGCAATCAATGCTGGGATATAGTGAGGTCTTAAGAAAATAGCATTCTGTATGCCACACGGTTTGCCTTAACCAGAAGCAAATTTCCTAGTATCTTCCAGATGTTTTGGGCTACAAGTCTCACAATATTTTGCCATTAACCATAGTGGCTGAGGTTAATAGACATTGGAATCTGAAACATCTGGAGTTTGTTTACTGCTGCCCTAAATTAATTTCTTTTGAGATATCTCCACTCTGCATGCATGGAGACCTCTAGACGTATGCAGACTCATTTGAATTCCCCCCCTCCTTCAAAAAGAGGAAAAATTGTGGAATAATTTACAGACGTGACCCGTCTGTGTTTTTCAAACTTCTTCAGGTCACAGAAATTATTCCCTCCCTCCTACCACCACCCCTAAATAAAACCTAGAGCTATTAATCATGAGGCATAGATCTAGTGACTGAAAATTGGCTGTGTCCAAGTGAATCCGTTTTTTTGTTGCCTAGTCTCTCATGGAAGCCCATCAATTGCTTGCAGAATCCTAGGTTATATGAAACACACACTTTGGAAAACTCTGGTTTACATCATAGTTTATCTTTTCTTTGCCAAACAAAGCATTTTGGTGGGATAATCTGGAGGTGTTGGGGGCCATGGGCTGAAGTGTCTGGTACAGGAGGACATGCACATTCACTCCTCCACCCTACAGATCAGACTTCCAGCCCAGTAACTGTCTGCCTGTGTGTTTCAGGCAGCTGTTCTTTTTCTCGGCTTGCTTACGATGGTCTGGGAAAGACTCAAATTATTCATAGATGGAAGAATCTGGAAATTACAGCCCACTTGAAATCCTGGCAGTTCTAATGAAAAGGCTACCCCGTGTTTAGCTTGCATTGAAAACAAGCTCTTCCCATTGCAAGAGAAATTCTGCGGACCCAACCAGACTTGATGGGAGCAGCCATGTCTGCCATTCAGTTGTCTGGCTCATTCATGTAAAAAGAAAAGATGGTAGAAGTGTGTCTGGTTTTCTTTCCAAAGGAGGGTGTGGGTGAGGGGAGCTCATTTATCACCCCAACTCTTATGAATCAGCCAGGCTAGGAGCAAAGTGTCTTGGGCAACTGCATGTAAGGAAAAGAAAGGTCTCAAACCTCTTACCATGCATTCCCTTTTAATTTAAAATTGGATATCTCCTCTCCAGCTTATGGATAAATAAGCATGTCAGTATATAAAATCAGTGTCATTTAACTCCCTGCAGCACTAATTGTGGGAATCAAGAAATAAAAGTTTCAGAAACAAAAAAAATAGCCAGTTTGCTCCTAGTGGTTAAGGCACTAAGCTAGAAAACAGGAGACTGTGAGTTCTAGTCCCGCCATAGAGGGGGACTGAGGTGGCTGGGAGAGTAAAGTAACTGGGAGACATTGAGCCGGTCATTCTCTCTCAGTCCAATTCACCTCACAGGATTGTTGTTATGGGGAAAATAGGAAGAGGAAGGAATAGTAGTAGTAGTAGTGCCTTGAGTTATTTATAAAAAATAATAAAGGCAGAATTACAATAAATAAATGCTTGGCTTGATGTAAAGTTCTCAAATCTTTAATAATCTCTCTGTTTGGGGAGAGTTTGGACCCAGTATCATTCTCCCATTCCCAGACCTATTCTGAGTGTGGAATAAAGGCAGTCTGAAGGGAACTGCCTGGTACTGATCTTTCCCACTTGCTTTTTTTCCCCCTTACAGTTCGCCAATTGGGCAGATGCCGTCATCTTTGTCTTCAGTCTGGAGAACGAGGCCAGTTTCCAAGAGCTGACTCAGTTCTATGGGCTCCTCACCAACTACCGTGCTGTTTCCGACATGGCTCTTGCCCTGGTGGGCACTCAGGGTGAGTGGGGAGAGGAAGTGCGCTCTAAGGGCTCCAGAAGATGTTGAAGTGAAGGGAGCATAGCAGGGCCCTAAGGCCTACTGGGAGTTGTTTAAATGAAACAGAGTCAAATCTCCAAGTAGAGAGATTCTGTGGCCCTGGTCTTGCCCTTTATTCATTACTAAGTCAATTGTTCGTCCTTTGGCTCTTTACTGACTGTTTGGGTACCAAAAAGAGTGGATGATTTTTCCATCCATTCATCATTTTTATGGAAGAGCTATGGAGTTCTGATCTGCATGAAGAGCAGTGAAAATGGATCCAAGATGCTACCTGGAATTAATGCAAACTATTTATATAAATATAAATAATAATATATTTATTACAATTAAATATGTGTATCTATATATGTGTATGTACACACACATATATATATAAAATATATTGCATATAAATATATAAATGGAAAGTATACATTTATATTGATACAATTTATAACATTTTATAAAATTATATATTTTATATATTTTATAAAATGTTATAAATTGTATCAATATAAATGTATACTTTACACACACACACACACACACACATATATATATGTATATGCAATATATTTATTATAATTAAAATGTAAAAAATAAAGTAAAAAGATAGGGCAAGAGATTGGACAATATTAGCATGGAAAATGAAGGCATCCTTCACTCACATAATGAATTGGATGTGTAGCTGAGCTTCACTGAATGAGTCATTAGAGTAAAGCACTCTTGCAGTGCTCTGTTTGCATAGCTTGTTCACGATTGGCATCATTCACTCTTTCCTGGAGTGGCACAGATCATCTTCTGCCAGGGTCCCCCAGAATGATGAAGCTGCTCTCCAGCGTTATTTAAATATCTTTTTCTTAATTAATCGATTTACAGTTGTATTTAAAAAGACTCAACTAATTGAAATTCTGTGCTCTCAGATATTTTCATATATATTCTTAAATTATACGATAGTTTCCACTTGTGCTAATTATGGATAACTCTGTCCTGCAAAGCGTATTTGATCACTGGAAATCCTTGTGCAGTTTATGAGGTTTTATTAGGCGATTGCTCTACAATCCACTCATAAAAAGAAGCGATCTACCTCCATTTCCTGAATATTAGTGCAATAATAGCATACTGCATGTAGATCCCTGACTGTTCTGTAGTGGGATTAGAGACTTCACTTTGATCTAGGAATTCCATTTAGCATTCAGGACATCTGCAGCTACTTAACAATGACCCAGTGCCCTAGTATTTTCCAGACACTGAAGTGGGTTTGGTAATGCCTTGTAAAGGCTTTGACTTGGATCCCTTCCAAAGAAGCCAGTATGATCCTTCAAGGCAGACTGCATAGAAGCAAAATTAAGTCCAAACAGGTTTATTATTTCTAGGTCACACGTCCACCTGTGCCAAAGTGCGGCTGACAAGAGCTGGACTGGAGTAAGGAGGCACACTGAGTTCAGGAACCAAAAGGGAAGCGGAGAGCAGTAGAACAATAGCACAGTGGAATACCTTGAAAACTCATAGCAGGGATGGGCCAGCAGATAAAATATGCGTCTCATTCATGCAAAGAAAATGTATACTGCCCTTATTTTTTTCTGGTTTTAGGGTAGCCTTAGCTACACGTATTTTAAAAGTTTACAGAATGAGAATTAATGCAAGAATATGTTTTGTTTGAATGAAGTCAATGCGGCCTGACTGTTCATAAAGCAGAGAAATCATTTTTATCGCACAATCTGCAAGATCGTTTGAAGAAACCTCTGTTGATTACGCCACGTTTCTTTCCACCTGAAACACGGAGGGGGAATTATTTTTATTTTATTTTTTCCATTCAGACAAAATCAGTGCCAGCAATCCACGTGTGATTGAAGATTCCCGAGCCCGGGCTTTATGTACAGAAATGCGCCGTTGCCTCTACTATGAAACCTGTGCCACTTATGGGCTGAATGTTGATCGGGTCTTCAGTGAAGGTGAATATCTACCTAGAATGTATTCTGAGTAGGCAGAAGAGAGGGAAGCCAGGTTGTATGTCATGCCAATAAAAACAGGTGTGTGTGAAAACAAACATTCTCCCCAACAGATAAACTCTGCAAGTAGAAATGGCAAGGGGAATGTATTTTTGATATTTTACTCTAGATGTGATAGGTTCCATTATCTGCTGCAGAAGTGATAAATCATATTAGCAAGGCACACACATTCAATAGTACTTGCACACTTTTCTACCGGTGTTTAAAGTTGTGTCATCCGTTAGTTTACATTTGTATGATGGATTTCTGAGGTCACTTTCCCCCCTCACCTCCCCACCCCAAAAAAGTATGCTTATTTTGTTGTTTCCAAGGAGTCGCTTCTTACCATTCTGAGCAAGAGAAAAGTTCAATACACATGATACAACTAGACTGTGAGAGAGTGAACTTGACCTAGAGCTACTCTTTCTCTTCTTGTGTTGAGTTCGCACTCTATCCGCCCCCTGAGACCTATCACTTTCAACAACCAAAGGCAAAGGGAGGGCTTGTGGAGGAGTTCAACATTTTCAGAGGAAATGCTCGTGTCATAAAATATTGAGGCAAACTGCTAATACTGGACATGCGGGGGCTTCAGACTGAGAGTTACAGAGATAAGACACTGTGGGGATAAGTTACTGGCCTGCGTAAGGTTTCATCCCTGTAATGGCTGTTCTGCTGTTTCCTTTTTTTTTATATAGTAAAGGTTTTTTTATTTTTTGAAGACACAAACAAACATACAATACATCTTTTCTGAACAAAATATATGGCCCGGTCCTAAATTTGTACAGCTTTTTGTTCATCTTTAACACAATTTTATACATTCAATTTTTCTCATAGCATTTATTCTCTCTGATTTTAAGAAACCAATATTGCCCTTTATCTTAAATTCTCATCTTATTATAGTTCAATTTTTCTTTTCCCTCCTTAAAATTTGAACCCCTAAATTTAAATTCATATAACATAATACAAACCCCAATTATTTCCTTAAATTCTATTATTCTAATCACCAATGATTCTCGTATCAATTATTCCGAACAATCAAAATACTGGTAGAAACCAATTAAGTATATGTACTTCTTATTTCTAGATCTTATTTTCAATTTTTAAACATCCCTACATTTTACCATTTCTTCATATTGACTTAAATAATTCATTATTGCGATTCTATTACTTCATCAATTGTTTATATTCTTATCTCTTATTTTACAAGTGATCCATTTGTAGCAATTTCACTAATTAGTTAACACATTCCATGACAAATCAATTAAATATCAATCTTACTCCAAAATCCTTAAATTTAAACTCATACAACATAATACATTTCTTAATTGTTTTCTTAGAATTTCTTGTTTCAATCTCAAATAATTTTTTTCTTTATCTAATATTCCAAATAATACCCTTCAACATTTTTATAAAAACCAGTTACTTATATCTAATTAATTCATAATCCAATATCATTTCAACTTTCTTTTCTTATTTAGTTAAATTCTAATTATCTCATTAAGCATATTCCAATTATTACAGTCCCCTTCATTAATTAAACATATTCCAATTGTTACATTTCATACATCCATATAGTTTAAGATCACTTCATTGAAAATACAATTTCATCTTTTTTCTAATATTCATTTCATTTACCCCATATTCCTTTTCCATTTCTTTCTCCCTTTCTATCTTATATATTTTATTTTATTTTTATTTTTTCTTCTTTTCTTTTGTATTTTAAAATCCTGTACCCTCTTTTCCCTTTTTCTTATCTTTCCACTGCTAATCCCAGTATAATCATTTTGTTTTTTAAAATCATAGACTCTTCTATTTTGCTGTATCTTTCCCATTCTTTTCCATCCCTTTCCCCTTTTTCTTATGTTCTCACTGATAATCCCAGTATAATCATTTGAGATTTTTATATTCTTTCTATTCCACCCTCTTTTCTTTGTTTCTTTTCCCTTTTTCTATTTCTTCCATTGTTAATCCCAATGTAACTTTTAAAGTTCTCCTTTTTATTATTATTATCCACATAGTCATTTAAATTTCCATAGTCAATCTCCTTGTCTTTGTCTTCTTCTTTATTGTCAGTCTCTTTTTCTTGCTTCTCGTTAGTTATTTCTTTGTCAGCTTGAATGAGTCCTAAATCAATTTTTGGTCATCAAGTTTCAATTTTCCATGCAATATTGTGGTCATTTCCCTTATTTCCATTTTCAATGATAAGTACATCGTTTTCATCATTTCCTTAGTTCCTGCACCATTTTGTTCTTTCTAGGTTGATATTATTCCAATTGAAGTTACATTGTAATCCTTTTTTCCCCCTCAAAGCCAAAACACTTGTGAACAAACAAAGCCTCCTTAAAAATTCTGCTGTTGTCCCATTCAAAGTCCAAAACAAATCCTTTTTTCCAAAACAAAGATTCAGCGTTGCAGTAATTTTTTTCTCCTGAGGATGGCTCTCTACAATCCACTATTACAATCAACAAGCTTGAAAAATATCCATTTTGTTTACAAGTCTGCTTTAAATATTTATTTAACTTTTCTTTTTCTTCTGTTTCACCTTTATATACACCAAATCACTTTAAAATTCAGTCCAGATTTACATAGTCCAAGTTCCAGGTTACATTCCAGATTAATTTCAATTTAGAATCATTGGCCAGTCCTTCATTCTTTAATCTTCCTCCCTTTAAAACTCCCAAATTGAAGAAAGATCTTTTTGGGTTCTTAATTCTTCTAATTTTTTTTTTTTTTTTTTTGAGTTCCTCAAATACTTAAATCCAAAAAAAAATTTTTTTCCAATCAGGTTTTGTCGCTTTATAACTTCCGCCTTATTCTTCTTCTTCCGTCTTTTCCCACGCCTATTAGCCGCTGTTATAGCACTGGGACATTTACAATTATTTTTTTTTTAAAAAAAATTTTCTTTCTGCCTATGAGTTAGATATCACTCACCCGGCATCAAAATTCCATTCAATTCTCCACTCCTGCACAGTGCTTGGTCCGGTTGCCCCAGCTTACTGGCGGTTGTAATGACCGCCACCCCCCACTGCAGAGACAGAGAGAATTTCAAAATGTATAAAGTCCAAGAACAATCAGCTTGGTATTATAAAGCAGTGGCCCCCAACCTTTTGGGCACCAGGGACCGGTTCCGTGGAGAGAGGTTTTTCCACGGATCAGAGGGGCTGTGGTTTCACGTGCTGCCTGCAGCCCGCAGATGGGGCTTTGCTTGATTGGCGCGGCCCAGTTTCTGGCATGCCGCGGCCCGGTGCCAGTTCATGGACCTGGGATTGAGGACTCCTGTTGTAAAGGATTTGAGAGTTGCATATTTATAGTACAACCCAGGATTGGAGGGAAGAACATCTTCAGAATGTGTCTATGTGAGTGAGGCTAATCACACTGTGTTTTATTTTAACCTGATCATTATCTTCCCATCAGGGACTTTTCACTGAAAGACACATATGAGCCATCCCACGCATATGACTATGTTCTCACATACTTCCCTCTAGTACAAGATCACAACACATTGAAGTGATAATTGCTGGATGGGTTCACAGAGTGAGTGGGTGGAGTATCAAAAATGTGTTCAGTTTGTGACCTGGTCCTTAAGGGGGGAACAAATTATGGGTTGGACAGAATCTCAATTCTCTTATGACAGATCTCTGCATTGCTTTTGGATGGGGCAGTTGGAAAGCCTTAGCCACCATTTGACTTTCCTACCCGTCTCTCCCTTCCTATTCCAGTTGCCCAGAAGATTGTGAACATGAAGAAACAACAGCAGCTGCTTGCATCCTGCAAATCTTTGCCCAGCACACCCAGCCATTCAGCAGTTTCTACACCGGTGGGTGGCATCTGCCCTGTACAAATATAGGCCATGTCTTTTTCTTCCTTTCAGGAATCATGTTTTTCCAGAAAGGTCCTTAGCATCTTGGAAGGAAGAAGCTGGCTTGGTGTAAAGACACTGGGTTCTCTTCTCAGATATTTAAATCACTTCTATGTGGGGCCTGTGCAAAAGGTCCACAGATTGGAGAAAAGTCTGATTGTAGTCAGTGGTGGAATTCATCAGTTGTAACAACCAGTTCGCTTCGTGCACCCTCTGGAGGTGGATTTCCAGTAGGCCCATTTTTCGCCCTCCCCAGGCTCCAGAGGCTTTCCTCGACCTTCCGGGAGGGCGAAAACGGCCTCCCCCAGGAACCAGAGGCCCTCCGGAGACTGGAAACAGGCCCATTTCTAGACTTCTGGTAAGCCTGTTTTTTGCCCTCCCAGAGCCCTCCGTGCGCACCCTGCATTTACCTGGCATCCAAAACGGGCCGTGTGGAGACTTCTGGGAGGGGAGGGGTGGGGTCAGCCAATCCTTGGAACAACCAGTTCGGCGAACCAGATTAAAATTAACATCCGGTTTGCCCAAACTGGTGCGAACCGGCTGAATCCCACCCCTGCCTGTAGTGCAATTGCAACACCAGCCCAGTTGCTCAATAAATTGGAGTGGAGCATTGTGGCTTTGCAACAGACAGATTGTACGTGGACTGCAAAGGATTTGGATCATGTAATATAGCTATTCAGGTAAGTTTAAATATCCTTAAACTTAGCTGCCATAATACCAGTTGGGTAAAAGTTTGAACCAGAGATGCTGAATGGTTTAAAAAAAAAAATGAAAGATCTAAAAAAAAATCTAAAATCAATTTTGGGATTAATGTAAAAAAATATATAAAATAAACAAAAACAAAAATCAAAATTGGTATTTTGCAGTTCATGTGCCATCCCATGGAAATCCTTCCTTAGATTGTCTGCTTGGCAGATGGGAAGAGTAACAGGGTTAACAAAGGTTGTAGAGTTGATTATAAATCTGTGCAATACATAGAGATGTGAAGGCTTGGAGGAAAATAGAAGTGGGAGAACAAAAACACTGGCTTTTTTTTCCCCCCTTCAAGAGGTGTGAATGAAAGGAAGATCAAAAAGTGGAGCAGTATTTTCCCCTTAACCTTTCCAGTTTTGTTTTTGGCTTGTTAGTTTGTTTTTGTTTTTTTTAAGGGGTGGATTGCATCTCTACCTTTATGTCATCATTGGAAGAACCCAACTGAAAGAGAGAGAACTCCCATAGAGACTTGTACAGCCATAGTTACCCAGAGATAGAAGACCAAAGAAGAAAAATAATGCCTTAAATAGCTTCCCTTTTCCCAAAAAGCTGGAATGGGCCTAACTTGCCCTGATCCTGTGCAAGGTCAAAGACAATCATATTTCTTATGAGGACACTATTAAAACAGCCATAGTTTTCCATTCATATATTGTTGTTAATATTATTATAAGGCTGCCTGTCAAACACTTGAGAAGGCAGGACATATTAAAAACACAATATACTGTAACAGAAAAGAAGAGCCCAAACTAGCAGTTTCTGTGCAGTCCTGGCTTTTAGATCTTTGCCTTTGGTTCAGTGGCAATTCTATGAAAGCAGATGCCTTGGTTCTCCCTTTTTTTCCATGGGGCAAGGATAGCCTATTGCTGGGCTCCATGGGCCCCACAGCAGGGGTGCTATTCAGCAGGTTCTGACCGGTTCTAGAGAACTGGTAGCGGAAATTTTGAGCAGTTCGGAGAACCTGGCAAATACCACTTCTGGCTGGCCCCAGAGTGGGGTGGGAATGGAAATTTTGCAATATCCTTCCCCCAGGAGTGGGGAGGGAATGGGGATTTTACAATATCCTTCTCCTGGAGTGGGGTGGGAATGGAGATTTTGCAATATCCTTCCCCCAGGAGTGGGGAGGGAATGGAGATTTTGCAGTATTCTTCCCCTGGAGTGGGGAGGGAATGGGGATTTTGCAGTATCCTTCCCCAGCAGTGGAGACGGAATGGGGATTTTGCAGTATCCTTCCCCTGGAGTGAGGAGGGAATGGAGATTTTGCAGTATCCTTCCCTTGCCACGCCCACCAAGCCACACCATGCCCACCAAGCTATGCCCACAGAACCGGTAGTAAAAAAAAAATTGGATTTCACCGCTGCCCCACAGCAAGAGGCAGGAACACTTCCAAAACATTAGTTTGAGGGCATGAAGGAATAACAAAAATGATGATGATGGCAGGAAACGCTTGACTACATGCATTTCATGCAAATATTCTTGAGCTCAGACAGCAGACTGAAAATATTTTGGGAAGCAGCTCTATCTTTCTGAGACATCTGGATAATCCATGATCATACCGTAATTTGGCAAATTACGGATGAAAAATGAAAAATACTATACAGGTAGTCCTCAACTTGCAGCAGTTCATTTAGTGGACTGTTCAAAAGTTACAACGACACTGAAAAAAGTGACTTGCAACTATTTTTCACAGTTGGAACCTTTGTAGCATCCTCAAGGTCACGTGATCAAAATTCAGATGCTTGGCAGCTGATTCATATTTATGACCGTTGCTGTGTCCCAGGGTCATGTGATCACCTTTTGTGACCTTTTGACGAGCAGTGAACGGGGAAGCCCGATTCACTTAACAACCAGTATTACTAACTTATCAACAGCAGTGATTCACTTAACAACAAGGGCAAAACATGGGGTAAAACACACTTAACAGATATCTCACTTAACAACAGAAATTTTGGGCTCAATTGGGGTCGTAAGTCGAGGACTACCTGCGTTGCATTGCACTAGGTTACATTTGATTTACAGTTGATGTAACCTAGTGGCTAAGATGCTGAGCTTGTCGATCAGAAAGGTCGGCAGTTCGGCGGTTCAAATCCCTAGTATAGTCTCCTGCATGAGCAGGGGGTTGGACTAGATGGCCTCCAAGGTCCCTTCCAACTCTGTTATTGTTAAATTACTGATTACCTGAGCGAGCACTCATGAATATTCGAAACAAAGTAGAACTATGCATGAACACCTAGCAATCAAGGTGGTTGCTCTCATACTGGTGCTCTCCTCCTTCCCGTAGGCATAAGTCTTTCTGGATTCTTTTCTAGGCAAGTAATGGTGGCCATACAAGCGACTACTCTTCATCCCTTCCTTCCACGCCCAATATCAGCCATCGGGAGCTGCGCAGTGAGGCGTCAGCTATTATTGGCACACCCAGCTCCCTGCAACGTGGGACCAAACGCCGGACCAGCCTGTTCACTGTGAGTTTCTCCCAGAGGTCCATCAGAATGGAAGAATAAGGAGAGAAAGCCAAGGGCTGGATGACCTTAGTCAGGTCAAACAAGACACAGTCATTATAAGGGAATTTGGCCAGATTCCAGCTGTTCATTGATTTATCCAGGGTGAAGAAAAGCTGCTTTCCCCCTCAATCATTTAGAGCAGGGCTTTGGGATGGATCTGTCTCTGCCTGTGTTCTTGTTGATGGCAACTTCCAATCTTGATAGCTCTTTTCTGGATTCTCTGGTCTCCCGACCCTCTTTTCAAAGATGATCTAATGACAGACAAGCTCAGCAGTGGAGTTCTCATGGCAAAGTCAATTGTAAACATGCTCGGCTTGACCACTTATCATTTTGGTAAGATTTGTGTGAGGTCTATAGCAGGGGTGTCAAACTCAAGGCCCGGGGGCTGGATCTGACCCGTGGGGTGCTTAGATCTGGCCTGCGGGGCCACTCTGGAAACAGTGATGCCATCAAAAAAGGAGCTTGGGAGGGCTGCGTGTGATCATTCTGAGCTGTGTTTTTGCTGGCAGAGGGTTGCAGGAGGTCATCACAGCCTAAAACAGAGCTCGCGAGGGCCACAGGCGGCACTTTCAAGCTCCATTTTTGCTGGCAGAGGGTTGCAAGGAGGCCGTCGCAGCCAAAACAGAGTTTGGGAGCCCGTTTTCACTGGAAGAGCACTTGGGCCACCACAGGGGCCACCACCCTGCCCCCAACATGAGTGTCGTCAAGCTGGCCATGCCCATCCTGGCCACACCCACTCCAGCCCCCCAAGGTCAAGAACAACCATGATGCTGCCCTCAATGAAATCGAATTTGACACCCCTGATCTAGAGTATTGTACAAGCCCAGCCTGTTTGGCTACTTTATTGTTCAGTGCATAGCACGCACCCTGGAAAAATGGTTAATTAAGTAATCAAGTATGGTGTGAAGTTGTCTCCATCATTCCCTGGTACCCAAAATGCTTGAAGCCTCTTTCTTTAATACCTGTTAGCCTGTTCCTAGCTTGGTGCCTTTTGTTGGAGGTCAGATTCCTGTATCAGAATCTGTGACACTTATTATTCAGTCAAAGCAGTACCTATTTTAAAAAATTGTTCCTGGGAGACGTGGCATTTCTCAGATTCTTCTCAGGAGGTCTCAAGAAAGAGATAAATAATGCTGAAGAATTTTTAAAAAATCTTTTTACTGATATGGCAACTTGCTCATTATTATTAATCTCTCTCACTGCAATGCATGTCTGTTGAAGAGTGTTGGGTATATTTTGGGCAATTCACGTAAGTCAGTGGTAGAGAAGTAAATATTATCCCCAAAGCATGGGGGGGGGGGGATGTTTATCAAAGGAAGTTTCTGTAAAAACAATTCATAAGTTTGCGCTCTAAAAGATATCCTAAGGTTACAGCCATTACACACCTAAGATTAAGTCTTGCTGAATCCCATTGAAAAGAAAAACAGACTTCAATATAACCTACACACTGTGATCTCAGAAGCAGGCAACACATGCACCATTTTCAATTCCCATTGTTCCCTTCACTTTCAAGTGCATCTGGTGGTGAGAGGTAGTGAGACTTGTTCCGGATCCAACATCTTCTAGAGAATCACACATCCCTGGTTTATAAAAATTTCTGAATTCAGATGATGCTGTTTTTAAGCTGGGGAAAATCATCCTGGTGCCCTCCTTTGGCTAAGGGCTAATGTAAGCCAAAGTTCAAAAAAATCTATATTGTATTACAATGTGTACCCCCTTTTTAAAGTGCTTCAGTTTGAATTATTTTTATAGTAATGTCTCCTGATAAAGGGTAGCAACAAGGCATTTTGGGCACTATATTGATTTGTGCAGTGATGGCTTGTCTGGTAAATCATGGTTAAATAAAGCCATAGCTCAGTGCAGTTCATAAATGAGGGGTCCTTGGTGCTCTCTGTTAAGGATATTGTTGTTGTGTTACAGAGTGTAGAGCACAGAGAAATGTTCTGAGAGCAATGAATAAGAGATGTGCAAACTGGTTTATCAAAAGTTTACTTTATAGTGAAAAAACAATCTCATAGTCTTTAAATCAATCCAAGTCTTTGCCAGTTAAATCAGTCAGTGATACAAAATCTTCTTACCACACAAACAGTAGTTGGTTAGAATAACAAACTTACTCTGGTTCACAAACCACGATGGTAGCAGATCCATCCAACCAATGATAGCACAATGGTTGCAACTCCACACACAATGGTAGCTTATCATCAACTGAATATTTTGCAGTACCTTTCTTAAATACGTTCACAACCAGTGATTATATAATTACAGCATGACTCAGCATTACAATGAATCAGCAATAAAACTTTAAAGTCACACAATACATATTCATATTAAAGTCACAGAACACATATATTGCCTGGACAACTTGTTAGGCTCAAACCATATCCTAACACTCTCTGAGCTTACTTGTTTTCTTGCAGACATTTAATTACCCTAACTAGGTAACATCATCAGTGCTAGTAAGGAGTGCTGTTTGCTGTCAGTTTATATTCTGATGTCTTGCCTGTCTGTGTGGGTCGGGGGTTGATTCTTTGGTTGGGCTGTTTACTGATGGCTCTTTGGCAGTTTCTTGATTGGGGTATTGTTTACTTACCGGTACTTGTTGGTCTGAAGTTGACCTTGGAGTTAATTTATGCTGATCAGGTGGCTGATTACTGGTGGAGAGGTGCTGGAGTTTTTTTGTTCTCTTTTGGGCAGTTCATAAAGTCAGCCGAGATATTTGAATTGTCTCCTTGTAGAATCGCAGAGGGAGTGATACAGAGAAGAGGAGCCTGGATAGCCGAGGTGACAACACAGGCAGTGGGAGAGCTATACCCATCAAACAGGTAAACCTTCCAGTTTGGCTTGAGCACTGTTTTTCAGTCCTCTTAATCCTTTGCCATAGCAAGGGAAGGCACAGGGCATTCTTCATGAAGTCTGAAATGCTACCCAAAGATTGCTTCATTTTCCCCAGCTTTGGAGGATTTGATTTGATTTTTCTTGCCTTCAGTTGTGTCTTTCCTCCTGTCCCTCCAGTCAAAGTCGTTTCCTAAAACATCTCTGTTTCTAACTTTGCTTCAGCTTTTCAAATATTGTCGCGGCTTTCCTTCCTTCTTTAGCTGTTTTTAATTTACGTTGTTTTGGCTTGGTTTTCACCTTACTGTTTTCTCGTACTATGTACACTGTTCCCAGCCGCTTTGATTTTAGGGTAAAGAAAACAAATGAAACTCTGGCTTGGCTAACGACCATTGTTGTCTCCTGGTAGAGCTTCTTGCTGAAACGAAGTGGGAATTCTCTGAACAAGGAGTGGAAGAAAAAATATGTCACTCTGTCCAGTAATGGTCTTCTCTTCTATCACCCCAGCATTAATGTAAGTTCCTTGTCAATAGAACAGAGTGTGGCGTGTGTCCCTAGATGATCTGATCTGATTCACAGAATAAGCAAATTGGTAGGATTTTGATAGGAACCCTTGGGAGGAAAAACACGGCCTTTGAAGTGAACTGGAAGATTTCAGCTACAGGAAGCATGTACTGTATCCATGCCCATTATTTTTCTGTCAGGAAGAGAGCTACTAAAACCTTGAAATACAGCCTTTCCTCAGCGTAGCACCTTTTAGAAGTGTTGGGCTTCAGTTCCCATAAACTCTGGCCAGCCTATTTTTCCTTACTATAATTAAACTATATTCATCATGATGAAGGATCGGTGCTGTATTCCACAGTATTGATTCTCGTTGTATTTCATGGGAATTTGGGGATAGGTTTATCCAAGGCAAGCACTCTTTTAGAGGACGTTGTGGCTCAGTGGCTAAGACCCTGAGCTTATCGATCGAAAGGTCGGCAGTTCAGTAGTTCGAATCCCTAGTGCCGCATAACGGAGTGAGTTCCCGTTACTTATCCCAGCTTCTGCCAACCTAGCAGTTCGAAAGCAGGTAAAAAATGCAAGTAGAAAAATAGGGATCATCTTTGGTGGGAAGGTAAGAGCTTTCCATGCACCTTTGGTGTTTAGTCATGCCGGCCACATGACCACGGAGACGTCTTCGGACAGCGCTGACTCTTCGGCTTTGAAATGGAGATAAGCACCACCCCCTAGAGTCGGGAAGAACTAGCACATATGTGCAAGAGGAACCTTTACCTTTAACCTCAAAATATATTACTGTATGCTCCATTTCATGGATCCCTTAAGTCAAAACTGATTGAGGAATATAGTGAAAAATCTTTGATTTGTGAAATGTGCAAGATGTCATTCGGATTTTAACTCCTCTCCCCAGATCCACTTTCTTCCACCTACTTCATTTGATGCCAAAACCCCAAGATAGCTGGGAATTGTGGAAGTTGTAATCAAATACATCCAAATGCACAGAGATAAGAAAGGATTGTTCTAGAGCTTGTCATTTTTTTGTGTGCATGATAATTGCCCTAAATGGTTGTGAATAGCATCTGACATGACCTGGACAGAAATACAAGTTTGAGACACCTTCTCAGGTGATTCATGGAATCAGGCTGGTTGCTCTGACCTAGGCTCCCTTAAAAAGCAGGAATTGTTTCCTGCAAAAGCCCATTCCCCGTTCGCTCCTCTCTTGTTTCCTATGGGAGGGGCCAATTACCTCCAAGGTGTGGCTTTACTCCCAAGTCAACCCTGCTTTCTGAGTGGTTCTTGTCTTCTGGTAGCTCTGCACATGTGCACACTGGGAACAGGCTCCAGCTGTTCCTCTGCCTCACTGCTGCCTACCTCCCTCTCTGGCTCCGACACAGAGCCCTCGTCTGAGCTTTCCCCAGCCCCCAGGACTGGCCCATATTCCTCCCCAATCACCTCACTGTCCAACTCTGCTGCCAGCTCTGCTGGCTGCCGGCAGGCCACAACACTGGTTAAGAATTCCAGAATAAGACCATTTCAAAGCCCATGTTTGGCTGATGTCCAGCTTCCTAAATTTTCCCACCTGTTCTTCCTGCCTCTCCAGGATTATATCCATGGAACCCATGGGAAAGAAATGGATCTCCTTCGCACCACTGTAAAAGTACCTGGCAAACGCCCACCCAGAGCCATCTCTGCCTGTGGTGCCTCCTCAAGTATCAACGGCCTGGTGAAAGACATGAGCAGCGTTGGAGTTGGGGACAGCAGTAGTAAGTGAGCTGTGCTATCTCAGACAAAATAGACATAGGGAGAGAGGACCCAGCTGCTGTTTGGCATCACTACTGTGAGAAAGGCCTGCCAAGCTGAGTGGCAGGGCACTCTTATTGTGACAGTGAGAACTAAGACTCTGGTAAAACAGCCCAGGGAGGAATACTACAAGCTTTTTGCCAGCCAAGGTGTGTATATAATTACTATTTGCGAATTCACACTGTGATTCATTGCGATGCCTTCATTTACAGTTTTCTGTGTAAGAGTAAGGAGGGAGAGTTCCCTACACTATTCCTCCTCCTCCTTTTGCACTACAATGTGCCAACAGTCACACTTTTCTTTAACCTTACTTGGCGACAGCCCACAAGAATATGATAGGAAGAATTTATGAAGAACAACAGGTGGTGTTTTTAAATGAGGGTATCCTCAAGAGGGACGCAGTGGCTCAGTGGCTAAGATGCTGAGCTTGTCGATCGAAAGGTCGGCAGTTCAGCGGTTCGAATCCCTAGTGGCGCATAATGAAGTGAGCTCCCGTTACTTGTCCCAGCTTCTGCCAACCTAGCAGTTCGAAAGCACGTAAAAAATGCAAGTAGAAAAAATAGGGACCACGTTTGGTAACAGCATTCTTGCGCCTTGCTGGCCGCATGACCACGGAGACGTCTTTGGACAGCGCTGGCTCTTCGGCTTTGAAACGGAGATGAGCACCGTCCCCTAGAGTCAGGAACAACTAGCACATATGTGTGAGGGGAACCTTTACCTTTACCTTATCCTCAAGCATTGCAAAATTCTACCTGGGAGGAAGTGGGAAGAGAGAGAAAGCAGATATGATTAAGCACGGATTTTTTTTCCCTCTAATATGCTCAGGGTAAGAAGTTATGTCCAACCAGTTTGTATATATACAGTATCACATCTACATACTTTTTGTATTACTACATATTAATGTGCATATCTGTGAGGCTATATTACTTGGGAAGATTGTCAAGTGTTAGCATCACACTTTTCTTTAAAAGCTTTCTGCTGAAAATGTGATATGGAATGACACCCTCTAAGGACAGCTAGTTTGACTGTTTTCTCTTTCACACAGATTTGGCAAATGAATGATCCAAAGCCATTGGCTTTCCTGGCTTTTGGCCATTATTGCAGATTTCTCCTACTGTATGGGAAATATATCATATATATATATAATCAAATAGTAGTTTTTCTGATTAATGTTCAATCTGGACAATTAGCTGAACATCCAACCAAATCTAATTTGACATAAAAATTCCTAATGCTTCCTGTTTGAACTGCAACATTGATTGAAGCAAGTGATTGTTCAAATTGAATTCATAAAGCTGGAAAGCTATGTGTTTACCCGCTAGCTCCAGTGCAGAAACTGTGCACAGTATAATAATCCAATAGTGACATCTACAGGAGACCTTCCCATTCAATAGCGGCTGGAATGTTATTTGGAAAAATGAAAAGTCATCTCAAATGACCACCAGTTTTTGCTGTCTTGTTCATGGGTGGTAAAACTGGGGACAGTTTGGCCATGGGTAAGACTGAGCAGTGGGCTCAGTTCAGGCCTCTCTGCTCAGAGATAGCCATCTGCAGGGATCTTGAAAGCTTCCTTTTCAAGTATGGCTTCTCTCCTCTGGAGTGGCCCATGCCTAGATATTAGAATGGTCCCTTCCTTCCTGGCTTTTAGAAAGTGCATTAAAACCTGGCTGTTCCATGAGACTGGAATGTTGTTCCTGTTCCCTCTGGGGAGGAAGAATATTTTAATTTTCGGTTTATTGATTGTGGTGTTCCTGGCCATTTAAATATTTTTTTTTCTTTTCCTATTGATTTGCCCTATTATTATTTTTGATGTACCATATTTTTCGGACTATAAGACGCAGCAGAGTATAAGACGCACCAAGATTTCAAAGAGGAAAACAAGAAAAAAAAAATAGTTTTTTGCCTCCATGTGTTTTTGCCTTTCACAGGCAAAACAGGGAGCACTCTGCAGGCCTCCCAAATCCTCTGCACGTCCCGTTTTTGCAAAAAATGGCCATTTATCACAAAAAATGGGCCCATTTTTGGCCTCCCAAACCCCCTCATGCATCCCGCTTTTGCCCTCCCCAGCCCCCAGGAGCACTATGCAGGCCTCCCAAACCCTCTGCGCGTCCCGTTCTTGTGGGAAAAAGGTTTGTTTTTGGCAAAAAACAGGTTTCGGAAGGCCAAAAATGACTGTATTCGGTCTATAAGATGCACCAACATTTCCACCCTCTTTTGGGGGTGTGGGGAAGCGCGTCATACTCTGAAAAGTACAGTAACTATGATTAATTATTTGTTTGTCATCTAAATTTCCAAAGATGCTGCTTAGAATCAACGAGAAAGGCTTATAAGCCTGAAAAAATAAAAATACTTCTTAAAAGTTGGATGGAGGGGGCTGTGACAGGGAGATAATGCTGGTTTATCTCAACAATATCAGGATGGCAGCTACAAATGTTTCTTCAGAATATCCTTAAAGGAACTAATTAATCCTTTAGTTGTGTCCCATGGAAAGCTTCCACCAACTGTTAGCTAATGGGAGATGTGTTACTATAGTCACTGGGAAATTGGAAGATGGCTTCAGGCTCAGTCCTAGGTACTGATGAGATTCCTCTGAAGTTCAGCATAAAAGCACTCTTTGATTAACCACCTTCAAGTTACTAGTGTCCTCCTCATCCTTCAGCTCTGGTCAAAGAAATTAGAATCCCATTACAAGCTTTAACTTATTTCTGTGTTTATGACTTAAGTGCAGGAGACACCTGGTTGAATTCTCAACTTCTCCATCCTAAAAGACCTCCAGTAAATGGGCACTTAAAATCAAACCTATCTGAGATGTCAAAATATTGTAACAAGACCAAACCAGCTACATATTGATTCTAACAGGTTCATGTGCTTATTCCTTCTTCTCCATAGCTAGCCCTAGTCCGGGCCTGCTGAATCCTCCAGTTGACCCAGCAGTCAAGCTCTTAGGCAAACCGGAGCGTTTGCAGCGCTCGGTATCTTCTTCCAAAGCTGGTAAGTTCGGAACACAACAGGAAGCCCTCCCAGGAGCAGAGAGGATGCCAAAAAAAGGCTAGCTTCTCTGATCCAGTGACAAAGATTAGCCAGTAGACACATCATCTGTTTCTCCTACCTGTTCCTGCAGAAGTATCCATGGCTGCAGAAGGACTATCCAGTCCTGGCAGCAGTGGCAAAGACCCTCCTCCATCTCCTATGATTGACAGAAAGAAACACAGGCGGAAGAAGCTCAGCACACCATCCAAAACTGAGGGATCAACAGGGCAGGCGGAGGGTAAGAGGCCTCTGCTCTCAGTCATGATTCGGAAAGTTGAAAAGAGTCCATTTTTAACCACAGTTTGGGCTGTCTACTGGGCATGTTAGAACATCTTGGTTTCCAAGGAAATAGACAGAAAAACTAGAGTGGCATCTCTAGAGGGATTTTCCTCAACTTGGTGCTCTCTCCATGTTGAGGGCCTGCAGCTGTCAGAATGTTCAGCCGATAAGACCAATGGCCCCACCAGCTGGGGAGTCTGAGAGATCCATTCGCTTTTTGTTTTTTTTTAAAGCCTATGCATTAGAGTGAAATTGTTCTTAATGCAGAAAAGGCTTTTCTCTCAGATGGCAATTAAGACTGGGCTGCCCTTCGTAATGTGTATCTTTAAGATGTCTCTTTACAAAGCCAACCAACCAAGACATTGCCCTACTACCATTGACAGTAAACAGAGCCATTTTTCGGGGGGTGGGGGTGGGGGGTAGATTCCAGATCATATACCGTATTTTTTGGAGTATAAGACGCACCTACCTTTTTTGGTGAGGAAAAGAAGAAAAAAAAATCTCCCTCTGCCTTTGCCTCTGAGCAACTTTGCTCATTGCAGCAAACAGCAAACAGCCTGCTTTACTTTCATTTTCATTTTCAGCATAGCTTGATTAGCACACGGGGGAAAAAAATCTGCTCCAGCAATTTACCTCTTTGCAGCAAGCAGCAGAGCCCTGTGCAAAACAGCTGAGAGCAAATCAACTGAGAGTCGGGAGGCAGATCCAATCAACTTGTGCTAATTAGGCTGTGCTGAGGCTGAAAGGAGCTGTTTTTTCTTGCTATTTGCTTGCAAGGAGGTAACTGCTGCGAGGCAGAGGCCAAAGGATGAGGGCCAGTGGGTGGGCAGGCCTACATTCGGTGTATAAGACACAGCTAAATTTTCATCCCCTTTTAGGGGGGAAAAAGGTGCCTCTTATACTCCGAAAAATACAGTATATCTGCTGGGTTGTCAGGAGAGGAAAGACACTCTTCTATTGGGCAGATAAGAGAGTCTTGAAATAGGCAAAGTATTAGCCAGGTAGTCCTCCACCTAAACATTCATTTAGCGACCATTCAAAGTTACAATGGCGCTGAAAGACGTGACTTACAACCAATCCTTCAACTTAAGACTATTGCAGCACACTTACAATGATCACAATTTCAGCGGCCAGCAACCAACAAGTGTTCACAACGGTTGTCGCCAGGTCATGCGATTGCCATTTGCAACCTTCCCAGCCGGCTTCTGACAAGCAAAGTCAATGGATTCACTTAACAACCATAGCAAAAAAAAAAAAGATTATAAAATCAGGTGCAACTCATTTAATGACTGCATTGCTTAACAACTGAAGCCCCAGTCCCAATAGTGGCCATAAATTAAGGATTATCAGTATGTAATTAGCACTTTTTTAAAAAGGAGTGGGAGCATCATGTTTGCTTCAGGGTTAAGCATGAGCTGAGGTGATGCAGTGGTTAGAGTGCAGTACTGCAGGCTACTTCAGCTGACTGCTAGCTGCAGTTTGGCAGTTCAAATCTCCCCAGGCTCAAGGTTGACTCAGCCTTCCATCCTTCCGAGGTGGGTAAAATGAGGACCCAGATTGTTGGGGGCAATAGGCTGACGCTGTAAACCACTTAGAGAGGGCTGTAAAAGCACTGTGAAGCAGTATATAAGTCTAAGTGCTATTGCTTTTTCCACAATTCTGGGGGTTGCACTGGATCCTCTCTCTCGGTTGCAGGAAGGGAGGAATACTTGAACGGTGATCATTATTTCCTAAACTGAAACATAACCAAGATGGTTGGGGTGTCAGAGGCGCAAAACTCAAAGAATGCCTCCCAATGTTCATGCAAAGGCCAGCTGATTGTTTTCAACAAGCCTGACTGGGTGGGGGAAAAGTAGCATGGGAGTCAGTGAGGGGAATTTGGTGAGGAGCATCCTAGCCAAGGCTGTGGGGAGGCCATGCTGCCTATTGCAACCCCTGGAAAGGAAAGGAATGGTCCTCTCCTTTTGAGAAGGGGTTGGGCCATGGTCAGAGGGGCGGCCCATTTCCCACCCTTTTCTCTTAGCTCTGCCTGCACTAAGCAGCTGTTGCCAAACCTTTCACTTCCTCACTGAGTCTGCACCACACGGGGCCGTGCCCTTCACAGCTGTCTCCCTCACTGTCCCTCGCAGCGCTTCACGCATCCACCCCCCACCCACCCCCCACTGGTGCCCGAATCCAGGGGTCTGGGAGTTCTGATAGCCTCTGCTTTTTTTTTTTTAATTATTTTCCTTTTCCTCCTCTGAACTCTCTCCCCTTTCTTCTTTTCCTCCCTTCTCTTTCTCTGCCTCTCGCTTCCTGCTTCCCCTCCGGACCCACTGCAGCCAAGCGTAAAATGTGGAAATTAAAAACCTTTGGTAGTTTAAGAAATATTTATAAAACAGGTAATGAGCGGCGGTGGCAGGTGTGGGCTCTTTTTTTGTGTGTGTGCCATGGCACCCATTGCATGCAGTTGTGCTTACTTTGTGACGTGTGCCCTGCTTTGATGTCCACCCCTGATGCTCTCAAGGGATATCCCTTCTTGCTTCCCGGTTAACCATCCCCAAGCCAACAAGAGTGTGTACAAATGTTCCCCTTTCCCTTGTACCTCCATTTCCTCCCAAAATGGTTATGTTCCCAAAATTCCTTCAGAATGAGAGTTTTCAAACTTATTCTGAAACTCAACCAGAACTCCTTTGGGAGGAATATGTCAGATCATCAGATGAGCCCCAAAAATGCAAATAAACAGGGCCATAAAAATCAGTAGATTCTCTGGAAGGCAACTTTTCCAGTACTTTTAGGGTCTCCTGCTGTACGCAGCCAAAACTGTCAAGTTTCGAGGTTGTCTCGAATAAAATGCATTTCAAACAAAATCTTTGAAGAAAAAACTCCTATTTATTGAGCACGACATCCTAACCTGACTCCAAACGAAGCCAACACTGACTTCCAGCCCCCAAACCCTCCCTTTCCGTTCCCTACTCCCCTGCACTCATTGGCCATCTTCCAAGTCATTCTACCCCTAATCTACTCCAGCTCAAAGGAATTCCCCCCTCCCATCTCATCTCCTCGGAAACATTATCTCCAGGGAACATATGTAGGTGAAAAGTCAGCCGTCCCTTTCCAGACACCTTCGCTTCTCCTTCTTATGTCAGCACTAGAGTAAATGCAGGTCGAAATGCTGACACAAAACAATAGAAGGTTGTGTTCTTCTAGCTCAGTGTACTTTCCCTACATGTGCATATAATGATCAGACCCATTTGCATTTCGCACTGTTTGCTGGAGAATATAGGGCTCCACAGTTTTTTTGTCGTGCACAAGCAGGCTCCTTGAAAGACAAATGGGTATAGAAAGCCCAGAAATCTAGACAGCCTTTCCCCATTTGTATTTATTAACAGATCATGAATTCTTTATAGACTGCCATATCCCCATGATTTTGTCTTCATCTTGCTTTCAACCTATGAGTGAGATAGGCTTAGGATCGTCCTTAGCTGTTCTGCAGGAGTGTGTTTCCTCCCTCAAGTAGATAGTAAATTTGTAGCAGTTCCAAGGTATGTAAAAACCGACACATTTTGCAGATTATTCTATTGGTGGTAGAGTCATTTGACCTGTTGAGGAGTGGGTTCAGGCAGAAACCAGTGGTGGGCTGCAACCGGTTTAACAACTGGTGCTGTGAGCGCGTGCTTTGCACGTGTGTGTGGGCTTTGCACGCGCAAGTGAACTTTGTGTGCACGTGCACCTAATGCACTGGCACGCAGCGTTCAAAATACAGCAATTTGAAGCTCAGCTCCTTACCTTCTAAGGCAGCCCCGGTAAGTAGAATAATAGAGGCATGGAAATCAGCTGTGCCATGCGAATTAGCTGAGCTAGATAGAAGGAAACATAGGACAGGCTAGGGTGGTGGTGGGAGGGTGGGGCCAGCTGACTGTCAGAACTACTGGGTCACCCGAACCAGTCCGAACCCGAGTAGCCCACCCCTGGCAGAAACCCTTTGGTCCTTTAAGCTGATGCAGGTATGGCCCTTTCCCCAGACTCTCCATTTCCATAATTATTCTTCCCAGAAGAAGTGGTCATGGATCACTGAGTGAAGATTTGAACCTTGGATCTCCTGCTCCAAGTCCAGTGATAATCAATACTAGTATTCCACCACTGGCATTAGAAATAACTCTGAATTTTTGCCCCCACTATGGTCTTTGATTTTGAAGCTTTACACAGCAAAGACAATGGTGGGAGCAAAATAGAATCTGATCCATCAGAGATAAAAGTGATCCATCAGAGATAAAAGTGCTTAAACTTTCCCAATCTTAAGGGATGCCTTAGGACTTTTATCTCAGATGGATTGTGATCCTTTACCATTCCAACCAACTAATTCCCACTTCTCTGCCCTGATTCTCCTGCAAAAGGAAGAGAAGGGAAGCTGACATTGCAAGAATTTCTTTTTATGCAATCAGCACACTCCCCTGCCCTACCTCATCCATGGCTTGGGCTTGCTTGCAGAAAATTCTGCTCCACACCACAGCCCTGGTTCCTGTCAGAGCCCTCAACTGGTTTGATTATCGGTTGATTATCATCTGCTGGCCATTTCCTGCCTCCTGAACTTTCTGTTCTGGCTGGATCTCAAGTGGCCCCATATTCCATCCATGTTCAAAACAAAGTGTGAGACTGAGAAAAGACAATTCGAAACCTCCCTTATCCTACAGAACCACAGTCGAGTGATATTGTGTTTCCACACACTATCTCCACTCTCTAGTTCAGAGATGAGCAAGTTAAGCCTACAGTACTGTGGCAAGGAAACACACAGGGAGTGCTCTGCAAATTTAAAAGTGCTCCGTAAATAACTTTAAAGTAGTAAATAACTTGTGAGCTGATGAAGTGCTGATAGAATCAATGAGATTTTTCTCCCCAGAAAGGACAGCATCCATGTAGAACTCTTTCAGGTTCTTGCTGTTTGTGAATTGAAAATGTTGGCTTGCGTCACCGATAGATAATTGTGTCCCTAATACTAATAGATCATCTCCCTACAACTTTCCCCAAGCGTCTGTGCTAAAAAAAAACAACCAAGCCTCTTTTGTGTTCATTTAACTTCCGAATGTCCTTCCCTGGCCCCCAGATTTTGCCCCAACACCAGTTTGTGAGTGTAAGACAGTTCGAACTTCAGGGAAAGGTATCATTTCATTACGCCTGAGGGCCACTCTTTTACATCCACAGAGGAAGAGAACTTCGAATTCATCATCGTCTCCAGCACAGGGCAGACATGGCACTTTGAGGCCAACAGCTTCGAGGAGAGAGATTCCTGGGTGCAAGCGATCGAGAGCCAGATCTTGGCCAGCTTGCAGTGCTGTGAAAGTAGCAAGAACAAGGTATTGAACCGCCCGGCTTCCTGCTGTCCCTTTCCCTATTGAAGCCTGCCTTTAAATATTGATTGCCTCTAAGGTTGTTGCGATTTTGGCCATTTCAAAAAGAGATGTTGAGACTTTGGGAGAAAGTGCAAAGAAGAGCAGCTAAGATGATTAAAGGCCTGGGGACAAAAACATATGAAGAACAGTTGCAGGAACTGTGTATGGCCAGTCTAGAGAAAAGAAGGACTAGGGGTAACATAATAGCAGAATTCCAATATTTGAGGGACTGCCACAAAGAGGAGGGGGATCAACTTATTTTCCAAAGCACCAGAAGGCAGGACAAGAAGCAATGGATGAGAACTTATTAAGGAGAGAAGCAACCTAAAACTAAGGAACAGTGAGGACAATTAACAAGTGGGACAGCTTGCCTTCAGAAGTTATAGGTGCTTCATCACTGGAGGTTTTTAAGAAGAGACTGGACAGCCACTTGTCTCAAATTGTATAGGGTCTCCTGTTTCAGTAAGGGGTTTGGGCTAGAAGACCTCCAAGGTCCCTTCCAGCTCTATGCTGATTGATTGATTGATTGATTGATTGATTGATTGATTGACTGATTTGTAAATGCACTATTCATATTAGGGTTACCAGATATCTGAGGAGGCAAAGGAGGCCATGGACAATGCTGTTGTAACTTTGTATGGTCATTTACAAATGGCTGTAAGTCGTTTATCTTCCAATGCTATCATTCCAGTAATCATCACATACAATGGATGTCAGGAAACAAGGCAGAATGAATGGACATTTGAAAATATAACAAAAATTTGGTCAGATGGTTGAACTCTGAAGGCCCAGAAAGTCCAGAAGGAAAGAATAAGCAGGCAAAGAAGTTTTAAACAGAGACCACAGTCTCTAATGTGGGATATTCAGTACACAGAGAGAGCAAGTTATTCGGATGAGAGTTGGAAAACAGGCTGGGAAGATAAATATCCCCAGGCCTAACTTGAATTAGGCATACAACATTTTAAAGGATTAAAGAATAAATGTAATTTACCAATAATTACAAAAGGAAATTTTCAAAATATTACACAAGAACATTTGCAAAGTATTAAATATTAGTATTATATATTACGATATTGCACTTCTTATTTGATTGACTAAATTTGTTTCTGGACTATTCATTTTTCAACTGTGGGGTTCACACAAATGAATTATTTTCCATTAAAACATTTCTGCACATAATTTCAATATTTTAGGCAGAAGCATTTGAGCTACCTGCCCATGGCATGCCCTCCCTCCCTCCCTCCCTCCCTCCCTCCCTCCCTCCCTTCCTTCCTTCCTTCCTTCTTGAATTCTATCGCTCGAAGTGATTTAGCCCAGTCATAATTCTGTTATCTTGGTAGGAAGAGTTTGAGCATTATTTGCAAATGATTAATGGTTAATTAATGGTTGTGTTGCGGTTTCAACCACATTTGAAACAATCACTGCAATTCACACAAACTTTTTAAAAGCAAGAAAAATAGAAGCCAATCACGCACAAAAAATTGGAAGAAAACTGATTGATCCATTGGAGAGGGAAAACGGGGTTTCCTTTTGTGAATATTCCCACAGAGTAAGTCCTGCTGAAAATAAAGCCAACTTTTGTGATTCATTTTAATTAGTTAGTTTGTTTGTTTCATTTATATTTGCTCCCAGTGCCCATCTCATTTCAAAATGACTCTGGGAGGCTTATAACATTAATTCTTTCCATATCAAACATAAAAAATGTAGGGAAGGGAGAGTATCCTCAGGGATCCTGCTGTATCTGAGAATGGAAATGGAGTTTAATCCAAAAATTTCATACAGGTTTGGAAGATGGGTTTCAAGACATAGCAGACAATAGCTTACCCTGTCTTGCAAGGCCTCAGTCAAAATTAGGGCGATCTGTGAAGTAACCCCTGAAACAATGGACATTTTAGCATCTATCTATCTTCTGTTTCCCCAACAGGCCCGGATGGACAGCCAGAGTGAAGCTGTGGCAATCCAGGCTATCCGAAATGCCAAAGGAAATTCTTTGTGTGTGGATTGTGGGGCATTAAGTAAGTATGTGGCTGTTCAGACTTTTTCAACCAGGTGCGCTCTTGAATTCCCATCCCACACAGCCAGCGGCATGAACGGCTGGAGATGGTGGAAGCTGTAGTTCAACAAAGCTGGAGGGCACCAAAGAGAGGAAGGTGGACAGGCTTACTTTAGAGACCATGTTGGCTGAACTTGAATAGGAAACGATTGCTTGTTTCCAAAAATAAATCCAATAGGGATGGTGCATTTCCTGTACAAACCTCAGTATGGCATTAATTGCGAACTCTAATTCAGCATCTAATATTGTTGCTTCCAATCTACAGAAAAAGTATATTATGGACTTGGTTAAAAGCATTTTTAATCCCTTGTTTCAAAGGATTTGGATGGCATGCATATCTTTCTCTTATTAAGGTGATGGATTTAGCAAAATTGGTGGCTATCAGAATAGCTTTATGTGTTGTGGCCCCGCCCTCTGAGCCTGTCCCATCGGAGGAAGAAAGCTCCGAGCATGAGGAAGAGGAGTCAGCCAGGCCTCCCTCTCCAGGCCCCTCCCCTCTGGCATTGTTTCAAGTGCCGGCCGAGGGAGAAGAAACAGCTGCTTCAGATCAGAGTGATAATGACACCTCATTCCTGGACGCACGCCTCCGAAGACGTGATAAACGTTTGCAGCAGCTGGGGAGGCGTGCTAGGGATTAGAACTGAGTCACTGGACCACACCCCAGAGACCACACCCCAGAGACTATATAATAGAGGGTTGTGGTCAAGAATCTTTTGTGACGAACAAAAGTAAACCTTGAATAGTCACTGAAGCCTCGTCTGGAACTGTTGGGAGGAATATTATTTTATGTTTGGACTTTCTTGAACGTTCGTATCTTATCTGTCTGTTTGTGAAAATAAAGTCCCTTGGCAGACGGTGTGTCTATCGCTGCCAAGAGGAAGATAAGAACTGAGTGCGTTCCAAAGTGTTTCCTTAACCCTCGGCTGGCTGTGTGGTGTGTGTGTGGGGACGGGGACAGATCATCTTGTTCGTCACCCCCATACTCCATCGTTAACCCACGATGGACCAACAGCTGCAGCAGCAGTTACAGCAGATACTGCAAGCCAATCAGCTTCTGCAACAGCAAGTAGCACAGCTAACTGCCCAACTTGCTTTGGGAAATGCTCCTGCAGCTCCACCTCCTCCCCCTCCCCGTCCGAGATGCCCAGTGAACGTGCCAGATAGGTTTTCTGGGCAGCAGGAGATGTTTCCGGCCTTCTTGGGACAATGCCAACTGTTTATGGCGATGAGGCCGGAGGATTTTCCGGATGACCGGGCTCGGGTGGCATTTGTTATCAGCTCCCTCTCTGGCACTGCCGCCCGATGGGCCACGCCCCTGTTGTTGCAAGATAGCCCCTTGCTCCTGGACTTTCAGGGCTTTTTACAACACCTGCGCACCATGTTTGAGGACCCCCTCCGGGTGCAGACGGCAGCGAGGCGCATCAAGGACCTCCGCCAAGGCAAGCGCCCCCTGCAGGACTATATTGCAGAGTTCCGACTGCTAGGCCAGGATTCGGCTTGGAATGAGGTGGCGCTGATGGACGCCTTCCAGGACGGCCTTTCCGACGAGATGCAGGACGAGCTGGTTCGTGTGGAGGCGCCACCGACCCTCGACGCGCTGGTGACCCAATGCCTGCGCATCGACGCCCGCCTGCAACGGCGACGGCCCCGTCGGGCTCTTCCGGAACCACCGACAGCGTCGGCACCCCCACGTTTCGCACCGACAGCGCTCCGGACCGCACAGCGTTTTGTGGCGACGGCTGAGGAGCCCATGGAGCTTGGAGCAGCCAGACCTCAACTGACGGCCCAGGAGCGGATGCGGAGACGTCAAGGGGGGTTGTGCCTCTATTGCGGCGAGGCGGGACATTTTGCCGCCTCGTGTCCCCGGAAGCGGAGTGGACCGCTCAAGCCTGTTCCGGAGTCTCGGCGTGACCAGCCGGGAAACGGGCCAGGCCTGGCCTAGGGGAAACTCTGGGTCAGGCACGTGACCATGCCCCGCCGGAGTCGGCGGCTGTGGACTGTGAGCCCCCTCGGCACCTGATTTTGAACACCCGGGTGTTGTTGGCTAACCGGTCGGAAGGGCTCCAGGCGCACGCGCTGGTGGACTCGGGGGCCACCACGAACTTTATGGACCAGGCCTTTGTGGCCCATTACAAAGTCCCCTTGGTTCCAGTGGACCCTCCGTTGAGGGTCGAAACTATAGATGGGCGGGAACTCGTGGCGGGGCCCATCAAAACCGCTACCCAGCCCTTGCGCCTCGCCATCGGGAACCACGAGGAGGCGATCCAGTTTTACGTAACGGCGGATCTGCACTTTCCCTTGGTCCTGGGGATGGCCTGGCTTCGGGCGCACGACCCTCAGGTGGCGTGGTCGAGAAACGCCATCTCGTTCCCGAGCCTGCAGTGTGTCGACCACCTTCGCCACACCTGCGCCGGCCAGGACGTCTCTGCCCCAAACGTCTCCTTGCCTCCGGAGCTGACGCCCTTCGCCGACGTGTTCAGCGAGAAGGAGGCGGACCGCTTGCCCCCGCACCGACCCTACGACTGTGCGGTGGACCTAATGCCCAACGCGCCCCTGCCCTCGGGACGCCTGTACTCCATGTCGGAGCCCGAGCTGGCCGCCTTACGGGACTTTCTGGAAAAGAACCTGGCCCGTGGGTTCATCCGGCCTTCGACCTCCCCGCTCTCGGCCCCGGTCCTCTTCGTTAAAAAGAAGACGGGGGACTTGCGCCTGTGTTGCGACTACCGGCGCTTGAATGCCATCACAGTGCGAAATCGCTACCCCCTGCCGCTGATCCCGGAGCTGATGGAGAGGTTGCGGGAGGCCTCGATCTTCACTAAGCTTGATCTCCGAGGGGCCTACAACCTGGTGCGCGTGAGAGAGGGGGACGAGTGGAAGACGGCGTTCGGCACTCGGTATGGACACTTCGAGTATACCGTCATGCCGTTCGGGTTGACCAACGCCCCCGCGGTCTTCCAGCATTTGATGAACGATGTGTTCCGGGACATGCTGGATCGGTTCGTGGTGATCTACTTGGATGACATTTTGATCTATTCCCGGACCCCGGAAAGTCACCTCCAGCATGTCCGCCAGGTCCTGCAGCGCCTGCGGGAGCACCAGCTCTATGCGAAGTTGGAGAAATGCTACTTCTTCCAGACTTCCATAGAGTTCCTCGGGCACATCATCACCCCCGAGGGCATCGCGATGGACCCGCGCAAGGTGGAGGCCTTGCGCAGTTGGGAACCCCCGCGTCGGGTGAAGGACGTCCAGCGTCTGTTGGGATTTGCCAACTACTATCGGACCTTCATCCCGGGCTTCGCCACCCTGACCTTGCCGTTGACCCAGCTCCTTCGGAAGAAGGTCCCGTTCCAGTGGGGGCCCCCGCAGCAGCAGGCCTTCGAGGTCCTCAAGCAGGCCTTCCTCACAGAGCCAGTCCTGAGGCACCCCAATCCACACCGTCCGTTCGTGGTGGAGACGGACGCGTCCAACGTGGCAATTGGGGCGGTGCTGCTACAGGCTCCGGTGGATGGCGGCACTCTTTTTCCCTGCGCATACTACTCCCGGAAACTCAACCCTTCCGAGCGCAACTACACCATCTGGGAAAAGGAGTTGCTGGCCATCAAGGCCGCGTTCGAGGCTTGGCGACATCACCTCGAGGGGGCCCGACACCAGGTGGAGGTGCGGACGGACCATCGGAACCTGGAGCACCTCACCACGGCACGAAAGTTGAACCAGCGGCAGATCCGGTGGTCGTTGTTTTTCGCCCGGTTCAACTTCCACGTCACATACATTCCGAGCAACCTCAACCAGAGGGCGGACGCGCTATCCCGTAAGCCGGAATACTTTTGCCCCAAGGACTCCCTTCCCCCCCGGACGGTGCTGCCAGTGGACTCCTTGGCCGCGGTCCAGGAACCGGTGGACCTGCGGGCTCAGGTGCTGGAAGCGCAGCGACGGGACGACTGGTCGCAGCAGCGGAGAGCGGACGTCGGCCCCGCGTCCCCATGGACCGTGGAGGAGGGCTTGCTCAGACACCGGGGTCGGCTGTACGTGCCCACGAGTCCGCTCCGAGCCCTCGTCATGAACCAGTGCCATGACAACCCCGCGGCGGGGCACTTCGGCTTCTTTAAGACGTTGAACTTGGTGACGCGGACTTTTTGGTGACCTCGGGTACGGCACGACGTGCACGCCTACGTGACGTCCTGTGTGACGTGCCGACAGGCCAAAGCCGCGTCCGGCCCCCCTCCCGGACTCCTCCAGCCGCTGCCGACACCGGAGAGACCGTGGGGAGCCATCTCCATGGACTTCCTGACAGACCTGCCCCTGTCCGCTACGTACACGACCGTCCTCGTGGTGGTGGATGCGCTCACGAAGATGGCACATTTCATCCCGTGCCGCGGCCTGCCCTCGGCCCGCACCACGGCTCGCCTGTTCCTGCAACATATCTTCCGCCTCCACGGCCTGCCGGACCGAGTGGTTTCGGACCGCGGGGCCCAGTTCACGGCCCGCTTCTGGAAAAGCCTGATGGCCGCGCTGGAGGTGCAGGTGTGCCTGTCGTCAGCGCACCATCCGGAGACTGACGGGGGCACGGAGAAGGTCATCGGCATACTGGAGCAGTACCTCCGCTGTTTTGTCAACCAGCAGCAGGACAACTGGGCCGAGTACCTTCCCTAGCGGAGTTCGCTTTTAATAACTCCCAACACACCTCCACCCAGATGACCCCGTTCCATGCCAACGTCGGATACCATCCACGGCTTTTCCCGTTGACCATCATGGACTCCCCTGTTCCCGAGACCCGGGACTTCCTCTCGGAGCTGCAGGCGGTGCAGCAACTGGTGCGGCGGCAGCTGATCCGGGCGAAAGAGGATTATAAACGATTCGCCGATCGCGCCCGCCGGGCGACGCCACCGCTGGAAGTAGGAGATCGGGTGTGGTTGTCCACGAAACACCTCCCCACGGACCGGCCGGTGAGGAAACTGGCCCAACGCTTTATCGGTCCCTTCCCTATCGAGGCGGTCATCAATCCGGTGGCCTACCGGTTGACTCTACCCCGCTCCATGCGGCTCCACCCTGTTTTTCATCGGTCCCTCCTGGTCCCTGAGGCCCCCGCGAGCCATCTCCGCCGCCCGCCGACGCCTGCCCCCCCAGCCACAGCCGACGAGGACGATGCCTCGACGTACGAGGTGGACAGTATCCGGGACTCCCGTTGGCTGAAGGGGCGCTTCCAATACCTCATTGCCTGGAAGGGGTACGGGCCCGAGGATTTCACCTGGGTGGATGCGTCTGCCGTTCAGGCCCCTGACCTGGTGCGGGCTTTCCACGAACAGTTCCCGTCCCGACCCCATCCCGACCGTCAGACCCGGGGGAAGGGCCCTGCGGTGGGGGATAGTGTTGTGGCCCCGCCCTCTGAGCCTGTCCCATCGGAGGAAGAAAGCTCCGAGCATGAGGAAGAGGAGTCAGCCAGGCCTCCCTCTCCAGGCCCCTCCCCTCTGGCATTGTTTCAAGTGCCGGCCGAGGGAGAAGAAACAGCTGCTTCAGATCAGAGTGATAATGACACCTCATTCCTGGACGCACGCCTCCGAAGACGTGATAAACGTTTGCAGCAGCTGGGGAGGCGTGCTAGGGATTAGAACTGAGTCACTGGACCACACCCCAGAGACCACACCCCAGAGACTATATAATAGAGGGTTGTGGTCAAGAATCTTTTGTGACGAACAAAAGTAAACCTTGAATAGTCACTGAAGCCTCGTCTGGAACTGTTGGGAGGAATATTATTTTATGTTTGGACTTTCTTGAACGTTCGTATCTTATCTGTCTGTTTGTGAAAATAAAGTCCCTTGGCAGACGGTGTGTCTATCGCTGCCAAGAGGAAGATAAGAACTGAGTGCGTTCCAAAGTGTTTCCTTAACCCTCGGCTGGCTGTGTGGTGTGTGTGTGGGGACGGGGACAGATCATTATGAAACAAAAGGATTTGAAATGTTCTTTGTGCTTTAAAGGCAAAATTCATTAAATCTGGGAATGATGGACCTTTTTAATCCCAAGAGTCACAATAATGAATCCCAGAAACATAGCATCCTCCCCAAAATATATATGTTTGAATTGCCATAGTTAAGTGACATCCCAAATCACTATTTTCTAGGCTTTATCAGACATTTAAGCAGCATTATGTTGTCTGCTGCAAGACTTAAGGGAGACTAAGATAGATCTATTTTGGCCTTATAAGGCCTCATCAGTCAGCCACATCCTCATTTTATGACTCCTCCCTGCAACATATATATATGTTTTTCTTTTAGTCAGGTTTCTCCTACGTAACCAAGATTTTTCTTTCTACAGCCCTAGCTCAGTGGAGTCACATCCACTCGATTCTGGGCTTTTTTTTCTTCTCATATATATATGAGATTGTCCTATATTCATTCTCTCTCCCTGAAATATTCTGTATTAAAACTGAGAATATGAGTAACAGGTGGTCTATATGGATAGATTTAGTAATACTGTACATTAAAGGATTGAGCTACATTTTTATGCATAACTCGTTTCTTCAAATGTCACTCAGTTAATTGTTACAGGTAGTCCTTGATTTACGACCACAGTTGAGCCCAGAATTTATGTTGCTAAGTGGGAAATTTGTTAAGTGAGTTTTGTCACGTCTTACAACTTTTCTTGCCACATTTGTTAAGTGAATTTGGCTTCCCCATTGACTTTGCTTGTCAGAAGGTCACAAAAAGATGATCACATGACCTTGGGATACGGCAACCATCAAAAATATGAATCCGTTGTCCAGTATCCAAATGTAAATCACATGACTATGGGGACGCTGCAATGGTCATAAGTGTGAAAAATGAGCATAAGTCACTTTTTTCAGTGATGTTGTAACTTTGAATAGTCATTAAATGAACTGTTGTAAATCGAGAACTACCTGTACTTTATACACACACACACACACACACACACACACACACACACACACATATTATTAGCAATGTTATATTTTTGGTTGCACTTCATCATATCTTCTAACTTTTATATTTTACCAATAAAATATTTAAATCTTAAGAAAAGAAAAAGAAGGCAGAGGCAGGACACACCAAAGAAATAGGAACATAGTTGGATTTATTTCCACCAGCTTTTAGGGGCGGGGCTTTTTTTTAAAAAAAGTCTCCTTTGAAGCTTCAATCTGACAATTACTACGTCAAATGATAATATCTAACTACAGTTTTACAATTGGTTAGAGAAGAGATATAGATAAATGTATTAATAGTAAACAAGAAAATGTTATAATAAATGAAGTATGGGGAGAACGTTATAATAAAAAAGTTGGAAAAATAAAGAAACGATGAAGATCGGAGGAGTAAGAAGAAGATGATGACAAAATAGAAACATCTTGATGATGCACTGAATGATTGATTATGTATTGTATGTTTGTTTGTTTATAAAATAATTTTAATGTTTATAAAATTTTAAAAAATAAAATTTAAAAAAAGATAATGTCTAACTAAAGAAATAAGCCATCTCCAGCACAGATGCTTCTGTCCTTTGGCCTGTCGTTTCCCAGCAGACAGGTTTGGCATACCAAGCCACAGCAGAGGAGATTTCAGCGACCCTTCTCCTATGCAAGATCTGGCTCCTTTGCATCCCAGCTGGCATTCCTTTTTAAGGGAACAGATTGATTCTTCATAGGAAAAGGGAGCTGTTTCAAGGCTGGGTCTTTTTAAAATATTGGGGAGGGACTTAAAGGAGCTCAGAAGAAAATTCCCACTGCAGAGTCCTTTCCACTCTTCCCTTTTGCTGGTCAGCTTGTGATGTCTCTCTCTCTTTCTCTCCTTTGTCTTTCCTTTCTCTTCCTCTATAAAAGGAAAGCCTCCAAGCCCAAATCTGAAAATGCTACCTGATAATGAGGCTTACTCAGTAGTGGGCTCCACTTACCTTCGCTACTGGTTCGGAACCGTGAGCGCACGCATGTGCTTGCTTCACTCGCGCTCAGTGCTTCTGCGCATGTGCAGAACCTTCTGCGTATGCACAGAGCATCCATGATGACGTCCGGGTGAGTGGGTGGAGCCTCCCACCGCCACCACTACTGGTTCACCCGAACCGGGGCAAACCAGTAGAAACCCACCACTGGGCTTACTTCCAAGAAGGCTGGGCTTTTCCCTTTACCACATTGGGATATTTCTCCTTTGGCTAGTTACAATCTCTCATCCTAACTTGGGTTGCCTGTGATTTAGCACATCAGAACAATTCCTTTATTTTGGTCTTTGATTTGAAGAGGAAGGGCAGTTCCCTGTCCTTCATCCTACTTTTCTAATTCCTCCATTTTCTTCGCTCTAGATCCAACCTGGGCCAGTCTGAACTTGGGGGCGCTGATCTGCATTGAATGTTCTGGCATCCACCGGAATCTGGGCACCCACCTGTCTCGTGTGCGCTCTCTTGACTTGGATGACTGGCCCCTGGAGCTCACTTTGGTGCTCACCTCTATCGGGAACGAAACAGCCAACAGCGTCTGGGAGAAATGCACACAGGGACGCCGGAAACCCACCTGTGAGTCATCACGGTAAGTGCAGATAATCACTTTAACTTTATTTTAATTGTGATGTTTGTATCGATGTTTTTATCTTGGCTGTTCACCGCCCTGAGTCCGAAAGGAGAAGGGCGGTATAGAAATTTGAATAATAAATAAATAAATAAATAATGTAGTGGAAGTATACCCTCGGAGACTTAGGCAGGCCTAGTGTGTCTATTTACCTGGGAGTAAGCATTGTGGCACACATACTTGGATCAACACAGAGAGAAGTTAAATTATAAACGCATGATGTAGCTAAGGTTGGGCACATTGCAGTGTTGCTGACTTGGTGTGTGGGAGGGAGGCATCTATTGGGGATAACCAGCCTCAAAAGGGGTTAATTCTAAATATACCTTTAATTTTAATTAAATTAAAATTTTAATTAACAATTTAATTTTAATTTTAATTAACAATTTTAATTAGCAATTTTATGATGTTTGTGTGTCTATATTTTTCTTGACTGTACACCGCCTTGAGTCCTACGGGAGAAAGGCGGTATAGAAATATAATAAATAAATAAATAAATAAATAAATAAATAAATAAATAAATAAATTTTATAAACTCTCCATGTGGAGAGTAATCATTCTGTCCTTCTCTCTGCCTAAGGCAGTGTTTCTCAACCTGGCTGAGAGAATTCTGGGAGTTGAAGTCCACACATCTTAAAGTTGCCAAGGTTGAGAAATACTGGCCTAGAGGAAGAAACTATGTGGAAGTGGGGGAAGCAGTTGACATCCATACCCTTCCAAGAAGGGAATGGGACAAATGCCATGGCCAACTCATCGCAGCAAACTCATCATGGTCAACTCACTGTAGGACTATGTAACAATTCTATTTAATTATTTAAAATAAATTTTAACATATTCTAATTTTTGCCATTCACATTTTATTCTGTCCCTCTTTTTGCATCCTTTCTTTAATGATTCTATTCCACCATTTCTTTGATATTAGTGTAACGCCTGTTCTGCATTACGTTGTCCTGTGATGAGATGGCTGTGGCGAGTTGTTCTGCAGCGTTGGTTGTGGCGAGTTGGCTGTGGCAAGTTGGCCATGGCGAATTGTCATAGACCCATTTGGGAATCATCCTAGCTCTTAGATCAGAAGATGTCCATATAACCGCCTTGAATTTTTCACCATAGAGATTATTAGCAATCAGTATATGGATGTCTGAATTTGGCTCCTTTTCTTCATGCTTATCTTGCTCTTCCATCCCTTTGACCATCTCTCTGCGTAAGAACCTGCCATGGTTTTCTTTTTTCTTTTCGACCTCGTGTGCTTTTCATAACGGGGTGTCTCTGACCTTAGAGCCTCTTATAGCAAACGTTCTTAATTTCCTTTTTTCAGGGAAGAGCGAGAATCTTGGATCCGAGCCAAATATGAGCAACGACTATTCCTGGCACCACTACCAAACTCTGAACTCTCCCTTGGGTGCCAACTGTTCCAGGCTGTCTTGGACCAAGACTTGGGGGCTGTGCTGCTCTTGCTAGCCCACAGTGCCAAGGAACAGATCAATGCTCCTACCGGGGACAAGGACCGGCGCACAGCTCTGCATGTGGCATGTGACCTTCCACACGTGGTTATCACCCAGCTTTTGGTCTGGGTAAGTTCTTGGCAGTAGAGCAGGGGTGGGTTCTACTTACCTTTACTACCGGTTCGCATCGTGTCCGCGCATGCACAGATCACTTCTGATGACATCCAGGTCAGTGGGCGGAGCCTCCCGCCGGTTTTACTACCAGTTCTTGCGAACCAGTCCGAACCAGGGGGCAACCCACCACTGCAGTAGAGGCACTTTTAAGTCCAAGGAGAGGGGGAAAAAATCTCTTAATGAAAGAAGGCCTGCTCTCCAAGAGAAAAAGTTGACATACACAGTAGACAGATCACCTAGAGCTGACTGTTAAAACATTAATTTCTGAGAACGTAATACATTCTCAGAATTTATACATATATTCATTTCAGTATGTATGCCTACAATGGCATATTTCAAATTTCCTTCCGTGATTTCAAATATTATTTCAAATATGGGAGGTTGGTAGTAGCTTTAAAATAGTTCTTTGGACTTTGAATTGGATCCATTTACAGCATGTATGGCATCCTCTGGGCAGAAGCCAAACAAAGCAGGGGTGAAATCCAGCAGGTTCTGACAGGTTCTGGAGAACCAGTAGCGGAAATTTTGAGCAGTTCGGAGAACTGGCAAATACCACCTCTGGCTGAACCCAGAGTGGGGTGGGAATGGAGATTTTGCAATATCCTTCCCCTGCCAAGCCCACCAAGCCACACCATGCCCACCAAGCCACGCCCATAGAATCGGTAGTAAAAAAATTTGGATTTCACCACTGAAACAAACCCCTTATATTACGTTGCATAGCCTGTGTGAGTTTCGTCCATAAACTATGCAACTGGTTTGAAGCAGAACGTAATGGTGAAGCCCATGTTTTGCATGCAGAAGTTCTCAACTTTTATTAAAAAGCACCATATAGGAAAACACTAGTGCCCAGGAAACCAAACAGAATCTCTAGTCTGAGGAGTAGCAGTCTCCTATTCTTACTGCCCTGTGAGACAATAATGATAACTATCTCAGGTCAAAATTACTTGTACTGAATGGAAGATTTGTTTTATGTTTCTTGGACTATTTAAAACTGAACAATGATGTGGTTTCTCCACCACCACCACCGCCAAAATAATCAACAGCTGCAGAGATCTTTCCTAGCCTACAGCCTAGCTGCATCATAACAACCAACTCACACTGTTCCTCCAATGGAAAGTCATTAAATTCCTTCTGGAGGTATAGGGGGAAAAAAAACCATTGCTTGTCAGAAATTAGGAAGAGCCATAGCATTGGGTGGAAATTTTGGAGAGATACTTTACCCTGTCTTTGAAAGACTGGTACTGATGGAGATAGAGAGAACTGGAACAAGGTGTGGGTGGGGGGAAGTCAACTGATTGGTCTGTGTAGCTTGGTTCTGTTTAATTTTTTTTCTGCCATTGAGCTAGTCTTAATTCCTGGTGACTTACACGGAGAAGTCCATGAAATTTTCTTGGCAACATTTTCAGAAATGGCTTGCCACTGCCTTCTTCCTGGAAATATACTACTCAACAATGTGTAACTTGGGGGAAATATAGAAAAAAGTATCAAAAATAACAAAGGCTGAGGAAGAGAATAACCCTTTGAGAGTGGCAGTGGCTACAGCATATTCCACTCCTTACTGAAGCTCTAAATTTCCAGCTTCCAGATGAAATCCAGTCAGGCTTACACAACAGCAGAACACACAGACTTGTGTTTTGGAGTTCCTAACACTAATCGGTCTTTTTTTTTTTTCCCTCCGTACAGTACGGTGCTGACGTTAAGGCCCATGATGCTGTGGGGCACACCGCACTCTTCTACGCTCGCCGAGCAGGAAGCCAAGAATGCATTGACATCTTAATGCAACATGGTTGCCCAAACGAAGGCTACAGCACTATTGCCACCCCAGGCCTGCGCCGGAAAAGCAGCAGTGCCAGCATGGGAAGGACCGAGGCCCGAACTGCCCTGGTGTAGCATGCCAGGGGGAGCCTCTTCCCCATCCTAACGGTGCCAACAAGGGTGCAGTGACTGATGCCTCCTCTCCTTAAGGAGATCCCACTCCCCTCTGGCACCTGGACTGTAATGCCAAGGAGCATAGATCATGACTTGTGTCATGCAGAGGAGGTGGCAGCTCCCATCCAGAGCCCAGCTTCAGCGGTTCTGCTTGGCATAGGCTGCCATCACCAAGACTCACAGCTCTCTCTACTGCCAGGCCTTGAGCTGCTCTGCTGATATCCTGGGCAAACAGCCGTCTCTCCAGACAGGTCATCAGAGAAAGCCTACAGAGAACCGAGAGCAATGCGTCCCAGTATTTGGAATGAATAAGAATTAGGACCTGTGCTGACGTTGTTGTCTTCCCAATTAAGACTTTGGGAAATGAGAGGGACAAGTGTTTACGTGGGGTCAGCTCCCCTTTTCTTTCTGGGTTCATAAGAAGTGTTGAAGGCGGAATGTAAATCAGCATTACTGGAGCGGTTGGTGACTGAACTGTACTAACCACTTCTATGGAGCCCCAAAACATAACAATAGGCGGGAGCAGGGGGGGAGTGTCGAAGGGCCCAAGAGCGTTTGTCACAACAATAGCACTGAGGGAAGAAGGTTCAAGGGGGAACCTTTGTGTCACTTAACTTGGCTTAAGTGAACCCCTCTCCTCCTCGTGTCAGGGTATAGGGCTTAGTGGATGCACTTGAGCTGTGGCACACTAAAGGGGCTGTAGGCCAGCCTCCCTCATTTCTAGGCAGGAACGCGTACAAAAACAGGAGTGAAGTTGCTTGCTCAAATCCAGCGTGGATGAGCATGTAGAAAACATGCATTTCATGGAAAAACCCGTTTCCGTTATAGTTTCCTTTGCCCTTTCAACAAATTGGGTTTTCTCTTCTAGAACGCCGACCCTTCCCACCTCTCAAAAAACTGAGCAAGAGTGGGAGAGAAAAGTTAGGGATGTCCTAACATATACATTATATATAAAAACAGCATCCTAACTTAACCAGGCAGTAAAACCACCTACTGACTCTTGGGGGCATTTTTCTTTATCCAAGAGAGAGAACATATTTTTATTTAGCAGACACAGCTCCTAATGCGTGTTTTGTGAAGCGTTTTAATTTGAAATGTCATGAGGCTGTTGTGAAGCCCACCTGCACCCGGCCTTGTCCAGGTCAAAGCGGGTGAGGCTGAATGAATTAGGCCAAGACACCAATTAGCAGCCAGTCTCCACCTATTGCCTTGCCAGACCCCTTTAGTCTTAGACTCAGGATCACCCTGCTATCACTCGGAAAACACCAAGCACACTCCTTCTTCAAGCCGCACTGAAACACATTCCTTCTGCTAACTTTCCTCAGGTCTGGTGCCTGATCGTTGCACTGAAATAGCTGTTATGTCTTACACTCTTTCAAAGGCCCCAGGCTGCCTCCTTCTCCTAGAAACCTTTTCACTCTTTCAGATCGTTCAGAGGAGGTAACAAAATGGTTGAGGCAGCTGGTTACGGGCCAAGAAGGGGGCTCAACCATGGTGAGGCAAACGCTGGGCATCTCTGAGGAATTCAACAAGGCCATCTTTTATGGATGCTGAACCTCCTCCTGAAGCTATAGACATACTGAGCAGCCAGAGGGGGTTCTTCCAAAGCAACACACAGCCTGGCTGTTAAAAGAAGAGTCATTTTTTTTAAAAAAAAAGAGAGAAAGAAATGAAGGAACATTTGTAAAAAGCTCCTTTCTTCACTCCTCCCAGTATTATCTCCCCTTTCTGACTTTTGTCCTAGTTTATTGCTTCATTTTGAGAAGGATAAAATCCTTCCCACTCTTTCTTCTTTCTAGTTTGGCAGCTCTCCTGGTGCAAGTGTTTACAGGCCTCGCCTCCACTGTTGTGGCAGGGGCATCTGTGTGGTTGTGATGAGTGATGTGGTCTCAGGCTTTATTTCAAATCTGTGATCAGGGTAATGCAATTAATCCTCCCTCCCCAGTGTGGACAGACCTGGGCTGGAGCAGCCGTTACAATTGCTGGCTCCATCCCACTGACCTCTGGTCAAACCCAGCCTGATCTCATTCCTCTGGCCGCTGGTTTGTACCATGAGAACTGGACGTGCAGGCAAAGGGCACAAGCCCAGCCAGGCCACATCACCTCTTAAGACACCTAGGGCTTCCTTGCCCTTCTGAATCTGACCAAGTTCTTGAATGTACTGGCGATTGTGTTGCACGAGATCCATGCCCCTTAGCTGTGAGATGGAACCCAATAGGCCTGGCCCCAAGAGGATAGTTAACACACACACATTGTTGCTGGATTCCCCATGGCATGATGGATGAGCACGGCAGGCCTTTGGGAAGGGAATCGTGGCTTCCGAGCACTTTTGAATCCAGCCTTGAGGGTCAGAAGAAGGGAGGGGGCACTGATCCATCAACACTGAATGTAATTTATGCTTAGGGGGGCCTGGCAGTTCAGCACAAGTTCCTGGGAGAGCCTCTTGTGCAAGCCCCAGATTTGGGGCTCGAAAAGTAAGGCGGGCGGAAGTGGGGGGAGGGAGGGGATGTGAAAGTGCCAGAGCTAATATTATTGGCTCTGTGCAGCTGTTGTAATCTCTTGGATTGTACCTTGTAAGTATGTGACAATGTAAGAAGATGTAATAACAGTGACTGATTATTCCTTCTTGTGATAGCTCTCCAGAGTTGGATTGCCAAGTGGGTGGGAATATTTCCGTTGTTTTTTTTTCTTTCCTCTTTACAGCAGCAGCAAATAAGGAAGAGCATTTAGGAGAAAGTAAATGTTGGCCCACTTGGAAATTTCTAATGCTGGGAAGGAGAAGAGAAGGAAAGTGATAGTAACGGAGTTTGTAACAATTGGTCAAATGCAAGCTAGGGACATGATATTCAGGCGATCTCAGAAGCCTTGCTATGTTCCCAGGAGACCACAAGAAAGTGACAGTACTCTTAATTGTCTCCACTTGATCATCTCCTTTCCTATCTTTTATCCCACTGCATCAAAATTTAATGTTTAAAATGACAGAAGTAGGGGGGAAAAAACCTCAGCAAATAGATGGACAGGAAGATTCCTAAGAGCATTTGCTTAACTTGTATTGCTTTACCCCTTATTACTTAGCTCCCGTTGGTGTCTTGCTGTAGTATTATACAGAGACAACTAAGCACATCTACGTCCATTGAGAACTTCATCCACCACATACTCAAATGCGTGTGCTGCATGATAAATACTTCTCCTTCTAGCCATTCTCACCTGTTCTTGCTATCGCAATGCCTTCATTTGTGAACTGCTGCATGAATGGTCCATTGTAGGAAAACCTCAATTTAATAGACGAGAGGGGAAGGGTAGTCCGTTAACTCCAAAATGATATCAGTTTCCATCCATTTGCACTGTTTGTGTGACACTTGTGTCCAGACTGCTTCAGAAATGGGCTTTTGTCTTGTTATTTGCGGGGGAAGCAAAAAGAAAAATGTTACCCATCACCTCACAAGCCTGCTGAATTGAGGTTTTACTGTGTCTTCATTTAAAGTATGATAATTGGTGATCTGTAAATTGAGTTGGTAGATAGGAAATGTGGTTAAAACAAGTAGATTAAGACTTATTTGGGGGGAAAATGCCACCGAGCAATAATCCATTACAGTTAGTTGTTGGCTTCCTCACCCTAACAGGCTTCACACATTCAGTGGGTTTTATTTGCAGCTGCTGCTTAGTGTCAGTTCTGAAATGGCTCCTTCTGTGTCTCCATTAGCCCCTTAAAATAAAAATAAAAAATCCATTTTGATAAAAGAAAAGCCAGAAGACTCCTCAAAGGGGGAGATTTAAGGGTTTATTCTTCATTTTAGAAATCCAGTCTGCCAAACTGAAAAAGTACAGATTCTAAATGAACATAAATTCCCCCATCATTGAAAAAAGTAAAAAATAAAATTTAGAATTTACTTCAAGTTTAAATAGGTTTCTTTTTCTTCTTCAAGAGACTGTAGCAGATGAGTTAGAACGCTGAAACTTTTTAAGTGCTATAATTGGTATTTGAACAAAATTAAGACTTTCCTATAGACATATCTTTGCCCAATTCCAATGTTACTTTTTAAATGTAACACTACACACCCACACTAATCTTTTTACCGTTTCTTTTTAAGAAACGGTACTACACAGCAACACTAAGATTAATCTCTTTTTGCGGAAAACCAAGTAATTCCCACCCCTACTAAAATCTGCACAATCAAACTCTTCTGTGCTAATAATAAAGGCCAGCTAAGCCACTGTCATCCCAATTCAGAGACTTTGGAGATCCACAGTTTAAAAAGTGCTCACCGCTTCTGTGAAAATTTGAAGAGCCCTTCCATGATGCTCATTCTTGTAGGCAAAAAAAAAATCAAAATACTGTAGATTCAGCAAATGTCAGAATTCTTAATTCAATCGTGTGCTGTTTAGAAAGGCGTGCACGGAACTTTGAAAGTCATTTTAAAAGTTATATCAGTGAAAAGATACAGATTTATAGGAATCTCACATATAAAGAGTGCAACTCGCTACATTCAGATGTTTCAGTGGGACTTATGCGATACATATTCTTAGTTTCTCTGACAATAAGACAGAATTTTTAAAGAGTACACAGAAACCTTTCAAGATTATTTCCCTTTGTACAACTAGACAATAGCTCCCTTATTGGCAGTAACCACATCAGAAGGTCATTGTCTTGAAATATGTTTCATGGTTAGTGAACATTTTTAGAAACTTATCCCTTCTTATATTTTAATGGAAAAACCTGTAAACATGACAAATCTTACTGAGAGGCAAAGTCAGTCAATGAGGGACAACAAGAAAACCACAAACTGAAGAGAAGGTGGGGACTCGGATTAAACAACAACTCTTCAAATCAGCACCAAGGTTCAGCCCAACTGTCCATGCAAAATTGTGGAACGAAGGCTTCATACCCAGCCCTTTCAACCAAGGGCTAAAACAGCCTCTTCTTTCTCCTCATAACAAAGATACAAAAATTCCATCATAAATTACAGAGTAATGGAAGCCAGTTGGTTAGGATCACCAGTATATGTAGCTGACTTAAGCTGCCTTTCTCTTGAGCTTCGTCTCCTAGAGTTGGGGGCTAAGGGCCAGAATGGGCAGCTGTGAAGTTGGCACCACAGTCAACGTAATTGTAGGTCTCCAAGGAACTTTGAGATATGTGGCCAATGTAGGAGATTTTCACTGAAGTTCTGAAAGGCAGAAACAAAAGAGAAAAAGATGATTATTTTTTTTTATAAACCAAAAAGTAAGTGGAGTCCTCACAACGTATACCTATACTGAAATGTTAAATTATAGGCCAGAATGTTTATATTATTCAACATACATATTCAGCAAGCTCCACACTGGACAATGCTCAAGTTAAGCTGCATTCAAAAACCATCTGCAAAGTTCTAGGGCAACACTGTACGTATCAATAAAACTATCATCATTTAACGTAAAGGAGAGGGATCTACCACTGCCAGCATCTTTTACCATTTGCCATGGAGACCGAAGAGGGTAGGAATTAGAAACCAACAAGAGGGGCACAGACTCCTCACCTCTTTTAAATTTCCCGTAACTCCACTCTTCTCCTTCAGAAGCCCAGAAAATAGTTCATCAAAATGCAAGTTTGCTAGATAAGGCAGTGGTCAAGTTCAGAGAGTAATCTGGGACCTAAAAGGTAAAGATTCCCCTGCACATGCGTGCTAGTCGTTTCCGGCTCTAGGGGCAGTGCTTATCTCCATTTCTAAGCCGAACAGCCAGCGCTGTCTGAAGACGTCTCCGTGGTCATGTGGCCAGCATGACTAAACGCCAAAGGCACACAGAACACTATTACCTTTCCACCAAAGTGGTCCCTATTTTTCTACTTGCAGTTTTTACATGCTTTCAAACTGCTAGGTTGGCAGAAGCTGGGACAAGTAACGAGAGCTCACTCTGTTACGCAGCACGAGGGATTCGAACCACTGAACTGCCGACATTCTGATCGACAAGCTCAATGTCTTAGCCACTGAGCCACCACCTCCCAACCTGGGACCTACTGACATATAAAAGAACCAACAAACCCTCTCTCTGTTTCTACCAAACCTGGGTTGTTCACCGGGTGTTTTTATATGAAAGCACTCAGATAAAGGCGAGAGGAGAGGGTTGTTAAGTTTTTGGAGAGACTTTTATTATGTGTTAAGACTAATCCAGGATATACATAACAGTTTGATTGTCTTTTCCAGTTGTTTTTTTTAAAGAGCAAGCCATAATGCCAGCTTTTGGCAACTGTACTATCAAAAATCAGCAGAATTATTAAAGGGGGTTCTGGGATTAAGAAAATGATTTTCTAGTATTGGGGGACAATCACCAAACTAGTTAGGAATTTATATTTGGAAATACAAAACAGAAAGGAGGAATGTTTTCAAATGTGTTTTTAACCCGAGAGATACACAGATTAAAAAGAAATCCGTAAAAGTTACGCACCTCATGAAAATCACAATATTGTGCACTCGGATCTTTGGTAGTGTGCAGAAGAAACTAAAAGAGAAAATCACAAAATCTTAAAATAATTTAGAAACTAAATCATGCAAGCAATTCTGAAAACTATTATTCTATATCCAGAACATGGTATAGCCAAATTTAACCTTGAACAGATTTTATTGCCAAATCTGTGTTTAGCTTTATTTAGGTTATGGACTATTTTTTTATACCTAAGGCTTTTGTTAAATTAGTCACAATGTCCTGCGGTATTCAGCTGTCACTTCCAATTATGAAGCTCAAGCTACAATGTTCAGTAGCGATACCATTTAACAGTCGCATATTGACACAGCAACATCTTTTTAGGAATAAATTTTCTTTTGGAATGACTAGGAAAATATTCTACACATACTTTTCAGAACATTCAAACAATTAAAATGTTTTTTAAAAGGTTGGGTTCTTCCAGTGGTTTGAAGCAATGAGAAAGATGGTTTCTGAAGTATCTAGAACAGTGATGGCTAACCTTTTTGCCATTGCGTGCCAGGAGGGGGGGGCGGGGGAGGGTCTCGCACGCACGTGCCCACGCACATGCGTACGCAACCCCCTCCCCCCTCGCTCCTGGCACATTATGGCCTGGTAGGCCCGTTTTTCTTTCTTACCTGACTCCAGATCCTCTCTGTGTATCTGGGAAGGGCGAAAACAGCCTTTCCCACTCCCTTGGAGGCCCTACGGAGGCTGAAAGGGCCCATTTCCCAATTCTCGGTGGGACAGGAAGTGACATTTTTTGCTGTCCCCAGCCTCCAGAACCTCTCTATGAGTCTGTAGGAGCCTCTCTAGGAGTCTCTGGAGGCTGGGGACAGGAAAAAACATCACTTCCTGTCCCACCGGGAGTTGGGAAATGGGCCCTTTCAGCCTCCGTAGGGCCTCCAAGGAAGTGGGAAAGGCTGTTTTCTCTCTTCCCAGATACACAGAGAGGATCTGGAGCCCGGTAAGAAAGAAAAACGGGCCTTCCCCACCCCGCCCCCAGGCTCTCCAGAGGCAGGAAACAGCCTGTTTCCCTACTTCTGGTGGGCCCAGAAGGCCCGAAAATCAGCTGGCCGGCGCACGCATGCGCCCCAGAGCTGAGCTGGCGTGCCCACTAATATGGCTCTGCGTGCCACCTGTGGCACACATGCCATAGGTTCGCCATCACGGATCTAGAAGGTACTCTCAATTATTTATTTATTTTTACATGGAAGCATGCAAGGAAAAAGCTTTTAAATTTATCCAAATGGGAATAAGAAGGGATGATACTTGGAAACCTAGCACATAAGTGAAGGCTTACACATAAATTATACCCACCCATTGGCCCTTTAGCCTAGAAGGAGCTGCCATAGTTCTACTGCATATATAAGATAAGGTAGCTGAAACTTTATTAGGGAACCTAGCAATGGCAACTATCTCACAGCAAATATTGTATTTCTTCATTACACGTCAAATGCCAAAAACACAAATTACTCACTATACATAAGGTCCACCCATTTCAGCTTTCATGGTGAAATTCACCTGGAAAAACACAAGTTGTGAATTAACTATAAGTCAGTAACAGTAAAGGACTTTGAAGCAAGTGTTTGCTTCTTCACAAAGAGGCTGCCATAGTGGATGGTGCCAGTCACAAAAAACCCTCCAAACAAACAACGAGGCACTCATGTCCCCATATACACTCAACATTCAGATTATCTTTCTCTTTTTTAATGGGGGGGAATGACAATAAATAAAGTCAGGCATTGCATTTTTTTCAGAATAAATATGGGGTCTATTTTAAGTCAAGAGACATTCTTTATTCATATATTTATTTTAAAAAATTGTATTAGAGCACAATTTTGGGTGGCAATAGATCATGAGCACTTTGGACTTTTCAAGTTTCCCATTTATTGACTTTTCAATAAAATAATTTAAAAATACATCTCATATTGCAAGGAGCCAACAGAGGAGTCCATGGGGACACTGGTTCTTTTAGGAGCCAAATTGTCTTTCACTATTGAGTTAGCTAGAACAGGCATTCCCAATCTTGGCAACTCTACGACACGGGAATTTCAACTCCCAGAATTCCCCAGCCATCATGGCTGGCTGGAAAATTCTGGGAGTTGGAAGTCCATATGTCTTAAAGTTGCCAAGATTGGGAGCCCCGGAGCTACAAGATTATCTGTTCTTATCACACCTAGTCTCTCTCTCCATACATCTTAGTTTCATGTAAAATAATTGCCGTACCAGCTGATCACTTAGTGGCTGGATATGAGTAACATTGTTGATCTGTTGGGTCCCAACCACAGTGTTCATGTATTGCACCTGACTGGACAAGTTGGTCACTGCTACAGAATAGAAATTGGAATTCCGGATCCGAAGGGTGGCCTATGGACAGGAGAAAGGAAAGAAAACTGCTGAAAACAGATTTCCAGTTACCCTAGACATCTAACTTTGTTAAGGTTAATGTACTGGACCTTACCGTGATGGAAAGAATGACTAGGGAGTTTTTTTCATCAAACCAGACTGTAACCACCTTAATGCCATTGTCATCCACAAGCACCGAATGTGGAAAAAGAAAGAAGACCACCAACCCTGATGCTAGAAGACACAGCAACACTGACACAGAGACGTAGAGCTTCCTGCAGAAGACAAGGACAATAGTTCAGGCAATTTGCTGTGCTCGGGTCCTGCAGGCAGATCTTGCTATATATTGCAAAAGATTCTGTGTTCTACTTAGCGATAGGACTGGAAGACCTCCTCCATTAATATTTAATTCATTAATGCATCTCAGCATTGTATTATTATTTACCATTTGCAAAATTCTGAGTCTGCATATCAGACATCATAAGATCTGGAGAATGAGTTGATTATACAGGGGAATCTACTCAGCCATTCTAAGTTTTTCTTAGACTCAGCATCTTAGTTTTTCTGGAGACGCAAATCAAGTCCCAACAAAATATTTCATCCCAGCCAGAAAATAGGCAAATATGTCAAATACTTTTTGTTCCAATTTGGGACAGGGCCCTATACAATCTTAAGCAAGAATTAGATTTCCCATGCCATGACTAAAGACTTCAATCGATTTCTGACTTTATTTTTTAAAATTAAAGGTAAGCCTTCTCTATTTTAATCTTTCTGTTACAAACTGCTTTAGCTATTCATACTGATCATTTTCAAATAAGATTTCAGTGAGGAAAATGAAAATCCTAACCCAAATTCTCAATTTCAGTTCTCAACAGCCCCAGTCTATGTAACATATAATAAGGGGTACTGAAAACTGTTAAGCCAATAGCATGCAAAGAATCATCAAGTTCTCAGTCTGCTTCAATTAAAGCAGTGTTTTTAAACCTTAGGAAGTAGTCTGAACTTCAATTTCCAGATTTCTCATCCCAGCCAGCACGTTGGCTGGGGAATTCTTGGAGTTGAAGTTCAGACATCTTAAAGTTGCCAAGGTTGAGAAACTTTAGAAATAATCTAAAATATTCCCTTCATGAAATTTCATTCCCAAAAGCAATACTTCCCACTTCAGTCCATGAAACTGTCTCTCCCCATAGACATGTCAATCAATATTCTTTGTTGTTCAAGGGCATTTATGCACATCTAAGACTTTGAAACCTACTGAAAATAATAATGAGCAGAGGGGGGGGAGAGAGGGACGGATGTTCTAAGCTGCACTGAAAAATAATGAAACATTGCCTCCCATTAAAATGCCAGAATTCACTTGGTAATTATAGGAACAGACTAAAGATAGCAAATTATATTGGTAGTCTGAACACATTAAATTATAATCCAGAAGCACCCAGATATTTTAGAGATTAAAATGATTTCCAAATATTCTCAACTGACATGGGTGGGGTTGGAAATACAAGTCGCTTTTCAGCTGAATATTCGTTTGTTTCATGCCCACTCAAATTATATATGTTACACAAGAAAAGGAATTAATTATTCCTATATACTTACGTTCTTTGAGGTTTTAATCTTTGATCATGATATGGAATCAAAGCAACCAGTTCATTAACTTGCTCTGGAGACAAAAAGCAATAATAACCATGAGTACCAGCCTCTCTGTGTCATAGTGAGAAAGGACGATTTTTAGAGTCTTACTTTAAATGCAGTGTGAGTGGAAGTGAAGAACACATCATTTTAAAAGTCACATTTTTGTTTTCATACCAAGAAAAGACAACAGGTAACAAGCTTTAGTAAAATGCAGGAACCTCTCTGGAGCACGAGACTATATATGGTCTTCCAAGGGATTTTTAATCTAAATAAACAGATGGTAATAGCTTAAGCAAGATTTTCCTTCATGTGGCAAAAATGAAACAGGTCTCTAAGCCACTGTTTTTGATTATATGCAATATACTACTAAAATTTTAAGTCTCAGGCACCAGACAAAAGACATTGCATCTAATGTCAGCTGCAATATAAGGTTAACAAGTAAATCTAAGCGTCAGGCCTGGAAGCCATCTTTTGCATTCTTCCGGAGTCTTATTTCATCCGGGGTGTTACTTGGAACCATGACATTATGCTGGTTTCACTCGTTGTGCTAAGCTGTACACCACAATTTACAAGTTCAAAATAGCAGCATTTCATACCACAAGGAAACCACCTGCCTTAGTGTAATACGTAAACCAGATCTGTCAATGCTTTTACCTGAGGAGGGACTTGATTTCAGGCAGATTAACCCCAAGGGCATTAGTAATTGTATGTGTGATTGTGACAACAAATGGGGGCAGAGATGGGAGGAAGAGAATCAAGAAGATTTTATTCATTTATTCATATTTAGATAGCTGCTCATCTCACAATCACGTGACTCTGGGTGGCGTACAACAAACATCTAAACAATATTAATATTGTTAACATTAAGAAACTTTAAAATTGTAAAAGGTATGACAAAATTTAAAAGAGGTCAGGTGACGAGGACGTGTTCATTAACCAGGAGTCATTTCAATATTTTGCCAGTCCCCTGGATGCCTAGGCCTCAACCAGATCTTGAGGATCTCCAGAAAGTTAAAAGGGATGAGGCCAGCCTTACATTGCGGGAAAGGGGATTCCATAAAGTGGAGAGGACACACCGCAGAATAGCCCTGTCACTTAGGGCCCATCAATTAAACATGATGCGCAGGATGGGCAGATGTAATTAGGGAGAGGAAGTCCCTCATATAACGCAGCCCCAAGTCATGTAGGTAAGACAAAGTAGATGGAACAAATTCTCAAAACTGGGCCTTGATAAACTATACTAGCGATAAGTTTATAGCACTCCATAGCAAAAAATATGGAGAGATTTCTGCCCTGAAACAACATTGTCCAAACAACCCTAACCCCATTATGTCATCATTCCTTGTGTCAATCAAGGAAACAAATGATGAACACCACGCTAAGGATTCCTTGCAGAGCAAGCAAATGGTTCAATACATGCAAAACCAAGCTGGATTAAAGAGATAAACCCAATCACAGAAGTTTTAAATAACACCCATTCATTTGACAAGACAGTTGTTCTTCAACTGTTATCATTACACCTCTAGGTAAAACATAAAACAGCAGCAGGAAATGCCAAAGGTAAGAAGTGAGGAAAGAATGGTGTGCTAGGACCATGAAATGTTCAAGTTCAAAAGGACTCACCATTCAACAAAAGCAGGACACATAAAATTACCTGTGGGAATGCAGCCAGTGCCTTGGCAGGAGGGACAGGTGATGCTGTCTCGTCCAGTGAATTCCACATACGGAAACTTGGCAATATCTTCTTCTCGATCTTTATTGGTCAATAAATCCTCATCATTCTCTTTCTGCCTCTTGGAGCAATAGTTACTTGAGTCCACCGAATGAAAAGACCCCATTGCAACTAGTATCTAGGGTAACTCCACATGAAACTATAAGTAAAACAGAGCGGAAAAATTTACACAGGAGTAAGAGTCTTCCATCATTAGCACAAATTTCACTTGGACAACACGGTCTTAAAAATGTATGCCTTCCAATAATCCAAATTCTGAAGGAAAACATCCAAAAAGATCTGCAACCTATACACAGGATGTGCCTTATTTTATTTTTTTAATTTTTTGGAGGATGGGGATTCACAGTGGATTATGTTAGCTAAACAAGAGAAGTGATTATCACTGTATAATTATATTAGAAGAGAGGGAGGGAGGTATTCCATTTATCCAAGATTAGCCTATTCTATAAGCCTATTTAGGAATAAGATAAGCATTAGAATGGGAAAGAACACCCAGTGCTTTCCAAATATTTTGGATTATGGTTACCCATAAACTCAAGAGAGCTTTATCAGAATTAAAGTATCTGGAGAGGCCTATATCTGACTAAAGATATACTTCTGGAGCCAGAAAAAGAAGATATGAGAACTTGTCAACCAGTTTCAAGTAATTAGGAATAAAGATGTTATCACATTATGGAAGTTCCCTTTTTTTTCATATGTACACCATTTAATATTTTTACAAGTTATAAAATCAGTGGATTTTGATCTACATGAAACGATACAGCAACTGAAGTGAGTCCCTTTCTGAACTCATTAGACTTTCATTAGGTTTTGCTGATTAGATAGCTTTGTTGTTACAGAAATGGCTAGTATATATATATAATTATATAAAAGTAAAAAGTTGAGGGATTTATATTACTACCTTATTCTACTACATCCAAAGGAGTCGGAAATTAATGATTTTCTTTTTCCTTTCTCCTTTCCTTTTTTCTCTTCTCCTTTTCCTCCCTATTTTCCCATTACTTTCATTTTTGTTTGTACTTTTTAAATATTTTAATAAACTGATAAAAATTTAAATTGGGAAAAGAATTGTGTTGAAAGTTAATCTTTTTTAAAAAAGTTAAAATTGGATTTTAATAAATACTAAAGAAGGTGGCTGCAAGGTAACCACTGACATCACAATGCCTACTTTTAGATTAAGCTCAGCTTTTAACACTTTTAATAGAAAAATAACAATACCAACATTTTTAGGGAATGTTCTCTATTGTAACTCTCCTTTAACCACAGCTCTATAACAGTGCTAAAGCAGTGCTAATTAGACGTTTTTATTTAAAGAAAACTGTAGCACTGAGGCTGAACCCAAAATATAAATTACAGTGCTATGCTGCATCCTAACAGTACAAGTTCATACCAAAGGCGTGACCAAAATAATGCCATCACAATGCAAAGGAAAAGAGTTAGGTGAACCAACAATCTGCCTGTGGAATTCTGCAACTGAAGAAACACAGCTGCTGTGGATACAACACAGCTTCTATTACAAAATGAATGGAGAAGAAAAACCATATGGACCCTTCAACCCAACACCCTCCCGCTTTGCCTCCAAAGACAAAGAGGAGACCTAGTCCATTCTTCTGCCTGAAAAACAATACTTCGATTGTAAACTTTTCCCCACAGTTAAGCCCGCCCACCGCATCACTGCAGGAAAATTTAGGACCACAACTGGCAGAGACGACAGCTATCAATACTTCACAAACAATTAAATGTTCCACTGACCGAAGCAACCAGAGACAGGGCAGAATTCCAATAAGAATTAATTTCTTCCTGAATGCTAGGACTGTTCTGTAAAACGCGCTTGGGAATTCAATTACCTCAGCTCTGGTCTCCTCCTGATATGTTAGACTACAACTTTCATCCTCAGAGTGGAACAATTACTATGATTACTAATACAGGTAGCCTTTGATTTACAACCACAATTGAACCCAACATTTCTGTTGCTAAGCGAGACAATTGTTTAGTGGGTTTTGCCCCATTTAAGGACGTTTCTTGCCAGAGTTGTTAAGTGAATCACTGCAGGGGTCAAATTAGTAACACCGTTAAGCGAGTCCATCCTTCCCATTGACTTTGCTTGTCAAAAGGTTGCAAAAGGTGATCGTGTGACCCAAGGACACTGCAACCGTCATAAATATGAGTCAGTTGCCAACCATCTAAATATTGACTACAAGTTCATGGAGAGATGTTGCAATGGTCAGAAGTGTGAAAAATGGTCCCAAGTCACTTTTTTCAGTGCCGTTATAACGTCGGTCACTAATTGAACTGTTGCAAGTCGAGGACTACCTGTAATAGCAATAGCACTTAGACTTACATGCCGCGTCATAGTGCTTTACAGCCCCATCTAAGCGGTTTACAGGGTCAGCATCTTGCCTCGAACAAGCTGGGTCCTCATTTTACCCACCTTGGAAGGATGGAAGGCTGAGTCAATCTCGGCAGTATGAGCCTCAATATTCAGCCGTAATACTGACTGGAGAACCCCCAGCCCGTTTCCTGCAACCAAAAAGAAGCAACCGTCCTACCTTACAAGGTTGCTGTGAAAAACTACCAGAAAATCTTGACCACCTTGGAAGAAAGGCAGGCTCAGGGGCATACGGCTAGCACCAGCTGCCTGCAATTACTGCAAGTTCAAATCTCACCAGGCTCAAGGTTGACTCAGCCTTCCATCCTTTCGAGGTAGGTAAAATGAGGACCCGGATTATGGGGGCAATAAGCCGACTTTGTATAAAAAAAAAGAACACCGCTTAGGGGGTGGGCAAAAGCCCTACTAAGCAGGTATATACAAAAGTATGAAGGCTATGAAGTCTCCGGAGAAGGGCGGCATATAAATCGAACCAATAAATAAATAAATGAATGAATAAAACAAATTCCAGCGTTGCTTTGCAGTCTATGCAACCTGATACAAACTGCTTTTAAGGATATTAAGTTGCTGCTCCTGCTGCTGTTACACCCACATTCCTATTTGCCCAACTTAACTTCTGGGAGCCCCTCCTTGCGGGTAAGAAAACACACCGACAGCCTTCCTCCCCCAGTCTTTCATTACCATCATTAAACCTTAAGTCTCCCGCCCCGCAAACCAACCTGCAGCCACCGCACCAAACTCTCACTGCGGAAGACGCTCTTTTAAGATTGTTGTCGCTACGGCACCTTATTGCGTCACCGTGCGGAACTCCCCCTCCCCTCCCCTCCCCGCACCTTTCTCAAAGCAGCAGGACGGAATCTCAGCCGCGGCGCCTGCTACCGACTGCGCATGCGAGGCGCGGAAGTGGGGGGTGGGGAGCAGAACTCTGCTCTTAAGGCGTACGCTGGAGTTTTCCGTCACGTGAACGCTGCTGCCTGCGGACGTGAGCCTCGAGCCTTTCCCTTTTGTCTGCGTAGCTTTTGTCTGCCGTTAACACTACGGATCGGGCGATGGCGGCTGTGTCCGCGCATTACCTTAAACCGCGAAGGACTTTTATTTAAGCGCCTTGCGGAAACTAGCTCATCATCTCAAGCCGCGGGAGATCGGCTTATTCGCGGTCTATCTACCGCTTTGCATGAAGCTCGGGCATCGCTGATGTAACTAGAGTTTGCGATGCCCAGAATGTCTATGAAGATTGTCAGCATATCCAGGTCATGGTTGTCCCCAAGGTGCTTTTTTCAAAGAGGCAAACTTGGACTTTTTCTTTGAAGACGTTTCGCTTCTCATCCAAGAAGCTTCTTCAGCTCTGACTGCATGGTGGGGAATGGAAGGATTTATACTCCTTGCAGAAAAGCCCTGTCACCTAGGATGACCATCAGTCTGCAAGGAGTATAAATCCTTCCATTTCCCTCCATCCAGTCAGAGATGAAGAAGCGAAACGTCTTCAAAGAAAAACAAGGAAGAATAGAATAGAATAGAATATTCTATTAGGACCCGGATTGTGGGGGCAATAAGATGACTTTGTATAAAAAGAACACCGCTTGGGAGAGGGGGGGTGTGAAAGCCCTACTAAGCAGGTATATACAAAAGTATGAAGGCTATTGCTTAACGCATTGTAAGCCGCCCTGAGTCTCCGGAGAAGGGCAGCATATAAATCGAACTAATTAATTGATAAATAAATAAATAAATATAGAAAAATAGAATAGAATAGAATAGAATAGAATAGAATAGAATAGAATAGAATAGAATTCTTTATTGGCCAAGTGTGATTGGACACACAAGAAATTTGTCTTTGGTGCATATGCTCTCAGCATACATAAAGAAAAAATAAAATACATTCGTCAAGAATCATAAGATAACATTTAGTGATAGTCATAGGATATTAATAATCAAATCATACAAGGAAACAATAAAAAGTCCAGTTGCCTCTTGAAAAAAGCACCTTTGGGACAATGCCCGGAATGGATCTCAGGGCATTGTTTGTTTTGTATATCCAGACTTCCGTTCCATCCCACGTCTTAAATAGAAAATAGAAATGATTTTATTTTTAAAAGTGGGAAGTTGCCAGTTTGGTCTAGTGGTTAAGGCGCATGATTAGAAGCCAGCAAGAGACTTGGTTTTCTTGGGCATGAAAACCAACTGGGTGACTTTAGGCCAGTCACTCTCTGTCTCAACCCAGCCCACCTCACTTGTGTTGTGGTGGTGGTGAAAACAGAAAGAGGAAGGAATATTAGTTATGTTGGCCATTTTGAGTTATTTATAAAAAATAAAATAAAATAAAGATGGGCTATAAATAAATACCATGCTGAAGGACTCCATTCTGAATTTCTATGACTTTTTAGGAAATTAAACACTGGTGGTGTCCCCTTGCCATAAATACATTCTAGAAATTATATAGGAGAAAATTAACAGCTGTCATGTTGCATTCTGGTAAACTAGAATCAATGTGGGGTGACACTAATATGATTTGCATTTTGACTGCTTTTGTTTTGTAAACACATGGTCTTATTGTTCTACTATCCTCATAGAACTTGAATGTGGCCCTGGTGGGAATTGTTTTGAGAATAGGCAAGCCACACAGTAATTATTTAACAAATTTAACCATAATATCTCAGAATTTGAAATATGCCTAGAGGTCTAAAAAGAACGGGGACCACTGTTTTAGCATGTGTGATCACAGCTTTTAACAAGTATGCAATGGCACTAATAGGCTGCACCTGTTCCATGCCCTCCCCCAGCTGTTCCAAGCATTCTATTTGCTGCTTATATAAGATCCAGCATTAACTTAACCTTTGTTTGCAGTAGACAATAATTTGGGTTTGCATGAAGAATGAATCATACATTTAAATGCATTGACTAGATTTATATGAAAAAAGGACTTAAACTGATACTCACACTTAACAACTGTTGCAGCTTCTCCACAGATCACTTCTCACGTGATCCGAATTGGGGTACTTGGGAACTGGCATTTACAACTGTTGCAGCATACCAGAATTGCATGATCCCTATTGTGAACTTCCCAACCGGCTTTCCACGGTCAATGGAAAAAGCTGGATTCGCTTAATGACCACATGATTCATTTAGCAACTGCAGTGGTTTGTTTAACCACTGCTGCAAAACAGGCTCTAAATTCAGATGTGTCTCACTAAAGAATCAAAACGGAAATTCTGGTCCCGGTTGTGGTTGTAAGTAAAAAAAACTATCTCTACTGAAATGATGTTGATTGGTTTATGGCTCATTATGCATATGTGAAACAGTCACCTTGCTTTCTCTGATTCTAGCTAAAATCTAAAATCTGTTTTCCCTGGTATTTATTTCCTAAACAAAGGGAAGGTTTGCTAACAAAGCAGTTATGCAGGGAGAAATTTATAAATATATTCCCATTCTGCCAGACTTCTCTAGCACTAATTCAAAAGACAAAACTATGAGGAGAGGAGAGACAGACACTATAATATATAACACAATATATTATAAACATTTGTTTCTCTTCTGTACGATTTGGCAAATTTAGCATATTTTGAAAGGATTCATTTTATATGCTAATTTCAAATTTAGCAAGTAGTGTTCACTTATTTGATAAATTCTAATCCAGTGAATTTAACTGTGAGTTCCCCTCATCTGAATCCAGTGCTACACCACTTGCAGCCACTGCTTCCCACTGTGATAGTTGGCCTGTCTTATGTGTGGGGAAATCTGTACATTTGAGATTTTCCTTTATGCCAACATTTTAGATACCTTCCTTTAAGGCAGTGGTTCTCAACCTTTCTAATGCTGCGACCCTTTAATACAGTTCCTCATGTTGTGGTGACCCCCAATCAGGGGTGGGTTCTAAATTTTTTTACTACCGGTTCTGTGGGCGTGGCTTATTTTGTGGACGTGGCTTGGAGGTCATGTGACTGGGTGGGTGTAGCTAGCTGGTCATGTGACCGGGTGGCCATGGCTATGTGTATAGGGACTACTCAGAGGGCTGAAAAAAATCATTTCTGACAGGTCCTCGCACTTTTGACTGGTCCTCACACTTATGACCATCCTCACATTTATGCCTGTGCAGCATTCTTAACAACCATGTCACTCATTTCACAACTGCTTCTCTTCAACATGGTATAAGATAGGGCAAAAAACGTAAAATGTGAGGACAGTCGTAAATTCGAGGACTGGTCAAAAGTGCGAGGACCAGTCAAAAATAACTTTTTCAGCCCTCTGAGTAGTCCCTGTGCACAAAAGGACTACCCAGAGGGCTGAGAAATGTGATTTCTGACAGGTCCTCGCACTTTTGACCGGTCTTCGCGGTTGTGACTGGTCATCATTTATGCCCATTGTAGCATTCTTAACAACCGTGTCACTCATTTCACAACTGCTTCTCTTCACCATGGTGACAAGATAGGGCAAAAACATAAATTGTGAGGACAGTCATAAGTTCGAGGACTGGTCAAAAGTGCGAGGACCAGTCAAAAATAACTTTTTCAGCCCTCTGAGTAGTCCATATGCATAAAAGGATACAGCAATAGAGAGGGATGAAGGAGGGGAAGGGAAATTAGAGTAGGAGTGAAGGTAAGAGAGGGAGGAAGAGAGGAGGAGAAGGAGAAAGAAAGAGGAAGTAGGGAGAAGAAGAGGGGGGAAGAGAAAGTAAGTAAGAAAGAAAAGACAGAGGTGGTAGGTTTGAGGAGAAAGATTGCTGTACAATAAAAAAGATGAAAGGGAAGAAAGCCAACCCCAAACAAATATTAAGATATTAAGATAAAGAATGAATTGTTAAACTTTAAAGAATAAAAGAGAACAAATAGGAATAAATAGCAATAATTAGAAACACACATACAAACATACAACGTATTTTCTTTGAACAGAATATTTGGCCTGTTCACAATTTTAAACAGTTGTAGGAGGTTAGCGCCCACCCCTTTCCTAGAAGAATGAAATATTTTGGGAAATATTAAAAAGGCAGAATATTATATTTCCCTACCTGGATGAGAAATGGAGAAGCATATTTACAGACAAAGCAGCTCCCACCTTCCTGCCCCCCACCCTTTGTTAATGGGCCAGAGGCAGAAAGTCAATCTTTTTGTCAAAGGACATTTGCAACACAATAGCAACAGAAACTAACACAATGGGCCCCATCAAGCCATGTGATCCTGTCTACCATTAAACCATCTTTCCAAGCAGTCTCCATGTTTCCAGTGTCTTTTTCCCCACTTGGTGCAGAACCCAGAAGGATATTTCTTCCAACACAGTATTTAGTCATTTCAATTAAATTTACAATTTCTATATTTCCTTTTTACCATATTTATTCCTCATCTATTTTTTTAAAAAAAACAATATTATCCTTCATCCTCATCTCTAATCTTAATCAAATTCAATTTTTCCCTTCTATATTATACCCCTTCGCATTGTCATCTATTTTTATATCCATCCTCACATTGGTTAATTATGTAATACAGTTGTTTAATACAAATTCAACATTTTAATATAAATCAATTAGTTATATAACTATCTTTTTTGTATATTAATCAATATGAACATGAATATTCCAATTATTTCCATGCAATCCAATTTCTTACAAATCAATTAATTATACTTACCAATAATAATAAATCAAATAATTTCCCCCATATATTCCTCCAAACCACAACTTAACCATTTCTGCTTTCAACACAATATACAATTAATAGTATCTCAATTATTACAATTCCCTAGTTAAATAGAGCTTTTTTTCTTTTGTGTTTTAAAATCTTGAACCTCCTCTTGCCCTAAATTTCCCATTGTTTGCAGTTTTGTACCTACCTTTTTTTGGTGAGGAAAAAGAAAAATTTCTCTGCCTCATTTTGTCACGTTGTAGCAAAGATCCTTCTTTACTTTCAATTTCGCTTTTCAGCATAGCTAGGGGGAAAAAAATTTGCTCCAGGAATTTACCTCTTTGCAGCTAGCTCTTTGAAGCCCCGCGGCAAGAATTTAAAGTTTTTTTCCCTCTAGCCATCAGCTGGGACTCCAGAGGCAGCAATAGATTGGGAGTGGGCGGGGTAAGCGAACGGCGACCGGGCGATCCAACAGAGGCAGAGGGTGAGGGTGAGTGAAGGCGTGGGGGGGGCGAGAGAGGGCTTTGGCGACCCCTGTGAAATGGCCGTTCGACCCCCAAAGGGGTCGCGACCCCCAGGTTGAGAACCGCTGCTTTAAGGTAAGGGTAAAGGTTCCCCTCACAAATATGTGCTAGTCGTTCCTGACTCTAGGGGGCGGTGCTTATCTCCGTTTCAAAGCCGAAGAGCCAGCGCTGTCCGAAGACATCTCCGTAGTCATGTGGCCGGCATGACTAAACACCAAAGGCACATGGAACGCTGTTACCTTCCCACCAAAGGTATTCCCACTATTTTTCTACTTGCATTTTTTACGTGCTTTCAAACTGCTAGGTTGGCAGAAGCTGGGACAAGTAACTGGAGCTCACCCCTTTACGCGGCACTAGGGATTCGAACCACTGAACTGCCGATCTTTCGATTGACAAGCTCAGTATCTTAGCCACTGAGCCACCACATCCCTTCCTTTACATTATGTAAAAAGAGAAAGCAGACATGTCAACTGAATCTTTTTTTTATGTTGGTCCTTTCAGTTGTCTTAGACTGCAGCTTCTATCATCTCCAACCAGTATTTTTACATATTGACTTTGGGTGATAGGAATTATTGTCCAACATCCAACATTAACTTAGTTGGTTTTACAAATATAGTTCTATTAAGGGTTATTGCCTACAATTCCTAAAACTAGATGATGAGAGCCCAATTAAACAAATGAATCAAAATATTATACTCATTCATTTCTCCATCAAGGAAAATGATCCAGAGCTAAATACCATCTGCTGAAACTTCCCAAAAAGAGATAAAATTATATTCTAAAAAACTAGATCTAAGCTGAGCAATTATTTTGGACTAAGAATCACATTTAAGTATGTTTTTATTTCTTTGAGGGACGCTGTGAATGGAAAAGTATTGCAGTGCAACTACATTATATCTCTTAGAGACACTGAGAGTCTTTTTTTCTGCACTTTTCTGCACTTGGATTTGGGGGTTTTCGTTATTTTTAGCTGTGTTGTAGGCTTATAATACAGGTTTTGTGTGGTTCACACCTCAAAATTGCATCAGCCAAATTTAGCAGCATGGTCAGGCGGCAGAAAAATGATACTGCATCCATCCTGCTATGGGGGATTAAATCCCACAGCCATCATTTCATATTCCCCAACATAGATTCCCTGTATAAGTCCATTTTTTCCATCCATTCATTCACCATCCAATTGCTGGATCTCAATCTCTCTCTCTCTCTCATCCCCTATCTAGGATTGAATAAACTGCCTGGTTATAATAAGTCACTCATTAAATAAGAGTTTTAACATAAGACATCTCCAGTTGAATTCTTGATTAATTCCTTTATATTTATCAGCCCTTGAAGGTAATCCAGATAGGAAACCAATATTATGAGTGCTAATACTACCTTTATTGCAAAGTTGCAATAACAGATTTTTTCAAATCCGAAACACTTCTCTCTTCCCTTCCCTTTACTTTTGGGAGAACTAGGGTGGGGTTTTTGTAAAATGCTTTCTCCACTTCCATTCCTGCTAAGAGTTGAAATATTTCTTATCCAATTGTTGTTCTGGCTGTATTTATTTACTATAATCTCTCAAATATTGTTCAATATTTTAGACAAATCCTTAAAAGTCATTCAGTAATCCCAATGAACTAAACATACTCATTTATCTATTTTGTAAATGCAAATATGTTGTGCCACTGATTTCTATTTTGTGCCATAGATTTCTTCTAAGTAAACTATATACAGTATGTAATAGCGGTCTTAAATTTGGTGCCCTTCGGATGTATGGAACTATTTTTATAATAATCGCATTGTCATGTTGAGTGGAAATTTTAAGCATCATAATTCCAACTTCTAGACATCTTCAATTGCCTTAGAAAGAGTGAAAAAATAATAACCAACTTGCCTGCCCATCTCTAAGAATTAGTAGGAAGACAACCAGAAATGAATATTTATATCAGTTGCAGTTTCCTTATATTTCACTAGATGGCTCCAGATGCCAGGGGAAAGCCTTTGTGTAAAAGCAAGCCTTCCTTTCTCATGTTTTTAGTTCTGTCAAATGTTGCTGAATTCCAAGTTCGAAAATTGCCAGAATGGCCAATGTTGAGAAATGTAACATCTGGAACAGGGGTCTCCAACCTTGGCAACTTTAGGATTTGTGGACTTCAACTCTCAGAATTTCTCAGCCAGCAAAGTTGCCAAGGTTGGAGATCCCTGATCTGGTGGGTTCCCATGTTGCACCCAGAGATTGAAAGAAATGTATTTAAAATACAATTGTATCAGCTATCTCAGTATCAAACAAAAGTTCTATTTCTTTCGGTCTTCCTATGTAAAAAATGTAAACAAATAATATCAAAATAAACACTGACATATATCAAAGGATCTTTCTATTCCTTGCTACCATTTTTAAACTGAAAAGGCATTGCTTGTTTATTTAATTGATCAATCTCAGCAGCTATTCTAGGTATACTGTATAATTATGAATGAAACTGTAGGAAATTAGCACCCACCCCTTTCCTAGAAGAATGAAACATTTTAGGAAATATTAAAAAGGCAGAATATTATGTTTCCCTGGTTGAGAAATGGAGAAACATGTTTTAAAGACAAAGCAGCTCCCACCTTCCTGCCTCCCCCACTTTTGTCAATGGGCCAGAGGCAGAAACCCAATTGTTTATCAATGGACCATCATCTGCAACACAATGGGACCCATCTAGCAACAGAAACTCACCACATGGCACCTGGGAAGATTACATCAGCCAGCAAGACCAGCTAAGACCCCCACCCCTTGGGAGCCTGACAACCAATCAGGATACTCTTTCGGGGCCCCAGGAAGTTCAAAGCCAGAGAGGGCATAAAACCCAGGGAGGGCATAAAACTCACTGCATCTCAGCCCCTTTTTCTGTTCAGGAACTCGAACCATGTGATCCTGTCCACTATTAAACCATCTTTCCAAGCAGTTTCCATGTTTTCAGTGTCTTTTTCCCCACTTGGAGCTGAACCTAGAAGGATATTTCTTCTAACAAAACAAAAAGGCAAGAGGTTGCTAAAACACAACAACAACAAAAAAAACAAAGCAAGCTACACACCATAAAAGGTAGATCAATAGACAGGCTCACAAACCACTCTGACCTAAGGCCTGCTGAAAGAAGGCCTTTGTGGCTTTCTAAAAACACAACAGGATTGGAGCCATATAGATGAAGTGGGAATACTTTTCCAGAGAATATTGTAGTTGCATTGATCACAGAGGAAGGTTATCTCTGAAGTCTCACAAGAACAGCTTGCCTTTGGAAGTTGTGGGAGCTTCATCGCTTGAGACTTTCAAGAAAAGATTGGACTGCCATTTGTCAGAAATGATGTAGGGTCTCCTGCTTGAGAGGGGGGTTGGACTAGATGACCTATAAGGTCCCTTCCAACCCTGTTAATCTGTAAATCTCACAACCACTTCAAGATTGGACTTAAAAGTGTCCTAATCCTGCAAGAATTTACCAGGTGGGGAGAAACAGTTGAAGGAGGGCAGTTCCATAAATATCTGGCACTAAGCCACTGTAGGAAGTTAGCACCCACTCCTTTCCTGGAAGAGTGAAATATTTTAGGAAATATGAAAAAGGCAAAATATTATATTTTCCTGGATGAGAAATATGAGAAGTATATTTTACAGACAAAGCAGCTCCCACCTTCCTGCCCCCCAACCTTTGTCAATGGGCCATTAAGGCTTGGGCCAGTCTATTCTACATAACAAAGATCTACCTCCTTCAGGCAGAGCCATAGTAGGAATTGACAAAGATAGGATTAGCCCTCAACACAATAGCAACAGAAACTAACACAATGGGACCCATCTAGACAGAGGCTCACCACATGGCACCTGGGAAGATTGCATCAGCCAGCAAGACCCCCACCCCCTGGGAGTCTTGACAACCAATCAGGATACTCTTTTGGGGCCCCAGGAAATGCAGAGCCAGAGAGAGCATAAAAACCCAAGGATTTACTGTATCTGCCCTTTTTTCTGTTCAGGAACTCAAGCAATGTGATCCTGTCCACCATTAAACCATCTTTCCAAGCAGTCTCCATGTTTCCAGTGTCTGTTTCCCCACTTGGAGCAGAACCCAGAAGGATGTTTCTTCCAACACCACAAAGAACCTAATAACCAGCACCTTGATTTGCACCCAGTAACTAACTGGTTGCCAGCAGAGGTTTTACATGGAAGCAATATTTACTATCATTACTTACACCACTGCCTTCTTGACCAGCCCTAGTTTCTGAATGGTTTTGAAAATCTTTGTTGTATTTGTTTCTCCAGCAATTCTATGAAGCAGGTTGTTGTTGGTCTCATTTCCCAAGCAATAGATCTGAGGCTCAGAAGTAGTCAGCTTTAAGAAAGACTGTTAAGCCTGTTCCTTTACATGTGCAAAGAAACATAGTTTAATGATATGGACAATAATAACTAGAGTTATAGTGGCAGAAAGGGCCATTTAAGCTACTATTCTATAATCATTATAGCATTAATATAGTTTTACTATCATAACTTCTGTAGTAACTTAGATGCTTTTATTATGATGTCCGCTTTGGTGGACTTGAACCAACATCACAAATTGCAAATTTTCATTGGACCCAAATTCTGTATCCTAATCAGTGTTCATGCACCTTTCCTGTTCAAATTTGCTGCACTGAATAGAAAAAGACACTTCCATCCCCATGTTTGGTCAAATAAAACCATTTATAAAGGGGAAGACATAAGATAGTCCAAGCTATCTTGGTTCAGTTTACTGAAGATACTTAGTTTTTCTTTTTTTTTCCAAGAATGATCTGATCATGGAAGAAAAGGAAAGAAATGAGAGAAACCAGTATAAAAGTATAATAATTCACATGAAGAAAAAGTAGATATATGTGTCTCCTAAGGAAAAGAATGTAATTACAAGGAAAAAAAGACCAGGAAGCTGCTTGGACCATAATGAAAAGAATTACAGAATGTGACAGAAATGTGTTAAAAGTGTGAAAAGTTCCATTTCAACTGATGAAATGGACGAGGCTCTGGATAGTGAGGAAAAACAGACATTACAGAATGATGGCTACAAATATGAGGAAAATATATTGTGTAGAAAGAAAACATTAGTTGCAATGCATTTAATAAAAGAGCAAAAACGGTTAAGGTTAAAAGAGGCAAAGAAAATAGAGAGTGAATTTGATGGAAATATCAAAAATCTCCCATGCTGAATGGGGGGATTCTTGAAGTCCACATATCTTAAAATTGCCAAGGTTGAAAAACACCGATGTGGAGTAAGTAATGAGCTCAGCTGGAGAGTTGAAAATAAGAGTACATGGGAAAACTCAAAGCTATCAGCGACACTGAGGTCTTTACGAGAATGGCTTGTTTTTCTGAAAGATAAAGAATTCAAAAATTATAAGAGCAATACTAAAAAAACCCTTTGAGGACATAGTTGCATGACCGAATTTTTCACCTGAAAGAAATCCATCATATCCTAAAAGACGACGTCCTCTGTTCTCTTAGTGATTGTATGTATCAATAGGATACATTATCAATAATACTTTGCATAAGTGTGAATTATACTAAAGTGAAATGTTGCTCTTGTGCTTATTGCAATCCTGCAATATAGGACTCATCATTCTGACCTTTGAGGGGAGAATGGTCAGTTTCACAGAATAGTCCCTTCACTCTGTGCATAACAATGTTGTACACAATATAGATTAAAAGTGACAGAAGCAAGTGCTAATTCATGTTTCAACTGGATAATTCATTCCTGAGGCTGCTCAACTTTTCTCTTTTTAACGCTGGAAGATAATTGGAGTTGGAAGAATTGGAAGGAATTAGATTTTGAATGAAAACTTGCTATTTATTCTGTGTCTGAAAATGGAGAAATTTGGAGAAATTCTCTTCGGAGAATTTGTTGGCAGTGTTGTGTTTATGATGCATGGCAGGCTCCATGGCTTGGCCAGCTCACTTATATTTCCTATTTTCAGCCTTCTGAATACGTTGTTGGGTAAACAGCCCAACCACTGCTTGCAATCCAAAGCTAAAGATAGAAAATTACAGAGACAGCTGCCAGAGGAAAACATTGGATCTAGAGCAGAGAAAGCAAGTTTCCAAATTTCAAGTTGTTATTTAGAAAGAAACTGATGGTGGTGGTGAAAGTGGGTTTATTTATTTATTTAGCATATGGCATAGAATGTTGGGGAAATCTACACATAGTAGACACAATGCAGTGTGTCTAGCCTAGATTGCTAGTTTATTTTGTTTGGCGCTTGTAAGCCTGTTTGTGGTGCACTGCAGGGGGCAAAGTAGCTTTACGCCAATTAGCTAGCGGCGCTCGAGTTGCTGGCTCTTCCAGGCTCCTCCACCAGCCTCACCTCACCTTGTGTCACGATGCCTCATGTTCGGCCAGGTCCTGGACCGGCTTCCACTCTCTGCACACATGAACGCAAGTAGGTTTTTCCCACTGAAGTGGTACCCATTTATCCAGTCACAATATTACATGCTTGTGCACAGGAGTTAGAAATCAAGCAACAGGAACTCACTCTGTCTCACAGAGTCGGGCTCGAACGGCTAGAGTTGCAGATCATTTCTGGCCAACAGTTGCAGCATTATTAAACCACTGCACCATTGCATCCCCTAATGGAAGTGAGTGTGATAAAAAGGTAGACATTCAAGGTGGCAGCTCTCTTCCACTCGTAGTAGATAAGATTACTTAGACCAACTTTCCCTAAATTTGGAGATTCAGCTTCTAGAATTCTAGAGTGGCAGGAATTCTAGGAGTTAACCTTCATTTGAAGACATGTTTCAGTCCTCAAAACACCTATATCCCTCGAGTGAATGCTTTGCATGACTGAGGGGTGGGTGTGCAAAAAGAAAGAAAATAGAAGGGGACGAGCAGGGGTGAAATCTACTTACCTTCCTTACCGGTTCGGAAGCGCACACGCTGTGCAGACCTGCGCATGCGCAGAAGGTAAAAAACATTACTTCCTGGTTAAAACCAGGAAGTAATGACACCCGGGCGATCGTCATAAGTGACTGTCATAAGTCACTTTTTTCAGCACTGTTGTAACTTGAAACAGTCACTAAATGAACTGTTGTAAATCGAGGACTACCTTTGTGCAAAGGAAGAATGTTCAAGTCATTTAAAGTATTATTTTCTGATCCCTCAATATCCTTCCCTCGTCCCAGCAGGTGCTGCTTAATCAATAGTGACTGATAAGGTATTTATTATAATTAGCGTAAATCTATATAATGGGGTTACAGTCCTGTTTCTCTTTAGATTAGACTTTACTGCTTCTGGTACCATAATAAAGCAACTTGTGATTCAGTGAAAGAATCTGTCTTTGCCCTTTATTGTTGTGTATTGTTCTTGTGCCCTTTCTAGTTTTGTAGGCCAGCTAGGGTCTATTGGAATTGGGCAGCTAGTAAATATAAATAATAATTTATTAAAGAACTCTTTAATGAAAATTATCCTCTCCTAGAATGTAACAATTTCCTCTTGCATGAATGTAGCCTTCAACAGAAGAAAAATTACCAGATCCTGTCAAATTGTGAGTTGCAGTTTCACTAGTTGCACTTCAGTTCTTAACTTCTAAATTAATTTTATACTATGAAGAATGCATGTTGTTCATAACTGGCCTTGTTCTCTTCTTAAAACTAATATGTACTGCTGAAAAAAGATTTCTGTGCATAGCCAAGGGCCTAACCCAGTGGTGGGTTGCCCCAACTCGCACCAGTTCTATAGAACCGGTAGTAAAACCGGTGGGAGGCTCCACCCACCAACCCCAACGTCATCAAAACGCTTCTGCGCATGCGCAGAAGCTTCTGCGCTTGCCCAGAAGAGCGTGCACCCCCGCTGTGAACCGGTAGTAAAGGTAAGTAGAACCCATCCCTGGCCTAACCGCAGCAGTAATGTTGAAACTAAAGCTAGGTTTTTATGAATTTTATTTACTTTTTATAATATCTCTCACTCAGAAGACTGAGGGTCTCTTGGGGTTCACTACAAAGAGTAATTAATTGTCCATATCTATAGTACACTTTTCAGAAAGATGCTGGACTAGAACCCAGGAGACTCTTGAGTTCTAATCCCACCTTAGTCATGAAAGCTTTGGGCCAGTCACTCTCTCTCAGCTCAACTCCCCTCACAGAGTTCTTATTGTGGGGAAAAGAAGACGGGGAAGGAGTATTAGTTACGTTTGCCACCTTGAATTACTTATAAAGTAGTGAAGAAGGGATAAATATCTAATATTTCAGAACAGTAATATTTATTTATTTATCTAATAAATAAATTTAAAAACAGCATTCTATACGAGTGCTGCTCACTGTATGAACTTCAACTCCCAAAATTCTCCAGCATTTTATAAAGTAAAAACATTGTTAGCAGTATTTTCTTAAGACCGTTTACAAAAATATCACCAAAGGGAGGTATACTAAAAAAAAAAAAACTTCAACAGAAAAAAAAACCTCAATGGAAAATATACTTTAATGTTTTAAATAACATTTAAATATGTTGAAGCATGTTCAAATAACATCACTATGTTTTAATATATTATGTGTAATGTATGTTTTAATGTATATTACATTAAAATAACATAAGGGAACACAGGATCGTGAGTATTAATTGAATCTTCTTTTATCACAGCCAAGTTTAAGTATTATCCACCAGTCCTTCGTAGCAAAAAAACTACTGTATATATTTGCAGATAAGCCAACCCATGAATTTTTAATCAAAATACCATGAACAATGTGCCATCCACAGGTAAACCAACCAGCTTTTTAAAATGATATTTTGGTTAAAAATTCAAGGATCAGTTTAGTACAAGTACAGTTGTGTACAGGAAATACTTGAAAAAAACTATTACTATATATACTCAGGGATAAGTATAAGTCCGTATAAGTATAAGGACCTGAAGACTTGGCTGTTCAAACAAATAGGCTGACTCTGATTCCGGGTTTTATTATTTAGTATTAATTAGTTATTTGGTTTAAAATGGGATTTTATTGTACTTGTTTCTTAACTTGTGTTTGCCGCCCTGAGTCCTTCGGGAGAATGGCGGCATATACCGTAAATACATGTAATAAATAAATAAATAAGCCCACCCACAGATAAGTGGAACTTGATTCTTGGTACATCTGCAAGCATATACAGTGTGCTGGCATAAAATTTGAGATCCCCACCATCAATTCCTATCTTACCATACGAAGGTGTCCCCAAATGGTTTTCTCTTATTTAGGGTGTGCAGGTCATATTAAGGAATTGGTATTGCACCTAATTCTGTTTTTCCCCCTTCCACTAAACATCAGTAGCTGGCAGGAGAACATCTGCCAATCACTCTCTTTAGCTTGAATAGAGCTAAGATGGGACTCGGGATATTTTGATAGATGACACTAGACTGTCAGATATTCTCTGGTTTACTTTTTGTATGTGGGGGCAAGTGTTTTGCATGGCTGCATTTCAGGGGAAGCCTGACTATCAGCTGATACCAGTAGAGAGATGGATCGAAATGGACTGTTCCAGAAGAGTACGAAATGTACATTCAAAAATAGCATGAATGACAGCTGGTAGGCTAAAAGGAGAGCTTTGCCATGAAGCAGCAAAGAGAAACAAAAGGACAATTCTCCTATTTCACACTATAAAACCCCATTTCTACCACCCCTAGTTAGATTCTGGTTGGGCTGATTCAGGTTTTCTGAGCCGCAGGTTGACTTGGAATTCTGGCAGGTGCAGAGAGATTCTGGTTTGAAAGAAATGGATTCTGCAACTAAGAGGGAAAGGGGTGTCCTGTATCAATTTGACATGGTCAAGAGATACTAGGCTGGTCCACTCCCAGAGTTTTCCTGACAGAATGGCCTGCAAAGCACATCAGAACATATCTACAGCAAAACCTATATTGGAACAATTCTATTTTAACACTATTACACCTGAGGATGACTTAAAATTGTCTCTGGTGAGAATTGGGGATCAGATGAGATTAATGTCTTCAGAACACAGCAGAAAAAGAGTTCGCCAGAATTTGTTGCAGTTAAATGTAGATGTGTTTAGGGGAAAAAATCCACAGTTCTCTGAATGATAGTTCAGACTCCTAAGTGGAATCACTGTGTTTATTAAAACTACTAGGATGACAGACCTATCATCCAGACACTGGTGGCTTTATTTACATTGCTTATAGCCCACTCCAATCCTGAAACACTTGTTCCTTAAATATTTGGCGAGAAGACCAAAACTGAGGATATTTTATTCTACAGTACTTTCTTATGGGATTCTACATAACATTGGAAAGACATGGACCGCTATAATTTGGGAAGCAGGATGCTAGAATGAATCGGTCATTCTAATACACTAGGGACTCTTTTTATGGTTTAGATTAGACCACTTCCATGCATACTATTAGACCCATACCATATTAGACCCATACCATGCATGTAGTTTCCCTTCTTCCCCAGGAGAAATTGGCATGTGGTAAAAATATTCTGTAATCTGGGTGTATAACATATGTATGTGTCAGGATAGAGACCTTTTTTTAAGAGTCTGTTCTTTTTAATATTAGTCCTGTGATGTGAAAGTAGGGGGAAAACAATAACGTTTGCTCTATTGCCAACAATCACCATCATCATTCATTTCAGTTACTCAGTAGCTCTGTTTAAGATTCACCTGACCTTTTTTCCTCTACTCCCTTTATTGTTTGAACCTCCTTTTTTTTTCCTTTTACAATTGGAAAGGTCTTTTATGGCAGAAGGCCTAAGATTAACATCTGGCGTTGGCACCAATATGCCGGAATACCTGTTTATAATGGCTAGGTTGAAAATAGTATAGACCAGGGGTGAAATCCAGCAGGTTCTGATATGTTCTGGAGAACCGGTAGCGGGAATTTTGAGTAGTTTGGAGAACTGTCAAATACCACCTCTGGCTGGCCCCAGAGTGGGGTGGGATTGGAGATTTTGGAATATACTTCCCCCAGGAGTGGGGAGGGAATGGAGATTTTGCAGTATCCTTCCCCTGCCATGCTCACCAAGCCACATCCACCAAGCCACACCAAGCCACGCCCACAGAACCAGTAGTAAAAAAATTTGGATTTCACCCCTGGTATAGACCAACCTTTCTGAGCCTGGTTCTCTCAAGATGATATATCCTTGCAATTCCTGGAATTCCCAGTTCTAAACTCAGGAAATAAAGAAAAGTATCAAGTTGAGGGTATTGAGTGGCTTCCAGATGTTCCAGTACATTTAATTGCCTTAGACTAGGCCTGTCAAACTGGTGGCCCATGGGCTGAATACAGCCATGAAGGCCACACCCACTCTGGCTCCGCAAAGGCAAAAAACATCCCGATATGTCATAATACAGCCCGCTATGCGATCAAGTTTGACATCCCTGCCTTAGACTAAGGACTTTTTTTTTTTTGGAACACCAGAAAAGCAACAGGAATCTCTGGCTCCAGCTATTTAGTTCAATGCCACCCATTGCATGATAATAACATACAGGCAGTCCTTGACTTACAACAGTTCATTTAATGACCTTTCGAAGTTACAACAGCGCTGAAAAAAGTGACTTGTGACCATTTTTCACCTGCCCATGGTCACCCGATCAAAATTCAGGGTGCTCGGCAACTGACTCATATTTATGACAGTTTCAGGGTCCCAAGGGTCACGTGATCATCAGACTTGCAACCTTCAGACAAGCAAAGCCAATCAGGAAGCCAGGTTTACTTAACAACCATCTTGCTAAACACCTGTAATAATTCACTTAACAACTGTGGCAAGAAAGGTTGTAAAATGGGGCAAAAACTCACTTAACAAACGTTTCACATAGCAACAGAAATTTTGGGCTCATTTGTGTTCATAAATCGAGGACTACCTGTATTTATATATCCGTTGTTTTTGTTAGACAGAGGCTGCCCTGGGAAAAATCTACTGTATGGCTATTGTTATCAGCATGACTATGAAGAATGAAGCAAATGAGAACAGTTAACTTAAAGGGATCAAGATGGTGTCATCCTTTCAAGGTAGTGCAAACCAAGAGGCCAAAATTATGCATGCTAATACTACTTGTATTATAAAGTTATAATAGTAGAATCTCAGCAAATTTGAATGCACCGTATTTTTTGGAGTATTTGATGTACTTTTTTCCCTCCTAAAAGAGGCTAAAATTTTGGGTGCATCTTATACTCCGAATATAGATTTTTTTGAAGCTTTTTTTCAGCCCTAAGGAAGAAGGTGCTAGATCTACCTCCGACTCTCAGCTGTGCTTTAGAAGCTTTTTTTCAGTGAAGCGATTTTCCCCAGCTCCCTCCGACTCTCAGCTGTGAAGTTTGTTTTCAGCCCTAACGAGGCAAAGGATGCTAGCCAGATGAATACCTGGTAGGAAGATTTTTTTCCCCCTATTTTCCTCCCCCAAAACTAAGCTGTGTCTTATACTCCGGTGCGTCTTATACTCCGAAAAATATGGTACCTTTCTCCCTCCCTGCCTTTGTGTTCTAGGGATCTAGGGAGGATCAATTCTGAGATGCTTCCTCCACCTCGGCTTTGGTTTCTGGTTTCTCTTATCAGACTGTTGGCCTGTCTCGCAAAGTTATTCACACAGCCCATTACAGATCGGGTTACTCACACAGTGAAAGTAGATAAGTGAAAATGGATTAAAGCAACATGAGCCTAAAAGAGTTTCTTGCACTTGCCTCTGGCGGGATCTGTAGAAGACTAGAAAGCAAAAGGTAATCAATCAGCTAGATGGAAACCAGTGCAGAAAGGAATAACTGCAGGGACAGTCTTGCTATACAGTGAAGCAGGTTGTCAGTCTCATTAGATAAACCAGATCAGGAAGTTACCTCCTCCGGAAAGCTAAAGCTACTTTTATTGAGATTAGTTCTAACAACATATCTGATTGTGATGTGTCTCTTCCTCCTTCTACTACTGCTAATCAGGAAGGCATCTGCCTGAACCACTTCCAAATGTTATCTGGTTGTTCTGGTCTTAAAAAAAAAACAACCAGCTCCTTCTGCCTAGTTTCCAGATCTTGCATATCTCCATCAATGCGATCCTTTTTACTCTTTATACCAAGATTTCTCAGCCATGGCAATTTAACTTTTAAGATGCGTGGACTTCAACTCCCAGAATTCCCTAACCAACAAAGCTCTATACTGAAGCAGCCATCTTGGGCTGGATGGGGCAAGGTCATCTGACTTATGGTCTCCCTACCTTTTGTAACTGAGCTTGCTTTCTTCAGGTGTATGAAGAACGTTATCCTGTTGCTATAAGCTGCATTCAGCTGCATAGTCAGTCAGCTGCTACGTACAAAGTTAAGGAATCCTCATTTGTCCTTAATAGGTAGCACATTGTCTTCAGAATGGTATGCAAGGCTTCTCTTTGCTCTGCCCTCTAAGTAAACTCAACAGGTGTGATACTTTGACCCAATCCTCAGCCCAGCTGAGCAAGCCTTAAGCCACCATTTTAATGGTTGCATATTGTTGGAAAAAATATCCTTCTTGGTTCAGTTCCAAGTGGGGAAAAAGACACTGGAAACATGGAGACTGCTTGGAAAGATGGTTTAATGGTGGACATGATTTGAGTTCCTGAGCAGAAAAGGGCAGAGATTCTGAGAGTCCCAGGTGCTATGTGGGGAGTTTCTGTTGCTAGATGGGTCCTATTATGTTGCAGATGGGATGCTGAGACTTTAATGGCCCATTGACAAAGGTAGGGGGAATAAGTTTCTGCTTCTTTGAGTTTCTACTTCTCCTTTAGGGGAAATATTCTGCCTTTTTAGTATCCTAAAATATTTCATTTTTCTAGGAGAGGGGTGGGTTTTAATTTCCTACAATATAAAGCAATCGTGTTCTCTTGGTGGCTTTAACAGTCTTCATGTGAATTTAATCTAGAAATCCTGAAGCGTCAGATCAGAGAACATAGGGGCGGGTGTGGTGTGGATATAATACTGCTATTTAAACAGTTTTGTTCCCCCGAAGAGCCCACATAAGAATTACGATAAAACAGTAACCAATGTAAGGGTGAGTCGTGACACTTCGTTTGGGTGTGACAGCTTATAAACTATAAGACTCTTATGATGTTCTTATCCTGCTACATTTTAAAAAAAATTCTATAAAACCTTTACCAGTTAGAACTGGGATGTGGTTGGATATCTCTGCTAAAAACCACCGTGAGTTTATATAAATTTTGTGCTGGCTGGGTGCAATTGTGTAAATGTGCTAAGAGTTTAAAAGGCATCTCAGATTTTCTCCTAGCCTTGATCTTCCTTGTGACCTTCCCAGCAGACTTCCAACAAGCAGAGTCAATGGGGGATGCTGGATTTACTTGATAACAGTGAGTTTCCCTTAACCACCATGGTGATTCACTTAATGACTGCAGCAAAAAAGTATGACTCACTTAATGACTGCCTCACTTAGTGATGAAAGGTCTGGTCCCAATTATGGTCATAAATTGAGGACTATCTGTATATAACTTGGACATCTGCGTTAGGTTTTTTTCCCTTCCTGTTCCTTATCTCCATCCCTGAAAACTCCAAATTATCTAAATCAGGGGTGTCAAACTCACGTCGTCATGTGATGTAGTACAACTTTTTAAACCGGTTGTGGCCAGCTCGTGACACAGCCGCAAGTTTGACAGCCCTGATCTAAACTCTTCTATAGCAGACAATTTCATATAATTTATACCCGTTATCTCCAAATGCCACCTACATAAATTTGCATATGCAAATCTGTTTTTGTTTAATAAAGTATAAGGGCCATCCAAGCATCCCTGTGAGTACTGTAGAGATAAGTCAGGAAAAGGAGCTTCTGTTTCCATATGCCTTTCTCTATTTTAGGCAGAGCAGAAATTAATTAGTTTACCCTAAATTTAAATATTGCCAGGGCCAACTCAGCCCATAGGTGCAGACAAAGGCAGGTATTAATAAAAAATTGAGTTATTGGCACAAACATAGTTAACACATTGGTACATCTTGCCAATGTAAATGTATGTCTGGAAGCCTTTTTTTTTTTAAATCTAACATTCTTTCTCTTCTTTTAATTTCACACATACTGAACAGCTTAATAAAGCCCATATTATGGGGAAAGCTTTTCTGCACACATTGAGAAGTTTATTTCAACCAAGCTTTGCTCAGAATCTGAAAACTTGCAAGAGCTCGAGAGAGTACCTTGAGTGAAGGGAACATTCGCCCTGAATGCTATAATCATTATTGGAATGCTACCATAAAATACCTTGAAATATAGGGATGCTGTGCTGTTCCCAGTACCAATAGTAGGGAGGAAATACTCTCTTTTGTACCTATTTTGAGGGTTTTCTGTTGCTCCTAGCTGATTAAGATGCCAAACCCAAAAAAATGTTTGGTGGGATATAACGTTCTTATGATCTCCTTGCTTTCAGACTAATAAAAACATATTTCGAGTTCTCCTTGACAATCCTTGGTTCTATTCCTGAATATGAAATGAAAACTCCATCGAGGAGAGCCCAGCTCTTACTTGGTCCTGATTTGTTTCTCTACAAAATTTGGAATCTCTTACAAAGCCAGGTTGCTTTGGGTTCATCGGCTACTCCCTGCTTCCCTGCAGAATTACTACCAAGGTAATTCTGGAGAAAGGGGTTGACCACTATTGACGCCTGCTGTATCCAGCTCTGACGCCAGCTAGATTAATTTGGGGTTTTTCTTGAGGTATATTTGTTGACTTTGTCAGCCACAGTGGAAAGAGTGCAAAGACTAACTTCTTCATCATTCACACTAGCCTTTAAAAGGAAGGGGGAAGCCTTTATAATATACCGTGTCCCAAAGCATTACATTTTTTCCTGGAATCCTTTGAGAGATATTTCAGAATTTCATCCAATCTGAAGGAAAAAGCCTAAATGAAAAACAGCAGCAGTGGGACATCCTGGCAGAAACGGCAGCAATGCCAGCTCCGCCTCTTCCACCAAATTTGCCACAGCTGTAAAACGTACCGTTTATTGCAAGAAAATGCTTGCAATAATCTTCTCACATGTACACAGCACAAGAAAGGCCTCCCTCTCTCGTTCCCAGTGCAATGGCAAATCATTGATGGAAAGTTTCAGCCTCATTAGCGATTGCCTTCTCAAAATGTCAAATAAGATGTTTCTCTTATCTCCCTCTAACAGCCTGTTCCTTCTCCATTTATACTTAATGACTCTGGGATTTATTTAGAATCGGCATCTGCGTCAAGAAAGGTGGTATCTGCAGGGTTTGTTTGAGGTGGAATCTGGAAAAACAGAACATGAAAGCTTGAGGTGATGATGGTAGGGAAATATTGAGAGACTGATCGTATCAAACATAAATGTTAGCCTTTGCAGGCGCCTCCATCCAAATATCCTGGAAATTGTAGTTTTGGTCTCCAGCCCATAATCTCCACATTCTCTGTGAAGGACAATATTTCCTAAAGTTTATTATGTAGTTAAGGAGGCTGAGGAGAGCAATATTTCAGTAATTCTACAAGAAGGTAGATATGGTGAGCAGACACAGCCAGTTAAAAGCAATCTTTGAGAATCTACAGGTCAGTGTGGTTTAGTGGTGAAGAGGTTGGACCGGGAGCAGGAGATTCTGATTTAAGTTTACTTTCAGCCACAAAAAGTGGCTTTGAATCAGTCACTCACTTGCACCCCAACTTCCCTCATGAGTGAAGGATGGGAGGAGGGAGTGGTATGCAGGTGGCCTTGAGGAGAAGAGAGGAGAGGAGAGGAGAGGAGAGGAGAGGAGAGGAGAGGAGAGGAGAGGAGAGGGGAGGAGAGGAAATACAATAAATACAATACAATACAATACAATACAATACAATACAATACAATACAATACAATACAATACAATACAATACAATACAATACAATACAATAAAGCTGGAAAGGACCTTGGAGGTCTTCTACTCCAGCCCCCTGCTCAAGCAGGAGAACCTATACAATCCCAGACAAATGATTATCCAGTCTCTTCTTAAAAACTTCCAGTGATGGAGCGCCCATGATTTCCAATATCCTGAAGGGAACAGAAATATAACTACAGGTAATCCTCAATTTATGACCAGAATTGAGACCAAAATTTCTCTTGCTAAGCGAAACAGTTAAGTGAGCTTTATGACCTTCGACAATTGTTAAGTGAATCACTGCAGTTGTTGAGGTAGTAACATGGTTGTAAAGTGAATTGGGCTTCCCACTGACTTTGCTTGTCAGAAGGTCGCAAATGGTTATTGCATGACCCCAGGACACTGCAAATGTCATAAGTATGAGCCAGTTGCTAAGTGTCCCAGTTTTGATCACATGATCATGGGGATGCTACAATCAGTGAAAAACAGTCATAAGTCACTTTTTTCAGCACCGTTGTAACTTTGAACGGTCACTAAATGAAAGTTTGTAAATTGAGAACTACCTGTAAAGATTTCCATCATTTATTATGGAGAGACAGTTTGATGTGGTGGTTAAAATATCAGGTTAGAAATCAGGAGATTGTGAGTTCTAGACCCGCCCTGGATACAAAACTAGCTGGGTGAATCAAAGGGTTGTATGGATAAGTAACACAATGGAATAAAATAAAATAATTTAAAGAAAATAGAACAAAAGCCCAGAAAACAGAAGCCAAATAAAACAGGCACTGAATGGAGCTTACTTAGTGTAGGCTGCTCCATCAACCCCATAATGTCCTTCTGATGAGATGACTTCCCATGCTTTGTTTTTTTACTCTTTTTATGATGTTGACTCTTTAATTCACTGGGCAGTCACCATAATAAACGTTATCTATCTATTATTTTGAACTGTATACCAAATGGTTTGAAAAGTAACAGGAAGACAATGAAAATAGATTTTGTGCACTTTTATGGTTAGAAAAAAAAATGTTCCACAGTTAGAATGACACTCCTAATCAAACACTTACATAATTGGTTGAAGAGTTCACGTCATTGTCCATATTTGAATAGTATTTTAGGCCATTCAAAGTGCATGTATTATTTTATATGCTGAACTTTCCATTGTTTTCCATTAACTGATTTTAACCTATGCAGTGTGGGATGTATAAGATTAAATTTGCATGCTTTTGTGGGCCTCTACTCTCCTTTTTTAAATATAATAAATAATAGGGTTTTGCTTTGTTTTTGAAAAAAAGCAGGGGGACATTTTCCTTCCCTCCCCCAAAAAACCCCTACCCTGCAAATCAATCCTGAGAGGTTGTCTCAGAATGCACCATTTGATATCCTCCTGGATGGATCTGTGGCTAAAGGGCTGGGCAGGATGGCATCAGAAACGGCTCAGCCTCTTCGAAGTAACACACTGGAACTGGTGAGGCTCTTGTAGCTTACTAAACTCTCTTTTGCTCGCTGCCATCTTTCCCGGGGAATAATATACAAGTAATCCTCAGATTATGACCAGTCACTCGGTAACTGCTTGAAGTTACAACAGACGTCCCGAAAGATACTTATGAACAGGTTCTGAAGTTCCAACAACCGCTACCACCACTCCACTCCACGATCACATGATCACATTTATGGCCATGTGCATCATTCTGCTGGCCTAGAGACTAGGAGACTATGAGCTCTAGTCCTACTTTAGGTATGAAAGACTACCCAAACTCACCCAGCTGAGTTTCATCCTTAAGGGAATAGCTCATAGTCTCCTAGTTCCTAGGCCAGCACCTTAACTAAATACCAAACTGGCTTTTTGAAAGTAAATTTGCTTTTTGAAGGTAAACCTGCAGGGACTGACACATACTTGGCAGCTGTGTGGGGGTTTCAGCAGACAAGCATGTTTATTCAGAAGGAAGTCACTTTCTGATCAATGGGATTAAGTCTATGAAGTTGTGAAGGAAGTCCCTGTTTTCATGATTACATTTTGAAACAGGTTCTCCTTCCATCAGGGGTGTATTCAGCACGTTCTGACAGGTTCTGGAGAACCGGTAGTGGAAATTTTGAGTAGTTCAGAGAACCGGCAAATGCCACCTCTGGCTGGCCCCAGAGTGGGGTGGGAATGCAGATTTTGCAATATCCTTCCCCCAGGAGTGGGGAGGTAATGGGGATTTTGCCATATTCTTCCCCTGGAGTGGGGTGGGAATGGAGATTTTGCAGTATCTTTCCCCTGCCATGCCCACCAAGCCACATCATGCCTACCAAGCTACACCCACAGAACTGGTAGTAAAAAAATTTGAATTCCACCACTGCTGTCCATGTTTTTAATTTGACCTCCATATCACTGAGTACAGAATTTTAATTTTAAACTATGTCCCTGTACAAGAAACAGTTAAAAGGCAGTTGACACTGGCACTTGCAGGACAGATGGGAATAGAGAAAATTATATCCAACAGAGAGCGGTTTAGATTTTCCCTTCCAAGAACGATAGAAGCAGTTACTCTAGAATAGGGGTTATGATTAGATAGTCACCATCATATTATTTTATTTTTAGTTATGCATATACAGTTTGTTCTCTATGTTCATTTTTGTGTGCGGAAACATTCCCTAATGGCCACTGTGGGTGAATATCAATATTTTATGGAGAATTAAAATAATATTTCTGCACTGGGACTGAATTTGGACATCGAGGGCTGGTCCCTTCAGCACCGTGTCACCTGCTAGGCCTAGCTGTTGAGATTTCCTACAACAATAATATATATCTGAAAATGAAGAGGGAAGAGTGATTTTGGCAGAATCTAGGAACAGAGAGGAGACCCCTCCTTCAACTAAAACAAGTAATAGCAGCCCACCAACAGAGCGGGTAACTGCTCCACTGCAGCGGGAGGACCCTTTGTTCAGGAACACAACTGCAGCAACCCTCAGGACGGTGTTTCTCAACCTTGGTAACTTTAAGGTGGTTGGACTTCAACTCCCAGAATTCCCCAGCCAGCCATGTTGAAGGCCACCCATCTTAAAGTTGCCAGGATTAAAAAGCACTGCTTTAGGAGAACATAAAAAAATGGGTTCTTCCTGTTAACCATGAGATGTGACCACATTTGGCAGCATACTGATTATCACCTCCCCCCCCCTCCCAAAACCAACCAAATCTAAAGGTATTCTGTCCTCCTACCTAAGGTAAACAGATTGCTGCTCCATTAATCTTTAAATAAATGGTTGTTAGTCTACACCAGGGGTGTCAAACTTGATTTCATTGAGGGCCACATCAGTGTTGTGTTTGACCTGGGGGTGGGGGCATGGCCAGGATGGGCATGGCCAGTGTTGAGTCCTCACTGTTACGACTCCACGCGCCACGGCTGTTGCCGGGCTAAGTTGATTGGTTCTGACACAAGCAGCTGAAGTGGAGGGAAATCGCTGCTCGCTCATTGGTTCTCGCATCTGACAGCTCGCTATTTAAGTGGCTGTCAGGAGTCGCGTTCGGTTCTGTTGCTTGCCATATTTGGTGGTTCCTGTTTGGTGTCTTGTTAATAAAGTTGAGTTCGAGCAACCAAGCCTCCGCCTGTGTTTGCCCACTGAATTTTACAGCCAGCTTGACGTCACTTGTTGAGGCTCTGTTTTTGGCCATGATGGCCTCCTGCAGCCCTCTGCCATGAAAACAGAGTCCTGGGGCACCATGTGCGGCCCGCCTGGGCTCTGTTTCCCCCCACGATGACCTCCTGCAGCCCATGCCTGGTCTCCCTGAGCTCTGTTTTCATTAGCAGAGGGTTGCAGGAGGCCGTCGTGGCCAAAAACAGAGCCCGGAAGAGCTGCACATGGCCCTCCCGAGCACCGTTTTTGCTGGCAGAGGCACCACAGGCCGGTTCTTTGCTGTTTCCAGGGATCCGGTCGTTCACATCCAGCCAGCGGGTCTTGAGTCTCACACCCCTGGTCTACACAACAACAGCTTCCAGTTGCCGGTTCCTTCAAGCTGCTTTGAACCCAGCCATGGACTCTTCTTCAGTCCTTTTAAGCATCTTGTGAAAGGAAACAAAGAATATTCATGTGCCAATCATTGGTCTCCCAGCTAACCAATAAAAGAATATAAAAACATGTAAATGCCATACTACAAAGTCCTCGAAGAATAAAAATCTCACTCACAACTCCAGCCAAGAGGAAAGAAAATCCACTATGAGCACTCCAGCTCCATCCATATACAGATAGTTATCGACATAGGAGGACCACAATTGGGACCCGAATTTCTGTTGTTAAGCAAAGTGATTGTTAAGTGAGTCGTGTCCGATTTTATTATCTTTTTGCCAACAGTTGTTGAGCAAATCACTCAGAAGTGAATCACATGATCATTAAGCAAATCTGGCTTCCCCCATTGACTTTGCTTACCAGAAGTTGATGTGATGTGATGATCACATGACCCCAGGATGCTGCAATAACAATAACAAATACCTGCCAATTACCAAGTACCTGGATTTTGATTCTGTGACTGTGGGGATGCTGCAATGGTGGTAAGCGTGAGTACCAATTGTAAGTCACTTTTTTCAGCGCCACTGTAACTTCAAGTGGTCACTAAATTAATGATGGTAACTCGAGGACTGTCTATACAGAATTCAAACTACAGTTTTCTATTTTCTGAACATTTGTAGCAAAAGTCATTTAGTTATCAAAATTGCATTCTGTACTGAAAATCCCACTGACCGCGTGTAAGATTGACATGTCACCAGTTCTAGCCTGGGTATTTTTTCCCCAAAACTTCATGATTTTTAAGTGGCAATAGTGGCTGACATTGAGGAGAAGGGACAATAAGTTTTAAATAATGACTGTAGTCAAATCCCAGGAAGAGAAATGGAAGGGGTGAGCGGAGTGGGAGAGAGTGATGAGATCAAAATCACTTTTGCCTATTTCACTCCCGAAATAGATAAAAGAAAACACTTGTACATTTCCCCCCTCACCCATTCAATAGGAATGGATTGCTTGGGGGATAGAGAAACATTCAAGAATCTTTAAAAATCTGGTTTGTTGAAGAAAATGGGGAAACAAGTTTCATTCTACCAGTCTTCACCTGGTTGGGTAGAAACAGTCGCACGGATCTGCAAAGAATCAAAACAGGCCAGGTTAATACTAGCTTCATTTTAAAGGAGAATCAGTGTTGTCTGATTGCATACAAAAACATCTGAGCTGTTGCCTTGAAGGAGTATATTCAAAACCAGCAAGCTACCTTGCTTCTCTATGAACCTCAAAGGTTTATCTAGTGTATTTAAATGTCAGTGGCAGGGCAGATGGGTACCTGCCCATGGCAAACCAGAACACCCACAAACACAGGGAAAGTTCATTCCACACACAAGAGCACCCCTCCTCCACTCCCCATGCCCTAAGTTTTTTTGTCTTATCTACACCAGGGGTGGGTTCTACTTACCTCCGCTACCGGATCGCAACGGGAGCGCTCGCGTCCTTCTGCACATGCGCAGATCATTCATGATGACGTCCGGTCGGGTGGGTGGAGCCTCCCACCCAGTGGTGGGATTCAAGTAATTTAACAACCCTAATGATTTCTTCCAACAATCAGTTTGCCAAACTACTCAGAAAGTTAACAACCGGTTCTCCCAAAGTGGTGCGAACTGCCTGAATCCCACCACTGCTCCCACCACTGTTACTACTTAGTTCGCAAGAACCGGACCAAACCGGTAGCAACCCATCACTGATCTACACCATAACAAAGACAAAAATTTTAAAAAATCAGTGTGTTCACCTGCTGCATATACCTTTAGATTAATGTGTGAAAGCACAGCCAGTTTTGGAATGAAAAGTTCACGTGAAAATGCCTTAAGCTTGAAAAATAAAACTAACAGATTTGCTAGGATGGGTTTTTTTTTTTTTAAATTGATGACTTGCTTTTATTAATGTCTTTTCTATTGTTTATAAATTTTAGACAAGTTGCTGTAGAATCCGTTAGCCACTATATAGTGTTATTCTTAGTGGGAATAAATTTAATAAATTGGTTAACTGTGATAACCAGGAAGCACACATTTCATGATTTCAGAAATAGCTTTAGTAGATCCGTAAAGGGATACAGAATGAACAAGAACTAAATAGGTAAAGGTAAAGGTTCCCCTCGCACATATGTGCTAGTTGTTCCCGACTCTAGGGGGCAGTGCTCATCTCTATTTCAAAGCCGAAGAGCCAACGCTGTCTGAAGACGTCTCTGTGGTCATGTGGCCGGCATGACTAAACGCCAAAGGCGCATGGAGCACTGTTACCTTCCCACCAAAGGTGGTCCCTATTTTTCTACTTGCATTTTTTACCTGCTTTAGAACTGCTAGGTTGGCAGAAACTGGGACAAGTCACGGGAGCTCAACCCGTTACGCGGCACTAGGGATTCGAACCGCTGAACTGCTGACCTTTCAATCGACAAGCTCAGCATCTTAGCCACTGAGCCACCGCATCTCTTACGAGAACTATATAGAACAGAAGAAATAGCAATAGCAATAGCACTTAGACTTATATACTGCTTCACAGTGCTTTTACAGCCCTCTCTAAGTGGTTTACAGAGTCAGCCTATTGCCCCCAACAATCCTCATTTTACCCACCTCGGAAGGATGGAAGGCTGATTCAGCCTTGAGCCGGTGAGATTTGAACTGCTGAACTGCATCTAGCATTCAGCTGAAGTAGCCAGCAGTACTGCACTCTAACCACTGCCCCACCTCAGTTCTTATAAATAACCATAATAATGCTATTGTGGTTATTTAATTATTTGTATAATTGTTGTATAATTTATTATTATACAATAATAAAAAGGAGAACCAAAACCTTGCTCGAAGAATGGTAGGAATAGCAAAAACGAATGAATTCAGGGAAGGAGGACTTGCCCATTGAAGCGAGTAGAGGAACATGAAATGGCTCTTAGAAGAAGGACAGTTGTATCCTCAAGAACAGGAAACATTTTAGACTAATAGGATACTTTGGGAATTTTGAGACCAGGTTGCCAGGGAGAGGGAGACTATCTGTTCACAATACAGATAGTCCTCAATTTACAACAGTTCATTTAGTGACCATTCAAAGTTACAATGGCACTGAAAAGAAGTGACTTATGACCATTTTTCACACTTACGACCGTCGCAACATCCCCCAGGTTCACAGGATCAAAATTCAGATGCTTGGCAACTGACTCATATTTATGACATCTGCAGTGTCCCAGGGTCCTGTGACCTCCTTTTGCGACCTTCTGACAAGCAAAGTCAATGGGGATGCTAGATTCACTTAACAACCGTGTTGCTAATTTAACAACCGCAATGATTCATTTGCTGCAAGAGAGGTCATAAAATGGTGCAAAACTCACTTAGCAACAGAATTTTGGGGCTCAATTGTGGTTGTAAGTCGAGGACTACCTGTATGGCTATCGAATCGGGAGGAGGGCACAGCCAGTCCTTCCTTTTCTGAAAAAAAAAGTGTGGAGAAGTTGGAAGTTGGTGAGCTGCCCCCTTTTCCTGCACCTCTGGGATGAAATCAGCACCTGAGGGCAACCCCCTTCCCCACCCTCAGTATCCCTGATCCCTTTCACCCAGGGTGGATTTGATTTAAATCGAGTCGATTTAAATCATGATTTAAATCATGATTTAAATCACTAGTAAAAAGACTTGATTTAAATCAACTTGATTTAAATCATAATTTTTAAAGAGCAACTGTCATCTCTGCTACTCCTTTAACCCACTGTTGACTCACCGATAGTCCCAGTGTTGCAGAATATACAGCCTCATGCTACATAACTAAGCTCCATTTCATGCTGAATAAACTAAATAATTTATGTATCTTAAATAGAAAACTATCTTACGATAGATTTTTACCCTAAAAGTTTTTTATTAAAATAAATTCAATAAAAATCAAAAAAATATGATTTAAATAAAAAAAATCCGATTTAAATTTTAAAAAATCCAATTTAAATTAAAAAATCTTTTTTTTTTTTTTAGTTTTTTAAAAAAAATCATTGATTTTTATCCACCCTGCTTTCACCGTTTGCATGTAAAAGGGTTCTGCAAACAGCTTTTTTAATTCGTGATAGAGAAGAAAATGTAGATCCTGGGATAATCAGGTTTCCACAGAGAGAAAAGATAATCGTTCCCAACACATGAAAGGTGATACAGCCGGGGAAGGGTTGGGTCCGTGCTAGCTTGCTCTTTACCATTCCCTCTCCCTGTGTGTGTGTGTGTGTGTGTGTGTTTAAATGTCTCAGTCACTGTGAGGTCATGGAATTTTCCAGCAATGCCATTTCCTAGAAAACCAAACCTGTTCTATTTCTGAGGAAAGCAAAGCGTTACTTAGAGGTCTGTAGAATAAGACACCTTCCTTGCAAAGTGCAGGCTTCTGGTATTCTCATCTGTCCCTGTCCACAAAAGTTGTGGTGTCTTTTTTTCTGGCAGATGGTAATGCTTTCCTGTCGCTTGGCCCACTCCCAAACCAGAGTTCATATTTACTGGGCAGGATCTTCTTTATACCTAGAAAAACCACCGCAAGAATTCCATTCTGAATTTGGTCAGCGTCCCTCTCAGTTAGCTTTGTGTTCCTCAGGGCTCTCTCTGCCCACACCATTTATGTTGGAAATAGGCTTTCTACAACTTCTGAAAATCCTATCTTCAATATAGTCTCTCTTTCCCTGCCACACTTATGTTGTGTGGTGAAACCTGATTACAATATGTAGACCTCTGGACTGAAATGTATTTTATTCACAAGGCTTTATTTAGTTCCTTGCCGTGGCGCAGTACAAGCCCACAGCTGCTAATTGTGTACCTGTGCTGAAGGCAGGGTTGTTCTTTCAATAAATTCAACATACTTTCAGTACAAGTCCCCATTTGACACACACAGAAAGATGCTATAATTTCCCCTTTTCACAAACCCTATGCAGATAGTCCTCAATTTATGGTCATTTGTTTAATGACTATTTGACTTATGATGGCTCTGAAAACAGTGACTTCTAACCAGTCCTCAAATTTATGACTGTCGCAGGATTGCTGTGGACCTGTGACCAAAATTCAGGCGCTTAGCAGCCAGCATATATTTATTATGACACTTGTGGCATTCTGGGATCACTTGATCACTGTTTATGACCCCAGGGGGCTTCTGGAAAGCAAAATCAATGGGAAAAGCTGGATTTGCTTAACAACCACAGGATTCACTTAACAACCGTGGCAAAAAAGTTCATAAAATCAGACACAACTCAATAATCACATAGCTTAGCAATGGAAGTTCCAGTCACAACTTTGGTTACAAGTCAAGAACTATCTATATAAAGGTTGTGAGACCTGCACAAATGAAATATACCTTCTCTGATTATATAATCAAACCCACAGGACTTTTGCTTAAAATTTTCTGCAGGTTTATAACCGAGAATAAATCTACTTGTTTCTAATTGACAAGAAAAACAGCAAGAATTAAGACATTCAAACTAACAGGGCCAGAGTTTCCCATCTCTGCTATACAGCTCCTCCTAGATAACCCCAAATATAGGTAGACATCAGGTTATGATTACAACTGAGCCCAATATTTATGTTGCTAAGTGAAACATTCGTTAAGTAACTTTTGCCCCATTTTACGACCTTTCTCACTACAGTTGTTAAACGAATCACTGAAGTTGTTAAGTTAGTAACATCGTTGTTAAGTGAATCTGGCGGTTCTGCCCCAGCTACGGACCCCAAAGAACGCAGCACACACAAAGTCCGTTCAAACCTTAGTTTACTAAATAAACCAGTTTTTTACAACAACGGCTGTTAATTAACTGCATTAACAGCCGCCAAGAATTCAAAGAATAATACTGAAAGCTTACTGTGGTTGGCAGAATGCCCAGAAGCAATTTGCAGGAGGCTGATAAGATAACCAAGACAAGACAGGAAGGTATGTGAACGAAGTTGTTCCCTGCAAATTGCTCCAGTTGGAGTTCCTCCTTAAATAGGCTAAGGGAGTGGCCAATTAGCCCCAAGCCTTACTCTCGAGGAGACCTCCTCCTGAGGAGCCACTCCTTCCTTTTGGCAGCTCTGTGCACCCGTGCATCGAGAAGAGGCTCCTCCTCTTCTTCCTCTTCACTTATGGGAGCTTCTGGAGGTTCTGAAGGCCCTGGCTGAATCCCCGCCTCTGGCACCACATCTTCTCCAGCCTCCTCATTGTCTGACACAAGTGTCAGCTGCACAGGCTGCTGGCGCAGCACCACATCAGCCTCCTTGCTGTCGGAATCAGCTACTCGCTGCACAGGCTGCTGACGGGCCACAACACTGGCTTCCCACTGACTTTGCTTGTCAGAAGGTTGCAAAATGTGATCACATGACCCCAGGACACTGGAACGGTCATAAATCTGAACCACTTGCCAAGCCTCTGAATTTTGATCATGTGACCATGGGGATGTTGCAATGGTCATAAGTGTGAAAAATGAACATAAGTCACTTTTTTCAGTGCTGTTGTAAGTTTGAATGGTTACTAAACAAACTGTTGTATGTCAACGACTACCTGTATTGTTTTAATATTCTGCATATCTCAGAGACGCTTGTCCCTGATCCAAGTCAACACATTACCTTTTGGGGTGACAATGGACTGACATATTGGCTTGTCTATGGCACAGTATTTCAGCCAGATTTCTGATAGCCTTAAATTAACCCTCTATAACCCCCTAATAATCTTTTATCTGCATAATAATATCAAATGGATCTTTGTCACCATGTGGATTTGTCAACCCTACTTTTGTGTTTATTCAAAACAGAGAGCCTTAGAAGCAGTGTCAATGAAAGACTCTGAGGATAAGGTCAATTTTTTGCTAGAAACTGTAATGGTTTGTGGGAATGATCTTGGCATAATACAAGAGGAAGAGCCTCAGACTGGACAACTGTCATGCAAATAATATCTCAGCCCACAGAAGAAAAAAGTGTGTGGCAAGCATCTCAGAAGGGACCCTCCCTAGTTTTTTGGAAAGCAAAACTAAAGGAGGGGGAAAGTGCTATCAGACTTGCAAAATTCTGTTAATGTAACCTTACAAAGATAGTATTAGTACTCGCTGTCTGGACTTCCTCAAAATGCTGCCAGTAAGTTCCTGGTTTCAATTGCCTGGCCACACCCACCGATTTGACACTGTTCCCCCTTCCTCCTGCAGTTGCCATTCAATCTTTATAGTATTTCTGATTTCAGCAGAATCCCTATCTTCTCTTGAGTTTGGAGGTTAACAGAATTGGGTAATTGGGCAGCACCTACATTCAAATAAATAAATATTTGGATGAGGGACCATCAAGGAATTCTTGATTGGAGAGTAGATTTGAATGTCAAAAAAATCATCCAGAAAGAAGTAAGGGGCAACTAATTTCTATACTGCTGGGAAACACATTGTATGGCTGTGGCCACGACATCACCAGAAGTCACATTTGATCCCCCAAATACCTTCCTTCTACTTAATTCTTACAGCAAGAGGAGAGGCAGTGATCTACATGCCTATGCAAAATGCTATTCAGGTATTGACCACTACTGAGCATTTTCAATGGTGGGTCTCCCTCTTCTTTCTTGCATCTCTTTATCTTCACATTTGACCTGGAATCAACAGTTCTTTCATGGTGAATATTTTCAAGCAGTCTTCAACCAGACCATCAATTGCAGGAATATAGTCTGGTTATTATATGTCTAATATACTCTACTACACACATGTGATAATGTATATGTGGAGTTTGAAGCCTAAGATATGAGTCATGGGAAAGTTGCACTATATATTGATACCAGTAAGGTATCAATTAATTGTTGTCCCCACGTTAAACTCCTTAGGTTTGATTCTTTTCTTGTCAGCTTGGATTTTGTAAGTGGCCCTAGTTTCATCCAGGGCCTTACGAACAATTGGCCAAGTGTTTTGCAACTGTGAGCTCCATTCCTTCAACGAAGGGACTAAAATGGTAAAGGTTCCCCTCGCACATATGTGCTAGTGGTGCTCATCTCCGTATCAAAGCCGAAGAGCCAACACTGTCTGAAGACATCTCCGTGGTCATGTGGCTGGCATGACTAAACGCCAAAGGCACACGGAACGCTGTTACCTTCCCACCAAAGGTGGTCCCTATTTTTCTCCTTGCATTTTTTATGTGCTTTCAAACTGTTAGGTTGGCAGAAGCTGGGACAAGTAACAGGAGCTCACCCCATTACGCGGCACTAGGGATTCGAACCGCTGAACTGCCGACCTTTCGATCAACAAACTCAGCATCTTAGCCACTGAGCCATCGTGTCCCTAATGAAGGGACTACTGGATCCTTTACTGGCAGTTCAGACATAGGCTTAAATTGTTATCCAGTAAGGACTTGGAATAGAGTAAAAATGATGAATCCTGTTAGAATAAGAGTGCAGTGAAGTCTTGGCTCACCCTCTTTTCTGTGGCCGTGCAGAGCCTCCTGAAATTGCATCTCTGTAGCCACCATCCCAGGACTAAGGCCTACACACAGCCCTGCTAATCACTGACGTGTTCATCAAGAAAAGTGCAGGCTGAACACTGACTGAAAAACAATGTACAGTACTTATCATAGGTTTTAATTGCCTACAATGACTTACGAACAATGAAATTCCTGGCAGAATGGAGTGTTCCTTGCTGTAATGAGGATTATAATATGTCATTTAGAAGCACAGGTTAATTTTTTTCCCCCTCATTCAGATAGTACTCCTATAACAACGGTCTTTCTGTTTTTGTTGCTCACAAAAACAGAAGTCTGGTCCTGATGTCAGATGCCATGCTGTTCTTCCTCGGTTATTAGACATCATCCTAGTTTTAAAAGCACCCCATTGTGCCCCTTCCAGGAATGGATTGTGAAGAGCTGGAATTAAAATAATAAGAAGGGACTGCCATAGAAAGCCACAACCTTTCCTTTGTGCATCCATGCTGAATCCTTACCTTTACTTCCTTAATTTCAACCTGCCAGGCCTATAATTCAGATTTGTCTAGCATGTTCAAGACCAAAGATTTAACTTGATAATACAGCTGTTGCTGATATCTTTAAGTATATTGTTTGTTATGAGTCATGCTGCTTGCAACATTTTCATGTGAAATGGAAAAAAAAATTCCTCTTCTTTTTAAGCTTCAGTATGGACTGAAATTAGTGGAAAGGCTCCAGAATCAACACAAATGGGGCTGCAGTTGCAATGCCCAAATTTAATACATGAATGAAAGCTGATGTGGGACAAAAGCCCGAGGAGCAGATGTTTGAATTGGAGAACAGACTAAGAGCCATGCCTTAGATCCAGATCTTATGCAGCATATTTTACACGTCAGGAAGATTTATTGGCATGCAAAAAAACATTTTGCTTTGGGTGTGATAAGCCCCTAGAAGGTTTGTACACACTGTGTTTATTTGTTTTTCCACTGAAAAACAGCAGGCATTGTGCTGCTGTTTCCCAATGTTTATTGACAAAATTCAGAGGTGCAATTTCAGAAAGGTCTGCCATGGAAAAGGCATTCAGAGACCACAGGCAAAAGATATCTTATTTCTGCCCTGCTTTTTTAAAAAATGTATTTGAAGGCATTTTGAAAGTAGATATGTCTAGATAGAGGTCTCATAAAGACTGTTGCCAACAAAAGTGTGTATAGTCAAGGCTATGGTTTTCCCAGTTGCAATGTATGGCTGTGAAAGTTGAACCATAAGAACGGCTGAGCACCAAAGAATTGAGGTTTTTGAACTATGGTGCTGGAGAAGATTCCTGCGAGTCCCTTGGACTGCAAGGTGATCAAACCGGTCAGTCCTAGAGGAGATCAACCCTGACTGCTCTTTAGAAGGCCAGATCCTGAAGATGAAACTCAAATACTTTGGCCACCTAATGAGAAGGAAGGACTCACTGGAGAAGAGCCTAATGCTGGGAAAGATTGAGGATAAAAGAAGAACGGGATGACAGAGAACGAGGTGGCTGGATGGAGTCACTGAAGCAGTCAGCATGAGCTTAAATGGATTCCAGAGGATGGTAGAGGACAGGAAGGCCTGAAGGAATGTTGTCCATGGGATCGTGATGGGTCGGACACAACTTCGCAAATAACAACAACAAAACCCTGTTGAAAGATCACCATGTAAAGTTTCTACCTATTCAACCTCTTTGTTAAGAAGGTATAGTTAGAAGAAATGGGAAGAGGTAGTTGGAAAAAGTATGACCTTGGAACCCTGAAGAAAGCTGAGCAATTGTACTATAGAGGCCTCATCATCTGAAGATCTGCTAAGATCTACTCAATAATGTTGGGTCAGATTTTAGATTGAAGATACCCTTCAGTATGAAATGGCCCAGATCTCTACCACGTCAGGAGATAGTTCAAAATACTTTGAGGGAAAGGGCAATTGCTGAAGATGTCTTGGAGTCTAAAACCCAGAAAGCTGTTTTAACACAATTTTATAAAGCTGATTTGTTAGAACGGTTGGAAATGTCATTTTCAAGAAGAGCAAATTATGGACTCTTGTACTCCGTCACTGCTTTCTCTTTTTTTTCTGAACCTCATCTCTGCTTAGTAATGCTTGATCAACTTGTACATTTGTCCATAAACTGTCTCATCAATGCTATACATTTTCATTCACTTACCCCTCTCCCTCAAATATACTGTGCTAAAGAGAGTCCATAATTGCAAAGGAAAGTAAATGAGAATCAGAAGCCTCCTGTGTCTGCTTTACTAATATATTTCTGAGATTTATTTTGATACAAAAAGGATTTTCATCAATTGGAAAACAGTCTATTTCATTTAATATGCCCAGAATAGGGTAAGCATTTGTCTTGCTAGATTTATATTGGCACCACTGACATATTTTATCCCAGGGAGTCATTTCTGTCTATCAGGAATGCTGCTTCCTTTTTCCATTTGCTCTGGAACAGCAAAATGATCTGCCACAGTCTAAGACAAGATATCGGGTGGTATTATAAGATGGGGCTCCTTTCAATTTCATTAAATTAGCCAAGGAGTTTTTTAGTGTTGATATGGAAAGATGAAAAGCAAAATGTCAGATTAGCTAGTGCCCTTGTAGGTGGACTAAAGGGAGGATGTGAAACTGTTTAATCCTTTCTTATACCTGGAGTGAGCAGCTGGGAAATCAGGTCCCCAAAGAATTATTTCTAATCCTTCACAACCTCAACCAGAGTTCAGTCAAGATGCAGTTAATGAAACTGCCAGAAAGGGAAAAATAAAAGCAGCAAATCTCCAAATTTCTGTACTGTGTATTGCATATATGTTATATCTTATATACATGTATATGTATATAAGATATAGCCATTCTTGAAAGGAGTGCTGCCAATGGGCCCTGTGAGAGGATTATTTAGGAATATATACATGATTCTCAAGCTTCTGGTATCTTCTGAACACATGTCATGAGGTGACCAAAAACAATCCATAGTAGTCCCATCACCCTCCTTATGCTGGTCTTTGACCATGATAAAGATTTGATTTGATTAGAATAAATTGTGATGCCATGCTATTAGAGGAGAATTTTGAGGAAGAAAATAGAGGACACAAAATACAAGACTCTGAAGACAGAGCTGACCTACCACATACTGAAGCAAAGTAATATGAAGTACCATTTAAGACAGATGCATTTATACAATGTAATTACTATTCTGTATAGTCCTCACTTCCAGTAAGATGATGCTTCTAAGATATACAGTAAATTGAGCTACTTTACTTTTTCAAATGGCAGCATCAGAACTGATTTGAATGACTTTTGTATCATAAATGAAGGAACCAGCAATAACCACAAAACGTACAGAATTTGAAGTCCTTTGAAAATCTCTTCATAGAATTCCAATAATCTGTATTATCTGAATGTGTTGTATCCAGTGATGGGATTCAGCCAGTTCGCACCACTTCGGGAGAACCGGTTGTTAACTTTCTGAGCAGTTTGGCAAACTGGTTGTTGGGAGAAATAATTAGGGCACAGAACCGAGAGATTTAGGGCAGAGATTTAAATTACTTGAATCCCACCACTGGTTGTATCTAATTTGTATACCTTTTAGTAATGGCCTCTGATTTCTCTTAGAAGCTCCAGGGGGAAGAAGGATAATGTTCACCATTATCTACTTCTTACAAGTCCTCCTCATATGTTCCCATGTCTGCTCTGAAGAGTTGGGAGAACAGTGGGATAACATGGGGAGTTACATGGAACAGAGCAGAGGGAATCATGTAGTATCGTCAGTGGAAGCACCTATTGAATCAAAAAGCTAACCCTGAGAACAGATACCATTTAGATGAATGTAGGTTCATCAATTGTCCCATCTTCCTTCTTAAGCTTGTCCTAAGTAGATTTGAAGGTTCAGTGTTAATGTTTATATGACCCTCCCATAGAAGCCAGGTGAATATGTGATATTTGTATAGGATTTGTGTATGTACTGAATAATACTGAGATATTATTTCATGTGGAAAATCATCAGTCTTCTATGCCATAACCCCAGATTCTAGGCTTTAGTCTCTTCCTGAAATTACTTTATTCATAATGAAAATCTTGAAAAGATCCAGAAAATGTCAAGCTCCTTAAGCAATTTTCCTGTGAATAAGAGTTGTAGAATTTGGCCCCTTCTACTTTGGGTAGCAAAAATGTAAAGGGTAGAAAAGGTAGATAAGAAAAAACATTTCTTACTAGATTATCATGCTAAAATTTGGGACCAGCTAACAATACTGAGTAGAAGACACTTCAGACTAATAAAAGGTTCCACAGGATCTGGAATTCGTAGTCAGGGGTTATGTGGTTGGCCTTTCAGATGATATAGAATAAAATGCAGATGCCTTATTTGTGGTTTAGTTAGTGTATTATATAAACATGTCCATGTCAGACTAATCTTACAAATAGTCAAAAGCATCATGAGATAAAGAACATTGATTCATTATGTGTCTGGAAGTCATTTTTTTACTTCTAGTGACCACATAGATAGATTTTCTCCTTGACAATCTGTTTCTAGCCTGGTTCTTCAGATTTTCCAAAGGTGTACTCATCACTACTGTAACTGGGTCTACTCACCTTGCTGCTGGTCTCTTCCTCTCTTTCCTTCTAACTTTCCCAAGATTAGAGCCTTCTCCAAAGAGCTTAGTCTTTGCATAAGGTAACTGAAGTAGAATAATTTGAACCCGGTCATTTGTGCCTTGAGTGAGAACTCTGGCTTGATTTTTTTCATAATCTATTAATTTGCTTTCTTGACTGTCCCTGGTATTCTCATGTGTCTTCTCCGATAGCAAAGTTCATATGATTCAAAAACATTCATACCGGTGGTGGAATTCAAATTTTCTTACTACCGGTTCTGTGAGCGTGACAGGGGAAGGATGGGCGTGGCAGGGGAAGGATATTGCAAAATCTCCATTCCCACTCCAGGGGAAGGATACTGCAAAATCCCCATTCCCTTGCCACTCCTGGGGGAAGGATATTGCAAAATCTCTTAATTCCCACCCTTAATTCCCATTCTGGGGCCAGCCAGAGATGGTATTTGGCGGTTCTCTGAATTACTCAAAATTTCCATTATCGGTTCTCCAGAACCTGCTGAATAGCACCTCTGATTCATGCCCTGCCCTAACCTAATCTAACCTAACCTAACCTACCATACCATACCAAAGATTTATTGGAAATCCATGAATACATTTCAAAGACATCAGAGTTAGAGGCTCTTGGGTGTATGTAGGAGCCGTGGTGGTGCAGTAGTTAGAGTGCAGTATTGCAGGTTAACTTTGGCCACGGCCTTGAGTTCGATCCTGACTGGCTCAAGGTTGACTCATTCTTCCATCCTTCCAAGGTCAGTAGAGTAAGGACCAAGATTGTTGGGGGTAATATGCTGACTATAAACCACTTAGAGAGGACTGTAAAGTACTGTGAAGTGGTATATAAGTCAAAGTGCTAGTGCTATTGCTATATCCTGGTGTGTTAATGTATTTGTGAGACATTCACCACAGAGGTGGCCTCATTATTTTCTATTGGATTTGCTTTGATTGCTTTGACATAGAGTCACATTGCAGGCTTCCATAGACGCATTATGCACAGGCGCCTGTGTACCAGTCCTTAAATACAGCAGTTTTTCATGTTCTTAATTGCCAGCCATTTCCACTGCAGTACTTTTATTCACCTCTTCCCACACACTGTTCTAATTAAGATGTTTATTGAGCAGAGATACCGTAATTTCCTCTTGTAGTAGTTTCAAAATGTGTCTACAGTAAATTATTCTCCTTTGTGGGCTTGCTTGCGTATGGGTTCCTTCCTGCTTCCTCTTCATCTTTTTCTTCTCTTTAAATGTTCTTCAGATTACAGTGCAAGAAAGCATAGCGAGGACAAGGCTCAGTCCACAGAAATAACAATTTGGCAAAGGTTCCCAAACACCCTTGGGATACCCTTCAAATAGGAGGGACTTTGATTCCCAAGTAGCATTTTGGAAACTAGTCTGTATCCATCTGGAGAGTACCGGATTCAGCAAAGTGGAGTTAAGGCTTTCTTGACAGGAGATAGCTCTGTCTTTCTTCCTCCTCCATTCCTTATTATGATCACAATTATGATGAATAACAATGTTTATAGTCCATCTTCTTGACTGTTAAAAGAACTCCAAAATTATATGTCTGGAAGCCTTAAATTAATTACCCTGTTTCCCCCAGATTAAGACATCCCCTGATAATAAACCCAATCGGGTTTTTGAGCGCATGGCAATAAGGCCAAGCGCTTATTCCAGGGTTCAAAAAAATATAAGGCAGGATCTTATTTTTGGGGAAACACGGTATATGATGCAACTAGGAGTAAGGAAACATGATTTGTTTGAAGAAAAAAAATGACATATGAAACTTCTGAAGAAGTTTCAATATTCTGAAGAGACAATATTGAAAAATGCATCTTCTACAGCCTTGAATGCTTCCTTTTATTATTAGAGAGCTGGTGTAAGATAGTGGTATCTTATTTAATGGTGTAGGAAGTTAGCACCCACCCCTCTCCTAGGAAATGAGATATTTTAGGAAATATTAAAAGGGCAGAATATTTCCCCTAAAAGGGAGGCAGAAACTCACCCCCTCACCCCCCATCTTTGCCAACAGACCATTAAGGCCTGGGCCAGTCTATATTACATAACAAAAATCTACTTCCTGCAGGCAGAGCCATAGTAGGAATTGCCCTCACCCAAGATCCAACAAAGATAGGATTAGCCCTCTAACCCCTCTAGCAACAGAACTCACCACATGGCACCTGGAGAGATTGCATCACCCAGCAAGGTTCAACCAAACTTAGCACACAGGCCAGACTACAGAGTTGCCCCTGCATGGCCCCATGGGAGTCTGACAACCAATCAGAATACAAGCTCACATTCAAACCCAACAGAGGACATAAAACCCAGCATCTCTGTCCTTTTTTTGCCCAGGATTTCAAGCCATGTTTTATTTTATTTATTTATTGTATTTATTTATTTGTCAAGAACATATTAGGTAATATATATACGCATGAACTGAATACATAAAATAGATACAAATAGAGGAAACATTAGGATAGGGACGGTAGGCACACTGGTGCTCTTATGCACGCTCCTTACAGACCTCTTAGGAATGGGGAGAGGTCAACAGTAGACAGTCTTAGGTTAAAATTTGGGGGGTTTGGGATGAAACCACAGAGTCAGGTAATGTATTCCAGGCATTGACCACTCTGTTGCTGAAGTTGTATTTTCTGCAATGTGAACCTGTTCATCAATAGACCTTCTTTCTAAGCAACTTCCATAAATCCAGTGTCTTTTTCCCCACTTGGAACTGAATCCAGAAGGATATCTCTTCCAAAAATGGTCTTTTGAGATTTCACAGAAAACATAACTAAGGATATCATAGCATCTGAAACCAGAGAACACTTATGTGAGCTCCTGGAAAGGTAGAGCATCTCCTCATAAAGTCGCTGGAAAAACTCCCTTTTTTGGGGAAGAAAATTGGTGTACATGAAATAAGATCTTCTCTCCCATCTGAAGGTTTTCCCCACATTGCTGAGTTTTCTCTGCCCATTCTTGATTCAACCACCGGGGGGAAAAAAAAATCCAGAATGAAAGTGACTGTAACTTCATCATTAGTCCCTCGTTTTTGTTCCAAATCACCATGGTCCCCTAACTTCCCTCAAAGATAATGGATGACCAAATGCCAAAATAGATTTCACACATCTTCTGGTTGCCCTTGGACAGTATTGGAATAGGTAGAAAAAGGTAGAGAATATATTTTAATAGCAGGACAGGTTAAGCCTGTCTCAAGGGAGATGGGGATGAGATGAAAGCAAAGTTATTGAAATATTGCCAAATAAAAGATAACAATCAGGGCATGTTTGTGCCGTGATTAGGTATGAAGGGGGGGAAGACTTTTACATGAGACTGCTGCTGGGAGGTTGCTGATAATTCAGCAAACATGTTTCAATTTGCAAATTAGCTGTTCTTTGTATACTGTATGGAAACAGATCTACTGCCAGGATGGAAGGAGGCTAATCTGTGAAGAAAGTGAGAGAGAGAGAGAGAAAATGTATCCCTGGTAATTATCCTTTCTTTCAAACCTCTTCCAAATGATTTTGAGAAAACATGGGATGGATAAAGGAGGGACCGGAGGTTGCTGAACATGCAAGCTGTTGCTCAGACCATACCTTCAAAGGAAAGAATCCACCTTCTCCACCTTGATACCCTCCATGACTTTCAAACTACAACCTGCGTAATCTCCTGCCCACTTGAAATGGGACAAAACCATACTTGGTGGGTTACACAATCTCAGCTGACCCCATAGAATTTACAACATTATTCAATTAGGCCAAGATTGCCTTGAAAAGATCAGCTTCCATGTTCCTTAACAGAACATCCAAATTTCAGGTTAAACCTAGGTTCTCTCTAGATGTTTTTACTAAGCTTTGTTGCAAGGTAGTTTCCGATATATTTTCGCAGACATGTATTTTAAAATCTCTGCATAGATGAAAGAATGTGGGTTCATGAAGAAATTGGAAGCTGTTGAAGAGAGACCTTCTTTTCTGATCATCTCAGGGAAAACAAAATGCCATGGCATTCACTCCTGCAAACATTTATGCTAGGTAAAAAGAACCTCCAGGAACAATGTTTTTTTTTCCCTTCAACTCTTGACACCTCCCCCTAATTTCTCCTTAGCAATATACAAAAAGCACATGTACTCAAGAGATCTCTACCCCTGGTCGAAGGTACATAAGACAGCCTTGTGGTGCCACCAGAATGTCCAGCTCATAACCATGTTTAACCAGCAATTGTCATCTTTAAAAAGGTGTTGCCTTCCGCAGGGAGATGCATCCCACAAGCACTTGTCCTACCAGAAATATATAAATCCTTAAACAACTTAGAATTTATATCCACCATCTACCATTTCTCAAAGAACATTTGCAGTTTTAGCATATTCATCTTAATCTACTAGGATCACAAAAGCTGGATTCCCACTTCTGATGCAATCTGATGCGTCCTCCTCCTGTTGTTTGGAAAATGAAAAAAGAACTATTTCAACGTCTTCTCAGAAAGCTCTTATCCATTCTGTGGTCCATGGGGGCTATCTGTTTTCCATAGAAGGGGAGGAAGAAGGTTAAGCTTCTTGCTCATGGAGATTTGAAAGTCCTAGTATTTAGAATCCCTTCCTTTACTCTCTCTGTTCTCCATTTCATCCTGACCAGGTCTGCTTTCCCCCTTCCTTCCTTCCTTCCTTCCTTCCTTCCTTCCTTCCTTCCTTCCTTCCTTCTTTTTTAAAATAGAAAATGGAATCAGAATAGGACATAAACAAGGGGAATATAATAAAAATGTTTTCTTTAAACCACAATTTATTGATGAAAACAGTGATTAGCCTAGCCCTAGATGCTATCTTAAGGGATCAGATAAGTCTGATCTTGCCTATCCAAAACCCTTGGGCATCAGACATTTGCATAGCATGATTTACAGGGAGAAGCAAAGCTAATAAGGAACATGAAATACAAATGAACTAGTTGTATCCTGGTTTTATAATCAACTGAAATAATATGTAGTTCTGGAGTGAATGATAAGAGCAGCAGAACTGATGTTGAAGAAGGCTAGATCACATAACCTACTTACAGTATTTAGATTTCAACTTTCAAAAGACCCTCAAGGCTGCCAAGGCTTTAGGTTTTCTAGAACAAGATGGATGAGGTCCCAGCAAAATATCATAGGAGCATGGTGGCTAACACGGTTAGGATGCAGGACTGATGATCGGCAGGCTCGTGTTCGAAATCTGGTTGCTGCATTATGGTTTGAGCTCCCGTTACAGGCTCCAGCTCATGCCAACCCAGCAGTTTGAAAGCAGGTGGCTAGAAGTAGATAGATGGGTACCACTTCGGTGGGACACTTAACAAGGACATGTAAGGAACCCCCAACTGGGCATCCTTCTGGCAAAGATGATGTCACCGTTCAGTTCTTTCAACCCAGAAGCACTTCGATGGTCCTGACATGAATGTAGAATTACTAGCAAAAATATGGCTACTTGTCATTCCCCATTGGGAATTCACTAATTAAAAACTTTAGCACCTGTGTATAAAATTATATTATGTGGAAATGTTTTCCTCTGTCAATAGAAATCTCCTGTAAGGCCTTTCAGTGTTAATTAAGGCCTTCCTGTTGACACTTCTGGATCCATTATTTCTTTTCAGTTCAACAACGATAGGATTACTATTTTATGGTTCCTTAAATCAGCTGGGATACTAAACCATTGGGTTGAGGGTTTTTTTAATTATTGTTTTTGCTTTACTTTTCTAGTATTAAAAAAAATCCAGTATTGACAGTATAATCTGTAATTTTACAATCTCCATTTCCCTAGCTAATCAAAGGTTGAACAAATAAGAAGCAAATCCCCTTGGCTGCAGTAAGCAAGAAAGCAATAACATGGACTGAACATGTAAACAGGAACCTTTAATCTGAAAGAATACTGTGTTGAAGCAAGGGTGAAATCCAGCAGGTTCTGACAGGAGAACCGGTAGTGGAAATTTTGAGTAGTTCGGAGAACCGGCAAATGCCACCTCTGGCTGGTCCCAGAGTGGGGTGGGAATGGAGATTTTGCAATATCCTTCCCCCAGGAATGGGGAGGGAATGGAGGTTTTGCAGTATTCTTTCCCTGCCATGCTCACCAAGCCATGCCCACCATGCCACACCACACCCACCAAGCCACGCACACAGAACCGGTAGTATAAAAAATTAGATTTCATCACTGTGTTGAAGCCCCTTTTTGTTCTGGATATGAAGTCTGAAAATCTAAGGAAATAACATGGAAAATACTAGTATGCAATAAATTAATGTTAATAGTGTGATTGTATATATGTTTTGTTAGATGTATATTCTGACATTATTTTGTGCAACTCAAGGCAGTGTACATGATGCTCTTGTAAATGATATGTGGTAATGACCTTGGGAGACTGGGCTACTTAGAGGTGTTTTGGACAAATGGTTCACTCCATGCATTTATTTATTTCTTTAGTGTATGGCAAATACATGGACTTATAGCAATGATGGCTAATCTTTTCCAGACTGAGTGCCCAAAGCGTGCGCGCATACCCCCAAAATGCAATGCGCACATGGCCACCACACATGTTCTCCTCCCCCATGCATGCGCATGCCCCCACATGCCCCCTGCCCCTGCATGCACATACAGCCCCCCGCACATGCCCCGCCTCCATGCAAGCGCACGTGCCCCCCCGCATATGCCCCACCCCTGTGCATGCGCAGCAGAGACCCGAAGACCAGCTGGCCGGTGGGAGGCATGCACGCATGTGTAGGGGAACTGAACTGGGGCAATGACTCACATGCCCACAGAGAGGGCGCTGTGTATCACCTCTGGCATGCATGCCATAGGTTCGCCATCACGGACTTATAGTATTTCAAATGTTAATGTCCAGTCCACCCAGCCATTCAAGGACAGGGTGGTCTATGTTGAAAAAAATCAGACATTGGGCCAGTGTGAGCTCTTGATGGACATTCGGACACAAAGTGGTGGATATTTTGTCAAGGAGCACCACAGTCACACTGGGGCGTAGAGACAAGAACCCACTAAACAATGAGTCCTGGCAGACATCATGTTGGGTACGGATCCTGTTCAGAGTTGACCAATGCTGGTGAGGAAGATCAAAACCTGGCAGATCCTTCTTCCACATGATATCATATGCTGCAGTAAGGTCGATGAGTGATGGAATGGTTGAAATATGGAGAGAAAATACAGGCATCTAATGTATCTGCAGCACACTTATGGAATTAGCTAAATGATGCAAGTATCGACACTCAGAAGCACGAGTGATTGATAACCAAGTGGTGAGGAGCTGCAGAGACAAATCAATGTTATGATAAATATCTGCAGCAGGAAGTTCTCACGTTGGATAAAACGGTTCCCATGGCCAGATTTCCTGAAAATGCTCAAGAAGAAAGTTGCGTAATGGCAAAAATGAGTAACATCTCTGTATGAATCATGTTCATACAGATGCTCTAAAAGCCCCAAAAAAATGCACTCAAGCCACTACTGGGGAAAGTGTGTTTAGGTCAGTCATAGGCAGAAATTCCTGGTTATTTCTGTGGTTTATTCCACGATTCCAGAGAACTATACAGAACACCAAACACTATCTGTTCAAATTGCAAAAATACTATTACCTTGAATTTTTTTAATATAAGAATCCAGAGATGCATCTTGTATCCAGGACATAAAATAATCGCATGTAAGGAGCAAGTTTGTAACAGCTGCTGGGGTTACAAAAAGTGGATTCTGAAGAAAAGAAAACTGAGAGTTGATGGGAAGCAACTAGAGATGCTGGGAATTCACAGGACTTTATTGGCTGCAAACTTTATTATGCAAGCAAGAATTTACATTTGTTGCCAACATTTTTTTTTAAAAGTTCCTTCTTCGTGATTAGCTCTACCAACTCACGTGCTTGGATTAGTTTACAGTTTGCCCCGAACAATAATGTTTGATGATTCTGTGCATCTTATTGTAGGAAGTTAGCACCCACCCGTCTCCTAGGAAAATGAAATATTATAGGAAATATTAAAAAGGCAGAATATTATATTTTCCCTAAAGGAGAAACATGTTTCTAAAGACAAACTCAGAGCCTCAGATCTCAGTCGTTCCCCCCTCCCCCCGCAGATATTATTTGTAAAAATAATAAAGGCAGAATATAAATAAATAAGTTTATACTCCTTATAGTAGAATAATCTACTATTTTTAGCTTTGGTTCTGTATTCCATAGGCCTAACTAGCTTTAAGGATCTCGAAGTCTATTCCAGTTTGCCTAAATCCTTCTTAAAAATGGAAACAGCTGGTCTTCATCTTACCATCACGATTGGGGCCAGAATTTCCATTGCTAAGCAAGGCTATTGTTAAGGTCATAAATGATGATCACATGACCCGGAAGAATTTTGATCATGTGACCACGGGGATGCTGCAATAGTTGTCAGTGTAAGGACCAGTTGTAAGCCATTTTTTCAAAGTGCTGTTATAAATTCAAACAATTACCAAACAGATGGTTGTAAGTCAAGGACTACCTGCACAGTGTACTTTAAACCAGAAACAAAAGCCTAGAGAAGGGGTTTCTATACCTTTTGCCATTTAGTATATTCTTAATGCATACATTTCCCCTATAAATCCAAACAGTAAAATGAGCACAAATGAGCAATGAAAACAATACAATGAAATTTAGGGAAAGATTGATTCAGTGTAACAAGATACAACTCAGAGGTTCTTCCCATCTCACCTGGACTCTGTCTGCATTTCCCCGAAAAAGGAACCCCCAATCGTTTGGGAACCCCTAGGCTCTGATTAACGAAAAATAAAGGGGTACGATTCATTCCTGAGTTTGAATCTTTATGTGGTCTAAAAAGCTTCTTGGTGGTGTTGTTTTTTACCATTGCATCACAGTGCTGACTCAAGACTTTATCTTTGATTGCAAGTCTTGTTTTTGACATATGCTAATACCAAACTGCAAAGAACTCTGGTGAACAGAAAAATTAAAATATCATTACAATTATTCCCCATTTCCCTGCAACTTTGGATGTCCTCAAACAATACTGTATATATGTTCATGTATTTCTATGAAAATTGAAAAGTCACTTCTGAATTTAAAAAAAACCAAAACATAATGATGTACATGTTAAAGAAAAGGGAGAAATTGTTTGGATTTGAGGAATATTTTGAAAGAATGTTCACCTGTTATTGTGGCATACAGTATTCCTTGCAAAGTCATATCTCACTTTAGGATGAAGATAAGGAGAGAAATAGTTGCAATGGATTCTTATTTTATTTTAAATTCACGATCTGCCTTGTAGATGTATGTTTGTTTTTTATGTTTATATACCACTGCAATTAAATTGGCCCTCAAATAGATGAATGGCAGAACCATTTCAATGAGGCCTAGTAGCTTGGCTCTCTGTCAAATGGGCCAGGAACAGAAATTGTGGTTCCAATTAGACTAGGCATTAAATCACATAGTCAAAGATCAGAATTAGGAATATTTTGGTTGAATACAAAGTGGTGATCAGGCATCAGTTGTGAAAATCAGGTGAAAATCAAAGGGCCAGAAGCAAGAAGAGATGGAGCTAAAGAAAACTAGCAGGAAGTCAAGCTAATCTAACAGGCTAATTGCTTATACAAGTAATCCTTGACTTACAACTACAGTTGACCCCAAAATTTCCGTTGCTAAGCGAGACAGTTGTTAAGGGGGTTTTGTCCCATTTTACAACCTTTCTTGCCACAATTGTTAAGTGAACCACAGCAATTGTTAAGTCAGTAACAAGGGTTGTGAAATGAATCTGGCTTCCCCATTGCTTTACTTATCAGAAAGTCACAGAAGGCGATTGCATGACCCCGCCTGGACGTTGCAACTATCATAAATATGAACCAGTTGCCAAGCATCCGAATTTTGAACATGTCACCATGGAGACACTGCAACAGTTGTAAGTGTGAAAAAAGTCATGTTACTTTTTTCAGTGCCATTGTCGCACTTAGCACTTAGACTTGTATTTTATCTGTATTTTATCTTTTGGCTGTTCACCGCCCTGAGTCCTTCAGGAGTAGGGCGGTATATAAATTTAATAAATAAATAAATAAATATACCCCTTCATTGTGCTTTACAGCCCTCTCTAAGCGGTTTACAGAGTCAGCATATTGCCCCCAACAATCTGGCTCCTCATTTTACCCACCTCAGAAGGATGGAAGGCTGAGTCAACCTTGAGTCAGTCAGGATCAAACTGGTGGCAGTCAGCAGTAGGTAGAATTAGTCTGTAATACTGCATTCTAACCACTGGCTTTTTGAATGTAACTGAATGGTCATTAAACAAATGATTGTAAGTTGAGGACTACCTGTATTGAGAAATATTAAACCAGGCTTAGTAATGGGGGGAAAAGTTGCCACATGAAAAATCTAATACTGTAGAAATGAACCAATTTCAAAAGAGAACCTGAAACCTACATACAAAACAAAGCTTACATCGTTCCAGAATTTTTCAGTACAGCCCATAGTCCTTGAGGCACAACCAGTGGTGATATTCAGCCAATTTGGACCAGTTCATCTGAACCGGTAGCAGAAATCAAGGGTGGGCCTGCCCACCCGCCCTGGCTCTATGCCATCCTATTTAGGCATGTTTTTGAGGCTGGGCGCTTTTGTGGTCCGCCAGCAGCCTGCGGAGCTGGCAGCGGAGTCGGACAGTGAGGAGGCTGAGGAAGAACATGGGCCAGTCCTGGAGGCTGGGGAAGGCCCGGATGAGGGCTCTGCATTATAGGCAGAGATGGGGCCAGGCCATCTGGGAGTGATGTGCGGACTCCGGAGCCTCCAGAGGCTGACAGCAGAGAGGCAAAGGAACAGGAGGAACCTGTTCCTAGTGCACGCATGAGAAGAGCTGCCAGAAGGCAAGAGCAGCTAAAGCAGAAAGGAGGACTTAGAGTAAGGCCAAGAGATGATTGGCCCCTCCCATAAGGCTTAAAAGACCAGCAACAGCTCTTGGGCTCTTTATCAGAAAACAACGTTGATAGATTTGTTTCTTTTTTTTTTTATTGAAAAAGTTTTACAAATACATTTTCTCCCCCGTTTCCCCCCACAACCCTCCCTGTCCCCCCCCCACCCTTCCCTCCCCCCAGGACTTCCACAAAATATAATCCAAATCAAAATCACATTTTATAAAACTTGAACCCCTCCACCCTCTATATATTATTCAAATCTTCACAAAATTCAATTATTCTATCCCTATATAATACATTCAGTTAAAAGCTATCTGATATTTCCTAGTTTGATATTTATTCTGCACATAATCTATCCACTTTTTCCACTCCCATACATAAGTCTCTTGTGTCCGATCTTTTAGATATGCTGATATCTTCACCATCTCTGCAAAACTGGCCATCTTCAAAGTCCATTCTTCAATAGTGGGCATAGCTTCATTTTTCCAATATTGACCTATCAGTAATCTTGCTGCTGTTACCATATACAATATCAGCTTTACTTCACCCAGTGTAAAATCCTTAACTATACCCAATAAAAACAATTGTGGAGAAAACTGAATTTTTTTCTTCAAAACATTTTGCATAACCCACCAAATTTTTATCCAAAAAGCCTTCACTTTCTTACAAGTCCACCACATATGATAATATGTGGCATCTAAGCAATCACATCTCCAGCATTTTGGTTGAACATTAGGATACATACACAATAATTTCTTAGGATCTAAATGCCACCTATAAAACATTTTATAAAAGTTTTCCCTCAAATTCTGCGACTGTGTAAATTTAACATTCTGAACCCATATTTTTTCCCATGTTTCCAACATCACTGGTTCTGCAAAATTTTGTGCCCACTTTATCATACAATCTTTAACCAGTTCAGTTTCTGAGTCCCTTTCTAGCAAAACATTATAAACCCTTTTAATATGCATTGGACCTTTCTCTTTTATATGTCTAACCAATTCTTCTTCATGCATCATTATACCAGTTTTTTGGTCCTCTTTCCATCTCAATTGAAGTTGATTATACTGTAGCCAAGTTATATTAATCCCTTCTGCCAACAGTGTTTCTAATGTCTTCAGTTGCCATCTGCCCGCATCTGTAAAAAGAACTTCTTTATATAAAAACCCCCTGAGTGACATTGTATTTGTATTCCACATGATATGACCAAGATCCAACCAAAACGGTATTTTATAATCCCATTTGAGTCGGTGCTTCCTCCAAACTCTCATCAAAGAGTTTCTAAGTATGTGGCTTTTAAATACTTTATCCACTTTGTTCTCATAAAATAAGTATGCATGCCATCCAAGTTCAAGATCATAACTTTCTATATTCAATATTCCAGTCTTTTTCCTTCCAAACCAATCACTTGCTTGCGACAAGGCTGCTGCTTCATAATATAATTGTAGGTTTGGAAGTTTAAGGCCTCCCCTTTCTGGAACATCTTGCATGATTTTCAGCTTAACTCTCGGCTTTTTCTCATTCCATACAAACTTATTCACTCCACTTTGCCATTCTCTCAGTTGTTTATCACTTTTAAGCACCGGAATCATTTGAAACAAAAAAAGAAATCTTGGCAAAACGTTCATCTTAACTGCTGCTATTCTTCCAAGTAAAGACAGCTGCAGTTTTTTCCAAGTCTCCATGTCTTTTTGTACCTCTCGCCACAACACCTCATAGTTATTTTGAAACAATTTTATATTTGATTCTGCAACCTGAACTCCTAGATATTTAACCTTTGGTACTATTTCAAAACCTGCCTTGCTTTCAAGTTCCTGTTTTCGATCTTGTGTCATATTTTTGACTATCATCTTAGTTTTTTTCTGGTTCAATCTAAATCCTGATACCATACCATATTCTTCTATAATGTCTTTCATCTGGATTATTGATTCCATCGGCTATATTAGGGTAACAACCAGATCATCTGCAAATGCCCTTATTCTGTAATCCTCTTGCCTTATCACTATTCCCTTCAAAGTACTCGAGTCCCGTATTGTGTTCAACAAGACTTCTAATGTTAAGATAAATAACAATGGGGATAGCGGACAATCTTGTCTTGTTCCTTTTTCAATACTAAAATTTGTTGTCAAACTTCCATTAATAATAATTTGTGCCATTTGTTCTTGATAAATTGCTGAAACCGCCTGTATAAACTGATCCCCAAAGTCCATCTTTCTTAAAGTCTTTAATAGAAAGTTCCAATCCACTCTATCAAAGGCCTTCTCCGCATCCAAAAAAATCAGCACTGCAGGGATCTGTTTTTTCTTCTCAAGATATTCCAGTAAATCTATAATTTGCCTTACATTGTCCTTCATATATCTGCCTTCTATAAATCCCGCTTGATCATAATGAATCACCTCTTGAATAACTGGCATCAACCTGTTGGCTAATACTTTTGCAAATATTTTATAATCATTATTCAGAAGAGATATTGATCTAAAATTCTCAGGTTTTTTAGGACCTACTTGCTCTTTTGGTATCAATGAAATATAAGCTGTTTTCCATGATGGGGGTATTTTACCCCCTTGTTGTATACTACAAAATAGGTCTTTAAGATGTTCAATCAATTCTGCTTGTAAAGTTTTATAATACACTGCAGTTAAACCATCTGTTCCTGGTGCTTTAGCTGTTTTCAATTGTTTAATTGCGGCAATAATCTCCTCGGCTGTTATAGGATGATTCATTCTCTCCTTTTGTTGATTGATATTTTTGTAACTCTTCTTTTTTCTAAATATTTCTCTATAAGTCCATTCTGTATATCATCTTTGGCATATAATTTGGTATAATAATCTAAAAAAGCTTCTTTAATTAATTTTTGTTGAGAAATTTACTTTCCTCCACTATCAATACTATCAATAACCTGTGCACTCTGCCTCTTCCTTAGTGTATAAGCCAACCATCTGCCCAGTTTGTTAGCGTTACAAAATGTATTATGTTTCGCAAATTGTAAATTTGTTGCTGTTTGTTCCGCAATAAGCATTTGAAATTGGTCTTTCAACAGTTTTATAGCTCCTCGTATTCTTTCATCTGTTGGATTTTTTATAAGTAACTGTTCTTTTTTCTTTATTTCTGCTTCCATTTCAGATCTTTTCTTTTGTCGATTTAATTTATGTTTAGAGTTCATATAAATGAGTACCCCTCTCATATATGCTTTACTCGCATCCCACACAATTTCAATAGGGGTACCCTTGTTCAAGTTCATTTCAAAAAATTCATCTGCTTTTTGAGTTCTGTTATGTTCTTTTCATATCTAAACAAGTTTTCATTTACTCTCCATGATCTTCTCTCACTCTTTCCCATCTCAATTTCTATCCATACCGGGCTATGGTCAGTTAAAGTCCTTGGAAAAATCTTTGTTCTTTTCGTTTTTACAAGTAGATCAGATGATAGTAAAATAAAGTCAATCCTAGAGAAGGATTTATGTCTATCTGAAAAGAAAGTAAAGTCCAAATCTTTTGGATTATGTATTCTCCAAATATCTTTTAATTCCAAATCTTCTTTCATATCAAAAAAAAAGTCTGTGGTAATCTAATCCTTGACTTTGCCAAACTCTTTTTATCTATTTTAGAATCAATTACTCCATTCCAATCTCCCATAATTAAAATAGATCTATAATCCCATTGCAATATTTTAGAATGCAAAATTTTATAAAAATTTTCCTGTTGTTGATTAGGAGCATAAATTCCAATCACCAGAATTAGGCCATTTGCTGTATAAAGTTCAATTGCTATAAACCTGCCACAATCATCTGCTTCTATGATTTTAGCTGACAATCTTTTATTTATGTAAATCACTACGCCATTCTTTTTTTCCAAATTCGAGGCTATAAATTGTGTTCCTAATCTTGAATTTATCAAGTATTTTTGATCTTGTGTTCAAATATGAGTTTCTTGTAAACAAATAATATCATTATTAAATTGTCTCAAATACTTAAATAATTTCTTCCTTTTCTGTGGTGAGTTTAATCTATTCACATTCCAAGATAAAAACTTAATTGTCATCTAAACTTTTTTGAAGCGACAAGAACATATGCTGAAGACTCTCCGAATCAGTGGTCTTCGGCTTTGCTCCTCCCATGGCTTCACATTCTTGTATATTACCCTTGACTCCTTTCTTGTATTGCTGTTGCTTGGTCCTTTCCTGTTGTTGTTTTTCTTTAATTTGCTTAGAAACTGCTCGAGTTATATGCTGGCCTTTAGCTTCACACATCCGGGCTAGGTCCAAAGTCACTTCTCTTGTAGTCTTAGGTGGTTCAGTTACAATTTCCGAAGGAAGATCTATCAGGGGCGCATCCAGAAATCCTCCTGTCGCTCCCTGCATTTCCATTGCCTCCAATTCCAGCTGCTTAGACTGCTCTTCCATCTCTTGCTGAAATTGCTTCCCCTTCTCACTGTCCTTTATCTCCAGCACAGAAGATGTACGTGGGGATGGTGAACTCACTTTAAAAAAATTAGAATAAAATTCTTCCACCTTCTCAACAGTGTTTAATCGATATCTTTCTCCTTTAAACCTCAAAATTATGCCAGTTGGAGCATCCCACCTAAATGGAATTTGTTGTTTTTTTAATTCATTCACCAGGAATTCAAAATCCTTCCTATCTTTTAACATCTTAGGTGGCAGCTCTTTATAAACTCCAATCTCCTTTCCATCCACTTGCACCGCAGAGACAAAGGACTTTTGCAAAATATCATTTCTTATTTTTCTATCTGTGAAATATATCACCACATCTCTAGGCAATTGTCTTTGTCTGGCCACCCAAGAATTCACTCTGTACACTTTGTCCATTTTGCAAAAAATATCTTCAGAGCTAATCTTTAACATCACAGCTAATGCATCAGCACAAATCTTTCTCAGATCTTCCCTATCATTCTCTTTTAGGCCTCTGAGCCTTATAGCAAATTCCATGGACCTGAATAGCATCATTGTCATCTCATTTTCAAGTCTTTGCATTTTATTGTCAGCATTGAAAATTTTATAATCAGCCTCCTTCATTTTGACATCCACTTCTGATCTAAGTTCCTCCACTTTCTTGTCAGTTTTAATAACTGCTTCTGACAATCCAGTCACCACTGTCATTAATTTTTTGGTCACCTTTTCATATTTTTCTTGCACCACCTCTTTAATTTCTTTTATCTCCTGCTTAATTTCCTGTTGTGACTTTTTAAACTTCTCATCCAAATTCTCATCTTGCCTCATCAAAGCCTGAGCAATAAAGTCCTTTAAGTTTTCAAGATCAATCTCTGTTTTCTGGCTCTGCTGGCTAGGAGGCTGTTGTTCAGGCTTATGTGTGGGGGATTCCCCCCCTGCCGTCTTCACATCCTGTTTAGTCTGCTTAGAAGCCATTCTGCCACGTATTCTAACTTTTTCAAAAAAGAAAGTCTTTTTTCCCTTTCCTCCTCCACAAAATCCTCTGAAAAATTCCCCCAGGTTTAGAATACGTGACAGAATGGCTTCTAAGCAGACTAAACAGGATGTGAAGGCGGCAGGGGGGGAATCCCCCACACATAAGCCTGAACAACAGCCTCCTAGCCAGCAGAGCCAGAAAACAGAGATTGATCTTGAAAACTTAAAGGACTTTATTGCTCAGGCTTTGATGAGGCAAGATGAGGCAAGTTAAAAATGAAATTGGATCAAAATCAGGCATGTTTTAAAATAGATTCACTTTTCCTTCACTTGTTACAGACAGTGCTACTTTGTAACTTGTTGAAATAGCTATGCAAATCCACTCTCGCTTTCAGCTCCCATTAACGCTGAAGCCGGGCGCCATTTTCAAGAGACTTTCAGTCTTAGTTTTAAAATTAGTCACAGGGCTAGTATAAATACTTGCAGTTTCGTGGTTCAAGTTCCGATTCCACCCTGTTTGTTTGGAAAATTCGCTTTGTTTTCAATAGAAAGGTTGATCCCGCCGCCTTGTTCTACGATCTGTAGAATTGTCCACGCTGTCCGGAGCCTCGGCGAGCTGGAGAGGGAGCCGCGCCTGTTTCCTCCCCAGAAGCAAAGGGGTGCTATCTGGGGGCTACACAGGGGCTCTACCTGACTCTCGCCGGCTCTATTCATGATTCCTGGAGGATTTGGAATTTTTTGAGCCGCTTCTCCTTGTTCAAAGCGGCTCTAACAGGCAACGGGGCTGGCGGTCCGAAGAAAGACCGTCTGTCGGCGACAGGAAGCAAACCGGAAGTCCAATAGATTTGTTTCTTGTCTTGTTACATTTATTTCTTGTCGGTGTCTTCTGCTTTTGAACTTTTGCCAAGAAAAGCCTTTGGCAGGTTGCCTAATTAGACCAAGGTTGGTGATAAGGCTGAAGAATTGTGTTATGAAGAATTTGTTTTGAATTAGTTTGGACTACGCTGAGAATGAGTTAATTCTCAGCTGTTCTAATAAAGTCAGTTTGTTTTGAACTGATTGCATCTGATCAAAGCTACTTGGGCCTGGGTCACAGCAGGCGCATGTACGGAAGGCGCACACAAGCAAAGCACGTGCATGGAAGGCCAGGAGCATGCACAGAAGGCAAGCACATGTGCAAACCACGGAAGGGCATGTGGGGGAGGGGGGGCGAACCAGTAGTAACATAATGTGAAGCCCACCACTGGGCACAACATATGTAGGAAAATAGGAAAATAGATATGAAAAACTTGAATGTAGAAGGTAAATGTTAAAAAGTGTTAATGTGTAGAAGAAGTGCTTAGAATTTTGTACACAAATATATGTGCCAGCTATTTCTTTTTGTGTTCTCTCCCTCTGTTTATACTGTAACCAGTCCCTGAATTAATGTTATTATTTTTTTTTATGTCAAGCTAAATAAAGGTTTACATAAAAATGAAAAGGAATTTTCCATTCGTTGTAAGATACCTGGTTGTTTTTTAAACCACCAGAACTTGATTAAAATGCATTGATATGTTAGTTATGAGAATCATGTGGCTATTAAAACAATTAGCACTCAATGCTGATGCTTCAGAGACCTGATGATAGGGACTAAATCCTTGGGCTTTGCAGTGTGCATCTCCAATTTAAATCCCCTGGTGATAAAGTCTTTCCTTAAACTCATGGCAGGCTATTTTCAGAAGCAAAGGGACAAATATATGTTTTATTTTTCTTTTTACAGAACAAAACCACAAAGGTTTCAAAAGCGCTTGCAAAATCGCCTTAGGCATGGGAGGGAAAGAACTATGGGAATAATTGCAGTTTTATTGAAAGAAATTAAGCCCTTCTCTACTGTCCCAAAAGCTGCCTATAGCCGCCCAAGGCAAGAAAGGATGTTGCAATAGATACATTTTAACAAAGATCACTGCAAAGATTGCTGAAAGCACACCTCCACTAAGCAAGCAGCAAAATTAATTACCCAGGCAAAAGTAATTAACCAGACAAAGAACTCATTCACCCACACTTCCCGAAACCCATAATAGCTGCCCAGACAGCATCTACACAACAAAGAAGCAAGCCTACAAACACAAGGACAGACAATTAAGGCTGACCTTTAGACAGAGTCACACACTAGATCCAACACTACATAAACCTGTGCCCCTCCAGCCCACACCAAGGACCAGTCCTCCTATAAAACAACCTCTCTGCACCTCATTTTCTTTGAAGCTACCTCCAGGAGCAAGCCTGGAAGCCCTTTTGTGAATAAAGGGATCACCTCCTTTCCACAGCAATGCGCCTGGTGTCTTATTTCAGAAACCAGTCTTGGACCGGCACCCGGAATTCTTCCACCAGAATGACGATTGATGCCACATAGTTTGCATAAAGCGTTTACCTTTAATAATTAAATTTTTAATCACAAGACTCAAACTTTTTAATCTCAAACTTCATGGTGCTGCAAGCATCCTATGGGGCTGGCATAGGCAAAGCAAGGAGGCCCATCCATAGAGAGTTTTAGGAGGCCTATGCCAGTGGTGGGTTCCTCCCGGTGCGGTCCGGTTCGGCTGAGCTGGTAGCGGTGACGAGCATGCGTGCATCTTCTTGATGCACGGGCACGCAGAGCGGCCAAAAGGCAGGAGTGGCTCCTCAGGAGGAGTTCTCCTCAAGAGTAAGGCTTGGGGCTAATTGGCCACTCCCTTAGCCTATTTAAGGAGGAACGCCGACTGAAGCAATTTGTAGGGAATAACTTTAGTTCATTCTACTTCGCGTCTGGATTCTCTGCAAATTGCTTCTGGGCTTTCTGCCAACTTTAGTAAGATTGTGATTACTTTATCTTTGGTTTCTTGTAGGCTGTTAAGAAAGTTTTGTAGGAAGTTAGCACCCACCCCTTTCCTGGAAGAGTGAAATATTTTAGGAAATATGAAAAAGGCAGAATATTATATTTCCCTGGGATAAGCATGTTTTGAAGCAGCTCCCATCTTCCTGCCCCCACCCTTTGTCAATGGGCCATTAAGGCCTGGGCCAGTCTATTCTACATAACAAAGATCTGCCTCCTTCAGGCAGAGCCATAGTAGGAATTGCCAAAGATCCATCAAAGATAGGATTAGCTCTCTACACAATATCAGCAGAAACTCACCACACGTGACCTGGGAAGCACATGTGACCATCGGCTAGCTAAGACCCCCCCACCCCCTGGGAGTCTGACAACCAATCAGAGTACTCTTACGGGGCCCCAAGAAATGCAGAGTTAGAGAGAGCATAAAAACTCAAGGATTTACTGTATCTGCCCCTTTTCTGTTCAGGAACTCAAGCCATGTGATCCTGTCCACCATTAAACCATCTTTCCAAGCAGTCTCCATGTTTCCAGTGTCTGTTTCCCCACTTGGAGCAGAACCTAGAAGGAGATTTCTTCCAACAGTTTATTAACAGCCTTTGTTTTGATAAAGACTGAGTTATTTTAGTAAATTAAGTTTTGTACAAACTTTGTGTGTGCTGTATTCTTCGGGGTCCGTAGCTGGGGCAGAACAAGGATCACATGTATACATTTTTTGTAGTGCAAAATTTCCCTCGGTACCACCTGATAACAGTGGTTGCCTAAGCACAGGATCATTACCAAACCTCCCAGACCAAAAACCGCTTCCATAACAAGTCATGTTCTCCCAAGCATGTTGGAGAGGAAGCATTAAGCGGTTGAACTCAATCTGGCTGGTTCACGATGTCCAGCGTCATTTAGAATTTCAGGAAAGATTCATCATGATCATTTGATCTGAACACACATGAGACTGCTAGAACAGGACAAAATCATATGTTTGTTGAAATTTCAAGGACCTGTGTAGTTGAACCAAGCAGCAAGAGAGGTCCACAATCAAAATCTGTACAATATATGAAAGTCAATCTTTTTTTGGTAATTTTTAGATTGCCACCCTGGGCTTTTATTGTGTAATTGTCCTTATCTCAATGACAGAACACTATGGGAGGTCAAAATGTTAACATATTCCATTACCTGTAGCTTCCCTGAAAGAATAGAATAGAATAACAGAATTGGAAGGGATCTTGGAGGTCTTCTAGTCCAACCCCCTGCTCAGGCAGGAAACCCTATACTATTTCAGACAAATGGTTGTCCAATCTCTTCTTAAAAACTTCCAGTGTTGGAGAATTCACAACTTCTGAAGGCAAGTTGTTCTACTGGCTAATTGTTCTAACTGTTAGGAACAGTGGTGGAATTCAATTTTTTTTTACTACCGGTTCTGTGGGCGTGGCTTGATGGGCATGGTGTGGCTTGGTGGGTGTGGCTTGGTGGGCCTGGCAGGGGAAGGATACTGCAAAATCTCCATTCCCACCCCACTCCAGGGGAAGGATACGTGCGATAGTCAGAACTTTTTTTTTTTACTTTTTAAAGCATTTTTAACTACTAGTTCCAGAGAACCAGTAGTAAAAAAAATGCTTAAAAAGTTTTTTAAAAAAAGTTCGGTCGATCACGCATCGCTCAGCTGATCGTTGGAACTTTTTTTTTACATTTTTTTACTACCGGTTCGGGTGAACCGGCCCAAACTGGTAGCATTTCACCCCGATCCAGAGTTTTAATAGAAGAGAATATCTGTAGCTCAGGGTCGACCTATGGATTTCTTGATGCTCCCTGAGCTTAGTTGTTTGCTTGCAGACATTTTATTACCCAGCTAGGTAACATCATCATTGTACTAATGATAGTGGCTGATGGTGACGAACCTTGACTTCTCTACTGAATTTTGATAGACAGGTTGAGAACTAAGCTAGCTGATTAACATTATCTTCATGAGAATTTCTCTGGGACCCAAAGGAAAGGCAAAGGGAAATGCAAGCTGGACTGATCTGCTAACCCCGTACCTGGAACAAACAAAATGTTTAAAAGTTATCATATTTATGTAGTTACTTACCAAGCACATCTAAATTATATTAAGGTAACCAAAATATCTTTACAATCCCCAAGGCATGTCATAACTTTTGAGCACCCCTAATGTTTGGATTTTGAAAGTTGAAAAATTTGACACTCCTCCCCCTACGTACCATTTAAATGGTCATAATTTAAGAAGATAACAGGAGAGCCAAAGCAAGTAAGATTTTGAAAAATAAAATAGCTAAATGTAAAAGAGATTAAGGCTTGCTGTAAAATAATAGCCCAGAAGCCTTGGCAAAAATAGAGACAGCAAATATTCCAAAGGCAGGAGCTTTACACTAAACAAAATACTTTTGATATGAGTGTCATCCTTCCATCCTCCTCCCTCATTCCCAGTTAGCTGTATGAAAGCAGCTTAAAATCAAAAACACCCTTTCCCCAGCGTGGTAGTGCTTCCATTGGAGCAATAACGGCCTCTGTATATGTCAATGCATGCCTCCATCATGCTAGATTGATTGATGATGATGTACCATCAAGTCAGTATCAGCTTTTAGCAATCTCATAGACAGCTCCTCTCCAGATTGATGCATCAGGCTACATGTAAATAAAATAAGTTATAAGCAGAATGAACATAGAGTTTAGATCTGCATAGAGTTTAAATATAAAAATGGATACACACTAAAATATCTTAGCCCAATGACTTGGTGCCTTCCAGTTGTTTTGGACCAAACTTCACAATTATTTGTACACTGTTATAAGTCATGTTGTCTGGGTCCGATAGGAATTAATGTTCAAAACCTGTGGATGGCATGATACAAATCAGGACATTTTTTTCCTATATCTTTGCCAAGCCCAGATTTGGTGCCCTTACCACCAGTTCTCCTCCCCTTGAATTTATTCTCTTAATTTCCTCTTAAGTGGAGCACAAACATATCTCGGTAGCCATTTTTATATGACACATCCCTGTGCTATTGCCTTGCTTTCTCCCAATCCTAACCCACAGGCAAGTCAGCTCCACTGTTGCAGATTTAAAACAGTGTCTTCCCTCTACTGAAAGCAGTTGTGGACATGATCTGGGTGGACTTGCCCAGCTCTTACTGACTGTGCTGCTTCAGGGACATGGCCTTCTCTTCAATTGCATGGCCTTTGGGGCTGCAGGAGAGCCTACCTGGGTAATGCTAGACTGGTGCTTATCAGATTTTCTGTAATTCCTTATATACACATCCTAGCACTCTTTTGAAAGAAGACTTAATCTCATATTTGAACATGTGTTTACTGTTTTTTGTTTTTAAAAAAAATACTATGTGCTGCAAAGAAATTCAATTTAAACCAGGAAAAAAAATTGCAAGCTGTGTGTTGCTGGTTCTTTCCACTGCTTCGGTCAATAAGCAGGAGTGAGCTGCTGGGGTTTCGCAGGGGTTCGGGAGAACCTCTAGCTAAGATTCTGTGCAGTTTGGAGAACCCCCCAAATCCCACTCCTGGCTGGCCCCGCCCACCCAGGACTCTCCACATGACCTGTTTTGGATTCAGGTAAGTGCAGGGTGCGCATGGAGGCTAAGGGAGGGCGAAAAGTGGGCCTACTGGAAGTTCAGGAAGGACAGAAACAGGCCCGTTTCCAGCCTCCAGAGGGCTTCAGGAGCCTGGGGAGGCCATTTTCGCCCTTCTGGAGGCTCGAGGAAAGCCTCTGGAGCCCGGGGAGGGCAAAAACGCTCCCCCCGCTGTGGTGCAGGAGGCTAACTAGGCCACGCCCACCATGGTCACACCCGTACAGCAACCAGGCAGAGGACCTCTTGCTAATATTTTTGAAGCCCACCCGTTAATAAGGACTGTTCACTTTAATCTTTTGCTGGTTTTATTACTGAGGGTGACTAGAGCAGTGCTACTTTCCTTTTTCTGAAAGATCCTTCTAAGCTGACACAAGCAACAGTCACTCACTGCCAATGTTTCCAATTCTTTGCAGCACTTACTTCCTATCAATAGTTCCCTCCTGTTTCACAATTCACCCTTTCAGAAGAGCGCTAGACAGTCTGGAAACTGATTAAGAATATCAAACAGAGAAGTGTACAATTATCCAGCTAATTTAGGTTTAGACTGCTTCAGATATAGCTAGACTGACAAGTCAGGCATAACCCAGCTCTTTGCTTGTGATCTGTTAGGCAACTTGACAAATGTCTAACCCAGCCATTGTAAGCAACTGCCTGCCCACCCCTATTAAGGAGAGTAATTGGTATTTTTCCCTCTAAGCAAATATCTATTGGTGGGAGGGGGAAAAAAACCACAAGAATCCATCAATCACTTTCCCTAAATAGTCCAGCATTAATATTGTAAAATAGAGCACCGCTCGTTACTTTATTAAGGCAGAGTACAGATCAGAAATAAAGACAATTTTTTGCATTGTGCTGGTAGAAAAACCAGTAAAACAAATCTCTGAAATACTGTAAATAAAAGCATTAAGCTGTCCTTTCACTAAATTGGGCTTTACATTCCTGTTTTGAGGTGGCGGTTTTTATATTTTTTCGTTTTGGTTTTTTTTTTTGTGACACTCAACATCTTGGCCTGTAGTCAAGTATGAATCATGAGGCGACAGAACACGACTGCACTGCATGTCCGGTTGCAAATCTATCTTGACAGTCTAGATGGATTTCCTACCAAAACGTCTTTATGCATTCTGGAGCTTCTGCATCACTGCAAAATGGTGATCTTTAGGCATACATCTGGCAAACCTGACCCTGCATGATAGCTATGGGAAGTATTAGAAGGTAGAACTTCGGGGGGGGGGGGGAGGTCCAAATGTAATGTGCTATTGAGAATTCAGAGCAGTGGCTGTTGGGCTGCTACCCAGAAGAAAAGGAGAAGAGGTGTGTGGGAGAGAAGCATGCAGTGTGCTTTCTCTTTCTCAAATTGTGCGATTAGCTCAGTGTGGAAAGCCCCAAGGTCAGTTTGGGGTCTCAAAAATGCAATAGGCAGAGATGACCTTCGCTATCCTGATACGCTGGTACAGCGATGCGTTAATTAAGCGATGACATAGAATGCTTCCAGATGAGCATTTTACAGTGGTGTTAATGTGTCATAGTTGTCAGGTTTAAATGGTGTGTCCCCATGGCAACCTAATTGTGTTCTTCTCTCCCTCAGAGAGGTGTTGAGAAAGCAGATATGCGCTGCTGCTGCTGTTTCAGAATCCAGACTTTTCTCTGTTTTATTTATTTATTTATAGTTCACATTTCGTAACTGCCCTTCTCTCTCAGAGAGGGGCTCCAAACCTTGAGTGTAGTGTTTCTTAACCTCAGTAGCTTTAAAATGTGTGGATGTCAGCTTCCAGACTTCTCCAGTCAGTATTGCTTGCAAATACACACTCAAATACCCTTTTTTACAACCCTGTAATCCCTTAATTCGGGGTAGAGTTGGGGCAACTGGATTGAGCTCAGCGTTTACTGGCTGGATGCCATGCCATTACTGATGCCATGTAGAGTTTGCGGCAGGTATTTTTTCTTTGTGCCCTAGGAGAGAAATATCTGCCGCTACCTAGGATTGAACTGTTAATCCTCCAAGTGGAAGGTGAACATCTTCACCATTAGGCCGTCACATTGCTGAATTTCTGACTGCAATTGGGACAGAATTTCCTTTGCTAAAGAAGGGGGTTGTTAAGTGATTTGCACCCGATTTTACAACCATTTTTGCCACAGTTGTTAAGTGAACCATTGCTGTTAAGTGAATTATGCAGTTGTTAAGCCAATCTGGCTTCCATCATCAACTTTCCTAGTGGGAAGCCAGCTGGGAAGATCACAAAGGGTGATCCTGTGACACCAGGATCCAGTAATAAATAGAACGGTTGCTAAATGAATGACTGTAAGTTGAGGACAACCTGTATCATGCAGTGACATCTTTCACGCAATATGATTTTTTAAAATCATCTTTTTAAAAATCATCTTGCTCTTGCCCTACGGGTGTCAAAGTTGAACCACTTTTGAAATGTTAACTCTTATCGCTATTCAACTTGCCAAAGAACTGGGGGGAGGGAATGGGAGAAAGAATGCAGATGCGCCAGAAACGGACTGTAAGTGACAAGAAGCCACCAAGGCCACTGATTGCAGGTCTCCAACAGAAAACAAAACAAAAGGACGATTTGTAATTGGACAATGTGAGCAACCAAGGGTGGGGAGGAAAAAAAAGCTTTGTTTAACTGTACATGCATTGTGCGGGGAAAAACAGAGTTGGTTTTGATTCTTCAGTACCGAAATGGTGTCTCCAATAAAGTTTTGCTTTTGGGATTACAAAGTTCCTGAGAGTGCCTACTTTTCTTGGGTTTGCTAGTCAGACAGTTGACAACTGTTTTCCCCATTGATTGGAACATGCTTCAAAAGGGCTTTGTGGGAAAGAAAGAAAAGACAGGTTTACTCTCTCTCTCCTTAGAGCAGGTTCTGTGCAACACTGTATGCTCATTAATATCACTGACTTACTTCTTGGAGTCTTGGGTAAGAACAATTATTTTTCTGTGAGTAAATCCCATTATTTTTCCGCCCAAAGAGAAAGGTTGGGTTTGGGGTTGCTTTTGGTTTTCACTGGTAATGTCATAGAAATAATATTTTCCCATTTGGTCAAAGAAAAAAACAACTAAAACATTTTTGAAAGGCTCTAGTCTAAACACCATATGGACTTTTTTGGCTGAAAAGAGAAAGAAATGACAAGATGATCTACAGATTTGAAGATTAAGAAAAATGTGGATTAAATGAGGATCTGAAGAAATTTGTATAAAAATGAAGAGGGATACGACGGAGAAGCTAAGAGATAATAAGATTGTAATTTAACTATTGAAAAGAAGGTCCAAAATCATTTATGTATTTCTTAACTTTAGATTCTGTCTTTCTTTTTCATTTCTTGCCCTTTCTTGTTTTTTTTCCCCTTTCTTTTCAATTTGTCTTTTATTTTTCCACATAGACAAATGGAAAAGAAATGCTACCCTGTCATCCATGGCTTCTTTCAATTGTTCGGTGTTCAACTTGGATGTTATCAAGCCAGCATGTTTTTTGCTTGCTCTTTCTTGTTCCACTAACCATTCCTAGAACCATTGCCTTCTCCAATGAATTTGCACACATGACATGGCCAAAGTACGGGTAGTCCTCAACTTATACGACCACAATAGAGTCCAAAATTTCTGTTGTTAACTGAGATATTTGTTAAGTGAATTTTGCCCCATTTTCTTGCCACAGTTGTTAAGTGAATCACTGCAATTGATATGTTAGTAGCCCAGTTGTTAAGTGAATCTGGTTTCCCCATTGACTTTGCTTGTCAGAAGGTTACAAAAGTTTATCACTTGACCTCGGGACACAGCAACGGTCATAAGTATGAACCAGTTGCCAATTATCTGAATTTTGATCACGTGATTATGGGGATGCTGCAAACATCCCCATAGTCGGAACTGTGAAAAATTTTCATTAGTCACTTTTTCCAGTGCCATTGTAACTTTGAACAGTCATTAAATGAACTGTTGTAAGTGGAGGACTACCTGTATATCAGACATAGTCTTATGATTTTAGCTTCTAAGTGAGGTGTCTGGTTTTATACGATTCAACACTTTCCCGTTTTGTTACTCTGGCTGTTCATGGTATATGGAATAATTTAGGCCAGCATCACAGTTCAAAGGTGTCAATTCTTCTTCGATCACCCGTGGTTAGGGTCCAACTCTCACACTCATACATCATTATAGGGAAGACTATTGCTTCCATGAAATTATTTTTACCTTACTTAATATTCTTCTATCTAGAGTTAGCCTAACTCAGGGATCGGCAACCTTAGGCACTCAAAGAGACACAAAGGCCCTAACCGGAGGCTCCCCGTTCAATTCTGAAGCTAACCGGAAGTCTGGTTCCCCTCACCATAGTGTCTCTTCCTAGCGCGGCATCCTTTTTCCTCTACCTATCCTAACTAAAAGCCCTATCAATTGTGGAGCTGATTGGTGACAGGGAGCCGCAGCAGAGGGATGAAAGAGCCACATGCGGCTCCAGAGCCACAGGTTGCTGACCCCTGGCTTAACTAATGCTATCTTCAGATTCTATAACACAGTGGCCCCCAACCTTTTGGGCATCAGGGACCATTTCCGTGGAGACAGGCTGTTCCATGGACCGGAGTGGGGGGGGGGGTTTCACATGCTGCCTTCCCTTATTTGTGGGGCCCTGTAGGAAGTTAAAACCCATTCCTCTCCTAGAAAAATGAAATATTTTAGGAAATATTAAAAGGGAAGAATATTTCCTCAAAAGGGAGGCAGAAACTCAGTCCCCCCAACTTTGTTAATGGGCCATTAAGGCCTGAGCCAGTCCATTCTACATAACAAAGGCAGAGCCATTTAATTGCCCTTCATTGCATCACCCAACAAGGTTCAACCAAGCCTAGCACGCAGACAACCTATAAAGCTAGCCATGACCTCTGACAGCAACCAATCAGGATACTCTTCCTGTGCCCCAGGAAGTTCAAAACCAGAGAGGGTTTAAAACCCAGGGACTCTCAGCATCTCTTCGCCTTTTTCACCCAAGATCTCCAAGGCATGTGATCCTGTTCATTAATAAACCTTCTTTCCAAGCAACTTCCATGAATCCAGTGTCTTTTTCCCCACTTGGAACTGAACCCAGAAGGACATTTCTTCCAACAGCCCGATTCCTGGTATGCTGTGGCCCAGTGCCAGTCCACAGACCGGAGGTTGGAGACACCTGATGCATAGATATTAGTGTTATAATATCTATCCATCTTCAGAAGTTCTCGGGGAGAGAGATGCAGAGAACACGTGACCAGTTTTGTGACCAACAAAATCCCAGCGTTCCCTGACCACGGTTGGTTAGAACTCAGCAGTATCCACAGGTCCCAAGGAAGAGATAATCATCATCAATTCTCAATGCTTAAATCAATTGCTTGCTGACCTCTGTAAAGATCAGGGTGGCCAGGCACACACAAAAAATATAGGGCCCTTGCCCCTTTAATACCTATATGACAAATGACTTCTGCAAGAATCTGTTCTTTTTCAACTGCCCACTCAAACACAGGCTATTGCCCAGCTGTCTGAGTAACCCCACCAAGATGAAATCATTGGGGATTTCCCCCTCTCCCTCCAGATGACTGTCTTGCTTATTTCGTTTGAACTCTTCAAAATCTGTGCAGTCTGGAGGCTTTTCATTTTCCTCCAGGCAGGGTGTGGTGATTGTAGTGGTTGGATTTGCAGCTAAAGTGTAAAGCTAAAGAAATAGTGTGGAGTTGTGGACTGCAGTTTTGGAATGCAAATTAGCATAGATCCCTAATGGGGTGCCCAGAATATAATGTATTGGTACCTGCTAGGCTTCCTGCCCCAGGTGGCCTTTTAGATTACTTTTAAAACTCTGGTTTTCTTTCTATAACTTAAAATGCTTAAAACAGGAAGATGCACACATATTGTGCCAATAAGATATAATTCATACAATCTAGGGCCCAGCTTTCTTAACATGGAAGAATTATAGGCCACTGCAGCTGAGTGCGGTGTTTGAAAATGTGCCCACTTCCCCAGATAAAAAGACAAAGATCAGGAGGGAGAATCTTTTGTTTCTGATTACCTCAAAATGCTTCGTGTTTTCATTTTGTGACACCAAAAATGGTAATCTAAGAACAACTTTAAGAACAATTTTTTGTGGATTTAAGGCTACTTTTTAAAAAGATTTTTTTCCCCCTGTTGAAAGCAGGAGTCATTCCTTCCTAAACAAGGCTAGAATCTCAGTTTGATGAAAAACCACTGGGTTAGTCATATATGCCATCTCTTACTTCAAATGAAAAGCATTTGAACACTTCATTAAATGTTCATAAATCAGATAGCGTTCACTATTTATTTGCACAATCTAAATATTAGAGATTTTCCAGAATATCATGAACATGGTTTCATTATTTCACTAATGTGGTTTCCTCAGATGTGTCCAATTTCAGTATGAATGATTCCAGAAAGCATAAACAATGAATAATACCTGTGCTGGATGTGGGATGATGGGAACTGCAGCCTAATAGACTGAAGGGAATTCAATTGGGAAAGCTAATCTAAGCTATCAGGAAAGCCAAAGGTTTTCATCATATAATTAATACATAAAATATTTAACTGCTTTGGTTTCAAAATTCATCTTCCTTCATTTCCCCAGCTCCATCATGCAAAACAGCATGCGATGATGATCAATCCACAGATAATTTTTTTCTCACTCAGAAAAGTTAATTGCTTTATTACTATACCTTAGGCCTGCAGCTACCAAGTAGAATGTTCTTACCCATGGCATTCCTTTATATATAGTTTTCTTACATCATTTATATTTTTTCATCAACCACAACATCACCTCCCAACTTTTTTTTTTTTTATAAAATGCAAAAAAGCTGGATATAAATGTATAGAGGAAATGCACCATGTAGGGGGAAAATTTTTTACCAATTAATTTTCCATGCTCTGGGGATCCGGATACGTGTGCAAAATGGACGTACATATATACAATGGTCAGCATGTATACAGATCAGGTGAAAATTGGTGATTTCTTTGCAAGCCCAAGATATCCACAACCAGATATGCCCATGACTACAATGCTATGAATCTGAGAATAGATATGAAAGTGATAGGTAACCCCAAGTATTTTGTCTGCTTTTAAACATGTATTGTAAAAATTTGGAAAACAAATTAACTGATGACTTACAAAACAAAAGTCACTCTCATTAGACTTTCACTTTGCAATGAAAGGTATTTTGCAGTACCTACGGTACATTTTGGCAATTTAATGAAATAGTAAAGTAAACTTCCTTGTCTTTCAGATTCTTCAAAGTGCCAGCAACAGATTCTAAAAAATATTAGCCATATAGTCTGTAGGAAGTTAGCACCCACCCCTTTCCTGGAAGAATGAAATATTTTGGGAAATATTAAAAAGGCAGAATATTATGTTTCCCTAGATGAGAAATGGAGAAGCATGTTTTACAGACAAAGCAGCTCCCACCTTCCTGCCCACCACCCTTTGTTAATGGGCCAGAGGCAGAAACCCAATTCTTTGTCAAAGGACATTTGCAACACAATAGCAACAGAAACTAACACAATGGGACCCATCTAGACAGAAACTCACCACATGGAACCTGGGAAGATTACATCAGCCAGCAAGGCTAGCTAAGACCCCCACCCCCTGGGAGTCTGACAACCAATCAGGATACTCTTTTGGGGCCCCAGGAAATGCAAAGCCAGAGAGAGCATAAAAACCCGAGGATTTACTTATCTGCCCTTTTTTCTGTTCAGGAACTCAAGCCATGTGATCCTGTCCACCATTAAACCATCTTTCCAAGCAGTCTCCATGTTTCCAGTGTCTTTTTCCCCACTTGGAGCAGAACCCAGAAGGAGATTTCTTCCAACAAGTCCTTAGAGTCTGGATGGACTTTGTATTTCTGTTTTACGGTGTTAATGTGTAAAAGCACCATGCATCTGTAACCAAGCCAACTTTGGGATTTGAGAAGGAAATGGAATTGACAATTTTTTAGGGTTTGCTCCCTTTCACTAAAAATCCTAAATATCTACCACTAAAATAGACTGAAAGGTGTTACGGATGTAATATTTTAACAGCCATCTTGATAATTATTAAAAAATATTAGATATACTAACTAAGAGCCATGGTGGTGCAGTGGTTAGAATGCAGTACTGCAGGTTACCTCTGCTCCCTGCCGGCTGCCTGCAGTTTGGTAGTTCAGCAATTTGAATCTCACCGGCTCGAAGTTGACTCAGCCTTCCATCCTTCCGAGATCGGTAAAATGAGGACCCAGATTGTTGGGGGCAATATGCTCTGTAAACCGCTTAGAGAGGGCTATAAAACACTGCAAAGTGATACATAAATAAGTCTAAGAAGTGCCATGGCTATTGCTAATCTTACTCATATATTCCCGCTTTTTCTATTCATTAATAAAACATTTTAAAAATCCCAATTGCCAAATGGATTAGGATAATGCATAATTCAGAAATGGATTAATAATCTGACAAGTTTTTTTTTTTTTATGGAACAGTCATGGACTGATTGCCCAAATCTTATAAATCAGGGATGTGTCTATAGATATGAAAAGTTAAGATGGCGGCTAAGAAGTATAGAGATCTTATCTACCTGGCTCAGTCTTATATGTTGCAGCACAGGATTCCTGGACTAATGACTTTTTATGATTTCTCATGTAAAGGAGCCAAGAAATTCTGTTTGGTATTGGCAGTACAATACAATACAGTCTAAGGAACTTGACATGATTGTGTAATTTATTTGTGACTAGCAGGTTGCTAATGATGATGCAAAGGCAGGACTAGTATAAAAACAAGTGATGAAACAAATGGGAGGGTTGTGTGGGAAGTCAAGTATTGATAACTTCACATCTAAATGAATGCTTTCTTAAATGGCAGGAGATGCACAGTTTATGAGAAAAGCTGAAAGTACTGGCTCTGTTCTTAAACAATTTAATTAGAAAAATAAATAAAGGTTTTATGGTCCACAGGCAGCTCAGAGTGGGATGGGGCAAAGCAGGAGGTTCCTTCCAGCCAACACTGCTACCTACACAGCCTGCCCACATAAGGGCTGACATGTCACACTGGGAATCTATGGGATCACCCATGTGGCATGTTGTAAGTTGTACTGGCAGGACACAAACAGGTGATGTCCTGAATTGTCCCACTTTGACCAGCATGGCCACCCTGTTGCAACCAACCAATCTGCTACATGGTGGATCTGTGCAGTATAGCATGCCAGTGCCAATGTGAGCAAATCACTCCTAGTGGCCATGCTGGTAGAAGGAGGAATTTCCCTGGATCAGCCCTGGATGTGATGCAGCCAGCACTGCCATTTGAATCACCTGAGTGACATAGCTGTTGATACGGTAGCTCCTCTCCCAGTTCCCCATGAGGGACCTGGGAGAGGAGAATGTGACTTCCAAGGTTTATCCTCTCCCCTTCTCAGCAACATTCCTACCAACCATTATCTACTGCAAATGACTAAGTAACTGGAGTAGAGAGAGAATGCTTGTACCAGCCAAAGCTGGTTCATAGAAGCTGGGCATATCTCACCCTCTGTTGCATCATCAGCCCAATCTATATACTACTAAGACATTAATTGCTTGTCTGTTTGTACCCTTCAATTAGGCCAAATGGTGCATCATTATTGCAACAATTTTTGAATCTAGGTGCCTCAAATCTGCTAACTTGAACAATGTGTAAAAACAATCAAACCCCAGGACTCATTATTCCCTTGGAATTGAAATTTCAGCAAGCTTCAACTACTTTTATTCTTAAACTTGTGGCTGCTGTAGCGTACCCTGCAGTCATGTGATAGTGATTGTGATTTCTGTTGCTTCCTACCAGCGTCCCACAAGCAGATTCAATGGGGAAGCTGACAGGAAGTAGAAAGTCACTCTTACTCCCACTGCTTTTTTCACTGCCCATGGTCATTCTTAATTCTTCCTGGATTCTAGCTGATACTTTCTAATATTACTGTCATTGCAGAATCACTAGGTTACACTCAGAAGGTATTTTGGATTCCCCACCCCCATCAGCCAGTAAAATGGCGATGATTTCTTTCCCTTTTTCCAGAACTGAATGCCACTGCTGGGAAAAAGAAGTAAAACAGCATTTAGGACTTCTTTCGGGTCCTATAATCTTAATCATTTTCTCCAACTTTTGGGGACTGACACACCAATATCTATAGTAATTAGGAGACTGTGGAAGTCCAACCCGCCTGGAAGCATGTGGTTGGAAACACTTATACATTATAATCTGCTATTATTCTCAAGAAAAATACCCTGATCTCCACCAAGCTACAAGTTTCAGTCAGTTATCCTGCAGAAAAAGAAGCATACTAGGGGCTGTCCCTGGCTAAATGCATTATGTATATTACATACATGTACTCGTAACTCCATTAATTAACCATGCAAATTGAATTAAAACCTGCAAATTAATTAACCATGTGATGTAAAATGTGTAGTGGGATTTATGTTGAAGGACGAGCTACAGGAGCAGAGGTAGTTCATTTAGGTTAAGAGTGTTATTACTAAGAGAGGATGATGATGATTAATCATTGCACGGTCAGCCAAGATGTTCAGATTGGGTTTGGCATTTTTATCTACCTATCAAGTCCTTACCGAGGACCTGGGATAGGCAGGGCTGGATGTTTGATGCTGCTACAAGATATCGTTGCAGGATGGAACCTGTTCCAAGAAAAGCCGCTTTCTGCAATTTACTGATGGCAAATTTGTCAATGCCAATGGTGTTCAAGTGGTGCTCCAATTGTTTTGGGATTGCATTCAAGGCACCTATTACTATTGGTACTATCCTTGTTTGTCTTTGCCACAGTAGATCTTTGTATTTTGTTATCTTCTCCAGTTCTTTCTCTTCTATTTTGCTGTCTCCTGGCACTGCCATATCCACTATCCAGACTTTTTTTGTTTTTCTTATCAACAATTATTATGTCTTGGGTGTTACATGGCAGGTGCTGTTGGAATTCTAAAGTCCCATAGCAATCTTCTTCTTCTTCTTCTTCTTCTTCTTCTTCTTCTTCTTCTTCTTCTTCTTCTTCTTCTTCTTCTTCTTCTTCTTCTTCTTCTTCTTCTTCTTCTTCTTCTTCTTCTTCTTCTTCTTCTTCTTCTTCTTCTTCTTCTTCTTCTTCCTCTTCCTCTTCCTCCTCCTCTTCCTCACCATTACATTGTTATTGTTATTATTGTTGTTGTTATCTTTCCTTTCAGCAGGACAATCTGAGGGGAAGTTTAGCCGAAACCAGTTGGAAAATCCGCTTCAGTTTCCTTTACCCCGCCTTTCACGCGTCACCTTGCCCATTGACGTGCAGGCGGGGAACGGGCGGAGCGCCACGAGCCGTCCCTGAGGAGCGAGGGAAGAGAGCCATGAGGAGGCGGGGTTAGAACCAGGTACCGCTAAAATCTATTGGTGGGGCAGAGAGGAGTGCCGGCCCCTTATTGGGCGCGTTGAGGGAAATTAGCAGAAGAGGCGGCGGCGGGGCGGAGTCGAGCAGACGGTGGTTTCCAGTTAATAGGCGGGTTACGGGATGGGGTGGCGGGAGGTGACGGTTGGTTCGGAGAACCGGGACGGGGAACTCAGGTACTGGGCTAAGTGAGTGGGTGCTCCGTTGTCTCGCGGGGCAGAGCGCTTGGCGTGAGGTGGAGTGTGTGTGTGCGTGCGTGCGTGCGTGCGAAGGGAGAGCCCGCGAGCTTCGCGATTTTGTGAACGCGTGACGGTACGGGGATGGCGGTTATATAGGGAGGCTGGCTTTTCACGGGACTGAGTTATGATTCCTATCCTGAAGTGATGGAAGTAGAATGCAAGGGGAAAAAAAAAAAAAGGTCGCGCATGTGGTTGGGGAAAGGAAACGTGTGAATCTTCCTCCCGCACCCTCCCTTACAAGAAAAGAGGGTGTCTGAAATGGAACTTGGAGAAAGGGAGAAAAAAAAAAAAAGAAATGAGAAATAAAAGATGTGAGGCTGTTTAAGGCTTTTTTTTTTTAAATCTTTTCTAGGCCCTGCTCCATTATCACTACCATATGTTTCCCTCCCCCCACCCCTCGCTAAACAATGTAATATTACAGTTAACTTGGTGTGAATGACTTTTTCATTAAGTTGAAGTTGCTTTCTAAGGAAAACAATTGGTTAAAAAAAAGGGCGGGGGGGAGAAAGGACGACAGGAGGGGATTTTTTTATGTTTTCCCATCTAAGGTGACTTAGCTTCCTCTGGTCCCTGAAAGGGGTTTTTCCTCATTCTTGTCTACCTTAACCAATGCCGAAAAAAAGAAAAGGTCATCAGAAGAGGGAATTATAATTTTAGAACAGGAAGTTAATGTTCCCTAAGTGGAACTATATGGTAGTGACATAAAGTTCATTGTGTTTGTATGTGACTTACACAAAAAAGGGCAAGTAGGAGGTGAGGAGTTACTCTTCAACTGAAGGCCATTGAGGATCCATAAGCATTGTTAAAACATATTTATGAAACTGAAGTTTTTAGATTCCAGGTTCTAGTTTTCACCATTTACTGTGTACAGTTAGATGTTTCGTGGACAATAATATTGCTTTGGCCTGTTACAGTTGGTGGGGTCATGGTATCTTTCTCAAAAGTTATGACATTATATATGGATCAGAAATAAGGCTGTTTCTCACGAGTCATTTGTATGCCTTCTCCCTGTTTGCTGAGGTGGATTCTTTGTCCATCCTAGACTTGGATGATCTTTTTATTTCTTTGTTTATGACCTGCCTTTATTATTTTTTACAAATAACTGAAGGTGGCAAACATATCCAAATGCACCTTCCTCCTCCTATTTTCCCCACAACAACCCTGTGAAGTTGAGCTGAGAGAGAGTGATTGGCCCAAAGTCACCCAACCGGTTTTTATGGCTATAGTGATATATTTATTACCCAATTGTCAATGTCTGTCCTACCTCTGTTGTTTCTCTTCCCAGCCACTATAGTCACTTGATTTCCTTCTAAGGTAATGGGTAACAAAGCCTAAATAAATTTTATATACCTTATGGATGACTTTGGATAGTGCTGAACATGAAAAAAAAAACTTTTTTGACCCTTATACACATAAGGATAATCTAAGCCTATATCTGAACAGGGCTAAGATGAAGGTAATGTTATGATCAGAGAGCTAGTATGGTGTGGGCGTCAAGGCACCAGGCTAGAAACTTGGAGATTGTAAATTCTAATCCTGCTTTAGACCTGGAAGCCAACTGGGTGATCTTGGATCAGTTACTCTCTCAGCCCTAGGAAGCAGGCAAGGGCGTTCTGAAAAATGTTGCCAAGAAAACTGCAAGGATTTGTCCAAGCAGTCAACAGAAGTCAAAAACCAACTCAAAGGTACCCTCACCCAAAAAAGTTGTGATGGCATGGAAGAAAAAAAAGCATCTGCGTTGTGCTTAACGTGGAAGAAGAAAAAGGCTTATGTCACAATGCAGAAGAATGAGGACAGTCTTTATAGCAGCAACTCGGAGTTAGCCCATGGATGCCAGAACATGCTGTAAAGGACACCAAAGGAAATGGCCTGAGAATAACATGTGACATTTTGTGTGATTGCCACCACCTTGCTAGAGTTAATTGCTGGTGCTTGTCCTGATCCCTCCCCAAAATATGCTTGGATAATTTCTAAATATCCCCAGTGTTATATCAATTCAGAGTATTGTGAGGAATTTAGACAGTTCCTAGTCACAGACATAGTTGATTGCTGCCACCAGCAGATAAGCCTGATGGGTCAAAAAGGAGAAATGTCCTTTTGACGTATGAGAGGCCAGGAATCTGGCTTTTATCATGTGTACTGATCCTATCCTGCTGTACACCCTAATGCATCTTAAAGTGTAAACAAGACACCTAGACTGAATCCCCCCTCCTTCAAAAAACAGTCTGCCAGCTTAAAGAACCAGAATTGAATTAAAAGTAGAGATGATAATTAATTATCCTGCCTTTATTGTTTTCTTCAGTCTTTTGAAAATGGCTGGCTGGCTGCCTCTTTCTAAAGAATCAAAAATTAAGATGTCATTTACTGCTTTTTAGAAAACAACTGCAAAGAAAAGTAACTTGAATTATTGTTTATTTAGTTCAAGATACATTTTAAATGTTATCGAAGTATAAAATATGGAATGGTGCATACTGTGGTTCTATTACTACATCTCTGCCCTAAAAGTATTGTGATAGAGGCAGCCTATGTTACAATCTCGTGAATGTGTTGGTGCTCTTTTTACTGGAAATATTGAACTAGAAGCAGGATGGCCAGTAATTTGGATTTCTACCCCCAGCAGAAGGTTAGACTTGATGGGTGACATGGTCTACATTCCAACTCTGTGGTCCTAGAATCTTATGGGGGGGGGGGAATTACAAGATTTGAGCAATACATAATTTTTAAAAGCGGTGTAAATGATTTTAAATGAGATTAAAAAGTACCTTATCCTGAATCCTAGACTTGTGAAGTTTTTTGTAATTGCTCTTTTTCCTTTCTTTTCCTGCTCCTTTAAATAAATTCAGAGTACAATATACCATGGAACTACATCCTCAGGCTAGATTGGGAGCAATTTGTTGACTCAGGATCATTTAGCTCTGTAAACTTTATAGCTGAAGGTAAAATTCAAGTCTAGATTTTTCCAATTTAGATTCATTTTATATTGCATCATATATTTCAGAGTAGAACTTTGATTAATCTTGTTTCAGATTAAACAATGGGTTTGAAGTGCTGGTATAATTGACATCGCACACAATGTGAACAGCATTTCATTAATATTTCTTACCTGGCTTTTCCCCTAGTCATTCCTTATTTCATTCAGTTCTCTTCCGGTTTATTCTCCTGGTTTATTAATTATAATAAACTATCACTCTTCATGATAATTAGGATTGATCCTGTGGTTGTATATCACCTTAATATGCACGGTATGGAAGAACTACACTAAAACTCCATCTCTTGCTTCAACAAGTGGAGTCTCTTGATGCAAGTTTGCAAAAGAATCTGAAGTTTTTCTTTTAACCATTCTCATACTAGTACAGTCCCCCCCCCATCTTTTTGCCAACTAACAATACTGCAAAGGCTGCAGGCATTTAGAAAGTGAGAGGCACTATAAAGCTTTCCTAAATGCTATATTTCCTCATATGTTTTCTCTCCAGATATTTTTTTGCTTGAAGCAAACCTGGTTTGTGCTCTGAACCTGGTTAATGGGAGGGGGGGATTTAGCTATTTCCCTTCCCCTCACTTATTCCTCTAATTAATACCTCAGTTGTAGAGGTCTTAGTGCTCCCTGAACTTGGTTGTTTGCTTGCAAATATGTTTTCATCATTTGTTCATACTTTTTTGTTGTGGCTATCTAATAAAAATTCTGAAAACTAGTTAAATCTAGTGAAAGTCAAATTATCACTTTCCTATTAATTTCTTGGTTGACCTTAGATCTTTTCCAGTTCTGCTCGTATTTAATATTTCCCCACAGAGTACTCATGTGGATAAACAAACTTAAGTATTTTACACATTACTTTTTGTATGTCATTCTCTGTGTTGGAAATGATAATTAGATCTTTAAAAAATCAACAGGTGGTATTAATTTATTGGTCAAATTTTAATAAAACTTTTATGCATATGCCAAGATGTGTTCATACACAACATTTCTCTTTTTCCAAGAAGGGCCTCTCCCTTGCATATTATCATTTACTTTTGTAATTCTCTCTTTCCTTGCACTTCCAAGGAAAGGTTGGCAGATGCTCCATATAGAAGAAGATAAAAAGCCACCCATATTTTAGTCAAATGCTTTGGATCTAGATTCTTTTTTTTTTCTTAAACAAAAAATGTACTTTGCTCTACTTGTTAAAAGTCTCAGCAGGAAGGCCAAAGCCCAGCTACTTTCTGTTCAAGAATAGCACCGTGCCTAGTTTTAATTGGCCAGCCACTTTGTTAAATAAAAAACAAATATTGCTGAGAACAAATGAAACGCTTAATGAATGCTTCAACACTGAGCAGAAGTAAGACAAGAGTGTGATAGCATGTGTTGTCATGTAATCATGGATAAATGCATAAGGAATGCTTGTGATGTTGGAAGTGTGGTGCTTGGAAATGTATTTGTGTATAAATGTAGGTGATACAGAATAATTTGAAAGTGAATATTGAATAAAGTATATAATGCAATTAGTATGGATGTGAAACTGAATATATCAAAAGATCAAGGTAGCTCTAGCACTTAGACATATATTCCACTTCACAGTGCTTTACAGCCCTCTCTAAGCGGATTACAGAGTCAGCACATTGCCCCCAACAATCTGGTCCTCATTTTACCAACCTCGGAAGGATGGAAGGCTGAGTCAACCTTGAGCCGGTCAGGATTAACGGAATTGAACTCCTGGCAGTGCAATGCAGAATTAGCCTGCAATACTGCATTCTAACCACTGCGCCACCACAGCTCTTGGGTTTGACTGGTGAAAAGTATTGCAAGGTATATCAAATTGAAAAGAAAAAAAGTAAAACATGAACATTTTTGCAGGGAAGCAAAAATGGTTGAAGGAAGATTGTCTTTCTGGCCACTTTATTATATGAGAATTAAACTTGTCGAAGAAAGATAAAATCAAGTTGAATGAAGTAGAAATGAGCCAAAGAAGGGATGGATTAATCAGTGTTGAATAAATTAGATTGAATACAAAAGTGATGATCAGTACATAAGAACTACCGGTACATTAAGATGGTTTGGTCAAATCATAAAATGAATATATGGAAGAGTGAGAGGAAGGCAAAGATGAGAACTCAATATTAGTTAATGAGATCCCCCAGAAGAGAGAGGCAAGAAGTTTAAAGAACAAATGGCAGTCTGCCAAGTAAGCAGCATATGGATGCAGTGGAAAGAAAGATGGTTTCCTAGAATAGAAAGATATGGAGCAGTCTAGTGAGTGGTGCTGGTATAAACCAGATTGACTCAGATTTCATTTTTCTTTATTTCCTTCCTTTAATAATTTTGCTTATTATTTCTTACTGAGGCATTGCACCATATTACTTATGATGAAAAGGAATAGCATGATGGGTAAGTGGTGTAAGTATGTATATAGCTACTATGGAGATAATAACCTAGCTAACTACAATGTTGCAATATGCACAATTCATTTTTACTTTTGTTCTGTAGGTCAAGTAATACCACATGAGTTCTTTAAAGGGATTTGAGTCTATTTGTTTTTGGCTTTGGGTCCATTTGGTGTGTGTGTATGTATGTATATATCTCTCTCTCCCCTCTCTTCATCTCTCCATGGTCACATGATCAAAATTTGGTTGCTTGACAACTGACAGTTGCACTGTCCTGGAATATAAATGTGATCACCATTTGTAATCTTCCCAGCTGGCTTCTGACAAAGTCAATGTGGGAAGCCAGATTTGTTTAATGACCTCATGATTCACTTAACAACTCAGTCAAAAGAGGTCATGAAATGGGGCAAAACTCACTTAACTGCCCACAGAAATGTTGGGCTCAATTGTGGTCATAACTCAAGGAGTACTTGTATTCTGTCAAAATCTGATAATTTATTTAAGTTTTGTAGAAATGATATTTTAGACAGAGTTGTTTTAAGACTTGCCTTGTGTGTCATGCTGTCCTCCCACACTAAATATTGGGTAGTGACTCATCTTCCTTTAAAGGATAAGTTGTTATAGCATTAATTTGTTTTATTTCTGAAAGATACTTCTCCAAGTTCAATTTTTTTTTTTGGGAGACTCTTCAAACTTCTGGGAAGTTACTGCCCACAGAGCACATGGGATCATCATTAAATTTTAACATGTATATACTTAGTCTCTGGATTTGAACTTCAGAGAAATAAAAATCACCGTCCCATTGCTAGACTTGTAAAAAATTATTTTGGCACTTTGGAATTTTCTACTTTTTCTAAATCTGTATAGATCATAATCAGCATGTGATACAGCATTTAACTTTGTCGATCTAGAATTTTTTTGTTTTCTAGTTTTGCCTATCTCTGATTCTGTCTAAATTCTTCATCCGTTTACTCAATACAGTCTATAATTTGTTCCAGTTCTGAATCATATTTCACCAGCAATTTAGAATAAGGCCAGAAAGCATTCCAAATTTTGTTTTTTAAAGTTTTAAAAGTTTTAAAATTCAGCCAAATTTGTGAGACTTTGCCCTTGTTTTTGTAATTCCTTTGAAACAATAGTACTTATTTGAACTTATTGGAACCCATCCAATTGCAAAAAGAGTTTTAAAGAATTTTCACTTTTGTCTTATTGACAATTAAATCTTTCTGTCTCTGTAATTTATTATATTTGTAGTTAGTCTATGAAATACATGTGTATAATTTAGGCACCTACTTATTTGCTTTATTGAGAAAAACATTTTAATTATTAGCATTTTCCCATTTTATGAGCACTTTTTGTAGTCTCAGTTCATTAGGTCAGGAACTTTCTGCACTTTTAGGAATGGAAAAAGGAATTGTTTGTTTGGATTCTAAGGAATATAAATGGCAAGATAAGCCAGAACAAAAGTCCAACCTGATAAGACAGGGCAAAGGCTGCTAAAGGTGTTAAATTTACTTTGATACATAGTTTTCTGAAATGGCTTTTTGACATGTACTGTGATTTGAAATATAAATTTAGTTTGTAAATTAAGCATCTCGAAAGTTTTGGGATCAGTTTTGGACGAATACTCTACAATGCCAAATATTCTACAATGCCAATTACAATGACATTGGGAACCTAATAGATAGGGAGACAAATAGCAAGGAGCGACTTAGGTTGTGCCATATTAACTGTAAGCAAAACAAACAAACCCATATTTATTTATTTATTTATTTATTTCAATTTGTATACCGCCCTTCTCCTAGTGGACTCAGGGCGGTGAACAGCCAGAACTAAAACACATGCAGATACAAAATTTAAAATTGTTAAAAGAATTATATAACTGGCCCAATTTAAAACAGTTCAATTTAAAACCCCATGACAATTTAAAACTAAATGATGGCAATTATGTCTTATCCTAAGTTACTTAATTGAGTCTGGTGACTTGGGGAATTGATATTTTTTAAAAATCAATCTGTAAACGAAGGAATTCATTTTCTATTCTAATTATATTGTTTCTTTAAAAAAATTCTGAACCTTTCCCATCTCTATAAACTGAGATTTTTGTCTAAATATCTCACTATCAGCTACTTTCTGCCAGTCCTTATCAATTTTAAAATTTAGTTAAAAATAGTCTTGTAAGAATAAAGGAATTTGAAAAAAAAATCAAGAAGAGGCTTTCTACAACTGTAACTGTAACAGCTGTAACTTTTAATGTTATACAGTATTTATTTTATTTATTAAATGTATAGTTCACTATCTTGGGTCAGTGGGCATGTCTTAAGTTGCTTGTAAATGTATGTATGCCTACATAATGGTGTGCTTGAGAAGATACACTTCTAGACTGCAAGGTTTTGACTGAAGAACAATGTTTAGATGTTACAAAAACTGGATGAGTAAAACTGGTAATTGATTTGGAACTGAAATTTTAAATACAAGGTATTTAATATGTGTGCCTGTTGAGGACTGTCACATTTTAAAAATCCAAGGAAATGAAGCTTTCTGTGCGCTTTCATAAAGACACTAAGCATACAGAGTTTAATGTACTGATTTCTTTCGACTACATAATTCATGTATGTAATTGATGGCAATTTTATTTACATATGGATAGTCCTTGACTTATGACTGGTTGTTTAATGACCATTTGACGTTACGATGGGCTTTAAAAAAGCTACTTACAGTATAACCTGTCTCTAAAGTTACAACCCTGCACCATCACCATCTCTGTGACCAGATGATTGTATTTTGGGCGTTTGGCAACTGACTTGCATTGACACCCGGTTGCACATCCCAAGGTCACATGACCACAATAGGCAACTTTGAAAATGGCACTAGAAAATGGCAAAAAACATTGATATGCTAGAATCAGTTAACAAACACATTGTTCAATTAAAAATCACATGATTTGCTTAACGACCATGGTGTCTTGATTTACAACCATAAAAAAAAACAGTCATAAAATCAGGTCCAGTCATGTGCTTCCTTGATTTACAACTGCAGTGATTTACAACCAAAATTCTACGCTCCATTGTGACCATAAATCAAGAACTACCTGTAGAGTATATAAGTAAAACATGTAAGAGATACATTTTGTATTGGACAGCTCCTATCCCTGTTCTTATTTTTCTTAATTGAGTATTACTTGCTCACCTGAACTTTCTGTTCCAGCTTAATATTGTCTGAAAACTCTGGTGAAATACATGTCTGATTTATATTTTGTGGTTTCAGAATTTGCCTCCTTGGATAACACTAGATTAGATTGGCACGAGCCTTACTACATCTCTTCTTCAAAGCTGCAAAATAACATTGGTAAGAACATCAATATTTAATTATGATTTATATTGTTATTTTGGTTAACTTTTAAATGATCTCTATATTTTTTTGGCATACCTGTAAAAAATAGAGCAACTAATTTACTTATGTTCTGCTTTGGTATTTTCTGTATAATTCTCTAAATTCTCCAGCCGCATACATACATGAAGGCGTGCGTGAGGGTGTGCTTGTATAATTTGGCTCTGACTTTTGGGTACAGATGGATCTGAATGAAAAGAAGGATCTGTGTTTTTTGGCTAATATATGTTTTATTTAGAGATGTATTATATTTATTAGACAGCTGATTTGCTATTTTATTTTATTCTATAGTTTTATTTCTTTAAAATATTTATACTCTTTCAGGAGTGATCTTTGGAGCAACTTACATCTAAAATTAAACAATAATTTTCCTTTTTTTAAAAAAGTAGAGTTCCCAGTTATCTGTTTTTTCTCACATAAAAAGTTTCTGAGCCATCTCATCATTTGTATCCTCTGTTGTCTTCTCTTTTTCTACTTGTTCTTCTTTTTCAAATGTGACCAGAACGGTATATAGCCGTGATGGTGAACCTATGGCACGCATGCCACAGGTGGCACACATAGCCATATCAGTGGCCACGCGAGCTCAGCTCTAACGCACATGCATGTGCCAGCCAGCTGATTTTTGGGCCTTCTGGGCCCACCAGAAGTAGGGAAACAGGCTGTTTCCTGCCTCCGGAGGACCCCGGGGGGGTGGTAGGAACGGCCCATTTTTCTCTCTTCCCAGCCTTCAAAGCCTTTCTAGGAGTCTGGGGAGGGCGAAAACAACCTTCTCCACCCCCCCGAAGGCCCTCTGGAGGCCACAAATGGCCTGTTTGCCAACTTCCGGTGGGATCACCCCACCCCACCCCACCCCACCCCGCTCCTGGCACGCAATGGCAAAAAGGTTAGCCATCACTGGTATATAGTATTTCAGATACAGACATATCATAGGTTTGCATAATGGGATTAACATATAGGCAGTTTTCAGACTTTTTCCTAATAAGGGTTAGGGTTAGGGTTAGGGTTAGGGTTAGGGTTAGGGTTAGGGTTAGGGTTCCGGCACAGAATTTTGCTTTTTCACATCTGCCATAAATTCAATATCTTTAATTTGAACTATTCACTATGATTAATAACTCATTATATTCATGCTTTTATGAATCACATTTGCAAGATTGTCCAATTCCAGGTAGAATAAAAATAGAATATAGAAAACAAAGAGGGAACAGTGCTTCACCTAGAGGGAACAATGTGCAATCTATCTAACATACACATCTACCCCAAGGAACCTTCCACTGGATAAAGGGTTCACTTTGTTTATTTATATTGCCTTATACCGTAGTAGTTCACGAAGTAGTATTAAGACAAAAATAATAATAAGAAACTACTTCAACATCAACTATATAGTTTGTAAAGACAAAACAGCTTAATAATTTTAAAAGCATTAGGAAATAAAGAAAGTGCTTTGCCTATTGGCAGGACTTCTTTCCTGGGAAAAAAGTCTAATAATACAGCTCTATTGCTAAAGCAGTCATCTCTCTGCCCAATATTTGCCTCACCTCATTTGGAAAAGAACCTTAGCTGCTGATTTACTGATTACTGTAAATTAATTAAGGTAGTTTCTGTGGTACTGACACTTTTTCGCCAGATGTTTATATCCTGTCTTTTATCCAGGAGGGCTTTGATAGAGAGCCTACCTGTCATATTAAACCTATCTGCTTGATTAAATCTTAATCCTTTCTATGTGGTGCCTTAAACATGATCAGAGACTCTTGCATGGTAAATACAGAATTCTCACCTGTTCTAGTTAGCATTTTCCAGAATTTGAAACTGACAGGTAAACTATAATATTAAATTCCACTTCAGGTTCACCTAAGGTAGCAGCTGCTTCTCATCCATTTAACTGTAGAAACGATAACCACCAAGATTAAGGAGCTATAAAGGTTTGGAGCAAGAAGGTGGCATGTGTGTTCAGTTCTACCAGCCAGGGTTAATGTGTCGTGCAAAACCTGTCAGTTTAGCTTGGGAAATTATCAGAATTTAGCAGTTTTTAACATCTGAAAGTTCTTTCAAGATTTGTGGGAGATAGTGTTGATTAAGCACTGACATTTATGTGCAGACATACATATAAATGTAGTGTGTTTCATTAGAATAATTGTAATCAGTTACCTCTTTCTAGGATGAATGACAGTAACTGGGACGTCAGTCTTAATTATGTCTGTTGTAATATAGGGACTTTTAGTAATAAAGGAAAATGCCTCCAAGGTGAGAATCTGATATTTTCTGGGAATCCTCATCCATCCTAAATAGGGAGTTATTTGAGATGAATATGTATTCATTGGAAGTTAAAACATATTGTAATGTAGCATTATGGTTTGGTATAGAATGCTTAGAATCTAAAGATTTTGTTGGCATATTTCTTCATTGTGATTGTTTATACGTGGAATAGAATTGTTGCTTTCCTGACCATGGACTATATGTAAAGAATCTGTTTACAACTGTTAAGTGGTAAAAAATAAGGACAGTAGTTCAGACTGTAATTATTCCATTCTTCTAAGAAGAATTGCTTCTTAGGGGAAAAGTCTTAACATTATAATCTGAGGATGGGTGCTTCTGGTTGAAGCTTAATATTGCATAATAGTTCTACTTTATTCAAAAATGTTGTAAAGGGCCTGGATTATATCATCTTCCATTTGTTTCTAGTAATCCTGTCAACCCACAAAAAGGAAACTTATTGCTTTTAATATTTCCGCTTTTTTCCGAAAAATTAGAAATTTATTTTTTTAAGTGGCAATTTATACAGGCAAATTCCTTAGTAGGCTTGGATTTGAAGGTATTCATGACTTTCCATTCTGTTGGTGGAAGATTTCCAAAAATTACATGAAAATAAAAGTAGTCATTTAGTGACCCCACTACAGCCATATACAAAAAGGTAAAGCAAAAAAGCAAAAAGGAGCAGTAAATGGATTTCGTATTTAAAAATGGAAATAAAGATCAGAGGGGAAAAGAGTGCAAGGCAAAAAGAAAAGGAAAGGAAAAAAAGTGTGACTTCAACTTATTTCAGTTCAGTGGAATACAAAGTACAGTTACAGCCTCGCCTTTTTGTTTTACGTTTCTTAGTAGATGCAAGCCATTTCTATAACAACAAAGTTAATAAAGTAATCTAAACCTAAGACCAAAGTTTCATTCTTTTCTGTTTTGAACATAAAGTCCAGAAGCTATTTCTAAGTGGAAATAGATTTCATATTTACATAAAGATGTAGAATGTCTTACTTAGGCTATCTGACTGATTTCATTCTCATTGGTCCTATCGTTTAAAATACATTTGATCAGTTGTTTGATGAACATGATACAGAATCTAGTGTTGCTACTTAACCAGAATTCCAAATGCAGTGGGGCTGAATTTATAATGCACAGTGATTCATGTATGCTTTACTACTGCTTTAGGTAATATGGTCCTTAATGAGGTGGGACTGGTAACAGGTACATAATTTTACAAGTTACCATTGGCATGATGGTGTTGTGCATTTTAGATGGGATCCCAGTTGATGTACAGATCCACTTTCCTTCTTTCATCTTGGCATTTTCTCTGGTGCTGAAGTCCTTGACTTACGACCACAATTGAGGTTAAAATTTCTGTTGTTAAGTGAGTTTTATCCTATTTTATGACTTTTATTGGCCCCGTTGTTAAGTGAATCACTGGAGTTGGTAAGTTAGTAACCTGGCTGTTAAGTGAATTCGGCTTCCCCAATGACTTTGCTTGTCAGTAGGTTGCAAAAGAGAATCACATGACCCTGGGACACTGCAATCGCTATAAATTTGAGCCAGTTGCCAAGCAGCTAAATGTTGATCATGTGACCATGGGGATACTGTGAAGGTCATAACTATGAAAAACAGTCATAAACCACATTTTTCAGTGCTGTTGTAACTTTGAATGGTCACTAAATGAACTCTTGTAAGTCAAAGACTACCTATACTGACCTATGACAATATCCCAGAAAGCATAAGAAAAGGTAGAGATTTTTTAGATGCCCCACAGGAAATTATGTGATAGGGTGTTCCTCTTGACTCAGTCTTGGATACTACCATCCAGGAGCAAATCCTGAATTTTCTTTTAATGCCTGTAAACTATATCTTGGAGCTGCAATTTGAACATGACAACTGAATGACAACTGAATTAAACAAAAAAATATTGACATTGTTATTGCTGGGAAAATAACAAAAAAGTCACAAAGAATCAGCATTACAAGTTTTGAACAATTCTTTGTTAATTTGAAAAGAATTAGAATGAATGCAGCTGCACTGCATCTATGTTTCTGTATAAAGCAGTTTGAAACCTTCTGCATTTGCTTTCCCAGTTTGCATGCTCTGAGCATTGTTGTGTGTCTCCATTTGCAAGTGTAGGCTTCTCAGAAGACACCATAAGCCAATCAGTGCTTATCCTCTATCTCTCTGGCTTACCAACAGGAGCGTGCAAAGAATTTCCCAGCAGCTTCTATCTGACTTTGTGTTCAGGAATAATAATATAAAAATAAAAAGCAAAACAAAACCATCACTCCTGTCTCCCTTTCAACCTTATCCGTGTTTTTTCTGGATTTATCTCAATGTGCATTTACCTGTTGTTGTTTTTTAAGGAATCTGAAAAGTTGCTTTAGACTAGAGGAAGTTGTATAGAAGAAAGATGTTTTAAAAATGTAGGGGGGGGGGAGAAACTCCATTGACCTCTCCCACCACTTCCCCAATCCTTCCCACTCATCTAGAACATAGTTAACTGTTGTTTTAAGAAGCTTCTGTAGTTGTGAAAACAACCTGGTAATGTGTCAGCTGCGGTGCAACCACCAGCTTTTTCAAGCACTGCAACCAAAGAGGCTGGATCCAGGGTGTGATCAGCGATAAGCTCTGAGCAATCCATACGGGAAGAGAGAAACCCTAAGGAATAAGACAGTGACTAGTGCTGTAATGGCTAACTTGAAGCCCGGAAGCCAGGAGGTGGGATAGGACAAGAAATCTTTCCAGTGAGAAAATAGCCTGCTCTTCTTGGAAACTTTGTCATTCAAAACAAAAATGTTCTCGAAACTGGCTTTGTTGTTGTTTCCAATGAACTGAAAGTCAGAAATAAATTGATTCAGCTTCCTAAAAAAAAAAATCTAATGTTTAAATTATTGGAAAAATCAGGGCTCTGTTCTTTCTAACACAGGAAGGAGCATTTTCTACAGAGGTGGGTAGCTCTCAGTGTTCCGTCCCTGCTTTCTGTAATTTGGAGTAGTAATGAATCCTAGGGCAGCTAAAGAGATTTTTTTAAAAACTGCAAGATTTTCTGTGAGATGGAAGGGATCCCTTTCCTTAATTAAGGGACTAGGAAGAATATTGCTTTGAAGTAAACTTACTGCTGAAACAAAAGGCAGAATTTCACTCTGTGTCTGCATTTAATGTTTAGCTATGACTGGAGAGGCGGAAGGAATGTGCAAAGAATTCTGATTTTATTATTATAGTACTATTATTAATCTTTCCCCCCCTATCCCTGCCAAATGATATCAAGTTCAAAGTTTGAGATCTGTTAGATTTGCAGCACATACCAAGAATTGGATATGGAATAGAATGTTGCTCTTAAAAGAAGCTGGTATATGAAAAAGTGTATATATATTGATAACAGCCTTGCTTTGCAAGATATACTTGTTAAAACGGGTTGTAACATGGCTTGCAGTTTTAATGAATGACTAATGCGTTTAGGATTCTTTGTAAAATGTTGCAAAATGTTAACAGATGTTGTGATCTATTGAAGTATTTATGGGCACAACTTTGCCCCCCTTATTTGATGAGTAATTCCTGGCATTAAATAGAGACAAAACTTCAGAAGTAATTTGATTTATTTGGAAATTTCACAGGCTCTAATAACAATTGCTCTGAAATTTATTTGCTGTCTTCAAAGACAAAGCTAGTCAAAATGCATGACAACTTTTTATAGAGGATAAAAACGATTATTTTTTTTAGTATGATCACTGCTGCTGCTAACATGCATTTGGCAATTCTGTATGTGTGCTTTTTCAGAATTAAGCCCATTTAAATCAGGAGAAACATAGAAAACTACAGTACAGAATGCACATGTGTTCTTATGTACCGTTTTTGTGAAAACTCCCCCCCACACACACACACACAAACAAGAGTATCTTCATTTTATAATGATGTTTATGGAATGGGTGAATAAAAGCCCCGGAGATTCTTATCTGAAATCCAACCTGAGCATAACAGAACCAGATTAATGTTCTCAGAAGCAACGCTAGAAAAGAAATTAGCAATTGGAAGCTGGTGCTTTTCACCATGCCTCTGAGTCACATGACAGTTACTCTTAACAGAATGTAAATTGCCTGTTCAGTGGGATCAAGCAGTCACTCACTGAATGCACAGTTCAAAGGAGGTGCGCCTAAATCCCGTGCCAAACTGCAGGTAACTTTTTAATCTTGTTTCTACTTTAACTGAAATCAGCCTCCAATATAAACCTTTAGCATTTTAACTTATGCACAAAGCTCAGTTTCTTATTGTGTGATCAGGTATTTAAATGCTGGCAAAAAGCAATATGATCCATATATAATCCTTCAGAAACTGAAGGTAGATTTAAATGTTTCTCAAATGATTGTAGCATAATAGTTGTAGCAATTAACTTTCTCATTGAATGTTAATGTTTGAAATAGAGATAAACATAACTTTCACCATATTTTTTCCTCTTAAAAGTTTGCTTCTTCTGGTCTAGTAGGGCACATTGTTTTTGTGTACCTTCATGTCAGTTTTTAAATCCTGGAGACAATTTTTTTAGGAAGGCTTTTTTGATGTGGTTTGCCATTGCCTCCTTCCCAGGGCTGAGAGAGAGTGACTGGCTCACCCAGCTGGCTTCATGCTTAGATCACAACTAGAACTCATGGTGGGGGGGGGGTTTGTTTTGTTTTGTTTTTGTTTCTAGCCTGATGCCTTAACTACTACACCATACTGTCTTAATAGGGCAGACTAGTGTCAAGAAAATAAATGTTCTTGGCAAAAAGTGAAGAATGCCTGCAGCTATGACTGAGTGCACAGAGTTCAACATTATTGTTAACTTGCTCTTGTGTTCTGTTTCTAAGAAAAAAGGAAATACTTTAAATATTTAAATTAGGAAGACAGTGTCCATCAGTTGTGTTCCTAAGTGATATAGGAAGAACAATCTTAAAGCTGAGGTGATCTTTTTAAAGAAATTCTAAGCAGATATGGGAATCTTTTGTCTTTATATGCAGGTCAGGAATCTGTTAGAGAGGGACTGACATGGTAAGTTCTTAGTTCAAAATACAAAAATGTGCATGTTTTCCTCCAACTAGGTTACATTGGGAATTAATATGTGTATGAAAATTTAATTTTAACATTTCTTTAAAAAGGACTTTTAAGCTTCTTAAAATAACTTATTAGAATTTGTAATGCAACAACCAAATAAATTTTAAGTAGGAATATTGCAACATCATTAAATTGATGAATGTTCCAAAGCTAACATTTGAATGAAGAATGTAAATTATTTCAAAAGTTCCATTTACACTAAGCATAGTGTAAATGCAAAGTTTCAGAGGATAGTTGTGATTAATAAAAGTGACTATGTTTTAAATGCAACAAAGCTTCTTGAAAAGACTTTCCATTAAATAGTAGGACATTTCATGACCACAAGACAATAAGCCTATGTGATACTGTACATGTAGCAGCTGGAAATATTTGCAATGATACTGGTTTGAAGAATGGCTTCTGGTTTGAAATATTTTGTAACAAAAAGAGTTCACTTGTATAGTAAGATCTAAATGTGGATGGCATGTGTAACTATAGAAGAGTGTTCTGGGGTATAGGAGCTGAAGTCCAAATTTGATTTAGTCCTTTCCATACTGCTAAAGTGAAGCACTGAATTACCTGTATATGGAGATACAGATGAAAAGGAGCACCTAATATTGACTGAGTCAGCAGAGCATTTTGATTCTATCTAATGCACACTTTTGGGGAAAAAAGTAGTCTTATAAATCTTAGTTTCTTCTGTTCTTCCCATTTCATTTCCTTGTCATATTACACTATAAGCCTGACATGCCTTTTTTATGTTTGAAATCTCTTAAGAGTTATTTTCTGCCTCAGGCCTCAACTTAATGTTTTTGCTTCAGATTATTTTTTTTTTCTATTGTTGTAATGTTGTTTTTTTCTTATTCTTAATTGAGTTTTGTTGTAGGTTGCTTTGTGATTTCTGGATGAAGAGCATTATATAAATGTAATAAAATATACATATAAAATAATAAAAACACTATCATTACATAATACATTTTTATATATGTCCCTTCTGGTTTTCATTCAGAATTAGTTGCATGATGTTCTTCAACACAGATACCTCCATAAAATAGGAAAATATATAAGGTTATATAGGTATTTTTTGTTTAGCAACTGCCTCATTTAGCAAACTGCCTCATTTAGCAACTATTTGCATGTACAAAGGTTTTGAAAAAGTAATTTTACAATAAATATTTGCATTTACAATCTTTGCAGTTTGGTAAGGCAGAAAAAAGCTATAATAAAATAAGCACAGTTGTGGTTTCATTTAGCAACAGGTTCACTTAATGACCAAGTTGGCAGTCCCAGGTATGGTTACTAAACCATGATTATTTGTAGTGCTTTTTTCCCCCCCTTTATGATAACATATTTTGTGTGACCTATTTGAGCACTTCTGGATAAATTGACAGCAAAGAACTTGGAAAGTGAGATTTATCACATTCACAAAAAAGGAAAATGACCTTTGAATAGGGTTTCTGAAGGAAACACTGCCATAGTAAAAACAATCATATAAAGGCAAAAATTAAAATGAGGAACTCAGAAGACTGCAAGTAGGCATGGAGATAATTATATGAAAAGTAGCAGTCTAGACAAAGAAAAACAAAGCAGTTAGAGGTAGAAATAATATCATTCGTCTTTTCTTAAGATAGATATATAGAATTTATTAGCAATCTTGGGTAGTTCAAACTCCCCTGATAGGTCATTCAGGGATCAGAAAGTTGAAGTGAAGCATTTTATCCAAGCAAGCTGGGTTCTTGGTGAATGATATTGTTCATTATTTTAAGATAGGCAAAAATATCACCTTCAAATTATTTTCAACTCTCAAACTTTGATAAGACATAAAATTATGTTTATTTGGCTGAATCTAAATACATGGTGGTTGATCTTTTGATTTGGGCAATCATCCATTGAAACATGATTTAAAGGGTGGGAACATAGTACATTCAGTTGAAGAGAGGGAGCTGTGCACCCAAGCCAGCCTATAATATCTTTCTAACCCCTTTAGGCCACAATTGGGCTACAATACTGGAGGTAAGCCTGGTGAGAGGGAAGTGGCAGAATGGGAGAGTGGGAGCTAAACTGCAAGGATATTGAACAATTTAGCTTTCATTAGTTACTTTTAATGTTGGACTTCCATTCTATTTCATTTTGATTAGGGCAGTCCAGTTACAAATAATAATAAATAAAGAGCCTTGGTAGTACAGGGGTTTAAGGCACCCTGTTATTAAGCTGGTTATTAAGATTAAGACCAGCTGCCTGCAATTACTGCAGGGTTCGAATCTCACCAAGGCTCAAGGTTGACTCAGTCTTCCATCCTTTCTAAGGTAGGTAAATTGAGGACCCAGTTGTGGGGGCAATAAGCTGACTTTGTATAAATATACAAAAGGATGAAGGCTATTGCTGAGCACATTGTAAGCCGCCCTGAGTCTTCGGAGAAGGGCGGCATATAAATCTAATTAAAAAAAATAAAATAATGAATGTTCTAGTCTTGGTGATAAAAGCAAGATGAGTATACCTTCACAAATAATACTTCTTTTCTTGCCAGTTTCAAACTACTGAAAACTTGCAATCACTAGTCTTAATCAAAAACTGGAAGGGGGAAAGCCACACAAGAATATGGAAGAGGTTTTTGAATTTCACAGTTGGGTTTCCAAAGTATGTCTTGGTGTATGGATATAGCAAAATTGATACTAAAAGAAGCATAAGTGCTGATGTCATTTTAAAAATCCATCTAGAAATTGCTTGCTGGTATGTAAGATAATGTGATTCCAAGATGCTGATGCAATTCTTTGCACTACTATTCGGAAGGTATGTTATCAGTCTTTTATTTTGTAGATGATCCTATGAAAATAAATAATAACAGAGAAAGAAATTGTCAGAGTTCATACTAGGCATGGCAGTAAATCTCAGGTCTTTAGAAACTCAGCCCTACAGTCAGTATGTAATTAGATTACAGCAGCAGATTTTTAGACTCCACAAGGCTAAATGGGTTATTTTATTGTACATACAAAAAAAAAAAAAATGTGGAAGATTTGCCTACTTAGAAATCAAGCCTAGGTCTTTTCCTCCCATCCTGGCAAATCAAAGGACCTTTGATTGTTCTTTTTCTGGCTTTGAAAATCAGAGATATGTGTTCCATGTTTACATAACAATTCTATCGGGCTTGACTTGGTTCCTGCCTTATGAGGTTCGGCTCTTACAGGGTTGGGAGAAATATTGCCATGGAAGACAAAAATTTGAAATCCATTCCCTTCTTCAAAATTTCATAACCGAGGCAGGGGAAAATAAAATAAATAAACATTTTGCTTTGGCGGGCCTAGAAATCTTCAATAAACTGACTTTATCTATTTGTCTATGTAAATTATACAAAAAAGCAAGCCATTTATTGATTCCTAAAGTATTTGGTAAACCTTTGTTTTGTTGTCAAAATAGGCTGCAGCTATGCATTAGATCAGGGTTGTCAAATTCGCGGCCCGCAGCCCAGATGCGTCACGTGCTAGCCATGCCCACCCCTGTTTTAGCAAAGGGGGGAAAAGTCACAGTACATAACGTGACGATGTGAGTTTGACACCCCTGCATTAGATGAACAATTCACAATTGTCTAGTACTGATGATGTTACCTAGTTTGGGTAATGAAATGTCTGCGAGAAAACAGCCAAGCTCAGAGAGCACCAAGGACTCCTCATTTCAACCCTGAGCTTCAAATATTCTCCTTTATTAATTCTACAGGGCAATAAAATGCCCCATTCCCTGATTCATACTTTGACATTTAAATAATTAAGAATAGGAACAAGGAGGCTGGGTTATGGTTGCTGTAGGAGCATCAGGGCTGTGGAGGGTAGTGTCAGGCTCCTAACATACACTAGATTCTCAATTCAGACATGGTATCAGTTCTTGAAATTATTTTCAATATAAGGAAAAGTATTTTGATCAGTCAGCATATTAATGCAGCGTACTGATAGTGTACTCAGTACATAGGCATCATATATCACTTCTAGCTACAAAACTGTCAGTAATGGATCATACAGATAATTAATTGGTCAAATTATGGGATACAGTTACCAAGAAAAGTGTGTCAATAGCTATGTGGTTACAGAATGTTACTGCACAGGTCTTGCAGCTCAAATTTAGCTAATTTCTGAAGAATGGTCTCTCTTGGGTTACTTATCTGTGAGCAGTGATATGTTGCCATAGAATGGAAGCAGAATTTTTTTCCCAGGGATCAGAAACTTTAGTTTTTGTCCCTGAAGGTTTACAAGTGTCCTGTGATAGCAGTGGGAGGCTGATCTTTATCTTAGGTTTTTTGTGACAAGGTACATTAAATTTACCTGCTTGAAAAGCTTATTTAAAACAAAGAACAAGAATACCCCTGAGATACAATCTTAGTGGTTTCGGAAAATTCACAGAAACAGAGTTCACAGATTGCTCATTCCAGTTGTGGAAGCATCAAAAAGAGATGAACCTTTTGTTAATCTAAACCAGGACTGTCAAACTCATGGCCCACGGGCTGGATGCATCACATACTGGCCACACCCACACCCGGTTTAGCGAAGGGGGGAAAAGTCCCGATACATCATGTGACGCTGCCATGACAATGTGAGTTTGACACCCCGATCTAAACTGATGATAACCTTCCTAATAGTTCCTTTGCTGGATGGATATTCATCTCATTATATTTCTTTTGTATTTTGTTATTTCTATAGCACCTGTTAAGTATTTGGTATAATTGGAAAAAAAGAAAAAACAGTATCAGCATTAGATTAAAAGTCACTTGTGTATTTCTGCCTTCACACAGAGATAAGGTGCCTTATCACCTCTCAATCAGCTGTTAACCAGCATGCCACTGTATACTCCACACACACCCTGTTTTTACATTCATTTGTAGATATATGTAAAGTAATGAATCCTAGTTCTTCTGCTTCTCTTGGATCTGAGAAATCCGCAAAGGATTCTTTGGTCAAATGTGCAGACCTCAAGTTATAGTGATCTGCAGTAGTGGATTCTAACTAATAAGGCAGGAGATACGCTTTCTAATACTTATATAGACTGAAGCTTGGGTCATGGAAGCTTGGCCCATTCAACTGGGACTTTGAAGAGGTGTAAAACGTTTCATTGAATTTAACTGTCCTGTGTTTATTTTCAGCTGTGTCAACTGAAGGCTAATATAATATAGCTACTCATCAGAGTTATAAGGTGGTAGTGACTCAGTATGGAAATTATATTGGCCAAGGGAAAAGCATTGCTATTCCAGAGAGGGCCAAAAAGCAGCTTGCAGAAATAATGCATTTAGTGATTAGAAATCAAATATTTTATTCTTTTGTTGCCATTGAAATTACTTCTTTTTCTTAGTTCATTTTACCTAGAGTTTTAAAACATTTACATATATTTTAATGCGTGGAACTATTAAAGGTCAAACCCTATGTTACATTTCAATTTTTATATTTTTAATATTTTCCTGAAAATCCATATCTTTGTACAGCAATTGTTCGTTTCTATTTCAAGGGGTGAAAATAGTATTACAGAGCTTTGTGCAGTCTCAGGGAAACTATTCATACCTCTGCCCTATATAGAGGGTAAAGAGAGGGATTTACCAGACTGTTGTTTATTTGCTGTCAGCTTTGATTCTTTAGACTTTGGCTGCTGGTAGCTGTTTTGAAGAGAACATCCAACTGAGAGCAACTGTAGCTCACAATATGCCATCACATTGCCTGCATAAAACCCTCAGGAAAAATCTTTTGTTTAGCTTTCAAATAAAATTCATTTGTAATAAAATTATAGGAGGCATTTTGGGCCCTTGTTAATTATAACTGTAGTTTTGTGCAACAGTTTCGAGCCAAATTTTTTATTTGTGATTGCAAATAAATTTGTGTTGGATGGATGCAACCTAAAGCGTATTTAGTGCAAGGCGAAGTGGAAGAAAAAGGAAGAAGGTGGAACACATGCAACAAGGGTGGAAAAGCAACTGTACTGAGGAAAATGGCAATAAAAATAACATGCAAATTCAGATTAGTGCCTGAGTTGGGGAATAAACAGCCCAGGGAAAGGAAGGAAGATTAGATCATCTCTGTGGCCAAATATTATTTCTTTGCCCTAGAAATGTCTTTTTTCATAGAAGAAAGTCACTGTGGATCTGTGATAAATCTAATATAGAAATCTTTCTGCACAGTATATGATAGGGTCAGGCTTGAAATTTGTAAGATATTAATTATCTAGACATACAATGATTAATATCTAATATCTAATTTGCATTGATATTTATTACATCTTTTCTTTGTTGTTAATAGAGTGGAAACCTTTCATTTTATAACTGTTTATTTCCCTATATTTTCAGTGTGTGGTAAGCTGTTACTAATTAATATTGTATATTTCCCAGTCACAGTTCTTGAATTGGCAACTTCTGTTTTGTCAGCATCATCTAGGTTAGCAGGTTAAAAATAGGCAATTACTTTGCACTATACGTATTTTGTAACTAAGTCTAGAACAGAAGGTACTGCATGCCTCTATTGCTGGATCTGTCTGTTTAACAGAACATACTATTCCCAAGATCTGTTCTGTCTTGTTCACTCGGCACCCTAACCACATTCTTTATAAAAGATATAGTTACTCTTGCATGGTCCTTTTGTCATCTATCTTCATTTTACTCTATTTGTAGCTGTTTTTTTAGCATGGATTTGCAGGCCAACAAATGAGAGGCTAGTTAATCATTCATGCAAAGAGCTGTAACATGAAGCGCCTATTCCCATCTCTGTTTCTGTGTCGTTCCTGTTCCTGTTGTACTAATCATACTATGTTTTCATACAGTACTAACCATACTATGTTTTCAAATCTATTAGCCTCAATATTAATGGTACTGAAGACCCTGCTTTTTGTTGTTGTTAATTCATGTTGCTGTCGTCTACCTGATCAATGCTATCCCTATCCTCCATTGGTTTTATACTGGCTTAGTTCCAGAAATTAATTTCTCTATTTGGGACTCCTGGTAAACCAGAAATTGCCAAATGGATTTAGGTATCAAGTGTTTTGCCCAATTTAGCAACTTTTTCTCCAAAACGCTTTCCATCTCATATTTGCTTATTGGTATTGACTCAGAGTAGAGCATGAAAGAGACTTGGACATATTTTCAAACATTTATGTATAATCAGTGTTTTGGTTCTTGATTTTCCCCTTCTATCAGAAAATATTTCTATTTCAGGTACATCCTGATAACAGTGATGTTGCAAAGAGAATTCCTTTCTTGTGAATGGTAAAGCAATCATGAATAGTACCTTTCACTGTTCTTGTACATCACCACTAGCTGTTGCCTGATTCCCAGGATGTTTGGGCTATTATAGTCACTTATGCAGACAAAATCCATGCATGTAGGTAACATATACTGCAGGGGGGCTTCAATACTAGAAATATATGATTTTATTTTAAATATTCTTTAACAATTCCACTGTCACTCAGGTATCTCAGAGAAAGTTCACCTTTTACATTCATTAAAGGTGAAAGAAAAAAATGGATACGCTGCTAAACACCTATAGCTAGTGATCTGTGCCTGATCTGTACTGAGTCTCCTTACCTGATCCTGCACCTCAGAGCTCAGTTTTTTGTTCCTATGATGAGAGGTTTCAAAAAGTCTCCATCGACAGTTGCTGGTTTATTCAAATCATAGTAAATTTGCAAGGTAAAACACACAGTTCCAAGAAAGTTATACATTCATATTGTCCAGTGGAGAACTGTATCACAGATATGACATGCCTTTGTAGAACTTTAATACAATCATAGTCTTCTATATGTGCCCAGTTCCACAGATATGTTCAAGCCAATCTTAGCAAAGCTATTTCTTCATTATGACTCTTCAGGTTTCTGCCCTGTCTTGTGTAAAACTGTTGTTTGTTTATCATATGTGTTAGACTGCACAAAAACTACATACAACAAGTTGCTTATTATAGGCCTTGGTAATCATTATTTTATACTGACACAGAATTTATCCCCTTTCATTGTACAGAGCTTGTATTATCCATGTACATATATACATGTGTTATCTTTAAACTTATAATTGCAATTAGGGCTTTGGATGGGAAGTCAGGAGCTGGACCTCTTTGAGCCTGTTAACTGAGGTTTGCATGTCCATAAAAAGCTATTTTTGCTGAGGTTCAATATGACTACAGAGCAGGGGTGGGTTCTAATTTTTTTTACTACCGGTTCTGTGGGCGTGGCTTGTTTTGTGGGCGTGGCTTGGTGGGGGTGATGTGACGGTGGGCGAGGCCAACTTTTTTTTTTTAACTTTTAAAAGCTTAAGAGGTTGCAGAAAACAATGCTTTGAAAAGCCTCTGCTGATCAGGCAACTCAGCTGGGATTGTCAGAGGCTTTTCAAAGCATTTTTTTTACCACCTCTTCGGCCAAAGAGGTTGTAGAAAAAATGCTTTTAAAAGTAAAAAAAAAAAAAAAAGCCTCTGATGAGATGGGCGGGGTAAGCGAGCGGTGACCGGTTCGGGGGTGTGGCCAGCCAATGTTATTACCGGTTCTTGGAACTACTACAAATTTTTACTTCCGGTTCTTGCGAACCGGGAGCAACACACCACTGCTACAGAGTTGAACCACAAATAAGCCATCTTTCCTCTAGTTAGTTTTTATTTCTTATCCATGAATTCCTCTGTGAAGGTATCTGAGGGTTTTCTCCTCTAAGGAATCTATCTTGGGATATTATCTTTACAAAATAAATCCGAAAGGTGTGGGAAAGATTGAATTTGCTTTCTTAATGTTTGCCAGTGTGTCCTTTTCAACTTTATTTCACATTCTAAAAACCTAGTTTGCTTAAGTAGCGCTGGACTCTTTACAGAGAGGTCTTTTTGATGGATCCATATGAACCTCCAATAGTTAGCACTTAGCAATAGCACTTAGACTTATATACCACTTTACAGTGCTTACAGCCCTCTCTTAAGTTGTTGCAGATTTACCATAAAAGGGAATAAATATTTCTGTCAAGAACCCCACTATAGATATAGGTATGGATATATAGATATAATTAGATATAAATTAGATACAGAGATTGACATTTCCTTCTCTTAGGTAAGCTTTTGCAATAGCATTCTTTACACAAGTTCATGTATCTTGTTTGAAAGTCTCAGAGATAATAGCAAAATACAGCACAATTTCTATCTACGGTAGGCAGGTAGTCACTTCTTATATCAACCAAGAAACCACTGTAACTATTTTGGTAGGAGTAAGGTCAGAGGGATTTAATAGTGACTTAAAATAGGACAAGTCCATTCAATGTTTTCTGTACATATTGGGGGTTAGTCTGTTTGCTCTTTTGTCATGACATCATCTGCCTTCATGGGCAACATATGCAAAACAAGTCTAATTTGGGAACTATGAAGACACCATACAGTGGTTTGACTTGTGGGGATCAAACTCCTCCAATTTTCTTTACTGTCTGCAAAATTATTTGGGGAAAGTCTTATTCCCCTTTATTACGTGCTCTGTGAAAATAAGCTTCTTTGTCTTAAGTAATTTATTAAAATATTTGAGTTTTGTTTTTGGCTTATATCAATGTATCACAATTAAAAAGGTATTTTCCACCTATTCGTGATAAGAAATAGGTAAAATCCTCCTATTAAATAATATCAAGAAAAATATATGGATTTTTCCCCTTTTATATATAGCATTGTGGACACTGAAATATAATTTTCAAAAAAATATTAAAAAAATAAAAAGTCTTGGATATTCCAGTTGTTCTTTTTAACAACTGTTTTTCATTAAGAAGCAATAATTTCTTCTTAGTGCCATGTTTCTCTTTTTGTATTCCAGTATTATTTCAAATTGCAATTGGAATTGTGCAACATAATTAAATAAGAATTTCCTAAATTATCTCTGGATTGTTAGAAAAAGAAAGTATGGCTTCGTATTCCATCTTTAGATGCATCCAGAAATGAAGCTTTATCCTTTTCAATCACATCACCACCCTTCTTGCCCTTAAGCGGGTCAGGGGAGAAAATTGTGACACACATACAATATTCCCCTGCCCAGAGAAAATTGCTTATATATTTGACACCATGAAAGATTGGTAGGAAGTATACAGTTATATTAAAGAGAACAAGACTCCCTCTTTCTGAAGTTATATATAGCTGTTTGTCATAGTGGTTAAGCATCAGGCTAGACTTTGTTAAATACTTTTTTTTTTTCCTCACAGTTTAAAGTGTTCTCTTATCAACTGAATGTAAAAATGATTAGGAAAGCAAAATCACACTTTGATCAAAGAAAAAGCGTAGTGGAAAAACTGATTTCTGGGATATATTCCTTCAGCAGATAGAGGTAAATTTCTTGGAAATTTATCAAAAGGCGCTAATTATATTTCTTAATTTTGACATAACGCAAGTTGTATCATGTATAATCATTCCTTCATCAAAGAATCCACATTCAGTTTGATGATTATGCAGATGAAACTCAAAATTCCAGCATCCTCTGCAGCTCATCCTCAGCAGTAAATCAAAGACCACAATATCCGGGTTTAGCTGAGAAGAGTCCACTGTCATGGAAGAATTGAGTAAATGTAGCTTTGTCTCTTATCTAAGAATTATGCAGGTTACAGGTAACAACAGGATTGCATCATAGCTTGGCGTAGACTGTAATTTGGGAAATTCCCAGTTCTCAAAGCTTCCTTCAGTTGAGCCTTCATCAAATTAGTATCTCTTGCAGACATAGCGTGCGGCCTGTAATACAGGTAGATTAATTCTAGCCTTATTATAGTTTTGGTGTAGGAATTATTAAGAAAATTATGTGATACATTGTGAATGCTATGAAACAATATTAAGGGTCTATTCACCCAATATTTTACCCTACTCTGTGAGTAACAGAGTGAGACCACTTGTTCTGTCGTTCCTCCAGGACTTCAGTCTATTGTATATTGTGAGGATGTTGAGCCTTTTCGAAAGCCGTAGTGAATATAATGGAGGTCTTCTAAACCTTTTAAAGAGATCTTCTGAAATAGGTCAGCCAGAATAGTGAAGTAACTAACAAGTTTTATTTTATTTATCACATTTACATAGCTGCCTCTTTTAAGAAATCTAAACAGCTGATAATTCTAGATAAAGCTCTTTTTTTTTAAAGTCACAAAACAGACCAGTTTAAGAATAAGTGAACTATACACACTGCTGCATTCTGGACCAACTGCAGGTCCTGAATGCTTGTCAAGAGTAGCCTTATCTAGAGTGCATTGTAGTAGTCCAACTGAATAATGATTCATGAGTGATTGGAAGCAGAAGCAGAACCTTTCAAAACAAGAATAGAGATATCAGGTGCAAAGGGCCTTTTGATGGTGGCTTTCTTGAATAGGAGCTATGAGTCCAAGAAGATATTGAAGTTGCACACCAAATCTATCAAGGGAAGTGCTACCCAATTCAGAGTTAATGGTGGAAAAATTTTGGAGACTAAAACCACAGCCACTAGATTTTATTATGCTTAAGATAAAGTCTCTCTTTCCTGATCAAGACCCTCACAGAATCCAGCTCAATAAAAGAACCTTGATGGGATCACATGGAAAGCTTGGGGCAAAGTTGTATAAATCCGGACAACTTTTGCCTGGTTTCCAACCTTCTTTTCCTGGTGAAGGTTGTTGAGAAGACTTGTACCTTCAAAGAATGAAATGGATGATCTAAACCAGGAGTGTCAAACTGATGGCCCGTGGGCTGGATGCATCATGCAGGCCACGTCCACCCCAGCTCCACAAAGGCAAAAAATGTCACGATACATCACGTGACACGATCGAGTTTGATACCCGTGATCTAAAGCCTTTCCAATTGTTTCTTGACTTATGAAAATGATACCTGCCTGCCTGCCTACCTGTCCTGATCTAGTTTAAACATGTCTCTCATTAATTTATGTAGTAAATTAGGCTTTTTCATTCTTCCAGGATTTGAATATTCTGAATCCTGACTTCATATTGCCAATTTTGCACTACCATCAGCATGAAGCTATGGTGAAGCAAAGGATAACACATACAGTATTATGTGAAATCAATAATAATGACAATGTCTGAAAAAGTATGTCTGAAGTAATTCCAAAGTCCTTTGCCCAAAAATCTTGGCATCATGGACATTCTTGTCATACATCAAATTAATGAGCCAATAGGGGTTATCTTTGAGGGCTTTTCAGAACTTATTAGATGCATTTGCAGAGAAGAAACATAGCATGTAAGGCATGTTAAATAAATAATAGTTTTTTGCCAGTTTCAAACCAGTGTAGGTTTGTACTCGTTTTCAAGTTACATAAATGGGCTATTTTTTATTGGAAAAATAGAGAGGAAAATGATAAAATCTTCTCCAAATATTTCAGTCCTTCACAGCTACTATTGTGTCTGATATGTTTCACTGAGATAAGGTTTTAGCAAATCTAACATTCTCTTGTCTCTTCCTCCACACACTATTGTTCAGTGAAAACAAATCAGCTGTAATTTAGTGTACATCATGATACACTGTTCTTTCTTGCCACTGTTCATGGCATTTATGCCATGATCTGTTAAAGCCTCCAAAATCATACTATAGACTGTACTCATCATAGTTGGTAGATAATAACAATTGTAAGTTTGTGATGGATACCAGGATCCAGCCTTAAGCTAACAGTAATGCAGGAGTTCCGATTTGCTGTCAGCTGTTCTCTTCCACAGATAGCAATAGCAATAGCATTTAGACTTATATACCACCTCATAGCACTTTACAGCACTCTCTGGATGGTTTACAGTGTAAGCTTTATTTTTAATATTGCCCCCAACAATCTGGGCCCTCATTTTACTGACCTCGGAAAGATAGAAGGCTGAGTCAACCTTGAGCCCCATTAAGATTGAACTCCAGACTGTGGGCAGAGTTTGCCTGCAATACTGCATGTTAACCACTGCACCACCAGGGCTGCTTGCCTATCTAGGTGGTGGCAACAGGTATTCATACTTTGTTGATCCCAAAAACTCAAGAGTCAGACCTGTTTATTACTTGAATAGAAGATCACCAGAAAATCCTGGATCTGTAGAATTGTCTGGGAAGTTGGGAAAAAAACGCTGTTTCTGAAACAGCTGTGGATGCTTTGCAAATCATGCAGCTGCTTTAATAACTTTTCCTTAAACATTCCTATCGATTGTGAAGCATAAATATCTGCATCTTCAGCTTGGAAACCTAAAAAGCTGCTGTGTTTTTGCCAGGACTATTTTGACAAAAGTTGTTGGAGTTTATAAAGCCTTGCATAGTCATGGATATAACTCAAGTTTTTAAAGAGCCAGATCAAAGGTGTTGTGTACAGATAACAAAAAGAGATTATGTCTGGAAACTGATTAAGAATATCAAACAGAGAAGTGCACAATTATCCAGCTAATTTGATGCTAATGAACTTAAAAACCCAAAAGGTTTCTCGCTTTCATAATTATTATGAGATTGAAAATTAACCTTATCTGTAACTTAACCCTTATCTGATCTTCTTGCTCGTTTTCCAACTCACTTTTAAGCATCAGCAACTTCTGCTATTCTAAGTGTTTCAGCTGAACTACAACTCCCAGCATTATTTCCCATTGGCAGTGCTTCCTAAAATGCTTGGAGTCACAGATCAGCTGTAGCAGAAAGACTGTACTGTTCTTTATCCCTTTCAAATTCTCTGACCACTTAGGTGTTCAGAAGGACACTTTGATTCTGTGAAATGTGTGGTTAAATTTAACTATAGTAGTTCTAGTTCTCCCAAACAATCAGTTTGTGTCCTAAATTTACATTGCATGAAACGGTTCTGTTTTTAATTGCGTCTATCTACAAATGAAGTGTTGAACTTCCTTTGAATTCTGTACAATTTGTAAACCATTTACCTATGACATCTTTGTTCTAAACTTGGGACATGGCACAAATTTTCTGACAAGGCAGAAAACAAGAAGAAGAGAATTCTGATTGCATTTACTGAAAACCTTCCCTTAAGCTTGAGCTTTTTCCCCAGAAAATCTTAAGTTGCAGATGGTGTTTGGAACATCTTTATGAATTTCAGAAGATAATCTTGACAGTAAAATACTGTATGTTTTGTGTGGTCATATTCTTTTAAAACTTTATAGTGGCACAACTCCTTTATTTCATTACAGTTATTACATTAGTCTGTTATTTCACTTTACATTCAATAATCTCTTGAGTATATCCATGAGATATATGTAGGATGTATTTTGGCAAGCTTATTACATTTACTTATGAATGCAAGGTTCATTTTTTATTCTACGACCCCAATATGCTATCTTCAGTTCAGGGATCAGTTCAAAGTTAATGATTACATCTGAACCATAAAATGATTATTTCTCTTATTATAATTGAAAAATTAGTTTTAAAAACCGGTAGGATCATCAAGTGCTTCATAATATCAGGAAATAATGCATACTCTAAAATGTGTCTTGGGTAAGTATATAAATAGAGTGCTTCCTATTATTATTTTTAAAGAAAAAAAACTATTCGTATTTTTATTAATAAAAACTAAGCACCTGATTTAAATCTTATGAAAAACTATAGGAAAGGTGGAAAATAATGTGATAATCAAAAAATGAGTATTTTCCTATTTAGGAAGATATATATACAGTTATTTATACATTTAATAAATACAAGAATCTATACATGTAATAACTAGCTGTTGTAGTCTATCACCAGAAAATTATCCAACAAACATTTTGGAGTCTGTTATTTCCTGTGTGATAAGTTGGGGTGACTATGCCGCAAAGTGAGCTTTTATGGTTTAGTGTGGATTAGAACTCTGCTCTCTTCCTGATCCTAGCCCAAAATCTTATTTACTTACTTGTAGCTATTTAAACCACAGTTTCATTGTTAAAAAACAAATGCCAGACAGGGGAATTTCACAGAATTGTTACATATTGTTTCTTCAGTTAGCAAAAGAGCAATAAACTGAATGCTGTAATGAAACTGGCAGGCCCTTTCCCACAGGGATAATTAAGTAGTAGCTGTTTAAGATTTGGGAATTTCATCTGAAATACGTGTTAGTCATTGTTTAATGATATATTCATAATAGTGTTCAGAGAAAATTTCTCTGCATCTTTAATATTTCACATGTGGGTATGTATCATATGGAGCTAATTAAGAACTAATACTTGGAACTGAATAAATGAGGCCAAGGGACTAGACTATAGCATACTGGGAAAGAAATTTACAGTAAAATCTTTAAAAATAGCTAGCTTAGCCTATTATGGCCATTGATAGCTAAGGTTCCTTGGAGAGGGTCTTAGCTGAATATAGGCTTTGTGTCACACAAACCCATGATTATTTGTATCTTGGCTTATTGATAAACCACAGTTTGCTGGGTTCACCACAGTATGTCATGCTAAAGTTGAATAAACCCAATTATGGTGTAGCATGTATGAACCAGGTTACTTTTTTTTTTTTTATCTGAGGGAAAAATTCCAAACATCAGGAAAAAAAATAGCGAAATAATTTGCAAACTTCGGAGTACAGATCTTCCCAGTATCTTTTAAGGAATCTGTTTTTGTCTGTATGTATGTGATAGGCAAAAAGAAAAAAGAAAAAAAATCAGTCAAATCATCAGAAAGATCATTTCCAGCCTAAGGGAAGTGAAAATATCTTGGAAGTGCCAGATTTGTTGGTGTTGATTTGTTGCTCGTGTCAGTGTTCAGAAATATACACCAAGAGATCATTTGGTATTTCTTTAATGATGTAACAGCCGATATCAAATATTAGTAATGCCATAATACTGAAATCTGAAATTGCTGGAATGGGCTTGAAGATTTCTGTTTTATTCTTCTCTGAATCTCATTCACAGATGGAAGTGACTTGTGATCATCTTAACTAATTTAATTTCCGTATATTCCTGCTAGAATAAAGATCTTGAATTTGCAAAACCTAACCTTAAATTTAGTTATCTTATACCCAGTGAATCAGCGTGATTCAATGTTTCAAAATGCTAATCTACTCAAGGGCCAAGCTTGGCACTGAATTTAGATATATCTGGTGGTATCTAAGAAGTCACTATTCTTGTGAAACTGGAGGACTACATTCATATTTTATAATTAGCCAGTAATTTGAAATTACCCAGTAACCAAAAGGTTTAACTCCAAAAGTAGGAGACTGTGGTTTTGTGAGAAGTGCTGTGAGTGGGAACTGATGCTGCAAAGTATTTTTTAAAGAAACAGTAATATAACCTTTCACAAATATGCTCAAAGGAGGATTTTTATTTTTCTGTGTATGATATGCTTACAAAGGATTCGTCTAATTCTTGAGAAGAACTCATACTCATCAATATATGTATGGTGTAACAACATAAAGTAGCTGAATTCATCTTCTTTGCTTGTCAAATCTGCCTTCAATGGACTGTATGGATCATGTCTGTATAATAAATGATAGCAACCTCAGAATGGATTAGTGTGCTTAACTACTGTACTGTACAGTATTTGGTTACTGTATTATACTGAACGATAGAATTAAATTCTAAAAGCCACATTGAAAATTAAGAAGAGTTAGTTTATGCATTTTTCAAACAATTACCCACAACTTCAATTAATATAATTTAGAAAAAGGGTAATTGTTCAATTTTTTAAAGTGGCATTTAGAAGTCTGTGTTGTGGAGATTGTACTATGGTACTATTCTATCTGTGGTGGACTAACCAGTTTAACCATCAACAGTTCAAATTCATGAACCTGAACAATTCTTCAGATTCCTAAATGCTAGTTTAAGCATAAATAAGCCTGTTGACAATGAGTTAGCTATGATAAATGAAATCTTTAAGTGCTACCCCTAGAAAACAACTACACTGTGTTTACAATACTGTTTAGAAATATTTGTCAGATAAACCATGAAGAAATTTTGTTCTTTTTACTTTGCCATTTCCCTTCTGTTTAACTGTGTATTTCTTCTAGGAAAGAATAAACCCTCTGTGCTGAAGGCCCCTCATGTATCTAGTTTTTAATATCTTTGGCAATTCTTAAATATTCTTTTGTGGTGCTCAAAAAATACCTGGTAGCACTTTTTTTCTGACTGACAAGTTTTATTAAAAGGCGCACGCTTTGGTAAACTGCAGTTCACTTCATCAGATGACCAAAGTGTGTCTTTTAATACAAATTTTAAGCTAGAAAAGGTGTTACCAGATTCCTCCTGATCTTTGACTGCCGTAGACTAACACAGTTCTCCCCCCTACAGTGACTGGAACTGGCATTATCTCTCACATTTCTGAAGTGATGTTACAGGAAGCCATGCTGAAGTGACACCTTATTTTTTGTGACTGGTGTTTAGGTGTGGTGAATTATTTGCTGAGTGCCACACCTTACTCTTTAAAGTATGTTGCTTACGTCAGTAAGGTTGGAGTTAAAAGATAGACTAAATTCCCAAACTCAAAGCAGGAGGTGAGATTTGAACACTCCCTCGATAATTCTTGGATGTTAACTTTTTAATAATAATTTTGGATTGCAGGTGGATCCATGTCAGAGTTTCAGAGCCCGTGGGAATTATATCAACAGAGTATCCCAGATGATCTGGATGTTGGTAAAGTACCTCACTTTTTTTGCAAAAATGTTCCTGTGAAGTAAAATAAGATACTATTTCTGCCAGAGAGGAAAAAATATTATTTGAAATTATGATGCCATTCTGAAATTATGATGCCAGGCTCTTTGATCCTGTTTGAAAGCCGGGGTTCTTGCATGTGTTTTCTTGGTATTGGAATTTGAGGTTGATGTAGGGCTGATTTTGAATGAAATGTGATTGTCTTTCAGCTGTGGCCAACATTTTTTAAAAGTACAAGGGTGCTAACTTTTAAATTATCTAAGTGAGTAAAAAAAAATAGGACAGCAATTTCCAATCTCTCCTCTGCTATAAGCCCATCAAGCAATTTTAAGATGAACGTCTCTTATTTTGTGATGTCAGTCTTCACTTGCAAAATGAAGACAATGGATGGTTCTCTGCTTTCTTGATCTGTTGTCTTCTTATAATAGCAAAAATGTTTTTATACACACTTCTTTCTATTATAGTATTCTATTATTAGTATTCTATTAATACTAAGGAAGTGTTATTGCTATATATGCTCTATAATGGATATTGTTAGCCATATTTTTCCTCTTGTATTCCATGACATTTATGGTGGAACACAAAGTTTTAATGTTAGAATATGTGTACTGATAGAATGCAACCATGGAAATGGGGGAAATTGAGAGGTTGATGGAGACAAAGATTGTGAAGCCTAGCTTTATTCACAGAAAATGCTTATTGATCATTTCCCTTTGTCTCAGTGAATGCCTTCCTCTGATGTGATAAAGAAGACAGTCTTTCAGCTAAGGAGAAATAATGAACCACAACTATGATGGTTTTTCCTCCACACAAAGGATTGTTTTCAGCAGAGGATTCCTTAGTCTACTCACAATGTAGGATCATGGATTTTCACAAGTCCTAACTTGCCCCAAAGACTTTCCATGAAAACAGAAGGCTGTTCTCTGCAAAATCATTCTGCACGTGGAGAGCAGTGGTAGGGAGGGTGGAGTTAACCTCTTCTCCTTTCGAATAAGAGCCTATATGTTCCTGAAGGTTTCAGCAATAATGCAATGGTTACAGCATATGTAGTTAATGTGGTTGCTTTCAGCTCTCCTGATTTGGAATTCTCTAGTTCCAACAGATCTGTGGTATGCCAGGCTAACAAAGATAATCTGAGCCCTTGAGCTAGAATAATATGTAAAACATGGGTGTCCAGCCTTTTGGCTTGCTGTGGGCCACATTGAATGAAGAAGAATTTTCTTGGGCCACATATAAAATATATAAAATAGTCGATATAAATCACATAAAAATGTTAAAAGTTTACGATGTTGTGGGGCCACATTGCTAGCTGTCCAGGGCTGCATGCTATAAACCTTGCTATGCAGAGCAAGAAGAGCCTAATGCTGGGAAAGATTGAGGGCAAAAGAAGAAGGGGACGACAGAGAACTAGGTGGCTGGATGGAGTCACTGAAGCAGTAGGCGTAAGCTTAAATGGACTCCAGAGGATGGTAGAGGACAGGAAGGCCTGGAGGAACGTTGTCCATGGGGTCGCAATGGGTCGAACACAACTTTGCAACTGACAACAACAAAATATAGAGCAATGTTGAGTAGTGATTCTAGCATTGCACTAATGCCTAGTGTATTGAAACCATGAGCATTGGGTGGGCTGATATCATCTGAAACGATTAATTGTATTAAATTAATAATTTTTCCCAATGTTGTAGAGAATCAGTTATTCTTAATTTGATTAATAGTCTTCCATGGTTGTGTTCAAGTTCTTTACATACATGTTGAAACACCTGTCCCCTCATTCTTTGTGTATATTCTTTTCATAGATATTATTCACTGCTCTATAGATACAGTTTCAATGTTAAGAAAAATTCAATCAAGCCTGAATTACTAAAAATATTAAATATTAACAGCATCTTACGACACATCTGGGGAAGGTAGCTGAGAGGGTGATTGCACAGCAGCTTCAGAGGACCTTGAATGAACCTGAGTTTGGTCAGAAATGGCATTGGTCATGCTTTTAGATGTCCTCTGGTGAGAGCGGGATGGGGGTTGTGCACCCCTTCTTGCCTGAGTTGACTTCTCTGCAGCTTTCCAGATTAGTATCCAGATGGTATCTTTCCAGATTAGTTCAGGGGATTGAGGATGGGCACCACTGTTTTGTGCTAGTTCACCTCTTTTCTCTAAGGTTCATTCCAGTTAATGGTGATTGGGGGGGGGGGAGATTCTGCCCCTGCCCCCTACTGCATGGGGTGCCACAGGTTTCAATGCTCTCTCTGCTCCTATTCAACATGTACATGAGGCCACTGGGTGAGCTCATCCATTGCCATGGGGTAAGGTATTATCAATAGGCTAATAATAGCCAATTATACATCTCTGCCCCTGGCAAATTAAGTGATGCTGTGGACAATTTATCTTAATATCTGAAAGCTGTGAGGATCTAGATGGGAAGCCACAGGCTTCAGCTAACCCTAGCAAAGGTTTCGTCTCTCAGGAAGCTACATTTTGGAGGTCAAGGAAGCAGCCTTCTCTGCCATGGTGCCCACCTTATGGAACATTCCTCTGACCCCAAAGTGAGTCCAGCTCAATCCCTCCTTATTTTCAGGAAATTCCTCAGGACCTGGCTTTGTCATCAGACTTGGAGGTCTCAGGGAACCTGTGAGCTCTTGAGGGGGCTCTGTTTCTGTTCAAATCGTCTGTGTGTTTTTCTGTGTATTTGTGTGTTTGTATTTAACTTATTTAATATGAGTGTGTTTAACATGTTTATTATTTTATACTTTTTTGCTGTTTGCCGCCCAGAGTCTCTTCTTGTGTGATGGATGGCCATATAAATTTGATAACTAAAGAAATAAAGCTAACTCCATCCTAAGTTATAAACTAAGATTTCAGTTGATAATAATGGTTTCCAGAGAGATAACATTGGTGGGAGCTGTTCTGGTACATGAGAAAATATTTCAGACTCTTCAACTTTATAAGTGTTTTATAGCCAGGTCAAAGGACATTTAAGCTTAAATGCTTATCTTTCATTTAGTAAAATAAGAGATTTTAAATAGTGACATTACTCTCTTAAATAATTTTTATCCAATTAATAAACTAATGTTCCAAATGACAGTTCTACTTTTGTGCTGAATATAATAATGTAGTCAGTAGTAAAAGCAAATTTCCAGAGGATTCCCTTCTTGATCTTTCTGTGAGCAAAGCATTATGAGATTTTCATTCATGAAAAGCAACATGACATACATTAATTGCTTGTCTGAATGTCATTTCTGGTATACATGATATTTTAATGGATAATGACAAAGAGTAACAACTCGTAATTGGTTAGTATAAATTTAAAAATGCAGTTAATAGTAATCACTAATGAGAACACTTTCTATTTGGACAGTCAGTGTTTGCCACACTTAAAGGTCAGAGTTTCCAATAAATGAAAAAGAGAAATTTGTGCAGCAATCTCTTTTTATTTTTAAACAAAACTAAATAAGCTTCTATTTCAAATAAATTTGCTACCCTGAAGTGGCAATGAGAAAGTAAGAGAGGGCTAGCAAGAAAAGAATGAGAATAGAGAGTGCCATTTTCCCCAACTCATTTTATATAACTTTGAGTAAAATGGAAAGTAAAACTAAATTCTTCTTCTCTTTGGCCCAAAGTACAGGTAAAAGGGCAAATCTTTTCTTAAAAAAACATCTCTTCCCATCATGTTCTAAAACAAGGAATGCAGGCCATTAAGATCCAAATACATTAAATCGGTTTCTCAGTCTCTTTGAAAAACATATTTTCCACCCATGACCCTCAATACCAGAATTAAGAGAAAATAACATATGAAGGCATAAGGCTGCAAAAATAAGTATGGGCACAGGGAATTTCATCTGCTCTTAACATAGTGAATTGCAAGGTATTAATATATGGATCTGCCCCTAATACTTGTTGTTTGAAGCCAATCGCTTCAATTTCAGACCTTTTTTTAAGCTGAGTTCATCCATACACATGTTATGTACATGTTGCAGAACAGCTTCAAAAAAAAATCTTACATAGAAGCAGACCATAAGAGATTTTCAGTAACTAACCTCTGAATTCTTGCCTCTCAATTTTTATCATTCATTGAGAATATTCTACTTCTAGTGAGAGCATAAAAGAACATAGCATAGAATAACAGAGTTTGAAGGGACCTTGGAGGTCTTCTAGTCCAACCCCCTGTTTGAACAGGAGACCCTATAGCATCATTTGAAGGAATAAACTGTTGGTTACTTGTTTCTGTTATATAATGTATGGTATTAAGATTAATAAGAGAGCATACATGTAGTTTTCCTCCCTGTAAAGTGAGAATTAGAAGATGGTTCCCTTTCCTTGCAATTTTGTTTCCTTTTTAATGTGAACTCTCACAGTATGAAAAAGAAATTATTTTCACTCTTTTTTTTTTTTGAAACACCCCCTTCCCCCAAATTTGGTACAAATAATGGAACTAGACCATGAGATTTTCTCTTGAAAAGGTATGTAGAAATACCCTGGTTCTGCAAATATTTACTTCCTGTAATTCAGCCATTTATATGAAGATGAGCAGACAAAATATAACTTGTTGAAGGATCTGTTTTTAGCACTCTGAAAGTCGAGAATGTGTTTGTCAAGACCTGTACATTTTGAATGAAACATGTTACTATGCTTAGGGAAATATTCATAACCAGACTGATAATGGGATCAGGGAACTTGTTGTTGGCTTTTATATATTCTATATGTGCTCTGACTATATTACTCAGTGTAGTTACTTTGAGTATATTTACTGATAACGTACTATGATGAAGTTGGTAACCTTTATATTTTCTCTATTATAGAAATGGAGCCGATGGCGCCATGTCCGACCTTTACTGATACAGCCACCGACTTTGACAGGAACATTCCCAGGATCTGTGGTGTTTGTGGAGACAAAGCTACTGGTTTTCATTTTAACGCTATGACCTGTGAAGGATGCAAAGGGTTTTTTAGGTATGTGGTTCTTTACTTAAACTAATACATTTTGGTCAATGGTTTATTTTTTATTGGATCAGCAGTTTCTTCTTACCATCAAAAACTGATCAAAAAAAGATTATTTATCTTATTGTTTTTTAAAAATGCAAATACTATCTGAAAAGCATCTTTAAAAGAACCCAACTTACATATTTATATGTAAGGAAGGAAAGGAACATATTAATAGTTTTGCTTCCAACATGGTAGCTAGATTTTAGGTAGTAAACGATTTGATTGGAACCTCAAACTGAACTTACTCTATAATATTTCATGGATATAAAATTCGCTGTCATTAGAACAAATTGGCATGGTGGGAATGTTTGAATCATGATTTGTATTGAACAGAATGGAGAATATAAATTCCATTAGGCATCCATAGAAATATGGAGGAGCAAAACAGGAAGTAGGAATTGGGATCTGTTTGGTATAGGATAAACAGAAGCAGGACTGTTGCAAAAGGTGAAATTGTTTAGAGTTAAATAATTTAAACCACTGTTTCTTCCTTTTGCAGAGTGTGGAAGTACATTCTGTTTTTTAGTGAAATAGATAACTGGCCTCAACAGGTCTAACTGTCATTGGGGATATTTTCATTTAGTTCATATAGGAACTAATATTTTTCTTGTTCATGGGATTGTTTCTATTCCTATACAATTCTTATTTGCTTGCAAATCACTTTGTCAATAAACATAAGTACAGTACCGGAAAGAAGAAATAAGAAAGTGGTTAACTTTCATCACCTAATTTAACTCTGTTTAAGAGGAAATTAGCATTGAATAACAGAGTTGGAAGGGACCTTGGAGGTCTTCTTAGCATTGCATATATACTAGTCAAGAGTGTTTCAAAACATTCATCAGCTTAGCACCTTTCATGCATGAAATGCTTAGTTCTCATAGAGTACTTTTCTATAGTTATGACATTTGAGTTTGTTCTGGGAAGCATTGGATTAAGGTGGATGAGTAATACTATACATCAAAAGCCAAAACATGACTAATGAAGGGAAATCTCCCATGTATTTAAGACGAAAACTGGAAAGTAGGAATAGTATTGATAAGGGATTTATATAAACATTAAGTTGAAATTCTAAAAGTCAATTTTTTCTTAATGTGGATTTTTTTTTTAATTTCAACATTTTTGTAGGAAACCTGTTAACTTTGTAAAATAGAGGATTAGATAAAATGTTCTACGTACCATAGACATCAGAGCCAGATTTCCAGTCAGGCTACAGTGCACTCAGCTAACCAGAACAGCAACATTTTCTTCAATTGCAATTGCTTAAGAGAGTGACTTGTCTGTCAGAGGTGCATTTCCACACAGTGCCCTTGGCTAATCAATCATGCACGGTCTCTCCTAGACATAAAACACATTAGGTTAAGTTTTTCCTCCTGTTAATGACACATTAGCTGAGAGAACAGGTAGATACTTGGGAAGGTAATGAGTACTTCATTCCCTCTTAACATGTTATCAAAATGTAATTGAAATAATTCTTTAAGAGGTATTCTAAAAAATCATAACTAATTATTTGATTAAGGAATAACTTCACGTTTGTAGCTCATTGTTTCCTCAAAGTATGGCAGCTAAGAATCAGTGCCTTTTTCAAATAAAAACTGAAGATGTATCACTAGTAGTGTCTATACCCCAAAAAAGGTGACCAAGAGCCAAGCTTTTGTGTGCTGAATTCTTAAAACTGGGGGGAAACAGCAACTCTGAACAATGACAATTTTCTTTCCACTGCTCAGGAGAACCTTTGTGCAGCTTTACATGTAATTGTTATCTGTCCTAATTTTAAAGATTTAAAAGCTCGTCATGGCAGTTTTACTTGTTTTCCTTATCTTACTATTACTCTACTTTGATCTAGCGGGCAAGGACCAGGCTAGAAAGTGGGAGACCATGAGTTCAAGTCCCTCCTCAGGACAAGGAATGTTGTAATAGGTGTGCCATCTTGAGTTATTTGTGAAAATAATAAAGGTGGAATGCAAACAAACAAATAACTAAAGAGTTCATTTGGACAAATTATCTCTTGATTTCCACTATCACCATTATTCTGCACCCAACTACAGTTCCTTGTTGGTAATCCTGCACATATAATGCTTTTCTTGGATTTTCTGAATTGCCATCTAGGAACTATATGGCAGATGCCCCTGGCAAGCCAAGTATCTGGTCTGTATTCATTTCCCCGCCTGGGAGCTGGCCACATGAAATCTTGGTTTAGGCAGACATTCCTGAAATGGATGATGGGAAATAAATACATCTGACACTCACCATCTATAATAGAATAAATATTGTCCTCAGACTATTAAGTATCTAAGGTAAACATGGCATGATGTGAAAGAGGATGAAAGATACGGAAAATAGATCATTAAAAAACTGAAGACAATGAGTAGAGCAAGTTAAAAACAGCAATCAAAATAATGAATAAGAATAAGAGATGAATTAATGAATTAGGAATAAGAGACGCTAGATTTTATGTAGTCAAACTTCTCTTTTACCTGAGGGCTAGATAAAATATAGAGCTCCATTGAAACAAAATTATTGTGAACATATTGTTATTTTAAAGAATTTTCTGTCTTTCTTCCTATTTAATAGGTAGCATAATTCAAGTTACAGTGTGTTATTATTGGGACTGACATTTTTGTTAGCTGGTGATTTGGGGAAGGGAGACTTGCAAACAATGCAATGTTACGATTTACAACCATTTGTTTAGTGACCATTCAAAGTTGCAACGGTACTGAAAAAAGTGACATATTGCCATTTTTCACACTTAGAACTATTGCAGCATCTCCCCGGTCTTGTGATCAAAATTTGGACACTTGGCAACTGGCACGTATTTATGACATTTGCCATATCCCAGGGTCATGTGATCACCTTGTGTGACTTTCTGACAGTGGGGAAGCCAGATTCACTTACCAACTGTATTACTTACTTAACAACTGCAGTGATTCACTTAACAACTGTGGCGAGAAAAGTGATAAAATGGAGCAAAACTCACTGTCTTGCTTAGCAACAGAAATTTTGGGCTCAATTGTCACAAGCTGAGGACTACCTATATAGCAGCGGTATCAGAAAGACAGGAGAAGTAGTAGTCATATAACTGCTACACTGTCTTGAAACTTTTAGTTCTGGTTCATAAACATGGCAGAGCAATCACAACCAAATTTCTAAAAATATGCACTAAAGGAAAGTACAAATTGCTGTGGCTGAGATAGTAATAGCTGCAAGAACATCAGTGGCATGAATAATGGAAGCCTGAATATATCAGAAACAATAAGTGACCTTGAAGTAAAAGACAATTATCTTGATGGAAACTTGTAAGGCATATTTTGATGGAAACTTGCAATAGGCTGTTTCAAAGCAACAATAATAATACCCTGATACTCAAAGAGGATGTTAAAAACAAGATGCTTGCCAAGGGCCTGACTACCCTCTGGACATTTTCCTCTCCCAAGCATGGGTTTAAAAATGATAGCCAATTACCTTGACCTTCATCCTATTTACGAAGGACTATAAGAAATGCATATCTTAGCAGAGAAGACTAATTACAGCTCAGGCATGTGAATTTTAAACCAGAACTTTGCTCCATAAACATCAGGTCCTTTGTAACAAATCCTTTAGATATCCTGTAAAACTGATGTTGAGGCAGTTGGTGGTTTCTGCTCTATTGGGAAATAGTTAAAATCCTTTTAATCTTTGGACAGGTTTTATTAGATTTCCTCTTTCATTCTGATAATGCTTGGCATCTCTTGTGATTGGCGATAGGGTCAGGGTACTGGGCTAACTTGTTTTTACATCCGATTGGTCTCATATCAAATCCATCACATTTTTTAAAAGAAAATTGACACTGTGGTTGTAGCATTTCTGAGTTTAAAATAAAGTACAAAATCTCCCCCTCATTGCACTCATTCTGCTATGCCAATGAGATGTTTTACTGTGTTCTAAGCATTGGGGTAGCTTGTCATTCTTAGGCAGGGGCCTAAAATGCTGCAGTTCCTCTTTCTCCTCCATCATTCATCAGTAAACATGATTATCTAGATTGTCTCTTTAACTTTTCTTTCCCTGATCCAATGTTCAGCATTCTCTCTTTTAGTAAGGATGGGCCCCTTTCTGGTTTGGCAGAGGAAACATATAAATGACTTAATTTTTTAGGAGTGGATTCTAATGACATAGCTGAATGTTAAACAAAGCAAGAATTTCACTAAATTTTATTTATTTATTTATTTTATTATATTTTTATACCGCCCTTCTCCCGAAGGACTCAGGGCAGTGAACAGCCATAATGAAACAATATACAAGACAAATTTAAAAACCATATTAAAATAATTCAATTTTGGCCGAATTTAAAATTCCTATTCTAAAACCCTTATAAAACATATTAAAACCCATATTTAAAACCCAATTAAAAATATTGTCCCATCAGACCGGCTTGTTGGAATAACAGGGTCTTCAGCACATGACGGAAGGCACGGAGGTTGGGGATCCTTCGTATATCCAGGGACAATTCGTTCCATAGGGCAGGAGCCCCCACAGAGAAGGCTCTCCCCCTGGGAGTTGCCAGTCGACATTATTTGGCCGACAGCACCCTGAGGAGGCCCTCTCTGGGAGCATATCGGTCGGTGGGAGGCAGTCAGTGGCAGCAGGCAGTCCTGTAAAGCAGAGAATATATAAGGGTGAAGTAATGGTGAGGTAAACTTATCTAAGGTCAAGGTGACATTAGACAAGGTGCTTAAGCTAAGGCAATACTAGGAACTATGTGGTTGACTATGTGGTGACTCAGCTATCAGGAAAAAGAGGTGACGATATTCGATAGGTGATATATAAAATTTCATTTATGATTCTATAACTCTTAACAAAACATTAGATCGGGGTGAAATCTAAAATTTGTTACTACTGGTTCTGTGGGCGTGGCTTGGGGGCTAATGTGATTGGGTGGGCGTGGCCAACTTTTTTTTTTAACTTTTAAAGGCATTTTTTCTACAACCTTAAGAGGTTGCAGAAAAAAATGCTTTTAGAAGCCTCTGACGATCAGGCAACTCAGCTCGGATCGCCAGAGGCTTTAAAAGGCATTTTTTCCCCCTACAACATCTTTGGCTGAAGAGGTTGCAGAAAAAAATGCTTTTAGAAGCCTCTGATGATCCCAGCTGAGCCGCGCGATCAACAGAGGGTTTTTTTTACTTTTAAAAGCATTTTTTTGGCTGAAGAGGTTGTAGAAAAATGCTTTTAAAAGTTAAAAAAAAAACAGCCTCTGATGATCGCGCGGCTCAGCTGGGCATCGGTGGGGGGCGCAGGGATTTTTGCTACCGGTTCTCCGAACCACCTGCCGCCATTGCTAGCGGATCGGGTGATCTGGTCCAAACCGGGAGCATTTCACTCCTGCATTAGATGCTACTTGAAGTTAATGATGTAAACCTTAAATATCTTAGATATATACTGCAATAAGAAGACAGTAGTCATTGGAGAAGATCCTGATATTTGGAAAATTGAAGGAAAAGTAGCCAACATGAAACAAGATGGTAGAATACCATCACTAGTGACACAAGTATAAGTGTACAGAAAGTTGGGAAAACAGTTATTGATAGACCAGCCTTGTGAAATAGTTTCTTGGCCAGAAGCAACAGAATTATAATACTAGACAACAAGAGAAATAAGTTTTTAATTCAAGCACTCTGTGCACTTTACAACACTAATTCAAGCACTTTACGACTTTACCAAGTCGTAAAGTGACAGAAATTGAAGTAATACTTATAAATATATGAGAAAGAACAGAGGAAGTATTAGAGGAAGATTCTAATTAAATTATGCTAACAAAAATAGAAAACAACTTAGCGGAGTTGAGTCCACATGGCATTACCAAAGAATGGAGACTTAAATATGCAAAATAATAGGAATATTTTCAATTTCATGTGCTTGCAAAATAACGATTAAGATTACTGAATGGAGATTAAAGCAAAGGAGATGCCAGATACTCAACTTGGTTTTAGAAAAGACCCAGAAGCAAAAGACATTATTATAAACTGGCTCCTGGGGAACAAAGGTGAGAAACAAGGCTGTTTATTCTCTCCCTATTTACTCATCTTTGAATACGAATTGAGAGAGGCTGGAGTGGAAGACAATGGCACGGTTCTAAACATTGGAGGAATAAGTATTAATACGGATAGTCCTCAGACAGTGACCATGTGCGGTTATGATGACGATGATGAAAAAGTAACTTTGCAATTAGTCCTCACATTTACAACCTTTGCAGGCTGTAAAGCAAAGAAAAGCTGAAATAAGATTGTAAAACCAGCTGCAATTTCACTTAGCAACTGCTTTGCTTAATAACAGAGTTGCTGGTCCTAATTGTGGTTGCTAAACAAGGAATACCTGTAACCTGCACTATGCTGATGACACTACTCTTGACAGCTGAAAGTGTGCCATAGACAAGGAATTTGCACAGTAGCAATGTAGGCCTTGGAAAAAGATACTGAGATATTGGAATGCACCAATACCTACAAAGATCAGAATTGCGTTCAGCAGTAACAAAAAACAATTTTTTATAGATTGTTATAAAAAGTAATAGCAATAGCAATAACATTTAGATTTATATACCGCTTCACAGTGCTTTACAGCCCTCTCTAAGCTATTTACAGAGTCAGCCTATTGCCCCCAACAATCTGGCTCCTCATTTTACCCACCTCGGAAGGATGGAAGGAGGGAGTCAACCTTGAGCCTGGTGAGATTTGAACTGCCAAATTGCAGGCAGCCAGCAGGCAGCAGAAGTAGCCTTCAGTACTGCATTCTAACTATTGCACCACCACGGCTCTTAAACGGCATTTATTATTTTATAACCCCTTCTAGCACTAGAAGACAACTAATTCTTCATAGAATATTACACTTGTAGATGTTTATTAGAAGCAAGTAAGAAGTAAACAAGTTGTTCAAGACCATAGAGAGCTCTGGAATTCCAGTTCAGGGGTGTCAAAGAAAAACTACCTTTTTGTGACACAATTTCAAATTAAAATCAGTTCTACAAAAAGTATTACCAATATTTTATATCTATCTGATACCTCTGAGGGTTTTTTTTTGAAACTAATAAGAAAAGAACAAATGGTTATGGCATGCTTTTACGGTTGGGAAAACATGATACTACAGTATAAAGTTGGAAGGTTATCCATTGTTAACAGTGATCTGAAAAACTCACCTCTGTAGCTTAACAAATATTTTGCCAACAGGAGCTACATATTGTGCTCAGAAATTTAGACTGAACATGCTAGCTTATATCCTTAATTGATCATATTTTCCCATTTTTATGTAAAAGGACCTAAACATTAATAATTTATTGTATAACATGGCTATATAGATATATTTAGTTTGTTTAAAATACAAGAGAAGTGGGGTTTTGAGACAAAGAGAGAGAGAAAAATATATTTGTGGTGCATAATGCCAGACAATTATGTTCTCTTCCTATGTAACGGTGGTGAGAATGGCTTCTTTGCCCGTGTGCAACATGTAAATTTGTTGTCATTATGTAGCATAGAGTATAACATTTTTTAAAAAGATAATCTCATAGGACACATTCAGGTTCCATTTCTGCTGTGTACTGAAAAGCATTAGAACTGAATCAGCTTCCTATGCCTATTGCTATTCACAAGTTGAACGGGGTGGCACACAGTTCCATCCTAGCACATTTCACGTTGTCATTTGACCAACACTGAACGTGCCCTCGTAAAGATGAAGAGAAACTTGTTCCAAAAGCAGGTAATGGTTTGAGTGCCCATTCAACTATGCTTTGGAGCCAAAGAGGGAAAAGGAATTCAACAACAGTTGAGGCATAATGATTTCTTAAAAGAGTGAAGGAGAATTTCAGGTTTCCAGGGTTACATGGTGATTCACTGTTGGGACTTAGGAAAAGCTTCTGATTACTCTCTGGTGGTCTTCTGGTTGGTTTTCTGAATTTCTTTGGCCAATAGATCTGTGAGGTCATCTCCAAATGATTTGGTATAACAAGAGTCTAACTAGTCATTTAAATAATGTTAAATGTTAGGCAGCTTCATTCCAAGTGCAAATAACATTTACTTAGTTTTCCAGCTCTTTATAGAACATATTTTCTATGTACTTATTTATTTATTTTAGGAAAGAGACATGTCTGTATCATTCCCTTCCATACTAAATGCTATTTATACTGTCACCAACATTTAGGCTTGTAATATTGCCTCTTCATACACTATGTATTCTGTGTAGATACTTGGCATGTGTGCCTGAAGATGTTGATAGTTTTTTTCTAATCTTCTGAGGTGCCCTTTCAGTTTGTTCAAATTTCCTACACAGGACATAAGACAACAGTGATTTTCAGCAGAAGACGGTACCTGTTTAATTATCTAAACATTTAGATTAAAGCAGCATATTCTATACTGCCATTACATCAAACATTTGCAGATGGTACATGAATAAATAACTTTAAGCACTGGGCTTAGTGAGCATTTATTAATTCACAGATAGCTGACAGAGCAGGCAAGTTTACTGTTAAACTCTGAATGGGTACATTGCCATGATAAGCTTTCAAAAATACATATTGGGTGTGATACAAGTTACATTAACCCACTTCATTCTGCATTAATTGATGACATGTTTGAAATCTAAATGTTGTGACTGATGTTTTCCAACCTTTTTTAAAATTTCTGTTTATGTTTTGTGAACTGATACATCCTCCAATGTACTTAAAGTTGCATTCTGAATCCATTTCATGTGTCTGAGAAAGCAAGTTAATTGACCGAAAGCTTATAAGAAAAAACATATTATCACAAGCAATTTGAGGTGTTTGTATATATTGCCGTCTACCATTGAATTCAAATCTAAATAGTTTTCTACATTTAAAGACGGCTGTTTCAGGCATCCGAACTATGGATAATATGTTCCCATTTATTGTATAGGCTCTTTCTCTTTGACAAAAAACTGCTTTTCTCCATGTAGACCATAAAATATTAAATGATTGTTGGGGAGAAAAAACCACAAAGACAGGCAAATTGTTAGTGTCTTCCAAATATAATAACAGAGCACATTTTAAAAATACCCATATTTCTTAGAAACAGAACTGTAGTTATGTTTGAGCTATCTCTCCTATGCTTGGTGGTAAGCTATGTGTATTGCTTTTTAAGGGACAGCTCATTTTACATGCCAATCTTCCATACCATTTATTTTCAGAGCAGTAACTGTGCAGAAACTATAAATTACGACTTACCCTATCAAGAAGTAAGCCAATTTGATGCATTTTCTGTTTATTTTTTTTCAGGAGGAGCATGAAAAGAAAAGCAATGTTCACATGTCCCTTCAATGGTGACTGTAAAATTACCAAAGATAACCGGAGACACTGCCAAGCTTGCCGGCTGAAGCGTTGCGTTGACATAGGCATGATGAAAGAATGTGAGTAAATGTGCTCCCTTCTCTTCTTTACACAGAAGATTTTGGGCATCTTTCTTGAAAAATATTATGAAAATTCCAGATTGAGGTTTCCAGGCACTTGTTCACTCAATCTGTCTGCCTGTGTCTCTTTCTTTCATTTAATAGGATGCCTCACACTCTCCTGCTAATGTAGGTAAAATATCCCCACCTATTTTCTTTATAGAGACTATTATGCAGTTATCAAAAAATTTGACGAATACCACATAAGCCAAGAGTCAACAATACGGCACCCTGGGAACCATCACACACTTGGCATCATTGGCATACAAAATTATGGCTATTACCTGAAATCTTATAAAATTTGGAGTAATAAATGCCAAACACCATAGGATTTTAGGTGAGAACATCACCAATCTTATAAGCTTGGTGCAATTTCATTATTTTTTTTTCTAACATTGATATCCATACCAGGAACTTCCTGCAGTATTTGTTGAGACTACCAATAGTAGCTGAGACACAGGTTGCATATTCTAGTCCCACAGGGAAATGTGTTTTTGTAGCAGTACTGATTTAAAAGCCACAGGTGCCTGCTTAACTTTTTAGCTTCGTGATTAAGAAAGTTTTAGCTCAGGATGAAAAAAAAAGTTTTATTTAGTTTCATGATTATGATTAGCTGAGGAGAGAAAAAAAAAATCAGTTTTATTCAGATGGAAGGGCTGTAATGAATCAATAGGCAGTTTAGAGTTCTGAAACACTTCTATTCATTTGTAGTACTTTCAGATGCTTTTGAGTGTGATGACACAAGGGCAAGACAATATATTGTTGATCCTATTAGACTGCAGCAGAGAAATGCAGTCTGGAGAAAGGAGGGTTGAGCCCAAAGTAGGCTTCTTGTTCATGAGGTCTACGTAGACTTCCTGGTTTGGCTGACAAAGTCTTCAGGTTATGACTATGGTAAAAATAGTAATGATTTTTAAAAAACCAATTATTGTACTATCAAGGACATTTGCTTTAATTATGACTTTAAAACACAAATATATATATTACCACAAATTTACTTGAAATCAGTTCCTCTCTATCTTGTTTTGTCTCAGCTGCAGCTATAGATTTCTGGAAGGCAGAGAATTATTGCGCTGTAAATGCAGAGCCTTGCTTCCTAAATTTTGAGCATTCTTTTTCAGAAAACTAGGACCACCAGGTCTGGTCAGCAAATACCTGACAGCATCATATTTCTGTGGCAGCATAGAAAAAAAGGCTACCATACAGTAGTTCCATGGAATTCCTGTAGCTCAAGTCTGGTAACCTTGGAAGCAATACCTAGCTTTCCTGAATTTAGAAAGAATTAGACATCAGAAGAAAAATTAGTGATCTGGGGAAATGACCAGTGAAGGGTATGTTACAAAAAGTTGGCAACAAATTATTAATTTTAATAGGTTAATATTCTAGAATATTAACAAGAGGAAGCAGTGGCTTGGATTTCACAGGGCTTGGATCAGATGGCTCTGGAGACTGTGTAGAAGTTTTTGTGGGAGCAAGTACAGGTCTTATGTTGTCTGTAATGTACTTAAGTTAGATCAGTGAAGACTCCATGTGTTTGAGGCCAAACGTACATTAGACCTGGACCTTTTACTGCAAATGGGGAATGTCATGGGAATGCATCTTAATAGAGATACCCAAACTGTTGCCGCTGTATTAGAAGCATTCCACTTTGTAGGATATTCATTTGAGTATATTATTCTTCATCTAGCAGTTAAGGCACCAGGCTAGAAACCAGGAGATTGTGAGTTTTAGTCCTGCCTTAGGCGTGAAAGCTGACTGGGTGACTTTTGGCCAGTCATGCTCTCCCTAGTCCATGACATTAGGTCAATCAATTCTTGTTGAAACCAATGGATCTGAAAAAGGTGGATCCCGCACTTGCAGGAAAATGCTAGGAAGAAAAAAAAAATGAGCTCAAAACTGCCATGTAATATTTTAGCTCTTAAAAACATTTTTTTAAAAAAATTTGATTTATATGCCGCCCTTCTCCGGAGACTCAGGGCGGCTTACAGTGCGTTAAGCAATAGCCTTCATACTTTTGTATATTGATACAAAGTCAGCTTATTGCCCCCACAAACTGGGTCCTCAATTTACCTACCTTAGAAAGATGGAAGGCTGAGTCAACCTTGAGCCTGGCGAGATTCGATCTTACTTTAATTGCAGACAGCTGGTGTTAAATTACAGTGTTCTGTCTTTGAGCTATCCAGGCTCCTATTTGAAGGAGATGTAAGATATTACATACAGTTTGCTATGGTTCTATAATGTTCAAAGGCAGTGTATGGTGTAATATTGGCGTGGAAGCAAAAATGATTTGCCAAGATAAAATACTGTGCACTGGTTTGCACAGCTTTTGCTTTCTGCATTGGCGAAAGCTCCCAGGCATTCTTCAGAAGTAGCCTGACATAAAACACGTTGCGCTGTCACAGGTAGACATAAATTCATGTAGCCTCTTGCCTGGTTTGAGCAAGTGTATTTCCATTTATCTGTTCTTTACCAGCAACCTGGAAATCAAGGGTTATGGAGCAAGTGTAAATTGTAAACCTATTACAGTATTTTAGGGGAAGAATACAATGCTTTCCACACACACTTATCAGAAATAGAAAAATTGAAGAAAATAATCTTCATCTTGTCCATATTATTTGATGCAGCCCTTCATCAAATATAGGTAGCATTCAGGGGTATCTATTGGTTCTTTATTATTAGATTATAATAATAAAAAAAAAGGTTTGAGCACCATTTGTTTACTCATGGCACTTTACTCCAAAACTCTAGATCAGGGCTTCCTATACGGTTTATCATCATGCCTCCCTTTAGTGTAATTTCAATGTATACACCTCTCCTAAAAATACAAACATCAAAATTAACATAAATGAACAATGAAAACAATACAATGAAATTTTGAGAAAGGTGAATTTATTGTGCCAATGTATAAGTAAATGTTCTTCACACCTCCCCTGGACTCTGTCTGTCACATCCTGAAAGAGGTAGATGTCACAGTTTGGGAAACCCCATTCTAGATAATATCTGCCACCATTTTACGTGCATATTAAACAACAAAAGGAAACTAGTACACTGGGACATTCTTGGATAATGCAACAATGAGTACTTTCCTAATATAACAATGATATAAGAAGGAATAAAATTATTGCAATATATTACTGCAAAAGACCTGCCCAACCAGACAGTTCTGAAGAATTCCATAATCAGCAGAAGTTGCTAAAATATCCAAGAGAATTAATATGGCTTTGCTCCATCCAATTTATGGTCTTATACCAAGAATGCTAAAACATTTGAAGTCCCACATTCCACTGAACTTTTGACCGAAATATGTCGAGACAAAAGTATCCTCTGGTTTTTAAGAGTTGCTAAATTTCTGGAATTTGTTACAGAAGGTGGTACTTCCTTCCCCAAGTCCTTCTGTGATTTTTTTGGTTTATGGTTTGCCACAAAGTTCCTTCTTCTCTTACTTGCTTTTTAACAACTACATGAAATGTTGCAGGCAGAATTATCTGAAGAATTGATTTGAAGCATTGCCAAGATGTGGATGTTAGTTGACTCTGCCTCTCACAGACATTATGCATCTGCTTATTTTATTTATTAGACTTTTATGCTGCCTTTGTTACTTTATAAGTAACCCAAGAAAGAGAAACACTCTTTTTTCATTTATTTCTCATCAATGATGTCTTTCCTTCCTTGACATGTAGGCAAAACATTCAGCTTAATCTATCTCTTTGCCTTCATTGAATCTTTCTTCCTTTGAAGAAATGATTGAAACACTTTTCTCCAAGTTCATTACTACTTGATTGCATATATCATAAGATTCAAAAGAAACATATTGTTCATGGTCTTTGATAACAAAACACCTTTTTGGGTTTATACTGATTCATGGGTTTCCCCCTTATGACTAATGCAAAAGAACCTGTTTCCAAGAAATAAATTCATGCCATGAAGTAATCTGCTGACTTTGTGGGTGAGATATGAAAAAAGACATTATGGTTTTTGTTTGAAAAGTGTAGCAACACTCTCAGAAATGCATTTTTTGGTGACCTGTGGTGATTTATAAGCAGATCAATAGCAACAATTGTCATTTATCTGTTTAAAATAATCCATGTTACAGGTAATCCTCGACTTACAACCACTCATTTAGTGACCCTTTGAAGTTACAACTTTGAAAAAGTGACTTATGGTCATTTTTCATACTTAATGGCCATTGCAGCATCCCCATGGTTACATGATCAAAATGTCAGTTGGTTCATATTTATGACGGTCACAGTGCCCTGGGTCAGGTGATTTACCTTTTGCAATCTTCTGATGAGCAAAGTTAATCGGGAAGCCAGATTCACTTAATAACCTTGTTACTAAATTAACAACTGCAGTGATTCATTTAACAACTGTGGCAAGAAAGGTTCCAAAATCGAGCAAAACTCACCTAACAACTGTGTCATTAACAGCAAAAATGTTGGGTTCAATTATGGTTGTAAGTCAAGGACTACCTATATCTCCCATATTTTGCTCTCCCTGTGCTTCATTGTCTGTATGATCAGCCCAGCAAAATCGAGCAGATAAAGTATGGAGGACCATTTACTTGGCAAATTCCATAGACTCATATTTGGGGAAATATGGTACCTCTGTTGAGATGAAAAGCTAGAAAGCAACAGACAGCAATGAAGTTTTCATCTAAAATTCTAAACTGGTTTTTTTTTTCCTACATGCCCACTGGGCAAAACCTGTGCTCCTTCTAGTAGAAGTTGCTCCACTAACAGCATTGAATTTTTCCACTTTATGCATGTTTGTATCTGTGCTAAAAGTGAGTTAAAGTTCAAGTTCCATTGGCATTTCATACATGTTTTAAGGCTACCAGGGCTTAAAAGAACATTGCATTTAAAGGCTATAGGAAATCAATGTAGCTGCACTGGGAAGCATGCGCGTAGACTAAATTCTGTTCAACTGCTCCTTGAATCCAGTATTTTCACTGTGTTAACATTAAATCTGTTTCCACAGAGAAACAGTTGCCTGTTTGAGACACAAAGTTTGTTCCGATTACTTCCAAATCTACAAAGGATGATTATTTTCCTGTAACAGTGTTTCCCCCCCCACTCTTAATTACCTTGTGGTGATCATTAGACAGGCAGCATTTAAATGGAGTTGATGATTTCGTGTTATAGAGATACTTTTGCATAACCAATTAAAGCCCCAAGAGTTTTGAGGACTTTGATTTTTCTGCAATATGAGCAAAGTGCACTTTCAGGGAAAGTGTATCCACTATGAATTAGGGAGGGCCAGTACCAGCATGGAGGCGGATGTTTTCTACAATATGATGGTCATGTATAGTGTAACAGCCAACTTGTAAATGATCCTTTTAGTGAAATAGTTACTTGATAAAAGAAACCTTAACAGACTGTAGCTAAAAATAGCCCTTCCATGCTGACCTCTGGTTAAATGAATGAGAACAGAATGTGCTTCAAGGACCTGTAGGCCAAATTACTAAAAAGGTTGTGATCTGTACAGGACTTCTACAGCACTAGCTGTTTTTCTTTTTCCTGGAAACAAGTATTGTGATTCATAAAAAAATAAAAAATAGAATGGCCTTGCCACCTTTCCATCATTTGGATGATTCTGTAGCTTTTGAGATGCTATTGCCAACTGCTCTGTTTGTAGTACAAATAGTGCTCTACCTGTGACCATAATGAACCCTGCCCATTGCAATAGCATGTCCTAATGGCCGTTAAGCCTTGCTTTACAATCTCCATCCCCTGCTCTCCTAGATGCAGTCATTAAGTGGAGCACGAGTGCCTCAGATGGGAAAGAACCTGGGAGTCATAGCGAAGACCCGGGCCTGCCTGTCCTGGGTCTCCTAAAGCCTCACCCATCCCCAGAGACACACCATGCTCCATTTTCCACACCTCAGAGTCCCTACAACCTTGGGCTTTCTTCTCTCTCCCCCCCCCCCACCCCCAAATCAGGTCCCTGCAGGGCTTGGGCTTCCTCCACACCCCCTTTATTACATACTGATCTTTTGAAGATCTCTAGAGTTCTGGACCTCACGTTGGGGAAGTAAGGCAAGCCACATCATCCCTCACTGTTCCTGGGCTGTGGGAGCCACCTTATTTCAGCATGGCCACAAAGAATTGTGGTCACTTGGAAAATGGCAGCTGTTTCTGGGATTGTGCTTTGTTGCCAAGCAACAAAGCGGCTGGCTAAAGTTCCCTAACCCAAGCTCCAGAGATCTTCTAAAGGTAAGTGACCGCAGGCTGCCACAACCAATTGTAAATGCAAGCCAGTTGTCCATTGACTGAATGGTGACCAAGGGAGGCATTAGACCCCCTTCCCACTGCTAGCCTCAGAAGTTACTCCTAAAAATTGGAGGCTCTTCTGAAGAAGAACCAATCATGTCATAACATAATACAAGTGAAATAGAAAGGTGACAAAATAGCAACAAATGTACATTCTGCAGAGCATCTGAGACTTCGTTTTTATTTTTGTTGCAATAATTCTTGCGATAACCCTTACCTTCTTATCATACATACAGTACGTGCACAGCTTTGCATGACTGGAAACTCAATTTTTCTGAAGGTAGCTTGTATAAATTATTGTAGAACATTCAGTATGGTGATAACTATATGACTGTGACAAATCACATTCCCATGGCTGTTACTGATTACTGGACTTATCTGATTTAAATCAAGACTACTGTAGCTTCACAAAATAGATCTAGCTCTTGACTGTTTCTGAGAAAGTGCAATAAGCATCTGAACATAAATATAAAATATAAATGTAAAATATAAAAATGAATATAAAATAAAATAATTTGTATTTTCATTTAGAGCTCAGTGTGGCATATGGAGTACTTTCTTCCAGGGGTGGATTCTACTTAACTTTACTACTGGTTCACAACAGGATTGCGCTCGCTCGCTCACTCGCTCCACTTTGCATGCGCAGATTGCTACTGATGACGTCAGGGTCAGTGGGCGGAGCCTCCCACCGGTTTTACTACCAGTTCTATAGAACCGGTCCAAACCGGAGGCAACCCACCACTGCTTTCTTCCCCCCCCAACAACTACCCTGCAGAGAGAGTTGGGCTGCAAGAGAGTAACAGTCCACCCAGGGAGCTTCTGTAGTAGAAGGTAAATTAGAAACTGGGTCTCCCCAGTGCCAGTCCAGCACTTGAACTACTACAACTCACCACTTCTTGCTTAATTCCATAATTCTACTGGCTTTCAAGCTTATTTTATTAACCTCTTAAACTATTCACCAAGAGATGAAACAGTTATGTTTTTTAGGATTCTGATATCTATCTTAGAGCTGATTTAGTGTAGTGGTTAAAGCAGCAGGATGCAAACAAGAAGACTATGAATTCTAGTTTTGGGCCAGTCTCTCACTCTTTGCCCTAGAAAGCAGTCAAGGGCAAACCACTTCTGAAAATCTTGCTTTAAAAAACGGCAGGGACTAGTTCAGGCAGTCACCAAAAATTAAAAACTCTCTTGAAGGCTACAAAAACCAAAAAACCCTCTCATTGCAACATATTTCTTCAAATGTGACCAAAGGCAGTTTCCATTAAAGCTTCTGTACAGTTAAAAATAAGGTCTAAGTGTATTGTTTTGTTCTGTGCATGTTTCATGATGGGAAGAGCTATTCCATTTTTTTCATATACCAGAAGGTCCCACTAAAAGCAGGGAGTTTAACAAGCAGGGGGTTTAACTCTGTGGTGCCACTAGTGCTATGAAGTTTAAAAAGTTGGGCCTCTGCCACCCTGTCCACTGTTAAGCCAAAAAAGCCACTTCATTCACCAAGTAGAGTCTTGTATTATATAAGAGTGAAATCACATTCAAGTTATTACTTCTGCCCCCTGGAATGAGGGGGAGTTGACCAGAGCTGCTTCTGATCTATTCAGCACATTTGTGAGAATTACCAAAGGAGTCCCAGGAATGGAGGATGTAGGAGGCCCATGCCCTGTGTCCCCTGCTCTGCTCCAGGGGTGGGTTCTAATTTTTTTTTTACTACTGGTTCTGTGGGTGTGGCTTATTTTGTGGGCGTGTCTTGATGGTCACGTGACAATTCTTTAGGATTTAGCAGAGGTACTGATCTACCAGGCTTTTAACTGCTTGCAGAGCTGTACCGGTCTACTCATTTATTTTTGCAGGCACCGGTCTACTCATTTGTTTTTGGAGGCACCGGTCTACTCATTTGTTTTTGGAGGCATTGGTCTACCCATTTATTTTTGCAGGCACCGGTCTACTCATTTGTTTTAGAAGGCACTGGTCTACCACCACACTGCCTTTTAACGCTGATCAGCTGTAGGGCGGCCCTTTGAAGCTCCGCGGCAAGAGTTTAAACAGTTTTTTTCCTTCTAACCAATCAGCTGGGACTTGGGAGGCAGCAATAGATTGGGGGTGGGGCCAAATAAAAGGTAAGAATAATGCGGGGGCAGGGGGGCAGAACCGGTTCAGTGACATCATATCATCACTGCTACCAGCTCGGCGGAACCGGGAGGAACCCACCACTGCTCTGCTCAGTGAGCAAGCCATCCTTTTGTGGGGAGAGGTGGGGAGGGGACAAGCTGGCCATACTTCTTAGCCAAGCTGCCCAAGTGCCATTCCTTCAGCTGGTGGATCGCTCACTGTTGCTTTGCTAGAAAGGGAAACACTGCAGATTCCTCCACTTTGCTGGCACCTTGTGCAGTGTCCTACTTTAACAACTGTATGCTACATCCCTGGGATTACCATTTGTGGGACTCTGCACACTTGTAAGATTCAGCCGCCACCCAGACCCGAGTCACTTCCCAGCACTTAGCATTTAGATCTGGAGAAAGGGAAAATGAAAAATATGAAGCTTTGCCTTGATTCTCCATCACTGTAGTGATTGGTGAATGTTTTCTCACAGTTTTGGAGTTGGGTGGCAGCACAGCCAGTGTGTTAAACCAATAGTTTTGTTTAACATGCCCTGGAGGTATTTAATCGGGACAGTATCGCTCAGCAGTGAGTAGGAGCAGAGACAGTGTGGGATTTGTAATGGGGACAATACATTCACACCACTGTGGTGTTTCTGCTGACTCAAGAACGAGTGAGGAGTCTTTCACTCAGCAGTGGGGAAAGGCCTTAGACAGGATATTACAATAAGAGAGGAGGCATCTAAAAAAAAACAACCAATAGTTTCACGGGACTTTAGAGTAGATTAAGAATAAGTACTGTACAGTAATGTCTCCTTTGATTTCAACTTCTTGGTCAGAACATATTATAAAGTTATAACTTTGCTGAATTGAAATACTTCACTATAAGAATATATAGATAGTCCTTGACTTACAACCACAATTAAACCCAAGGTTTCTGTTGCTAAACAAGACAGTTGTTAAGCATGTTTTCATGGCCTTTCATGGCCTTTCTTGCCACAGTTGTTAAGTGAATCCTTGAGTTGTTAAATAATACAGTTGTCAAATGAATTTGACTTCCTCATTGACTTTTCTTTTCAGAAGGTCACAAAAGGTGATCACATGATCCTGGGATAGTGCAACTGTCATAAGTACATGCCAGTTTCCAAGCATCCGAATTTTGATCATGTGACTGTGAGAATGCTGCAGTAGTCATAGGTGTAAAAAAAAGGCAATAAGTCACTTTTTCAAAGTTGTAACTTCAAATGGTCACTAAACAAATGGTTGTAAGTCGAGGACTACTTGTTAATACATACATTCAGTATTTAGTGATGTATACAAAGTATTTTCTCAAAACTGAAGGTATCCTTTATTTGAGAATGGATAAATATAGCATAAATAATGTAATCAGAATGGTGGTTTTTTCCAGACTAATCTGTGCTTATTTTTGTTGTACAAATGTAGAGATGTTTATGTTGCAAAGTTCTGATATCTCCCAATCTACTCCAAGCTGTTCAGTTTCTTATCTTTTACGCTCTTTTAAACACATGATAAATGGACAGAAACTGCAGGCAAACAACAAATTATGGTGGCAGGCAAGAAAAGAATAGTCTGAAGGCCATTTGAAAGATTTATTTTTCTGCAGTGTCATCCAAAATATTGGTAAAGTTTCCAGTTACTCTCAGCAAGATTTACTACCCCTGTAACTTCTACTTATTGCAATATGATCTAATGAAGGTCTCATGTCATGCACCAGAATCCTTGTACATTTAGATTGTGATTAATCCATAAGGGGGCAGGAAATTATTGTAGAGATTTAAGAAAGCATCATACAATGAGCACCAGGAGAATCACTTTAGCCACAGGATGCAAGATTAGATGAGAGAGAAAGAATGGGCCACCTGCTTGCTTCCTATAACTACTGAGCCCCTTTCTATAACCCTAGAAATCATGCTGTTCAAAATCAGTGGCAAGCCACTGAGAAATAGGTGCAGTTTGACATAAACAATTGATTTGATCATTTGCTTATTTTTAGCAAACCATATTGTACCATGGATTCCTGCTCTTGGCTCTTTGTGGCTGATGAATGGGAACAAAAAATTCTTGCATGGTGTTCTGATAGTGGCCTTATCACAGATACATCTTTAGACATGGGAAATTGTTAGAAAATGCCCATGAGTCCAAATGCTTGTTGCCTTATAAAGCAAGAGAAACTAGTGCCCTTACTGCATTGGAAAAACTGCACAGAGCTTCTGAATTTTGGCTGCTCTTCTCCCCCTCCCTCCTCCAGGTTTCTTATCTCTTGCTGTAAATTCCCTAAAAATGCTACTGATTCCAGTAAAATATTTTAGTGGGCCTCTTATTTTGGCAGGAAGTAGAAAAATATATCCCTTTGCACTATTTTTCTTAAAAGAAGCCCACTGTTCTCTTCCTTTCAACTTTGCAACCTACATAAGGTTTACATCAAGCTGCTGGCAATGTTCTGAATTGGAAAGCCACCAGATTCTGCTTAAATGATGGTGAAATCATTCTTAAATGAAATCTTGTAAGAACCTTCCCGCAAAAATTGCAACATCAAGAAGCACTTTCTTGGCAAATAATTATTTGCATTTGTGGAGGATGCCTGGCCAAAACAGACTTGGAACAATGGAACATGCACATTTTAAAATATGAGGAGAATCTGTTTATATTAATAGTATCATCTGGGAAGGGGAAAGCATTAATCATTTATAAGAATCCCAGATACAGATGAAGTATTTAATCCTTTCCTCTTTCTATTCAAGAAAATCCTTCACCAGAAGTTAGTACAGTATTCATATCAAGAAGTCCTCACTGAGCACAGGGCTAAATTTCTCTTCCGCTTTTGCTGTAAGCAAAACCCTGATCAGTTCCTTCATATTATCAAATATCAGTGTTAATGTCATATATAGTTTTGGCCCTAACATTTCTCTCCAAATGATGTTAATGCATTGGGTTTAAATTTATATGAAATTGGGTCCTTAGATCAGGTTAGTATTAGATCCCACCATTCCCATTTTTATGGTTAACATAGGATAAGAACACCAGTGAATCCAGAGGGTGTTCACTCCTGTAACCATATTGGAAAGGACCTAGTTGAGTATGTTTCTATGCAGTTACTACTGGTTCTTTCTTTCCAATAAGATACAGAATAATTTTGACTGATTTATTATTTATTAAATTCAGAACACAGGCCTCATTGCTTACAATTAAGATGTTAGGACACAAAGATGTTAGCTTGGGAAAATGAATGTCACATCTGTCTTACCACTTTTCCTTTTTCATGCAAAAACCTACTAGTATCTCTACCCTTTCGTTTCATTTCATTCATTAAGCCAGTTCTATGTACAGTAAATACTCAGAGGGTTTCTTCCTATGGCGTGAAGCATTCCTCTATCCCTTATGGTCTATAGACAGACAGACAACATGATACATACAATTCTTTGAGAGAACAGTATATTTAAATATACATAGAATAGTCTTTGAGCATCCTTCCTTGAATGAAAAACAACCCAACCACAAGTTTAAAATAATTACCACTGTGTTATAACAATGTAACTACGGGTAAACCTCAACTTACGACCACAATTAATTTGACATGAAGCCAGTGTGCAAGAAATGCTATAAGAAATTCCCTTTGGAGCTAAAGAAAAAATTTGTTAACTGAGTTTTGCCCCATTTTAGGACTTTTCTTGCCACCATTGTTAAGTGAATCACTGCAGTTGTTAAATTAGTAACACAGTTGTTAAGTGAATATGGCTTCCCCATTGACTTTGCTTGTCAGAAGGTTGCACACTGCAACTGTAATAAATACGAACTAGTTGCCAAGCATCTGAATTTTGATTATGTGACCATGGGGATGCTTGAACGGTCATAAGTGTGAAAAATTGTCATAAGTCAATTGTAACTGAATGGTCACTAAGCAAACTGGTATAGGTTGAGGACTAGTTGTACTAATTAAATTTTAAAATGCCACAGTATTTAGGGCCTATATAAGGTCACAATCCTACTCAGTGGGTTTCTTTAGAACAGCCATGAATCTGTTCCATTGATGTAATTCAAAGATATTCCCTAATGCTGCCAACTCTTTTTTGGTAAGCTAAAGGTAGAAATGCCCATTAACAATCCATATTGCACGGATTGGCTTTGCTTTCATGTATATTTCTTATTGTGTTCCACCTGCACAGTGCTTGTGACAGAGTGGGAGATGAAGTATATACAAGTATATGAAGTATATTTCTTGACTTCTGATGATTACGCTTTTTCCATTCTCTAGACAAATGAAATCAAGTGGTTTTTGTTACCGTGAAAATACTGGATAGAGGAAGAAGGATAGAGTTCTCCAGAAATGCAAATCCAAATGAAGTATATTCTAACTCATAATCTAAGAACGGACAATCTAAGCATTTGGCAGTTGAATTTATGTGTGTTCAGTGAAGGATTGTTATTCCCTACAATAAATTAAATATGACCTCAAATCAAGCTCTGGTCCTAGTGACTAAATGGAGGCAATCAGGATTTGTTCTTGGCAATAATATGAAAGAGTATGTGTGTGGGGGGGGGAGGTTATCTTTGTTTGAAATAATTTTTGACTTAGTTTAGATTTCACCTCTGAAACTCTGTCATGACCTAATACTGCTTAGCTTCAGAGTCTAGACAAATTCCGACACTTGCTGAAACTTTCCTGTATAAATTAGTGTGAACGTATCTCAAAGGTGCTTTTTCAGGAGACAACTGGACTTTCTTGTTTTTTCTTTGAAGACGTTTCACTTCTCATCCAAGAAGCTTCTTCAGCTCTGACTGCTAAAGCACCTTTCAGACAACCGTGACCTGAATGACAGAATTGCCATACACTTTAAACGTGAATTTCATAATTTGTTGCTTTTGTTTTTAAGTATATTATAGTACCGTACATTAACTGTATAGCATATTAACAGGTAGTCGTCAGTGGTTTATATCCTCAGTTAAATTTTAGCAACTCTTTTACTGTCGTAAAATTCTAGACAAGGAGAGTATGGAGGGATAGTGCTCACAATAAGTATTCATAAAAATACTGTAAAGAGAATGTGATACATTAATAGGGAACAAATGCTGTACAGTACATGGGAAAATATTTCTGCTGCCTTTGCCTGTCATTGTGCAAATATATTCTCTAGAAAGTTCTCAGAATTTTTTATCTGATAATTACTCCACAAAATCATTATAGAAGAATTGTATGATGTAGCTTCCTTTCTGGAAAATCATGCAATGGTTGCATGAGAATAAACTGAGAAAAATTGCACACCCAACATGCCATATTCCATGTCTGGATGTTTCCGTAAAACTCAGTTGTATTTTATTGGAAGAGATAGTGAGGAAATGCAAAGCACTTGTGGGCCTCACAGAGCATCATCAAATTGCTCTAACTACTTATGCGATGTAGTCATATCTGCAGAGAGCAGCAACTGCCTAACAAGCTACAGGTATCATAAAAGCCAACCTTAGAGTTAGAAGATGGGGGCCTTCTAATCCAGGTGCCTAACTGTAATAGTATCTGCATTAATCTGAAAGCATTTCCATTTCAATCTTTCTCAACACAGCACTTCATGGGAAATTGCAGTGATTCATTTCCTACACTTGGTATTAGCACACAAGCTGTTGCAACTTTCCAGCATTGTCCACAATATTTATCTATTTTTACAAATTTTAAAATATGACTTTTTCTGAGGAAATAACATCACCCTCCCTAAATGTAAAGGGGTGTGTTTGGGTGTGCGCGTGTTTGATGTACGGAAAGAATTTGGAATTTTCGCCAATAGTATAAAAAAGTTAAAAAAAAAAAAAAAAGTCCTGTTACTCTAATAAAATGTGCTCCATTGACCAACTATGTCTGGGAAGAGATGCTTTGGCATTATTTAAAATAGACTTAAAAGTGTTAGTTTATTCCTATAGATCAGGGCTGTCAAACTCCTGGCCTGCGGGCCAGATGTGTCACATGCTGGCCACGCCCACCTCTGTTTTAGCGAAGGGGGATGACATCCTGATATGTCATGTGATGCCATTGTGATGACATGAGTTTGACACCCCTGCTATAGATGTTGAGAGAGAGCTGAAGTGTTCATTATAGTTATTGGCGCCTTTGGACCAACTCAGAAGGAGTTAGCTTCATTTAAGCTTCATATATTTGACCAAAGGCCTTAGGGATACATCAATAAATGCTAGCTGATGAGCAATTTAATTTTGATCTTTCATGGATCAATTCATTTGATTTTGCAGAATGCTTAATATAAGTTCTTCTGTAATGATCCTCATAAGGTACACGTTGCTTCATTCTTTGGTAAGGGCAGTGTGGACTGAATTCCCCAAGAAGAATAAAGAATAAAAAGATGGAACTATAAATTGGTCCACATCACTCCTCCAGCTGAATCAAAATACCAAACCCTTTTTTCTTTAGTTTGATGAAAGTAGGAATATTGAAACAAGGGACAAAGGTTTGCTAATTTATTTTATCTCTTAGCCTTAATCAATCATAATAGATATTCAAGCAAACCTACTATCCAACCTTTAAAAAATCCAATATTTATCAATGTTATACACAGCAAATTCAGTGCCATGGATTTAAAATAGCATTTAAAATAAGCGTAGGTACGTATGTCACATACTCCATCATTTGATTTAATACTTCCTCTGACTGTCTCTGCAATCTCCTTTCATTTCTCCTGACACAAGTCCTTGTGTTTCTTTTCTAACTAGCCCAGTAACTGGGTTTGTGCAGCCATGCACATGTGCACCTTATGTTTAGTGCATCTACATATTTAAGAAAAATAGGATGTACCATTTTATATTTTAAGCCTTTTTTAAAGATTACAAATCTATGGAAACTCACAAGGTCAAGAAGACTTTTCTCAGCTGCCCCACGGATGCAGTGGCATAAACTCTGGTTTCACATCTCATTAAGTCATGATGTTATTTGTTTATCTTTGACATAGTGTAGTAGATTGGCTGAATTCACACAACAAATTAAATCTGCAATTTAACTATGATTTGTGACTACAGTTTATCCAGCAAACTATTTTGAACAAAAGAAAAATATGCTTAGTGTGAAGGTTGAATCCCTCCCAAAGTAGCATAGTTTTAGCAGAGAAAAAAAACAGAAACTATTCCGTCCCATCTAGAACTCCAATTGAAGCAGAAGAATCTGCGATACAGATATTCTTCCAGAATACATGTCCCAAAAGCATTAATTCTAATGTTCTTTTTTTTTTTTTACTTTGCATTCTTTGCATTCTGATTCTAGCTTCAAATTTGAGTTAGCCATAAATAACAGGTTTTTTTTACAGATCTGTCTTTCCTAGTTTCCAGTCAACAAAACTGATTCTTAGGAAGTTTAGTAGTTGAGTAACACTCTAAATATAAATGTGTCTACTGGAATTGCTGTTACTTTTCAGCAGTTAAGAGAGTCCTTCCCCCCCCCCCCCCATAAATCTTAAAAGCAATTCTGGTGCTTATTATGCCAATGTCTTAGTTGATTGATTTTGAAAATAAGTCTTTTAAAAAAAATGCTTGTATAGTAATATCACTCCATCCCGGGAACAAAAAAATGTTGGTATTCAGGCCACCTCATAGTCTGGAAAGACACAGTTAGATACTACCCTAATCTGTAGATCACTTTCAAGAATGTACAGAGTTGTGCAACATTTGTATTGGAAAAACACTAGCGGCTAACTAACCCTCAGCCGACGTAGCTGCAGGCTGCAGAATGCTTGCATCACCCAGTTATGCCACAGCAACAGATGACCTGGGCTTCTGTTTTTCCTTGCCAGACCTCTCATTCCAAACTCCACCTTAACCATAAAATGTTCTTTCTGTCCAGTGTCTGAAAAAAAACAAAACAGCCAACAGCCCTTGGTCATAAGATGAATGTTTCCCATGTGATTTGCTAATGTTCGGGTGTTGTTTTCCAAAGGTTACCAGTGTTTTAACAAATGAAACTTTTATCAGCTAGGATTTCTTTTTCCAGGGTGTTAGTAATTTGTAACAGTTGTTTTTTTTAAAAGAAAAGCTTTCCAAAATACTGGTAACTTTTTGACAAAGGCTGGTAATGCAAAAACAATGGGGAAAAAAATCCCGTAGTGCGTATTTGATATACAGGTAGTCCTTGACTTATGACCTTGAGCCCAAAATTTATGTTGCTAAGTGAGACATTTGTTAAGCAAGTTTTGCCCCATTTTACAACCTTTCTTGCCACAGTTGTTAAGTGAATCACTGCGGTTGTTCAGTTAGTAACACAGTTATTAAGTGAATCTGGCTTCGCCATTGACTTTGCTTCTCAGAAGGTCGCAAAGGGTGGTCACATGACCTTGGGACACTGCGACCGTCATAAATATGAACTAGTTGCCAGGCAGCTGAATTTTGATCATGTGACCACAGGGAGACTGCAGTGGTCATAAGTGTGAAAAATGGTCATAAGTCACTTTTTTTAGTGCCTTTGAACGGTCACTAAACGAGGTGATAAGTCAAGCACTACCTGTACAAAGGCCTTTCTGTTCTGCTTGTACTTTATTGTTTGCAGTATTGAACAGTTGTGAAAGCAACAACATAAACATTACAGTAGTAACCCCTGAACAGACTCAGTAGAGAGCAAAATTCACCAAACATAATATTTTGGAGTAAATATACGTAGGATTCCCCTGTATACATGTTGAATATTCAGTAAACACCATTAATCTTCAGTACAATTGAAATTTCCTGTGTTAAATATTTGGGAAAAATTGGGTCTTGGATTCTTCTTCTTCTTCCCTTAATGAATTGGTATACAGTAGGGTAATGCCAGCACGAGGAAGGTCAATATATTTAACGATCGAAATTTTCTGAGAACAGAATATTTGAAGAATATAGGGCTTCCTTCCACACCAGATTTTTAAAACTACAATTCTCAGGTGTGACAATAGATATTGAATTCTTAGGTGCCCTACCCAGGGATATCATCAGTAAGTCTCTTATTTTTTCATAAGCCATACTTAGCTCTAACCTAGAGCCTTTCCATTTTACATTTAACCATGGCACAAATTTTATGTGGCCCTATCATTTGTCTGCCATATTGTCATGACATTATCAATAACTGTATTGTTGGTTTTCCCCCCTCTTTATTCTGATGCCATCCATTGGAAGCTTCAAGGCAACTAAAAATCTATTAGGCTTGTTTTTGCTCATTACCTTGAAGGAAAGTCAAGTGAATTGCAGTTTTAGAGGACAGAAGAAATACTGGCAGGATAGAGATGGACAACTGAGATGCCAAATTCCATGCCATTGTAGTTCTCAGCCAACTCAAGTATCTATTCCATGCTTCTGCTCAACAATGGGAAAAGGTCCTAAGATTTCAGCTAAGATTCAGGCTTTCAAAGAAATGCCACTTCCATAAGCAAATTGGGCAGACATATGGATTTGGAAATAATATGTATCAGTAAGTAGCATGCAATACACACTGTATAACTGTTAGTCATCCTCTGACAGTGTGGTTTTGGTAGACTATGTAGCAATAGCAATAGCAGTTAGATTTATATACCACTTCATAGTGCTTTACAACCCTCTCTAAGCTGTTTACAATGTTAACACATCGCCCCCCAACAATCTGGCTCTTCATTTTACTGACCTTGGAAGAATGGAAGGCTGAGTCAACCTTGAGCCAGTGAGAATCGAACTCCTGGAGTAAGCAGTGAGTTAGCCTGAAGTACTACCTTCTAAGCACTGCGTCACCATGGCTCGTTCAATCGTAATACATCAATCTGTTGTTGAACTTTTATTAGAGGGTTCCCCCTCTCTCCTTAAATTGGATGTGAATCTAAATCAGAAAAACTATTAATAGATAATGCATATGATCATTTCAAAAAATATGATGAGACCAGCGAAGCCAAGTGATTTTTTGCATGTTGAATGTCCTTGTAAACATAACCACTTGTCTAAGCCAGGTTTGGTTTGGTTTGGCTTGGCTTGGCTTGGCTTGGCTTGGCTTGGCTTGGCTTGGCTTGGCTTGGCTTGGCTTGGCTTGGCTTGGCTTGGCTTGGCTTGGTAAATGGCAGGCCACATTTCAGGATATATAAATATTAATGAGACAACTGGCTTTAGCTCATATTTAAAATGACATGACTAACTCTACTACTTACTTAAGTCATTATAATAAACTTGCATTCTCTTCCAGTGTCAAAGATTGAATTAAATAAGCCTGAATTCTGCACATTCTCCCCATTTATTACTGCTCTAAGTGTATTTCTTTCATGATGGGGGCTAAAAATAGTTTTCTTCTTCATCAGGTAGTGATTTCTTAATCATCCCTCCTATCAGTCAAGAAATATTGGGTATAAGCAAGCGCTGATTAAAGCGAAACATTTCTTAAAATTACAATTAAGCTGCAACTAGGGAGCTGATCTGTGTTGGCAGGCATCTGTTTTTCCTAGGATAGGGACTGTGTGCTCCATTTCCCTACTCCATGACACCAAAACATCTGCAGAAAAAATGTGGTGGTCTTGCTACTCCTCCAGTTTTTGCTGGGATGCTGTAGTCCATAAGGCTTGCTAGAATGCTGCTTTCCCAGAATTTGTTACGTAGCACAGAACTGTTGCCAAGAGGAAGAGAAAGCTGTGGAGGCTTCCTAATGCATTTAATCATAGTATCCGAAACCAGTCTCCCCTTGCAACCAACTCCATAGAAGTCCCTACATGCCAACAAAATGCATGTAGAGAGTGGGAAAGGTGCAGGCTTCCAGAATAATATTTTCTTCTCTTTGGCTAGAAGGCAAATCGATATTTGTTAGCCCTCAGGCAATATCCTCTGCAAATGGCACATAGAAATGTAATAGGAAAATAAGTAAACAGATCGGCGTGAATCATAAAAAGTAAACATTAGCTGTCTTTTCCCCCTCATATATAGCACTTCCCCATGATCTGATTGTATTTGTCTAAACTCAAACTTCAAAGTGCACTTGTTCTATAATTTACCCTATAGAGAACAATAGATATTTCGTGGAAAGCAAGAGAATGCTAAGAGGGAGCTTTACACGTAGTGGACAGACTTTCTTTCTTTTAAAGTTTTCAAATCCATTGTTATTTTTTTTTTAAAAAAAAGATCAAAGTGATTTTACTATCTGACAGATCTTAGGAGGTGTACAGAAAAATATTTGAGTTGGAAAGAAATTGTGACAGTAGGGAATAGCCATCCGGATGTGGCATTGATTTCTCAGGCACCTAATGCTTCACATTCACTTCCTTTAGAAATGTTCGATGCACACGACAGTATTGTGCAAATTTCCTGTAAATAATATTGTCTGATTCAGAGAAAAAGTCTCTAAGAAGCTTCTTGGTAAACAGCCTGCTGACTAGAGAGCAGGTTGGTCTTTTAGTTCCCTGCGGTATGAAATAAATTCTAAATCAAGGAGCCAGACTAATGCCCTTTCACCCAGTGCTCTTTCTTTTGTATATACACATTACTACCGTAAGAGTACAAGATGTATGGATCTCTGATCTAGAACTTACTGGACTTCTTTTGATGGTGCCATAAACTGGAAGAGAGAAGATAAGATATGATAAGGATGGCATTGAAATAGGCTTTACACAAGAGTGCCAACACAGCAATTTCTCTATCCCTTGTTTTATGGGCCTGTGTGCTGACTCTGGAGGACAGCAGGGAAGGAGAGAAGACCAGACAGGAGAAAAAGTAGCCCTGGTGACCTCTGCAGATTGAATCTAAGGGCCTCCTTCATCTAACACCTCCGTTTCCACATTTCAAACATCCAGTTACAGAGGTTCTAAGAAAAAGCTCACGTTAGTTTAAACTAAACCGCTGTTGTTTTGAAATGAACCTGAAGCAGTGGGTTCTGCAATAAGAATGTCACTTGGGCTCCATTAGATCAAACCAAAGGTTCTTTCTCCATAGGGAAAGGGGAACCATAGGGGCCAACCAAAAAAGAACACAAGAGTAATTGCCCTCTCTAATTCACATCCCAGCAACTGCCCCTGATGCTGGACAGTATAACTATGAAAGCTCAAGATGTTGGAATTTATTTATTGTTTGCTTGAGCTTTTATGCCATTGAGAAATTTGGGATTGGGGCTGCAATAAAAGGTTAATTAAGCAAGTAAACCAATAACACCTAGTCCTTTGTGATACTGTACCATTCTTTATAGCAGTGGTTCTCAAAGTTTCCCCCAGAATTTTTTCAAAGGGTCTACAAAATCAAATAAATATTTTAAAACCTCTTGGTTTCTTTTTCTAATATAATACATATTGATTGATATAACCCACGTAAACCAAAGCTCTTTGTGGCCATCAATCCTTTTTAAGAATGTAAAGGATATTAAGACCAAGATATTTGAGAACAATTCTTTACAGTATACTTAAAAGAAGCAAGCTAGAAACTTGGTTGCAAGAATTGTTCCAGGATTAGGGTCGTCACAGGAAGAGAAAAGTTGCAGACAGACTCCTGTTCCTCACGATGGTAGAGATCTTTCTCAACACCTCATCCTACACGCCAAAATAAGGCTTGCAGCTATTGCGTGCAAAGGGACTGCTTTGTATTACAGCCCTGTGCTTGCTCAGCTCTGCTTATACATCCTAAATTGCAGGGTGACCTTTATACTGCTTTTAGTATTCAGGATGCTTTGTAATCTTTCTCATTATGTGTCATGGGTCTTTTTAAAAATGTTTTAAAAAATCCAGGTATTGAAACTGCTCAAATCTGTCAATAGGTAAGTTGAGATAGGAAATCCCCCACCCCACCCCTAATTTCCCACGTTCCAAATCTAATCTTTCTCATATGGGGCTATCATGTTGTATTTTACCCCCAATCATCTTCGAAATCTAAGTCATCTCTATCATTTAGTATACAAGATATAGTAATGTTCATGTGCTGGTGGATGGATGGATGAACGGACAGAAAGATAGATTATCCCAAAGCCTGATGCATTAAAAGTCTTACCTTGCTAGACTTCTCTAAAAGCTATTTTATTGCAGTCCCAGATGACTCTTGGTGCCTATCTTGGATTTATTTTGGATTTTATCCTTGCTTCTTTTTTCTATTATCCGAGTATTTGGGATGATAATGGTGATGATTTTGCTTTGTTTGATGCATGCTGCCCAGAATCTTTGGGACTGGGGAGGGTTATGTGTAATGATAAATCTCCATAATTGCGATATTTTGTTTTTTTAAAAAAGGGAATGTAAAAGTTTTGGATGCTATTGGAATATAGGTGTAGGAGAAGAGGAGGCAGAGGCTGGGGGTATAGTTAAGAGAGGACTCAGCCTAGAATCCTTAGATGTCCACAAATGCTCCAAGACCAGCTTCCCTTGAATTCCATTAACACTTACCTAGCACCAATTTAGTGCTGTCCATTAGTTGACCAGATTTTTGTGTATAGACATGAGCAATAAATCAGCTTAACCAGAACTTAAGGTGTGCTTCTGATTCTTCACACTTGATAACACGATTCTCAATTGTTGTTCATTGTATTTAGAGGAAGGTTTCTGTCTTTCATTTTCTAAAGTTGGCTTTTGTCTCTATTTGCCAAACATGCAGGCCTGGAAGCTTGTCAGTGCGATGCATCAGTGACCTTGTATAAAAGTGATAATGTTTCTGCCAGCAGTGTGTCTACGGCATTGCCAGAATGAGCTGAAAACCTGTCAAAATATTCACTTGCTTGCAGACTGTAATTTCTGAATTTTCAGCAACATAGTCAGGCAGTGTAGGCTTCTGCCCACTGTTAAGTTGCTCTGCTCATCACAATTCTTTTAGCTGACAGAAAACTGCACACCGAAGTGATATTTATTGCCCTCGTTGTCAGCCTCTATCGCCTCTGTTCTCAATAACAGCCCCTCACCTAAGTTCCCCCCAAAGTCTAAGAGACTCTACATACCTTGAGGCTTCTCTTGGATGGTCTTTAAAGTAAGAAAGAAAACACATCTTTAACCCATTGGGCAATATAAGCTTGTCTCTGGGGACTAAATGTGAGGGAACGTCCTGGGAACATATTCCCAGAGGCTGTTTGTGCCATGGTTAATTGTAAATAGGGAAAAGGCCATAGTCCACAAAAGCAGCCCTTTGCTGTGTGTTGACATGTTGCACAGACAGCTTGTGGAGGATTGATGTCACAAAACACATAAAGGCAGCATTCCAGATAGCCTTCAAGTTGTTTTTGATGAGGATGGACCTGTGCTATTCCTCCAGTCCCCAAAATGGTTGTAGTGCACAACCATGCAAAGAAAAACTGTTGGCCGTGTATTTTTAAACGGCAGTAAAATTTATTCGTGTGTATGAGGTCTTCTAAACAGTACATCTGGCTTCATGTCCTCAGCAACTTTGCAAACATCTGGTTGGAAGAAAGTCACCGTGAGCCAGAGGGTTCTTTAAAGACAGCTTTAAAATCAGAATTTTTGAAGATCCACCTGGGATGTCTTCTGCATGTCAAGTATCCCTCTTTCTTTGAACATTTGCTAGCTATTAAATCACTCCTGTCCCAATAAACAATAACCCTTAAGGAAACAAATGTTGTTGTTTTCTTCTCCCATTCTTCAGCTAAGGCTAGCAGTTTCCTCTTACCTCTACTCTAATGTGCTTACTATTCTGCCTTTACAGTTATTTTGACCGATGAAGAGGTTCAGAGGAAAAGGGAGATGATAATGAAGAGGAAGGAGGAGGAAGCTCTTAAGGAAAGCCTAAAGCCCAAATTGCTGGAGGAACAACAGCGAGTCATTGAAATTCTTCTTGAAGCCCACCGCAAAACTTATGATCCTACTTATTCAGATTTCTCTCAATTCCGGGTAAGTTCTGCTTGCTTTTTTTTTTTTCAGTACTTTACTATTGTTGTGAGAAGTAGGACACCTGCTGGTGAAAAAAATGAATATTTTTCAACTTTGTAACTTTTCTGAATTAGTGATTCAAACTCTTGTCCACATCCCACTTAACAAAAGTAACATTGCTGGCAGATTCAAATCTACACCTAATTATAAATAAATACATTAAAAAGAAATTAAAAATAAAGCAAAAAACAAATAAACTCAAAGGGCAGCCTTGATGGGCCACTAGGTCTTTTTCTGCATATTGGTTTTCCATATTTCTATTATGAAAGAACAATTCAATATGTCTTTTAAATTGGAACTGTATCCCAGATTGAAGCTCTCTAGCCAAGTCACCGGATTTAGAACTATTCCGACTGGAAATTATTTTCACACTAAGTTAGCATGAAATACATCTGTAAATACAGGTAGTCCTCGATTTACAACAATTCGCTTAGTGACTGTTCAAAGTTACAATGGCACTGAAAAAAGTGACACGACTGTTTTTCAGACTTATGACTGTTACAGCATCCCTATGGTCATTGATCAAAATTCGTACACTTGGCAACTGACTCATATTTATGACGGTTGCAGTGTCCTGGGGTCATGTGATCACCTTTTGTGACTTTCTGACAAGCAAATTCAATGGGAAAGCCAGATTCACTTAACAATCATGTTACTAACTTAATAACTACAGTGATTCACTCAACAACTGTGGCAAGAATGTTTGTAAAATTGAACAAAATTCACTTAACAAATATTTCACTTAGCAACAGAAATTTTGGGCTCAATTGTGGTCATAAGTTGAGGACTATCTATATACCCCAGTTGGATTGACAACTGTACTGCTTGGAGAAATTAGTAAGTGTATTTGTGACTAGACTTCAGTTGGTGATAGCTGCATTATGTGGGCTGCCCAGTATGGCTTCATCACAATCTGTCCTTAAAGATGTACTTGACAGAACAAAATAGGGGAAAGTCCCCTTAAGCAGAGTGAATAACCAAGCAGCAGGGCTCTTGATGGGCCCCATTATTCTACTTGTCCAACCTGCCTTTCTCAGCCACACACAAATCTTTGAATAACGAGGTTTATCAGTTCTGAGGGAAAAAGAGGAAGAAGATACTTGTGGCTAAAGCAGCCACAAGTGTTTCCTGCCCCGTCACAAGAGCAAAACAGCTTTGAATTGAGTGATGCACATGAGGCGTCAGGAGAACAGTTGAAGTAGATAGGAGAAGTAGAAGAAAGAGAACTAACTGTGGATGATTCATGGTTTTGAAAACCTGGGGTTAGTTACTTTTGTTTTTGTGATATTTCCCAACAGATTCCTACTCTCCCTTACTTCTCTCTACTAGTTTATATTTTCTGAGCAAAACCAGTATTTCCAATATAGGGTGATTAGCCTCTTAATACCTTCTGCTTTCTCAACCTGAAGATCGAATAAATGTATTTTACCTTCAATCAAGAGGCTGCAATATACATTTTTTCTAGGTTATTATGCAAATAAGATAGCAGTTGCAGTGACTATTTGGTTCAGAATATGCTGATTTCTTAAAGAATTAAGTAATAAAAATGTTAGGGCAAAATAAGAGAAGGAAGAAATATTAGGTATTTTCTCTGCCTTGAATTATTTATAAAATAATAAAGGAGAAATAAAAAAAATTAAATCATAGGATATCAGAGCAGATGATAGTCTTCTCTTTGGTGGTTGTTCTAAGAAACGGATCCATGGAATTAGACTGGGTAAACAAGTGGGTAAAAGCCTCAAGGCACCCTTTTCCTCACAGTAAATTATCTCCATTAATGAACTAACTTTCTAGTAACTAGACTCAGGATGAAGGTATGAAGAAAACAGCAGGCTACTATCAAATGGTACCCTTTCTATTTCAGCCTCCTGTAAGACAAAATGAAAAAGAACATACAAGTAGATCGTCTAACATGACACCAGGTTTTTCCTTCTCAGATGACTCTTCAGATACTTCCAGCTTCTCTTCAGGTAACACACAGAGTCCGAATCATATTTATATTCATGGTAAACTGCAAGAATTCTAGCAACTATGTTTCTTTTAAATGGCAAATCCTACAGTTGCCTTTTTTGTACTGATGAAGTTTCTTTGTGAAACTTTTACAACAAATCTTAACTTACAGCTAAGGTCTCCTTCTCTCCCCTTCAGAAGATCTAACATAGTCCTATGAATTTTAGAGTACTTCTATTCAGAGAGTTCTTAATGCCAACACCTTTGTTCCACTGTTCCAAATTTTTTTTCTTTTACTGGGGTTGTGGAAAAATAAAAGAAATTCTAGGAAAACTCAGAAAGTGTTCTATAGGAAAAGGGCCCATGATAAATACTGCCTCTGGCATCATGCCAAGATGCATTGTGAGGACACTTCAAGATGGCCAGTGTTTCATCTCCATAACCTTCAAACTGTTTCTGCAAAACCTGTGTTTGGACCAGTCAGCTTTTGCATGCATGGAGGTCTAGCCTGTCCTTCTTCTACCTGAACAGTAAACAAGTATGGAAACTGAATGTCAGCCAAGAGCATTTTCCTTGTGTTGCATTTGCTTATGGTGGAGGAGGGAAAAAAAAAACCCCAGCTGGTTGGGTTGGAAGAGCACCCGAGTCTTGTGTGAAAGCTATGGCACACTACAATGCCTGAATGAGAGAAAGAGGCACCAAGAACTGGGAAGGGAGGATTGGTGGGGATTTCTGCCAATGGAAAAAGCAACCCTCATCCATCACAACTCTATGCAGTTGACATGGCTAAAGTCTTTGAATGAACATTTTCTTTTAATGTTCCTAGACACCTTCTGTGTCTTTATTGTATTGTGGAGTTTGGCACAGAATGTTTTATCTTAATGTTGCCCATCCAAAGTCCATCAGGATTGGCATGTGATACAAACACTGGAGATTAATAGATAATTTTGAATATTTAGGAAGATGATGTGGAAAAAAGTCAGCTTGGGGACTTTTGGGGACAATAGCATGAAGCACCACTGCAGGAGCAGCACCGGAGTTCAATGTGGACATGCCTTGATTCTGTGTTCAGACTTTGAGTTTGGTTTTGTGCCAAAGATTGTACTTTTAGTAATACATGTATACAGAGGTGGGTTCTACTTACCTTTATTACTGGTTCGCAACAGGGCTGTGCACGCGTGCTCTTTTCGCTCACGCGTGCGCTCTTCTGCGCATGCGCAGAAGCACTTTTGATAACGTCATGGTCAGTGGGTGGAGCCTCCCGCTGGTTTTACTACCGGTTCTATAGAACCGGTGCGAACCGGGGGCAACCCACCACGGCATGTATGTAATTTTTTATGCTGCACTGCAATGGCTATTTTCTAAAAACCATTCTAAGTGTAGTTAGGAAAGAACAGAGCAGTAGATTAAAGTGAAAAACTGGGACATGTTTTTAATCATGTGGATAGGGTCCAAAATTTGGACACTGAGGAATTCTACAGTCTTAAAATTTGATCTCACAAAATTACTCCTTTTGGATTCTTTGGTGTTGCTTGTTCCCATTGGAGTACTACCAGCAGTGGCTTTCAGTCAACCTAGGGACAGCAGGGTCCTGGCCACTGCAGTGGCGCCTCGATTTCACCTTCACAGTATGACTCACTCGATGCAAATCAATACACACCAGAAAGTAAAATAATAAATAGTAATCGTTAAGTAGCCCAATTAATACTGTGTAGATTCTAAAACATTTCACCTGTCATGCTGTAATGAGCGATGCCTTCCCTACTGGTGTGACAGAGGGTCTGAGCTGTTTCCACCTCTCCTTTTCCACCAGAGCCAATGATGCTTTCCAGTCTGGAGTTGAATGATGACAGCACATCCATGTCCATTGACTTCTCCCACCTCTCCATGTTGCCTCACCTTGCTGATCTTGTTAGCTACAGCATCCAGAAAGTTATTGGATTTGCTAAAATGATTCCAGGGTTCAGGTAAGGAAATTTAGAAGTAGCTTCAGAACCTTTGCTTGCTTTTTCCCTAGAGGTGTGTATCTGTGTCTGATTTGTCATGCTTAAATAAATATATATCCATGCACAACACCACAGAACTTACAAGACTTCAGAATCTGCAAAGGCACACAAAAGGTAAAAATGGGTCACCTTAAAAACCAAATAAAATATTGACACAACAAGCCATATAAATAAATACGATCATTCCTCAGTCAAACTGAAGTCCTACCTTCAGAATAGTTCTGTCTTTTTTAAGCCTTGCAATCCATTAACAGCTGTTTCCTTGGGAGGTGACAGGCTTCTCAGCCTGTTACTGTAGGCAAGGGGTAGTTTGCAACTTTAGTACTGGTAGAGACCTTGAACAAGGTATCTCAGATTCCCTCTTAAATAAGAGCTAGGAGACTGGGAAGAGTGCCATGTGTGTATGCGCATACATGCCTGCAGAGAACCACTTAGCCAGAGGTTTCCCATAGGTTTGCTTCTTTTGTGAACTGAATTGGCAAGAAAGTTGAATCTGCTTTGCAGAGCTCTACCTGCTGCAAAAATCTTGCCGAGAACCTCATGTGTTTTTCCAAAAGTTTTTTTGATTCATTTTGTTTTATGGCCTCACAAGATTTGTGTCATGATTCCAGGAAACACTCATCACTCTTGCATGCTCCCAAAAAAAATTCTTAAATCAAATCCACAGCATTGCATAGCTCAGTTGTGACTGGCTTTTAATTCAGTGTGTGAACTGTGTTGCTAAAATATCCATATTAAGTGACATGAAAGTTCTGTCAGAAACATCTGGTCTGTGGCCCGTCGTTCACACGGATAAAGCCATCATTTGATGGCATCATACAAAGAATTGCAAGCAGAAATGTCTGCAATCAACTTAGAGTTTGTCATTGGTTAACTGAGCTTATGTTTTGGGGATGGCCTTCCAAGCTGTTGTATTAGATCAGTTTATATCAAGAGAAATAACAGCACGGTCGGGAATAAAGGGTAATCATATCTAATCTTGACCTTACAGAATGTTATGATGATGGACTGGTTGACATCTGAATTTCATATTCTCTTTTAAATACAGAAGTCTAACAGCAGAGGATCAGATTGCTCTCTTGAAATCCAGTGCCATTGAAGTGATAATGCTCCGTTCCAATCAGTCATTCTCCCTGGAGGATATGTCCTGGACTTGCGGCAGCAATGACTTCAAATACCAAGTCAGTGATGTCACTCAAGGTATGAACTGCATGGTAAAGCAGAAGATAGCCCTGGAGCAACTACCTCATGCCAATTCTCTTTTCCTTCAGTACTTTTAAATACCTCTTAAGATATATAGAAAATGTATCCTAAACCTACATAAGGTTGAAGCAAATCATGGTGGCACACAGTATCTTATGAATTATTTTACACAGCTGATAACATTAGAAAGAATTAATGACAGTGGTGTATCTGAGAATGAGAAATGGGTTTATCCTTTGTTTAATAATTTACAGCCTATTTATAACATAATGAAAAATGTACTGATTTACTCCTTGGCAGTAAATCCTGATTTGCCATCTCCCCTGTGTGGCATAGGGGTTTTGTGCAATACCTTGTGATTGCAGCAGGTATGCCTGGCAAGCCCTTCTTAACACAATTGCCACTGTTATACTGCATGCACTTAGAAATACAGTACTCCCAAATTTCCTTGAAAGTGTTTTAGGAGGCCCCAAAACATTGAGGACAAGAGACGAGTCCATAAGAGCTCCCTCTAGCTTGCCAACCAGGGTGTGTAAAATGCAGTATTCCCAGGTAATTTGTCCTTGTCTCCCCCCCAGTTCCATGCACTAAAACACAGCTGCTGCAGAGGAAGCTTATCGTGTTTTCCTCAGGAAAGAAAGAGGGGAGGGAGAAGCTGAGGAGCCCCAGGGCAAGGCAGGAGATCCCAGCTTTGTTACTGCTGGTGACCCTCCTCAGCTGCAGTTGAGCAAGAAAGTACATGTCTGGACTATCTAAAAAAGAGGCCAGCATGAAGTGGCTGAAACTTTGTGTATTGGACTTGACGTTCAGAGAGGAAAAGAGATTTCTTATTTGCCCAAACCAAAAAATTGGAAAGAAAGACATTTGATGGTGTGAGCTGCAGCTCACAATAAGTTGATGCCTTTTAATAAAATGTGTTAGTTTAAAAGAAAGGTGCTTCCAGACTTCCTTTTTTCCCCCCCTGCACCACAGAGACTCTTGTGGGAGCTTCTGGGTGGTACCCAGTAGAGGGAAAAAAAGGAAGGCTAGCAAATTTAGAGGAAGGGCTGTGGGCCAGATAAAATAAAGTTCACTCTGCTACACATGCAAACGTTTCTCCAAGTCCTTCCAGTGAAATGTTGTTTTATCACGATGAATAATAAATTGGGATGAGGAGGTGGATTGTCTGATGGGTCCAGATTGCTTAGCTGGCTGATGTTTCATGAAGTTGCAAACTTAAGAATTCAGTTTCTGTGGCAACCATCTGACCAAGATGGGGAGGAACAGGAAGTTGAAAAAGTAATCATGTAAACTGCACGATTGCACCACCTCAAGGGCGAATCCAGTATAAGTTAAGTTTGCCAAAGAGTCAGTTTTAATGAAACATGGATGTTGTTATTCCGGTTGTTTGGTTTCTTTGAGCATACTGCTCACCTTAGGGATGACAACTCAACGGATGACACACTTGGGTGCATTGGAAGGAAAATCCGGGGCCAAGATTTATGCTTACATTTGTTACTTCCCCTGTTTTAGCCTAGCTGGTAATTAGTAATCTAGTGCCTGCCTCTCAAAAGTTGCTTTGTTTCTGTTTCAGCTGGCCACAGCCTAGACTTACTGGAGCCCCTCGTTAAATTTCAAATTAGTCTGAAGAAACTGAACCTGCATGAAGAAGAACATGTGCTTCTCATGGCCATCTGCATCCTTTCTCCTGGTGAGGAAAACTTTAATGTCACAGGCTGCATTTCAGCTATCTTAAAACATATTATGTATTAAAGTCTTGGTAGGAAATAACACACATGATGTTTATTCCACCATGTATAAAAAATGATAAGCATCTTTTTGACCAAATGAATGTACTGGATGTGCCTCGGTGTAAGAAACAAACTACTGAACAAATGACCATCCATAGAAAATTAATTTTTGAAATCCTTTTCACAGCATAAAATGAAGGGATTATTTTCAAGGAATTTGATCTATCTCGGAATAATCCTGGTCCTTTTGAATCTACTTTATAACAGGTCTTGGCTAGATTCAGACTTTTGATTGTTTAAAGATAAATTCAAATATCAGGATGTTCTGAGCTTAACGTGATATCAATACTTGCTGTTTCTGAGCAGAAGTGTCCATATCTACCTAACTACTGCATGAACATGTACCAATACCATTTTTATGTGCCATGTCTTCATGACATTTCCTTTGTCTCATCCACAGCCCACAATCAAAACAACTTAGTTACCTTTAGTTAGCTTGGTCTTAAATTAGTGTTTTCTCTTTTCTCCCCCTATGTTGTGCTCTGGACACTATCTAGCATATTTCATTGGTGATGTACCTGACATGGTTAAGGGTAGGATTTCCCAGCTCCTGTTGGTCCAGCTATTCTAGGTGTGTTCCCTCTGTTCTGGTCACTAAGCATTGCCATCTGGGACCATTTGACTTGCAGGAAAAACTAGAAATCTGGCTTTCACCAATACATCTGCCTAGATAATGCTTATGATCATTTTCCAAAATGATTCTTAGATCTAATGTAGCCTCCTATATTGTCAGGTTTAGAATTCTTCTGAAACAATACTAGGCCGATTTTTAAACACAAGTTTACCAGTACTTTGAAAGAATGCTAGGCCTGCATTTAAAAACAGGACTAACCTTCTCTCCAGAGCACCAGAACAGAAATTTAATTTTAATGAAAAAAGAGAGCTGGCTGTACAATCTGCACGATGCTAGTTCTGTTATTACTGAGTGCAGTACAGGTTTTGTTGACATGAAGTTTTAGGTGACTATACTTTTTATTGTATTATTTGTAGGGGGTGGTTTTAGCTACCCCATTTTGCCTATTCCATACACTACTTCGGAGTGTTGCTAGCCACAGCCATTCACACTCATTTTTCTGTGGCACCAGTTACTGATGGAATTCATGGTTTTTTGATAGCTGCTTCTCACTTCACTTTGTGCCCCTTTTCTACCTGTCAGGCAGGCTATGTTTAGAGTGTTCAACCTATTTCACAATAGTAAAAAGTACCACTTCTTCATCAGTTTGCAGGAAATGGTTCTAAATTGGGAATAGACTCAGGTTTCCAATTCACATCTATGTGAACGAACGCTGAAGCAATCAAAGCCAGTCCACCATGTTGGGTTGATCAGTGCTTGTTTAATTCGCTAAAGGAAAAGACGAGTACGAACCGTATAAAGTCGGCGCTGAGAGCAACTGCCGCTCAGCGCCGTTTAAATAAGCCGCGCCACCATCAGCAACACCTAGTGAATCACCATTACCACAACCGAAGCCTAACCACCCGGTGCCCATTCCCCCCTGGAATCATTGCATGATCGTTGTGTTTGTGTGGCGAGCCATGGCTGGGCTCGACAAATAGTTTATTTGCTGCAATTATTATATCTCTATCCCTTCTTGTCAATACATCGCGTTTTTTAAAAAAAACTGAGCCAATCTTCCTTGGAAGAATTACTTTTGGTTGAGGCAGATTCCAAATAGCCTGACATATAAGTCGGAGGATGAAAAAAAAAAAGAGATGTAAGATAAGTGTAGCTGTTTTGCATGGTATTAAAGCAGCTGTGGAATTAAAAACCTATGACCTTCTGCCATGGTGTCAATGGGAGACTTTCCCCAGATTAAATAGGCAGGAGCTCTGACATCAGAATACTCTCTAAATACCAGCCAAGCATGGACTTCCCTCCCTCCCTCCCTCCCTCTCTCTCCCCCTAAGGCAGAGAGATTAGGAGATGACTAAACAGAGTGAGCTGACATGGACTGTGAGTATCAGGAAATCTCTTGCCTAGTAGGCAGTGACTTCTGACAGTACGTGCTATGATAGACATATTTGAGCAGTTGCTTAAACCGTACATGAAGTGAAAAGTGTGGTTAATGCTTCTCTAAAATGAGTCAATATAGCCCTCAAGTGCACAACCACGCAAAAAGTACCAGATCACTTTTTATGATAACAATTGGGTGATTTCAGAGATCAGATGGAAAAGGGCCTCGGTAACTCAGAGGTTCAAAAAAACTTAAATCCACATGTTTACGAAAGTAATCAAACTATAAATGAACATTGTTTTTCATCGTGTGTATAGATGGACAGGCTAAATATACGGTGTATAGATGGGATGTATGGAATCTAAATAGAATGTTACGGCTGTCCAATAAGAAAGAGAAGAGTGCGTTCCCCCCTGACAGATTACATCCTTGCCCAGAGTCAGACTTCAAGTAAATTGAATATACAGTCTGGGGATTCAGCTGAAGTCTCTGTATAGAATCTGATTAACTCTTCTAGCAACCTGCCACAGGAATGAGTAAAAGGACGTTAAATTGGAGTGATTTAAGAAAAGGCTGCTGTGACCTACTTGTGATAAGCAGGGTGAAATAAGAGTGAAAGGATGAAGTAGGCTTAAGGATGACAAATGACTAAGATAATATGAACTTTTCCTGTATTAACAAAGATCCTTAAAGACCTGTTCAAATGCATCATATAAAAAGAAGTTTGATATACAGCCTTGGATGGAGACAGCCTGGGAGACTGCAATATTGCTTAATACATTCAGCAGGAATTCATTCACAAAGATCCGGCACTTGTCAAAACTATCTGTGGCAATTCAACGCAATTCCCTACACAACGTGGATTGTTAGAAATGTTTGCCATTCAGTTTGGGTCAAGCATCTTTCCAACCAATGAGATCTAGTGTGAGGAGAGGAGATCCAAGGTGCCTCTTTCCAGAAGTGTGTTGATTAACAATTTAATGGCCAAATGGTTCTGAAATTACTATTCGGAGATATAGACTGCTGGTTTGTCAAAAAGAAAGGACCAAACGCTTGCTGAAAACTTGAATTGTGAGCTGATTTGTTACAAGACACACTACTAGTGGAGAATTTTGAGCAGAGGAGACTAATTGGCTTGCTGAATAGAGAAAGGTGGCTTGAGAATTTTTGTTCAATATATTTGCTGTGTGTCAATGTGGGAATTAAACATTCAACTTATGACTATAATACTGAAGGAAGCTAGTTATTTGTCAGAAACTAGATTTGGCGTTAGAACAGACCTGGGTGTTTTATGGCAAACGGGCCACATCTGTCCGTTTGACTGTCCCTGCCCTGCCTGTGATGTAGCAGTGTGTGTGTGTGTGTGTGTGAGTGTGTGTGTGTGTGTGTGTGTGTGCGCGCGCACTTGCACCCTTAGAAAATGCTATAATTTATTAGTGGGGAAGTGATTTTTGTCAACATACGCTATTTAAGAAAGTTTTTTTTCTGTTTTTTGTACTATGATCCCTCTTGCATCTGTTTGCATTTGCTGGCTACAGTTGAAGAGATGGGAAAAACTGGGCTGGGGAATTTATGATGTCTTTGGAGAATAGTAAGACTCAGTAGCACAGGCCTGTCTCGAAATTACAGGTCGCTAAAAGAGAGACAATTCCCGTTATATGAATGCCAAGGGTGTGCTGTCATCTGGAACACCCCTGGCAATACTTTTAGAATAATGGCATGTGCCACTCACCTTTATGGGCATCAATCCTTTTTAATAGATTGAAGGCGGTAAAAAAAAAAGCCAGAGTAATGGGGGAAAGTTACAAATTAACTACTTGTGGAATACCATGCAGAACAATTGCAAAAGAAACCCTTTGTTTGAAAACATCCTTACCTGCACTGCCTGCTGGGTTTGTTTGTTTGTTTGATTGATTAATATCTGATCAGCATGCATATTTGTTATAAGAATTAACTATTTCTGACCCAAGCCTATTTCTGCTTGACCCAAAATGCTGAGGAAATTAAAGCAAAGTCTTACTCATTAAATGGATGGTTTCTTTCAAACAGACACAAGAAAACAGTCATTAATTTCAGGTATCTCAACAGCATCCCTTTTGAGAACTTTTGGTAGAAAATTCCAGTAATTGAGCAAAAGAAAAAAAAAGTAGTTCATTCTCCTATCTAAAAGAAGTTGTGTCTTTCTTTCTAAGCATAACAACAAATAGCAGAGAGTTAAAGATAAATTGACAACAGTTTGTGATCACATAAGCTACATAGATCTGGTCTGTGGCTTATACAAACTTCAGTTTTATTTTTAATGCAAAAAATATCTTTAAAAGGTTCAAGCTGTCTCATAGCTGAAATATTGAAAGAAAAATTCTGCCTCTCTTCCAACAAATTGCTTTCATTGCCATTTTTTCTTTTTTAAAAAACATGTGTTTTTTGATGCTCCCTTTTCTGATTCTGACATATGACATGGAATGTGGATACAAGGGGAAACTCAGAATTATTTTGAAGGAGTTCAACTTGTGACTCTAGAGTCGGAGGGGAAGAATTAAAGGAATGCATAGAAACTACTATTAGGAGGGGGGGAAATGGAATTAAGTAAAAGTGGAGCACATACAGGCCCTGTCATAGGCGCTACTGCCTACCTCCATCACATAAAAATGTGTGGTGTGCTTTGTTTCCTAGATCGCCCTGGTGTTCAGGACACAGCTCTGGTGGAATCCATCCAAGACCGACTTTCGCAAATCCTGCAGACCTATATTCTTTGCCGACACCCTCCTCCAGGCAACCGTTTGCTTTATCCCAAGATGATCCAAAAACTCACAGACTTGAGGAGCCTGAACGAGGAGCATTCCAAGCAATATCGCTGCCTCTCCTTCCTGCCCGAACATAGCACGCAGCTCACTCCACTGGTCCTTGAAGTCTTTGGCAATGAAATCTCCTGAAGCCACCATTGAGGAAAAAGCACATGGAAATCAAGAGAGTGTGTGGGGGTGTCAGCCCAGCTTTTCACTGGCTACAGACTGAAAATTTTTACCCCACGTGAGATTGTGTATATTCTGTCAGTGAGAATTTTGATTTCTTCTCCCACCCCCCATGCTACCTGAAGAGCCACATTCTTGATATACATCTCCAGTCTCTCTGAGGAGCAACCTGATTCATCTTACCCCACCTGCCCTTCAAAACTGAATGGCTTTCTCTGTTGTTGCTGCTTTGCAGTGATGAAAGGAAATATTGCTTTTTAAGCCAGCAGTTGAAATGTGGCCTTACAATTGTGTAAGAGCACCCACAGAGAATGAGTGGAATGAAAAATGGATTTTGGATAGTCCCCTTTCTGTAGGCTAGTAAAAGCTTTCAGTCCTGGTTAATTGCAATACACAGAGATATCGAAGTGGCTCGTTTTTATTGAATATAATTTCTTGCCAACAGACACTTTAAAAGAGAAAAGGGCAGCATATAAATTTAAGAAATAAATTTAATTAATTAATAAGATGCTTCAACAGCAGCAAAACTTCTATTTGTTAGCCAAATGAGGAATAGAAAAAAGATTTGTTAGAATAAATAACCATCTTCTTGGGTTTTGGGTTTTTTTAAATGCAATTTCTCAAGTGCATAGAAATATGTCCGCACTTTTTTAGTCCATAATAATCTATAAAAGAAACTGGAAAACTTTGGATTTAATCATACACTCCTCGGTGGGGAATATGGGTGCGTTCTTAAAAACCAGGTTCCTGCCAGAATCTCTGTACTATTAAAACCATGGCCATGTTTGCCGCTTTCAGCCTTTCAGTGTCTGACACTACTAGTTACTAAAAGTTGAAGAATAATACAGAAGTAAATTACTGACTTTTAGTCTATCCAAGAATGCTTGGTTTGTTCAGAAAAATTGTATTTTTAATGGATTGTAGAAAGGATTCCTATGATCAGATTAAATCATGTACAAAGCAGCTTAATTATCTGATTGAGGATAAGCAATTTTCAGTTGTTTCCATTTTAGGGCTATGATGTTTGAGTCAGTTCTTAAGTCATCCTCAGGAGGCTGAAACTAATTTATTTTTGATACTGGTAAAATATTTACTCTAAGTTTGACAACCTCTAGGCTACTTGATTTCTAGAAAAATTAAGTACATATGAGCCATTTGTTGACAAAGAAAAGATCTTGTCATCAATAATGACTTCACCAAGAATATATGTGGTTTAGGTAGCTTTTTGTTGCATTGGTCCCAAATAATATGAAATAAGATGTGGACCAATTTCTATTTGATGAAGGAGTCTACAAACATTTGGGTGAGAGATTTATTAAGACTGCACCATTAAAAGATGAGTTAATTGTCAGTTTGAAAGAGAAAACATTATAGACGAATGTTCTCCTGCTGAAACTTAGGTAGTAGAATATATTGCTTATTTCAAAGACATGTTGAACATTCAGCATTGTGTAGTTCTGTTTGGTTTTAATTCTTGGTGATAACAGCAGTTTGCACTCTATACATCGCTATATATTTTAATATATCAAGTAAAATAATTATTCTTCACAGACAGGAACAGATTAGATAAGCATTTTTTTAAAAAAAGATTGTGCTAGTTAGATTTTACAGATGATATAAGAAGGTAGAGATAGATATTTCCCATTTGGATTGAAATCTGTCCTGTGCTCACTAGGTGTCAGTAGGGTAATAGACTAGCCTGTAATTCTTGTGAAAGTGCCTTGAGTTTGCTGCAAAGCAATTTATCTTTTTCTAGAATGATTAGATTGTTTTACTCTGAAATTAGCCTAAATTACTGGGATTGGAAGATTTCATCAAAGCCTTAACTTCCTTCTGTACTTCTCTGAGAGTTGGCACAAAGGCAGCCCACCCACATGCAACAAGTCCCTGTGGTTGGATGTGTGTGAGCATATGTAGGTGCCCCTCCTTCAGCTAGCTCCTTTCGCAGGGAAAGCATATTAAAGCTTGAACCTTTGCAACCCAAAATACATTGGATTTTTCATTAGCCAAGCTAACCATTTTAGCTGTAGTATCTCCATTTTTAAACCTTGCTCCTTCAACTGCAGAAATGCATCATCGCTCCAATGAACCCTCCTTAGCTTTGGTCACTTGAATGGGCTTTTTAATCAATATTTGTACTCCATCTCAGCATCTAAGCTGATAAATAATTTTAAAGATAGGATGAGTTTATATTTCCACCATATGCTTGAGTCAAGAACACTTTTAAAAGTGAAAATGACCCCAGCAAATACATGGTTAGAGTCACAGTAGGGAGTTAGGGCAAATTTGAGCTCATAGGTGGTAGCAAGTACTGAAAGACGATTAGAAGAAAATTCAGGTACTGAATATGGAATGTACAATATACACATTGCTAATTTGTCCGCTATTTAAAATGCTGCTAGAACATAAGCATGCTATAGGGGGTATTTGTTTCTGTACCTTATAGACATTTTTGTCATTTTTTTTCATGGTTAGAACAATAACAAGCTCTTATAGGTGTTGCAGTCATGAATGTAAGATTTGGAATCCATCCCATATCAGGAAACAATGTCCATGCCGAGGAAGAGGAGGAGGAGAATATTTAAAGCTTTCCTGCCTAGGAGAGGAGTAGAACTAATCATCCTCTCAAATTCTGTGCCCTCAACTGAATACAGCAATGTTTGAACATCATGCTCGTTACAAGCCAGTCAGGTTACTATGATGAACCAGTCTATTTAGTATAGGCTGAAAATATTTCATGTGAATTTGTTTTAGAGGCTTTAATAACAATAACATTTGAATCAAAGCTGCTCTGTTCTGAAAGATGTTAGGGCTCTTTTTCAACCTCTGCATGTAAAAGCCAAACCTGTACAGTTAGAGGAAAGGTAGCTTACTAGATGAGAAACACAAATCATCTTCATTTTGTTGCCTTATGTAGTAAATCGTCATGCACTTTATAAAAATCAATATAATGATTTCAAGAGATATATATTTTAATTGTAGTGATGATGGTGGTGGTGGTGGTGATGATGATGATGAATGATGGAAATTTAAGAGATGAATGCTATCTTTTTATTCCTATGTACATCTTTTGGCTTTTTTTCTAACAAATAAAGATCTAATATTTAAATATAATATTCCAGAGCTTTAATAAGAAAGAATGATTGAATACTGTTTTGCAGTTTTAAATGTGATGATTGGTTATCTTATTAATAAAAAAATGGAGAAAACCTTTTGAGTGATTAATTTGATATGTTTCCTCAGAAATGAATCATTTAAATGCCCTGGGATTTATTTCCATTTAACACTGATATCAGTCTTTCTCTCAAGGAGGAAAATCTAATGATTAGAGGATTGAAAATTATATCACTTGGGATAAAGGTTTAATGGTGCAGCATAAACTGTTTCTAAATGTTAACTAGCATGAGGAATAAGATGGGACTTTGAAGTTAATGGGTCAAGCTCTCCAGAACTAGATGTCGAGACTGCATGCCTCTCACTGCCACTTCACTCCCTTCATGAAACCACTAGAGGAAATAATTTGAAGATCTGTGTGAAGCATCAATGGCTTTATCCCAGTGGTGAAATACAATTTTTTTACTACCGGTTCTGTGGGTGTGGCTTGGTGGGCGTGGTGTGGCGGGTGTGGCAGGGGAAGGATCCTGCAAAATCTCCATTCCCACCCCACTTCAGGGGTAGGATACTGCAAAATCCCCATTCCCCATTCATAACCCTGGCTAAAAGTGGTAAAAAGTGAAAGCATTTAGCACAGAAATACCAGCTAGCCAGTTCACCACAGCTCCCGTTTGTTTAGGTTCGCTGTTGGGGAACATCACGCATAGGGAAATATGCAGAGGAAGTATGATCTGATTTATACCCCACCTTTATTAAATATATTCATATGCATTGTTAACCCTATCAATAAGGTTAACCTTGACTGTTATGGTTAATTGCATTCTGTTCCTTGAAAGCAAATGGTTTGGGGTGTGAAGAAAGGGCCCTCCCCACACGGGCATCAAATGAGGTGCAGGATCAAATATTGCAGGAGCAATATTAAATTTTAATATTTAAAATTTAAATTTTAAATATTTAAAAATACTTTTTAAATATTTGCACAGGCTTCGATGCCTTTTTAAAAACGTTGGTTTTTATTTTTATTTTTTATTCAGTTGCTCAACCAGGGGAGTATTCCCTAAAAACATCCCTGTGAAATAAATCAGGCCGTGTGGAAGTCTATCTCCAGTAATATACAGACTAGGTGTTTTGGTTTTTTTTAGGAACAACTTACTGTACTTTTATTCCGCAGTTTTTTCACCCAAGGAAGGAAATTTTGCCGCCCTGCTGCTCCCTCGCAAGTGCGTCCCCGGTCCGGCTTACTCGCGCAATCAATCTCAAAACTGGATCCTAAATAGTCTCGTTTTTCCTTTACAAGAAATTGAAAGGGATTTTCGGATGCGTGTAAGGTTTGCACAACTTTTGATACGGAACGTCTGCAGGATTACTACTGCTTGTTCTTTCCCCGTGAAAGGAATGAATAATTGTCTCGCGAGGAAAGTGTTTGGGGAGAAGAAATCCACGCGCCCCAACTCGCAGGAATACGGTAGAAGCGCCGCCGTCACACGGCGGAAATCAGGCTCGGGGTGGGGGGCGGCGGCAAGTGCAGGACAACCGCCGCTATGCGCATGCTCCGTCTCTTCTCTTGGGCTCCTCGTGTGACTCGGAGCTTCATGCCGGGCCCCAAGCGCGCGCGCCACCCCCGCATCGGCACCCACGGGGGCACCTTTCACTGCGACGAGGCGCTCGCGTGCTTCCTCTTGAAGCTGCTTCCCCCTTACCAGGTAGGCAGTCCCGCTGCAGAGGCACTACAAAGCAAGCCAGTGCAATCTCTCCAGAACAGCCTTTATTTTCTGCGTCCCGTCCCCCCCACGTGTGTTGGACTACAGTTCCTATGGTGCCCAGTCGGCATTTTAGAGCTTGAGGAGAGCCGATACTTTGCATATATTTTGAGACTCCAATCTGTAATCAGCCGGCATTGTGGGAATTGCAGCCCAAACATACGGGGGGCATTGTGCTGTCTTCTTCTGACATGATTAAATTAAGTTTTTTTTCCCCTTTGGGGTGTGCAGAGATTGTGCTTTTTCCGATCCCATCAAGGCAAGCACAACTTGCTGGCTTTCCTGTCTTTTGGAGAGGCATCACATACACACAAAGCATCTTTCCGGTTATTTTCAGTCATTGCGTGGCTGTGGGTGTAAAAGTAGTCAGGTCTTGTGGACTTCAACTTCAGCATGGCTGGATGGGGAATTCTGGGAGTTAAAAAGTCCACAAGTTGCCAAAATTGGGTTAAAGTTACTCTCCCTCCTCCACCCGGTGGTATGAATGGAGTCCCTGCATCTTGAGATTAACAAACAGAAAACAATTACTTTCAAGAAGCTGTAAATGTTTGCACTCTTGCCACATTATAAATCATCGGCATTCTTACTCTACTCTTAATCCTGCATCTGTAGTTACAACTATGACCCAATTGTCCCAGATTTCTGAGATTTCATTAAACATCTACATGTTTCCAAAGCTGCTTTTATAATTGTAAGAAATAGAAGCTGGTATGATTTTTAAAAAGGCAAATTTTTACTGCTGCTTTCTTTCATATTGATTTTTATGCTAGAATCTGAGTGAGTGTAATACGTGCCCCAACATCTACGTTATATTTCAGTATCTTTCACACCCACAATAAAAGATAATCAGGGGGAAGTGTTACTGGGTTTTTTCTTTTGGGCAATCTCATCTAATAATGGGTTCTGCATATTCAGGAAACTTATGTCTCCTCAGTTTAACAAGGATCATAACCCAAATTTCTTTTTTAACAAAACACTTTAATCCCAGCTTGCTCCTTCTGGAATTTTTGAAGCATGAAACGGGAAAATATATCTTAATTTATAATAATTTTTTTTGTCAGCACTTGCATCTGCAACCTCTCAGGATTGTGGAGCATTCTTCATCCTGTAGGCACACTGTCTAACTAAAAGGAATCTGAAGTTAAATAAAAAATTGTCCTCTCAATTGTTGCAGAACCTAGAACGGACTAGGGTCAGAAGCTACAAGATTGGTAGTCATGCATTTGTTTCACTGCTTGTGTTGTTGTCACACTGCTCACTGTGGCTTTAGGATGCAGAGATTATCCGGACTCGGGATCCCCAGCTGCTGTCCTCATGTGATGTTGTGGTGGACGTTGGGGGTGAATATGATCCTCAGAAGCACCGCTACGACCATCACCAGAGGTACCAAGGAATTCCTTAAACTTTTCCTCTCTATGCTGCCATCTTAACCTGGTCATTAAGTCTCACCATCCAGCAGGTGAGGAAGTCAAGAGGAGTTTGAAAGATAATCACCCCAGATTTAATGGTTTCCAGATATCTCGGATTAGATTCCATCATTGCTAGCCAGCTGTGTCCATTAAGGAGTCTCCGTAGGAGAACTTTTTTTAAAGTGAGAAACTATGTGCAATCTCTTTTTTTTTCCTTCATTCCTTGCCCTGCTTCTTACTGAGGTAAAGAACTTCTTCCAAATGCACTTCCATTATTCATCTTTATTTTTAGTATTTTAAACAACAATTTAAAGTGCTTTTCAAAGCATCTTTCGACTCAGCTATAATGCTGTTAATATAGTCTTTGCTTTTGGCCTTACAATCTAAAAATGACAGAGAAAAGAAAGGAGGAAAAGCACTAAGAAAGAGGAAAGCACATTTTGGGCAAGGTTTCCTTGTTGTAGGCAGAGCTTTGAAATATATTTTTAAAAGTCAGTTCTACCAGTCTATGAAGAAGAGAAATTTGGAAAGCTGAGCTCTTTCTCAAAGTGGTGTGATTTTGTCTCTCTTGCTGCCTTCCCAGTCTCTTCTGACCCTCTGCCTTGTTTTCACAGGTCATTTAATGAGTCAATGCACAGCCTAAAACCTGAGAAACCATGGCAGACCAAGCTGAGCAGTGCAGGGCTGGTATATGTGCACTTTGGCTCCCAGATTTTAGCCAACAAGTTGAGCCTAAAGGAGGAAGATCCTATTGTGTGTCTGCTTTATGACAAGGTATCTAGATCCATATTTGGGATGGGGATATGTGAAAGAAAATGCCTGGCATGAGTAAGAGAAATAACAGAGTCCTTTTCAGCAGCCGAAGCAGCTTTCTCCAACTTAGTAACATCTGTGTCAGACTATAGTTCCTGTAATGCCCAAGGCAGCATGTCCAGTGGAGGAGTATTGTGGAATTGTAGTTCAGCAGTAACTGAAGGCCCTGTAAAGCCATCAAGTTTTACTTACTTAAAACATCTTTTGTTAGTGGATTCAATATGCATAATTCACAGGAAGAATGTAAAGAGTGCTGTTGATGGCCTCTTTTACCTGCACACTCCAAAAATTATTCCTCGCTGAACTGACCCTATTCTCATTCCCATCCTCCTCCCTTTTTAGTTGTATGAGAACTTCATAGAAGAGATAGATGCAATCGACAATGGAATCTCCCAGTGGGATGAAGAGCCTCGCTACGCCATGACCACCAACGTGAGCTCCAGGGTGGGCTACCTGAATCCTCGTTGGAATGACAAGGACCAAGACACTGAGGTAGGATTCAGAAGACAGAGATTTGCTTGGCAAACCTTGAGCCAGCTTGGATAACATGATAGCAGTGTTCCAATATTGGAGACATGATAGCAGTGTTCTAATATCTCAGGGGCTGCCACAAAGAAGAGGGAGTCAAGCACCTGTTCTCTAAAGCACCTGAGAGCAGGATAAGAAGCAATGGATGGAAACTAATCAAGGAGAAAAGCAACCTAGAACTAAGGAGAAGTTTCCTGACAGTTAGAACCATTAATCAGTGGAACAACTTGCCTCCAGAAGTTGTGAATGCTCCAACACTGGAAGTTTTTAAGAAGAGTTTGGATAACCATTTGTCTGAAGTGGTGTAGGGTTTCCTGCCTAAGCAGGGGGTTGGACTAGAAGACCTCCAAGGTCCCTTCCAACTCTGTTATTCTATTCTATTCTATGAACGATGGCTGATTTCGTCAAACATATGCCTTTTCATAAAATTTGTTAGCCTGAAAAAAGTGCTACCAGGCTCCTCCTGGTCTTTGGCTAATGTAGACTAACCCAGCTCTCCTGCGATGAAAGCATGTAAATAAAGAAGATGGAGCCTGCTGCTTATATTTTTCCTCTTTTTAAATGGAATTTTAAATTTGGTTTTAATTTATTGGGGTTTTAAAATGGTTCAGCCAAATTTATTTAATTAGTTTTATCTCTATTTTAAATTTTGTATCTATATGTTTTATTTTATGGCTGTTCACCGCCCTGAGTCCTTCGGGAGTAGGGCGGTATACAAATTTAATAAAATGAAAATGAAATGAAAATGAATATTGCTGTCTTTTGACACATACACCCCCCCAAAGCAGCCTTCATCTTTTTTTCATCTATTTGTGGGGCAATGGCCTACCCATGGAGGTTCACAGTGAAGACGACCCTTGTGCCAGCTCTTCTAGAGCAGTGGTGGCTAACCTTTTTGCCGTTGCATGGCAAAAGCAGAGGGGGGGGGTTGCACATGTGCGTGCCCACACCCATTATTCAATGCCCCCCGTGACAGCATAAAGGTTGCCAGAAGCTTTCTTGGAGCGTGGGGAGGGCGAAAATGGCCTCACCCACCCACCCCTGGAGGCTGGAAATAGCCCGTTTCTTGACTTCCGGTGGGCCTGGAAGGCCCAAAAATCAGCTGGCTGGCACGCGCACGCACGCTGGAGCTGAGCTAGGGCAACGCTCACGTGCCCTCAGATATAGCTCCACGTGCCACCTGTGGCACGCGTGCCATAGTTCACCATCACAGTTCTAGAACTTCCAGAGCTGGGGGTTGCATGGCTGTTTTTGCCGACCCATAATCAACTCAGGGCAATGAGAGCCCAGCTACAGGTATTCCTCGATTTACAGCAGTTCGTTTAGTGACCGTTCAAAGTTACAACAGCAGTGAAAAAAGTGACTTGTGACCATTTTTCACACTTAATGACCATCACAGCATCCCCATGGTCACGTGATCAAAATTCAAATGCTTAGCAACTGGTTCATATTTATGACAGTTGCAGTGTCCTGGGGTCATGTGATCCCCTTCTGCAACCTTCAATAGGGAAGCTAGATTCACTTAACAGCCACGTTACTAACTTGACAACTGCAGGGATTCACTTAACAGCTGTGGCAAGAAACGTTGTATAAAGTGGGACAACAATAAATGACTCACTTAGCAACAGAAATTTTGGGGTCGATTGTGGTCGTACGTCGAGGACTACCTGTATTTGGGAAATTCTGACTTGGTACCTCTTTGTGTAAGCAGCTCACAGATGTCTCCGCTGCTAAGAGGAAAGAGGCAGCCAGATGATGGTTTGTCTGAGGAATGCAGAGAGAGAGTGGCTAGCAGTGTCCTCTCCTATAATCACATAGCACAGATTGCATGGCTCCAAATTAAAAACGCCCTTGGATTGAGAGTGTAATTGCCAAATCCATGCTTCTTTTCCAGGCTGGGTTCCAGAAGGCCATGATGCTGGTGGGCCACGAATTCTTAGACCGGCTTGACTACTATCACCACAGTTGGCACCCTGCACGCAGCCTTGTGGAGGATGCCATCCAACAGCGCTTTGAGGTACCCATTGTGTTCACAAGTTCCTAAGAGGGAGACAACTTTACAAACATACCTGTCAGATAACCTTTTTTTTTTTTTTGGTTAAGCATTCATTTTTCCAAAGGTGATAAAGGAGCTTTCTGGTGATGCACCAGGGTTGCTGTATCCTCACAGTTGGGAGGATAAAGGTGATACATTCAGAGTTGCATGACAGCCACTTGCTGCTTCTTTCCATTCCAGTTCTAGAACCATTGAACTCAGTGTCAAGCCTGAATCTGACCAGGCGATGGCCGGTTCCTTTCTGGTGGGGGATTTGTTTCTATCATGGGTTATTCTCACATGAATTCAGGTTGTCACAGTTTGGAGCTGAAGGGGGAGAGCAGAGGTGGATGGAGTCTTCAGCCAAAGCAATACAGTTAGCCAATGAGTCAGATACATTCCAACGGCCGGCTGGCCAGAGGAGGAGGAGAGAAGTCGCCAAGCAACCAGCCCTTATCCCGATTGGAGAGTGTGACATATTGTTTTGGAAAAATGAGAAACCTTTAAGAGGGGTGGAAAGCATGGGAACCTTTAGTACTGGCTTTCCACCAGTTTGTGCCAAGATGATGTATCTAAATAAATTTGTTCTTTGAGGAAACAGAATGCCTCAGAGTTCGGTTTGTGAAGGGTACATTAGTTGGAACCTGACACTCAGTATGCTTCTCCATGATTCCCTGTATGTATGAGGATTAGAATCTTAGGGGAAATGAACTGAAACTTCTGTCAGTCTGACGATGCTAAATTCACTTTTGGACTAGAATCTACAGTAAGGCACCTTATGACTTAACGTTAATATAGCAATAAATGCCTCTAGTGTTTTAATAGCGCTTTGTACACTTCAGCCATTGGGCTGGTAAAACCAGTACTTCTGAATGGTGTGCCTCTCTTTCTATGGCAGGTGGACCCTAGTGGTGAAATTCTGGTCCTGGCACAAGGAGGCTGTCCATGGAAAGAGCATCTTTTGCAGCTGGAACAAACCATGGATGTAAAGAAGCCACTGAAATTCGTCTTATACACAGATCTGAGTGGCCAGTGGCGGGTACAATGTGTTCCTGTAGGGCTGCGAACCTTTCAGAACCGGTGAGTGTAGCTCCTCAACACCTTTTGACTCACCCTGAAAGAAAGATTAATATTTTTTCCCAATACCGTGGAAAAGTTGCCTCAGATTCATTGAGTACACAACAAATGGTACGGATCAATTTTTTGTCTGTTCTTCCCATGAACAAACCATGGGTATCATCTTAGGTTCAGCACCTTCCTTTTAGAGAGATATATAGTACAGTAGCGGTAAGTAGAAAACATTGTAATTCCACACTCTTGGGAAGCTCTAGATCCGTGATGGCAAACCTATGGCATGTGTACCACCGGTGGCACGCAGAGCCATATCTGTGGGCATGCCACCGTTGCCCTAGCTCAGCTCCAGACGCATGCATGCACTGGCCAGCTGATTTTCGGGCCTTCCGGGCCCACCGGAAGTCAGGAAACAGGCTTTTTCCGTCTTCCGGAAGGCCTCCAGGAGGGTGGGGAAGGCCGTTTTAGCCCTCCCCAAGCTCGTGGAAAGCCTCTGGAGCCTGGGGAGGGCGAAAAACGGGCCTAACAGGCCCACCGTGCCATCAAGTGCCAAAAGAATGGGGTGCACTGATGGGGATCATGCGCGCTTGTATGTGTGGGGCGGCTGCGGGAGGGCATTGAATTATGGGTGGGCACACGTGCGCGTGACCCACCCACCACCTTGCACGACCCCCTCTTTTGGCATGCGACAGCAAAAAGGTTAGCCATCACTGCTCTAGATCTTAGGTTACTGCTTAAACTGAATTAAATCCAGTTATTCAAAATTAAGAGTACAATCTGTTAAAACCGAGTTGAAGGTATATACACACACAAAAAAAATAGGAATAACAATGACTTGTTCTGGAAATTGAATAAAATAAACATATTTTAAGTGTTTCCAGGATAAAGTTTCTTGACATCACATTGTATCTTAGCAGAGGCCACGTCCCATATTCTCTGTAGCCTTTTCCTCAAGATCTTTAGGTGCCGAGCAGTCCCTTGCTTTCAGTTAGGCAGGCTGGCTCTCTGGAAAGTGAACTCCAGAAAATTTGAAAGAGCCCATTGTAGACCATTCCCTCAAGGTTTCTCAGCTTCCCAAGCGAACCAGATAGGAAACATGACTAGATGAGCTACACCTGCTTTATTGAAAAGCTACATCGGGGGTCTGCAACCTTAAACACGCAAAGAGCCATTTGGAGCCGTTTCCCACAGAAAAGAAAACACTGGGAGCCACAAAACCCTTCTCGTGCCTGACTATTTCTTGAGTGGTCACAAAGCTAGCATATGTAGTTGAATTAAACATTCTGTTTTCTTCTGAAACTTTTCTTTTCTTGGATTTATCCATGGTTGGCCTACCGGGTGTTGAAAAGCTCAATAAATTGTGTGCCGGCAGGTGTCACACATTGGCTGTTGTGACACATATTTTGAGTAACAGAACCGCAGCAGAGAAGTGAAAGAGCCACATGCGGCTCCAGAGCCACAGGTTGCTGACCCCTGGGCTACATTAACAGAATCTTGCAGGTCTGAAAGTGCTAATTTTCCACTCGCCAGGTCCTTCCTAAGTAACTTCCTTTGACTGCTAAACAATTGTGGGCTCTAGGCCTCTTATGTCTGATGGTTTTCTAGGCAGCCTCTCTTCTCCTCTCCTCTTTTCTCAAGAGTTATACATGAATTCCACAGCAAGGTTGTATCTCCTTGCTCACCTGATTTTGCTTCTCTTCCCCCCCCCCCCCCAAATAGATTGCCATTGCTGGAGGAATGGAGGGGTTTACGTGATGAAGATCTCTCCCAGGTCAGCGGGATCCCAGACTGTATCTTTGTACATTCCAGTGGCTTCATTGGAGGAAACAGGACTAAGGAAGGTGCACTGGAAATGGCGCGAAAGACATTGGCTCAACAAGCTGAACCCAACTGAGGGAATCAGATGCCACCTGTCAACCGTCCCATTTGGCACATCATCATCTCCCCCACCCACCCACCCACCCACCCCCAAAAAAGAAGAAGTTTGTATTCCTGGGAAGTGGCTTATTTTGTAGGGTTGCTGTAAAGCTTTTAAAACGAAATCAAATCAGCCAATCAGAACCACTCATTTTTGGAGATTTGATTCAGCAATTGTTGAAGAGAAAACGTTGCATTAGAGGGAAATCCTCAAGGGGCTCCATTGAAATCATCTTCAGGAGTGGTTAAGATAAGGGTTGATTTCATTGCAGGAGGACTTGGGATCTGAGTGTGTAGAAAAGTCTTTTGAGTTTGAAGGAAAACGCATCCAAAGAAAAACCTGACACGTTTGAGGGTGAAGAGAGGTTGGGCATGTGGCTTATTCAGATTACATTGAATATATATGAAGAATGTGGACTGTGAGCTTTATGCGTACGTTTTATGAATAAAATAAGGTTCTGTCCCCAAACAGTTTACATTTTCTGACCTGAAATACAAGAAAAATTGCATCATCAATTACGTAGCATTTTTTCATTTAGTGCTTTCCACAGTCCTTTCTTTCTGTAGATTTTAGTAGATTTGTATCAAGTGTTCTATTTTTCTAGGCTTGATGATTATGGCCACCAGCTGCTAAAATTATGAGAACAATTACATACCAATTACAAAATCCCTTCAAATTTCAATCAGTATTCCACCTTCCTTTTGTAGAAATGGAGGCAAATTAGCTTAATCACACTTATATGGGCCAGCTTTTTCTACGACAAGCATATTTTGAGTTTGGAAGAGGGTGTTCACCATCTATTAACTGCAAGGCTGCACTGACTTTGCAAGCATACTTAGGGTCATATCCCCAAGTTGAGCAAAGGCTGGCATACGAAGTCCTAATTTGGGGAGAGACATGGGGCTTTTAAGAGCTGAAATGAATGCCTTTCTCCTCTTAAGTTTAAGGCCTACTTTTTGTCGTTCTAAATCCTTCCTTCAAAGGAAAAGCAAAAATAATTAGGCCATGCCCACTTAGGCATTTCAGGAGGCCACAAAAGGAGTGATAGTGGACCACAATTTTGGTACCCTCTGCTTTAGAGCAATGTAGCTAGGAATTATGGGGCATGTAGTTTTTCATACATCTGCCAAGTGCCAGATTGGAGAAGACAGCAATTCTGGACCTTTGGCTTCAATCATTTACTTTGGCTTCATTGGCACCAGAAGGTTTCCTTTTAGATCTCATCCTACCTTATTTCTGGACTATTAGGAATTTTCATAAACAGGCAGCATTTTAGATGGGATTTGCTTTCAAGTATTTTGGAACAGCAAAATAATATTTTTCAGAGAGCCAGTTTGGTGAAGTGGTTAAACTGCACCAAAATTGGTTTTAAAAGGCAGATTTGCTACATCAGAATTATCTTCAAACTGAGGTAGTTACTGGAGTGGGGGAAGGAGCTCAATTTACCGCTCTGATAGGTGATCTCACTAACATGTTGCGCTTGTTCTTGGGCACTTATTTAGCAATATTCTAAACCTGAAATGGATTTCAAGTAACAGAAAAGAATTCAAATGGCCAACATAAGAAGCCAGTATCCTTTTTTTTTTTTCATTTTTGAGAGCCACTTTCAAAAAACTAATTTAAAAAGTACTGTAATTAAAAACGTTCATGCTACAAGCGGTAAGTGCTAACATCGTTTATCGAAGATGTTCTGATTTGAGGACCATTAAAACCTCTTTCCTCATCTTTCCTGGATGGAAACGACATTTTTGCTACAGTCCTTCTAAAAGGGCCTCATCCATCAGACCCACATAATTGGGTCTGGCATGTTCTCCTACCATAACAAGGTAGGATGCACACCAAAAATAGTTTCTAAACACTAAAACAGATTTTATTTTCTTTTGGTGCCTTTGAGTCAGTGTGGACTGGCATCTGCCTGGACAAGACCCCGCAGTTTTCTTGGGAAGCTTTCAGAAATGGTTTTTATAGCTAACGCAGAACTCACTCTCCTCGTTATCAGCCTCGTGCCTTAACCACTATAACAAACTGGATCTTTCTAAAACAGGTTGAACCTAATTTATTCAGCAAAGAAAGCCTACCAAAAAGAATTTACCTAAAAAACAGCAGAAAATGCTGGTTCTTCCTTTGTTGTTGTTAGTTGCAAAGTTGTGTCCGACCCATCACGACCCCATGGACAATGTTCCTCCAGGCCTTCCTGTTCTCTACCATCCTCTGGAGTCCATTTAAGCTCACACCTACTGCTTCAGTGACTCCATCCGGCCACCTCATTCTCTGTCGTCCCCTTCTTTTTCCCTCAATCTTTCCCAGCATTAGGCTCTTCTGGTTCTTCCTACAAAATGTGAAGTGGGCTGCCAAACATCATTAAAAAGTCCTAAAAGTTATAATGTCCAATTCTGGGGTGAGATGGGAGGAGGCCGCTGCTTCATCAGCTTTTGTGTTCGTGTATTACAAACAAAATGACAGCTCTCCCTGCCACACCTCCTGCAGTCTGGTAGGGGCACTCTCTCCCTCTCTCCTCCTCCCACTCACAAAGTCATGTGTCTCAAGCTCTTTAGCTGATGGACAGCAGGCAGGGAACTACAGTAGACAGAGGACATCCTGGGAGAAGTTGATCTGTGGGGTTTGTGGCTCCTGCATCCCTGAAAGGAAGCCAAGCAGAAGCTGCAGGTAAGGCTGGGAGATTCCCTTATCTTCAGGGTCCATTAGTTGGGGGGCAGATAGACTTGATTCAAGCACCTTGTTTACACAGATAAGTGTGGCATGGTGGCTTAGGTGATAGAGGTATCAACTAATAATTTGGGCTACTTCACCCAAGAGTCTTTAATCTGGTCTTGATGCAGACACGCAGCAGATGATCTCTTCTGCATCGTATCAAGACCTGGATTAGTCAGTGCTGTTTTTGCATCACAATTCATCAGAATTAAAATTTACAGGAGGTAAAAGTTGGGAGGTACCGGAATATTACAGTGGGCAGTGTAACGTGATCCAGTCCACAGCTAAATAAAACAATACGCAAAGCCCCACCCTAATGTTTACACACCCTAGTTAGAAACATGGAGGCCAGATTAATTTTTGACAATTGTAATAACTGTACAGTCCTGGATTAGGTAGTTTAGCCAGTATCTTCCTGTTGCTGGTCATATAAACAGCCACAATTGTGCATGCATATACTATACTCCTAAACTACTTGTGCACATCTAACAGTGTTAAAATTGGGTGAATTCAATGGGAGACAAGCATAGCATAAAAGCACAACATACTGTAGATTTGGAAAGTTGGGGGGGGGAACCTCCCTCTTCAAGGTTTCCCACCAAATCAATGGACACAGGAGTTAGCCAGAGATGATATACCTAACACCTAGATGATGTCTCTTAAGAAAAGTTTTGTTTGATTCTGCCTCATTCAAGGAATGTTATGGAAATCTTTAAAAACATCTCTTCAATTTACTGTCCTCCCAAGGTTTTCCAGCTATTGTGCTGCTTCAACCTTCATGTATTTCAGTAAAATAGCTGAAAGCCCCCCCCCCCCCCCCAAAAAAAAAATGGCTGTGGCGTTGCCTGATCAATTTTGGCTAACCAAAAATGTGTTGGGTGTGGATTGATCATATAATCATACTCAGATAGAAAAGCATCAGTGTTATCTGTTCCCAGCAAAGGCAGAGCAAAGCGTTGGTGTTCATTTAATCATGTAAAACTGACGATACAGACCACTGATTTTGGAGCATATAATAATGGTAGCAAAGTATTTAAAAATATACTGTATATTGTAATGTTCTAAATAAGCAAAAGGAAAATTGGCTTACGAACTTGGGGTCTGTGGTGGCAATTTGAGTGTAGCAGCTCAAAAGGGGAGTATTTCCTGGCAGGGACAGAATCATATGTTGCTGCTATTAAAGGCACAAGAGCAGGTTTTTAAATCTGGCCAAGCATATAAGTATGATTAGGAAATAAAAATCAAAAGATATTAGTGTTGTACTGTAAATACATGAGCTGCTTTTTGTAATCTGAAAGAAAATAATCAACATCCGAAGCAGATAGACCAGGACAATTAACCTGCTTCTTAATCAGTCTTTCATTTTTAATCTTTCTTTACCTCTATATTCATTTCTAATCTGATATTTTGATTTCTACCATTATTAGTCACTGGCAGTTCAGGTTCAATTATGATTTTATATATACAGTCAGGTCCAGAAATATTGGGACATTGACACAATTCTAACATCTTTGGCTCTATACACCACCACAATGGAGTTGGAATGAAACAAACACAATGTGCGTTAACTACAGACTGTCAGCTTTAATTTGAGGGTATGTACATCCAACTCAGGTGGACGGTGTAGGATTTACAGCAGTTTGCATATGTGCCTCCCACTTGTTAAGGGACCAAAAGTAATGGGACAGAATAATAATCATAAATCAAATTTTCCCTTCTTAATACTTGGTTGCAAATCCTTTGCAGTCAATCACAGCCTGAAGTCTGGAATGCATAGACATCACCAGATGCTGGGTTTCATCCCTGGTGATGCTCTGCCAGGCCTCTACTGCAACTGTCTTCAGTTCCTGCTTGTTCTTGGGGCATTTTCCCTTCAGTTTTGTCTTCAGCAAGTGAAATGCATGCTCAATGGGATTCAGGTCAGGTGATTGACTTGGCCATTGCATAACATTCCACTTGTGTCCCTTCAAAAACTCTTTGGTTGCTTTTGCAGTATGCTTTGGGTCATTGTCCATCTGCACTGTGAAGCGCCGTCCAATGAGTTCTGCAGCATTTGGCTGAATGTGAGCAGATAATATTGCCCGAAACACTTCAGAATTCATCCTGCTGCTTTTGTCAGCAGTCACATCATCAATAAATACAAGAGAACCAGTTCCATTGGCAGCCATACATGCCCATGCCATGACACTACCACCACCATGCTTCACTGATGAGGTGGTATGCTTAGGATCATGAGCAATTCCTTTCCTTCTCCATACTCTTCTCTTTCCATCACTCTGGTACAAGTTGATCTTGGTCTCATCTGTCCATAGGATCTTGTCCAGAACTGTGAAGGTTTTGTTAGATGTTGTTTGGCAAACTCTAATCTGGCCTTCCTGTTTTTGAGGCTCACCAATGGTTTACATCTTGTGGTGAACCCTCTGTATTCACTCTGGTGAAGTCTTCTCTTGATTGTTGACTTTGACACACTTACACCTACCTCCTGGAGAGTGTTCTTGATTTGGCCAACTGTTGTGAAGGGTGTTTTCTTCACCAGGGAAAGAATTCTTCGGTCATCCACCACACTTGTTTTCCGTGGTCTCCCAGGTCTTTCGGTGTTGCTGAGCTCACCGGTGCATTCCTTCTTTTTGAGAATGTTTCAAACAGTTGTTTTGGCCACGCCTAATGTTCTTGCTAGCTCTCTGATGGGTTTGTTTTGTTTCTTCAGCCTAATGATGGCTTGCTTCACTGATAGTGACAGCTCTTTGGATCTCATCTTGAGAGTTGACAGCAACAGATTCCAAATGCAAATAGCACACTTGAAATGAACTCTGGGCCTTTTATCTGCACATTGTAATTGGGGTAATGAGGGAATATCACACACCTGGCCATGGAACAGCTGAGAACCCAATTGTCCCATTACTTTTGGTCCCTTAATAAGTGGGAGGCACATATACAAACTGCTGTAAATCCTACACCGTTCACCTGAGTTGGATGTACATACCCTCAAATTAAAGCTGACAGTCTGCAGTTAACGCACATTGTGTTTGTTTCATTCCAACTCCATTGTGGTGGTGTATAGAGCCAAAGATGTTAGAATTGTGTCGATGTCCCAATATTTCTGGACCTGACTGTAGAACCTATATTTCCAAAGCCAAATACAGATCTTCCCTTTTCCTTTCCATTGCTGAATTTGAGGAGAAAAATAGCTGGAGGCATATAAGATCTATAAAGCAAGTACATCAGCCAATATGCCCAAATTATAAAAAAAATGAAGGAGAATTTTGAAAAATATTTCTTTTGACAATTGCATTCACTTACCTGGAAACGAACACTTTGGAATTAAATCAGGCTTACTTTGGGGTAGATACCTATAGGAATTGCCCCTAAAATCAGACCTACATTTTGTTGAAAAAAGAATGAAAAATTTCCAACATGGAAAACCTGCTTGCATTCATACAACCAAAAGCTTAATAGGTTAGCATATATCAAAATATAAAATAAATTTATAAACTATAACAATTTGCATCAGGCCAAAACAGGAGCTACTGCTTATGGAGAGGAAATGCTAGGTTAAATAGCTTTTGTTAAATACAGGTAGTCCTCAACTTATGACCACAATTGATCCCAAAATTTTTGATGTTAAGTGAGACAGTTGTTAAGTGAGTTTTGCCCCATTTTACGATTTTTCTTCTCACAGTTAAGTGAATCACTGCAGTTGATAAGTTAGTAACCCGGTTGTTAAGTGAATCTGGCTTCCCCATTGACTTTGCTTCTCAGAAGGTTGCAAAAGGAGAGATCACATGACCCCAGGACGCTGCAACGATCATAAGTATGAACCAGCTACCAAGCATCTAAATTTCGATCACATGATTATGGGGATGCTGCAAAGAGCGTAACTGTGAAAAATAGTCATAAGTCACATTTTTCAAAGCCATTGTAACTTTGAACGGTCACTAAATGAACTGTTGTAAGTCGAGGACTACCTGTATAACTCATAACAGACAAAAGAATAGTATGTGCCCATTTATTAATAAAGCTTTATGGATTAAGGTCATATGATTGTCAGTCCTGGAAGACATCTTTTACTTTGGATCTTCAGGGCTGCCACATTTAGTGCTGTGGGAAACTGGGAGGAGGGATTGTATGGAGTGGAGAAATATCTAGCCATAATAACATTCTTTTCTTTGAGAGTCAAGGACATCTTGCCCTGCACCTGCAGTGGTGTGACTGGGAGGCATCGCCAGTTGGGATGGTGGATTGATTGGACTATGTGATGGACATGTGGGTGCAAGGGCAGGGACTTGGACTTGGACTTTCTTCTGGGTGGGGAAAACCTGGAAGCTTTCAGATTCGGGTTTTCCCAGATGTGCCAATATGACACCTCTAATAAAATGGAACTTTGAGGAACTTCTGGCCTCCGAGTCTTCTTTCATTGGGGGTGTTACTTGGAACCCTGACAATGATCACAGCTACTGTCAAAATAAACCCATTAAATCAGGGGTGTCAAACTCATCTCGGTGGCATCACGTGACGTATCGTGACTTTTTTCCCCCTTCGCTAAATCGGGCATGGGTGTGGCCAGTGCATGACGCATCCAGCCTGCGGGCCGCAAATTTGACAGCCCTGCATTAAATGTATTGTAAGGACCTTTATCGCTGTCATTTACTTTCTTCCCATCCCTTTGCTTTTCAATCAGAGTTCTGGGCCTGTGAGCCAGGATCTCATTGCTTCTTTGTGAAGAACGCAGCAGAAATGTCGGTGTGGTCTGTCTTCTTGTTCCTGATCCATTGCTTGCATGGCCATCAGTCGTGCCCACGAAGGTGTGACTGCCCGCCAGGAAACGGTGTGGTGTGGTGCAGTTGGAGAAATCTGATGGTTATCCCTTTTGACATTCCTCATGACACTCGAGTATTGTACCTAGACTCTAACTGGATTGTCCACATATCCAGCGGGGCCTTCCACGGCCTGAAACTCCTCCATGAACTTCACCTGGCGGACAATCTCATCGAGAGCATTTCTCCAGCAGCCTTCCACGGCTTAGGGAATGCACTGAGGCTCCTGGACCTTTCAGGGAACAAGCTGCGAAACATAGACCCTGCTCCTTTCGTCATGCTGACCTGGGTGAAGCTAGAACTCTACAACAATCCCTGGCATTGTGACTGCTCCCTGCAGGAGCTGATGAAGGCTCTTTCCTTAGGAGCCAGGACGGCGGAAGACATTGTGTGCACCACCGCAACTTGGAAGGAGTATGTTGGGAAGACTTTGTCCCATCTGGTCAGCGCTGGCGTCAACTTCTGTGTCACTCAGCAGAAGCACACCGATTTTGCAATGCTGCTCACTATGTTTGTCTGGTTTGGTGTCGTTATCACTTACATCATCTATTATATCCGGCGCAACCAAGCCGAAACCCGGCGTCACTTGGAATACCTCAAATCCCTGCCGGTTCCTAGCAGCAGCTCATTCCAACCTGAGGAGAAGGAGGTGGATGAAGACAATACACTCAGCACAATCCTCTGACGGACTAGACTCATACACGTCCTGGGGCTACACAACAGAACTGTTTTGGAAGCAGATTTAATCTGATAAGAATTTGTCCCTCTAAAGAAACTTAGCTTTATATCTAGGGACCAACCCCAAAAAAATGCTGCTTAAGACAAAGCTGCTGTCCAATTGTAATGGTTATACGGGGAAGACCTTGGGAGGCTGGGCCCAGAGATTCTGCCTAGGAACCAATCAGAGACAGCATAGCCCGCAGCTGGCTAGTGGGTGATATAAGAGGCTCTGAAGGGATCACCCCTAATTTCTCAGGAAGTAAAGGAGACAGTGGAGAATTGTATTTTCAGATTCACAAGACTGATGTCAGCCTTACCAGGGAGACCAGACAGGAAATACAAGTAGATGAACTAATTCTACTTTATTGCAAGTCTTTTTTTAACCCCTTTCCTTCCTTTCATTCAATCCTGTCTGATTCTCGAGGCTGCCTGGACAAGTCCCAGCAGTTTTCCTGGCAAGAATTTTTTTTTTCCAGAAGTGTCTTACCATTGCCCACTTTCTCGGGCTTAGAGAGAGTGGCTAGCCCAAAGTCACACAGTTGGCTTCGTACCTCAGGTAGGACTAGAACGCACGGTCTCCGGGTTTCTAACATGATGCCTTAACCGCTACTACAGCAAGCTGGTTTCATTGTAAGGCTACATTAACATAGTCTCTAGCCAATCTATTTCTCCCACATGACAATTTTAGCTACAAGAATTATTCCAGTATAATTTTACTTGATTTATGTCCTTCTCTCCTGATAGGCTGGAATATTATCTGGGTTAAACATTGGGCTAAACTGGGTTTGACTAAGGTTGCAACCCATCAGATATTTTGGATGTTTATTTGATAGTTTGCCCAAGTGTGCTACTTGCTATTTTTTCAGAATAAACTAGGAATATTTGCTCTAAAGATAGAGCAATTCCACCCCCTCCTAGTAAACTCACATCTTAATCCACTAGCTACCACTCATCAATTTGTACCAATCTCACTGACAAGACTCTTTTTCTCTCAGCTTCTCCAACAAATATCTGATTGGTTAAATTAGCAGCAGCCTGAAATGTGAGAATTCCCTTTCCCAACTGTGGATTCCCTTAAGATGGCTGGATCAAAGGCTGGCTTTAAAATCATCCTCCAAAAATTACATTTCCAACTTTCACCAACTAGGCGGGTCGTTCACAGTCCTCTTGGAACAGTGGGAACATGTCTGTTTAAACTGCAAGCCTCATCTTCTCAACTTGGGCTGCTGAAATCCACTTCGTTTCTGTCTTCCTTCCCACCCATAAAGTTTGCAGATTTTCTTTTCTCCCAGTGGCCACTTTTTGTAAACACTTTGAAGCATGAGTAATATGCATAATGGCTGGCATCTCCGTTTTTTCCTGGCAAGCATCCCCTGTGCCTTTAACAGTAGAACAAAAGGCAAAAAAAAAAAAAAAAAAAAAAAATCACAGCTGTAATTATCCTTGTAATCCTTGTTGGAATTATGCCTCTTAAAACTGCACTTGCAGCATTATTTCTGCCTTTTGTCTCCCCCACAGGCCACCATGCTATATAATCCAAAACAGTTGTTTAAAAACTAGATCCCCTTTCTATTGTGTACACTGTTTCTTATAATTACACTAGATAAAACACCTGTCAGTCAATTTGGATCCCTCTTTCTAGATATATCATAGTTTAATATACTAGGGAGCAAAGCATGAAATCAATAACAAAATCCCAGTTTCTTAATCCCTGGTGTTTTAGAGAGATGTTCTATCTAATCTGCTCAATTATTGCCATTCCCCACCCCCCAAAACTGATTTGATATCCTCTTAAAGACTCTCAGGGTATTACATCAGAAGTGGTCAGCTGACATCTTCAATCTAATTTCCAAAGAAGCAAAATTCAATTCAAGAAGACTAACAGCTATTTCACCTTTTCTTGGTAGCATCTTCACAAGTAAAGCAATTGTTTTAAAAGGAGAGAGATTGACGGAAACAGAAACAAGGGTGATGGTGAAAGAAATAGGATGGTTTTTGGCTCTAGCTACAACTGACCTTCACTCTACCCACTGCTTCAAGGAAATGCTGTTTTGGGGAGAAAAACGGGTTTCCATTAACATGAAATGCATATTTGTAATCAGAAGTACTGTGTGTCTAACTCTGCTTCTTTGGTGGCTGTGCCTCCATAAATAAAAGTACATCTAATTCCAAACTCACCTTTGTCTGATCCTTATTTTATGTTTTAGAGTAGACTAAAGAGCAGTAAGATACTGTACCTGCTTACATTTTTCTTTGTTGCTATTAGATTACAACTCAAAGCCAAGAAAAAGGTTAAAGCCTGTGCATTACAAGTAGATCTTCTGATCTTTCCAAATCCACATATCACCCTACTTAAATATGTTAAATATGAGAGTACATTGGTCTATTTTAATCCTTAGGATTAGATGATACTGAAATTAAGATGGGAATATTTTTGCTCAGTAGCTTTAGCCACATCGTTTTCTAGAAGATACTCTATTCAATTATGTTATCAGCTACTCATGCTTTATGAAATAGAAATAGTCTAATTCATGAAATGTTTTGTTAGAATTTGTTACATCCTTTTAAAGTACAATCCACCATGAATGAAGTTTGATTCCTCATGACTAGATGGGTACCTGGGGTACCCCCTAAAAGCCAGCCCCCCCCCCCTTGTATAAATATTTCTTTGATCTGTAACAGGGCATGGTTTATTTTCCATCAATTATTACTGCTGTGGAAAGTGCAATCTTATTACCGTAATCAACCCACTGCAGGTAGGCCTAAGCTTACAATTCATTTAGTGACCGTTCAAAGTTGCAACGGCACTGAGTGACTTGTGACCATTTTACACACTCAACTATTGCAGTGTCCCCATGATCACATGATCAAAATTCAGCCTCTTGGCAATTGACTCATATTTATGACGGTTGCAGTGTCCCGGGGTCATGTGATCAGCTTTTGCGACCTGACAAAGTCCACGGGGAAGCCAGATTCACTTAACAACCGTGTCACTAACTTAACAACTGCAGTGATTCCCTTAACAACTATGGCAAGAAAAGTCGTAAAATGGGGCAAACTCATTTAACAAATGTTTCACTTAGCAACAGGTATTTTGGGGCTCAATGGTGGTCATACGTCAAGGACTACCTGTAATTAGCAATCTTAAATACGTAGCAAAGCAGTTTATCTTGCCCCATCTCCTTCGTCAGCCTCTCCTTCCAAATCTACGGCTGTATTAGCTGCATCATGGGCTGCAACCTAGGCAGCCAAGCCCAAACGAGAGCATATCCTAACAGCAATTCAAGAATCAATAAAGGACGGGGAGTTCATTTTTATTATTGGCTATTTCACTCGGTATTACCTATTATGAAACTGCTTTTATAAGAACACGCTCTTTAAAAACCTTTGGAAAGCAAGCAAGCAGGAGTGAATTGGCATCCTTTTTTGTAGAGCCACAGACATCGTCATTTAAGCTGCTTTACTTGACCAAGCCACCAAACAGGCTCTTCCATGACATTAAAAATATAGCCTTGACGGTTTTCTCTGCTTTGCAAATCTGCTTTGCAAATTTTCTCTGCTTTTGCAAATCTGCTTTGCAAATTGATCAGGCAATTTCTATAGTAAAATTGTATCCCCTGATACAAAAGGCGGTGAAATACCAGCCTACTGGATCGAAGAAGCAAAAGTTATTTCCTGTTGAAAGGAAGAGTTCCTTATGAACTCGATACGTATTTGGGATATTTCCATTGGCCTTCATATGATATCATGAGAAATGTGAGTCTCAGATCACTTCTAAGTGTCACAAACATAGGGACAGCCAAACAGGCCAGGAATTGGCCTAGCAGTCAACAGGGAAGCAAAAGACCTCCTAAATGGCACAGCGTGGTCTAGCTCTTAGATGAGTCCTCTTCTGAACATGGGTTTAATAATCTGAAAGAATTGCAGGGTTCTCTGGGGGTTTCTTCTTCCTTCTTCCAAAGATTGGTCAGCAGCTCAGAGTAAACGCTGTTCAGCTCACAGGCACACTGAGGTGTACAAAGTGGTGGGCTGAAGACTCCTCCTACGTTGTGCATGAGGAGAACGCAATCTGTGGTGCACTTGGAATCTCCCTCCACAGCCGCGTACAACCTCCCTTTGGGCAACTCTCAGCTGCTTAGTCCAGATATGAGGCGTTGCAAGCCAAAGTCCAAATATAAGAGGATCAAAGTGACAGAGATGGAAGTGCTGGTGGCAGGGAGCCAAATAAGACAGCCGAATGTTGTTGCTGTTGCTTATTTTGAAAACACTTCTCTTTCTGAAGATCAGTTTACAACTATCCCTAGTGGGAACGCTTTGCAGCAACTCCCAAAGCTGAAGACAAAAAAAAAAAAAAAAACTTTACCAGTATTCCCCATCATTTTTGATAGTGATTTTAAAATAATAATAATACAGGGGAGAGAAGTGTCCTTAAGAATCCATCCCATTTCCATCCTAATGCCCATATAAAACAACCAGTTGGAGATGTATCTTTTGGTACTTAACATTAACTCTCCTCACTAACACTTGTATGTAATCTTCACTATCAAGTAACATGTCATTGTGCAGAAATTTGATCTAAGAAATCCTTTGCTCATTTTAACAGCTCAGAGTAAGTCACCAGCAAACTTCCAACTTAATCAATTCTTTTTACAAACTTTTTTTTTAAATGAAAGATGGAACCAAGAGCCCAGATATAAGGGGATCAAACTTCCCTTTATCTTCACAAATGCTTACTTTGTAAGAAAAACTAAAATCTCTCATACACACACAAATATCTTACATACACCCATTTGGGTGTACGAGAGGTACACATTCCAATTTCATTTTCAAATACATGTTAAAATATTCCTGAAGTTACTCAAACATCCTCACCCCACAATGCACTCTCCTGTAACATTTCAATGGGACTGACCAGGTTCAAGTTTGGTGATGAGTATCTTACTCCGTTTTGATTCATTAAAATGCCTGTTCCCTCACTGCCCTAAACCAATAGCTAATTTTACTCATCTGGTTTACATCTTGTGTTAACCCACAGGATGACACATGATACCAAGTCATAAACTATGGTTTACACACCACAGTGCATGGGTTCATGCAACTGGCCAAGCCAATGCTGAATAAACAGACAACTTACTGCAATGAGTGCCCCAGCCAAACAGTGGTGGACAACTTGGCATCTATCCAATTTTAACCACCCTTTCAATCGATTGAATCATCGTGATGAATGGCAAAATTTGAGAGAGTCATCGTTTTCAATATTTCAAGGGCAACAAATTGTCTTTGCTCTTCATACCTCCAGGAAGTAAAGTTCACAAATCCTCAGAACAACACAAAATCTTGCGAAAACCCCATGTCAGGCAGCAAACGAAAAAGACGCTCAGAAAAATTACAGTTAATCTCTCAATTAGACAAAACAAGCTCGTAGAGGATTATTTGACTGGCAGGGAGAAGAACAGTAGGCAAAAACAGGATCTTGAACTGATGTGTTTAATTTTCTGCCCTAAATACAACTACAACATTGTCCATTTCAGGAAAGCAGGCAGGCATTCCTTAGGTCCAGTCTCTATCGCAGACTATATAATCCATGCCCAGTTCATAGAAGAAAGAGACTCATACAAAATCAAATCTAAAATCGGTCCTGGATCTCCCCAGGCTGATGGAGACAGAAGTTGGGAGCCCTTCAGAGCAAAGTCCTAGGAAAGTTGACCCTTCAGAGTTCGGAAAACAGCGGCTGCTCCCGGGTGTTGCTCCAGCTGCTCAAGGGCACGAGAGGACTTTGCCCAGAACTAAATGAAGGAAACTGAGCGGTCACAAAGAAGAAAGGAACGTGGCTGATATTTCCGTTTGACCAGCACTGTGAAAGAAAGACACAAGCATCAAACCAAAGGCAGTAGAAGCAAAACATTCCTGTTTCCTCAAGATGGCCCAGGAGTGTCAAACTCGATTTCACTGACAGCCGCATCAGGGTTGGGTTTGACCTCGGAGGGCCAGAGGTGTGTGCCCGGCGGTGGGCGTGGCCAGCAGGTGTGGCCATTGTGGGGACAGGCTCAAGATGCATTTTTCCTCTTCTTTCTTTCCACAGTTCTTTACTATAACCATTTTCCTATCTCTTTTACCAGATATTACTGGCAAACATTTATTACTTATTCTTCATACTCCACTAAACTTTTTATTTCTAAATTTATACCCTATTGCTTTTCCAGGCAGAAAAACTATTTATACTATTGTATTTTTATTATTCAACTAATAATAAAAATACAATAGCATAAATAACATGGTAATACAAGATCTAACAGCAGAGGTAAATTTCCAAGATAGTAAATAGAAATGGCTATCAATTATAGATTGTATGATTATAGATTGTTGATTGTAGATTAAATGGACCTTCAGTATGTAAAATCTGGCATTAAACTGTAGGATGCTGCTTCTTTTCTATCCAGATCAGGCACTTACTCGAGGCCACATGTAATCCAGTCCAATCCAGTCATCCTGCAGCACTCTGCTGGCCGAAAATGAGTCCCGTACGGCCTGTTTTGGCTGGCAGAGGCACTGCGGGCCGGTCCTTTGGTATTTCCAGTCCGGCCCCGTGGGCCAGATTTAAGCACCCCGCAGGCCAGATGCAGCCCTTGGGCCTTGAGTTTGACACCCCTAGCCCAGACCATTGCAGGCTCTTTCTTTCTTCTTGCTGGGAGAGATCCCAGGTCATGGAGTTTCACTCTTTGTCTAAAGCAGAAATGCATTTCAGCAAGCCAACATTAGAAAGATAAATGAGTGGGTGTGCTATGCATGATATTGGCCTCTTCTGTGAGGCTCAACTGCTTTTGCTTATCAGGTTTATTGCTTTTGGTTTTATTATGTATATGTTTTATTCTTGGCTGCAAAATGTCCAGAGTTTGGTTTAAGATGGGCAGCTATACATTTTTTAATGTAGTTATATATTTTAAATCAATGAATAAACCTGCTTTTTGAATGTGGCTAAAGAACCTGGAAGGTGATTCTCTGGTCCGTTTGCATATATGCTTTCTTTCTATTGGTTTTGCAGCCATTATGAAACCTTTTCCTTTCCTGACATCTATTTTTCGCCTCTATTTTCTTATATATATCTTGACAGTGAGCTGGGCAGCATATAAATTTAATAAATTAAAAAACTCCGAAAGGTGGAATGTGGAGAAGATACAAAAAAGCACAATCCCCCAATTTAAAATATATTGAAAACAGATTCTCTTAATATTGAGCCGTGGTGGCACAGTGGTTAGAATGCAGTACTGCAGGCTACCTCACTACTCATTGCCAGGAGTTCGATCCTGTCTGGCTCAAGGTTGACTCAGCCTTCCATCCTTCCAAAGTCGATAAAATGAGGACCCAAATTGTTGGGGGCAATAAACCACTTAGGGAGGGCTGTAAAGCGGTATGTAAGTTTACTATTCCTATTAATATTAATAGGCTTTCCCTAGGACTTTTAAGTTTCCTTCATCTGTCCAAATCCCCCACCACTCCAGTTCTCATCTCTCTCCAGAATATAAACTGGGAGAAATTGCTGGTGCTGCTCTATTTTGATTGACAGGTTTAATACTCAATGATCATACACGTTGATTTGGAAACTTGGTCTGCTTACTTTCTAATATGTTATGCTCAGAAGCCATAGTTTATTCTTGGATTCTTATTCCTAAATTCTTAGAGGGGAAAAAAACAAGGATCTCCATTTACACATTACAGAAAGCTAAGAATGCCTATGAGGAACACAGCATAAACAGGGGAGCAATGGGTAATTTTGGATGTCTGCATTAGTTGTAATTTTCTCCTTCTAATTTCCAATGTTGTAGTAACTTTTGAAGGGGGTTATAGCCAGGCTTGGTGTTATCCTGCAGTTTCTTAGCCATGCAGAAGAGAACTGAGTTTAAAAGCACAATAAATAGATAAATACATAACCTCTTTCCAAAGTGGTAAAATGTCTAAATGAATGATTTATGTTGAAATAGGGATTGATCTCCTTTTAGTCAGAGTGTTATACTTTCTTACATAAAATAAATATAAAACTTTGGCACAGGAATCAAGTATGCCTCATATTTCATTTCAGCTTTCAGAAGTCTGGAAATAGTATCTTAAGGGCTTCAAAGCTTGCTTTTAAAAATTAATAATCTTGGGACTTTTAAGTTTCTAATTGTATACGTAGCCCAGGATAGAATCATGAAATGTGCACAAAATCCAAACAAATCCCTAAACACGGATTCCAAATAGATCAATCTACGCAATTCAGAAAAAAAAACAATCATTGAGTATCAGAGTAATATCTAAACCGAATTACATGAGGCTACAAAGCAATCCACCCCATTTGGATCTGGAGATAATTTTACACTAATCCTTATTATGTTGACTGGAAAGAGCCCAGCTGTTGAGTAATATATATACCTTTAAATTTTCACCTAGGATATTCTAGAATAGACAAGAGGAATCTTAGTTACTCCATGCCCAAATAATAGCCATCCAGAGAGACTGTTGTTAATGCTACGGGAAATGTGGACAAGTCAGCAAATAAGCCAACTTTATATTGTATATGTTTTAGGACAGGGATGTCAAACTGGTGGCCCGCAGACATGCCGGATGCATCGCATGCAGGCCAAGCCCACCCAGCTCCATGAATGGGAAAAACATTGCGATACGCCACGTGACGGCAATATGATGTATGAGTTTGCCACCCGTGTTTTAGGATATCTGGTGACAACAAAACCTTCCCTCTCTTTAGTCAGTTGAGCCCTCTTTACAGCACTTAGAAAACATAGATTTAATGGCAAAGACAGCTACAATTCTTCCCACCTGGATCAGGCATTCTTCATAATTCTCAATACGTGGAGGTTGAACTTACCACTGTCAGAAGGGCTCCCTTCTTAAAGCAAGGATGAAAAGTGACCAGCTGTGGCTGAACCCCGTCTTCACCCTGTACAAAACCACTAGAAGTGGTAGAAGAAAGAGAGTGCATATTATAACAGGGATGCCTAAAGGATGTTTTGTTAGTACTTGGAGGCTTGCACAGTCTGGGACCCTCAGCACACAATAAAAGTACATTAAAATACTTATCCCCTGGCCTAGTGATGTCTAGTACTCTCTCTCTAATATCCCAAGAGTGCTACCTCTCCTGCTTTTTTGGCTTACATACAGGTAGTCCTCGATTTACGACCACAATTGAGCCCAACATTTACGCTGCTAAGTGAAACATTTGTTAAGTGAGTTTTGCCCCATTTTATGACCTTTCTTGCCACTGTTGTTAAGTGAATCTGGCTTCCCCATTGACTTTGCTCGTCAGGTGGTCATAAAATGGGATCACATGACCCGGGGACACTGCAACGGTCAGAAATATGAGTCAGTTGCCAAACGTCTGAATTTTGCTCATGTGATCGTGGGGATGGTGCAACAGTCATAAGTGTGAAAAAAGGTCGTAAGTCCATTTTTTCAGTGCCTTTGTAACTTTGAATGGTCATTAAATCAACTGTTGTAAGTCGAGGACTGCCTGTATAGAATGAGCAACTTGTAGTCTAGTAGACATCTCCTAGCTATCTTTCCCGATGTTCAGGTTATCTGTGATCCCCTTTTGCGACCTTCTGACAAGCAAAGTTAATGGGGAATCCAGATTCACTTAACAACCGTGTTACTAACTTAACAACGGCAGTAATTCACTTAACAGGAATATGAGCTGGAATTTAACCAAAAAATAGATAGGAGAGAATTTAACCCAAAGATAGATAGAAAAAAAAGAACCTACCTCATCTGCCTCCCTACCATAATCACAATAATTTGAAGAGGACCCTCCCATTTAAAACTATTTAAAGAAAAAAAAAACAATCTAGATTTTTTAATAGATAAGAAATGCCTTATGGAATCCATTTCCAGATAAAGAGGGACAGGACAATACAAACCAGGGCAGAAGTTCAAACACAGGGCTATTGCGAGTCCGAAACACTGCAATGATAGTCTTGGAGGTATCCAAATTTCCTGCGGGAAGAAAAAAACACATTAAAAAATAAGGAACTTGGCAAAGCACTTAATATGTAAACTACAATACAAGAATCTTTGCTATTGGTTACAGCAAATCAGGGCCTGAACTGGGAGGAATTATCTAACTGGTTGATAGCTATATGCAATTGATGTGGTTGGTGCTTTGACAGCACAATCCTGTCCACAGTTAGGGGAATAAATTTCAATAAACCAAGTGGGACTCCTTCCAATAAATATCCTTGGGACTGCACTGTCAAATCTTTCTGGGGGAAAAAAAAACAATCCAGAAAACAACTTCAATGTGCATGTGAGAAAGTGGGACATAGAGAAGTTTACTCAGATGCAGAAGCAACTGTTTCTAGTTCTTTCTCGGCCAAGACATTTCTCCTATATCTCCAGCCTTTCTCAGCTGTTTATTTATTAGATTTATAGGGCCGCCCAACTCAGTGTTGACTCTGGATGGTGTTCAACAGAAAAACAAACTATAAACCCAAAGAGCCATAACATTAAAGAAGGCCCAATATATAAAATAGCTACTGCCCATGCTTCCCCCTGGGTTCTTCAGAGCTTAGAGAAGGGTTGTCTTATTTGGCAGGAGGGTTTAAGAAATCATGAAGGAAAAGGCAACTCTCAGCTTTAGAGAGAACACTAGGACGTTTTAAAACACAAAGTTTTCTGAGGCACAGCAAAGTAGCCACTTCATGCTTACAGTGCCCTTCCCCTCATTTCTACAAAAAAAGGGGTAAAATGAAGGGCTGGGGGTCATTTCAGTCTTCTAGCAGGATGTGCCATTCCCAAATAAAACAGATTAACCTACGCATGTGCTTTTATAAAGCAGGAAGTGGGTATTCTTTCATCCGTGTCCCTTTTTTCCCAAATATATAATCTTGAAACTGACAGGGGTCAGTTTGGGCAAATGTCTCAGCCTTTATAGATCTGTGGGTAAACTGTGGGAAAGGGGAAAGGATCACATGTTCCATTTGAAGCTCTCTGGAGGAAAGGCAGAATGTAAAATGCAGACGGAATAAAGGAGCAAAAGCCACATAATGTACTGAAAGTGTCATAACATTCTGAATTATCCACATAGTAATATATTTTGAGGATTTTTATCTGACGAGTACAGGAATACAATCATTCTAATAAGACCACTAGAGTCATCCTTGTTTTGAATAACTTTAAGGCATTTTTCCCCCTTTTTTTGGGGGGGGGGGTGTTTGGTGATATCTTTCTTTTTGCCTTGAAATGTAACCTATAAATGTCTTTTAAAATGCACACAAAGCACACCCTTATGTTATTGCTCATGGGATTTTGAAGGGACGTGATTTCTGCTTGACTGTATAGTGAGGAGGGGTGGAGGGGGCTGTTATGGCTGGCTGCACGAATCACCTGCACTCACATTCAAAGACAAAAAACAAACCTTTCTGGAAGCAAAACCCCAATTATTTTTCAAAATGCTGCATTTGTAGAAGGACTCAGAATTTGGCATGGGCATGTTTGCTGAGGGAATCTCCCTTTGCCCTCCATTTCCCCAAGCTGCCCAGAGAGTTTCAAAGAAGCAGGCTTCACCTTGAATGACCACCGCAAGCCTCTCCCCGCTTGGATCCCAAACCATGGACTGCACTTCCCCTCCAATCCTGCAACACAGGGACAGAGGACTTGAAGCATAGCAAAATGCTTAAGCGTCAATGGTCAACCACCAACATTCAAACTTTGCTGCAACAGGAAGAAAAAGGTTCGGAGTCTGGAATTTAAAAACTTTTTAAAAAGTGTTAATAGGGGGAAAACTGTATTTAAAAAAGAAAACGTTAGTTCATTCTACAAATGTATATTATTATCCGATTATTATTACTACATTAAATTTATTTGCAGCCCATCCCGAGGTTTGAGGAGCTTCTGAGCTCCAGGGTTTCTAATTACTGGAAACCCTATTCAGAAGAATCTTTTTTGATTCCCACCCAAACCCAGTTCTCTATGCTTCCAGCAACCAACTTATCAACGCTCCAGAGCAACCACAACAGTGTTGAAGGCCAGAAACGTTCAAGCAAATTCAACATAGACATGGTATATTCCCTTTCTCTCACCTCTCCTCCCCGTAAGGAGTCTCGAACGTAGTCTCTGAAAGATCTGCTACAATGGAAGCTGTTTTAGACCCACCGACCTGCCTTTGCTGCTCGCCTGAAATATTGGAAGTTATGAGAGAAACCAAACAATAGGAGGATGTAGGTAGAAAGTGGCTTTACACCCAGATCAGATTCCCTGTTTGTCTCTCCTGTCGTTGATTACTTTGACAAGCAGTTCTTCCACATTCTACTTTGCTTATTATCTGTATTCATTTAATGACCAAGTATCATCCAGAATAATCAAATCTGTACATTAAACAAATATGAAGTCGCATTATGCAAGACACTGAAGCCAACTCCATAGTCCAGCCAAAAATCTATTCAATAGCATTTCTCCTCTGCTTCAATGCACTACATGTACAAGAAAGAATCTCCGAAGAACACCACCCAACAACCCCAACCTCCATTAAAGAGACCAAGATTCAAGCATGCTTCTTGAAACTATTTTTCATACTGCAAAAATCAAGAAGCCGTATTCATGTCACAGCTGCACACTCACCACTGTATTCCAAGAAAGATAAGGAATAGATCACAAATTCCCCCTGGACGGTGAACAGCAAACGACTGCCATCTGGACTCCAGCAACCAGTCTGGGATCAGGCAGAGGAAATGGAAAACAAATGCACTTTTAATGCAGGTAAAACAAAGGGACCAAAATTCTTTGCTAAATAGATTGTTGAGATCTGGATGTTCGCTATGTTTGGTCATATTCCTACGATGGAATTTTACCAGGCTAGGTAACAACATCAGTGCACAGGAGAGTGGAGTTTGCTAGCTGTTTATAGGTAGCTTGCCTGCTGGTTGTCAACCCCCGGATAAACAGTCAAAGAAGAAACAATATCCTAATCAAGAAAAAAAAAATATCCCAACAAAGACTGACAGTCCAAGTCAGCAAACTCCACTTTCTCTCTCAGGTTGATCTGTTTGCTAGGCCTGCTAATAAAACACCTAAAAAACCCAAGTTCAATGAACACCAAGAACCCAACAGTTCAACCTTAAGATACACATATTCCTGAGTTTTGGAGAAGTTAGGTTATTGTAATTCCATTCTACACGAAGATGCTTTTGAAAGCTGTCCAGAGACCACAAAAACCGCCCCTGTCATAGAACACTGATCCTCTGTTGGCTAGGTTGGTAGTTGGCATCCGAATCAATTGGTCTGATTTGGCCAATAAAGTCCTCTAGAGAGTTTGGCTCCAGGACATTTCAGGAATAATCTGCCAGATTTATCGAAGGGGATGCTAAGGGTCCCAGCCCTGGAGTTATATCTAGCAACCTATTTATTAGTGTTTTGCAAGGCAGGAAAGGGTATAAATGAATGAATGAATAAATGATTGGTAATATTAAAATCATAAGAAAATTCCAAATAGAAATTCAGTTCCTGAATGAAAAAACTACATGATTAAATTGGGTTTTGATAACTGATTTTGGGGGGATTTTTCAAAATTTTACAGTGATCAGACAGATATGTCTTTGGCTGTGTAATATTACTGAGCTGCATTTCATTTTTTTTGAGTGGTTATTTCTGTCTTTCCTTTTGTAAACCACCCTGAACAGTATGAACTAGGCAGTACCGCAATTTTTGTAAATAAATAAGAACCCTTCACCATTCCGTTTTCCCAACCTACCCGACAAGGACCTTTGATAGTTGGCCATTTCTCGTAAGTCCACATCTGAACTTCCCACACTCTGCAACAAGATAAAAAGAAATGAAATTGCCTTGGGAATACCATTCAGCTAGGAGAAGAGCAATGGCATTCACTGTTCTTACCCCACTGTCCATTACTCCACTAAAGAAAGAGGACTCATCTTAGATGGCTAGTTTCAAGGCTTCTCTGCTCACCTGAAGACTGCTGAAGGTGTTGCTGCTAGCACCTTGCTGCCATCAGGTGACCAAGCCAGGTACGTGACCCCACCTCCTCCAAACCACTGCAACTGGATACAGTTTTCTGTGGAAACATCCCATACCTAGCAGCACAAGGTCAAAAGAAGAGAAGCCACTGTGGAAAGAAAGCACGTGTTTCTTCCAACAAGAATCTTCTAGTAGCCCTCACTTTAACTTAAAATGACACTACCGATAGAGTCTGATGGGAGAAAAATTAATTAACACCATGCACCCTGGACTCCTTCTGAAAAGACTGCCAAAAACATTTGTCCCCAAACGTGCTGATCATTTCAGGACCTCCATTGCCCAAGAGAATCATATCTGCAAAAAAGGCATTCACTACAGAGTAATGTCTATGGATCTATTTGCCACAGTTTTTATGCTATCTCTTGTTCTATACCAGAAGTGGGGAACGATGACCCCTCTGACTTGTGGACTTCAACTCCCAGAATTCCTGAGCCAGCCATACTGACTCAAGAATTCTGGGAGTTGAAGTCCACAAGTCAGAGGGGTAATTGTTCTGCACCTCTGTTCTATACCATAATACAGAGGTGTGATTCACTTACTTTCCCCACCGGCTTGCAAATGTGAGCGTGTGCGCCACCTTCTGCGCATGCTCAGACTTCCATGCATGCTCTTCGCTCGCACATGGCTTCCAAAACATGGCTAAATAGGACGGCATTACTTCCGGGTGGGTAGGCGGGGCCTACCATGGCTGGCGCTACCGATTTGCCCGAACCGGACAGAACCGGCTGAATCCCACCACTGCCATAATAGCAGTAACAGCACAACATACTTACAAGCATGGATGTATCAACAGGTGAGGCTGACAGAAGCAATCCTCCACTGGGAGCCCAGGCCAGGCTGGTGATGGGACTGTGGCCGGGATGGCTGAGCACTTGAGCACAGCCAGATGAAGGCCTACAGGAAACAGAGACACATGTCACAGGAAGCTCATAATGTGGTTTCTTTTGATTTTCATTGGCATCTTATGAAAACCCATTTAGCAAGCCGCAATTAAACCAGAAGTCACTGTGTTGTGCAAGCCCACCCAGTTGCTTCTGCAGATACGAGCACGTATGCTGGCAAAATAAAACTGGGTACTAAGGCTGTACAGCAGTTTGAATCTGATGGTCAGAAGCGGCTTAAGAGCTACATAGCACCACTCAGCTCTCCTTAACCCAAATGCATCCTTTTCTAAGGTTGCGCTGCCACTGTTGATGACAAGTGTGCGATGCTGGGAAAAGATGTGACTGCTTTAAGGAACTGTAGGGAGGTGCTATAACTGCAACTTGAAAGCTCCAAAGCACCTTTTTCCTTTGAGTCCGAAGCACCGAACAGTCCTTCTGCAAATGTTCCCTGTGTCATACAAGATACTTTGGTACATCCATCATCCAGTGCTGCAGAATTCACATCCCCATTATCGGAAATGAGCAATGTGTGCAGCAAATAACCGCATGACCAAACATCAGAGAGACTGAGTGGCACTGTTAAGACTTGGGATGGAGGTGGGCACTTAGTGGCCTGAAACATTTGGATCCCAGCCCTCCACAAAAATAACTCCCAGATTGATAGAAAAGATATTGTCTCTGTTCAGAAGCTTGCAATATCGAGACAACAGAAAATGGATGACAAACTGAAGAAAACAAAGACATTAAAATAAGGAATCTGAAAGCCACAAATATCTTCATACACTGCCACTAACTGCTGGAAGGCTGCCTATGTCCTTGAGAGGAGACCCAGAACTTGCTAAGACTTCCTGGGGGATGGGATGGGAGATGGTAGCTTTCCTTTGTCTCCAATTAGCAGAAACTGAATGAATACACGGACCTTCATTTTCTTGCATTCGTTATTTAGATCATAGACTTGTGAGAAGGGACATGTGATATACGACATACATAGTTTGGAAATGGGAAAAGGTACATGGAAGAATTGGAAAAACTGTAACGGGGAAGAGACTAAGAATACACTTAAAGTAGAAGAACTGGGCTGCACATCTGATACTGTATCTAATAAGCATTTCCTTCAAATAGCAGCAACGAAATAGCAATTGTGACTTGCTGGCTAACATGGGCTGCCATCACTGATTAATCCACAAGACCTGACTGGGTTACCTGGTAGAAAGTGAAGTGGGATCCAGGTGCCAAATCAACACACAGCTATGGCACCCCACAGCAAGGATAGACGCACACAGTGGCTTCCAGGCCATCAAAGCTACATTTCTTTGCAAACGATGCTTCAGGATTGGGACTATAGTACTGGAGAAGAAAACCCAAACAGAGATATAAATTTGCCCAGAGGGCCAGGGATACCAGGCACATATCAGCAAAATGAGCCTAAGGAATTGATGTAGGTTACCCTGTGTGCTTAAACATCCTTAAAATAACATGAAACAGAAAAAAAAATCGGGATTTGTCCACTATTGCTCCAAAGTGAAAGACAAAGTCTTTGATTATACGAAGGTAAATTTCAGTTGAGTGTTAGAAGAAACGTCTTAGCAGAAAGGAAGGTAGGCGCTCCTTCCTGAATGTGCTCAAGAACACGCTACAGGAATATTCTTTCACTGAGCAGAGGGCTGGATTAATGGCCCTTTCAGTTCCTAAGATTCCAACCAGTCAGTCAGAAGTTATATTTCTACATACAAACCCAAGAATAAAACAATTACTTTTATTTAGGTAGCTTTCCACACAGAGCAACTAGGCAGGTGGTTTGACAATTGATTTTCTGCGGGTGGTGATCCATTTCTATTGGATGATCAGCGGGAGATTGCTGAGATCCCTCACAAGATAGACTTTGGTTTGATATTATTTATTACAGAAGATTCATATTTTAATATTGGCTACCTGCTGGTTGGGTATAAAGCCATCAGCTTTCCTAAAGAAAAACATTCCAGTGCAAGTACGGTATAAAAATGATCAAGTACTAAAAATATCTTTAAAAAGCCAAGTAAGAGAGATGCGTTTCAGTAACTTCAAAAGTCAACGAGCAACTTGGGAGGGCAGGGAACTAGTTACACGCTTGCAAGGAAGGGTGGAATGCTACAGTTTAAGAGAGCCCAGAGAAAAATCTTCTCTTGTAAACTTACCCAGAGAAGAATATTCTCAAGCAGATCCTCCCTATAATATTAATATTATTAATTGGGCAGGTCCATCTGAGAAAGTCTTCACTTCGTGACAAGAATACGCAAAACTACTGACACAGGCCCAAAGGTGGGCAAAGAATAGGTGTACAGAATGGCCGACCTTTGGTCCAAATGATCTCCTTCTCTTGTTTTCAAGCAAACCTAGTTTGTTCTTATGCACAGCTCACATTACTATTCTCATCTCATGGTCCAATAATCCAACTACAATGGTACCTTGGTACTCATCCTTAATTGATTCTGGGAGGCACGATGAGTACCAAAAATGATGAGTACCAAACCAATTTTCCCCATAAGGAATAATGTTGTGAGTCCCAAGGTGGGCAACATCGACAAGTTCTAACTTGTGCGTTGAGTACCAAACAGCAATGAGTACCGGCACAAAATTTTCACATCAAAATGTGTTACTAAATATGATAAGTCTCCGGAGTCTCCAAGAAATAAATACGTTTCAAAGCAGCTGAATACCAAGGTGCCATTGTATTTCTTTTCCTTTACCTGTACTAATCAACTCTTGAATAGAACTTTCTATACCACCCTGGAGAGTTCAAGCTTTCTGTCATATGCCATGTTAATTGCCACTGGTCTCAGTCTGTTCAGAGTAATGGTCTACCTTAGGCCAGTTAGATCCCTTACCTGTTGGAATTGTAAACACGGATGGAGTCATCCAGAAGGGCCACTGCAAATTTGTTGGTATGAGGATGCCACGCAAAAGCTCGGATTGAGCAGCCTGCCCTGTGTAAGCAAGACAAGGGACGTTAAAAAAAATCATTTGGGCTTGTTTCCATCTAAAAGCCAAACAGGATTTAAAAAATAGAAGCTACACAGTTGGTTAGCAGCCTACCACAGAAAATGTCAGTGTAAATGAAAACTGGGTGCTTCTGAAGAGTCATGTTAGAATGGCTAACCAACAAAGCAATTATTTCGGAAAACACTTGTGTGTAAAGGAAACATTTTAGCTTGCATTTATGATTAGAACGGAACCAATACCTGCTATTCTAGGGTTAACTGATACTGTATAAATAGGAGATTTACACAAAGTAATATGCATTCAGAAATACGATTAAGGGCTTTGCAGATTATCTAGTCAATAAGACTTCTATAAATAATAAAGAAGAATATGTATCATGTTGATGCAATATGTCAATTTCAGGTTTAAAGCAGATCAACTGGATTCCTTTCCAATAAGGGAGAGGATTCAGATAGCAACTAATATTTGGTTATTGGATGCATGCAAACCACCCAGGACTCACCAATCCACAGCCTGGGAGAATTTTGCTATTATATCTTCACTTGGCAGCTTTGAGAAAGAAGAAACAGCAGTGTTAATACTTCGCTGGCAGCCACTTAAGGGTGGCCATATCTGAATACCCAGGAGAAACTGGCTAAAGGGAGAAGGAACAGTTCCCTCCATGAAATGGAAAGAACGCACAACTACCATATCTGACATCTCAAGCAATTATTGATCCCACTATGGACTGGCATGCTTCCCAGTCACTAATTCCCCCGGTCCCTCTCTTCTACTCAGGCTATGTTATGCAAACCTCACCGACAAATGGGGAAAGAAGGAGCCATGGAGGGAGGATATCCAGCAGCAGAGTCCTAATGCACATCGAGATCCGGATTTCATCCATTGCAAAGCTGAAAGATAATAGAGATAGTCCTCAACTTACAACCAGTTGTTTGATGGAAAAATGCCCATTGGAGAGAGTGGATTTAGATTTAAGATTGCGAGATTGCTTAACAACTGCTATAAAAAGATGATTGAAAAAGTTGGGCCTGGTGATGTGGTCTCTCGACTTATGACCATAATGATTTATGACTGGAATTCCGGTCCCAATTGGGGTTGTAAGTTGAAAACTTTGTTCAAAATGAAAAAGGTCTTCTGCAGTCACGACATAAGCCTAAAATTGAAAATCAGGCTTGTCAGATGTTACAACTTTTCTATACTGCTCTACAGAGTGGACAGTCTCTGACAGAAAGCCACTTGAAGAGACTAGAAGCATCTGAAATGTGAATTTACAGGCAGCTGTTACATATAAATTGGGTTGACAAAATCAGAAATGAGGAGGTGATAAGCCATCTGGGAAAGCCAAGGGAAATCATCAAAATCATAAAAAAGCGAAAGTTAGAATATTTTGGACATGTGATGCAACACCCAGAAAAATACAGCATACTTCACTTAATCCTCCAAGGAAAGGTTGAAGACAAACAAGGTCCAGGCAGAAGAACATCATGGTTTCAAAATCTAAGGGACTGGTTTGGACAAAGCTCAACAGCACTTTTCCATGCGGCTGTTGATAAAAATAGGACCGCCAACATGATTGCCAATATCCAATGACGGATATGGCACAAGAAGTCGAGAACTATCTGTACAGAAGATACAAGATGTGCCAACTCTAAAAATGTACATGTTTTTAAAAAATGACCTTAATGGGCTGGATCAATCTTCTTTTCTCATGCTTATATCTTATCTTCAAAAAAACCCATCTTTCTTTTTAGCAAGAAGAAAGACGGGAGACAGCATATCTGGGAGACGGCATATCATTCTTCCAGTAAAGCTTTCGGAGAGGTGCTCATGAGAAATCTTTCAGGAAATAATATCCTTCTAGTGAGCCAATTTAATCAAATCAATCCCGAGGATGAATGAGGGGAGAGGATATCACAGCTACATCACTCCCACATCCTTGTTTGCTCTTATTATTGCACCAATCGCCAGCTCCTAAATTTCTAGAAAAACGTGATTTTTAGAGAGAGCTAAGAAAAGGTTTTCCTGTTCACTCCTCAACCAGTCAAGCTGTACTGTATGATTCTTAGTAAACTTACCTAGCTCCTTCGAGGATTCCACCCAAGACTGCTTATTCGTTCCCTGCTCCGAGTCCTGTTCCTCTTCTGCATTTGCGAGTTCTTCAAGCACACCAGCCACTCCAATGTCACGCCTGAATAAAATATATTGTATGAAAGCTGCTATAGGTGAAAGGGAGCATGTTATGTTCCACGTGCAATTGGAAAAGTAATTTGATGTGCATCAAAGGAACTTCAGATTTTGCCATCATAGCTTTTCTCTTTCAGCTTCTCTAATGAGAAGCTTCAGTGTTCTTCTGTGACCCGGCCCCATGGTTTTTATTCCCTATCCTCCTGGCTCACTGATCCCCAAGTACCTAATATTCTCCTCAGTCACCAAAGTCAGATCTGTTGTAGAAAATCTACATTTAGAAGCCAAACCTTCTTCAGGTTGCTCAACTCAACCAGGTAATTTCCTTGCTTACTCTTCTGTTAAGAATATCAAAGGAAAGCTGTGCTGCTTTGTCATCACCAGGCTGGGCCTGGGAAAACATATCAAGAATGGCGAAAAGACCAAGTACAGCTGCCATAATGTTATGCTGGTTCTCCACCTATGAAATGCTATAGAATTATGATGCAGGCATTCTGTGTATGTGTGTGTGTCCGTCCTTAACGCTAAGAGAGGTGGAAGAACATTACTAATTCCCACAGCCTAGTTCTGGATTTTCTTGTCAGTACCATAATAGCTGTCAAGCAAATAACTATAGCTTAGCAGGCCATTCTCTAACTGCTTCTTATGCATAAGATACCAGGTTGATGCCAATCAAAAGGATAAATATGCAGAGAATATTTATCTGTATTATTAATCCATTTACTGTCTAAAATAAGAAATATCCTTTTAAATATCAACTTTACTGAGACACAAATGCAGTTCTCTTAACTGATTTAAAGTATGTTTTGAACATTAAACAACTCTATTTAAAACTGAAAATAACAACCATGTAAAAGTTGGACAAGGACATAAAAACATGAAGGTGAAGACTTGTAGGCTTAAATACAAATCTGATTTAATCACCAGAAAGCAAATCTGCTGCCACTTTTTAATTTATTTAGCCTATCCTTCTTTTCTCCACCAATGCTTTTCTCCTGTGATTCATATACCGAAAGTGAACTCATGAAAAAAAAACAAAAACAGCAGAGACAAATCCGAGGAAGGAAAAAACCTGGTGTTCCTCTGAGTCCCGCAGGAGAACGGCGGTATAGAAATATAATAAAATAAATAAATAAATAAATAAATAAATAAATAAATAAATAATGCTTCAGCGGAGAACTGTGTGTGCTCTTTTCTTAAAGCTGAGGGCAATCGGTGTGTGGAAACACGCAGCTCTGGCATGACCATCCTAACCCAATCCAAACTCACCAGGCTCGGATGCACCTCTTCCAGAGTGATTCCTGGTGATGAATGAAGGCTGGCTTGGTGCTGTGTTCCAGGCGACTGAAAGCTTTCAGGTTTTCCTTGGGAATAGCGGGGGTGGGAAGACTTTCCATCTGCACAATTACCCACAGAATTAAGAAGAAAGTAAGTCCTTGACCAGAATTATTTGTACAAAAAAAAAAAGTTGGATAATAGGACAACCAATCAAGGTTCCAGTTTCACTTTGGTTTATAGCAGTGGTGAAATTCAATTTTTTTTACTACCGGTTCTGTGGGCGTGGCATGGCTTGGTGGGCGTGGCAAGGGAAGGATATTGCAAAATCTCCATTCCCACCCACTCTGGAGCCAGTCAGAGGTGGTATGTGCTGGTTCTCCAAACTACTCAAAATTTCCGCTACCGGTTCTCCAGAACCTGCTGGATTTCATCCCTGGTTTATAGGCAGCATGAGTGTAATGGTTCATCCGATTTTTCTATATTTTTTTATTAGCCAACAGGTACTAATTAGATTCAGAATATTCAGAATATACAAAGTGTTTCTTCCTTCTCCTTCCCTCCACACTTCAAATTGCCCAGACATTAAAAAAACTATAAATTAAAGCTTCTAGTTAAAGGCACAGAGCTTTATATGTGATCTTTTCCTAGCACAAACATTACTTAAACATTACATTTACAGAATTAAAGATTTTCTTAGAAAAGAATTTTGTTTGCGTTGATCAAATGTAAACAAACTCAACCTATTACCGTCTGTTATTTTGCCTACTTTCCTCTGCTTGAACATCCTTTTCAAGTTTGCACTAAATTGCTCAATCGGTATTTCTGAAGACCTTCTGATGGACATTAGCCAATCCCCTTCAGAAGTCACATATAGGTAGTTCATGACTTACAACCACAATTGAGCCCAAAATTTCCATTGCTAAATAAGGCAGTTGTTAAGTGAGTTATGCCTCATATTATGACCTTTTTGCCACAGATATTAAGGGAATCACTACAGTTAAGTGAATGTGGTCTTGTGGTCATTAAGTGAATCTAGCTTCCCCTATTGACTCTGCTTTTCAGAGGCCTGCTGGGAAGATAACAAAAGATGATCATATGATCCCAGGACAGTGCAATATCATAAATACATGCCAGTTGCCTAGTTCCTGAATTTTGATAGCTGACCATGAGGATATTGCAAATGTGAAAACAAGTCACTTTTTTCAGTGCTGTTATAACTTCAAACAGTCACTAAATGAATGATTGTTAAAATGAGGACTACCTGTACTGCTTTTAAGCAATTCTTCTGCACTTCCTAATTTGTATTTATATTTTGAGGGTAATTCCTACCACTTTATTTTTTCCAAATCACTGAAGATAAAGGCTACCAGAGGTAAGTTGTTAGAATCCAGGCAACCATTGGAAGGCAGTAAAGAATCAAGATTTTTTTTCCATCACTCCGCTGCTATTTAGTGGATGTCTGGATTTTTGCAATTTGGATCTGGTAGGCCTCCCAGAATTATTTAATTCAATGCAACAAGGAGCTGAAGTATTGATCCACTAGACTAGAGGCAGAAACCCATCACTAATCCTTTCAAGCAAATTAAAGAAAAGTTCAAATTGTTTCCCTCCCTTATTTATCAAGTCAAGTATCCATCTGACATTAAATTTTTGGAAGGCTTCCTATTATTAAGACAAGATGGTAGCTTATTTCTTTCTATGGTCGGAAATTATGACTTACCTGACTTTGGAAAGTAAGTGGAAGCTTCTCATAGCTCCGGCCAAAAACTAAGGCATTGTTAAATTCATAAAGGGTGATGTCTCCTGGAGGAGGTGGAACTGGAAAGAGTGCTAGGGAACACATCTTTCTGGTCATTGAGGAAAAAGCAAAGAGGAAGAAAAGAGACTCCTTAAAGCACATCATGCTGGAGTGGAGGTTTCAAAGTAATTGCAGATTGCTAGACACAGTGTTACTAACTACTCCAGAGAGGCCAGTAGCAAGTTTTAGCCCCTACTTCATTACAAATAATTTAGGCAATTGACTTAAAAGCTTTGTAAAATTGCTCCTTATAATTTGTGACTTTGAATGGTGAATAACAATAACGATCAGAAAAGAAAAGAAAATTAAAAGGAAAATAAATAATATACTAAAGCAAAATAAACTGGCAAAAACAGCATATGATACATAATTAAGGCTAGCAATAACATCCTGTATACCAGTAGTAGTCAACCTGGTCCCTACCGCCCACTAGTGGGCGTTCCAGCTTTCATGGTGGGCGGTAGGGGTTTTGTCTCTACTTTATAAATCACCATTACTGTGGAACCGGTGGACGGTTAGAAAATTTTACTACTAACAGAGATACAAAAGTGGGCGGTAGGTATAAAAAAGTTGACTACCCCTGCTGTATATTCTCATTTTTTTTAAAAAGGCTCATCTGCTATTATTATCCAACACACAAAAGTAAAGTCGGGTTTTTACAATTCTACAGAAATTCAATAGGATTAAGGTCATCTTAAGAACCTGGTGGGTACTCATGACCTGGATTTTAAGTACTGATGGTGGCGCCCCGCATCCTCCAGTCACTTGACAGCACTTCAGACACTGAGCAACCAGGCCTCATTTATGGCTGTTTGCAGTGTCCTGTGGTCATGTCATCACATTTTACAATGATTTTGCCAAAAAACATTTCCTTCTGATTTTCAGCAAACCACTCCCACAGCAAACCATTGGTTATCTTAATGACCACGGCGGGCTCCATTATAATTGTAAGTCAAGGGCTGCCTGCATCAAATGTACGACATAATGCCATGCATGGCGAACCTATGGCACGTGTGCCAGAGGTGGCATGCAGCGCCCTCTCTGATGGCATGCAAGTTGTCATCCCAATCAGCCTGACTAGGTGGCTCAGTGGCTAAGACATAGCTTGTTGATCAGAAAGGTCAGCAGTTCGGCGGTTCGAATCCCTAGTACAGGTCTCCTGTGTGAGCAGGGGGTTGGACTAGATGACCTCCAAGGTCCCTTCCAACTCTGTTACTGTTACATTACAGTTCAGCTCTGCTGCGCATGCGCGTGCACCTTCTGCCGGCCAGCTGCTCTTTGGGTATCTGCCGCACATGCGCAGGGGGGGGCACATGTGGGGGCCACATGCACATTGCATTTGTAGGGTTTGGGCGCACACGCGCATTTGCGCGCACACATGCTTTGGGCACTCGGTTTGGAAAAGGTTAGCCATCACTGAACACTACTTTTACAACTTCAAGTCATTTTATTAAAAACTTTATTAAAAACTTAATAAAAAAACAATTTTTATTAAAAAATTGTTCAAAGTCATGAACAATTCATGAAGTTTTTTTTTTTTAATTCAATCATCATGCACTGAGCTCTCAAGGAAACAGCAGCAGAATAGGGCATCCCTTTTTAAACGGGTCATTGGTTCAAACCATCAGTAACACTACAGTGATTCTTACCTGCTCTTACCGTAGTTGGAAGTTGGTCGCATTAGTTCACTTTATTTCCATGTAAATATGCACAGAATTAGGCACAAGATACTTCTAAAGAATTACCTAACAGGTTAGTGGAAGAGGAAGCTAATTGCCCAAAGCATGCCATTCAATACCTGTTGCTGGGGGTTGGGGAGAGAGGGACAGACGGATGGCGCTCATGCCCTGCTAGTGGTGAGCCTCCAGAAGGCATTTGGCTGACTTCTGCAAGATACAGAGCGCTGGATTAGATGGACTTTTGTTCAAATCCAGGGACTTTCTGAAATGTGGCCTTCAACGCAAAGATTCCTGTGTTTATCACTGTTGTACATTCAGGTCATTACCAGCATCTTGGATGATCTGGAAGAAATAGCAATAATAGCAATTATAAACCCAGCAACCCCTTCTGATAAAACAACAATATTATAGCTGTATAGGAAGTCCTCGACTTACAGCAGTTCATTTAGTGATCGTTGAAAGTTATAACGACACGGGGGGAAAAGTGACTTATGACCATTTTTCACATTTAAGAATATTGCATTAGCCCCGTGACCAAAATTCAGACGCTTAGCAACTGACTCATAGTTACGACGGTCACAGCGTCCTGGGACGTTGTGATTCCCCTTCTGCAACCTTCCAACCACCAACAAAGTCAATGGGGAAGCCAGATTCACTTCACCATGTTACTAATTTAGCAACTGCAGCGATTCACTTAAGAACTGTGGCGAGAAAGGTGGTCAAAGTGGGGCAAAAACTTGCTTAACCACCGTCTCACTGAGCAAAATTGAAATCTGGGGCTCCGTGGTGGTCGTAAGTCGAGGACTCCCTGTGACAGGAATTGTTATAAATCCCCTTTAGGGGCTCACTTTATCCCCTTGAGATAAAACAGTAACATTTTATATTTTAATTTTTTATATATAGGAATTATTATAAATCCAAGCGGACCTCACTTTCAGAGTTCCTCCTTGGAATAAAACAACCATTTATAGGGCTGATTATAAATCCGTCTGTCGCTGAGCTTCCTCGAAGGGAGCGAAAACACTTGCTGTGGGCCCGGGAGGCAGAAGCGGTGGCCTGACATGGGGAAAAATACAACCCGGTGCCTCCACATTTTCCCCAAACCAGCCGAGGCGACTTGCCAAGCGCTGCTTCCTCTCCTGTCTCCATCCGGAGCGCTCGCCCCCCCCCCGCCCATCCGCCAGCAGCGGGTCTAGGCCTAGTCGAGCCTGCCTCACGTACTTACGCGGCCCCGAATCTCTCACCCAAATCTAATTTGGTTGGGAACGAAGGAAGGCCGAGAGCGAAGGCGCTCTAGCCAACTTCGGCTTTTCGCGGGTAACCGTTCAGGCAACGGCGACGGGCGCCGCACGGGGTCAAAAGAATCAAAGCGAACGCCTTTGCCGTCGCCTTCGCCGCGGACCTCGAGCTTGCTCGGTTTAGGGATGGATTCGCCTCCTAGCGGATCGGGCGCGTAACAGGAGTTCCCAACGCTTATGTCTTAAAGGGGCAGAGAGGGTTTTTTCCCCCCGCAATCCGTCGTTCTGGCTGTGTTTGATTAGCATCCGGTTTTACGTGCTTATTACTCTGTATTATGTTAAAGGCTTAGTGTATCCTCAAATCGTTATGCTCAGAATGCAGCCAGCACACCGTACTGTAAAAGACAACGATTTCCACCCCCTCCCAAGTTTATTCCCCTATTTGGGGGAATACATATACAGTTGCTACAATAATAAACAGTCTTTAAAGTGCGTGCCTAATGTCCTTTATTTGTGACATTACGTTTCCTGTTGCAACTTTGCATTTAACCAAGGATGCCTGACCTCCGTGAGACTTACTTATGAGTAGATACATAAGAGTGTTGTCCTGAGAATTTGAGACTTTGAATACCAGAAACATTAGGATAACCAGAGGGAGCCAGAATGTAGCTCTGAGAAGTGTGCAGTTCCACCAAGTAATATTTTTAGGTTTGGAACCAATAAAGAAGAATATTTGTAGTTCAGAGTTGAAATGAGGGGTACTTGGTGCTCTCTGAGCTTGGTTGTTTTCTTCTCCTCCTCCTCCTCCTGTCATATCCTTCATCAGACATTGGTGATCATGTTGGCAATCCTATTTTTGTCAATAGCTGCATGAAAAATGCTGCTGAATTCTGTCCAAACCAGTCCCTTCGGTTTTGAAGCCATGATGTTCTTCTGCCTGGACCTCATTTGCCTTCAATCTTTCCCTGGAGGATTAAGTGAAGGAAGCCATATTTTTCTGCGTGTCACATCACATGTCCAAAATTTTCTAACTTTCACTTTTTAATGGCTTTTATGATTTTCCTTTGCTTTCCCAGGCGGCTTATCAACTCATTTGTGATTTTGTTAACCCAGTTTATATGTAACAGCAGTCTGTAAATCCACATTTCAAACTCTTCTAGGTTCTTCAAGTGGTTTTCTGTCAGAGACCAACTCTCTACTCCGTAAAGCAGGATAGAAAAGATGTAACTTCTGACAAGGTTGTTTTCTAGCAGACGTTTTATTACCTGTAGAAAGTTAGCACCCACCTCTCTCCTAGAAGAATGAAATATTCTAGGAAATATTAAAAAAGCAGACTATTTCCCCTAAAAGAGAAATAAAAATTTTAAAGGAAACAGAAACTCAGCTTCAGCTCCCTGCCCCTGGCAGATATTTTGGTGCCAGCCTATCTACAAGACAAAAGACCTTCACCTCCAGGACATAATAGGATTATCTACCAGCAGAGCTCACCACATGGTATAACCAAGCCCTTTATTACATCAGCCCAAGGTTCAGCCAAACTTGATTCAGACAAACATGACTCTCCCGGGAGTCTGACAGCCAATAGAATACATGCCCTTGCCACAGGAACAGGAAGCTCAAGTTCAAAGCCCAAGAGAGGGTATAAATAACACTCACTCTCCAGTCCATGTATTCAGCTACCCAGGACTTCAAACCCATGTGGTCCTGTTCACCAATAAACCATCTTTCCAATCAGCCTCCATGTTACCAGTGTCTTTCTCCCAACATGGAACTGAACCCAGATGGATATTTCTTCCAACATACCCAACTAGATACTGTATCATCATCAGCTTTGATGATGTTCTAGGTTTGGAATTTTAATGTCAGTTTGGAAGTTTTAATAAGAAAAAGAATTAGGCAAAAAGAAATCTTTTTAAAGCCTTTGTTGAAACGGTGAAAACCTGCTACCATATAGTTCTTCTACACAATTCTTGAAATTTCAAATACTAATTAAATCTCTTTATCTGACCAAGATTCATTCATTCAACAGTTGTACAAGTTAGAATTTTCTCTAATAGAAGCTCCTTTTCTGTTTTGAAAGAAGAAACATTTCTTTAAAGAGCTCAATGTTCTTCTGTAGTTTGTTTATTTAGGGGTGGAAGGAGTGATTGCAGAACATTTTCTTTTTGTGTGGAATGTAGGTACAAGAATGTATCAGGAGCTGTGGCAGTTCAAGAGCTGTGAACTGACTGCTACTGTTGTCCCCTTCTGTTAATTAACTAGAAGGCAAACTGGTTGGATTATGGTGTTCTGTGCAAGCTCTCTGGATTTCAAGTTTGACCTAAATGAAGCTGTGTTTACTTGTTTGAGCTGGATTAGGTTATTATTATTATTATTATTATTATTATTATTATTATTATTATTATTTACAAAAATGCATGCATCCATCTATTTACAGCTAAAACGTGTGTGTCTGTAACCTTTAGCTAGGCAAAATGGTGTATCATCATATGCTGCATTTTGCTACGCCATATGAAATAATAATAATGGTGCATCACAGGTCAAAACTTTGCAAGCAAAGATACCTCAAATGGGCTTAAGTAAAGAATACCGGGGCCCATAACTCCTGAGCGAAAGAAATTTGGCAACACTAATTGCCAAATATATCATGAACTGAGAATATGGATGGGGCAGTACACTGACTGAATGCAGAGTTTACATCCTATTATTGGTCAATTGTATGGAAAGCTGGCTGGCTCGTGTGATATTCTCTTCTGTTTGGAAGTTGCTTGCAGTGTGTAAGAATGTGTGGAAGAGACATCACTCTATTTGCTTAGGAGTATCCTAGTTGTGTGATTCCAGAGGCTACAACTCGGAGGTGTGCATATTTCATCCATATATATCACTGTGTGTGCCTACACACACCTCTTTATTTGAATGTGGTAGAGTGTGGATCTATGAAAGATAATTCTTGTGCATTCATATTCGTAGGTATCTATATCACCGACCACATTTTGCATCTAACTAGGCAAGTTCTTTTTTATTATTATTATTATTTGATTTATATGCCACCCTTCTCCGGAGACTCACGGCAGCTTACAATGTGTTAAGCAATACCCTTCATACTTTTGTATATTTATACAAAGTCATCTTATTGCCCCCATAATCTGGCTCCTCATTTTACCTACCTTAGAAAGGGTGGAAGGCTGAGTCAACCTTGAGCCTGGTGAGATTTGAACTTGCAGTAATTGCAGGCAGCAGATGTAAGTGGATGTTAATTAGTCTGCTGAGCCACCAGAGCTCAGCAGACTAATTTGTGTCTCCCACCCATGTGTATATGCGTGTTCTCCTGTGTTCCCTTTTACATTCATGCCCCTCCTTGATGCTAACTGCTGGTTAGGAAACCTTCCAGTCCTTCTTTGGAATTATATTTTTGTCTCATTTTTATTATATTTATCTTGTTTTTCCTAGAGGCCACAGAAGCTATTTTAATTTTTTTGCAGGATATTATATAAATGTTGTGGCCAGGGGGAGGGGTCTGCAAACCTGCATTCCTGACTGATCAGAGAACGAGACAGAGAGAGAGAGAAAAGAGAAAGAACCAACATGATTTCGATGGCGCCGTTGCCTCAAAGACATTAGAATCACCACAGGCCTGGCGTACGTTCTCTGGTGTCTGGACACAAACACAGGCAGAAGCTGGGTAGGCCATTTGGGGGGGAGGGGCGGCGAGCGAGTTAAAGAGCCCACACTGCTTATGCCCTACTGAGTGCTGACTTGGATGGGGGTGCTGGGGTGGGTGGGGACATTGAGGTTTCACATTCTTTTCTAGCCAGATAATATAGCCAGGAGAATAGCAGCATTACGCTGTTCTAATTGTTCAGCATTAGCCATGTACTGGGTACTGAACACATCATGGCTGTGATGTCCTCCATCTCCAGGGGGTTGAAAGCTATGTCAGAAAAGAATAGGAAAGGGGTCAAGTGGGAAGAAGGAACAAAGTTGCACCCGTCTAGGGCAGGGGTATCCAAATTTGGCAGCTTTGAGACTTGTGGACTTCAGCTCCCAGAATTCCTCAGCCAAATGGGGAATTCTGGAAGTTGAAGTCCGCAAAGCCTTAACGTTGCCAAGTACGGAGACCCCTGGTCTAGGTGAAGGACAGAGGAAGTGGTGGAAACAGGAGCTCTCCCATCTGAAATGAAATGCTTAGCCGTCGAACAAAGATTTTTCCAGATGGAAGCAACACCACCTTAGCCCTAATGTAAACATTGCTCTGAATATTCTCTACTCAATGAAGCAGTGTTGCAGGAGATAGAAAAGTCACACAGAAAATGATTACGAGCTTATTTATTTATTTATTATTTATTAGTCCAATTTATATGCCGCCCTTCTCCGTAGACTCAGGGCGGCTTACAATGCATTATAGCAATAGTCTGCATACTTTTTTATATATACCTGCTTATTAGGGCTTTCGGCCCCCCTAAGCGGTGTTGTTCTATACAAAGTCGGCTTATTGCCCCCAAAATCCGGGTCCTCAATTTACCTACCTTGAAAGGATGGAAGGCTGAGTCAACCTTGAGCCTGGTGAGAGTCGAACTTGCACTAATTGCAGGCAGCTGGCAGCTAAGTGCTAGCACTTAACAGCACTTTAGTCTGCTGCACCACCAAGGCTCTTATGTAAGTTGCAGGAGAAAGGGATATAAGAAGGCAGATTCCAATTGAATGTAAACTTTCTAATAGTAAGAGCAGCTTGACAAGAACCTGATTTCAGGTAGACCTTGACAAATCCTGCTCTAAAACAGGGGTTATTTTTCTTCAGCTGGCGGCATCCCACAGCGAAGTCCAGGCAATAAAATCTTAAAGATCGTTGCACATTTAGGGTCAGAGTTGTCAAGTGAGTCACACTTGATTTTACAATATTTTTTTGCCATGGTTGTTAAGCAAATCACTGCAGTCGTTAGGCGAATCCAGCTTTCCCCCATTGACTTTCTTTGTCAGAAGCCAGCTAGGAGGTTTGCAAATGGTGATCGCATGACCTTGGGATGTAGCAACCTTCATAAATACATGCACGTAGCCAAACAACAAATTTTGATCACGTGACCACGGAGGTACTGTGACCGTTGTAAATGCAAGGACCAGTCATAAGTCACTTTGCTTTCAATGCCGTTGTAACTCCCAACAATTGCTAAATGAAGGGTTGTAAGTCAAGGACTGTCTGTACTGAACCTAGAAAGCAATGGGCCTCCTGACATTGAATATGTTCAAACAAAGGTTCCGTAGCCAAAACTGGGATTGTTTTATTCCTGATCTAAACAGTAGTGGCCAAAATTGTGGAAACCTTTTGGGAAAAGTGTATTTTCTAAAACTACAGTAGCTAATAACACCACTCTTTTTTGGAGTAGTACCAGGAAATGGAAAGATAATTTAATCAAGAATGTAATGCAATAACTTTTATGAAGGATTTGTTATTAGAATAGCAGTTACAGTATAAAGAAGAAAAGTGCAACACGTAGAAAAAATGAGATATACAAAAATTGTCACCATAGAAAAAACGAGATATACAAAAATTATCACATCAGTTAATACTTAGTTGGGTAACTTTTACCATGAATTACAGCCTTACAATGTCTTCCCATGGAATGAACCAAGTCTTTTAGTTCTGCAGCTGTTATAATGTGAAACCAAGATTGAATGATTGCTTCTATTAACTGGGTTTTATTGCTGGGTCGCTTCTGACTAACAAGTTTCTTTAATTGGCTTCATAGATTTTCAATTGGGTTAAGGTTTGGGCTATTCCCAGGCCATTCCAGCAATGGAATAGGATTATCTTGAAACCCCCCCCCCCAAAAAAAATGGTGTTATTAGCCATCAAACCTCAAAAATACACTTTTCCCAAAAGGTTTCCACAATTTTGGCCACTATATACTGTAGGGGTGGACTAGATGTTCTAATTGGCGCCTTCCAATTTTTGTGTTTTGTGGGTCTTTCCCCAAGTTCAGTTAAACTGCTACCCACCTGCGCTTAAACTGGCAGCAAAATGTATCAGCAAAGAAAATGCCAACCACGCTGCTAATCCCTAACCCTGTGATGGTGAGCCTATGGCGCGTGTGCCAGAGGTGGCACACAGCATCCTCTCTGTGGGCACGCGAGCTGTCACCCCAGTTCAGCTCTGCCGCCCATGCATGCACGGCTCCCGTCGGCCAGCTGGTCTTCAAGTCTCTGCCATGCGTGCATGTGGGGGTGGGGCGCATGCAGGGGGTCGGGGCACATGCGGGGGGTCGGGGCACATGCAGGGGCCACATATGCATGTGTGGGGGCAGGGCGCATGCATGGGGCCACACGCGTATCTGTGGGGGTGAGAGACATGCGCAGGGGCTGCACACGCTTTGAATTTTGGAGGTTCGGGCGCGCATATGCACATTCGAGTGCACACACCGCACTTTGGGCACTTGGACCAGAAAAGGTTAGCCATCGCTGACCTAATCTGTCTATCAAGTCAGGGGGGTTGTTGTACTGATTTTGGGTGTCAAGATATGTCAGCCTTGCCAGGTAGAGCAGGGAGGAAAGATGAGTAGATGAGTTAAGTATAGTTTATTGTAAGGCTACATTAACAGAATTTTGCATGTCTGAAAGAACAAATCCCCCGCTGTCTCTTTTGCAGTCTGAGAACTTCTGATCCTCTCTCTTTGCCCATTATGCAGCTGCAGGCTATGCCTTCTCTTACCTGATCATTCCCTAGGCAGCACCTCTGCCCCTTGTCTCCCAAGTACCATTACAAGACGGTGGCCACAATGGTGCAATGGTCCAATGCAACAAGGGATGTGATTTATGTGCATCATGACACACATAACAAATGGGCCAAGCTTTGATCACAATGTCATGGCTGCCATCTTGATTTTTTTTTAACCACGCCCTGCAGGTACCTCAAGTGGACCAATTAATTTTACTATAAGCATTACAAAGCAACACTGCACAATACGAAAACTTTGAGAACTTTAGATATTCGTTCCACGAACAATGAATTCTCCAAAATGCGAGTCAGAAAATTGAGAATGTCATTTTTAGGCAGAAGACATCCTGGTTTGGTTTGTTTAAATGGCTTCATGGCTCAGTTACATTTGCTGAGACCATTAATTAACTTACCATCCTGCTTTTGAATGAAAACTTTCAAAGTGGTTTTCTAGGCTTCAAACCCATTTCTTAAAATAGTTGGGATTACAATTCTCCCCTCCTTTTTTTAAAAAAATGAGAAGACAAGGAGAGCTGCATTAGACAGACTAGTGAAAGGGATGCTTCTTTCCATGGTTGTAGTAACCTCAGAGATATCTGCAGAGAGGAGGTCAAGATAGAGGCCATAACCATATGACTAAAGCCCTCCCCTCCTTTCTTTACATGTGTTGTGTTCCACATAATAAAAGGAGTGCAACTTCAATCACACTGTTGTCAGTACTCTCTCTTTTTAAACTCCCCTGCAAACTCCCTGATCAATCTGGATTCCACCCTGTGTGTAAGTCAACAGGAAAAGTATACCAACATAATTAGAGTTGCTCCTACATCTGAGACTTTCTGGTCTCAGCAAACAAAGTTAGGGAGTGATGCTGCCTTTTCAGATTTAATGGTGACTGTTTTAGGTTTTCTTCTCTCAGCTTGCATCATCTGCCACCTGCAAGAGCTGCCACCAATCATCCACCAGAACAGTGTTTCTCAACATGGCTGAGGGAATTCTGGAAGTTGAAGTCCACATATCTTAAAGTTGCCAAGGTTGAGAAATACTTTTCCAGATCTGTGACAGACTGTCACTAGGGATTCTGGGCAGGGGTGGGTTCTACTTACCTTTATTACTGGTTCGCAATGGGGCTGCGCACCATGTTTTACTGCATGCGTAGAAGCGTTCTGATGATGTCGGGGTTGGTGGATGGAGCCTCCCTCGGGTTTTACTACCAGTTCTATAGAACCGATCCGAACCGGGGGCAACCCACCACTGATTCTGGGCTTCATCCCCGGCCCCTGTTATGCTACTCCAGCCAGTTAATTAACATATTTTGTTGGTTTGTTTGGATTCAGGACAATAGAATAGGAACAGGGATAGGAATAGGAATTGAATAATAGAACAGAACAGAACAGAACAGAACAATAATAATGATCCCCTACATCATTAGATTAGATCATTAGATCTAGTTAGACAATAATGGCTAACCTTTTTGTTGTTTTGTGCTGAAAGTGTGCATGCGGGCGCGCAACAGCGGGCGTGTGTGCTGGCACCCATAGTGCAATGCATGCGCGACAGCCCCACATATGCCTCACCCCCTGCGCATGTACAGGTAATCCTCGACTTACAATAGTTTGTTTAGTGCCCATTCAAAGTTACAATGGCACTGAAAAAAGTAGAATAGAATAGAATAGAATAGAATAGAATAGAATAGAATAGAATAGAATAGAATAGAATAGAATAGAATAGAACAGAATCCTATACCATCTCAAACAAGTGATTTATGACTGTTTTTCACAGTTACGACCTTTGCAGCAGCCCCATGGTCATGTGATTAAAATTCAGATGCTTGGCACCTGGTTCATACTTATGACTGTTGCTTTGTCCCAAGGTCATGTGATCCCCTTTTGCAACCTTCTGACAAGCAAAGTCAATGGGGAAACCAAATTCACTGACCAACTGGATTACTAACTGCAGTTATCAACTGCAGTGATTCACTTAACAACTGTGGCAAGAAAGGTCATAAAATGGAGCAAAACTCATTTAACAAATGTCTCACTTAACAGAAATGTTGGGCTCTATTGTGGTCATAAGTTGAGGACTACTTGTATTCACTATGGTTGCAGTATCCCAGGTACATCTGATTGCCATTTGTGACATTTCTAGCGTTACTGACAAGCAAAGTCAATGGTTAGAAACTGAATTTGCTTAATGACCAGATGATTCACTTAACAACTTAATAACCATGACAAAAAAAAAGGTTGTAAAGTGCATGTGACTCACTTAACAATCAACTTGCTTAGCCATGGAAATTCTGGTCCCAATTGTGGCCGTAAGTTGAGGACTATCTGTACTGGAATAGGGGGAAAAGAGGGATACTTTCCAAACCATGCCTACATCAAGAATTGAACACAGAAGTTCAAAGGCAGGAGGGAAAGTGAAGCAAAATATCTTGCCAATAAGAACACAAATTGCACCCAAGCTGGGCAAAGATCTGGGATTGTGAAGAAATACCAGTTTTGCTTCGGTTTCAAATAAACCAAAGTGAAACAAACAAACAAACAAACAAAAATCAGGTCTCAAATACTGATGATGCATTGGGAATGTTAGCAGGTGATTTTAAATGGTATGAAGATCTGCATAAAATTGATGATGGCTATCCACCAGATTACACAAAATCTAAATATTGCACAGTCCCAACCTACTGAAACCTGTTTAGGGAAATATATTTAAACATTCATATCAGTGGTGGATTGCTACTGGTTCGCCCCGGATTGAGCGAACTGGTAGCGGTGGTGGCGGGAGGCTCCGCCCACCCACCCGGATGCTTCTGTGCATGTGCAGAAGCATCGTGCGCCCACAAGCTAACTGGTAGCGACGGGTTTTGAAACCCGCCCGATTCATATGTAAATGATAAATTTCTCTCACACACAAACACACACACACACATGATATATATAATCTTAAAATGTTTCCAGAGAGACTTTTAATAAACAGAATGTGCACAGTTGATTATAGTAATTTCATAGGAAATCCAGTTGACATTATTATCCTTTGGCTGCACCATCTTTATTATCTTTAATCTTTTTTTTTCCTTTCCTCTGTACAGTGACAATTTGCTTAAGCACAAGAATGGAGCATTTCCAAAGTTGGGGTTGTTTGATTAAGCCTAATTACTGTTGCTGTTTGGGTTGGGGAGTGGCTTTGACAAGAGCAGCAATACACATCCTCTGTTTTCTTTCCCCTCCGTAGACCCCTGATTTATACACATACTTCTGCATAAACCATTTTAAAAAGCCACTTTCTTGAAAAGTACATCAATTGTCCACTACACGTATAACCTCTTTTCTTAAGAGCCCTAGTGGCGCAGTGCTTAGAATGCAGTAATGCAGGCTGACTCTGCCCACTGCCAGGACTGGCTTAAGGTTGACTCAGCCTTCCACCCTTCCAAAGTTGGTAAAAAGAGGGCTCAGTTTGTTGGGAACAATAGGTTGACATTTGTAAACTGCTTAGAGAGGGCTATAAAGCACTGTAAAGCGGTATACAAGTCTAAGTGCTAGAATTTCATGGTTTAATATATAAAGGCTTTTTTGCTTCTCTTAGCGGCCATTTTACTAGCTAGAATTCTAATATGTACAAGAAAGCAAACAAACAACATGGCATAAGTGCTGGATTCTTGTTTTCTCTGCTTGTGGCTCCTTTGATCACATTGGGGGAGTAGCAATTCTCCCTTCTTGCTTTGGGCCCATGTACTCAAAAGAGTTTTTCAACTCTTTGGAGAAGATTTTGTGGTCACATGGGAGAGTACAATTCCATTGCATCAGCAGAATTCACCAGTGGACATCGGAGTCTTCCTGCTTGTAGGCTTATGATTCCCATAATTGTCAAATTGGAATTTTGTTTCTAATGTTCAAATAAAACCAAATCAAAGAGAAAGAGGCTGCATGCGGAAAGTGAGCAAAGCAGTTGTGTGCATGCTTCCAACTATTACTATCTCAACAAAAGAGCAGGGAAAGAAGACAGTGGATGGGACATACACAGAGAAACCCATCCACCCTATCATGTCCTATGATGTTCTGTTCAATAGTATACAGTAAATTGAATAGGGTGAGTTTTTATTTAGAAAAATACAGGTAATCCTTGATTTAGAACAGCTCGTTAGCGACCGTTTAAAGTTACAACGGCACTGAAAAAATTGACTTATGACCGCTTTTCACACTTATGACTGATGCAGTCTTCCTGTGGTCATATGATCAGAACTCAGATGTTTGGCAAATGGTTCATATTTATGACGGTTGTAATGTCCTGGGCTCATGTGATCAGCTTTTGCGACCTTCTGACAAGCAAAGTCATTGGGGAAGCCAGATTCACTTAACAACTGTGTTTTTACGAACTTAACAAATGCAACGATTCACTTAACAACTCTGGCAAGAAAAGTTGTAAAATGGGGCAAACTCGCTTAACAAATGTTTCACTTAGCAACATAAATTTTGGGCTCAATTGTGGTCATAACTCAAGGACTAACTGCATACAGAATACGCAGGACTGCTGCTCACCTGTAAGGCACCTTCGTTATGTCAAGTTGTGTTCTGCCCCAGCTACAGACCACAAAGAACGCAGCACACACAAAGTCCATACAAACCTTAGTTTACTAATTAAGGACTACTAATGAGCTTTCTTAGTAGTTGTTCAAACACAAGTACAGTTTAAATCAGTCTTCTCTGAACAAGGGCTGTTAATTTAACTTAATTAACAGCCGACAAGAATCTAAGGAATAATAACTCAATTCTGAGGCACAGTCTTTCAGATAACCGTAAGCTTACTGTGGTTGGCAGAATGCCCAGAAGCAATTTGCAGGAAAAATGACAAGAGAGAAGCAAGAGCCGATCAGATGTTTCTGAAGTCAATATGTAAAGGAATATGAACAAAGTTGTTTTCTGCAAATTGCCTCAGTTGTCGTCATTCCTTAAATAGGCTAGGGGAGTGGCCAATTAGCCCCAAGCTTTACTCTTGGGGAGACCTCCTCTTGAGCCATTCCTGCCTTTTGGCAGCTCTGTGCGCCCATGCATTGAGAAGAGACTCCTCCTCTTCTTCCTCTTCACTTATGGGAGCTTCTGGAGGTTCTGAAAGCCCTGGCTGAATCCCCGCCTCTGACACCAAATCTTCTCCAGCCTCCTCATTGTCTGACTCGGGTGCCAGCTGCACAGGCTGCTGGTGAATCACCACACCAGCCTCCTCGCTGTTGGAATCCGCTACCAGCTGCACAGGCCGCTGGCAAGCCACAACGCGTTGCAGCAACAATTTCCAGATGCTTCAATCTCCTTTTTCTTCTATAGCAGTGGTTCTCAACCTTTTCTTTTCCACAGAGCCAGTGGTGGGTTGCTACCAGTTCGCCCTGGATCGGGTGAACTGGTAGCGGCAGCAGTGGGAGGCTTCACCCACCCACCCGGACATCTTTGCGCATGTTCGCCCGCAAGCAAACCAGTAGCAACAAAATTGAAACCCACTACTGCACAGAGCCCCTTTGAATACTTTTGTGGGCACAGACCACCAAGACTGAACTCAAGATTTAAATCATAACATTTCTTCAAGCCTTTGCAGACCCCCTATGATGACATCGTGCCCCCCCCCCAAGAGTCCGTGGATTGCAGGTTGAGAACCACTGTTCTACAACACATGTTCAGAAGCACGGAGTAGTAACTGGCTAGGCCCCTTCCCCCAACCTGGCACCTTGCAATGCAGCACTAATACCATCCCCATCGTTTGGCACTCACTGTGCTATGTTGCCTTTGTGCAGTGCACAACTTGCATACCTGCTTGCAGTAACCCTGAGAACGAGAACCCCTCGTGGGCGGCCATTACACTTCTGCGAGCAACATACAATAGAAAAGTAAGCTTCCCCTTGTAGGAAGTTAGCACCCACCCCTTTCCTAGAAGAATGACATATTTTGGGAAATATTAAAAAGGCAGAATATTATGTTTCCCTGGATGAGAAATGAAGAAGCATGTTTTAAAGACAAAGCAGCTCCCACCTTCCTGCCCCCACACTTTTGTTAATGGGCCAGAGGCAGAAACTCAATCTTTGTCAATGGACCTCATCTGCAAGACAATGGGATCCATCTAGGACAAAAACTCACCACATGGCACCTGGGAAGATTACATCAGCCAGCAGGGCTAGCTAAGACCCCCACTCCCTGGAAGTCTGACAACCAATCAAGATACTCTTTCTGGGCCCCAGGAAGTTCAAAGCCAGAGAGAGCATAAAACCCGAAAACTCGCTGTATCTGCCCTTTTTCTGTTCAGGAACTCAAGCCATGTGATCCTGTCCACCATTAAACCATCTTTCCAAGCAGTCTCCATGTTTCCAGTGTCTTTTTCCCCTCTTGGAGCAGAACCCAGAAGGAGATTTCTTTCTACACCCTCTCCTCCCAAAGACGACTCGCAGCTGGACAAAGCCTGGGTCTTTGCAGTATCCATGCCCTGTCCGCTTCCTCACATTATTAGCTGCTATTGACAGAGCTGGCTCAGCATATCCCTTCGCAATGCCATGGCCTAGTAAACAAGGAATGGATGCCGTCATGAGCAAGAGGGCACTTCCTCAGAGAATCCTATCGCTAGGAATCTTTTCATAAACAGTGTAACCATTTGCACGTGTCCCCCTTGCAGCTTAGCCAGGGTTGCAATTGCTCCTCTTCCACCCCTCCTCTTCTGTGTTTGTACTGGCAGAAAGATGCAGATGAATTGAAGGCCTCTTGTTAAAAGAAAAAGAAAAAAAAACCTTCCAGAAACCAAAAAAGCCCCAAACTGAAACTCCAGGAGATCAAAGGGCTGGCTGGTGCCCAAGGCGTTGTGAAGAGTCGGCCTGTGGCAAGTTACACTTGGCACAGTTCAGCCTTCGTGGAGCCACCCACCACCACAAGCTTGACTTTGGAGGAGGCCTCTAAAACCTCAGCCAAGGAAGAGGAAGGGGAGGGCAAGTCACTAGGAGAGGCTGCGCCCAGCTGCCAGGTGTGAGTTGGAGCCTAGCATCTTATCATAGATTTATAGAATTATAGGGTGGCAAGGCAGCTGGGAGATCTTCTAATTCAATCCCCTGCCCAAGACAAGAATTTCCATGCCATCTCAGGCCAATGTCTGTCCAAACTTTGCTTGAAAAGGTCCCGTGATGGAGAACCCATGAGGCAGGGTCCAGGGCCTCCTGGAGTCATAGATTCTTCTTCATCACTTGATGTTTCACCATTTGATGAAGGAAAGTTTGGACAGGCCTGAGATGGCATGAAAATAGCTCCCATGGTTAGGAAATCAATCCTGATTTCGAGTTTGGATCACTCTCTGTAAAGCTTTCATTTATTAGTTCTTATCGTATTTTTCCGTCTCAATGGAGAATAAATCTGAAATCTTTTCCCTAGGAAATCCTGCAGAGAATTAGAAACCGCTATCATTTCTTGTTTAGCCTTGTCTCGTTTAGGCTAAACATACCTAGTTCCTTTAACTGTTGTTTATAAAATTTATGATGCCCCTCACCATTGTGTTCACTCTTCTTATTCCAGTTCGTTAGGTACTATAGAAACCAGAATTGGATACAGAATTCCACGTATACCCTGATCAATGTGCCTTAGACCAGAACTACTACTTCCTGTGCTTTCAAGAATGCATCTCTTCAGCATCTAAGGTCTATCATTTATATAGCACTTGAAGATGCTACAAGTGCTATGGATTCATTCTGCTTGTGATCCTCTTTACAATTCACCTCACTAATTTCTAAAATCCCTTATAAGCAAGCAATTTTGACAAAACTAATCTGCCATTAGTTTCCAACAAAAAGAAAAAAAGAGGTGTGTTTCTTAGGGGAAAAAAATGATGCCAGATCTGTGTTTGGCTTACATTACAAATTACGTCTGTACGATACAGCCTGTCACAGAAGAAAGATTATTAGGTGACAATAATCCAGCAAAATAGATGTAAAATATTATTGTGTGAGAGATGGGACAATGAGAATCAAAAATAATGATTTGCTGAAAGCCACCTCACACAGTCCATTCAGGAGTACATGTGGGAACAACAGAATGATTTAAAACGGGAACTTCTTTGGCAGATGATCAAATAAAAGTAACAAACATTCACTTCAAGAACTTTATCAAGGCTTTTAGAACAAGATGGCCCAGCAGGCCTGAGGAGAGGGGGGTTGTTCCAGGGCCCATGGAACTCAAAGGGGGCCCATGAAAAAATAAATAAATAAATTACAAAACCAAATTTTTAAAAAGAAAAGCAATATTGGATATATACTTCGTACTCTATACTTTGTATGTATACCAAAATCGCCTTGCAGCCTTGTTTGACATAACCTTTATTAATCTGAAACTCAATGAACAGCTATTTGTGTAATTTATTGAATTTGGATGTTCATGTGGATGTCACACACTTAAATTGTGTGGAAATGGTCTTCAGGTCTCTGCTGTGCATGCGCGGGGGTAGGAGGCGTGCAGGGGGGCCGCGAGCTCATGCACGGGTGGCGGGGCATATTAGTCTTGTTCCAGCACTTAATAATCCTCTTGGCGGCCGTGTGGCCCAGTATAGTCCACTCCATGAAATTATTTATGTCTCTGCCAGCCTGATTTTAACACAGTCAGTCTGATTTTGGATGTTTGATGTTTGGGTATCTATCAACATTGGGATTAATTAGAAATGGAATGGGGCAGATAGGAGGGAGTGAGCTATCATCAGCTTGAAAAAAAGCCTTGGATTTCAGGAATGGAGAATGGAGAAGAAACTAGTTAGTTAATTAAGTAAGTAGTACAGCTCAAGGCAGCATACATATTTATTTGTTTATTTGTTTATTCCTGTTTCTATTTTCTGCCTGATGGGACAATTGATGAAGCAAGCAGAGAACTGGTACATGATGTGAAATGCTCGAGGTCTGATCTCTGTGGTACCTGGTGCAAATGTTAAAACTAGGGTATGGCATTGCCTGAATTTATGATAAGACTAGAGAGAACATGAGAATTATCTTGCAAGATTATCCAACAGTTGACTTTTTCCTAGTATTTTTAGGAGAGGCATGGAAGTACTACGAAATTCATAGGACGGGAATGAAGATGAGGGCCACCCACAAGAGTTTTTTCCTCAGCCACTGGTACTGATGATTTCATCACCAGTAAAAACATTGATAGAATTATTTTGTATGATTTATCACATTTTTCATTAAAGTTATCAGTTACAGGGCAGAATTCTTGCAATCCCTAGTGAATGAATTCTATAGTTTAATTATATATATTCCTAAGACATTGGAACAGTGAGATATCTGTGCAGAAATAGAACTATTTACAGTTGTGTTTTTAACTTTGCTTTTCAACTCTCCCTTTCTCTTTCTCTCTCTCTCTCTCTCTTTCTCCCTCTGTCACCCCATTCCCTCACTATCCACCTCCCACCCCCCAGGTGCTAATTCTGAACAAATCCTTTGTGGAATCTCATTCTGAAGGTCTCACTCTTCCTCGCGCGTCAACATTTGCACATGTATCAGTGACCAGGCTATCAATTTTTCTGTATGTTCTATAAAATGTTCTGTACAATTGACATGAATCATTCCCTGTATGAATACTAATAGAGATCAAAACATCATTGTTTCTGGTGGTTTAAAATGGAGGAAAAAACCAAGGTGACAGAAGCAGCAGCAGCAGCAGCAGCAGCAACAGCAGAGAACCAGTTTGGTGCTACAAAGTGGGAAATTGTGAGTTCAAGTCCTGCCTAAGCCAGCTGGGTGACTTTGGGTCAGTCATTCTCTCAAAGGATTGTTGTTGTGGGGAAAATAGGAGGAGGAAGTTCTGTTGGATATGTTCACCATCTTGAGTTGTTTGTGAAAATAATAAAGGCAAGATATAACTAAATGAATAAATAAAAGTAAATAAATAAAAATAGCAGCACTCAGCAGAAGTATGCATTGACCTCAAAAGCTATGAGAAGTGTGTTGGAAGAAATTTCCTTCTAGGTTCTGCTCCAAGTGGGGAAAAAGACACTGGAAACATGGAGACTGCTTGGAAAGATGGTTTAATGGTGGACAGGATCACATGGCTTGAGTTCCTGAACAGAAAAGGGCAGATACAGTAAATCCTCGGGTTTTTATGCTCTCTCTGGCTTTGCATTTCTTGGGGCCCCGAAAGAGTATCCTGATTGGTTGTCAGACTCCCAGGGGGTGGGGGTCTTAGCTAGCCTTGCTGGCTGATGGTCACATGTGCTTCCCAGGTCACATGTGGTGAGTATTTGGTTGCTAGATGGGGCCCATTGTGTTAGTTTCTGTTGCTATTGTGTTGCAAATGTCCTTGGGATTGGGTTTTCTGCCTCTGGTCCATTAACAAAGGATGAGGGGGACAGGAAGGTGGGAGCTGCTTCAAACCATGCTTATCCATTTCTCATCCAGGGAAATATAATATTCTGCCTTTTTCATATTTCCTAAAATATTTCACTCTTCCAGGAAAGGGGTGGGTGCTAACTTCCTACAAGAGGATGAAGGGAAGGCCCTGGGAAGCTTGGAAAGTGAGCAAGCTGGCAAAAAGGCCATGTAAAGGAAGAGGGGACGCTGCCTCCTTCTCTGGCCTATTCAGCCTGTTAAATCAGCCCACGCCAGAACAAACCAACCATATTGGTGGGATGGATTTAGTTTCTGCTGAACTCCAGATCATCGGAAACAGTTTGGCAGAACTTCCAGCGTGCAATCATTTTTCAGATTCAAAACAAAACTGGCTTTCTATTTCACGCAGAATCCCAAAACCGGGGTGGAGCAGGGGTTGTTTTTCAAAAGGAAATGTTTCTTTGTTTATTATTTATTCTGTAACTGACCCCTTTTCCTATAATGAATCTGGTTAGATCATAACTACATGTAACATAATCAAGTCTAAAACACGGAAAACAACTCAATCAGCCATTGTGTGATGGGGGGGGGGGCTGCTTTAATGAATAACAGAGAAGTGCTGTGCTTGTGTGAGGTCAGAAGGACATCTAAATTATTTCCAAAATGTGCACCACCCTGCTATGTACATCTCACTGAATTCAGTGGGACTGAGGTAGCATATAAAAGGATTGGAAGAAGAAGAAAGTGTACTACATCTAGCAAGACTTTCTGAAAAATAAGGAACAAATAGGAATGATATCCCTGTTCGTCAAATCTAAAGAACTACAAACCAGGGATGAAATGTAAAATTTGTTACTACTGGTTCTGTGGGTGTGGCTTGGTGTGGGGGGGTAATGTGACTGGGTGGGCATGGCCAACTTTTTTTTTTAAACTTTTCAAAGCATTTTTTCTAATGCTTTGAAAAGCCTCTGACGATCAGGCAACTCAGCTGGGATCGTCAGAAATTTTTCAAAGCATTTTTTTTACCACCTCTTCAGCCAAGAGGTTGCAGAAAAAAATGCTTTGACGATCCCAGCTGACCAGCGCGATCATCAGAGGCTTTTTTTTTTACTTTTAAAAGCATTTTTTCGTCAGAAGAGGTTGTAGAAAAAATGCCTTTAAAAGTTAAAAAAAAAAGCCTCTGATGATCGTGCGGCTCAGCTGGGCATGGTGGTGGGGGCGCAGGGATTTTTGCTACCGGTTCTCCGAACCACCCACCACCATCGCTACCGGATCGGGCGATCTGGTCCAAACCCGGAGCATTTCACCCCTGTACAAACCATCAGACAACACTATTGTTATAATAGAATATAAAGTGCAGAGAAGAACAACTAAGGTGATTAAAGGCCTGGAGACTAAAACATATGAAGAATGATTGCAGGAATTGGGTACAGCTAGTCTAGAGAAAAGAAGGACTACACGATAGCAGTATTTGAGGGGCTACCACAAAGAAGAGGGGGTTAACTTATTTTCCAAAGCACCAGAAGAAACAGTGGATGGAAATTAATCAAGGAGAGAAGCAACCTGGAATTAAGCAGAAACTTCCTAACAGTGAGGACAATTAACCAGTGGGACAGCTTGCCTTCAGCAGTTGTGGGTGCTTCACCACTAGAGGTTTTTAAGAAGAGACTGGAGACCCACCTATCTGAAAGGGTATAGAGTCTCCTCCTTGAGCAGGGGGTTGGTCTAGAAGACCACCAAGGTCCCTTCCAGCTCCATTCTGTTTAATTAAATGTTTGAAGATGCCAGGAGGACATTCCAATAAGTTCCCAGTGAGTGTCTTTTGGAACAGTATCCTACAAGATGGTGTAAACACCCACCAGATCTTTCCTCTCCTCCACTTTACAGGTAGTCCTTGACTTACATCCATTCCTTTAACAACGGGTTGAAATTTCAATGGCACTGAAAAGAGGGACTTACAACCAGTCCTCAAACTTATGATCATTGTAGCATCCCACAGTTACATCATCAAAATCTGGACCCTTGACAACCAGCATGTATTTAGAACATTTGCAGTGTCCTGGGATCATGTAATCCACATTTGCGTCCTTCCCAGCCAACTTCTGACAAGCAAAGTCAATGGGGGAAGTCGGATCTACTTAGCAACTACCTGATTCACTTAACAATTGCAATTATTTTTTTTAACTGTGGCAAAACAGGTCATAAAATTGGGCGTGACTCGCTTAACAACCGCCTTGCTTAACAGCAGAAATTCTGGTCCTGATTGTAACCATAAGTTGAGGACTACCGTGTTTTCCCGAAAATAAGACCCCTGTCTTATATTTTTTTTGAACCCTGAAATAAGCGCTTGGCCTTATTGCCATGTGCTCAAAAGCCCGATTGGGCCTATTATCAGGGGATGACTTATTTTGGGGAGAAACAGGGTACCTATATCTGGAGGAGCACTAGGAGTCAAAGGAGGAACGTGTGAAGATTCTTCACACAGAAGCCTTGAGCCATGGCCCAGCAAAAAAAAAGAGGTTTGCCACAAAAGATAACATCTCCCACTGAAATTAGGCAGCTGCTTAATGCCAAATCAGATAATTTCTCCTTCTAGCTTGGTGTTGCCATTACCTCCCCCTAGGCTTCTGAAATAAGAGCCTCTCATATCTCTGCATGGAAGGGAAGCTCAAGATTTCCTGAACCATTAAAAGAAAAGAAGAAGTAAGGCAGGAATTAGGGCCTCCTTTTAATTCTGCCTAAACGATGTGGCAGAGTGACATTTGGAGAACCTAGCTGAAGCTGACACATTTCAGATTTCAGAAGATGCTTAGAAGAGTTACCCGGGCCTTTCTTTCCTTTTGTGTTTGTGTTTGTGTTTGTGTTTGTGTTTGTGTTTGTGTGTGTGTGTGTGTGTGTGTGTGAGAGAGAGAGAGAAAGAGAGAGAGATAGAGAGAGGAATTGGATAAGTATCCGACTGGAATGCCTAGCAAGATAGAGGATATCCTGTCTTAAGGCCGTGGGTTGGATTGTGCCATGGTGCACTGATTTCCTCCGAGCTTAAGGCTCCAGGGGGGTTAGAGGCACAGACTGCACGCGGCCATGTGTGTTTGCATAAGGCAAAGGGAGAACAGATGTGCTCCCAGCTGTGCCTGGCTACTGTATGCTGACGGTGTGTGGTCCACAGAGGTCGTTCTGGTGAGCGCTTTGAAGGCTGCTGCTGGAACCGCTGTGGGAGACATCATCCAGAGGGGTGTGTGGGGGCCCCCTGGTGTTTGCAAGTAGCAACGCATTAAACCAGAAATGGACAGCTTTCAAAATTGTGACAGCTACTTTGAGTTGGGGTGTGTGTGTTGTTTTTCTCCTGAGAAACCTGAGATAAGCCTGACCTGGTTATAAAAGGTAAATCCTTAGAATGAAAACATTATCCACCCTGAGTTCCAGAACAGAAAATTGCTCACATTCTTTTCATACCAAAAGCCTTTTTTCTGTTTGCCTCAAGTTTTCTTATTTCTGCAGTTTAATTTTATGTGCATTGACATTTGTATTGGTCACTGCTACTGTTAAACCTCTGGAAATCAACATGCCTATCAGTTGCCTGCAATTTCCTAGGAAGATATTGGTAAATTTGCCTGTTTCTGCCATAAATAAAAGCCTATTTTTAAGGATGCCAAAGTTTTATAACTTTTTATAACTTTTAGAACAAATATTTTTTTATTATTACTATTATTGTTATTCTTTTCTCTTTTGTCAACCCTTTGCTATTCTTGCATAAACAGATTTCCCCCCCCCCACTAGCTTCATTTAAGTTAGCTATTTTACCTACCTCTACCCTTTAATGTATGTCAATGGTAGTTTACTTTTATATGCCTTGAACTAAGTGCAGTGTAGTTTCTTCTGCAGAAACTGAACTGGGAAAATATTTCTGGCATGGAGATAATGATTTTAAAGAATTAGGTTTCTACAGATCAGTCTGCAAATTTAAAACTTTACTTAAGCTGCCTCAAAAGCACAGGAAGAAAGGATGGTATGCAGCGTGGGCTAAGCTGTTGAATAGGTGAGTTACATTTTTCATTTTATCTTAAGAACTAATTTGAACAAAAAGGGTATTTCCTGCTCAAGTGAATATACCAAATATATAGGATAGGCTAGAAAGAGAAGGACAAACAAGACAGAGGAAAAGCACAACTGTGTGGAGTCTGAAGGAGTGAAATTCAAGATTTCCATATACAGGACCTATATTTTATTTGTATCCCTATTGTTTCTCTCTGTATTGGCTTGTGCAAATATCTTACCTTTCAGTTGTGCTCGATTGCACCTATCAGATGCCCCACCCCCAATAGCAAATGGGGACTGTGGCAACTGTCCAACCATCTCACTATACCGGGAGTGTTGTAAGTGCTCCTAAACTGGAAGAATACTGGATTGGTGAAAATTGATCTAGACCAGGGGTGTCAAACTCACAGCCCGCGGGCCAAATGTGTCACACACTAGCCACACACACCCCGATTTAACAAAGGGGAAAAAAGTCATGATACCTCACATGACGACATGATGCTGCGGGTTTGACACCTGTGATCTAGACTAATTCTTCTTTTTCTCTCTCTCCTGCACGAAGAACATAAGACCACAAGCAGGATTGGACCCATCTAATCCAACTGTTTGTTCTCACAGTGATCAATCAATGGCACAATGAAGCCCACCAGATGGTCTTAGAGACAGTCACACTTGCCATCAAGGCTAATAGCCATTGAGCTTCATGGGTTCAATTGTTGCAACCCATTGTCTGCCTGCCGGTGCATTTTCTCTCTTTTTTTTCTCTTTCTCTCTTCCTACTTCTTCTTCAAAAGATGTACAGTTCAGGTTTCCACATTTGGACTACCAACATCTTAAAGACCTTTAGGTGACAACAAAAATATTTCTGTCATCTATTGGTGTCTGAATAGATGGTTCAACCAGACATGGTTGCCCTAATGAAAGTGTGCATGCACAATTCAAATTAATACCTGTTTAGTTGAAAGCCAATGGATTAAAACAAACATCATGTAAAAGAAATAATTAAGTTGCATCCTCTAATTACCTAGCCAGGGTAAATTTTACTTAGTTTAATGCCTAGAGAGTGTTCTAGTATCTCTAAAATGTCTGAAAGGGATTTTATTATTCTTGAATTTAACACATGGGGGCGCATGCAGTCTTAGACTGTGGAAATGCTGTTAAATTGTCAAGTATCATGGTTAAAAAAGGAGCATGGTTACTATTTAGCCTTAATGCAGGGGATGACAATGTTAAACTTTTACAGCCTTAATTTTTCTTCTTTGTAAAAAGCCATTCATAAGTTTTGTTTCTCTGTGTTGTTAAGTATAGAGAAGAAGGTAATAAAAAGTCTACATGATACCGCCAAATAACAAACAGCTCAGAACATCTGCAACATGAATGCAATATCATCCTTTTAAGTCGGGTGCTAATAAATGCAGGAAAGACAAAAGTTTTCACACAAAGCAGAATTAGCTTAATGAGTTCCTGTGGGGAAGCCTCCTGCATTGTTGTACAGCATATTATAAACAGTTGACTGTTCTAATTTTGCATTTCATTACAGTCCTTCATGTTGATCTGTCCCCGTCCCCACACACACACCACACAGCCAGCCGAGGGTTAAGGAAACACTTTGGAACGCACTCAGTTCTTATCTTCCTCTTGGCAGCGATAGACACACCGTCTGCCAAGGGACTTTATTTTCACAAACAGACAGATAAGATACGAACGTTCAAGAAAGTCCAAACATAAAATAATATTCCTCCCAACAGTTCCGGACGAGGCTTCAGTGACTATTCAAGGTTTACTTTTGTTCGTCACAAAAGATTCTTGACCACAACCCTCTATTATATAGTCTCTGGGGTGTGGTCTCTGGGGTGTGGTCCAGTGACTCAGTTCTAATCCCTAGCACGCCTCCCCAGCTGCTGCAAACGTTTATCACGTCTTCGGAGGCGTGCGTCCAGGAATGAGGTGTCATTATCACTCTGATCTGAAGCAGCTGTTTCTTCTCCCTCGGCCGGCACTTGAAACAATGCCAGAGGGGAGGGGCCTGGAGAGGGAGGCCTGGCTGACTCCTCTTCCTCATGCTCGGAGCTTTCTTCCTCCGATGGGACAGGCTCAGAGGGCGGGGCCACAACACATGTCACCATTTGTTCAAGCAAGGCTCTTGTGCCTTTAAAAGCTGATGAACAAAGAGTTTAACGTGAGTTCTCCATGCCAGAAAAATATCACCTGCCAAATCTGTGCCACATATTTTTAAAAGAAAGGAGGTTAACATTCCACCCCCTCCCAAAAATGTCAGCAACCAAGTCTTTTAGAACCCTTCTCTCAAGTCACATATGCAAACACCCTAACAGGGAAGATCCTAAAATAGTAAGGGATCCAGCCAGGGGTGAAATCCAGAAGGTTCTGACAGGTTCTGGAAAACCGGTAGCGGAAATTTTGAGTAGTTTGGAGAACCGGCAAATACCACCTCTGGCTGGCCCCAGAGTGGAGTGGGAATGGAGATTTTGCAATATCCTTCCCCCAGGAGTGGGGAGGGAATGGGGATTTTGTAGTATCCTTCCCCTGCCACACCCACCAAACCACGCCCACCAAGCAACAGCACGCCCACCAAGCCACGCCCACAGAACTGGTAGTAAAAAAATTTGGATTTCACTACTGGATCCAGCCTTTTATGTAATTTGGACATTTTTTTGGGACGTGTGTTTTTCTTTAAATCATGGTTGCATTTGTGGAAAGCTTTTTTAAATATTCCCTCATCTAAACGAAAACTGTCGTCGCCCCCCCCCCCCCCCCCCCAATCTCGGAAGCTGGCATTTGTTCCAAAAAGCCTCTGTTGACGCCAAAAACAGCTTTGAGCATAGTGTGCAATATTTTTGTTGGGAACATGGCATATGGAGGTGAGTTTAAAAAAAAAAAAAAAGCAACTCCCCACATGCTGTGTCCAGATCCTGTTTCACATCCCAATCTTATTTTTTAAAAAAAATAAACAAAAGGAGAGACATTTGAAACGTAATGTGCGGAATATCCCACAGTTGAAAGCTACTGAAAGATATGTATTGAAGGCTAACTAAACATCTTTATATCCGGTTGTTTTTTTGCAGAATAGCGTGCTGTCTGAGTACTTGAGCCTTTGAGCATATCTTTCAGCAGTGCTCTAAACTTTGCATCCAAGGTAACTGACATATTTTGAATCAAACCACAGTAGTGTCATGACTGGCCATGACTTTGTCCTTGATTTGCCCTCATCTGAAACATTTTAGCTGCAGCTTCTCTTACTTTTTGATACCCTATGAAATCTATCAGTGCTTAAACGTGTTTAGTTTGTTCCATTATAGTTTAAACTAAAGCTTTTAAACTGCGAGCACACCCAACTCTCCAGAGTTTACTTTCTCTTCAGTTATTAATTGCAAGGAGTCATTCTCCACGAGGGTTGAAATGTACCTACCAAGTACCTACCTGAGTCTTTGGAGAGGGGCGGCATACAAATTGAATTAATAAAATAAATTAATAATAAAATAAAAGCAGGAAATTGGAGTTCACGGAGGTATCTCTCAGGGCTTTCAACCTGTGAAACTACCGTATTTTTCAGAGTATAAGATGCACCTTTTTCCCCTCCTTAAAAGGGATTGAAAATTTAGGTGCATCTTATACACCGAATGTAGCCCTGTCTACCCACTGGCCCCTTTGGCTTCTGCCTCCCAGCAATTTACCTCTTTGCAGTAAGCAGCAAGAAGAAACAGCCCATTTCAGCTTCAGCACAGCCTAATTAGCAAGTAATCTACAAGTTGATTAATCTACAGCCTAATCAACAAGTTGATTGTCCCTTGGATCGGCCTCCCGACTCTCAGCTGTTTTGCGGGGGCCTCTGCTGCTTGCTACAAGGAGGTAAATTGCTGGGAGCAGATTTTTTTTTTCTTGTGTTAATCAAGCTATGCTGAAAACAAAAAATAAAAATAAAGCAGGCTATTTGCTGTTTGCTGCAACCAGGCAAAATTACTGGGAGGCAGAGGCAGATTTCTTTTTCTTGTTTTCCTCACCAAAAAAGGTAGGTGCGTCTTATACTCTGGAGCGTCTTATACTCTGAAAAATATGGTAATTACTTCTCCTTTAAGATTCCAGACTGAGATCTGGCTTGAGGATTGTTCTTGATGGCTGGAGGCAGCTCCAGGCTCTGGGCTTATGTAAATCTTGACCAAAGCCACATTTATTATGAGACAGAAGATCATTTTAAAAAATATTTTCTTCTGCATACTTTTGCAGTTTCTTTAATCTGCCTTGTCCACGGAACCACTGAAACATCCACAAATTTATTTATTTATTTATTTATTTGTTATATTTCTATACCGCCTTTCTCCCGTAGGACTCAAGGCGGTGTACAGTCAAGAAAAATATAGACACACAAACATCATAAAATTGCTAATTAAATTTACACTTTCAGCTCTTTTTTTAAAAAAAAATCCTTCCCTTTTGATGGCAGAGGATGGCTTAAAGCAGGGGTCTGCAACCTTAAACACTCAAAGAGCCATTTGGACCTGTTTCCCACAGAAAAGAAAACACCAGGAGCCACAAAACCCTTCCCGTGCCTGATTATTTCTTGAGTGGTGACAAAGCTAGCATATGTAGTTGAATTAAACATTCTGTTTTCTTCCGAATTTTTTCTTTTCTTGGATTTATCCATGGTTTGCCTACCGGGGGTTGAAAAGCTCAATAAATCGTGTGCTGGCGGGTGTCACACATTGGCTGTTGTGATGCATATTTTGAGTGACAGGGAGCCGCAGCAGAGGGGTGAAAGAGCCACATGTGGCTCCAGAGCCACAGGTTGCTGACCCCTGGCTTAAAGTGACAATTGATAGCAGAATAGCTGAACATAGCTTTTAAATCCGAAATCTATCAATTACAGTGAATTTCTCAGAACTCACCATTTTTCACTGAGCAAATTCTACCCTGGAGAAAAATCCAGGATCCTCTGAAATGAATGAATTTAAACAGCTCTTTATCTAGACTCTGGTTTTATTTTCTTTCCCTGTAGAGAGCTTCTTTTGGACATGTTCATTTTGTCAATTTTATCAATGGAAAATTTAATTTCCTCCAATTTTGGAAGCATTTACTTTCTGCAATCATTTAAGAGCAAAGAGCAAACAATCCTGTTAATAATAAAATAAGAAAGTTCAGTTCTCTTCTTTGGTTATGTTTTTCCGGTGTATCCAGAAATTGAGGGGTTTATTATTTCTTGAGCAATACTTAGAAGGAAAGCAATGGGCATCCATTGAGAGGCAAATAACTAAAATGTGTGATAACACTGTAGGAAATTAGCACCCACCCCTCTCCTAGAAAAATGAAATATTCTAGGAAATATTAAAAAGGCAAAATATTATACCTCCCTGGATGAGAAATGGAGAAACATGTTTTTTAGGCAGGAAGCAGACACGCTCTTAATATCCCCCACCATCCTCAATAGCCCACAACAGATGTCAGCACTTAAGAGATAAAGAGATAGCTAGGTCTATTCATAAGCAAATGCCCTCACCCAAGATCCAACAAAGGTAGGATTAGCCTTCTACCCATCTAGCTACAGAACTCACCACATGGCACCTGGGGAGATTGCATCACCCAGCAAGGCTCAACCAAGCCTGGGACTCAAAAGACAACCTACAAAGTTACCCCTGCATGACCCCATGGGAGTCTGACAACCAATCAGAATACAAGCTCAAATTCAAAGCCCAACTCACTCTCTCTCCCTCCCTCCCTCCCTCCCTCTCTCTCTCTCTCTCATGAGCTTTTTTGCCCAAAACCTTAAAACCATGTGGTCCTGTCCACCACTAAACCATTTTTCAAGCACTCTCCTTGTTTCCAGTGTCTTTCTCCCCATGTGGAACTGAACCCAGATGGACATTTCTTCCAACAACACCATCCTACAAATGCCACAACTTATCTACTTCCATTAGATGTCAGGAAGCAAGAATATAATAGTGGCATTTGTGTGATGATGTCACTGCACGTGTGTAAAATCTTTGGCATCAGAGTGATTCACTGGACCAAATTTAGCTAACTTTGGTCAAGTTCTCTATGTAATCACAAGGAAGAAATTATGAATGTATTTTCCTGATAATATCTAAAGACATTATTACATGCCAATGGTTAGAAGGTGGGTGAGGTGGTGAAGGAATTCATTTTTTCCCTAAAGTGATGCCAATTTGCAAACAGAATATGTGCTGTCTGCTTCTGTTATTTCATTTAAGATTGCAATCCTAGTATGTATTTCTTTGGACGAAAGCTTCATTGAACTCTCTTTCATGCATTTGATCAAACTCTACAAAAAAAAAACCTTTTACCCAAGTATTCCATACTGAAGTGTTCAGCTTCTATTGCTCATTTTTAGGCTGTTACCAGCACACACCCTCCCTTTTAAAAAAGCTCCAGACCAGGGTTTAAAAAACATCTGTGCAGAGGTGATGCACAGAAGGTCAATTTTAGCAGGGCTCTGTCAGCTGTATTTAGCTAGTTGTATTGCCTATATTGCAGATTTTCCATTGTTTCTACTGCTTTTATTATTTTAGTACAAGATAGTGAGGTGGCACTGGCAGGCTCTTGCAGTCTTGTTGCAAATGAAGCACCCCTCCTCCATAACTATGATCTGTTAGCCAGGCTGTTCCTGGACACAGGTTTAATGGTCTTTCAAAAGAATTCTACTCAGAAAAAGCACTCCAGTAACAAGCACTTTGTCTTGTTAGTCAGACAACTTGACAAACCTCTAATTCAGACGTTCTAAGTACTCCATTGCATTCATCTATCTCTCCAACCCACCCCATCATACTTTCAGGAAGCAATTAATGTTTGCCAGTTGAAAATCAACCATTCAACCAACCATTAACTTGTCCTATGTAAAAATCAGCCTTCTGCTTATAGCGATCGACAGTAAGGGCAGTGTAGTTTATGGTGGTATAGCTCACTGCCTGATTTTGGGATTCAGGAAAGCACTTCAACAATGTTATCATTTTTACTGTCTTTTGTTGAATCTATAGGTACGTAGGGTGTTCTGGATTTGAAAGACAGAATATTTACTAGGATGAGGGGTAGTGGGAGCCAAAAACTGCATTGTACTATTGGAGTCATGTTTCTATTTTTAATTTTGAAATCTTTGACAGAATGTATTTTAATAGCTCCTGGAGCCACTTCTGTCCGTGATTGCTGAAAACTGACAGCTTAGTGTTTTACTATTTTGAGATTGAAAACTGGAGGGTAAATCCTCTGTGGGCATATCCCAGTTAAGATCTCTCCTGCGTTTGATTGGAGACTTGAGAACATGAAAGCTGTATTTAAAGATAGGCTTCTTAAAAACTGATCTGTGCAAAGAGGGTCTTGGGAGACCATGCAAACCCTCCATCCCATCAGTTTCTAGGAAGACTATTTTTAAACACTGGTTTAGTGTTCAAACCAATTTTTCTGCAGTGCAAAAGGAGTCTCCCTTCTGCTCGCAACACAGCCTCATGAGGAAAGGAGGATGTGTGTTGTTGTGAGTTGCACTGGTGGTGGTGGTGAGGAAGCATATGGCACACTGGGAGTCTCCTCCACACAGCATCATACAATTCAACTGGCATAAGGATTTGGGCAATACACAGGAGTTTCCCTCCCTGCACAACACCCCTGTGATTCTCAGCTGATAGGTATATGTGTGGAAGGTGTTGGGGATGGGGTGGGGGGGAGGCTGCATGCTATGATGAGAAGACTTGTTCTTCATCCCACTGTAGAGGATGGAGTTCTGTGGTTCAGCCTGGATCAACAAGCTACAAACCAGAATCTCTTGGACAGACCTGGAAAGATGGTAACCCTGATCATAGGAGAAAAACACAAAGAGACTTAAACAACTTCCTCCAACAATGTGTGTGATATGTGTGCTCTGTTAATGTTAAAGCCAGCAAACCTGACCCTTTGTCTACTAAAAGTTGCCCTCTTCTACTGTAAATTAAACATTGTTAAGTTCAAGTAAACAAGGGGCAAGTAATTTTTGAATAGGTGATGCACGACAAATCTCTAGATCAGGGATGAGAAATCTAAGACACGCGTCTCGAGTGACACACCAGCATTCACCAACGTCTGACCGTAACTATTTTTGAAAGTACGACCTGTTCTTGCGCTATTTTTTTAAGTCTGCAGAGGCTGGAGAAGACTATTCTCTGAAGCTGCTTCAAGAACAAAAGGTGTGGTTGAATCTGGCACTGAATTTACAAGAGGGAAGAATAAAGAGAAACGTCAGGCTTGAATCGTTGCTTATACAAGAAGCGGCCCAGAAGGGAACTTCTCTAATTTCTTCTTGCATTTTTCAGATACTTATGCAGAGCATACTTTAGTCTGGCAAGATTTTGTCTATGGACAAACATACAATAAGAAACTTCTTTTTGCTCTTACTCGGGTCATTTTTGGCTTCCCGTGCCTGACAGAAGGCCTCATGCAACCTGGAGCATCCTGGTAAGCCTCAGGGGCCTGTCAACAGAAAGATAACACTGCCTGACAGTAAGCGGTGTGTGGCAGAACCTGGAAAGCGCTGGGCCGAGGGGATGATCATGCTGTTCCCCAGGCTTGCACATTTTGGGAGGCGGCGTGAGACAGACTTTTTGATGGCAGTGATGGGACCAGGATGAAGTCAAGGCCTGGTTCTCTATTTCAGGCTCAGCCTCAATGCTGTTGCCAAGTGCCAGAGTTAAGGATGGCCTAGAAGGGGAGATAGAGATTTGTTTCTCTTTCGTTTTGTTAGGATGCAAGTGACACACCTGGAGTTTCCAAATTTGACCTGTTACATTTGAAAGGTTCACCATCCATGCTCTAGATTCTTTGGCAGCAAATCAAAAGTGGCTGAGTATCACTGAATAATGTTTGAAAGTAGGGGATGCAACATGTGTTAACTAGTACATATATAACATCTTTTATTAATTAACAGAGTAACCGTTCAGCTTGTATTCCCTTGAGTCAAAGGTCTTTGAAGAAATTTCAAAAATCCTCTCAAAATAATAAAACTCACTACTGGCCTAATTATCCATATTTATTAAAACATAAACTGTCACATCAGAGGAAACTGCTGTAAGAAAATAGGAGGAGGAAGTAGTATTATGTATGTTCCTTACTTAGAGTTATTTATAAAAAAAATAATACAGTGAAGGTAAATGATTCTTGTTACTAGCTGTTACGTATCTTATTCGCAAAACAATGGAAAACAAAAAGTTGAAAGTATTATGTATGTTCCTTACTTAGAGTTATTTATAAAAAAAATAATACAGTAAAGGTATATGATTCCTGTTACTAGCTGTAACGTATCTTATTTGCAAAACAATGGAAAATTAAAAGTACATCTATCATGTATTTTAAATGGTATTTTAAAGTGTGGGAAGTTGCTTTGGCTAAAAAAAAAATTAACAAATAATGGGAAAACCATACAAATTAGGGATCCGATGATTTAGATATGAATGTCATTAAGACACATTAACAATGGTTCCATAATATTGTTCTGGATAGAAATCAAATACTGACTTTTTTTTTTAAATCTGTGTTTATTTCTTTACTTGTTGCATACATCCTTGTAGTATATGTATGCTCTCAAAGGTTTTTTTTTTTCTTTTTGCATTTTTCTTTATTTTTTAACCCAACCAGCTCTGTATTCTATTTTTTTTTTTTTATCTTGTTGCGCAATTAAAAAGAAAAAAGAAGGAAAAGCAGAAAAATGATGTCTGGAAGGAGGGTATGCTTTTCCTACGTTTTGATTATACTTAGCTGGGGTGGGTTAATCATTAGACCCAAAATATACCTCTGCCTTTTCTTTTTTGAGGCTCTTGAAGTCCTCTGGCCCTGATTGTGGAAAACAAGGCACATCTTCTGCCATTCTAAGGTGGAAAGATCATGAAAACTATAGTATAATTTCTAATGTAGGCATTTCACATTTAAAAAGCAGAAAACCTCTAAATTTCTCCCCCTTAAACCTTGTCCCACCCACGTGTATGATGTGGCTTTGTCACTTAGTGGTAATTGCCTCCCTGAATATTAAAATAGCCCTTGGTCACCAAAAGATTGCCCACATAGCTATGTCTAGTATTGCCAGCTTTTTAATCAATCCCTGCTCTTCCTGTATTCAAGAAACAAAGTGAGGTCAGTGTGCTTTCAATGAAAAAAAAAGACATGTTTGGTCTAGAGCTGATGCAATATAATATTTAAGATTAAGGTGCCTCCACATATGGCATTGCAATGACAAAGGCTGAGTTTGTATATCATACTAAGCCATAATGTGGTTTGGGCTTGGCTTAGTTAACAGACTTGAATATCCATCGATGTGGCCATTATGGCTTATTCAACATGAAATAAAACAAACCAATTGTTGTTAGTTGCGAAGTCATGTCTGACTCATCGCGACCCCATGGACAACGTTCTTCCAGGCCTTCCTGTCCTCTACCATCCTCTGGAATCCATTTAGGCTCACGCCGACTGCTTCAGTGACTCCATCCAGCCACCTCCTTCTCTGTCGTCCCGTTCTTCTTTTGCCCTCAATCTTTCCTAGCATTAGGCTCTTCTCCAGTGAGTCCTTCCTTCTCATTAGGTGGCCAAAGTATTTGAGTTTCATCTTCAGGATCTGGCCTTCTAAAGAGCAGTCAGGGTTGATCTCCTCTAGGACTGACCGGTTTACTCGCCTTGCAGTCCAAGGGACTTACAGGAGTCTTCTCCAGCACCATAGTTCAAAGGCCTCAATTCTTTTATTTATTTATTTATTTATTTATTTATTTATTTATTTATTTATTTATTTTATTTTATTTTATTTTATTAAATTTATATACCGCCCTACTCCCAAAGGACTCAGGGCAGTGAACAGCCAAAAAATAAAACACATAGATTACAAAATTTAAAAGACAGTATAAAACCACATTAAATAATTTGGCCCGGGACAAATTAAATACACCCCCAATGATTAAGACAAATTTAAAATTTAAAATTTACAATTTAAAAAGGGAAAGTTAGGCCAGGCCAATTTTTGGCGCTCAACCTTTCTTATGGTCCAACTTTCACAGCCATACATTGCAACTGGGAAAACCATAGCCTTGACTATACGCACTTATGTTGGCAGGGTGATGTCTCTGCTTTTTAGTAAGCTATCTAGATTTGCCATAGCTTTCCTCCCCAGGAACAAGCGAACAAATCAATATAGATATAATATAAATATATAATAGAATATAAATCAATATAAGGAACAAATCAATATAGGAACATAATTGTGCTTTGCTCATCCCCCTTTTTTAGAGGAGTTCTTAAGATCTCATTGCCCAATCATTGCTTTCCTTTTTCTACCATTTTTCAGAGAAATAGAGCACTCCTGGTGTACTGAATCGCAAGATACTGTGCTGTTACCAACAGGATTCACACTAAGCTACTACATATGAATAAACCACCATTGGCTGGATTTGTACAATATAGTGAGCTCAACCCAAACAAGTCATATTAAGATTTAGTGCAATGTGAAGTTAGCCATCTTGTCTTTTCCTCTTTACCTGTGTGTCTGCAGAAAGAAAGAAAAAACCTGACATAAAGTCTGGGAAAACATGGGATAACTCAAGAGATCCTTAAGCTGAACATCTGTCTGCATAACATTTAGTGAATGAGGCTGGGCACTTGTACAATAAAAGCCTTGCCTGGAAGCACTAGGCACTGCCAATACAACAGAAGCAAAAGAAAACAAACAACACCTCGTCTTTTTTCAACCTAATCCGCAAACATAATTGCCTTTGCAATATAAAAAGACTTTTAACTTTTGAGTTGGGCAGTGATGCATCCGGAGGAACTTACTGTTTTGGTAGATGCCTTTTCATCTGCAGCATTTAATCTTTACAAACAATCTGGGACAGAGCACTAAACTTGTTTTTCTTCTCTGTATTTTTCAGCACATATGCTTCTGGAACGAGCATATCTGTTTCCAAGTATTAAAACTATTTTGGAGTTATTACACAATACTAAGAAATGCACGTTTCAGTGCTAATTTTAAAATGCTTTTAAAAACTTGTTATTTTTACTGGGCATCCAGCAAACTATCTGCGAAATAGCTTTCAAATTCTTCAATCTGTCATAAACATTTCTTATGAGTGCAATATACAATGGGTAAAAAGTGCTGTTTTAAAAGAAAAAAAAAGTGGCAATATAGACTGTCCTCCTGAATTAAATCATTGCCATCTATATCAGAGGGTCTCCAACCTTGGCAACTTTTAGACTTGTGGACTTCAACTCAGAGGTGGGTTTCAGCAGGTTCTGACCAGTTCTGGAGAACCGGTAGTGGAAATTTTGAGTAGTTCGGAGAACCGGTAGTAAAAATTCTGACTGGTCCTGTCCCCATCTCTGCCTCCCAAGTCCCAGCTGATTGGGAGGAAATGGGGATTTTGCAGTAATCGGATTTGGGGAGGGAATGGATATTTTACAGTATCCTTCCCCTGGAGTGGGGAGGGAATGGAGATTTTACAGTATCCTTCCCAAGCCACGCCCACCAAGCAATGCCATGCCCACCAAGCCCACCCACAGAACCAGTAGTAAAAATTTTTGAAACCCACCACTGCTTCAACTCCACTCCAGCTTTGCTGGTTGAGGAATTCTGGGAGTTGAAGTCCACAAGTTGCCAAGTTTGGAGACCCCTGATCTATATGGCTGTATCTTGCTTGGTAGAGTGGATGCAGTATATTAGGATCATATCCATGCAAGGACATTTTACCCTCAAACTATGGAAAGTTAATTTTAGTTTGGTTGGTTTCTTTTAATGAACATGTGCTATGTAGCTTTAGAAGTTGCAAATTTAGAAGCTACTTTTGCAAGTGATTATTTATTTAGAGGCCTTCTCTGGTCACCAATCTCATTATAAACGACTCTAGGAAGCTCACAACAACCGATAAAAGCATGGCTAAAAACAAAAGTATCCCTTTTATAATTTCAGTTGGTCATTCATCTACAATTGCCAGCTTGGTCAAACAAAGGAATATTGATGCAATGAAGCCTTGCCAGCGTTCTCTTGCCACAGGGGCTCATGGAATATTATGCAGGATTGAAAAAATTAAGCAGGGATGCTTAGAGGCTTTCTAAAATGGTGGCCCGTGACCATTTGGCTGTGCAGTGCTTCTATTAAAGAGAGACTGTCCCAGGGTGAAATCCAGCAGGTTCTGACAGGTTCTGGAGAACCGGTAGCGGAAATTTTGAGTAGTTCGGAGAACTGGCAAATACCACCTCTGGCTGGCCCCAGAGTGGGATGGAAATGGAGATTTTGCAATATCCTTCTCCCTGGAGTGTGGTGGGAATGGGGATTTTGCAGTATCTTTCCCTTGCCACGCCCACCAAGCCACACCATGCCCACCAAGCCACGCCCACAGAACCGGTAGTAAAAAAAATTGGATTTCACCACTGTGCCATTTGGGAAGAGGAGCGGTCAAGCAGGGGATCAGTCTAGAATCTTTACATAGATACAAGAGGGAAGGTCTGAAACACACACACACACACACAGACCTTGAATGCCATTGAACCTTATCTAGTCTTTCCAGAGGTAAGCTGCCAGTCTGAGAAGATTGATGTAAAATAGGCTTGAGCAATTTATAGTTTACATGTGTGAATTTGATTTTTGTGCCTGACGGCTTCAGACTCAAACGGAAGAAAGTGTTTTGAAATACATCAGGGTCTTTTATATTACCAGTTGATGATACCTGAAATCAAACATAGCTTTCCCCAAGATTGTGCTTCAGACGTGATTAACTATGTAATTTTGAGAAAAGATGCAGCTGGTTTAAGGAGTAGCTGAGAGTTGTTAAATTAGCTCTCTCAGTGCTTTTCCTCTTTGAGTCCAGTGCCGAGGAGCCCTATTATGTGCTGCAAGATCCAACAAGTCAGAATTATGCCTAGTTAGCGGCCAACTAAAGTAAGCAACTTTTAGAATGCAGCTCTGTATAAGTAGGTGGTGATGGATGCCCATTAGCTGGGGTAGAAGTATGGAGATTCACAGATTTATTCCCAGGAAATCTTGGAACAATGTCACTCTGTAGAAAGGAAGCAGGAATTACTACAGAATTATTTATAAAGTCCAATCTAGTTTCCCAGATGTAATTCATAAAACCATGATGATGCTCACACTGGTGTTATACTCTTATTAAATTTTCATTCTGCATTTCCTCTCCAAGAGACTTTTACATACCTGTATAGCAGATGCGCTCTACTTGATTACAGCTTCATAGTGGCAACATATGTGAAACATTCCTAATCCCATATATAAGTAGTCCTTGACTTACAACCACAGTTGCGCCCAAAATTTCTGCTCTTGACATGTGTTAAGTGAATTTTGCCCCATCTTGCAACCTTTCTTGCACCAATTGTTAAATGAATCCCTGCAATTGTTATGTTAGTGACACAGTTGTTAAGTGAATCTGACTGTCCCATTGACTTTGCTCATCAGGTTGCAAAAATGATCACATGACCCCAGGACACTACAACCATCATAAATATGAACCAATTATCAAGTGTCTGGATTTTGATCACATGACCTCAGGGACACTACAATGGTCGTGTGAAAAACAGTCATAAGTCACTTTTTTCAATGTTGTTGTAAGTTTGAACAGACACTAACTGTTGTAAGCCGAGGACTACCTGTAAATGGTATTTTATTATTTTGTAAGTCAGGTAAACATACCAAATAGTTGAAACAGTTTTAAACCATGTGGGTTGCTTATTTAGTATCCTGCCGGTCAAGGCCAACAATCGATTTAGCTATGTATTCACTTGCTAACTGTGATGTGCTAGGTTTTGAAAAGCTGACAGGCAGGAAGTGAAGGCTACCTTACTGTTTGTTCCCAGAATTTTATATTTCAAAAAAATGTCCCGTTCGAAAACAGATTTTCCATTGCATTTACTTACCCAGAGACATTCAGCTGCCCTCCTATGCGAGATTCCACTCCCCACTTCCAATATTCCAATGCTCTTTTTTGTGCTGCTAGAACAGGGGTCGGGAACCTTAAGCACTCAAAAAGCCACAAAGATCCTAACCGGAAGCCTCCGTTCAATTCTGGAGCTGACCGGAAGTCCGGTTCCCCCATCAGTCTCCTCCTAGCACGGTGTCCTTTTTTCTCTGTTGACCGGAAGTCTGGTTCCCCCACCAAAGAGTGTCCTCTTAGCGCAGCATCCTTTTTCCTCTACGTGTCCTAACCGAAAGCCCTATCAATTGTGTAGTCGACCAGCAACAGGGAGCCACAGCAGAGGGATGAAAGAGCCACATGCGGCTCCAGAGCCATGGGTTGCTGACCCCTGTACTAGAAAAACAACCTTCCACCAGCATTTTGGGTGTTTATTAGCCAGAGAGGCTTAATACTTCAGAAAGTAACTAAGGGCTGTCCCAGACTTGTGACAAGATGAAGCAGACAGTGGAACAGGTGTATCTGCACAGTGACTGGGATTTCTTAAAAGTGAGTGGAGGGGCCATTTTGTGACCTGCCTTAGACTTATACTGACATCTCATTCTCAAATATGAACTATAGCAATATATAGTGAACCTCAAGGAATTAAAGTCCAGCCTGGCTGGTGTTGGCTGTAATTGCCCTGCCTTCTGATGAGAGTTTGTCTCCTCACAAGAGTCTATTGTGCTTTTGTGAAAGCCCGGCTGACAGAAGGTCTTTGTTCCAAAGGGCTGATCTGGGAGGGAGGCTGGGAGCTGCAGTAGTCACCATTTCCCGAAGGACAGCTTGTGGCAATTGTCCTGTGGAGTGCAATTCCACCTTGGCCATGGGAACTAAAAGCAGGGGACTCCCACTCAGCCTCTCGGTGACCCCTAGAGGCAATGCCTAGCCCCTTCTAAGATAACTAACTCCAAGGGCAAAGATGCTACCACTACAAAGACAAGACAAAATGGCCTCACCCAGTGGTGGGATTCAGCCAGTTCGCACCACTTCGGGAGAACCGGTTGTTAACTTTCTGAGCAGTTTGGCAAACTGGTTGTTGGAAGAAATCATTAGGGCAGAGAACCGGTTGTTAAATTACTTGAATCCCACCACTGGCCTCACCCCACAGTTCAGTCAGCTCATTCTTTAAAAGGGTCATCCAGGTTTGCCTTTTTCAAGTAGGTAGATACACTCTAGAGATCACATATCTCAATCTTTGAGAACTTTTAAGTCCGGGCTGGAGAGTTCTGGGAGTTGAAGGCCACACAGACTTTAAAGGTGTGAAGTTTGAGAAACTCTGCTCCAGATGGATGGACTGGGCATTGCAGAAGACGGAGGATATATTTCACTGTTTTACTCTTACACACTTTTTAACTCCTGCAATTCTTGTGAGTTGTGGAAGGGAAATGTGAGTGTATTTGAATATTGGGTAGAGGGGGTTGATATAGACCCCAGGTTTCCCCCAGCTTGCACGCTTGTGAGCAGCTACAAAGGCTCCAGAAAAGCAGTAACTTTGCAGGCAGTAAAAGTGCCACTTTATTAGAAATGTGGTACAGTAGCACCAGATTGGATTGTACTTCCATACATAAGGATCCAGTTTCTTTCAGCATTCTTTTCCCCCCCACAACATAGCTTATATTTTTATTTTTATTTTTAAATTAAAAATAAGCAAAATCCAAAGCAAAAATGAGCTTCCATGTGAGCTGCCTGAGCAGGCAAACAACAGAGAGTGATGATTTGCACTTCTGAAGCAATGTACTGGACTACATTTTGTATTAACTAGTTAATAGTAACTCCCCTCTCTCAAAACCTTTAGAGTTTCTCCATGTTGTGAGTTAATCACATTTGAGGTTCCCTTTGAGAAGCCAATTAATGATGTTGGAAGCAGGCGCAGCACACAGAAACTCAGTAGAAATAGTGTGTCTAAATACTGCAAGATGGAAGGGGAGAACTCGACACTAGAATATTTTTTTTTCCTAGCAATGACCTCTTGTTGGTAATTAACCATGTGAGTTTCTTCTTCTATCCAGTGGCCTTCACCTGAGCTCAAAAGCAAGCAGATCAAAGCAACGTGGGAAGCATTTAACCACATAGGTCCATAGACATTAGACTTTTGAAAAGGAATAATGCCCCAAAATAACAGAGGCTTGTGCCAGGCCTTCTCTAATGCTTAAACTGTTGATAGTTGGTTTGCTAAACCAAATAGATTGCTACCAAAAATGAGAACACTCAAATATTGAGAATTTGCTTCTCAAAATATCCAGTATTAACAAGCTTCCAAATCCACTTGAATCTTTTTTTTATTATCAAAAATGAGCAGAACTTAAAACAAAAAGCATTTTAGATTATAAATATTTCATTTCTCCCCCAAAATATGAAGCTACAACTAAAAAGGACAAAGCAAGTTGCAGATGGCACTGTTTTGCACAAGGAAAGCCCTTTCCCAATTAACAGAGAGACAATTCTGATCAGAAAATAGATGCCTTTGGTTAGAGGCTGTTTGGAGAATCCAGCCACCTCCTCACCTCTATTTATTTTTCATCATAATTTAAGGATAAATATATTTCTAGATTAAATATATGGGAAGAGAAAGGTTCAAAACAGCCTTGTAGCACCTATATGGGACCTCTTGTGAGCTATTCTTCTTATTTCTCCTATGAAATTATTGGTTTTCCTCTTCAACTTCCTTTACCTTGGTAAAGTAAAGAATACTAGAATTTCTCTGTTTCTGCACTTCAGTGGAACAGTCCATTTTGTACTGTATAAGGTCATGTTCCTAATATTCAAAATAAGGCCCCAAATTAGCTCTTGGCATAGTATGTGGCATTCATATAAAACCAGGGGAACAGGCAGAAATTCTACCTACAAAATGCCAGCATCTTCTTTGGAGTGATCACTGCATGACCCAATCAACTGCACAATCTTCGTTGATCTTGCATCGAAAAAAATATGGACAGAAATCAAGGGAGAATAGACTCCCCGTTTATACTGATGGAAGAGTGATGGCTGTATAATTGGCTGCTAATTTGCCCTTCCGAATATTACCTAAGGCCTCCTACTGCCCAGAACCAAGACTTTTAATTTTAAATAGGATGGGATTTTAATAGCAAAAGTTCCCTTTATATTTACTGAAGCAACGATTTCTAACCAGTAGCTTCCAAGTTTATTTAAAGAAAGGGTGGAGGCTTAGTAATAAAATTCCATATCTGGATCCTGCCAGGGCTTACAAATCTTGAAGAGCTTGACAAATAGGCACAGTTTTACCAGCTGTGGCTTTTCTCATTAATGCTATCAGTCACCTGGAGAGCCATTCCTTGTAAAACTTTTTTTTTTCCTTGCAGCTCTTAAAGCTATAATAAGCACTCTTTCAGCATCTGAAGCTAACCAACTTATTAATTCATATACTTATCAAACTTGTTTGCCGCCCATCTCACTGCGAAATGCCTATTGGACTATTATCTTCTGAGTAAGAGATTGCACTAGAGCCGTGATGGCGAATCTATGGCACGCGTGCCACAGGTGGCACGCGGAGCCATATCAGTGGGCATGCAAGCTCAGCTCTGGCGTGCATGCACGTGCTGGCCAGCTGACTTTCAGGCCTTTTGGGCCCACCGGAAGTCAGGAAAAAGGCTGTTTCCAGCCTCCGGAAGGCATCGCGGGGGGGGAGGCAATTTTCGCCCCCCAACCTCCTAGAAAGGCTCTAGAGCCTGGGGAGAGTGAAAAACAGGCCTTCCGGTGGGACCGGAAGTTGGCAAATGGGGCTTTTCCAGCCTCCGGAGGGTCTTCAGAAAGGCTCTGGAGCCTGGGGAGAGCGAAAAATGGTCCTACCTTGCCATCACATGCCAAAAGTGGGGGGAGCGCAGGGGGAGGTTGCGCGCACATGCGCAGGAGGTGGGTCACATAGAATTGTGGGTGTGGGCGCACGCATGAGCGACCCTCCCGCGCTCCCCCCCCCCCCACTTTTGGCACACGATGGCAAAAAGGTTAGCCATCACTGCACTAGAGTCTGGGAACAAGGGCACACTCAATGGTGCAGATAGAGTGTTCTAATCTCAAAGAAGGCCCTTGTTTTTTTTCCATCACCTACGGGTGCCAGAAGTTAGGAGAGGTGCTCAGAATCATATGCTCAGTGGGTTTACATGAGATGGAAAGTGATTCCTATACATACCCTGAGAAAAATTTATTTCAGTCCTGCCCAGCCTGCTACTTGGCTAGTCCTACGCATGATATTACGAGTTCAACGTTTTGGCCATTATCCAAGTGATCACATAGAGACCTCAGCGGGTAGCTATTTTGGTTTTAACAGCTTAAGGGACATTAGAGGATGTAGCTTCCGATTTTGCCTCTTGAGTCTTTAGCCACAAAGTCATAGACCTTCTGAGGTCCCAGCTGAATTCGGCTTCTGGATTGGGGTTAGGTACAATCTTAGCTAGAGGAACGGCTAACGGCAACAGCGGTTGTGTTTCATTCACAAATAAATTATTTAGCAGGAAGCACTCAAAAGAAGAATGGTGGAGATGGTACGAAGTAAGCAAGCTGGAGCACACGCACAAGAGTACCCATTAGATTTCCAGGAGACTGGTTTGCTCAGGGCTGGTGGCATCTTTTTCCTCTCCAGCCAGGCCATCTTGAAGGGCTGCAGCGCTGGGAGAACTAGCCCCTGTAGCAACCTCTTCTCGCTCCGCTTCACCTTCTGGGGGTTTGCCCACTCCCATTTCATTATGGGTCTTCTGATGCTTGCTGAGGTGGTCGCTACGAGTGAAGCGCTTGTTACAGAGTAAACAGGTAAATTTCTTCTCCCGGGTATGGGTGCGAACGTGGCGTTCCAGCTCGTCCGAGCGCGTAAAACGCTTGCCGCAGAAAAGCCAGTTGCAGACAAAAGGACGTTCCCCGGTATGCCATCGCAGGTGAGCTTTCAGATGTGAGGCTTTCCCATAGACCTTCCCGCAGCCTGGGATATGGCAACTGTGAATCGGCTTCTTCCGCAAGCTGGCTGCCGAGGCCCCAAGCCGCTCTAGTTCTTGGCAATTAGGGCAGTCACAAGTGGACCTGCCGGTTGTGCTGCCAAAGGAGCCCCCTCTTCCAGACTTCAAGGCAATCCCACCTTCCATCAGGGAGCTATTGGCCACTGGCTTAGGTTTATACATTTCTTGGGGCAGCACATGTTGTCCTGAAGGGAGAAGGTGTGATGAAGAAGTAATGCCTACTGCAGGGTAAGGAGCAGGATTCAAAGTTGTGAAGTCAGACGTGTAACTGGGTAGCTGGGGGCTGATGGGCGCCTGACTCGGCATGGACTGTAAGGAACCCTGGAGTCCATCGGATTGTGGCTGAGAACTCAACCAGTTGCTGTTGGAATGCATGTCCCACCAAGAAGCCGTAGGGTTGCTAGAACTGGTAGAGATGCCTGGGTGGATGCCAGCTTTGTACCAGGAGCCATAAGGGTGTGCCATGTCCAAGGAGGTATAGACACTGGGGAGACAATCAGGGGATGGATGCCCCTTAGGCACCAGCAACGAAGAAGGATCTTGAGTTGTGGGTGAGGCTGAGAAGGAATGGGGGAAAGGACTGTAATCATTGCTGTAAGTGGTAGAAGCTTGTGGGCTAGCTGAAGGAGACATCAATCCATTCCCATTGGGGAAAGTGGCTGCATAGGAATCTCCCATGCCTTCAGTGCTCCAGAGTTTTGGAGCAAAAGACTCTACTCCCAAAAGGTAAGATTTTCTTCCCAAATTGTTCTCAGTGTTTCTGGGAGAGGTTGATTCTTGAACCGGGTTAGAATTTCCAAATTTATCCCAAGTGTCCGTCAACATAGCCAGGGAACTGGAGCCATACTGCACTTCTTCCTAGGGGGTGGGAAAAGAGAGAAAAAGCAAAAAAAAGGCAAAAGGAAATTTAGGTATGCTGTAAATTGGGGCAGAGGAAATACAGACAGGATCATAAACCGCATCCTACTTATAGAAGCAGTGGACTATTTCCCCAAGAATAATAAGTACCAGTATTTGCCCATTAGAAGTAAAAAAAACCTACCAGCCTTCCTTTCTACAATAATGGGATACTTTTATAAGACATCATGGAACCTCCTAATCATTACTGTGAACATTTGCCTATTTGTCCTCAGAACAAGAAAAACAGAATTTAAACATTTTTCTATGGAGATGGGTTTTAGACTTAGTGTAACAAAAATGTGAAGGTAACACATTTGCCACTGAGACAATTCTTTAGTTATTGGCATGGATGGGTTTCATGGTATATTATAATATGAATTATAAATTGTATGTATGAAAAAAGTCACACCATTATCCTTAAATGATATATATTATTGCTGCAACACAGACATACAACCCAGAAATTACAACATTGAATGTACAAACATGTACAACACTGATGTATATACTACAACACTGTTGTACAACACAGAATTTGTGCGTGCTCCATCATTGGAGGCTTTTAAGAAAAGACTGGACAGCCACTTGTCTGGAATGGTATAGTGTCTCCTGATTGAGCAGGGGGTTGGACTAGAAGACCTCCAAGGTCCCGTCCGACTCTGTTATTCTGTTATTCTGATATAGCTTCATATGACAAATCTGTTTTAATGAGATATACTAGCTCACTGCTCAAGGAAAAGGCCATTTCAGAAAAGAATTAGACCTTCCTTTCTATTTTCATGATCATGATGTATATTTTTTCTGCTTCTTCAGATGGTGACCTTTTGAAACAGCTGAGTCAAAGATGTCCAAAGAAACCGGTCTGAAAAGATGAGTTGCAGAGACACTTTACCTTCTTATTACAATCACAAATAGTGATTGTGCCACAAGAGTCCATTTTGAATTTGAGGACATTGACATAATCTAGTCTCTATTGGGTACTGAAGAGTCTTTTGGCACAAGGTTCTGGGCAAGATGCAAGGCACACTGAATGGGAGCTGCACAAGAATAAAATGTACAATTTGCATCTATTTCTATAGAAGTTCCCAATTGTGTTCAATACATGACAGGAATTTTTATTTCATCTCTTTGCTGCTTCTCTTATCTATACCTTACATTCTTAAGGACCCAGATTGTTGGGGGCAATATGCTGACTCTGTAAACCGCTTCGAGAGGACTATAAAAGCACTATGAAGCGGTATATAAGTCTAAGTGCTATTGCTATTGCTACCCTGTTTCCCCCAAAATAAGACATCCCCTGATAACAAGCCCAATCGGGCTTTTGAGCACATGGCAATAAGGCCAAGCGCTTATTTCAGGGTTCAAAAAAAATATAAGACAGGGTCTTATTTTCGGGGAAACGTGGTATTAAAGTATACATTTCAACCAATAGGGTGACAAAAGTAGACTCCATCAAATGAAATTCATTCTATGAAAAAATAATTACAGACAGTTCAATAAATAATTAATCTTTCCAGCTAGCAATAGCACTTAGACTTATATACTGTTTCACAGTGCTTTACAGCCCTCTCTAAGTGGTTTACAGAGTCAACATATTGCCCCCAACAATCTGGGTCTTCATTTTACCCACCTCAGAAGGATGGAAGGCTGAGTCAACCTTGAGCCAGTGAGACTCGAACTACCGAACTGTTGGCAGTTGGCACTCAGCAGAAGTAGCCTGCAGTACTGCATTCTAACCACTGTGCCACCACAAAAAACATGTTGTTACAAGAAGTATTTGTTTTTGCACCGAATTGACCATAAAGTAGGTTAATGAATTGAAATTAAACACTGAAAACTATAACTTGCAGATCAATGCGTTTTTCAACAAAGGGGCAGACAACTTGTAAAAAAAAGTGATTATATATCTATAACCATTACCATTTGTGATATTACATTCTCAGCACTGCTATGGCACATGTACAGGTAGTTCTCAACTTACAATCATTTGTTTAGTGACTGTTCAAAGTTACAACAACAGTGAAAAAGTGACTTATGACTGGTCTTCACACAACCACCACAGAATTCCTGTAGTCACGTAATCAAAATTTGAGCACTTGACAATGAGCATATATTTATGGTTGCAGTATCCCAGGGTCATGTGACTAGTTCCCACCTTCCCAGCCAGTTCCCAACAAGCAAAGTCAATGGGAGAAGGTGTACTTGCTCAATAACAACACAATTCACTTAACAACACTGATGGACATGGTAGACAAAAGTCATAAAATTGGGTGTGATTCACTTAACAATTGCCTGGCTTAGCAACAGAAATTCAGGTTCCAAGTGTGGTCATAAGTTAAGGACTACCTGTATAGTTAAACAGATAGGGAAAACCTTGACAGATTCGACCAGAACTTCATCTGCTCTGGTTCCCACTGCTAAGAAATTCACAGGTAGGATGTGTGAATGCATCTTGGAATCATCAAGGTTTCATGTAAAACACCTAAAGTCCTGCCATTGTAAAAAGGAAAAACACATTTTTAACAATCTTAAGGGAGAAGCTGCAGATATCTTAAGCAGGGGCTATATAGCAGTTAAAGTAAAAACCATAGGATTGGATCCCAAAGAATAGATGACTCCTATTTTCTGCCTCTCCAGACATTTCTTTCAAGTTTTTTTTTTTGGGGGGGGGTGAGTGTGTGTTAAATTAGCTACAGAGTTTGGGCACTTCTGATAGTTGTCCTTTATCACCCTGTCTCAGGTGAGCTGCCAGCCTTATTTGCCAAGGAATCTTTTTTCCTATGGCATAAGGATGACAAAGTAATATAACTATCCCAAAGTGAATGTTATGTGTTCTTATTAAATAATTCCCATTCATATAATTAACGATTGCACACCACATAAAACCTGTTCTCAATTTTGCATTTCTTCTTATCAGTTTCAGATAAGTGCAACCAGTGGAACAGCTTGCCTTCAAAAGTTGTGGGTGCTCTATCACTGGAGGGCTTTTAAGAAGAGATTGGACAGCCATTGATCCAGAATGATATAGGGCCATGATGGCGAACCTATGGCACGCGTGCCACAGGTGGCACACGGAGCCATATCGGTGGGCACACGAGCGTTGCCCTAGCTCAGCTCCGGCCCGCATGCGCATGCCAGCCAGCTGATTTTTGGGCCTTCCTGGCCCACCGGAGGTCGGGAAACAGGCTCTCCCCAGGCTCCAGAGGTTTTCTGGGTCCCACCAGAAATCAGCAAACAGACTGTTTCCAGCCTCCAGAGGGCCTCCGAGGGGGGGGGGAGGCTGTTTTCACCCTCCCCAGGCTCCAAGAAAGCCTCTGGAGCCTGGGGAGGGCGAAAAATGGGCCTACTGGGCCCACTGTGCCATCGCATGCCAAAAGCGGGGGAGCTCGGTGGGGTCATGTGGGCATGCGCAGGGGGATGGGGTGCATTGAATTATGAGTGTGGGCACATGCACATGTGACCCCTCCACTCCCCCAACTATTGGCACACGACAGCAAAAAGGTTAGTCATCACTGGTACAGGGTCTCCTGCTTATGCAGGGGGTTGGACTAGAAGACCTCCACGGTCCCTTCCAACTCTGTTATTCTGTTAAGTAATTAATTTAGAATCTATATTCTTTGGTAAACTGCATCATGGCTACATAACTGAGATACAAAAAGCTGGCTCTTTTACTGGAAAAATTCATGTTTTAAACCATGGAAAAGGTCCCCGTTTCAAAGCCAGGAACAAAAATGTGAAAAAACTTGAAATTCAAGTAGCTTTGCATTTCACTCTAGCTGTTTCACAAATCTCACCTTGTGGTATCACAGCCAGAGGTGAAATTCAAAAATTTCTTCTACACGCAAGGAAAATTACCATCATGGTGATTTATGGCAATGTATAGGAACAAGTTCTGAAAAGAAGGGTCAGAGTTAGAGCCATTGCATGATCTGGTTTTTCAGAAAGGTTTAATTGCAGATTGGCAATTTATCTACAATGATAATTTCATTCATGCAACTCTAGTAAGACAGTCTATCACACACAGATTACACTGGCCTAAACTATATACAGATAGTCCTTGATTTATGACCATGATTGGGACCAGAATTTCTGTTACTAAGCAAGACAGTTGTTATGTGAGTTACACCCAATTTTGTAATCTTTTTGTCATGGTTGTTAAGCAAATCACTGCATTTGTTAAATGAATCACACAGTTGAATTTGGCTTCTCCATTGACCTTGCTCGTCAGAAGCCAGCTGGGAAGCTTGCAAATGGCAATCATGTGACCATGGGAAAAAGTGCCACTGTAACTTTGACAATCACTAAACGAATGGTTGTAAATTGAGGACTACCTTTAATAAGTGCACAGCAATGTTCCTGTTACATAGCATGGGAAGAGGAATGAAGATGGTGCTGAGGTGGTTGCAAATGGAACAGAGAACAGAGAAAATAGAGAGAAACATTCAGTCCCTTTGGAAATCAAGGAGATATCAAAGGCCTGTTTGATGGAGGAAGGAGAGTTTCTTCAAACAATACATTATTTTCATTACCACTGCATGATATATTTGTCTTCAGCATTAATAGCTGCAATAAAGAATAAGAACATTCATATGCCTATTACAGGTTAATTGAGCACACTAATTTTCTACCGTGTTTCCCTGAAAATAAGACCGTGTCTTATATTTTTTTTAACCCCAAAATAAATGCTTGGCTTTATTTTCGAGGAGGTCTTATCATTTTGGGGCGCGTGGAGCAAGACGGGGCTCCTCTTGCCATCTTACCTGATTTCCAGCTCTGTATCCCTAACCCTAACCAGAGGAAATGGCGGGGACCGGCTGCGTATGATTTAAATATTTTCGGGGAGGTCTTATTTTCGGGTAGGGCTTATTTTATTATTATTATTATTATTATTATTATTATTATTATTATTATTAATGTAATTTATATGCCGCCCTTCTCCCGTAGGACTCAGGGCGGCTTACAAAAACAAAGAATTACATAAAATTAAAATCAGTTTAAAATTAAATTAAAATCAATTAAAAATTATTAAAATTATTTGAAGTCACCCTACGGATTCAGCCCATTTGGTGAAAAAGCCACATCTTCAATTCACGGCGGAAGGAGAGGAGGTCTGGGGCTGTCCTGAGGCGGTAGGCAGCCCATTCCAGAGGGTCGGCGCTCCCAGAGAATGCTCTCCCCCTGGGGGCCGCCAGCCGACATTGTCTGGCTGACAGCACCCTGAGGAGGCCTGCTCTGTGTGAGCGCATCGGACGATGGGAGGAAGGCAGGAGATGATCCTGCAGATACCCCGGGCCTAAGCCATGTAGGGCTTTATAAGTGAGCACCAGCACCTTGAAACGAAATTTTCAGGGAAACAGGGTAGTATACATTTCAGAGTCCTATTTTTGTCCTATAATGCTCTTGGAAACAATGGAGAACACATTCACATGCACATGTATGTATCTTCCAATTAGATTTATGCAACATTTCAGATCTGAGTCCCAAATGGGCTTTAGTATGCATAAGACCATGAATGTAGCACTTCCTTGCAACTCTTTAAAGCTGCTGTGTCCATCTTTTTGGAATCATATTTGAAGAATTGCTCCCTTTTTCACATTTTAAGTTCAATGTGGGGGTTCTATTAGCTCTGAAGAACAGACTTAACTACTAGAGAAGGGACCCTCTCTTATGATACTGATTTTTATGAAATAATTTCACATGGTAAATAACCTACTTAGCATTTTACTCCTTTTTGATACCTAATAAAAAATATTTACTCTCCTAATGTCTTAATCATGTTTTATCTAATCCTTAGAATATTTTGATGATTTTTTACATTCTTGCGTTCATTTGTCCTGTGCTATAAACCTTACAAGTTGACCTTATAGCTGCCATTGTAAAGGCTTAATGATGTTCCAGAATATAGCTGAGGCTAATTGAAATATCCTACTTCAAAACACTGAGATTTCAAAAGGACATAAAATGTTGAAACAGTAACTTAGTACATCCTGATACTGAACAAATACGTTTAGTGCTGTGATAGTTTCTTTTGGTTGATTTATGTGGGAATTGATCTGTATTCCTAACTCCAATTTCATCAGTATCAAATGAAAACTACTCAGACCCTGTTTATCAGATTGAAAACATTTAAACCCATTATTTCTAAAAAGAAACTATTTTGCATAAAGCAATATAGAAAGACATATTAAACAGCAATGGGGAATCCACATCCAGGATCACATCCATCATTTCAGGTTCAGAGTTTTGGCATATAATTCTGAATTCAGCATCTCAAGAACTTAATTTTATATTTAAACAGCAAACAGAAATGTGTTTGTGATCTAGGAACTCTTTGACAGATGTTATGCAAAATAGTTAACAGGCAGCTTTACAGATGTTCTACTCACTTTTTAATGTCATCATATATTTTCAATCCCAACCACATAGTAGAAAGAGCCACACCGCAAATGTGCAATTTATTCATTATAATTTTATAACACTTCCAGTTATTTACATCATAAAAGCATGAGCAGCAAAAAGACACAGCACTAAAATAATTAATTGGCTAAAAGTACAATAATAGAGTTAGCACAATAGTGATCCTTGGTTCACCAAATGCCTTCCAGAAAAAGCTGTCTTTTAGTTTGGAAAGCTAACGCTGAGGGTGCCAGAAAGAGGATATTCCTTAGTTCAAGCACCATAGCTGAAAAACATAGCCCATGAGCTAGTGGTGAAATCCAATTTTTTTTACTACCAGTTCTGTGGGTGTGGCTTGGTGGGTGTGGCTTGGTGGGCGTGGCAGGGGAAGGATACTGCAAAATCTTCATTCCCACCCCACTCCAAGGGAAGGATACTGAAAAATCTCCATTTCCTCCCCACTCCTGGGGGAAGGATATTGCAAAATCTCTATTCCCACCCCACTCTGGGGCCAGCCAGAGGTATATTTGCCGGTTCTCTGAACTACTCAAAATTTCTGCTACCGGTTCTCCAAACTGCTCAAAATTTCCGCTACAGATTCTCCAGAATCTGTCAGAACCTGCTGGATTTCACCCCAGCCATGACCCCACTCCCCTTTGACCTAAAAGGTCTGGACGACTATTTAAAAATGTTGGTGAGATGACTGAGAGCAGCAGGCAGGCCATTTCTGTATGGAGTAAGCAGTCCAGCTAACTCCTAGAGCAGAGGTCTCCATGGATCAACACCGGGCCGTGGCATGCCAGAAACTGGGCTGTGCAAATAAGCAAATCCCCATCCGCAGGATGCAGACACGAAACTACACCCCCTCCAGTCTGCGGAAAAACTTCTCTTCATGGAACCGGTCCCTGGTGGGCAGTGGTGGGTTGCTCCCAGTTCACCCTGGTTCAGGTGAACCAGTAGTGGTGGCGGTGGAAGGCTCTGCCCAGATGTTATCAAAAACACTCTGCGCATGTGCAGAAGCTTATGTGCAGAAGTGCTGCACGCTCATGCGCTACCGATAGCGAAGCGGTAGCGCTGGGATTTAAAATCCACTACTGATTGGGGGCCACTGGCCTAGAGAACAAGCAATATAGGACTTTGTAGCTTTAAAATAGCACTGTGAATTGCACCTGTAAAGTTATGGAAAGTTGCCACAAAGTGCAATTGAAAGTGCACAATGGGGATGAACAGAAAACGTCTAAGAGCTCAGTACAGGTAGGAGATCACGAGAAGACATTGTGCTCATTTTGATGAGCCACTGGGAGAAAAGAAGGTGCCAACAGGAAGTGCCCATTGTATAAATAGGTGGTCCTTGATTTACAACAAGTTACAACTAATCTCCCAAAAGGTACTTATGACCTGGATTTGAAGTTCTGCTGCTTCTCTGGTCACATGATTGCACTTTGGGTGCTTGGCAACCTGTTCACCTTTACGATCATTTGCAGTGTACGTGACCCTGATTTACACCTTTTTTTTTTTTGCAGAAAACCAGTTTTTTGTTTCTGGCAAAAAAACTCCCATTGCAGATAATGGATTTTGCTTAACGACCATAGTGATTCACTTCAGGACCACTGGGAAAAAATATTGCAAAATTGGGTCAACCATATGATGACCTGCTTAATGACTGGCACGATTTATAACCATAATCCCTGTGTCAATTATGGTTGTAAGTCTAGGACTATCTATGAAAAGAAACTGAGATCAGTTACTTGCAGCTGCTGGCACTACCTCTTCTCCATATGCTTACTGAAGTTGCACATTCCTCTTACATGTAATATGTAAACGCAGAAGCTCTTTTTCTGGTTCTTGTATTTAAGGGACAAAGAGAACTGGCTGTCTCAACTGTCATCTAGTTTGTAGGGCTCGTATGATGAAAGAAGCTGAAGGTTGCAAAATTCTATGTATTCATATTTTGAAATAAACTTACTTTATTTCAAACTTTTATAAAGGTTTACTTCTGAGTTAGCATGCTTAAGATTAACTTTTTACCCCCTATCTTTTAATTCTCTAATTTATAAATTATGGATTTATAAAAGTGAAATAAATGTACACGTACACCAAATGTCCTTTTTAAAAGAACAAAATATTATGCTAAATTAACATTAAAAAAAAACACTACTGCATTAAATAAAACACTACTGCTTTGTTGTTGAAATTATGGCCATTTTTATTTATTTTAGTGTGCATTTTCTTCATTGCAATCAAAATAGTCTCCAAGTATGAAATTAATGTACCCTTAAATTGTAGTTCCAGCTAAACTTTACCACTGCTAATTAAAAATGTTCCTTTCTAAGCTTTAGCAAATTAGCCTAACAATTGAACTGTTATATAAAAGGGAAATTAGGTGCAGATCTAAATACATTAATCTGGGAGAAAGTAAATGGATTTACTTTCAAATTAACCGTACACTGGATTATGTTGTAATAATTGAGTGTGGGATTTGGACCAAGAGATTTGGTTCAATGTTGGATTTGGCTCTAATCCACATCTGTTATGATATTCACATGATGACTCAGAATAATGTGCTTAATAATTTAGTTAATATGGGTTGACAGAACACATAAAAATCAAATAGTTCACAAAATATACTAAGCCACAAAAGAAGTAGCCAGGTTACAATTGACAAAGCTTACTAGTTCCTAATGTCATGCTTGTTTATCAGTGTATGTAGTTGGGAGTTACCTTTTTATATTAAAAGGATTACACTGGGAAACCTGCCCATCCCCTTTTATTCATCCCAAACTAAGGCTTTAAATGGCTTTGTTCTTTCTTCAAAAATTGGAAGTGTGCTGATGAGTAACAGCTTAAATCAGCAGTGTGATGCTCTCAATATAAAACAAATTAATCTTTTCATTTAATACCGTTTTTATTTTTGTTTAAATGCCATCTTGTGTGGTGTAGTATTTAAAATGCTAGTCTGGGAGCCAGGAATTTATCTTCTAATCCCCCACCCCAGCAACCATGGAAGGTCATGAGGGATGGTGGGCCAATCAGTTTCTCTTAGAGCAAGAGCAGATTTGTAGAGTTTAACTTGTTGGGCCAGGTTCAAGTTGAAGTTGAAGTTCACTCTTAGCATAAAAGTTCACTGTGTGATTTTTGGTGAAGCATGTTCTTATAGCCAATCATGGAAAGAAACTGGACCTAAGAATACTGTCTTGAATTTGCAAAAGAAAGGCTATATAGAAATGTAATAAATTCTTACAAAATAACTTTGTTCAGGATCCTAAACTTACAATATGAGAGCTACCTGTAGTTTGGTATAGTGGTTAAAGGTATCAGGCTAAAACAGGGAGACTGTGAGTTCTAGTCACATTTTAGGCATTAAGCCAGTTGGGTGATCTTGGGCCAGTCACTCGTTTTCGGCTGTAAGGAGGAGACAAGAGCAAACCACTTCAGAAAAAAAGTTGCCAAGAAAACTGTGGGGTCTGGTCAAGGCAGTCACAAGCAGACAATAATGACTTGTGGGCATAAAAACAAAGCAAAATTACTTCATGGTATAATAAAAAATAATATAGTACACATACATAAAATATAAGCAGCGAATGGATCAGTTTAAAAGATTCATTGAAATCTACCAATTTAAAATATTAAAAGTCCCAGGGAAAGTTTCTCTCTATTAAGAAACATATTTCTGTGCTACCACACACAATGGAGAGGGGGTGGGGATATATTTTTGCAGCTTAATCTTTAGTCCTATTCAAAGATTGCTTTTCAATTTATCATAATTGCATATCTAACAAAGGCCGGTAAACCATAAGCAGAAACCAATTGTGGCTTTTGAGCAACTCATGTTTTCAATCTCGTTATTTTTTTTTTAATGGGTCCTTGAATTACGTTGTGGCATTTTAGAGCATCTCTTTTCCCTTCCCTGAATGACTTCCTTTTCATTTGCTCCTTTTATGTTTTTAATCTGGTCCTTTAACAGCACTGGGTTCGCCAATCCTGACATGAAATGCTATGTTAAAAGCATACACACATACACAGACATATACACAGACATAAGCACACAGACATATCCACCATCAAATGAATCCTGTTCCAGCTAATCACTCAAAGTCGTAACTCAGATTTATATCTTCCAAAACCTGTAATAAAAACCAATCTATATTGAATACAGGAGATGCCTCCTAAGAATCAGAACATTTAAATGATGGAATAATCCACATTCTTCTCAAGACTATCTTGTGATATTTCCATACCTCCCCTCCCCCTTGTATTTTTATTATTAGTTGGAAGGTAATGATAAATGGCAAGGGGAAAAAGGATGCATGCTTATTTCAAATGAGAACGGATTGATTTTATTTGTATGGCTGCCAGGTCACAACCTAAAGAAATTTACTTAACTCCAAGGTTAACTAGATAAGCCTGAGACTTATTGGGTCATCTTTTGCTGCATAAAAGTAGTGTAATCTGATGTGACATTAAATTTGGGGCTGACCATATTTTTTTGCCTCTATGCTGGAGGGTCCCACGATCGTCTAAGAAGAGAATGTATCATAAATAGAAAAATAATTGTAGTGGCAACTGTACTTCAATCACAAGTCCATATTTATTTATCTAAACAGATAAACAGAATGACCATGGGGGGTACAAAAAACAACAACAACAGTGGGAGTGGGAGCAATCTCTGACTTCCTATTGGTTTCCCCACTGACTTTGCTTGTGAGAAGCCGGCAGGGAGTGTTGGAAATCATGATCACATGACCGTGTGGATGCTACAACCGCCTCTGAACATTGTGAAAATTTCATTTCCAGGGGAATAATGGGTCCTGGACTTTTTAAACATTCTTTACATTAGCAAATTCTGATTCAAAATTGTTGTGGTGCAATGCACTTTTTGGGTTAACTTGAGGGTACAAACAGACAAATATGAGTTTTTGTAATACATAGATACAGCATTAATGCTGCATCCCGAGCTGCTATTCTCCTAGTCGTTTTACTCATTTTCCTCTGTATGCAATAAAAAGGGGTATAATATTGGTTCAGAGTGAGAGGTACAATATACAATATCCCATTCTATTGTTACTGTTACATCTACTTTGGCTTCAGCTACCCTGTCTAGCATTCAATAGTTTGGAAAGGGTTTATTTTCCCAGGACAGAAATTTCCAACCATTTTCAGCCATGAACGTATCTAGAATTCAAAACATGTTATAAACGCTCTCACAAAATGGCTGCTAAAGGGAATACCACAAGTCACAACACAGCAATATACCCATAAACAAACACATGAGAACAATTCCTGTGCCTCCCTAATTTGCATTTATCTATCCCCCCCCCACACCCCCACTAGGCAAGTAGGAAATTTTCCAAACAAAGCTCTGCAATGCAGCTAATCTTCATTTTTATTTTTCAAGAAGATATATCTGATCCAAAAATATTCTTAGAAAAAACAGTAATGCTTGAGCTACAGTGTGTCCGAATCCAAATGATTGCTTTTATTATGAAAATATTTATATTAAAGAAAATCAGGTAAAACAGGGAGCCTAGTCCCGAGGAAGATAGCTGGGGGGACACGGGCATCACACTGAAGATTCAAGGCCTAGAATTTGAGTGTCAGCTGGTAAACAGATGGGAAACATACCTGGATCCATTAATTCTATTTTACCTGTAAGGTTATTAATAGAATCTTGCAAGTTTGCAAGTACAAACTTCCCACTGGCACTTTTAATCGGAAAGGGACAACTCACCGTGGCCACTTGGACACCGCCACCTGGCTGTGGGATACCTCATCCTGGGCAATTCGCTGAGGGGACAACTCGTCCCAGTCAACTTGCTGCAAACCTCGGCTTTTCAGTCTGGTTTCCAAAGGCAGCCTGGTTTAAGGGAGGCAAAAGTTCCTGCCAGCCTGCAATCTTTCTCTGAAGGCTTCCCACCCTCACTATCTAGCACCCCCCCAACCAAACAAGAAAGATAGGCTAAACAGGAGTCATTGTTACACATACACACACATCCCATTCCAAACTTGGGAACTTTTGTCTACATTCAAGCTGGCAAGCTGCCAATTGCGCACGTGGGGAGAAGAATCTCCCCTTCACTCACATGCACACATCCCTACCCATAGATCCCTTTTAACTGCTTGATCCTCTAGGAAGGGTCCTTCCTAAATTTCTTTTTCTGACCATTAAGCCGCTGGAGGTGCCTGACTCTCTTCTATGATTGTTTCTTAGGCAGCATCTCTTCCCCTCATTCCCCAAGGCCATCCACGCATTCCATTACATTGGGATATTTCTGTGGCTGAAAGCAGACTTCCAAATGGTTACCACAAGAATAAGAGAAGATATACTTTGGTGTGGTATGTTGACGGTATTTTTAGTCTATAGAGTTACCATTATGGAACTAATCCAACAAGTGCTTTTTTAAGCCGTTCCTTTCAAGAAAACATCTACTGTTGAATTCATATTGCTCTCCCCTGTGATTGAGGGTTCTTCCAAGTATAGCTTTCATTGTGGCATCATCCTGACTCATTTGTAGGGGTTTGCATTGTGACATAAACATTTACAAGGCATATGCTTTCATTTAGAACCTTTATGTGTTCACACACGGCTTCTTCTATATTTTAATCAATATACTATAGCTTTTGACTCGTAGCACTATAGCTCTTCTCTCTGGAAGCTTTCTGTGCCCTTGAGCTTATAACACACACAAAGCAGGTTGTATATGGGGTGCATAATAGCAATAGCACTTAGAATTATATACCGCTTTACAGTGCTTTACAGCCCTCTCTAAGCGGTTTACAGAGTCAGCCTATTGCCCCCAACAATCTGGGCCCTCATTTTACCCACCTTGGAAGGATGGAAGGCTGAGTCAACCTTGAGCCTGGTGAGATTCGAACTGCCAAATTGCAGGCAGCCCGCAGGCAGCAGAAGTAGCCTGCAGTACTACACTCTAACCACTGCGCCACAGCAGTGATATAGACTAGAAGTCTTAACCTTGGCTGAGAGCAAGACATTCTAAAAATTCCAAGTCAGGAATGTTACAGTTTATTTATTTATTTATTTATTTATTTATTTATTTATTTATTTTTTATTTATTTTTTATTGGTTCGATTTATATGCCGCCCTTCTCCGGAGACTCAGGGTGGCTTACAATGCGTTAAGCAATAGCCTTCATACTTTTGTATATACCTGCTTAGTAGGGCTTTTGGGGGCCCCCTAAGCGGTGTTCTTTTTTATACAAAGTCAGCTTATTGCCCCCACAATCCAGGTCCTCATTTTACCTACCTTGAAAGGATGGAAGGCTGAGTCAACCTTGAGCCTGGTGAGATTTGAACTTGCAGTAATTGCAGGCAGCTGGTGCTATTTAACAGCACTGCTGCGCCATCAAGGCTTGTTATTTTTTGTAATAAATAATTTTTCAATTATTTTTGTAATCTTTGGATGTTCTTATTCTATGCATTTGCCCTATTTTCACCTGACAATGTTAAACTTCCCTCTGCAAAGCTATGGAAACAGTTGGGATTTGGTGCTGAGCTAGGTCAACTCACTGTGGCCAACCTGCCACAGCCAACTTGCCACAGCCAATTCACCGTAGGACAACTTGCCATGGCCAACTTTCTGCAGTACAATTTGTCTCAGAACAAGAGTTACACTAATATTGAAGAAATGGTGAAATATAATCATTAAAGGATGCCAAAGGAGAGACACAATGAATTGGGAGTGACAAAAATTAAAATAATTTAAAATAATTAAATTGAATTGTTGAATTGTTCCACGGCGAATTATTCCGTGGAGGGTTGGCCATGGTGAATTGTCTTGTGGCAAATTGACCATAGTGAGTTGGCTGTGGCGAGTTGTCCCATTCCGAGGTCAACTAAAGGCAGGTGAGAAGGAATTATGACTATCTGAGTCTGGAAAGGAAACAGATCAGGGGCAGCGTAGTAGCAGGTTGCTTTCACTGCTTCAGTATTCCGAAAAAAGACCTACAGCTTGGCAGCTCTAGCAGGAGCCATAAGCTTTATATTGGACTGCAAAATCCAGCTGGTAACTTGTCTTGAGGTCAAGAATAGATCCCTATCCAGCTGGAGCAGCAGTGTGTAATTTTACTGATCCTGTTTGTTGTGAATTTTTTTCTGATCCTGTTTGTTGCTCTAAATCTGTTTGCTACCAGAGAGACATTGTTATCTTAGAAGCTTCATTTTTATATGTTTCGTATTGCATTATTTGTGGTTGTTACCATCTCTTTTTCTCTCTGTTTTTACTTCTGTGTACTGGAAGTGTTTTTTATGAGAATTCCAGTCATTCCAACAGTGTGTGATGTGTTTTCCAAATATAACAAGTTGGTGGGACCTACAGTGAACCAAAGAAATATGTTGTCTGTGTTTGCTGCTGAAGAGATTTTCCTAACATTTTTATTTAAAGGTGGTGGTTTGGAGATGGACAACCACTAACACCAAGGAGACTCATTCTCCTCCCCCAACAAGGTGCATCAAATTAAAAATAATGGGTGATGTTTTTGAGCAAACCTGATTTCAAACGAAGTTACATCAACTGTAAATTTTAGAAATATTCAAATCAAAATTATTACACTGTTTAAAGTCATACTGGTTTTAGTGGCTCTATGTGATTATACATATCCCTTGGTTTAGTTCAATAAGCAATATTATTTATTAGACATCAAACATAGGCTTAAGATACCTAAGATGATATCACAAATCTATGTCATAAAAGGAGAATGGACGAGATGGAGAGTTCAGCATTTGCAGGAGGAGACAACTCCATTGGAAAAGTTTGGGGACAGGTAAATATATATATATGTGTTTTTCTTTTAGCCAGGTTTTTCCCACGTAACCAAGATTTTTCTGCAGCCCTAGCTCAGTGGAGTCACATCCACTCGATTCTGGGCTTTTTTCTTCAGGCAGCCAGCAGGCCCTATGCTGCCTGGTGAGAGACTTATATAGATCTATTTCTGGCTCGTTAGCCATCATCAGTAAGTCACACCCACATCTCATGTATCCTCCCTGTAAAGGTACAATATCTATTTTCTTACTCTTCGTAGGATTTATGTGTGTTTTTCTTTTAGCCAGATTTTTCCTACGTAACCAAGATTTTTCTGCAGCTAACGAGCCAGAAATAGATCTATATAAGTCTCTCACCAGGCAGCATAGGGCATATATATATATATATATATATATATATATATATATATATATATATATATATATATATATGCATATTCTTTCTAGCCAGGTTTTACCTACGTAAACTAAGTTGTTCTGCAGCCCTGGTTGTGTGAAATCTCATTCACAAGCTTCTGGGCTTTTTTTCTGTTGACAAACTGCAACTCTGTGTTGCTCTCTGGGAGACTCAGATAGCTATTTCTGCCTTTTAAGAATATGCACATAAAAGCCTACGAAAAAGAAAAAGATGTATATATATATATATATATATATATATATATATATATATATATATATATATAATTTGTGTGTGTAAAATATATTATATATAAGATACATATGTAATTTTTATTATCAACTCTGAGCTGTTGGGGTGGGGGGATAGAGAGAGAGAGAGAGAGAGAGAGAGAGAGAGAGAAAGAGAGACCAACTAGCCAACTGTGCCAGGGAGCAAAGAGATGGGGGTGTTCCATTACATAGCAGCAGCAGCTGCTGCAAATGTTTTGGCATATCTTTATTTGCTCACTCTTGGAGAGGAGAGTTTTTCTCCTTTTCTCTTCCTTCTTGCCCAGCTTTGCCAATACCGCGTACCTACAAGGAGCTGCAGGCTTCCCAAAGTACTAAAAACTCTGATCTCACTTCATCTCAGGCAGAATCTGCCCCTGCCTGCTGCGATCACCGCTGTGCACTCTGCCCACCTGCTCACTTGCCCACCCACCTGCCTGCCTCTCATCACTCGCCCATTCGCCCTCTGGCTCTCCATTTGGGTGCCCACAGCGGGTTGTCCCCGCAGTGAATTGCCCATGTTGAATTGTCCTGCAATGGTTTGGCAGCAGAGAGTTGGCAGATGCAATTTAGCAGTGTCGGGGGGGGGGGGGGGGCACCCCCAGCTGGCCACGCAGAGTTGTCCCATTCCTATATTACATTGCAACCTAAATGCATATAGAAATAAATTATGTTACTCCCTTTTATTAACTACTGAATTATTGCCTCCTGGCATATTATATCTTTTGGCCTACTTGATCAAAATCTGCCTATTCTTAAAGAGACATTTTTGCATTGAAGTTAAGTCGAAAGATGGCAAACATGTTGGCCAGTGTCAATTCCTTCAATGCCTATATAATCATATATTTGATGATTAATCAGTGGTGCTGAAACTTGGAGGGCAAATTAATTTTAGATTTAACCTTTAGCCCAAAGACTTTTCTAAGTCCACACTGAACAATAACATCACTGTTGACATTTGAGAACCAATGCAAAACACTATACTGTTGCCTCTATTTTGAGAAGCAATGCAAAACGCGAACAAAATCAATTACAAATTCAACCATGTAAATGTGGTATATGGCTTAGTACACTGACCATTTTTTTAGGTCTGCAATGCCGATATAATGGAAATTTTAAAATTTATAATGGACATTTCAGTTTCAAAATCACTACATGCAAATTAAACTGAATGATTACCTTGGGGAGAGGAGATTAAGGTTTTCAAATAACAAGACGATTGTCATATAGAAGAGTTGTTCCCTGTTGTTTCAGGTAACACAGCTGAAACTAATGGGTGAAAAATATCTGGGAGGCAAATTTTGGCTAAACATTAGAAGAAACTTCCTAACAGCAACAACTGTTTGGCAGTGGAACAGCTGCAAGTATCTCTTTTAAGGCAGGAGAATTTGTGTCCCTTTAGATATTGCAAACACTACTTATGTTGGAGTTACTGGGAAGAACACACTGATCAAAGATCAGGGGTGAGGAATCTCTAGTCCTCCAAATGTTGCTGAAAATCAACTCCCAGAATCCCCATCTTTCCTGAGCCACAGTGAAAGTTCTAACAGCTACACAGTTCAACAAGATTTGAAGAGTGAAATATTCCTTATCTCAGTTTCAGAAGACTTCCAGGGTCCCTTCCAAATTCTATGATGCATTACTTTGGGCATCCCAAAGATGCTTTTTCAAAACGCAACTGGACTGTCTGTGTTTCTTCTCTTGAAGACGTTTCACTTTTCATCCAAGATGACTGAATGATGGGGAATGGAAAGATTTATATTCCTTGCAGTCATCTGGTTGTTAGCACTCTGAAAGTCGTTGAGTCCCTCCCCCTATATTTTCAAAGTCCACATTCTGGACAGAGAGGACCACCAGTTTGAAAGAGGAATAAAAGAGGCCACCTATGTTAAAATTGAGCAGCCCCCTCTCAACGGGCGGGGGGGGGGAGGGATACCACACCACCTATCTCCTTTTTTACAACAAAGTCCTTTCAGCAGTTCCAAGAAGGTTCCACACCCATTTGCACTCTGATTCAGATGACCCTGAGGGCACACATGGGGCCTCAAGGACTCTCAGACAGCTAATGACCAACCTTCAAAGTGCTAACAACCAGAAGACTGCAAGGAATATAAATCTTCCATTCCCCATCATTCAGTCAGAGCTGAGGATGCTTCTTGGATGAGAAGCGAAATATGAAGAGAAAAAACAAAGTAAGTCCAGTTGCCCTTTGAAAAAACACCTTTGGGACAATCATGACCTAGATGATTGATCCAGAGAAGCGGTCCGAAGAATACCCATGCTTTCTTGAGAACCAAGAACAAAAATCATTGTCTTATCCTCTGGTCTCATTTCACACATTTTTGATGTGAGTATCTCAAACAAATAAACAAACCAACCTAGCTTTGCTGCAATTTTCATTATGTACCCAGAACTGGAAATAAACCAGCTCAGCTATTCAATACCATTGATGTCATAGGAACACTAAAACCTTTTTTTTTAAAGTGATGCAGAATCCTTGTGTGGGAGTGCCCCTTATTGGTGACCATTTAGTGGTCAGATATAGAGAGAACACGCTTAGCTATTTATTTATACTTCATATTTCTTAATCTTATGTATACCTTCTTGTGTATGAGGATCTACCTGGCAACGTTTGCTTCTTTTTTAGGGAGCCTCATTCCACTTTTTATCATCAAGATGCCCTCCTGGCATGTTGGACTGCAGCTCCCATCTTCTCCATCCAGGAAGTCAGTTGACTAACAGAAGATGGTGGTAAATATGGTCTATTACATTAGAAGGCACCACGTTTTGGAAAGCTACCTTATGCTGCTCTTTAAAAGCCCTACAGTGTTAAAGCCAACTCAATTTCCAACAAGGTCACTTTCACTTTTGTTATGTGGTTTCAGCTTGTGGGTTCTGCCGTGTCCTAAATACATTCCTGGACTCTGAGACAACCAAAAGAGGAGACAGCGAATCCATCCCAGACTCAAGACCACCAGCAAGAGGAGACAGGACTCTGCAGGAGAGGGGAGTGGAACAAAGTCCATTTGCTTTTACCACAGACAAGATCAATAAAGCTGGCCTGACTACAGACTCTCCTGGAACATGACCTTTTTTTGTCAGTTTAGTGTTAGGCTTACTCATACAGGCTCCGTGCCACAATTTTGGCAGAGCTGCTTAATTTGCAGTTAGTGGCTGTTGTCAGCTCAGGATTCTATAGAAACATTCTTCTCCTATACTCCCAAAATCTCACAAGTTTGGGGGGTTTTTTTAGTCAAACGTGACCTGTTGAAGCAGACTGGTGATTCTTATTGGTTTTGCAACATAAGCAGAAGGTACTCAGATCATCATAGGCAAGACTGTGGAACTGGAGAAGGAGTGAAACTGGCTTTGGAGAAGTCGATTAGTTTATGGTGACTTCCTGGCAAAGTAACAAGTAAGGGAAAGCTGTCTTTGTTTCTGAAAGGATAAGCAAAAATTAAGAAAGGCACTGCAAGAGCCTTGAGTATTTAAAGAAAAAAAAAAGGTTCAGCTATGCCCAAAGGGCATGAATTTCACCTCTGTTGCTTCCTGGAGCTCAAAGAATCAAGAATATATTTGCCTGCATCTTTACAGATAATAATCTTTGGGATGCAGTGGCTCAGTGGCTAAGACACTAAGCTTGTCAATGGAAAGGTCGGCAGTTCAGCAGTTTGAATCCCTAGTGCCACATAATGGGGTGAGCTCCCGTTACTTGTCCCAGCTTCTGCCAACCTAGCAGTTCGAAAGCACATAAAAAATGCAAGTAGAAAAATAGGGACCACCTTGGTGGGAAGGTAACAGCATTCCATGCGCCTTTGGCGTTTAGTCATGCTGGCCACACGACCACGGAGACGTCTTTGGACAATGCTGGCTCTTCAGCTTTGAAACAGACATAAGCACTGCCCCCTAGAGTCGGGAATGACTAGCACATATGTGCGAGGGGAACCTTTACCTTTACCTTACAGATAAAATGGTTGAAGCCTGAATTCTTTTAGGAAAGGAAGTCTATAGGGATGAGAGTTGGAGTGGGCACAAGCAATTCACAGCTTGCTTACCAACCAACATTCAACTTCTTGGTTTAGCAAGGATCCTTCAGAGAAGAAATGTACTGACCCAGAAAATGAGCTTGCAATTTTTGTCAAAATTGGGTTTCCCAACTTACACATTACATATAATGATATTAACTGATATCATCTTCTAGGACATTACCACACAGAGAGAAGCACGATAAATAGCCAAAATGCATTATGATTTCCTGTTGTAAGTATGAATTGTATATCAGGTTTGTACTAAACTACCTCCCTTGCTGTTGTGCAACAGTGAAGAACAAATTGGAAGCTGTGGCTTTTGGTTTTAGTTGCCCAGATTTTTTCCATACGATATGAACTTTAAACAAGACAGTGAAAACTAACTACCGGTAAATGCCAGATGTGGTTTCGAATTCAGATTTGTTTTGAAACTGTGTTTTAAATAAACCATAACATTTTAAATTTAGATGTCACTAGGAACTATGGTTAGTTAAAATATATAAACTCTGCCACTTTTAGATCAAAACAGTTTCCTGGTATCTCTGGACTAAACCAGTAAAGTAGGATGCCTGTTTTGGCCAAAATATCACACAAGAATTTCAGAGAGGAACACTGGGATTTTGTTCACAACGATAGGTATCAAGAACATACTATAGTTGGAGGATTTGTTCTTACAGTGCTATGAAAATATTATCTGGAAAGGACCTGAGTACTTTAAAACAAAACCTATAATATTATCTAATGGGAGATGCCAATGATCACAAGCTAGTCATATAGAATGGAAAATGGTAAGTAGGAAGATTCTCTCCTAACCACATGACCCAACAGAGAAAGACGGGATCCTTTCTAAACTCCCTTCTTGTTTTTGCAATCTTTGGGGGCCCCTTTGTCTATGTCACCAAATCTCATTGTTGTAATTGCCAGAAACCAGAAAGGCAATTTCCCATTATTTTAGACTTCACACACTGTGAAATACAAAGAAGGCACCAAACCACAGCATGTATGTGATACTACCCTGTTCACTGTGTGCATACCCCACTCAGCCTCATCATCTCCCCACTGCATGGGACCCACAGACAGACAATTAATCCCAGGTCTTGATCAGAGAAACTAAAACAAACCTATCTATCAACAAAGCTAGTACAGGTAGTCCTTGACTTCAAACAGTTTGTTTAGTGACTGTTCAAAGTTACAACAGCACTGAAAAGGGTGACTTATGACTGTTTTTCACACAACTGTTGTAGCATCCCCATGGACACAGGATCAAAATGCAAACACTTGTCAACTGGCTCATAGTTATGGCGGTTGTAAAGTCCCAGGGTCATGTGATCACCTTTTGTGACCTTCTGACAACAAAGTCAATGGGGAGCTGGATTAGTTTAACATTCGTGTTACTAACTTAACAACTGCAGTGATTCACTGAACAACTGTGGCAAGAAAGGTCGTAACCAGTGGTGGGATTCAGCCAGTTCGCACCACTTCGGGAGAACCGGTTGTTAACTTTCTGAGCAGTTTGGTGAACTGGTCGTTGGAAGAAATCATTAGGGCAGAGAACCGGTTGTTAAATTATTTGAATCCCACCACTGGTCGTAACATGGGGGAAAACTCATTTAGCAACTGCCTCTTACAGCTCCTGCTTTAATATTTTTGTCATATATTAATCAGTATTCAACTGGGGGGGGATAATATGTGTATATGTGATAAGAGTTTTTTCAACGCACTTTTAAAATGTGCAATGTTTGTTTTGTATTTTTTATCTGTTTTTTTTTTAATTAAAAAAAAGAAGTTTTGTATTTGTACCTTGTATCTTAACTTTATTTTAATAAATAAGATAAAAAATAGAATTAAAAAAATAAAAATGTTGGAGAACCAATGTTTGAAAAACGGGCAGTTGTGCATACTGTATATCAGTAGGTGACCTTCCATTCAAAATACAGCGGTGGCTCCAGAGCCAGTGTTCTGATCCCTCTTGCAGGGAAAACAATGGTACATAATGGGGACAGCATTCAGCAAATGGACATGAGGGTTTGGTCCCATAGAAGATCAGCTAGGCCAGTTGAAGCCACGAATAAAATCCATGTCACTCCAAGGCTCCTCTCCATGTGTTCCAGATAGTTCAAATAGGGTATTTACACATGGCCAGAGAAAACACTACTTTTTCAATGGAAAATTTAAACCCAACTTTTGGCTGCCCCAGCAGTGCACTGGTAGTGATCTGTAGGCATTCCATAAGGCTCCCATCCCCAAATGTTCATTTATTTAATGCAACAGATCCTGTTATTACTATATTCTTGTTGTTACATGCAGCCCAACACTGTCCCACTTCACAGATATATTATGACTCTCAATCAAAGATTCTGCAGGTCCTAGTCACGAAACCGGATATTCAGTCATTTGTATCTGCATGTGATTAAAAATTAATATATGTTTATGTTGCTTGTGTAATGTCAGATTTCCCAAATCCACACAGATTAAGACATATTTTGCTTTCGAATGTGTATCAACTGTTTCACTAATTCTTTAATTAAATTATTTAGCTTAATTTTACTTGGCAGATTGGCCACGGTATATAGATGCGATCTTCGACTTACGACCACAATTGAGCCCAAACATTTCTGTTGCTAAGCAAGGCAGTTGTTACGTGAGTTTTGCCCCACTTTACAACCTTTCTTGCCACAGTTGTTAAGTGAATTACTGCAGTTGTTAAGTTAGTAATATAGCTGTTAAGTAAATCTGGCTTCCTCATTGACTCTGTTTATCAGAAGGTGATCACATGACTCTGGGACTTTGCAACCACCATAAATATGAGCCAGTTGCCACGGATTCAAGTTTTGATCACATGAACCTGGGGATGCTGCAACGCTTGGAAGTGTGAAAAACGGCCTTGAGTCACTTTTTCCAGTGCTGTTGTAACTTCGAATGGTCACTAAATGAACTGTTGTAAGTCGAGGACCACCTGTACTTGAGGGAGGCATCCTACAAAACCTTAGTGGCGAAGGTAGAAACCATATGGTGCCTTCCCAATAATTCAGAGGTGGTATTCAGCAGATTCTGACCATTTCTGGAGAACCGGTGGCGGAAATTTTGAGTAGTTCAGAGAACCGGTAACTACCACTTCTGACTGGCCCCGCCCCCATCTATTCTCTGCCTCCTGAGTCCCATCTGATCGGGAGGAAATGTGGATCTTGCAGTATCCTTCCCCTGGAGTGGGGTGGGAATGGAGATTTTATAGTAGCCTTCCCCTGCCATGCCCGCCATGCCACGCCCACCAAGCCATGCCACGCCCACCAAGCAACACCCACAGAACCGGTAGTAAACATTTTTGAATCCCACCACTGCAATAATTGTAATAATCAAGCAATCATGGGCAAAAGAATTTTACTGAATATAATGGAATTTAGCGATGAGAATCCATGTACAAGCTAAATGTTTATAAAATAAATCCAGATCTGCTAATTATAGTCCCTGCAAACTGCAATCCAAGACAGGACATGTCATACTGCTTAATGATATAAACACACTCTGATAATAATGTCTTACTATCAGTAGAACATAAATTTTCATTGCGGCAACGTTGCTACTTTAAGTACATTAACCTGATATTGCTATTGAATTCTATTAATAAAACCAAAGGTACGGTTTCTGATTTGAGTGCGTGTTTATGACTTACATATCTTAATTTGTATCCCACACAAATGTCATAATGACATTCAGATCTGCAACTGAGTAATAAAGTATTACACTTCAGGGAAATAATGTAAAAGCTTTTACGATTTCAGGTAAATTTGTTTTGATTCTGGAAGCAAAGGGGTGACATATCCTGGATGAAAAACTCACCACAGGAAAATAGGCCTGATTTAAATTTTTCTCAAATCTAGATTAAGAGGACATCTTGACTCAGCCATTTAGTTGATCCCAGAGATGGGATTAGCCATCTAATCCCATCTCTGGGATTAGAAGGAGCAATTCTGACACCAGGAGATGCATTTTCCTCTCATGATTGGTTAGATGGTTTTGCAAGCTGCCCAGAGTTATCCTGTGGTAAGAAGGGCAGCCAATAAATTAAATAAATAAATGTATATATGTTGGAATGGGGAAAGCATGGCAAGCATCTAGAGTACTCCCAAATGGAGGTTTTTTGTTTTTTTTGTTTTAAATCAAGCAGTCACCCTGTTTCATTCAAGGAATGTTACAGAGATTCCATATGTTGTCTTCCATTTTATTCCTCCCATGTGTTCTTATGATATTTTTCTCTTCACATTAAAAAAAATCTATTATGGAGGAAAAGATGAAACAGGACTCAGTTTTGTTCAAGAGGCACCATTAGGCTCCATCGTCAGGAGGTACTCCTTTTGGCTATTGTCTATAATAGGAATCATAACAAGCAATACAACTGCTATAAGAAATGGGTACAGCGTTAAAGTAAGCATTTGGTAAATGTTTCCAACACAGAGCAAACTGGCTTTTCCAACCTATGTGATTTGGTTTTTTCTTGTACCAGAAAAACACTATGTATGAAACAGAGAAGGAGCTATTTGTTTCAAAATGGGTAACCAGCTAGTTCTCTGTTCATTAGCGTCACTTTCTTCTCCAATCAATAAATATAACTGATAAATCATCATATTGTCTTGGATATCAATGGGAGTTGTAATTCAACATTATCTGAAAGTGTCAGAGCCTCCCTCTAGCTCTGTCTCAAAGAAACCTGTACATGGATATCTCCCATCCAACCACATATACACAAACTAAAAATCTTTGTACCTATTGAAAAACTACTCCAAGATGGGAGAATATTAGTGGTGGTTTTCCATTTTCCCAAGAAAGGGTTGTTGTTGGATATAGCATCAGGAAAAGTATCTCAAACCAAGGCTGGAACATTTGATCTCTTGTGTTTTATCTCCAGAATTTTAGCATATTAGTCAGGCTAAATTTTGTAACTCAAGGATATCCTTTAAATTTGTCTGAACATTGCTGTTAAACCTAGACGCAGTACCTAGCCACAGATTACCACAAATTAATCATATTGTGTAAAAACTTTACATCTGATTCAGCCGTTCAGTTTATTCAAATTATTTGGAAAAGCTGTTGAAATATTTTGCCCTATTTTCAAATCTGCTTCCAAAAATCAAATCGCCAGCCCTTTTTGGGCCATGCAAAGTAGCCAGCCCCATTTTAATTTAATGCTGGGCTTCTCAGAGTTTGATAAATACATTTGTGTGACACTCCTTTCCTAAAAAATAATTAAATAATTACTAAAATTCAAAATAAAAGTAATGATTAAAACTGGGATGGGGTGGAGATTTTTGATAGAGGGCTAGAACCAGGGGTTTAGCCATTTCTCAATGGAGAGAAAGAGAGACAAGAGTGGGAGAAAGAGATAGATGAGAGGGAGAGAGAGATGGGGGAGAGAGAGATGAGAGAGAAAGAGAGGGAGAGGGGGAGAGAGAGATGAGCGAAAGAGAGACAGAGAGATAAGAGGGAGAAATGAGAGATGAGAGAGAGAAAGAGAGGGAGAAAGAGACAGGGAGAAAGAGAGATGAGAGGGAGAGAGATGAGAGAGAGAGAGTGAAAGAGAGATAGAGATAAAGGAGAGATGAGGGAGATAAAGAGAAAGAGGGAGAGGGAGAGGGAGAAAGAGAGAAAGAGAGAGAGAGAGAGAAACCTGGGTAGGTGTGGCTGGGGGGAATCATGTGACTGGGTGGGAGTGAGTGACATCGAGTTGGCCACGCCCACCCAGGTTTTGTGGCTCCCGGTGTTTTCTTTTCTGTGAGAAATGGATCCAAATGGCTCTTTGAGTGTTTAAGGTTGCAGACCCCTGCTTTACACAAACAATGGAAGCATATTTTGCTAGCGCTCTGCTTTGCCTATACAATCTGATCAGCTTAAAAAATTGTAAGCACCAAAAGTTCTGCAAAGCCCCTTTCCCCGGAGTTTCATAATTTGAGAATCCATCATGTAATGTGTTATGTGAATTCAAAAAGTGGGTTGAGTAAGCTGCAAATTAACCATGGACAGACATTTACCACATAACCATTCTCTGCCTATACCTAATTCAGATCGCCAGGTGCTCCCTGTTTCTGATTATACCAAAACCCACACAGGCACAAAAAGAAAAATGGAAAGTATGGGTAAAAATCCAGGCTTACTGAAAAAAGGATCATACATTTGTTAGAATTCATTAGGTTTCATTCATCTCTATTGGTCAACTCAAACTAGGATTCTGTTGATTTTCACCTAAAACTTTTCAGTCTGGCCTTAATTGCTTCCCAGTGACTATAAGACACCACTTCTCAGATGATTATCACACATTTCTGGCGAGAATAGCATTTTGCAGTACGGGATATTGGGAAACAGAAAACATGGCAGAAAAGTCAGACCGCAAATTTCTCATATCTGTCTTGCTAAAAGAATAATAGCCTTCAAAAACAGTAGAGGCTTTTTTGTTTAATCTGCATATATTGAGAGTAATTCAAACTTGTATTATTGCGTCAACCCTAATTCTACAGCCATTAACTTGCTCTACAATCTACAACAATTATTGTTGATTTTTTTTTTTTTAAAAAAATTAAGAACTATATGGAAAATTGTGTTGAATTCTCACAAACCAAAGAGCTGAAAACAAAATACAATAGTGGTCATCTGGTTTCACATCCTGTTGACTCATGTTTGGTCTGTAACCCTGAGCTAAGAAAGCCACATATTCAGCTTGGAACAGTTAGTATCTTTGCTTTTTGGGAAATTCCTTGGAATCTTTGAGCTGGGATATTCACTAGAAAAGATCAAAGGAAGGCATAGAGAGAAGAGGGTGTGGGATGAACACAATAGAATCACACCTGCATTTTGACTTTTGACCTTCTAAATAGCCTTGAGCTTTCTACCTCGAGAAATCAAAAGAAAGGCAAATATGAAGATGCACCAAAGAAAGGAGCGGGGTAACTCTTAGTTGCTGCTCATTAGAAGTTGGGAATACTATTACCCCTGATTTGGCCCAGAATTCAACAAAAATCAGAACACCAGATACAACACCCCATTCTTAAGAGGCCCGTAAAGGGGGTGTGCATAAGCACCCCAGCGTGCCTACCGTCCCTGTCTTACTGTCCCCATTTATTTGTACTCATTCCTTGTTCATGTCCATGTTTATACTTATACATGATCGACAAATTAAATAAATAAAATAAATAAATTAAGCTACTTTGCACCTTACAATCATTATATAACTATGAGCACGGGTGGGTTCTACTTACCTCCGCTACCGGTTCGCAATGGGAGCGTGCGCGCTTCTGCACATGTGCAGAAGCTTCTGTGCATGCACAGATAGATCATAATGACGTCTGGGCGGGTGGGCAAAGCCTCCCGCCGCCATTACTACCAGTTTGCAAGAACCGGACCGGACCGGGAGCAACCCACCACTGACTATAAGGATCTTGTGTTCTATCTTCTTTACTGGAAGTTTTATATTATTAGTATTTTTGAATACCATATCACAACTGATAATTCTCTTCTATCAAAAATTTGCTGTGGAGTATGTATTCTGGGGGCAGTGAGGGGTTATTTTTTAAAAAAGGTATTTCTAGGACCCATGTTGAGGCAATTATGCTGTGTTGTCCCATTCTAATTTTGTAGGTTGAGCAGGTCCATCAAACTAGAAAGACGGTTATGAGATCTATCCAGCTGTTTGTTTATTACAATTTCTAGAAAGCAGACCTGATAAAAAGCAATCCAAAGAGTCTTTGATTTGATTCCTGGTATCTCACCCAACACCTGGAAAAATCTAAGCCTGAAATTTGGAAGAAATGCTACTCAGTGGTGGGTTTCAAATTTTTTTACCAGCGGTTCTGTGGGTGTGGCTTGGTGGGTGTGACATGGCTTGGTGGGCGTGGCTTAGCGGGCTTGGCAGGGGAAGGATACTGTAAAATCTCCATTCCCACCCCATTCTAGGGGAAGGATATTGTAAAATTCTCATTTCCTCCCGATCAGCTGGGACTTGGAAGGCAGAGAATAGATGGGGGTGGGGCCAGTCAGAATTTTTACTACCAGTTCTCCAAACTATTCAAAATTTCGGCTACCGGTTCTCCAGAACTGGTCAGAACCTGCTGAAACCCACTCAGATGCTGCTACTTGGGAACAAGACCTCTAGGTTAGACGCCAAAGACAGAAGTATCTGGGAGGGGAGAGGGGGAAAGTGTCAAAAAAAGTCAAGATGGTATCTATGCCATCAAAAACCAGTCCCCCTTTTAGGTACATTGAGTGTCTGGCACACATAAAAAGGGGTGAGGTTTTGATTACATGGCCACCATACTACCTTAACTTTTTTTTTCCTCCTCTCATCTCATCTTGTGGACATATTGCCTCAGCTCTAAAGTCAAGACCAGCTACTGAATTCTCTTGACCAAAAACACAAGTCCATAAATCCCATTTAGATAGATAGATTTTTAAAAGTCAGAATGCCGCTGTATAATGAAAGATGGAAGGAGCTGATCGTGGTTTGTGCAGAAAAGCAAAAAGCATAAAGAGTGTGCCTAAAGAGATGATTCTCAAATGGGGGGGGGGGGGCGCAGTTTATGTAGCACACAATTATTTAATGTGTGGCCCTTCAGATTTTATTGATTTCCACTTCCTATCAATCCTAGCTGGCATTGGCTATAGTTAGGCCTATTCAGGGACCTCATGAACAGCCAATAAGGCTTAAACTGACTTAGGTAGAACAAATTACCCACAGCAAAAGTCCTGTAAAACTGCTCCCTTGGGACCCATATAATGAAAATTTCTCTCTTTCTCTCTCTCTCTCTCTCTCTCTCTCTCTCTCTCTCTCTCTCTCTCTCTCACACACACACACACACACACACACACACACACACACACAGAGGGAGGGAGGGAAGGAGGGAGGGAGGGAGGGAGGGAGGGAGGGAGAGAGAGAGAGAGAGAGAGAGAGAGAGAGAGAGAGAGAGAGAGAGAGAAATTTCTCAATAGGTAGAAAGTTAGAAATTCTGCCTAAATACTTCCCAGCCACTTCAATTTTCTTTTGTAGAGACATATATAATCTCATGACAAATGCTTCTCCATGAAATATCTCTTCATGTCAGACACTAGGACAGAGTTCCCCAAAGCAGTCAATATCGACCCCTAAAGGTCAGTGGGATTATCCAAGGAGCTGATAAATGACTAGGGGTAAAACCCGATGACAAGTAAATATCTGTGGGTCAATAGGTGGTCCCTAAATGATGGAAGGTCAGTTGGGGTCAGTTAATCTTTTGGGATATCTGTAGAGCTCCATGTTAGACCTTAGTCCTGAAGGTGAAGTGATAGTGACAAGATGACCATCCAACCTTGGGCTATGTTACCCAAAGTGGGATGGTCAGCCATCATCAAGCGTAGCCTTGAATTGGTCACAACGTATAATGTCATGTGATGGCATTGCTTTGTGATGGCAATTCAAGCACTCCCCACTGCCAAACAAATTCCACTGATTATTAGGTGAGGACCAACCCCAATCCAAGTGATTGCTCATACCCATGTTAGAACTGGTCGCTCTGGAAAGAGAACCACTCTAAAACAATAGCCTCCACTCTCAGGCCTTGTGGCTGGTGGATATCAGGGTTCATGACAGCAAAAGCCACCAGGAAGTCTAGCAAGACAGTCCCCTATGCATCCCAATACAGTGGTACCTTGGTTCTCAAGTGCTTTGAAATTCAATGTATTTGGTACTCAATGTATTTTAACATGAAAAATTTGTCCTGGTACTCATTGTTTGTTTAGTACTCAATGCACAAATTAAAACTTCTTGATGTCAACTGTCTTGTGATTCACTATATTATTCCTTATGGGAAAAATTTGTTTGGTACTCATTGTTTTTGGTTCTCATCACACCTCCTGGAACCAATTAACAATGAGTACCAAGATACCACTCTACTGTCAAAAGTCAATAACAACAGCGACTAATATTGTTTCAGATATAAACCCAGGTCTGAATCTTGACTTATTTTAAGTCATTTTGAGTCTAGTTAATGTTTCATTTAGGTCTCTTTGTAACCATCTGCCCTAAAAGAGAAGATTTATACTAGTCAACAATTATCTAAAATAGCTGGATTGACTGAAGGAATCTTGAGAAGGGGGACATAGTTACTAACACTTCTTTTTAAGTAAGAGGCACTGCTTTTATTACTGAAGGATGCATTTTCCACTACTCACACTTAGTTTTTTGTCACTTCCCTGGTCACTTTCACCAACCAGGTAGGGCAGAAATCTTATCCATAGGTTGCAGAGCTAATAGCACATAGGAACCTGCATGCTTCCTCAGTTGCAGATAATTCCAAAAGACAAAGCTTCTGGCATTTCAGGTGCATTTACCCAGTCAGGGTCCAACTCCAGTAACATTCTAGAATTTTAATGCTCTTAAAAAATCCTGAAATCCCTGATCAAGAGGCAAAGCTCTAAGAACAGAAAATTGGCTGCATTCAAGTGATTTTTTTTTTTTTTTTGGCCTTGACTCTCTCAAGGAACTCTATCAAGTTTTTGTGGGACCATATCACTTCTACATCTTAATCTGCTGGAGTTAAGTTAAGGAGTTCCCATGGATCAGTAATTAGAGTGAGGCTGCTCGGGAACAACCCCATCAAGAGACACCACTGATATCTTATTGTAGAAGATGACCAGATACTTAATGTAATTGTCAGCCGGGACTTCCAGAAGCTCCCCAAGTATTCCTTAGAAGTCAGCAGGTCCTTTCACTGTATACAAGACCAATCCATTAGGTCCTTCCTCTGTGTAGAGGTTCATTAGTGTCAGTTAACTCCTTTAAAAAAAGAGAGGTTAAGAGGAACATCAGGAGTATTTTTTCTTGTCCCAGAAGAATTTTTTTCCTATCTTAGTTTCTTAACCCCAACGCCGTTGCCTGCCATTTATTAGCTGGGCAACTTGAAGGGTAGCTAAATCTACCACTCTAAGCTTCAATCTAAACTTGTCCTACTGTTCCCAATTCCATCTTAAGGAGAGTGGGGTGTCTTTGTTTGGTTTTTTTGATGGTTTCAAGTCAATCTTGACTCCTTAGGGATGACTGGACAAGACCCTGCAGTCTTCTTGGAAACCTTTTCAAAAGTGGTTTGGCATTACCTGCTTTTTTTTTTTTAAATTTGATTTATATGCCACGCTTCTCCGGAGACTCAGGGAGGCTTACAATGCGTTAAGCAGTAGTCTTCATATTTTTGTATATTTATACAAAGTCAGCTTATTGCCCCCACAAACTGGGTCCTCAATTTACCTACCTTAGAAAGGATGGAAGGCTGAGTCAACCTTGAGCCTGGTGAGATTCGAACTTACAGTAATTGCAGACAACTGGGGTTAATCACAATGATATCAGTCTGCTGAACTACCAGGCCCACCTGCTACCCAAAGCTGAGAGATAGTAACCAGGCCCAAGTCACCCAGCTGGTTTTGTACTGGTTTTGTACTAGAACTCAAAGTCTCCTAGTTTCTAGTCTGATGCCTTAATCACTGCACCAAAGTGACTGCTTAGTTTTCTTGCCATTAGGTGGTATCTCATGGGAAGTAAAATAAAGCCAAGAGACTCCATTAATCTCTTTCCTCAGCCCACAATAAATAAGTAAAGACAAAACTATTAGTCAGCTTTGATACTATGACAGAAAAGGGATTGGTAATGGAACAGCACAGTTTATGGTGGCATGCTTTCCTGCTGTTCCAAGGATTGGTGGAAACACTTTAATTTGGCCATTTGGAAGAGCACAAAAGAGATGATCTAGCAGCCTTTCACTTGTGTTGTGAGTTGTGAGGAGTTTGGGCATAGAGGGGAGAAACCCACAATTAATTAACCTACTTTCCTGAAGTTTGTATGCTACTGATATGTTCTAAGGCAGTGTTTCTCAACCTTGTAGCTTGAAGATGGGTGGACTTCAATTCCCAGAATCCCCCAGCCAGCGTTGCTGGCTGGGGGATTCTGGGAGTTGAAGTCCACCCATCTTCAAGCTACCAAGGTTGAGAAACACTGTTCTAAGGTATATCCAGAATTCATCAGATTGTGTATGGCAAAGTTAACTCAAAGAGGAGATAACCTTTAAACCAGGGGTGAAATCCAAAACTTTTCCCTACCAGTTCTGTGGGTGTGGCAGGGGAAGGATATTGCAAAATCTCCATTCCCACCCCACTCCAGGGGAAGGATACTGCAAAATCTCCATTCCCTCCCCTCCTGGGAGAAGGATATTGCAAAATCTCCATTCCCACCCCACTCTCGGGCCAGCCAGAGGTGGTATTTGCCAGTTCTCCGAACTACTCAAAATTTCCACTACCGGTTCTCCAGAACCTGTTAGAACCTGCTGGATTTCACCCCTGCTTTAAACATAACCTCTAGAAAAGGGTTTCTTTCATGGTGCTGCTCTTTCACTTCTTTTTCCAAAGCATAACTCTTTCACAACTACCTCTTTCCCCTTTCCTCATTATCTATTTGCTTTCCCTTTTGCTTGGAAGACTGGCTAAAGATGATTACAGATAAATATTAATTCTAGATGAGTAATTATTACTCACCTATATGCACTTTCTCCTCCACATTTTTCCCTCTGTCCCACCCTCACTTTGCAACACAGCAGCAGCAGGCCAGGTTCCCAAGACCATATTTTCTGCCAATACCCAATTTGTTTCCTTCTCCATGCCAAATGTATTCCCTTGGGAAGTAATCTTAGGAAATTCAGTGGTCTTTACTTCTTGGTAAACATGTTAAGGATTTCAACTTTCACTGATCAACATCCCATGAGGGATGAGAGATTAAAAATAATGGCTAAGTAAGCCTTCTCAACAAATTAAAGAACATTTCTCTCCCTCTCCCTCCCACCCCCCAAAGAAATTCAGTTGCTGTAGTCTATGAATCTAGACCACAGTATATAAAAGATGAGAGCAAATTTATTACAGAAAGTTACTGGCAAGAAATCATAGACTTTTTCGAAGAGACTCAAACAGAGGAACAGAAGCTATCAATCAGAAATGCTTCTCCTGCAGCTAAAGTTGTATTAATTATAAACTGACAGCCTGTTTTATAAACTAAAAAACGGTTTCCATTATGCAAGTATAGAAGTAAATCAAACACCAATTTCAATCTCGTACATTTGAGCTGGGAATCTCTGCTCATTTTTTGTTGTAGCTCCAGCTTTCAACTGCTGTGGCTTCTATTCAGGGGTAAAATCCAGCAGGTTTTGACAGGTTCTGGAGAACCAGTAGCGGAAATTTTGAGCAGTTCGGAGAACCAGTAGCGGAAATTTTGATTAGTTCGGAGAATCAGCAAATAACACCTCAGGCTGGCCCCAGAGTGGGAGATTTTGCAATATCCTTCCCCCAGGAGTGGGGAGGGAATGGGGATTTTGCAATATCCTTCCCCTGCCATGCCCACCAAGCCACGCCCACCAAGCCACACCATGCCCACCAAGCCACGCCCACAGAACCGGTAGTAAAAAAAATTGGATTTCACCACTGCTTCTATTGATATTTCCATGTGATATGGGCCCTTAGTAGGAAAAACCCGATTGTCAATGCAGCTTCTTAGGAAATGTATGTTATCAGGTTCTTTCATAACACGCCCATCTAAGTGAAGGCAAGTAGTAGGTAATTCTACCCGATCTCAGAAGGCTAACCAAAGTTAAATAGTGGCTGCAAGGGGAAATATTTTATACAGGATATACATTATATATATATATATATATATATATATATATATATATATATATATATATATATATATATAATATATATATACATATACACACACACACACACACACTTTACACAACTAGGAGTATTGCTTTCAAAAGGTTTGATTACAACACCTATCAAACCTTTTCAAAGGCTAAGAATGGTAGTCTGAAATATTTGAAGGGTGCCATGTTGGGAAGGTTGATTATATTATGAAAGAAAATGCCATATTTTTGTTCCATTTAATATAACTTCAAGCCCGCCTTAGTTCTAAAAGCCAGCTGAGTGAATTTGGGCCAGTCACTCTCACCTCACAGGGTTGTTGTGGGGAAAATAGAAATTGGATATGTTCACCACCTTGAGTTATTTGTAAAAATAATAAAGGCAGGATTAAAAACTAAAACAAATAAATATTACATCAATTATTTCATGGAAACGTTTGAGACATTTTTTGAGGGGTCCATGAAGTCAAACAAATATTTCAACATTTCTCAGTTTTAACTTCTAATACAGTACATATCAGTAGATACCGTATAACCCACTTGAACCAAAGCTCTTTGGGATCCTCTATCTTTTTTAAGAATGTGAAAGGGTCCTGAGATCAAAATGTTTCAAGAACTGCTGATTTTAGGCATCTTTCTGCTCTTCATCCATCAGCTCTTATAATTTTCTAAAACACAATCATTGTGATGGGATGCAATCATTTTGTTCGCCATTCTGCAGAGCTACAATTACTTTAAAAGTGGATATTTGGAGGAGTTTGGAATGTCACATTTCTTTAGATTTCATCAACACACACACACACACACACACACACACCTATCAGTTCAGAAGGAGAGGGAGAAAAGCAGCAAAACAAAAATGATAACATTATATCAATGTTGGGTAATATAACTGAAGCACCCAAATTAAAATGCAACTTATCTGTGATGGATTTTGCACCTGGAGAATCAGTGGATAGGAGTTTTGGCAACTCAGAGCTTTCCCAGAAGGAGACTCAGATTAAGAGACTGCTCAGTCCAGACTTGGAGGAGGGAGGGGGGAAGAGGTTTGGGGTAGTCCCACCCTAGAATCTCTCAGGATACATCTAGTAGGTTAAAAGGTTATAGCTTTAGTTTGGCCAGATTCTGTCCATGAGTTGTAAAAAATAAACAATTGGACTCATCTTTGGACTTGGGCCTGACAGCATCTTTTCTTGATAAAACTCTTTAGTTCTGGTATTTTGCAGAGAAATACCTTTCTATATGTGAACATAATGTACTATTAAGTCCTGGGGGCAGGGCAATGGTAAAATCCAAATATTTTTACTACAGGTTCTGTGGGCATGGCTTGGTGGGCATGGTGTGGCTTGGTGGGCGTGGCAGGGGAAGGATACTGCAAAATCCCCATTCCCTCCCCACTCCTGGGGGAAGGATATTGCAAAATCTGCATTCCCACCTCACTCTGGGGCCAGCCAGAGATGGTATTTGCCGGTTCTCTGAACTACTCAAAATTTCCGCTACCGGTTCTCCGAACTGCTCAAAATTTCCACTACTGGTTCTCCAGAACCTGCCACAACTTGCTGGATTTCATCCCTGGGGCAGGGGTTCATCTTATCTTATATATTCAGTGCTCATCTTATTGGAAGAAGTGAATGGGGGAACCTTAATATGGGAAAAAGACTATATTTTGGAGTTGGGTTAATAAATGGGATTCTGAGACACACTTGCAAAATCTTTCACGTAAGAGAATGGCCTTCGCACAAAATGGCCGCTACAACTGGCACAGTCAGGCAGAAGCAAACCTCCATGCACAAGATTCTCCTCTGCCACCTCAATGGGACTGAAAAGCATGACCTCAAATAAAAATAATTCTAAAGGCTAATGGTTTGTTTTGCAGCGTGCTAGCTTTATGCATTTAATTCTTTAAAATTAAGTTTCTTAGATTTTTTTTAAAAAAACCTTGTATCTTAATTTTAAAGGTGGAGCAATGGAGGTATGTGGATGCACATGAATTTCCATAGGTACCAAGTTCCCTGCCCCTGCCTTAATATAGTATGTGAGGTCCATGTCTTAACTCCTGCTAATTCTAGAATACTTGTGTCCCCTTTGGTTTTTGCAAAAGCAGTGTTAAACCATGGGTGCCCAACATTTTAGCTTGCCTGGGCTACCCTGAGTGAAGAGGAATGCTCTTGGGCCGCATATAAAATTCATAATATAGTTAACATGCATAAATCACATAATAATCTTAAACTTTTTTGATGTTGTGGGCCACATTACTAGCTGTCCAGGGCCACATGTGGCCTGTAGGCTGTGGGTTGGACACACCTGAGCTAAACATTCAAGGGACACGATAATGAAGGTGGGTGAATTCCTTTGACCTGTAATTTATTTAGTATTTAACCCCCTGAAATGTTGGGAACGTCTACTTACTTTGAGCTACAATATTAAATTTCTGTCTTTTGACTGAAGCATTTCTGGCTGGGTAATCACATAATGTAGAGCCTAATTATACCTCCTTTATCTAGACAAAACATCCAAAGAGACATAGCTACCACCCTTTCTTGAAAAGTTTCAAAGTGAAGGAGGCAGAATGTATTAGGCATGTTTCCCACCTTGAGCTGTATATAATAAAGCAAAATAAAATATGAAGAACAATAATAATACAGGCCTAGTCTATTCTTGCAGCAAAATGAGATGGGTGGAATTCTCCTGAGGTGATAGGACAGACTGTACCATTTCAGAAATGGTCACCAAATTTTTTCAGCACACAATTAAATACTTAGAAGTAGAAAATGCACAAGAATAGGCTGGACTTGACCTGCTTTTTCTGAAGCACCTTCTTTCAACCTGAAAGAACTGTGCTTATTTTTAAACGCAGGAGGATATTTTTAAACGGTACCTTGCCTGCTATCTGAAGTAATAATACCACCATGTCAGGATTGTACCAACAATTGTTTTGCTGAATGACCAGTCCTAACATATACAGAAACACAGGCAGCTCATTACATTGTAGATATGTTCAAACCAGACTCCAATATTTGGAATTAATCTTATGTAACAAGGAGTGGCACCTAACATAAATAAGCTTCATGATTAGATCTCAGTACAATGGACTTTTCATGCAAAGGGCCCAATCTCTATTGAGGTTTACATCATTTGTGCCCGGACAAAATCACACAAATTACATCATTTGTTTCAATTTATATCTTTACACATACATCACACAAATAATGCAAAAATAAGTAAGTAACACAAATAATGTAATATGCTTCATTTGTATAATGACATCATCATACGAATAACATAAAGCACTGCAAAATTAGTATCTATCCCTAAATAACAGCTCCCCCTACCCTTATTAATCTATTAATATGAGACTTCACTATGCGGCTCTTTTTTTCATTGGATGATGCACCCAATTCAGTTTGGAGAGGACTTCAGTCAGGATCATTGCCCCACATAGATTACAGAATGGAATGGAATGGAATGGAATGGAATGGAATGGAATGGAATGGAATGGAATGGAATAGAATAGAATAGAATAGAATAGAATAGAATAGAATAGAATAGAATAGAATAGAATAGAATAGAATAGAATAGAATAGAATAGAATAGAATAGAATAGAACAGAACAGAACAGAATAACAGAGTTGGAAGGGACCTTGGAGGTCTTCTAGTCCAACCTCTTGCTTAGGCAAGATACCCTACACCACTTCAGACAAGTGGTTATCCAACATCTTAAAAACTTCCAGTGTTGGAGCATTCACAACTTCTGGAGGCAAGTTGTTCCACTGATTAATTGTTCTAACTGTCAGGAAATTTCTCCTTAGTTCTAAATTGCTTGTCTCCTTGATTAGTTTCCACCCATTGCTTCTTGTCCTGCCCTCAGGTGCTTTGGAGAATAGCTTGACTCCCTCTTCTTTGTGGCAGCCCCTGAGATATTGGAACATTTCTATCATGTCTCCCCTAGTCCTTCTTTTCATTAAACTAGACATACCCAGTTCCTGCAACTGTTCTTCATATGTTTTAGCCTCCAGTTCCCTAATTATCTTTGTTGCTCTTCTCTGTACTCTTTCTAGAGTCTCGACATCTTTTTTACATTGTGGAGACCAAAACTGAATGCAGTATTCCAAGTGTAGCCTTACCTAGGCATTATAAAGTAATATTAACACTTCACATGATCTTGATTCTATCTCTCTGTTTATGCAGCCTAGAACTGTGATGGCTTTTTGGGCAGATGCTGCACACTGCTGACTCATATTTAAATGGTTGTCCACTAGGAATCCAAGATTCCTCTCACAGTTACTACTATTGAGCAAGTACCACATATACTGTACCTGTACACTTTGGATTGTTCCTCATAATTGAGTTAAAGTGCTATTCATGGGCCCCTGAGCTGGAAAAAAAACACCTCTTAATAGCAAAACATTTGCGGTCCCTACTCCTGATCCCTATCTTGCCACATTTTTAACTTCTTAATTAGCTTTGAATTTACTTTATCATGGCACCCTTAAGGGATGAAGGAGCAGCCTAGGATGCCATTCAGCAGGCTGAATAAGAACGATCAGTCAGCAGTTTATTGTAGTCTTAGACCAGTAGAAAAAATCTGTACATATGTGATCTGTAAGCAAAGCTAACAAACAAAGCTAGATGGAATTTCCACTTGTTAAAGTAAGATAAAGAACACTGCTGATCAACTAAGAGGGGATGGCAGTGGTACACCTATGAACACAAAAAAGTTAAATATGACCTATCTGTGCCACCGCTACTGTCAATCACTGTGATTGGGTGAAACAGAGTTCAGAGGAGAGCAAAACTATTTATTTTGCATACAAAAGAATGGTGGTGGTTAGAATGCAGTACTGCAGGCTAAGTCACTGCTCACTCCAGGAGTTCGATTCTCACTGGCTCAAGGTTGGCTCAGCCTTCCATCCTTCTGAGGTCGGTAAAATGAGTACCCAGATTGTTGGGGGCAATATGCTGATTTTGTAAACTGCTTAGAGAGGGCTGTAAAGCACTGTGAAGCAGTATATAAGTCTAAGTGCTGTTGCTCTTTATATTCCTCTCTCCAAGCTTAAAATGCTCTATAATCTTGGGTCTTTCAGTCAATGTGCTGATAGCTACCATAGTTTCTCTATAACTGCTTCCCGTTAATCCTAAATGTCACCCATTCAAAACAACCCTCTTTTCATTGGATAATGGTGGTAATATTAGTGTGTTAATCAGTGGTGAAATCCAATTTTTTTTTACTACGGCTTGGTGGGTGTGGCAGGGGAAGAATACTGCAAAATCTCCATTCCCACCCCACTCCAGGGGAAGGATACTGCAAAATCCCCATTCCCACCCCACTCCTGGGGGAAGGATATTGCAAAATCTCCATTCCCACCCCATTCTGGGCCCAGCCACAGGTGGCATTTGCCAGTTCTCCCAACTACTCCAGAACCTGTCAGAACCTGCTGGATTTCACCCCTGGTTGAATCTAGTTCTAATCAGCAGTTTGTTCCTTTATTTTGAAAAGGAGAGACTTAGCTTAGCTACAGATTTTTAAAAGTATTTTTTCTAGAAGATCCGTACTTAACTGCTGGGCAGTACAAGGAGTCAAATACAAGGTGTGAAAGAAGGGAGGGAGGGAGGAAAAATAAATGAGATTTGTAGTGGATTTAAAATAGCATATAAAATGGGGAGAGAGATTTGTGATGTGATCACCATTACAAACTAGTCCATTATAGCATTGTTGAGGAGTGCAGGAATTACAGTATAACAAACCACATTGATTAATAGATTCAGCGCTGGTAAACAGTCACACTTTAGGATCATAAGCAGGGGCGACATCTTCTGGGAAATTCAATAAATGCTCTAAAGCCTCAAGCTTGGCTACAAATACCCACATAAATTGAGATTTTGTTGGACGGGTTCCAGTCACGCTTAGCATTCGCACTATATTAAACACTGTGTTGGAATAGCAAATAGATAAATAATGGATAATATTTACTTGTAAGTAAGCTCCACTGTGTTTAATGAAGACTTAGTTAAATTCAATCATCAGAGTGCAGAAACTACTGTATTTCTGTTTCTCCCTTCGCTTCTTGACAAACAGGGCAGCAACTTAGTAAAGTGGAATCTATACGATCAACATTGTAGTGTGCTGAAGAAGCAAATGACTCACTCATTGGCAAAGCATCAGAAAGAAAAATAGCACATTTCTTGGACATTTGGTAATAGAAGTGGATTACACTCCAAAAGGTATCTAATTAGAAGGAAGAATCCCAGGGCAGTGATTCATGCAGAGATGCTATAGGCAACCTAGGATACAGATGCACACACATACACACACATATAGGCTGATTAGAAGGCATTAAGGTAATAGATTATTCAGATACTTTTAAAAAACACAGTTTCTAAAGGGAGATGTTTTAGATTTCATGGGAAGTTTTAATTATTAATGCTGCCCCCCCCCCCCCCCCCCAATACTACTGGCTGTTTTCTTACATCGTTTGTCTGTGTCTCAGCACATAGTTTGGGAATGACTGGGCTAACCTAATACATTCAGTCCGAAACTGGATGGAAAATGAATGACTCTTGGCTTTTGCCTCTAAATCCTCCTTTTTCTAAACTAAGGGCAAAGAACCCAAGAACCTTTCTTTTCTGTTCTGCAAGTGATAACAGGTTATATTGAGGACCCGGATTGTGGAGGCAATAAGCCAACTTTGTATAGAACAACACCGCTTAGGGGGGGGGCGAAAGCCCTAATAAGCAGGTATATACAAAAAAAATATGCAGGCTATTGCTATAATGCATTGTAAGCTGCCCTGAGTCTACGGAGAAGGGCAGCATATAAATTGGACTAATAAATAAATAAATTAATATAATATAATATAGTAATCTCTAATTCCATATCATCGTTGAACAATCAGAGTCTCACACATCCACATTCATTCTGATTGATATTGTATCCAAAATCTTAGCTATTCCTGTATTCCAATAACTTGTGAAAAATAGTTGATTACAAAATTAACTCTTTTCATGTTGCACAAGGGCCAACAAATATATAATAACAACTTTCTCTTTCTCTTAAAAAGAAATTGAACTCTGGCAGTAACCCAGTCCTTTTGTGCATATTTGCCAATATTAATTTAAAACATTTTCTTCCCTTTACGGTAAATATTTTCCAGGACAGGTAACAAAAGTCCAAAATGAAATATATATAAAAACAACATTTTCCAAGAGGGAAGCCTTCTGAAAAGCGGGTGGTGATGGCAGTGGTGGTGGAGGGATTTGTCAATTGTTCTGCTTATTTTATTTTATTCAACACAGAATAGTTCCGTTCCTCAAACTTAAAAGATTAACAATTTAAAAAATCTTGCAGTTCCTTAAAGACCAACAAATGTATTACTAGATATACAATAAATACACTTTGGTGCATCATGCATATACTTTTTCAGTTGCAGGGCTGCTGCAAATCACTAATACAGCTATCTTTCTGAAAATTAAAAACTAATAAAGGTATTATGGCACGAGCTTTTGTGAATTTAATCATGTCAACAGTTATATGCATTTTTAGTTTATCCGCTACATTTATTTGTTGTTCAAGAACAAACACTCTCTAATTAGTTTTTTTCTTATTTATCCTCTTGAGCCGCGTCTTCCTTCTTAGGAGGAAAGAACTGGCCATAAAATGGGTGAGGTACATTTCGAATCCAATGTGCCCCCTTCCGATTGTTTCTTCTTCCTTCTAAAAAGGTGCAAAGTGTCCAAAGCAACACAGAGATCTGTTCAAAAATGTCAAGACATTGCTAAGCAAAGGAAAGTTAGTATCTCAAAGGAAATGCCAGTACAGGAACTCCCAGGCAGATGATCCCAGTGATCAAAGCAATGCCAGCTGCTGGCAATATCTCTTTAAATACCTGAAAAGCTTCTCTGTTTTTATGTGGATAGTTTCTGAAATCAGTTGCTCTTAGTTACTCAAAGGCACAATTCACAGAGCATTTTTGAGAAGCTTAAATGGGTCAGCCTTTCTTTCCTTCTAAGACATGTTACATCCTCTTTCCTCCCATGGATATACACAGAAAAGTTGATAATGGCCCTACCAATCAATATTTTCTTCATATTGCAAAATGTAGGTGTGCTTCCCTTTTAGATATTTGGCTGAAGGCCATCTTTGGAGCAAAATAATTAAGGTAACCTTTACTGAGATACTTTGATTGTGTGATCTGCTCCATTTCTATCCTTGTTTTGCTACTTTTCTTGTTTTTAAAACCACAATCCAAAATAAAAGATTAGAATAATGTCAATTAGTCCCCAACATACAGACCAGTATCCCCAACTAGTGTTTCCCTACATATTAGACTTCAAATCCCAGAATTCTTGGCCAACACTTCTGAGGGATCTATCAGAACTTGGAAAATCCTTGATTTATTTCGGAACTACTGAAAATGTGACCTAGCATACTGCAAAGGAGAGAACAACTATTTCACACAGACTTTAACTAAAGGTTTTATTTTATAGTTGCCAAATTTAACAAACATTGTATTAGTCAGTGACAAACTTACTGCTATAAATGCCAGTACACCAAAGCTTGCTTGGATCAAACTGAGCATTGTCCATAATGATTATTAACTCTATCTGAGAATTTAGCTACAGCGCAATCTTTCACCTCATATTAAATGAAATGTTTTTTGCAAGTGTAGCTGTTAAAGCTAAATTAAGGAGCATTTGCTTTATAAAAGTTCTCAGGTGCAGTCTTCCAGCAACTCCGTATCCAGGTGCTCAAAGACAGTTGCATTTGAGAGCCATCAACACTAGGGAGATCAATGGCTTGACTTTACAAGGCAACTCCATGACAACCCCATAGATTAAAGATGACTTAATGATTAGTTGAGATCAGTGGAGCAACTGCAATTTTCCCTCAATAATCTGGTGTTGCAATTGCAATAAAGAACTACTATGTACCACGGTCCCTGGATCACAGTCAGCTAATTACTTTTTAAGAATATTACCAATCTATACATATTTTAGACCATTCAGTCAACCAATTAAGCCCAATGTCATTTTTCAGTCAACTGAAAAAATCAAGAAATAATTTGTTTGAGAGCTAGGCTGAGTCGTGAACCAAAATAATCAGTTGAAATCTTTTGGTTTCAACAAGTCATTGACTTTCAGATTTATTTCCATTTCTGCAATGTGGTATGAAATAAAATGGACTTATGTAGCCACTGTATTAGAGAGATCATACACTTAATATAACCAGTATTATTTAATACTACCTTAGATGGACAAAAATAGTTTCTGCTAAAAAAGAAGGTGTTTTAGCCAAATGTATCAACTATGCAATACCCTTGTAATTAATATTATCCTATTTAATAACTGAAAAAACTTCCTGAACACTTTATGTGACAGCTAGCAAGAATCGCATGATTTTAAAATGTGTGTGTGTGTGTGTGTGTGTGTGTGTTTCCCTGTGGTATGTATTTAGTTGATTTTTAATTTTTTTCAGTGGTTGACTAAGCCCCAGTACTTCTAATAATTTTTTGTTCAACAAAAAATAAACTTTTTCTCTCACTTGGAACACCTAAATCTAATGCCAAGAATGGAATCCTGACTAATGAAAAGTCACTATTTAGCCTCTATGTTTAATTTTTCCAAGATTGCACATTTAAGCCTTGAAGGAAGGGAAGTCTGTATCTAGATTTTTTAAAATGTGAAACATAACCTTACTAGTGCACCTATTTCCAGTCTATATTACTCAACTCTTTTTTTTAAAAAAACCAAACTTCAAAGAACTTGCCATTAAAAAAAACAACAACCACTATGCTTGATACTGGTTTTATTTTAGAGTCCATTCTTAGTCACATTTTTAATTTTAAAAAGGTTACTATCAACTTAATCTTTCAAATCTTCAAACTTCACACTTTTACGTTACATCAGCTCCTAGCTTTTAGTATATTTTTAAGTTAAAAACCAGGCTGTAAACAGAACAGCTAAACGAGAGGAAGAAAATATCTGTAGCCAGTAAAATCTGAAAATAGCCCTGAACTAGGATTTTTGTCCTCAGATGAAACCTAAATATTTGTGAATACGGTGGTTGAGAAGTTGGTTTTCTCCAGGAGGTTTTTTTTACTACTCTCTCCAGAAGCAGGGGTGTGGTGATATTTCAAAATGAAATAAAAAATTTTCCGGATACAACATTTCTCTTTCAAAATCAGATTGGAGAAACATTTGCAGTTTCTCTAATCAATGGGGGTTTGGGTGTGTGTGTGTGTGGGGGGTAGAGTTATACACATCCATTACATTAGGAAATTGAATAATTGTTTTAAAAAGAAAAATAAAGTCTGCCTTCATGACAAACTAAATACAGATGACACTCAAGGCAATTCAGAAAGGAAACCTTCCAACATCAAACGGACTTTTTTCAAAAGTTGGGACGAAATAACCTTGATCAATCTGCTGCTAAACTTTGATACAGCCTCTTCAAGTTGTCCACATTACCCCCCCAGCCTTAAATTGTAGCTTTCCAACTTCTGAAATTTAAAAGCCTGCCTGCCGTGATTCTTTCATTTAATTAAAAAAAAAATGAGGAGGAAAAGAGAAGAAGGTAAATAAAGTAATAGCTGCTTACTTTTCCCAGGTCCTTGAGCTTTGGACTTTACTTCCCACCTGGTCTGAGGAAAGCTCCAGATTGCTTCAAGTCAGGACTCTCTAGGGCCCCTGATCGCACCCAGCAGGAAGGTTACCTCGAGCAGTGGCGTTGCCATCTCTGTCCCAGCCTGAGGGGTTTGCTGCAGGTTTTTTCTTTTTTTAGGAGGAAGGAGAGAGAGACAAGCAAAAAAAGAGAACGGGTTGGTCTGTAGTTAGAAGAGACTGCGGGGGGGGGGGAGAGAGAGAGAGAGAGAGAGAGAGAGAGAGAGAGAGAGCTCCTCTGCTTTACAGGATCCACCCTCTAATTACAGCCTGGGAGCCTTTGAGGACCCGCTAGTATCCAATAAAGGAGGAGGGACTGTGGTGGTGGTGGTGGTGGTGGTGGTATGGGGGGGTGGGGTGGAGGGGGGGAAACAGTCAACATCTTCAAGAATGAGTGGCTTCTCCTATCCCCCCCCTTCTCAGACTTTGGAGGGTGAAAAAGAGGAGGGGAACAGGGATAGAAAGAGATTAAAAAGAAGAAAGGAAAAAACAAAGCACAGGAAGGAATAAAAAGGAAGGGGGGGGGGGGAATAGAAATTTAAGAAGGAACTCCCTGGAAGGAAAGGAAAGAAAGCAAGATCTCTGTGACACATACACAGAGAGACATACATCGCCCTTCACAGGCTGGTCCAGTGGCCAGCTGGGTACACCGGAAGTTTCAAGACCTAAGTGTAGTAGGTAAGGCAGCTTTAACAACAGGGTGACATTACATCCACGGGGCACCAAGCAAAATGCCCTTCTTGGAATAAGTGGGAGTTCTAATCTGAAGCCGTCCGTGTGTTTGGACTATAACTCCCCCTCTGAATATGATCAATGATCAGAAAGTATAAGAGACGGACATGCTGCAGCTTATGTCCTGCCATTCTCTGAAAGCTCAAGGTGGCTTATACAGTATGTGAGGGAAGTCGTAATTTTATCTCCAGCAAAAAAAAACCCCAAAAAACAGTGAAGTAGGCTGAGCTGGCCCAAAGTGAGCAATACAGATGAGTGGACCATTTGATTTTCTTGTCCAGCACTAAAGCAGGCTTGCTTGGAACTCCTTGGCTGGCTTACTGGAAGGAAATTTTTAAAAATATGGCAACAGAGGATAACGTATCTTAGCAGATATTCTTGAACTCCAAGCCCCAGCAGCAGCAGCCAGCACGGTGAGGGATGATGGGAATTGCAGTCCAACAATGTCTGAAAGGTTACATGTTGCTCACCCAGTAAGGAATTTGAAAGTGGTCTTCTGAGATTTACTCTAGGATAAGCTACATCTTTCGTGGTGTTTATATCTATGTAGGTTCTGGGAATGACAATTCAAAGACCCTACTGTTGGGCGCATCTTCCATGAAATCAATGACATAATCCTCTGCAGATGTATAGAAAACTAAATCCCATGTGTTCAGTAGGCTTACTGCCAGGGAAGTATTTGTTTATTCTGCATAAGCTTAAACAAAACAATTAATGGACACTTTTTATTTCTATTGATATAAACCTCTTGTAATAAATAGATAACACCCATGTGGCCTATCAGTGACAATATTGAGAAACTGTTCTAGCCAGTGGTGAAATCCAAATTTTTTTACTACTGGTTCTGTGGGCATGGCTTGGTGGGTGTGGTGTGGTTTGGTGGGCTGGAAAGGAAAGGATACTGCAAAATCTCCATTCCCACCCCACTCCTAGGGGAAGGATACTGCAAAATCTCCATTCCCACCCCACTCTGGGGCCAGCCAGAGGTGGTATTTGCGAGTTCTCTGAACTACTCGAAATTTCTGCTACTGGTTCTCCAGGACCTGTCAGAACCTGCTGGATTTCATCCTTGGTTCTGGCTCTTTCACTTAGATTTTACCAAAGTTTCATAAAATATAGACTCCATCAGCATCTCTTCCAAGTTTTCACAGTGCTGCTTCTGTTCCCTCATCCATTTTAAGGATCTAAATCCCCAACTTCCTCTCTCTTGTAGAATTTCTGAGCATCTCCTAGCGTTGATCCTTTTGTTCGTGGCCAATGGCAATTCTCCAAGCGAAAAATTAAGGATGGAAAATCCCTGACATAATCTGTTTATAGCTGATAGTCCAAGGGACATTCTAGCAATATCCACTGCCTAGGAAACATTAGATGGAGATATCACTATTAGTTGGGCTACCCCTTAATTGCAGTGAGGATATTTACTTATTATTTGAAAAAGAGGGTAAGAAACATGCACAGCTAGATATACATACGCACACTTGAGACTGTAATTTGTTTGGCTCTCCAGCATTCTCTGTCTCTATTTTCCAATTTAATTAAGAAAAAAAAAGAAACCTTGAGATTTCAAACATCTGAGAAATACCGGTACTGCTTAGTCAGAAATCCTTCCATTTCTCCTGAGTACGTCTTCTCTATCTCTTAACCAGCCGAGTAATCTTTGAACAAAAACAAAATGATGGCCTACCACGAAACCTGTTTACAGACAATGGATGGCAGCAGTTCTTCAAAGTTTGTCTAAGGCTGAATTTTCTCAGTCCTTTTATTCTAAACTAAAACCAAATCTTTCAAACGAGATATTTACAGAACTAGGTATTTGCAAAGCTGAAAAATGCTTGTACACTTCAGATAGTTGAAATAGTGAGCTCTATCCCAGCAATTATCCAGTTTAATCATTCCTGTTCACTAGAGTACATACAAAATAAAATTCAACAATCATAAAACATATTGTAAAGAATAATTGATTGCACTACATACTACAGGACTTAACAACAATTCATTTAGTGACTGTTCAAAGTTACAATGCCATTGAAAAAAGTGACTTATGATTGTTTTTCACAGTTAATGACCACTGCAACATCTCCATGGTCATGTGATTAAAATTCAGACACTTGCCAAATAATCCATATTTATGATGGTTGCAGTGTCCCAGGGTCATGTGATCCCCTTTTGCAACCTTCTGACAAGCAAAGTCAATAGGGAAGCCAGATTCACTTAACAACTGTCTTACTAACTTAACAACTGTAATTATTCTCTTAACAGCTGTGGCAAGGAAGGTCATAAAATGGGGCAAAATTCACTTAACAAATATCTCACTTTGCGACATAAATTTTGGGCTCAATTGTGATTGTAACTTGAGAACTACCTGTAAAGAATAGAATAGAATAACAGTTGGAAGGGACCTTGGAGGTCTTCTAGTCCAACCCCCTGCCCAGGCAGGAAACTCTACACCTCTTCAGACAAATGGTTATCCAACATCTTCTTAAAAATATTTGATAAGTGTTCATGGCATCATACAAATCTCTGCAGATACCATAGTCAAAAACATGTAGGCCTGCGAACTGGCGCCCCTCCAGATGCTTTGGATTACACAATTCCCATTATCTCCAGGCAGTATGATGAAAAGTTGTTATTCAACATCTTTAAATTGCAGTAAGACACAGAATGCTGACCTCAGAGATCTTGGATAAAATTCTGCCAACTATTTTCTATGAGAACATTGCATCCTCCAATATAGCTTAGACGAGGAATGAAGGAACATATCCAGGGGTGAAGTGTAAAATTTGTTACTACGGGTTCTGTGGGCGTGGCTTGGTGGTGGTGGGTAATGTGACTGGGTGGGCGTGGCCAACTTTTTTTTAAAAAAACTTTTCACAGCATTTTTTCCAATGCTTTGAAAAGCCTCTGCCGATCAGGCAACTCAGCTGGGATCGTCAGAGAGGCTTTTTAAAAAGTGCTTTGAAAAGCCTCTCTGATGATCAGGCAACTCAGCTGGGATCATCAGAGACTTTTCAAAGCATTTTTTTTTACCACCTCTTCGGCCAAGAGGTTGCAGAAAAAATGCTTTGAAAAGCCTCTGATGATCCCAGCTGAGCCGCACGATCATCAGAGGCTTTTTTTTTAACTTTTAAAAGCATTTTTTCGTCGGAAGAGGAGGTAGAAAAAATGCTTTTAAAAGTAATTTTTAAAAAAGCCTCTGGTGATCGTGCGGCTCAGCTGGGCATGGTGGGGGGGAGGGCACGGATTTTTGCTACCAGTTCTCCGAACCACCCGCTGCTATCGCTACTGGATTGGGCGATTCGGTCCAAACCGGGAGCATTTCACCCCTGAACATATCTAGAAAAGAGCAAATTGGGAAAGCCAGTTTGGAAATTCTGAGGAAGGATGGTATTGTCCTCCTATGCATTTGAAGATTTCCCATCTATGGGATTGCCACCTTACTCACCTATTGTAGTTATTTTGCTAGTAAAAAGATGTAGACAAATTTTTCTAGTGAAGTTTCTTCAATCATTTCTGAGGAATCTCACAATACCAATAGAATTTTTTTTTTTGTACCTCAGGGTTGAATTGTGGAGTCCTTGGTGCTCTTTGAGCTTGGTTGTTTTCTTGCAGACATTTCATTACCCCATTAGGTAACATCTTCAGAGCTAGAAGAGAGTGGTGTTTACTCTCTGTTTATATACAGTGGCTTGCCCTGTCAGTATTTGTGGGAGTGTTGTTTTCTTCTTGGTTGTTCTTTGATTAGGCTATTTTTTCCTATTTGTTTGTTTGATTGTTTGTCTGAGTTGGTAGTTCTTTCATTGGGGTATTATTATTGCTTTATTCTTGGTCTGGTGTTATTCTCTGCTTATTTGGGTGTTCGTTGCTGGTGCAAGCCCCACTCCCTTCTAGTACTGAAGATCTTACCTTGTTAGGTAATGAAACATCTGCAGGAAAATAGTCAAGGTCAGAGAGGACCAAGGACTCCACAGAATGTCACAATTTCTTATGAGTCATAGTGCAACATCTGAGTTCATTCGAAAGACACCAGGTATTTCTCATTAAAAAATCTTGTAGTGGAATTCCCCAGAGATTTCAGAGGACTTGTGCTAAATTGCTTTCCAACTAAGCTGACCCAAAGTGTAAATAGATTCATAAGGTGCAAATTTTTAGTTAGACAACTATTTAAGATGGTGGAAAGCCAAGTCAATTCAAAGCTGGCATTAGTAGTGCTCTAGAGCTTTGGCATTTATACTGCTTCAGCATCACAAGTTATGAGGAAAGATTCAGAAAGCAGCTTCCAGACCAGAGGTGGGTTTCAGCAGGTTCTGGAGAACCGGTAGCGGAAATTTTGAGTAGTTCGGAGAACCGGTAGTAAAAATTCTGATTGGCCCCACCCCCATCTATTCTCTGCCTCCCAAGTCCCAGCTGATTGGGAGGAAATGGGGATTTTGCAGTATCCTTCTCCTGGAGTGGGGAGGGAATGGAGATTTTACAGTATCCTTCCCCTGGAGTGGGGTGGGAATGGAGATTTTACAATATCCTTCCCCTGCCACGCCCACCAAGCCACACCCACAGAACCAGTAGTAAAAATTTTTGAAACCCATCACTGTTCCAGACCTATTATCTTTATCTAGAAGCCAATGTGTGGTATGGATAATGTAATATTGAATATATCTATCTTGGGGGGGGAAATATTTTAGAGGAATAAATTCAAATTAGAAGAAGGTAGATTTTAGTCTGGAAATCACTTTCTTCTATATAGATTGTGGGATAGTAGATCTACTGCTGAATCTATCAGCCATTTATAGTGGATGATTTGCAGCTAGATAGTTTCTTTCCTACTGCCAAATGATTAACAATGAAAAGTGTATTTTTCGTCTATTAGAAAATAACTCATGATGTTTGCTTGTACATGTGAATGTAGCAGAAAGTTGGGCTCAGCTCCTCAGACACCAGGTTTCACCTGACTCTGCTAAGTAGATATTAGAGATTTGTGTTTGTGTGTGTGCCTTCAAGTCAGTGTTGACTTCTGGTGACGGTCTGAACAAATCCCTGCAGTCTTGGCAAATGATTTGTCATTTGGCAAATGGTTTATCCCTTCCTAGGGCTGAGAGAGTGGGACTGACCCAAAGTCACTTAGCTGATTTCATACCTATAGCAAGACTAAAACACACAATTTCCCAGTTTCTGGCCTGATGCCTTAACCACTGCACCAGACTGGCTACATCAAACAAAAATATCACAAAGCAAGCCTGAAATCCACCTTCATTTGATGTAGTGGAATTGGGCTTAGTGTGTAATGGGTAGGAATTGGGGGATTAACTTTATCCCAGGATATGCAGTTATCCCTTTAGCCTTTGCAACAGCCCTTGAGGTAGATTAGGCTGAAGAAAAAAATGGCTGAATCCACATGACCCAATGAGGATAAATGGTAAACAAGGATTAGAACCAGAATCTTGTCCAATAATAAGGTACCTATCATTGCACATGTTGGTTCTCAGAGTTTGGGTATAATTACTATAAACTGTAATGCAATTATTTTTGGGGACAGCCTTATTTATTTTATTTATTCAAATCATGCTCTCTTCTATATGCTCAGATGAGCATTCAAATCAATTAGCAAAATTAAAAGCTAATAATCTAAATGATATTATTTTCACATCAATTCATAGATAAATTATGAATTGAAAAAATTCATAAAAAATTATGAGTCTTCACAGATTTCTAAATGTTGAGAGAATGAAGGCCAAATGCAGCTATGAATTCCATAATCTGGAAAGAATCTAAAGGATTGCCTCCTATAGTATGAGTGAGACAAACTCAGACAGGAGGAGCATCTTTCAGGAGGGCTCCTCTTTCAGGCTCATATTGGGAAGTAATACACTCAGATAGTTATTTAGTTGGTTAGTTATATCCCACCTTTATTATTTTTATAAATAATTCAAGGCAGCAAACTTAGTGAACCTGATAGTCCTTCTTCTCCTGTTTTCCTCACAACATCAACCTTGTGAGGTAAGTTGGGCTGAAGGAAAGTGACTGGCCAAAGGTTACCCAGCTTGTTTTCATACCTAAGGTGGGACTAGAATTCACAGTCTCATGGTTTCTAGACCAGCACCTTCATCTACATCAAACTGGCTCTATGCCTAGAATGTTCAAGGGTCAATATGAATCATGATAATTATTCCTGACAACCAATTAGCAACCAGGGCAGATCTTACAGTATTTCTAAATTGTTCAGATCTCAGGTGGCCTCTGTACTTCTTAATAGACTAATTTCTGCATTATACACCAACTGCAAATTTTTGGTGCTTTTCAAGGGTAGTAAGTAAAGGAGTCCCTGTGGATTTTACTCCGCTTGTCATTGCTGACTGTAGAGGGACAATGCTCATCTCTGTTTCAAGGCCATTGAGCCAACGCTATCCAAAGACATTTCTGCAGTCATGTGGCCAGCATGACATCAGGGAGCATTGTTACCTTCCCACTGAAGTGGTACCTATTTATCTATTTACATTTGCATGCTTTCGAACTGCTAGATTTGCAGGAGTTGGGGCAAAGGAGCTCACCCCATCACTTGGTGCTCAGGTCTCAAACCTGGGCTGCTGGCTTTCCAGCCAACAAACCCATTATCTTCACCGCTGACCTACTGTGCTGCCCTATAGATATATTCTTCAAGGGTAGACTTCCCTATATATTTCAGTAATCAAGACAGGATGCAATTACTGCCACAAAATCTACTCAAGGAGTCCACAGCTGTCACATTAGCCTTAATTCTGCAAAGGCACTATTTGCCAAAGTCCTCATCTGCACTTTCCTTTACAGCTGAGGAGCACTTCAAACCTCTTTCAAGGGGACTGCCACAGAATAAATACGTGGAACACAGTACATGAGTCTGGTTTCCTATTCACCAATAACTCCTTCACCTAGTCCAATACTAATTTCAGCTTGTTCTCCTTCATCCAGGAGTTGGATGGACACAAGCAGGGCTATTAACAAACAACGGTACCCCTTTCAATAGCACCAGATGGATATCCCCACATAGAAGACAAGATGGAGCCCTGTGGGATGCCATAAGTCAATGGCCTACATATCAACCAATCATTTCTCAACACAACCTTATGGACGTGACCCAACAGGATGGATTGAAATTACTGCAAAATAGTTTTCCTAAGGCTCACTTTCATTAGAAAGTCTAGAAGGACACCATGGTTAATGGTATCATGGAGAGGTCTAGAACTAGTAGGACTGCACTTTACTTAACCAGTTTCCAGTGTAGATCATCCATTGAGGCAAATTAAAACAAGCTCAGTATTGTATCTTGGATGCAAACCTAATTAAAATAGGTCCAAATAATTAGTATCTTCCAGATGTGTCTAGGGCTGATTATTTTTATTTAAAAAATCATAGAATATGTAATTGGAGTAAGTTCTGCCATTTCAGTGTGAACCAAAAGCCATATTAATCTGCCTATATCGGCATCACCAACCGATATAAAGTTTCTTCCCTCTCATTTTTATGATCACCCTCATCCTCTATGCCTGACATAGGAGACCTTGCTGTGGAGCCAATGAGCCTTCCCTTTGCTTGGATTTTCTCCTTAGTTAGGAAAAGAAAAAGCCACTAATTAAAGATACGGCAGTTCTTGTGGTCATTTGGAGTCTGCGCTTTACTAACATTTGGAAGTGTTTAGTTTTTTGTGCATCTGAAGTTGAAGGGGGAGGGCGGGAGAGAGAACAGTGATTGGTGGAAGAAAAAAAAATCAAAGATCATAGTGGCATGTGCTCCTGACCTCAAATTGATTTTCCAGCATGACATTAAAGACCTTAAAACACACACACACACACACACACACACACACACACACACACACACACACACACACACAAAGCCAGAAAGGCAAAAATCAGCCCAGGAACACATTTACAAAACGAGCTAATGCACAAGGGATATATTCTCTTTAAATTCTAATCTTTACTGCCACTACTAATTCCATCTTTGCTACCGGAGTTCAGGAACTGAAGGTACAGTGCCCACTCAACATTTTCTAGATATAAGGATTATCTATTATATGGATAATAAAGGATTGTGGTGGGGAGAGTTTGGGCTCTTCGTCCATTGACAGCAACACATATTTTGGTTGCTTCGTGTACTGTAAATTAATCCTGATATTCCTCCACAATCTCTTCTGGTTTTATCCTCACAACAACCCTCTTTAGTAGGTCCAGCTGAACAACGCTGGCTGGTCTCCAAGTCCCTGTTGAGTTTCCTGGCTCAGCAGAGATTCAAATTCAGACCAACATTGAATAAATCCAATTTCTTCGTTTCTGAACCATACTAAATATTAAAAAAATCTTCTCTGTTCAAAGGACTTATGTATTTTCCAGAATGGAATGAGGATTCAAAATTGAAGTTGGAAAGATCGGAGAAATAATGTTTTGATTTTATGCCTCCTTGATTTTGGAAGAGAAGAGAATCAGCATGTCTATTCCTCAACGCAACAAAACCAGCCTCTTGTTCAGTTTTAAAAATCATTATGCTCATAAAGCATAGAGTCTATCAAAATAGAAGTGCTTTTATAAACATGCGGTTTGTTCCAAGATTAGCATCAAGATTATTACTAGACCTCTTAAAATAGGGCAAATAGAACTTTTTAAACAACATCTAAGGATGTTCCTGAGCATCTCACTATTGCTGATGTTTGTTTCAGCATAAATCCATTGGGCAGGGCATGTGATAGAACCGAACTTGGGGCAGGGGTTTCTATTTGGAGTGGCGACAAGAGAAAATCTGGAATGTAGCACAAGCACTAAAATCAACTGCTGGGAAGGACAGATTCAGAAGAGCCCAGAAAAGTTGCTACGTAGCCCGACCTAAAAGAATGCCTTTCTCTTCCCTCTTTCCTCCTTCCATTGAAGGAAGAACCAATAAACTGGTTCCTCTTCAGATCTCTCTGCTCATCAATCTAATACATATCTATCCTGAAAGCAGTATGGAGAAGGAAGAGTAATGAACAGAGGATATTCCTAGTTTAAATAGCTCCTTTTAAAACTAGGCTGATAACATTGTTTATGCTAAAGAACCATGGTTTTAATTCTAGATTCTAATTACTGTGTTGTGTAATGCAGATCTACTTATGGACTGGCAAGGTACTTTTGAGTAATTGATGCTTCAGGGTGCACAGTTCCTGTTTGCTTGAGAGGTGAAATGGTGCCTTTGCAAGACTTAAGGCATGCTAATTGTCCCTTAGAATCCTGCCAAACCTTCAGTAAAATGGGGAAAATAGGTCAAATATTAACAAATATTAATAGTCACATTTTTGCTCTCTTTATCAACAGTTTAAGAACATGCAGCAGGAGAGCATTGGTTTTCCAGACATGGATGTGTGGTTGATTTTTATTTAGGAATTTATATGCATAGATCCTCAAAATAAATGATCTCTGCAGTTACATATACCAATTCCTTTTCCGAAAATTGTTATGCTCTCCACCTAGTGCTGAAGGGCCAGAGTCACAAGTCAATGGTGGAACACATTTCCATGCCGATGTGCTCAGTTTCTAAGTCTAGGGGGGGAAAGACCTCTGAAATCCAAATTTGAGGGATTCTGCCAGAGATTCTGACCAGTGGAACCATCACACATGATATAATCATGTGGGGTGGGGGGTGGGGGAAACAACCCTGGAAGACAAAGCAAAGAGATGCAGCCAAGAGAAGAATCAGATAAAAGGCAACCTAGCCTGCAGCAGGAATTTGAACAGGGCAAGAAGCTTAGAAGGGACTCTCCCTAGTTTTTTGAACTGTAAAAGACATGGGGAGAAGCATACTTTCAGATCTGTTTATGTAACCTTGCACTAAAGTAGAATTAGCCATCTAGCTGTGTTTCTTATTTGGTCTACTTTGCAAGGCACAGGTACCTTATCGTTGGGAATGGCTGCTCCCATTCTGGAGAACTTCATATTGAAGAAGACCAACTTAAATCTTTCTCTGATAATCTTCTGTCAGTAAATAAATACGTATTACTCGTGTAGGTCTGACTGTTTGTGTTACAGCGGCTAAGGACATGATACAATTTCTTCCACTCACTTGTTTTAGTATGTTTAATTGATGTGCTAGTATATTATTTTTTTAAAGTCTGAAATGAATGATAAAAAATGACCTAATATGACAAAGCTCAATTAACAATTAACCTAGAAATTATGCAGTTCTAATTTCTGTATTAAGTATGCCAAAAATTGCATTTCTCATTAATGCAATCATATCTATTTATCTAACAGAACCTTTTTTCCCAAAACAATTAATAATCTAAAATTTATAATGCTCTCTTTCCCCTCGTTTCCTTTTGTCTTTTTGTTTTCATGCTATGTCAGGAATGGTGGGGTAAGAGAATGTATTTTAACTAATATTTGAGGCATCACCAAACAAGGAAAATGTATCATCGAATAGAAGGCACTGATTTTCATAAAATATGCAATAACTGTACTGGTCTTAAACTACATTAATAAAGATCTATTGACTGATTGGTGCAATAATTGATATACTTTATGAGGAAGAATAGTGATAAAGCAGCTTGTGTACCTGGTCAGTCTGCTATCCTTCCTCATCTTTCTTTCATAATTATTTATATTATTCTTTAAAAGAGATTCAGGCAGAGCTTTAAGACATCCTATATATAAAATGCAGAAAAAGAAAAAAGGCCAAAGGCATGTTAGAGAAGGGGAAAAATAGATCCTATTCTAGAATGTAGTCCTGAGGCTACAGTTTGTGGATCTTTGCTCTAGGGCTTTGCAATGAAATAGTAAAAACTAAGAAGAGTTACTACAGCAGATTTAGAAGTTATTAATAGCATCTCAAACAATTTGTGCCCTCAAAAACTCCTGGTATTAAACAGCAGATATAAAAGGTTTTAGAAGTTGCTGAAATAGCAAAACTCACAGGATGCTTGCACATTTTTTAAACAGGGAGAAAATGTGCTCTGTGCTTAATAAAATCATGATCTCGTATTATTATATTCTATAAAGACTGGAATTTGGAGAATATAAATAATAAAATTTTCCGCAATGCAATATATGCAGCTATTTTGTATCATTTAAGTGGAATAATATACTTTATTTTTATTACTTTTCCCTACGTAATTGCGTTGAGTGAATTTTATTTAATATACATTTTTCTCATATATAAGAAGAAACAAGCTGAGGATCTATTTTTCATTTATCAATCTGACCTTAGAGCAACTGCTGTGGTACTGGGAGAGATTCAAACTGTTTAATTCCCCCTCAATCTTCCCCCATCTCAGCAAGCATCCATGTAGTGTAATCAGCCAAGCAATGGTTTGCAGAAATAAGGAGGTAGGGATAAAATCTGTTGAGAAAGAAGTTGTACCTTGTGGGTCCTAGAAGCATAGTGGGTGCAACAGTAGGGGGCCAGGAACAATCATTTTCATTTCCCACAATGTCCTCACATATCCCCACAATGCCCTCGCATATGGGGCATTGTGGGAAGTCAAAATGGAACCCCCCAAAATTAGACCTCTTTTTTTTTCATAAAGAGTGCCAAGAAAACTATGAATAATAGACTTTCATAAGTCTCTGTCCTCAGTCCCATAGCATTTTATAGGCTTAATAAAGTCAAAGAAGAAGCATTATTTTATAAATCTGATCATTCTTTCTTCACTCTGATTGACCCATTGGCTTGAAGCATGCAATTAGCTTCTTGCCTTTTAATATAAAAACTATAAACTGATTTAGCTTGAAAGGATATTATTTCTTTTCCCTGCCGAGAGCATAAAGACAGATAATGAATATAAGATTTTGCTATGAATTAGAGACATTTGTAGGAATGGGCTACATGAAATGGTAGTTAGAGGCAACTACTTTACGGAGCAAATGAATGTATGAAAACAAGTAGTTATAGTCAGATGTATAGCACTAATAATATTACAAAATGGTACTTATCATTTGGGACAGAAATTGCTTCTCATTAATGATTGAGCAGATTCATTATGATCCAGTTTCTAAGGTCACTTATGGATTGATTTTTATAGCAGTCCCAGCTTCAATCACAGAAATTTATGGAGGGCCACATGGTTTTTATCATCTATCTGCAGCTTTCATATTCTTCTTCTGCTGCTTCCAAATGATACCTACCATAGAATATCCATGAGTGAAAGAACCAGTATTGTTTGGCGTTAAAGGTAGGATCTACATTTTTTGGAGGCATCTTAAATATTCTCTGAAGTGGGGTTAGATTTTTCACATTTTTACCATTTTCATATTTTATGTATAGTTTGAAGGAAGTGAAAGATTATCTCATCTCTGATTTAGACTTAATAAATATAATAATTTAGCTAAACCATAATGTTAGACTAACATTAGTATTTTAAAAATCTCACCCAAAATGATAGGAAGTTATGCTGAATGGTTGTGGTTAAATGAGGATGACTTTTTAAATCTACTTGATCATTAAAACCTCCATGGTAACTTTAATTTTTTTGTTGTTGTTCAGAAAAATCAACCTTTCACCATGATGAATCTAGGGGCAAATGAAATCATAACTGTATACCGTATGTCCTACACTTGGCTTGAGATTGAGATTCAGGTGTCCTACCAGAGGCAGAAGCCAGGTATCCCTTGCCATAATCCTCATTTGCATTAGAGAGGCACCTTGTAGGATTGCTTGTTATGGAACCATTCTGCTTGAATGCTTTCTCTCCTCAGGTCCTGTTTCATTATGCCAACACCATGGCAACAAGGTCCTGAATGAGAAAATCTTGGGCCAGATTGCTATTTTTGGAGGCAGGAGACAAAGACTCCAGAGGTGAAAGAGGCCATGGGGAAAGATGCATGGAAAAAAAAAACCCACATTCCTGCTTAATAAAAGGAAGGATCAGAAGCTATAGGACATAAACCACAAATAAAGGATGTTCCCTGAGTGGCCCAAGGGCACTCAGGCACATTTCCAGAGGATGCTGATGCTCCATATATTGACTTCCCTATATTTTATCTATTCCCAAAATAAGATTGTCTCTCTCAGGAAAATACATTTCAGTTAGTTTTAAGGCTCAGGACAATTGAACTTGGGTTAGGTGCTCTTTATTTAATTCTTTTGTTTATTTGTTTCTGTGATTTCCATAGCCACCCATCTCAATAAGTGACTCTGGGCAGTGTACATCATCAGTGGCTACCTTGCAGGGCCGGATTTAGATGAAAAGAGGCCCTAGGCTATTCCACTTATGAGGCCCTTTCACCTATAGTGAAAGTGTAATTTTAATTTTGCTAACAATTTGAATGTAGGTCCCTCTTGATTTTGAGGCCCTTAGGCTGAAGCCTAGTTAGCCTATAGGAAAATCTGGCCCTGCTACCTTGTCTTACATTTACTCTCTCTTTTTCTCTCTCTTGCATTTTTGGGAGGGGAGATTGAGGGTCAAAATTAATGCACTAAACCTTTTACCAGTAAAACACCTGAACAGCCCCCCCCCCCAAGTTCTCTTAATTTCTTTTTTCAATGTGCCTTTGACATCTTCTGCAAAACGTAATGCAGATGTGATACATTCCTACAAAGGGGGAAGAGGGATGGGACAAAATCACCAACACAAATATTCTCCTGCCTTCAGTGGATGTACTGGAGGCGGTTGATTGCTCATCTCCTAATTATACAAACATACAATATACAGAAAATTTTCAACAGGTGAGACGTAACCAAAGAACTCATGTGTCTTATCTAACAAACACAGGGGTGATTATGAGTAGCAATTGGATTTTTTATTTTAAAAAATGGGTAAAATCTGTTTCGTCTTGATTTCTTGATATTTCTAGATGCAGCTTAAAGCTTCTCAGTACCAGATAGTGCCTAATTTAAAACTTCAGCCTTTGTACATTCAGCTTTAAGACTAAATGTAAATTCCAAGATTTAAAAATCAAGTAAATAATTCCCTCTTTTCTTTTTCTTTGTTTTATTTCATTAACTGATGAAGACTTCCAGAAAACCCTAAAGTGTCCATGCTAGAATTAGTCTAACAAGGGGATCTGGCTGGGGATAACTAGGTTCTTCTTTATGCTGGCCCAAGTGTGCACAATAATATTGTAATCAAAACGGCAGGAATTTCAGTGTTCTTATGAATTAATTGCAGGTATAAGGGGAAGGGGAATAACAAGGACATTGCTGTTTTTGTTCTTAATCAACATTATTGAAGTTATTTTAGTTTATCTGCTGATAGGACTGTCAAGGTTGCTTCAGCAATTGAGGGAACCAATCAATTAATTAATTAAATAAATAAACAATGTTCACTTGCATACAAATGTAGCAGGCTGAGAAAGTTCCACTGGGAATCCAAAATATCAAGAGACAACTTCATACTGGATAGGGAATTTGGGGAGAAAGTGAAACCTCTATGTGATGACTGACATTCCTAGGGATTCACAAGAAGCCCCTAACCAATCCTCCATTATTAATGTTTAGCCAAAAGAAAACAAACAAACAAAAACCCTGCACACATGCTTTCAAGCTTTCTCTCTACCACCCCTGCAGCAATCAAGGCCTGAAATTTTACTCTGTCACAAAATATTAAATCTCAAAGCTTAAATTCTCAGGATTCCACAGCAGCTACCAAAATCTTTTTTGAAAGTTCGTATTAAGTATTTCAGCATGATTGAAACCATACATTGCCCTAAACTTTATCCCTAACTCTGAAAGAACAGCAAATTTGTCTGCTGGTTACAAGAGTTGTCCTCTGCCCATATCAGGGGATGAAAATCTAGTGCTCTAGTTGAAAACATTACTGTTACTGTAACCATTATACCTGTGACATAGGCTATGGCTTCTCTTACTCAGTTTTCAATATGCCAAGGTACAAGTAAAATTATTTCCTTCTCTTCTTTCCAGTGAGAATATAATGGAAATTTGGCACAACTTTTCCCAATTGCATTTCAGCTGGGGATTCTGCTTACATATGACAACGAGCAGCAGATCTCCATAAGTATATTGTACTTAGTAGTTTGTATTAAAAGGGAAAGGGTTAGAGCCCTTTTTGCTTGTCAAATTGTATGGGAGAATGTAGTTGTGAAGTACAAGAATTATGGCTTACATTCAGTTCTATAGAACCGGTAGTAAAACTGGCGGGAGGCTCCACCCACCGACCCCGACATCATCAAAACGCTTCTGTGCATGAGCAGAAGCTTCTGCACTTTTCTCTATCACAACGCGCTTGGCCCCGCTGAGAACTGGTAATAAAGGTAAGTAGAACCCCCCCCTGCTTACATTGTGGTTCACATGGAGCCATTAAGCAGGGAGCTGCCCATTTCAATTCTAGGGTGCCTCAACCACTCTTTGCAACTCATTGTACTTCATATTGCTGTGATGGTTAAAAAAGAAGAAGAAGAAGACATGAATGTACTTGTTCAACAGTAAAGATGGATTCCCAATATCTTAACTCCAAGTGGCTGGAGGAGAGAGTATTTGCTAGAGGGAATTAGTGGCTGAGAAAGGATGCTTAATACACACTTCCCTCACAAGTACTTCAACTTCTCAAGGCTTTTTCTCCACTGTCTGGAGGAATATCATCTCAGCAAAAGTTAGCAGCAGACAGAGAATAAGTTAAGAATCCCTCCTATTTCTCTCTCCCTTTTCTCGAGATGCCCCGCACTGCTCTGCAAGTCAGTATCATGCATGGAGTTTAGTATTCCATATTGGTTGCCAAACATTTAATTCCAGTTTTATTCCATATGGTCCAAAGGGCCAACAACCCCTTGGATCAATCAACATAGAAACCCATCAGCATCTTCTTTCTTCTTATATCTTCATCGTTAACCAAGATGGAAGCAGTGATTGCAAGAGCTACGCTGGCCCATGGGATCCTTTGGTCCATTCAAAGTTTTGTGGTCGCCCAACCAAAGGGAGTGAGCTTGGAAGAAATGAAAGGGTTATAAATAAACACAACATTTAGGTCCTTTTGCTGATTACAGGGCAGAGCCGCAGTCTGGCTGTGCAGGAAACTTGCTCTCTTATTTTAGCAGCTTGTGTTTTGGGTGACCTGACTCTCAGGGCCACAATGAAGCCAGCCTCTGTTATCAAGATTTTCTTATTCCTTGTCAGTGAGTGGGACCTATACGTTTATGGGGGGGAAGGGTGGACTTGAAACTGGTAGAAGTATGAAGTTTGATATAACTCAACAACAACAACACTGTGCTGGCCTAGCAGCTTTTTCTGATCCATTCTGCCCAATCTATGATATGTCCAGGAGCATTTCTCCAATATGGTTTATTGATTTACAGGTGGTAACTCAAGGTTAGAAACAGAACATTTTTTTTCTCCCCAAATAACTGAAAGTATTGCTATATATTGCACAAGCCAGAAAGAGGGCTGAGAAAATATCTACAGACTCCTCACATCCTGGACATAAACTGTTTCAAATTCTCCCCTCAGGACGCCGCTATAGGGCATTGCATGCCAAAACAACTAGACACCAAGAGAGTTTTCTCCCCTTGTGCCACCATTCTGCTGAATACCTAACACTCACAGCACTGTCTTATGCCTAAGGATATCTACCAATGGTGGGTTGCACCCGGTTCAGGCCGGTTCTTGTGAACCGATAGCAAAACCAACGGGAGGCTCCGTCCACCTGCCTGGACATCATCCTGGATGATCTGTGCATGCGCAGAAGTGTGTGTGCACACGCAAGTGAAGCAACCGCACACACATGGTCCCGTTGCAAACCGGTTGTAAAGGTAAGTAGAACCCACCCCGATATCTACCCATGTAGTAGGGCTGTATTACTATTATCCTTCTCATCTATGAGTATCTTATGACTATCACATTGTTGGTTGTATCTTATGATTTATGATTGTGTCTTATGATTATGATTTATTACTTTGTTGCTTGTATTTACACTGAGAGTTTATGCACTGGAGAAAATTCCTTGTGTGTCCAATCATACTTGGCCAATAAAGAATATTCTATTCTATTCTATTCTATTCTATTCTATTCTATTCTATTCTATTCTATTCTATTCTATTCTATTCTATTCTAAATTTCCACTTTAATAAAGGAATTCAATTGGAGTAGAAGGGAGATCTGTTTCATGAACAGTGCACTCAAAAAATTATAATTTTGGGGAAGGAAATCTTCTTTCATATATAAGGCGGTACCAATCTGCACCCCTGGGATTTTATAACTTTGTGAGGGTTCCAAAGTGGAACTCTATATAATCTGCATGCTGAGATTATTAATTTCCAGATCAGCTGCTGCCCAAACAAGAAGGGAAAGGGGACAATACACAGGATGATATAATCACACAAATGCTGCTACTCACTTACTTGCATCAGTAAAGTAAATGGGACAGTTACACGATTACCCCATCGTATGCATGTCCCAGTTTTAGCATCATCCTGGTATGCTACAAATGCTACTGGGTCTAGAAGAAACACGACTAAGGAACAAGCTACAATTCCTTTTGTGGTGCAGGGCAGGCAGTTCATTCTCAGGAATTCCCACCTTGAACCACCTCCCAGCTTCTTTAAAAACAATTTGACCATTCTCCTCCCACTGTTTAGGAGCTTTATTTAAGAACAGCCTTGCCCTCTCCTTCACAATCACTATTTTTAATTTTCCACACTGTAAATATATTGAGGAAACACAGCCAAGCGCAGGGCAGTGGCCGGAGCTCCATTTTTCTATTTCCTGTTGGCCCAGGAGAGTTTGTCTCTGTTCTCTCATTTCATCCTTTAGAACACAAGGGAACAGGATTAAGGCCCCAGGCTAAAGAGCACAAAGCTGCTGCAGGAAATAAGAGGGATAAGTCCAATGGCTGATTGGAAGTGCCTTAGGTGGAAGATAGTAGGGGCAGCCTTGAAATGGTTATTAGTAACTCAACGGTTACCAGTGACAGTATACCACATTATGGCATAGGGCCTGGTTATTTGAGGGATTGTCTGTCTCCCCTAGTATCTCTCCAGCTGATTTGAATTGGCAGAAGTCATGTGTACTCTGGGTTCCTTTAATTAAACAATGCCATTTATAGGGACCTTGGAAGTGGGCCTTCTCTGCCAGCCCTCTGGAGTGAGGTCCCCCCCCCTCAAATTCAAATGGCCCCCAAATGGCTCCTAAAGACCTGGCCTTTGGCAAAGGTGATTGAAGCCCCCTTTTCTTCTTTTTCTTTGTTTCCCATCTGGATTTGTTATCTCTGCCATCTTCATTTTTTTTTCTGTTTTTTCCTTGTTCTAATGCTTTTTTTTTTTAAAAAAAACCCCAGTTTTGTAAGCCACTTAGAATCACTGGGAATCAGGCGGCATATAAATTGAATAAATGATGATGATGATTAAGGGAAAGGTATCACAATTCTGTTTCAGCTACTGCACGTATTGCCCATCTTCTCTTTTTTTTGGTGATTAATAAGTGACCCGTTTGTTCTCAAGATCAGAACAAAACTTTAAAGGCTTCAAGAAATCTCACAACTGTTAGGGCAAAGTGGGATTTTGTTCCAATAATGCATGTGATCAAGAGAAAATGATAGCTTGTATATACATCTGCAGTACAACTGTCTCCTTTCATGAATAGAAAAGTGGTATTTCCAGGTTCAGACTGAAGCATGCCAAAAATCTAGGAAACCAGTTTGATCAGAGCCCATAATAGCCAGAAAAAAGTATACATATACAGCAGTGAATTACTGTCTCAGTGCTTTAATGAAAACCTTACATTTGTACAGAAAAGGAACGAGGGATACATTATGACAGGCCAAATCAGGACTTGTTTTACTAAGACCATATCAAAGTGATCTAAAAATGCTATTTCTCTTCCACTTAAGTTTCAGAGAAAATTCCCAAAGCTTCTGCAGTTAGTCAGCTATTGTAAGAGAAATCCCTGGTTGGTTGATTGTATCATATATGCATTATTGCTTAAAATGTCTCTCTTATTTCAGATGTCTGCATCCCCTGGAGTATATTCCATATTTTCCAACATTTGATCTCTCCAATAAAGGATGTATGCATATCTGATATCTCTTAAGCGTGTTCATTTTTAGAATGCTACTTTCCAGTTTCAAGCATGAATGGACATTACCCCCTCCTCCTTTGGCCACTTCCGGTCTCTCCAGGGGAGGTAGGAGCTGTGGAGGGTACATCTTTGGGTGGCAGAAGGCCCAGTGTGGGGGGAAAGAGAATATAATTGAAGGGAGTATGCTGCTTGGGTAGACTTTGTAAATTAGATTTCTACTGGAATCCAATTTGGAGCAGACAGCGCCGGGTTGACAGCTACTAACTTGATTATCTTCACCTTCTAATGTTCATTCTGTGGGAAATGCCAGCCAGCTCAGTTTGCAGGGAGGATGGGTTTGATTTAGCAATGGCCTTGGTAGGTCATTTGTTGGTCTGGGAAAGGGACTGAGTCTTGTTTAGTTGTGAAGCCATTTCAGTTCCCTCTGCTGTAAATGTAATCTTCCATCGCTCAAGGCGAGGAGACTGGACTGCACAGCTCTGGAAGCTATGAAGCAATTCATGCTGCAGCTTCATTATTAGGTATTGGTAAGGGTTAAGGCAAATACCTTTAAACTCTGGACAGCTATCAATTCCTAAGGAGTATTTTACTTATCCAGTTACAGTTGAATTAGCTGTAAAATCTTTGGTGAGGGATTTCATACAGAGCTTCTTAAGGTCCAGAAACTGTGGCTCCTGGATCCCTCATATCTATATATTTAGAGTCCACCCACATGTGTAGCCTGCCCGGAGCTAGTACAGGTCACTATTTCTAAAGAGCAGGAATGTATGATGTCATCCTTTATCTACTTCTAGGCTTCAGGGAAGGCAACCTCTATAAATCTTTTTTCTGTTCCACATCAACAAATTGTGTTTTATGTCTTGTGCCAGTTCAAGCAGCACTGTCCAATTCATCTGCTTCAAGTCACTGCTTTGTATGCAGACATGGGTTACTACCGGTATATGATGTCACAGCAATGACCCCTTTCCCTCTAGTCAATAGTTCCTGCTCTCTCCCCCACCATTGTTTTTACAGCTTATTTCACTAGTAGAACGGTGAAAAGCTGATATTTTAATATTTTATTTGTCATTGATGAAACAGTGGGCCTGTTTTATTTTGATTCACAAGTTAAGCGATGAAATAAAGAAATGCCCTCTAGCTGAAGTGTTTTGTTTTTAATTTATCAATAAGCTCCAGAATTTCATTTCTTCTTGCTACTATTTTTGCCAACTCCCTGCGTAAGAATATCAGTTGGGATAAAATATTATATCTGCTTCATCACTTCTACATAATTTCAATCGGCTTTTCAATGATCTTTTTATTTCACTCAAGGACTTCCTTTATTCCTTTATCATCCACAAGTATCACTATCTCCATATCTGTTTTTCTGTTTGTGCTATTTTAATATATTAAAATTTGATTTTAATATAATTAGCAATGTGCTTCTCAAAATCTCCCCTCCCCCCCACACCAACCCCATGGCATCTCTAATTGTTTGTTTTAATTTTTGTACCTTTTCATTCTCCTCACTTATTCAAAGCTGCTTTTTCTGAAGGAATTTTTTTTTCTTTAGCGCATCCCTTAATATTGCTGATTAATCATGCAGGTATCCTACTGGATATGATAGTATCGTTTCCAATCTGCTGAAGTCCACTTATTGTGAAGTTCCATTCTAACTGAGCTTCTATCATTGTGGTTTAATCCCCAGGCTTTTTTGAGAGAGAGATTTTATCTTCTTTGATCTTTTTTTTGGCAGTCATTTTTGTAGTTTGTCCTTGTAAAGCCATATGTGATTCTTGTGGCAATTTTCCACTTATAGATAAATTAAATTTGATGGTATGGTAAACCCAGTTTCCAGACAGTTTAAAAGTACTCACATTTTATACAAGGCCTTGGGAGCCATAAATCCAGATTTGCCTGATAGTTGGTCAATTCTGTCAGAAATTGTGTGGATGTTGTGACCATGCTGTTCAAGGGTTGGGTCAGGAAGCTTAAGAGTTATGCCAGCTATTTAGCCAGGTTATATGTAGGGGTGTGTTGTAGCATTATGATAGGTCTGAGGGGGACTCCTATTTTGTGTATCTTGGGGAGTCCATAGAATCTCGCTGGGGAGGCATCTATGCCTCTCATTTTCCATCATTCCTTCTCCGTTATACTGTTGTTTTGTTTGAGTTGGCTGAGGTAAATATTCATGGATAGACTCCAGCACAAGTCTGAAAGCTCGGAAGACTAAACCTTGGTCCTGGTGACCAACCCAGTTGGTCAATCCTTTGTTCAATTCTATTCTTAACTGTACAAGAATACAGTAATTAAAAATATCTTAACATGTTATCTCTTTGACTTAATGAGAACCAGTCAATAAGAAGGGATAGATAAATTCACACATGATACTGATAGCAATATATTCTCATTTGGAAATTTCTGTGACTTAATAACTCATTTCAATTTCATCCTTCAAACTAAAATTTCCCAGTATTCTTTACTGGCCAAGTGTGATTGGACACACAAGGAATTTGTCTTGGTGCATATGCTCTCAGTCTACATAAAAGAAAAGATAAATTCATCAAGAATCATAAGGTACAACACTTAATAATAGTCATAGCTATAAGCCATCAAATAAGCAATCAAATCATATTAGGAAACAGTCAACATAAATCGTAAGGATACCAGCAACAAGGTTACAGTCATACAGTCATAAGTGGGAGGAGATGGGTAATAGGAACGATGAGAAGATTAATAGTAGTGCAGACTTAGTAAATAGTTTGACAGTGTTGAGGGAATTATTTGTTTAGCAGAGTGATGGTGTTCAGGGAAAAACTGTTCTTGTGTCTAGTAGTTCCTCTGGTGTGCAGTGCTCTATAGCGTCATTTTGAGGGTAGGAGTTGAAACAGTTTATGTCCAGGGTGTGAGGGGTCTGTAAATATTTTCACAGCCCTCTTTTTGACTCGTGCAGTATACAGGTCCTCAATGGAAGGCAGGTTGGTATCAATTGTTTTTTCTGCAGGTCTTATTATCCTCTGAAGTCTGTGTCTGTCTTGTTGGGTTGCAGAACCGAACCAGACAGTTATAGAGGTGCAGATGACAGACTCAATCATTCCTCTTTGGAACTGTATCAGCAGCTCCTTCTTTTTCCAATCTCAGACTAGGCAAATCCTCATTATTCTTCAGACCAGTTTATTCATTCAAAATGATCAGATGACACATTTAATTGATTTAAATCTTAAATGTAGTAAGAATTTCACATCACTCCCATCTGAAAAAATCATAATTTCATCTGCAAAATATATACCTGAATTACAAAGATTTAAAGTCCTTTTCTTATTGTTACTCAAAGGTGTAACACAATGTACAAAGGAAAGAGTAGGAAGCTGTATGTACTCTACTCTGTTTATTTTGTAAAGTGTATTCTTTGGGTTTTTAAAAATCCCTTTTACAGTAACTGTACCTTTGGTATATAAAAATGTCCTCTGTCCCTAAATTATAGAGATCCGACCAAATGTAGAAGCTTGTGGATGTTCTAAAAATTTAGTTACCATTCTCCACAGCTACTGATTGAGTTGTCACAGAATTTTGCAAACCTTCCCATTTTCAAGAGCAAATCGTTTAGAGTGGAAATATTGAAAATTAATGTAGCAGGACTGACTAGGGGATATATCAAATGAAAACCATTTATGCAAAATCCCAAGTGTAAATATTTCTAAAAAAAAACCCTCATTACTGGAAATAGTTTTACCATCTGAAGAGCATTTACTTGGAAGAAAGTAGTATGAAATCAGTGAAACTTCCATCTAATATTTTCAAAACTGGAATATCATTGCAGTGGAAGTTGGTGGTTGGAGATTTCTGGGTTATATTTCCAGCTCTGAGCTAATGCATTAGAGTAGAATGGTGTAAAGCCCTGAAAAGGAAGTGAGGTTTAGATGCTTAGAGTAGGAGAGAGGAATTTGGAAGATTTCTGGGTTTTATCCCCAGCCTTGCCATTGGGTTCTTGGCAATGTTATTACTGGATGTGTTCCTGGAGGTTTCATATCATGAAGAAATGTCTTTAAGGACTGAGCTATTCTGAAACTAATTTGCTGTGGAGCAATCAGATTTTTTGCCCACAGTGGAAAAGGGTGGACCAATTCATGTATCAGATTATATAGTATAATCAGTACTCTGGTTACACCTTTAGAAATGTATAAAAATTCAATGAGAAGAGCTGATAACAAAAATCATTCCAATTCTCCATTCAGCACTCATTTTGATAATTCCCTCTGGTTTTAATTCTGGGTTTCTTGTTGAATTGGGCTTGGAAATAAATTGTTAATCCTTGGAGGCTCCAGGGGTAATCCCGGTGGATTGTTAGCAACTTGATCTGCCACTAACAAAGTATTCTGTATGCCTAAAACACTCCTATGTAACTTTTGACCCTCCAAACCAAACACAGTTTACCAGCTATGTAAAGTATTATTAAACCCAGACATGAATAGAATTCTTGATATCCCATTTCTCAATCTTGCGCCTGTTTTCAATCTCACCTAGGATAGCCTCCTTGGAAAATGATGTAATTCCTCTTCATACCAGTATCATCCTCCACAGCCGCCTTTTCTCCTGTTTCAAACCTCCATAAAGTTTATTTTCTTTAACGCCCAGAGCGTTTTAGCCCATTTTACATTTAACCTAATAACCTGCGTCCTAGTCTTTAGATAGCTGAAGCGGCACTATTATTCACACATATCAGGAAAGATTAGCAGCAGCCGAGGGGAATAAGCATGTTTCACACAGCTGAGAATTATTGTTCAACTTTGAAGTTTAGGTCAGTGGAATAAAGTTCTTGGAATCCTGACCAGGAGCATTTCCACAATGTCCTTTTCTCGTATGCTACTATCCTTCTGCCCACAACCCATCAAAATGCATTGTTTCCTCTCAACCTTCATACCACTTTGACATCTAAGGCAGAAAATCCCATTCTTTAGATGTAAAACAGAAAATACAGGTAGTCCTCGTTTAGCAACCACAATTGCTAAACAATTGTGGTTGGGACTGGCAATTCAGTCATTAAGCAAAATGGGCACTAAATGAAACCACTACTGAGCTTAAGATCTTATTTCAGCTTTCCTTTGTTTTACAGACCTGCAAAAGTCATAAATGTTAGGACTGGTCATGATGTTATTTTTTCCCCATCATCAGTGTAAATGCAAGCAGTCACTGTATGAGGCAGTCACTAAATGAGGACTACCTCTAATAAATAAAAAACCAAATATCTCCATTCAATAATCTTAACCTGTTAAGATTTCCTTTCAGTTTTCTGTAAAACCAGTCTACAATAAACATTTAGTTCACTTGACGACTAGGGCATTGCAAAAAAGGTTGTAAAATCACATTGGTAACGTGGATAACTCACTTTATGACCCTCATGATTTATGACCATAATGGGCAGGCTCCATTACAGTCATAAGTAGAGGACTAACTGTACTTGACTGAGAGATCACCAGGAAATCCCAGGGCTAGTGAATAGGCTAGAAAGTTTTTTTAAAAAAAAAATCCCAGAAGAAGGCAGTGATAAATCACTACTGGATTGTTGCTAAAAAAATTACATGTGTCCATGAAGTCATTACAAATCAAGTTCAAATGGAGGCAGATTTCTTTAAACTACTGCTAGATTTGAGCCCTTGAGTCCTCTTTTTGCACTGCCAGGGTAACTTCTCCCTAGTCAGATGTAGTGGTATTCTGTGCAGTTGAAAGTTGCATGCCTCATTGCAGGGGACAGAGGGGATTTATCTAAAGCAACAGCCCACAACCAGTGGTGGGTTGCCCCCAGTTCGGACCGGTTCTATAGAACCAGTAGTAAAACTGGTGGGAGGCTCCGCCCACCAACCCCAATGTCATCAGGAAGCTTCTGCAAAGCAAGCACGCGTGAGCAGCCCCCGTTGCGAATCGGTAGTAAACGTAAGTAGAACCCACCCCTGCCCACAACCCAGGGACCGGTTCTGAGGAAGAGGGTTTTCAGTGGACCGGAGGGTGTGTGGTTTCATATGCTGCCTGCAGCCCCTGGATGGGGCTTCGCTTGTTTGCACGGCCCGGTTTCTGGCATGCCGCAGCCCAGTGCTGATCCACCAGCCGGGGGTTGGGTACCCCTGATTTAAGGCACTGCTTTGCATGCTGTTATGTACAAGCAGAACAAAATAAGGTGTTAGAGGCTTGCATACCCTCTCTGGGGGGCTATGCTATAATGAATAAAGACACGCACACAATAATACGTAGATCACTATGAACCTTTTTATATGTGTGCATGAAATTAAAAGCAGCTGAGGGGAAATCCAAATGTTATCTCAACCACATAGCTACTGCCGATAATCACTTCCACCAAAAATCGTTTCCACCTGCTCAGGCTCCACATAAGTATGGTAATGTTCACAGGATATCCTGTTTACAAGCCCGGAGAAAGCTAGCACACATAGATGGCAACTGTGATTCTTCTCAACGGGAGCAAAAGAGACCAGGTAACAGGTCATGGGGAAAAACTTTTGCCAAGTGGCATGGGCAGAAGTTGCCAATCTAAATAAATACTGGACTACATTAGTGAATGTTAATGAACTGCCTCTCCTGGTTAATTATTTAATTAATTAATTCAACTTGGCCCTCATCTGACTCTGGGAGGTTCACAACAACAGCAAACAAATGTACAAAAAGCATATAATAGTAGCAATAATCAGATGCCAAAAATATTCAACAAGGCAAACATGTCTTACACTCACGTCGGAAGAAATGTCAATCTGGGTTCAGTTCCAAGTGGGGAGAAAGACACTGGAAACATGGAGGCTGTTTGGAAAGATGGTTTAATGGTGGACAGGACCATATGGTTTTGAGGTCCTGGGCAATCGAGCACATGGGTGAGAGACAGAGAGAGAGATTCATTAAAAGCCCTCTCTTGGGCTTTGAACTTGCTTCCTATTCCTGTGGCAAGGGCATGTATTCTGATTGGCTGTCAAGCTCCCATGGGGCCATGCAGGGGTAACTTTGTAGGTTGTCTTGAGTTCCAGGCTTGGTTGAACCTTGCTGGGTGATGCAATCTTCCCAGGTGCCATGTGATGAGATGGGTAGAGGGCTAATTATGTCCTCAGGGTGAAGGTCTTTTGTTTTGTAGATAAACTGGCCCAGCCTTTTGTCTTGTAGACAGGTTGACTATTAACAAGGGCGGGGGCTGCTTTCCAAGAGGATGTTCCTCCTTTTCTCATCCAGGGAGGTATAATATTCTTCCTTTTTAATATTTCCTAGAATATGTTATTCTTCTAGGAGAAGGGTTGGTTCTAACTTTCTACACTCACAAGCAGCTCCAGCTACCCTAGCCCAATGCCTGGGAGAAATGCCAGATCCTTAAGGCCGTCCAGAATGCCATCAGACTGGAAGCCATCTAGATCTCAGAGGGAAGCCTCATTCCAGAGGGCAGGTACCACTACAGACCACTACAGAGAAGGCATGCTTCTGACACATGGGACTTCTTGATCAAAGGAACCTGGAACGCACCAGCTGGATTGAATTAGCCAGACTGATACCATGGGAGATACCTCAAGTGACTAGGCTTTATATCATGTAAGGCTTTATAGATCATAACCATCAGATAGGCCTTTTGATCTAGGAAAGGTGCAACTTGCACAAGCAGATGACACTTTGTAAAGGCCTCCCACGGCCATAGCTGCTATTTAGCAATAACACTTAGACTTATATACTGCTTCATCTGCCTGAGCAGGGGGTTGGACTAGATGACCTCCAAGGTACCTGTTACTGTTACAGTGCTTTACAGCCCTCTCTAAGCGGTTTATAGAGTCAGCAGCATATTGCCCCCAACAATTGGGGTCCTCATTTTATCAACCTCAGAAGGATGGAAGGCTTGAGCCAGTCAGGATCAAACTTCTGGCAGCGGGCAGTGACTTAGTCTGCAATACAACATTCTAACCACTGTGCCACCATAGCATTTAGCATTTACTCATCAAGTAGGTGCTATGAATCTAGGAACACTCCAGATTGCACAGCATCCCAATGAATGGGAAAGTGCTACCCTGTGATGGCGAACCTATGGCACGCGTGCCACAGCTGGCAAGCAGAACCTTATCTGTGGGCACGCAAGCTGTCGCCCATCTCAGCTCCACTGCGCATGCGCCTCCCGCTGGCCAGCTGATATTTGGGATGCACAGGGGGCAGGGCGCATGCGGGAGACATGCACGCATGCATGGGGTGTTGGGCATGAATGTGCAGGGGGCGGGGGAGTATGGGGGGTGTAGCGCCCCCCTCAGCCCATTTTTTGGCCCAGGAGGCTCCCAGGAGACTCCCAGGAGTCTCCACACGGCCCATTTTGAATGCTAGGTAAGTGCAGGGCCCACGCGGAACCTGGGGAGGGCAAAAAACGGGCCACCTAGAAGTTCCAGAAGTCCGGAAACGGGCCTGTTTCCGGCTCCGGAGGATCTCTGGAGCTTGGGAGAGGCCGTTTTTGCCCTCCCAGAGATTCGAGGAGAGCCTCAGGAGCTCTCAGGAGCTCAGGAGGGCGAAAACACCCCCTCCCCCTGCCGTGGTGCAGGAGGCCGAGTAGGCCAAGCCCACCATGGCCACGCCCAGCCAGCAACCAGGCAAAGAACTGGTTGCTAAAATTTTTGCATGCATAAGGGGGCAGGGAAGGGGGGGTCGCATGTGCATGCACGAGAGGTTGTGGGGGGGGTCGTGTGTGCATGCACGGGGACATTGCATTATGGGTGCCAGCACGCGCACACACTGTCGCACACTCATGCATGCACTTTTGGCACATGAAGAGAAAAGGGTTAGTTATCACTGTGCTACCCTATTCAGGGTTAAAGATGAAATATCCCCAGATCTAGGTGGCCCTAACATTTTTAGCTACTCAGCTTGGTAGGAGACAGTTCTTCCCCATCCAAATCTGCATAATCTCATGGCACTGGGACAGAACTTCCACAGCCTCACTTGGAAAAGTTCTGTTCCAATACTGTGAATCTTAGCATTTGACAAAGACCGTCAGGATAGCCTCATTTTTTTTAAACAAAAGGTAAAATATGGGCTAGATACTCTTTGAATACTCTCAGTCATTTATCCAGTCACAAATCATGTAACAGTTGTTTAACTAATAGCTCCACATCAATTTGGAAGCAAGTATTGAATGGTGTGCCAGAGCTCATTTGGCCCCTGTGCTGTTCAACATCTTTAATAATAATGTTGATGGGTCAACATCATTGGGTGAAAGAATTGAGGGGACAATTATCAGAGTTTCAGATAACACAAAATTAAGTGGAATGATTAAAACTTTAGAAGAAAGAAAGAAAATTCACAAAATTCTTGGCAACGTGAACAAAAGTAGGAGTGGATTTGGTTCACTGTCACCCTGGAATCAGAGGAGAGAAGTTATAGGGAAGAAGATTTAGGCTAGATATTAAAAGAAGTTTCCTGACAGTGGAATAAATCACCTCATGAAGTTCTAGGGGGTCATTTGAGGTCTTCAGACATCAAATAACCATTTGTCCAATGCATTAATTAATATTTTTCTATCTTCCAACTCCAAGACAAGCAATTCCCCACTCAGTTATATAAGTATGGGGTTACCGTTTAAATCTTTTTTCTAGAGTTGGAATGCACAAAAGATTTAGCAAAAATAATATCTTTAGGAGAGAGTTCCTTTTCCTAGAAAATCTATAATTACGAGTGAGATTCTAGTACAGGGGTGCCAAACTCGGCCCTCTGGCCAGATGCATCACATGCTGGCCACGCCCACCCCGGTTTAGCAAAGGGGGGAAAAGTCCTGATACGTCATGTGACGATGATGTGACGACGTGAGTTTGACACCCCTGTTCTAGTAGTTTCCCATTCTAAACCTTGTCAGTTTATCAAATAATTAGAAATTTGATACTTTCAAGACATTACATGTATTAAAGTGTTGAGAAGGGAGAGCACATAAACATTGCAAAAAGTAGCAAACTACACTGCCAATTTTTGACAGACACCACAAAAGAACAGAGAAGGCAGTATTTGGGGCTATATAAGATGGCTCTTAGGGGACACAGTGGCTCAGTGGCTAAGACGCTGACCTTGTAGATCGAAAGGTCAGCAGTTCAGCGGTTCAAATCCCTAGTGCTGCATAATGGGGTGAGCTCCCATTACTTGTCCCAGCTTCTGCCAACCTAGCAGATCGAAAGCACATAAAAAATGCAAGTAGAAAAATAGGGACCACCTTTGGTGGGAAGGTAACAGCGTTCCGTAAGCCTTTGCCGTTTAGTCATGCCGGCCACATGACCACAGAGACGTCTTCAGACAGCACTGGCTCTTCGGCTTTGAAACTGAGATGAACACTGCCCCCTAGAGTCGGGAACAACTAGCACATATGTGCGAGGGGAATCTTTACCTTTAAGATGGCTCTACTTCCTTTGTTCATCCTTAATCAATAATTAATTTTTTGTCCTAAAGATTTAGGTCCCGCATATTTATCAATCCAGTTTTGATTAAATCTTAATACACTCTGAATTTCTTCATATGAGTTCTGATTAAGAAATGTGGAAGACTAATTTTGCTATCTATCTACCACCAGCAAAGTTTGACTATTTGAGCTCCTACTCCCATTGCTGTCACTCTTAAGCAGAAGAAAGTTTTTTCAGATAGTCAAAAGGAGTATTAACTGAGCACATGCTCAGTTAATGTGCCTTTGCACATTTCTCCAGACAAAGACATGCAAGAGGAAAAATTCATTACTGATGATTGCAATGTAGCCAGATTTTTAAAAAAATTTCTTGTATTGCACCACTAGTCTCTAGGCAGCTATGTAGAAGTATCTGGACCAGGAGTGGGTTCTACTTACCTTTACTACCAGTTTGCATTGTGCCTGCATGCACGCTCTTCTGAGCATGCGCAGATGGCCTATGATGATGTCTGGGTCAGTGGGCAGAGCCTCCCGCCGGTTTTACTACTGGTTCTTGCGAACCAGTCCGAAGTGGGGGCAACCCACCACTGATCTGGACACATCCTATTGCAAATGCAGGGTATACCACATGTCTCACAGGGCTTCATATGTTAATCATCTCACTAATGCAAGAGTCCTCTTGCAACTCCTAATGTCAGTTTTATGAATGGCCGCTTTTAAAAAGGTAATTGATAGCATTGGCATTTTCTGAAATTCATTTCCTTCTGAACTTACTGCTGAATATTTTGTCTTTCTCCGTGCCTGAGCACCAATGAGTCTATCTCAAGACGCTTAGCGCATTGTAAGCCGCCCTGAGTCTCCGGAGAAGGGCAGCATATAAATCAAATTTAAAAAAAAAAAGACATTACATATTCCTCAAGAAAGGTTTATACCATAATCAATGTATCTATTGTTAAGATGCCACGATTCTTTAAAAAAATTATCTCCTCCCTATATCTTTTAAAAACATACCTCTAAACTTATACACTCAAAGAAAGCTCAGGAACCAGAGTTGAGAGGCAGTAATATGATGGGGGTTCCTTCTTCCTGCCTCTCTCTCTCTCTCTCTCTCTCTCTCTCTCTCTCTCTCTCTCTCTCTCTCTCTCTCTCTCTCTCTCTCTCTCTCTCTCTCTCTCTCTCTCTCTCTTTGTGTCTGTGTGTCTGTGTGTCTGTGTGCTCATCTCTGTGTGTAGAGAGGCTATTTCCAACCAGTTTACCCCCAGGAGCTGGAGATCTGAGAGAATTCCTAACAGAACAGGCACTTTTCCTTCAAAGGGGAATCAAAATAAACTGTGGAATGAGTTCCATGTGCTGAGATAGCTCTATATGTGTGCATGTGCGCACACGAGCATATATGTTTATGCCTCTGTGTGAGCAGAAAACACCATGGATGGGGAAATAGGAAAAACTTCTTGGATGGGTAGAAAAAAGCATGAAAACCACTATGTGCACAACAAGAAAACAAGGTATAGTTGATAGGTATTCTGTGATACACACTAGAATGACGTTCACTAGAATGGAGTGTAAAGTATTCCACAATGGTAGTAAAATTGCATTTTATTTGTATGGTATTTACAAATCAAGTTACAAAAATCAAATCAAATCATGAAAATTAACAGGACAAAACAAGACAAGGGCCAAACACAGGTTTATCTGAGATTATGTTTGCAAGCAGACTATATTTGTTTTTGATATAAATGGGTTTTTTTACTACAAATATACTGTTGCGCTGAAGTAATTAATAATTCAATTAAAAGACAGCATGTAGATTTATGCAATCTGTTTCAAATTTGTAATTAACTTGTTTTTCCAGATAACTGTAGCAGAAAGTAGGAAAATAAATAGACAGGCTCACATTTTATTTGGAGGTGTAAATAGGGAATAGATTTCATTTGATACTGTAAACCACTCAAGGAGTGGTAGTCAGTAATATATTAAACCAGCTAAATATATAATATCCCAAAGTATACATGATCCAAGTATTCTAAGTCAAACCAGAAATTAAATGGGGCAAATGAAACATTTATTTTTTGGAACTTCTGCAAATCTTTTTCTTTGGATTTGACTCATGGCGCATTTGCCAGAATGATTTTACTAGCATTGTTGCATAATAAATGTATACTGTACTGAGGAAAAAGGCAGAAAGCTAAGTACTGTAAGAGTGTTTATTTGCCCAGTTTTTCTCGGGAACAGCCAGGCTTATTTCCAGGCAAAACCTTTATCTAATCCCTTTCCTTCATTCACAAAATTGCACAGGGTATTATCATTTTCTGTTTCTATTTCCAATCCTCTCATGTTTTCCTATCCACCACCAGTACTTTTGTCTTTCACCTAACTACAGGTAGATATAGGTAGGTAGGTAGGTAGGTAGGTAGGTAGGTAGATAGATAGATAGATAGATAGATAGATAGATAGATAGATAGATAGATAGATAGATAGATGAGAGACAGACAGACACACAGACACACAGATACACAGACACCTTAAGGAAACTTGGCAACATCTCTGCATTCAGTTGTTTATTGTTATTATTAAATCAATTTATATGGCCAACCTTGGCAAATGGACATAAAAATAACAATGCTGTAAAAAAACAATATTAACAAACAATAAAAAGCTATAGTAGTCACCAAGGGTAAACCCAGAATTCAACAAAACCTCTGAACAGGCCATCTAACCTCCTGATCCTGTAGTTCTGGAATGTATTACAATATTATTCAGGTCTTCAAGGTCTTTTTACAAAAGGCCAGCATTCTCTTTTTAAATGTATGGTTTTAGCATGTGCAGTACAATTACAGCTATCTTTTCTGGCAGTGTATTTTAATAGCATATCTTTTCTTTCTTATACTACAGATTCCTTAACTCAGAAGTGTTGATATTTGATATTAATATTTGATATTTTCTAGTAGTTTCTAATAGTTTGGGGCTACCATTCCAATAATCTTTAGTATTGTCTGTATTATCTACCTCAGCTTTAACATCAGAATAGGTATTTTTGCTTTATTTATTTATTTGATTTTTATCCCACCATTATTATTTTTTAATAAATAATTCAAGATAGTGAACATACCTAATACTCCTTCCTCTGCAATGACAACCTTATGAGATGGATTGGGCTGAGAGCGATTGGCCCAAAGATCACTCAGCCAGCATTCATTCCTAAGGCAAGACTAGAATTCCACATTTTAGGACCTATCAGTTTAAAAAAAAAAAACACCTTTATGGAGTTAATGAATGATTTTTAAAAAGTTGTCTGAATGTTAGCACACAATGCTTACATTCCAATGTTCTTTACATTGGAAAAGAAAATGTTTAAAAATGGCTTTCCTACAATAAGCGGTTACTCATTTTAAGTTATACACTATTTCACACTTCTTTCATTATCTCAGAAGGCAACCGCTGCGAGACATTTGAGGATAACATCACTTGTCTTGATACAGATGATGCTGACGTGTCCTTTGTGTTGTCTAGTCTAATTGCATGGGTTTGCTTTCAGTTTATGAGATTTGAGACATGGACAAGTTGTAGCTGTCCAGCCTACACAATCTCTTAACCTCTGCTTATTCTGTTAGTTGAGAGAGGATGACTGGGTGAATACAGGGAGTGGTGAATGTGTCTTTTCATTATGGAATGGTACCACCATTTCTGTAAAGGAAAGAGAGGTCCTGAAGAATCCCTCCCTGAATCAAGATAATTTTACCAACTACAATTGAATCACAAATGTAACTCCCTTCCTTCCTTCCTTCCTTCCTTCCTTCCTTCCTTCCTTCCTTCCTTCCTTCCTTCCTTCCTTTCACAAAGCACTTGAAAGAGGAATGTCTATGGAGCTACAACTACATGCAGTCTTAAGGGCACCAGTTAACTCAATTCTAAATGGAATTAGCCATGGTGTTCCCTTTAGATTTATTTGTTGGTTGGTTTGTTTATGTTAAAATTGTTAGATGACTTACTTCAAGACAGAACCAGAGCAACTGTGACTCTATTGATCTTGCTTGATCATTTGATGATTGTTTTACACTATTGCATTAACCACAATATACTTCTGGAACATCTTCAAGAATTGGGGGTTACTATGTTAAAGTAATTCCAATCCTAATCTGCTGGGATTTCAGAGAAAGTGGGTGTGCCTCTGGGTTTTACGGCATTCAATAAGGCACAATGGTTTTCAGTGCTATTTAAAATTTATATGAAAGAAATAAGGGGATTGGGGACTGGATCAGGGGTGGGTTCTACTTACCTTTACTACCGGTTTGCAGCGGGGCCGCCTGCACGCGTGTGCACTCTTCTGCGCAAGCACAGAAGCTTCTGCGCATGCGCAGAAGCGTTTTGATGATGCCAGGGTCGGTGGGCGGAGTCTCCTGCTGGTTTTACTAGCGGTTCTATAGAACCGGTGCAAACCGGGGGCAACCCACCAGTGGACTGGATGTCATTAATATGCTCATGGCACTGAGCTCTGTTTTTCCATAACATGTAAATAATTGTTCTGAACTTGCATCTGGATATGGGCTATCATGGTGTATTTTGTCAGGAAACAATGCGAATGAGTACGTTCTCAGTGGGGTTGCATTCCTTAAGAAATACCTGTCCATAATTTCCAAGTACTCCTAGACTCATCACTGTCATTAGAGGCCCTCACAATCTCCATCTCTTGCTTTGATTGATATACCAACTATAACTTCTTTCCTGAACATAGACAACAGACACCTTTGTCTGCTCAGTGTTAGCCTTATTCTTGAACTACTGTCCTATTGTTGCAACAAAAAAACCTTCACATGGACACATCCATGGAGCCACAAGCAGTTAAGCCTGACAAGAAGGAAGCTTTTCTATAACAGTACTTGATGCTGGCAGCTATCAGATATTATTTAATTGGGCAAATAGCAAAGCTTCTGAAATGTGCCCATTAATTTAACAACTAATACAGTAGTGAAAGTCTAATCACTTCCTCAATCTCTGCCATTGAGATATTATTCTAACACAGGGCATGGAACTCTTTTGTGTCTTAATAAGGGGCAAAATGTCCTCCTAGTACAAAAACTGCATTTAGAGGAATATATTCCTCATCAGAAAAGCAGGGGAGATATGAGTTGCTTTGCCTTTTTCTTCACTGATCCCCTTAATTAAGAGTCTTTCCCTCTTTAAGTCGATGCATTTTTAACTGGTACAATAACAACAAAGCTGCAATTAACATCCTTCTCACTTGTCTCACAATGTCTAACTGCATGAATCAGTTCTAAGTGCTTGAGCTATGTAAGATGAAAACTACCTCCATCTTGTTTCATCTATTTTTTGCCTTTTGCTTGGCTCACAGTCTGTCCTTACCCCTTGTGCTCTTTCCCTCCATGAAAAAAGAGCAATCCTCATCATGCAAAAAGCCTCCCTCAGCCCCGGATGTTTCCTTTGTGGTCAGAGGCCCTGAAATAAGCTTCTCTAATGGGTGTGTGGGCTGTGGCTGCCACTCACTCCACCCGAAGCCCAACTCTTTTTTGCCAGCTGCCACTGGGCTCCAGACAGCTCAGCAGCAAGGAGGATCAGGGAGGCCACAAGCATGTGGAACCTTCCTTCCATCGCTTTCCTGCTGGACCAAGGACAGAAATACTCGGACAGCGGGGGGCAGGGGGGAGTGGGATAGAAAGCCAGGGAGAAAGAGAAGAATAACATTGATTCATAGAAGGCTTCCTACAATTGCGCACACATTAAAGGATTTGGGGAGAAGCTTAAGGAACTTCACCCATGTCCCTTGGACCATTGTTTAAACAGTAGTCCTCTGACTGAGAAGTCTAGCTCGTGAGTCATTCCATTTATCCATTATTTTGATGCACGAACAAGAATAATATAAAGGTTCAAAGGTAAGTATGTGCTTTTGAATTAGTTGTGACTCCTGGTGACTACATAAACGAGTCGATGTCATGCGGTTTCCATGGCAACATTTTCTCAAGTGGTCCACCATTGCCTTATTCCTAGAGCTGAGAGAAAGGGAGTGGCCCCCAGCAGTTAAATCTCTGAAGAAATGTTCTTGTTCTTGCACACACTCTTTCCACCCTTCTTATTGGCTTTGCCATTGACCCATCTGCTTCTGAGAACATGCATCCCTCACAAAAGACATGCAACATGATGTGAATTTACGCTACTCCTTATGCTGCGCTGCAAACATTTTATCTACTAACTGCAGAGATCTTATTAAGACCACCACAAGTATACCCTACCCTGGACTCAGAGGACAGAACAGGTAGCCCCCAAATAATCTAGAAGGACAGGGGTAAAAGTACACATTCAGCTTCTGGAGCCAGGACCAGGAGCTAGCCACTAGACCACATTATGTGTTTTGTACTGGATCCTTTTTTTGCCTCTCCCATGGCTTATCCACAGAGGGTTTGGCCAGAGATGGCTCAGATCTTTCTCCAAAACCTCTGGCTCAACTCCCTCTTTAATTAACAGACAGAACACTGTAGCTTTTTAAAAAGCATTCCCTTTTTTGTATAGCCTTTATTTTCTCATATAACGCCTGAAAATTAAAGTAGAATAATGGGAGTTGATACGCCCTGAATAGCTTTTTTTCTAGAGGCAGCCATTCTACAGTCATCAAGTGAGACAGGCGCCAGAACTCATCCCTGCTTAGCAGTGGTGGGTTTCAATAATTTTTACTACCGGTTCTGTGGGCATGGCTTGATGGGTGTGGCATGGCTTGGTGGGCATGGCAGGAGAAGGACACTGTAAAATCTCCACTTTAGGGGAAGGATACTGCAAAATCCCCATTTCTTCCCAATCAGCTGGGACTTGGGAGGCAGAGAATAGATGGGGTCGGGGCCAGTCAGAATTTTTACTACCGGTTCTCCAGAACTGGTCAGAACCTGCTGAAAAACCCACCTCTGCTGCTTAGTAGATGCCAGAGGACTTCTGATACTTTCATTCTGGGTAACCAATCTAATGCTTTGTGTGTAATTCAGCTGCAACATCTCAGCCATGTGCCAGAGTCAGAAAATATGCAGGAGCAATTCTTATATATAGGCTCAAACCATGTGCACTAGACAAACTGATCTTTGAACCTTAGCATATACCATTAGCTATCACAGTAATTCAGTTGCAGCCATTAACAGATGAGCGGGTTCTCATGGGTTGGCACATTTGTCCAGGACAAAGTTTCTGAAGTTCTGGAAACTGGGCTTCACAGTTTGTGGCTTGCTCCCCTTCCCTGGTTTCCTCTGACCTACTATCTAATTAGCACCAAGGCCTTGGGCTAAAAATACCTTTTCAGTGCAGGGCTGGGCAGGCTTGTTTTGCAGGCTGTGTGGTCACCACGAGGAATGGGTGAGACCTTCCCATGCCAACCTGGCAGATTGCAAACACTGCCCACAAGGCTGCGCTGCTGAAACTATTTCTATCCTTCTGCACTGATTGTTTTTTCCTTTTTCCTGTCCTTTTGTGTGGATTATTTGTGGGGTTCTAGCCTGCACCTCAGGTTCAGAAAACACATTTAAAGAGGTTCAGAAGTCACAAGGGCATCTGGGAAGTGCTGATGGGAACAAAGCTATTTCTTTGTTTCTTGCTATAAAATATAAATAAATTTAGTAATCTGCCTCTTCTTCCTTTTTGCAAGTTCTTGATAATCAGTACTCACACAAAGAAGGAACTTTATTTTCCACATTTAAAATGATTTGGGAAATCATGTAAATCCATTTGCTTGTAGGGAAGAAAAAAAACATAGAAGTTTGCTTAGTACTGGCAGTGGAAATATACTGCCCCACTCTGGTAACAGTGGACTCAACTATTCCATTTAGAGATGAATTCAGATTTCACTCCTCCATAACTGATTCTACAGAAGCCAGGAGCAATAATTCTTTTTTCTTGAACAGGTAATTTGCTCACAGTGCAACTCGGGGAAACAATGAGGTATCTTAGGCACTGCAAACCAAATAAAATATCCTAGTGACAACAATGGAAAAAGTATTTCTCCACCCATTCTCCTACTTCTTAGCCTTGAACCTTTGGATATGGATCAATAGCCAAAATCTGAGATATACTCATGAGGAAATACCATTGAGATCAGTGATTCCAGTTAAATTCTCCTGTGGAGCTAAGTTAGACATTTTTAAATCAAACCAAGGTTGCATTTAGCTCTGGTGCAGACCTCCAATATCAACAAGAAGGTGCCACAACTATTATGATTTGTCCACACACTTTTTTCTGTTCCACCACATCTGTCACAATCAGCACCTTTGATGAAAGTATTGACATTTTGTGCTTCCAATATTTATCAAGGATGCAGTCTGAGATCTTGCACGTTGGAAATGCTGGTAATCTAAAAAAATACCCTCAATTCCAGATCTACTGTTTGGCTTTTATAAATGCTGACTTACCAGGATTGTTGCTGCAATGCATGCATGGGGTACTGAAGTAAAATAAGTGATGTAATACAGGGGGGAAAAAAACAACTCTGCAAACATTGCTATTACTATTCTTTTGAACTGTGTTCAACGATCTTCCTGCTATCAAGCATACTTCTCTAATGCCTCAGCTTTTCCTAACTGGCACTGCCAACAAGTCACTTTCAGTGCAAGGAAGCTGTGTGGCAAGCAGGATGTGTTGAAGCGGGGTGGTGTGTTTATTGTACAGGATGGGGTGGGGGAGAGAAGCAGGGGGCATGTTTCTTTTTTGGAGGAGCAGCCAGGCAGTCCCTTTTCTGTGCCGGGGCCTTCCATCTTTTTGTGGCCCAGGCTTGGTTTAGATGAATCATCATTTTGAGTGAACACGCAAACCATAATTAGCTTTGGAATATAAATATGGAAAGTTCGGCGAATGTTACTGACCAATATAGCTCCCTGGCTCATTATCTGCACCCGGGCTGCTCCACACAGCTATTTTCTGAACAAAGGGCCTCACTTTCCAGTTATTTAAATAAAACTCGGGGAGATTTATGGGACATCGAGGCAGGGAAGAGGTGGAGGTTCAGGAGAAGATGCTCGGCTGCTTAGGAAAGCGGCTGTGGGACCAGATTCTTTTCCACAGAGGAGAAACAGGAACTCTTCACAGGGCCTGTCCCAGCTTTCAGGCCTTCAGGGAACACGGAGACAGCAGGAAAATGGTCAAATATTTACCCCAGCAAAGACTGGAGCGATATAAGCTGGGGGTGGGTTGACATAAAAGTGAGTGGGCAATGGGTATATCTATTCATTTGAAGAATAATTCTAATCAATATTGAGTTTCCCTCAGAGTGGAATCCCCGCCTGTATTCTCCCTCTATTTTAAGCCTCCAAATTTTTCGGAATGGAAGACATTGCTTTCACGTCTTGCTTACGGGCCTCCTAACTAAAGCAGGGTTTCTCAGCCTTGGCAACCTGAAGATGTGTGGACTTCAACTTCCAGAATCCCCAAGCCTGCATGCTGGCTGGGGAATTCCGGGAGTTGAAGTCCACACAACTTTAAGTTGCCAAAGCTGGGAAACACTGTTCTAGAGTCATCTGATGGACTACGACAAAACCAGAAAAATCCTACGGAGCTTTGGTTGGATCCTGAATAGGTCCTGTTACTGTTGTACACTTAGGATTCATCTAACTCGGAGGGTGTTCTCAGATCACCACAGATCTCGTTTCACAGAGAGAGATTTTGCATCATGGAGTTATTTCCCAGATACAGGAACCATTCACAAAGTGTACAGTAATCAAATGGAGGGAAAACTAAAGCTCTCTCTCTCTCTTTTTTTAAATTTGATTTATATGCCGCCCTTCTCCGGAGACTCAGGGCGGCTTACAGTGCGCTAAGCAATAGCCTTCATTCTTTTGTATATTTATACAAAGTCAGCTTATTGCCCCCACAAATTGGGTCCTCAATTTACCTACCTTAGAAAGGATGGAAGGCTGAGTCAACCTTGAGCCTGGCGAGATTCGAACCTGCAGTAATTGCAGGCAGCTGGTCTTAATAACAGGTGCTTTAGACCACTGTACTACCAAGGCTCCTTTGCCTATAGGAACCTATATTACGTGCTACATGCAAACCCCTACTAAAGCTCTCTTTGCCTATAGGAATCATAGGCATCCACAAGTTACATGCAAACCCTTAAATCCTTTCCCTAATTTCTTTTTTCAGGGACTAATGTAACATGAACAATTTAATTAGTATTTCATTGGAGATGTTAAAAAGTAAATCACAATCGCAAGAGGAGTTGGGGCAGAACTTTAGTGCACAAGGAGGAGCCATGAAAAATCTCCCTTCCCAGGAATGATTTTGGTGAATCTAGCAATAGTCAGGTTTTTTGGTCATTGACCCAGAACGTGCTAGTTTGATGTAGTGGTGAAAGTGCTGGCCTGGAAACCAGGATTGTGAGTTCTAGTTCTGCCTTAGGTATGCAAATCGGCTGGGTGATTTTTAGGCCAGTCATTCTCTCTCTCAAACCAGCCCACCTCACAAGGTTATTGTTGTGAGGAAAATAGGAGAAGGAAGGAGTATTGCTTATATTTGTCACTTTGAGTTACTTATGAAATAATAAAGGCAGGATAAAAATCTAATAAACACAATGGACATTCAGTAAACAAAAACAAAAATTCTCCAGTCCTTCCCACAGGCACTTAAAGGGAGGCTGCTCTTCTTTTTCTTGCTTGTTATTGTGTAGAGGGAGCAATTTTTACTAAGGCTGCACCTAGGAAACTCTCCATGTACTATGGTCCTCCTATTAATCCCTCCACACACTAGGTAATTAATTTTGGGGAAGACACATTAAAGTAATATAGAGCTAGATCTGACTTCAATAGTCTCTCAAGAAAATTTAATTCTTGTGTTCTTTAATCAAGTTTCCAAACATGTAATGCGATACAATCAGATGGCTGGCTAGACGGACAGTCGGACCAACGGATGGACTGACGGACAGATAGAGAGAACATAGCTAATCAAAAGCAATATTTTCTCTTTTAAAATTTTTACACTACATCATTATATTGTATTTGGTGTCCTGAATGTTCTGCAGGGTTTTGAAAAGGGCATTCAGAGGAAGTAATGTGTTTGAGCTCTGTGTCAACATACATGAGTGAATTAGCTGGCAGAGCAATGGGCGGCCCTCAGAGAACTAAGATAGACTCCATATGGCTGACCACAGGTGCAAATTCACCTTGAGAACCCCTTGTTTAGAAAGGCAGAAGCGTCACTCTTATTTCTGATTTAATATCCAAGATTAGCTAGCCTTTGAAGATGATGTTCATCGCAATGGCTCCTGTCTGTAGGTATCCAACTTGGGAAGGAAACATGACTTTACTCAGCCTGCAGAACGTGTGAATGATGCACAGGGGAGCAGAAGCAAAGTGAGATCATGTAAAGTCTGGGACTATCTCTGTTCCCCCCCAATCCCACCCCAATGCTTCCAAACCACACTCCTTCAGCCCCATCCCAGTTCTGACCGCATGCCGAGAATGGTTCCCTAATTGCAGGCTCCAGGGAGAGGAGGCTAGGCCAGGCTGCTGCAAGCCACATGAGAAGCGACATCAGGGTAAGGGGAGGCTGTGCTGGCTCAGAGCCCCCCCACCCCCCAGACGTCATGTGGCAGTGATTGAGCTGTGGTTGCAAGACCTCATCAAAGCCAGGGCTCCACTGCACAACAAATGCCATAAGCAGAGGGAGATGGGAGGGAAAGGATGCTGTTTTAAAGGGTTAAGGGGTCCCAGCATTTTAATTTGCTACTCAAGGCTTTTTTGCTGCTGCTGCTGCTACTTCTGTTGGGGGTTGGGAAGGGATGTTGACTTTTATTTTTTTGTAAAAGGCTAGCATAAAGAGACTCCACATATGATAATCACATGTACCTAGATTCTATTCTTTGCAGTGTTTGTATGAGGCAACAAAGAGCTATATAGAGAAGGATAAAACTATTTTAAATGCATAGGGAGCAAAAAAAATTACCTTATATTAGACCATGTGTACATTTTTTTAAAAAAATTATTAGATTACATTATAATACAGTACAAAAGGTATTGGTTTGACAGTGATAATATATATACAGATTATATACATTCTTTTATTATAGTGTCTCCTAATTTACCCACTTATTTTAATATTTGCACTATCTCTTATCCCTTCCTTATTTTATCTTCCATCCATTTAAACCAAAGTTCCCACACCGTATAGTACATCTTATATCCTCTCATTGTCTAGTCTGATTTCTAGAGGGATCAGATTTACAAACCCAGCATTATCAGATCTATTTTTTTTTAAAAAAGTACAGGATGGATTCCTCAACATGCAGTATTTGCATTAGCTCTGCATCCTTGTGATCCTGCTGTGTTGTTCTGCAAGTTTGGTTTTCCAGCTGAAAAGCAGAAATTCCACAGAGCCTGGGGGCAAAGCCAAAATCCTAATTCCTCAGCCTTTTCCTTCCCTGCAGAGATTCAGCCACATTGGAATCATGCAAACATATTACCATTCCTCATTCTAGAATGATGTTGCAGTGGCTTTCTCCTCATCCTTTCCATTTTAGCAACTGTGAAACCTTGACTAAGTGAGTATGGAGGAAATCAATAGACTAGATAGTATTTAAGGGGGAGATGCAGATATTTCACTTACTCAAGTGCAACATAATGTAAGATTTAATTCAGTTTAATGCTCAGCCTTGGAACATATGAATTACCTTTTTAAAAATATAATTTTATTGAACTTAACAAAATATAAAATACAAATGAAAATAGTGGGAAAATGAGGGTAAAAGAAAAGGAGGATAATGTAGGAAAAAGAAAAGCATTAACTTCTGACTGTTTTCAGTGCAGTAGAATACAAATAAAATTACAGCCTCAACTTTTTACTTTTCATATTTAATATGTACTAGCCATTTCTATAACAGATTTGTCTAATCAGCAAAGCCCAGAGTCAATGTTTTATTATTATTATTTTCTATTTCAAGCAAAAAAAAAAAAAAATCAGAAACAGTTCCAAGTAGAAACAAAGTTGGATGTGTTCTTTTCCTTGATTAAAGCACTTAATTTGGCCATCTCTGCTAATTCCATCAGTTTTTCCAGCCATTCTTTCTTTGTGGGAATTAGTGTATTTTTCCAGTTTTGTGCATAGAGCCTTCTCGCTGCTGTCAACATGTATAAAAACAAAGTTCTGGGGGTTTTTTTCCAAGTTCATTTTGTCCATTAAATTTATTTTATATTACTGGTAATTTACATTTCCAACATACATTTGAAGCACCTTTATACATCGTTGACTATTCATCAGGTACTAAATGCCATTGATGGGAACATGTGGTTATCAAGAGCTTCTGAGCAAAAAAAACCAACAATCTGCATGTTTACATTTTTGAAATAATGTTCCATTCTTTTTTTCCAGAACTCAACACTAATGCACATACAGCATTTATGCAAGAGGACAGAGGCACAATATTGGACAAACAAAAGACATAACAAACGGACATGCAATTTGCAGCACTTTTTCTTGGCATTTCTGTGTGAATTCAAAACTACCCTCATTCTTCCTGCCTTGCAATTCCATTTTGTTTTACTTGAGTCATAACATAAGATTGACCTGGCCATGTCTCATGCTGTTAGCCCTCCATTCTCTGCTAGCTTTTGCATGTCTTGCCTGTAGGGCAGGCACCAACATTTCCTCTCCACATGTATGTATATATATAAAGCTATTCAGCAAATACTCATTCACAAAAGAAACCAACCTATAAAATAATAATTTGTATCTTCATCATTTGCTCACAACTACACTGGCATTTTTTATGCAGTCTCCAGCATGTTAAATTTTTATTTTTCATAACTGCTTAAACTTGCTTCTCTGTGCTGTTGAACTCACTGAATAATAGTTTCCTCTAGAGGGCAGCAGTGCATATAAAATGTGCATTAAATGTTTTAAATTCATGGGCAGATTTTCTTTCCAAAATCTGAGATTGTGTCTGTATCTATAATAACAAGCTTTAGTTCCATTAGTATCACAGGCTTATCAAAACTGATCTCTAATATTATCCAAATGCTCAAATTGGGTCTGAATAAAATACCTGTTGATGTACTGTTTGTAAATGTCTTCTGCTATCAAACTCATTGACTTCATACAGCTTCAAAACTATAAGGGGTAGAATAACAACATTATAAAAACCCATACAGTAATTTCAGTCCATTCTGCTGGAAGTTCTAGAGCTAGTATATTTCTACTTTCTAAAAAAAAAAAAGGGGGGGGGGGGCATGTTGTCAGGGATATTCATTCATTCATTTCATTCATTTATTAGATTTGTATACTGCCCTACTCCCGAAGGACTCAGGGCGGTGAACAGGCACAGAATAAAACACATAAATACAAAAGTTAAAAAACATAATTAAAACCAAATTAAATAATTTCGCCCGAGACAATTAAAATTCCCAATAATTTAAAAACAAATTAAAATTTCAGTTTAAAAAATTTAAAAGAAAGGGGAGAAAATTAGGCCAGGCCGGCCTGCTGGAATAGGAGGGTCTTAAGATCACGGCGGAAAGTGCGCAGATCCGGGATCCTCCGTATCTCCGGGGGGAGCTCATTCCAGATAGTAGGTGCCCCCACAGAGAAAGATAGTTGCTTTAACCTAATACAGCATAGGAAATGTATTTGTATTTGCATTCTACTTTTTTCTGAGAATTCAAGTCAGCTTACATGGGGATTTCTCTTGCACTATAACAACCTAGTAGGATAAAGTGAAAAATTGTGACCAGCCCAAATTCACTAAATGAGCTCACTTGTTTAGTTGGTGAAACCTAACATATATATACATATACATAACATATTGATACATATTCCTCATCGCACATCTGCTCTCCTTCCCATCCTGTGTATTATCAAAAACAACAATACGGAATAGGAAGGAAGCTGGGAAGGAGGGATGAGAAAGAAGGGTAGGGGATCAGGAAGGGTGAGTCCAGAGGGCTGAAGTGCAAAGAAGGATCCTAAATTGGGATCTAGGAAAGGAAAACTGACATGGAAAGAGGCAGATGGGAGTCATGACATGTTCAGATGGCAGAATTGATGTATTGTACCCGATTGCTGCCAATTTGTGTCAGTTGTGCAATGATACTATGACATGATGTCATTGTGGTTTCAGCTGCTATAATTGGAGGATATTGGTAGAGTCTGCTCACTGACTGTTCCAGCCACTTTAATAATAAATGAGCATTTCAATTCTTTTTAAGAGTCCTGGACAGGATCTAAAAAGCAGAGTTGTTCAGGAAATAGCAAACAAATAATAAACTTTTAAGTGGCATTCACCTCTATAGGGATACGCGTGCATTTTCTTGGCAACTATTCATTTATTTAACAAATAATGCTATTTGTAATATACAAACATCCTGCCATCTTCTATGATTATTATGGTGGCACAGTAAACCAGATGTTTAAACTGATTTGGCATTTTTATCCACCTATTAATTTCTTCCCAAGGACCTGAGACAGGCAGATATTGTTGTTTGATGGCGTTAAAGATATTGTCGCAGGATGTAAACTGTTCCAATTATTACATATAGGGTGCTATGTGGTAGGTTATTTATTCAGTTTCTATCTCAGTCAGTGACTCTGGGCAGCTTACAATTCAAAATAAATGCCTTTGGTAAATTGTTTTAAAATTATGATCTACAGCATGAGACAAATAAATACTACATACAAATGAATACGGTGGTAACATTCTTATTCATCTCACAAAATTATTTTTTAATTATGAAGCATGTAATTTTCAGTAAGCATTGAAATAAACAACACGAGAACCTCCCACCCTCAGAAATTAGAAAATTTGTTTTTAAAAACCTGGCATATATATAAATAGATTTGTAACATTAAGGAGAGGCATGAGATTTAAAACATCTATATTCAATACTTCCATCAAAAAGACATTTGTATATACAGAGGTAAACTCTTAGGAATTTCCTTGTTGACATAATTAAATATAGTTGTGTTTAAAACTCACCACTCTGGGACGAGATCTTTCTGTTCCAGAATATTTATTTCTGTACAACTACCAAACCACTCCTGGAATGACCAGATTGATATGTTCCAAAAGAAAACAGAACAACCCTGGAACAATGAAAGTTTTCGTTTCCAAAGGAGTACATATTTGCACATTCCTAAAAAGAGGTGAATAAAACATTTTATTAATATTTATTAATAAATATCTGGAAGGCTGTAATTTTGGTCTATCTTTAAGCATCAAAGCCAGTTGAATGACTTTGGGCCAGTCATTCTCATTCAGTCCAACCCACTTCCCAAGGTTTGTGAAGAAAGTGGGAGGAGGAAGCATTATATACACTGCCTTAGTTTGCACAAAATAAAATAGGGATATAAATCTAGTAAGTACGATATATAGGAAAATCCTTCCTGTGCCCCACTCTTGTAGCAAGACAGTACTGTGCCATTGTCCTTCCATGATCGTCCCCATGACATGTCATCATCATCTACCCCCAAACCATTAAAGACTCAGGCCCAGGAAACTGCAGGAACTCAGATGATACCAATGTACAATAGATGCTTTTGGTACCTTTGCATTGACTGATGGTATTTGTCATTTGTGTTCTGCATTTGGTGTTTCATTTTGGTGGATTTTAGGAGCTTTTATTACTTTGCTGTAGAGATTTTATTGTATCCTTTGTCTATGGAGATTCTCAGTCATCCAGGTCATGGTTGTCCCAATGGTGCTTTTTCAAAAGACAACTGGACTTTTTTTGTCCTGGAAGATGTTTCAAGCATCCAAGAAGCTTCTTCATTTCTCTTGGATGAGAAGCAAAATGTCTTTAAGGAAAAACAAAGTCCACTTCCCTTTTGCAAAAGCACCTTTGGAACATTGTATCTTCTTGTAAATTGTGCTCTGTGAAACTGAAAATAATTGCAGTGATAATGCATTTTGCATAAGAGTATAAAGCAGTGGTGGGTTCCTCCCGGTGCGGCTGAGCCGGTAGCGGTGACGATATGACGTCACTGAACCGGTTCTCCCCCCACCTGCCCTCCCACCCCCCACCCACCCACATTATTCTTAACTTTTATTTGGTCCCACCCCTAATCTATTGCTGCCTCCTGAGTCCCAGCTGATGACTAGAGGGAAAAAAACTGCTTAAACTCTTGCCGTGGGGCTTTAAATGGCCATCCTACAGCTGATCAGTGTTAAAAGCAAACAAATGAGTCAGGTCGTAAGTGCGAGGACTGGTCGTAAGTGCGAGGACCTTCCAGAAATGACTGACCAGCTAGCCACGCCCACCTAGTCACATGACCTCCAAGCCACACCCACAAAATAAGCCATGCCTACAGAACCGGTAGTAAAAAAATTTAGAACCCACCCCTGGTATAAATAAACTTTTTATTGTTACCTTTATTCATGACATGGGATTTAATTTACTCCAATTGTTCTGACCTAGGCTCCCTTAAAAAGCAGGAAGCAGGAATTGGTCCCGGCAAAACCTCCTTTATTTACATGACTGTGAATTACTTTCATTCACAGTCAACAAGGTTTATCCAAACAGTTTTTCAAAGGAATATTTATCAACATGCCTTATCTCGTTTGGCAAGCTGCCACGTAACTTGTTTCCAAATGCAGAGTAAAGCAAAACTTGGCACAGAGTCTCTTAGAGTCACAAACAGAACTTTCCACTCTTGAAACTACTCAACAAACGAATTGTTTCCTGCAAAGGCCCTCTCCCTGTTCGCTCCTCTTTTGTTTCCTATGGGAGGGCCCAATCATCTCCAAGGTATGGCTTTACTCCAGTGGTGGGTTCCTCCCGGTTCGGTCCAGTTCGGCCGAGCTGGTAGCGGTGATGATATGACGTCACCGAACCGGTTCTCCCCCCCGCCCTCCCCCACCCATCCACCCATGTTATTCTTACCTTTTATTTGGCCCCACCCCAATCTATTGCTGCCTCCTGAGTCCCAGCTGATGACTAGAGGGAAAAAAACTGTTTAAACTCTTGCCGCGGGGCTTCAAAGGACCGTCCTACAGCTGATCAGTGTTAAAAGCAAACAAATGAGTCAGGTCATAAGTGCGAGGACTGGTCGTAAGTGCGAGGACCTTCCAGAAATGACTCTGACCAGCTAGCCACGCCCACCTATCACATGACCTCCAAGCCACACCCACAAAATAAGCCACGCCCACAGAACCGGTAGTAAAAAATATTTAGAACCCACCCCTGCTTTACTCCCAAGTCGACCCTGCTTTCTGAGTTGTTCTTGCCTTCTGGCAGCTCTGCGCATGCCTCACTGCTCTGCCTCACTGCTGTCTATCTCTCACTCTGCCTCTGACACAGAGCCCTCGTCCGAGCTTTCCCCAGCCCCCAGGACTGGCCCATGTTCCTCCCCAACCTCCTCACTGTCTGACTCTGCTGGCCGCCGGCGGGCCACAACACCAATAGGTATTCAAAATCCTTCTTGTTGAGAACTTTGCAAGTGGGAATACTCGAGGCACTCACTGTTTCCAAGCTATGCAAATAATCAATGTTTGTTTAGCATTTGTAGATGGTCCTTAAATCCATATCAGCCAATCACTGGAGGCATCATTTAATCCATCAGTGTATGCCCATTGCCATTTAAAAGAATTTATCATGCCTTAATGCAAGACAAGCTGTAACTGTCTCTCAGCTTCATCTTCTCATGGTTTGTGTGAGAGTAAAAGAGATGCAGGGAGAACTACAGAATGAATAAAGTGAAGTACAAATCACTGCAATGGATATACAGTAATGACTAAAATAAGAATAGGTAGGGAAGAAAAAATAAATAAAAATCCTTTACTCTCCTGGAACTTCTATCTGGCTTGGAGGACTATAGCCTCAAAGAGGCTAATTTTGTCAGGATGATCGTAAAAAGGAAATATTGCTGAGCCTAGTTTGTCCCTTAACATATTTGCAAAGAGTTGGAAAATGGGCATAAAGACTTTACTTGATTTCATATATAACTTCCCAGATGCATAGATCCAACAGAACACCAGACAAAGAAAATTATTTGACTTCCTTCATACAATTGTATTTATTTATGATTATCATGCCAGCAATCAAAAATGTGACGCCTTTTGTATGCAAAGCTGCCTTACCCACAGCCTGTCAGTCGGGGCATGCTTATATTGTACACAACAGGTTAGCAGAGGAGTCTGAAGATTTATGCTAATAAAAGGGCTGATGTCAAAATAAGAGTGAAGCCTGCAATTATAAGCCACATGCTGACAGGCCGGGACTCCAGCGCGTGCCCCATTCCAGCAAATTAATCCTATGTTAGCAACTTTTCTTCCAGATATTATTTCTTTGGCAATGTTCCACCATTTCTGACAATGAACTAATTCTATAAACTCCTGTTATTGACAGTTTGGCCTCTTCTCAGGAAAAGGTTCCAGAAAAGAACATGTGTGCAAAATTCAGCATCCTAGAAATATCGCAGCTTTGGAGACAGGAGGATAGAGGATTGTTGTTTAGTATCTCTTTAAGCTATAAAATGGGGTTGAAAGTGTATGTTCTGGACAACTATTTGTCTGGAATGGTATAAAGTCTCCTGCTCGAGCAGAGGTTGGACTAGAAGACCTCCAAGGTCTCTTCCAACCCTCTTATTCTATGTTATTCTGAGGTGGAGATAAGGGGGGAGGAAAGTTCTGGATGGAATCTTAAAAATCAAGTAATGCTAAAACAAATTTTTCAGCAAGAGTAGATTTGTGGTGTAGAATAGATTTCACAGAGATGATTACATTTCCATGGGCAGCAAAATCTATGAGAGTTGCCCTCTGTTCTACAGGACAAAGGAGAATCTTCCATTTGAAGCTATCTTCTATTCAAGGGCCCTTTGATCCAAGTCTGGCTGAAACCTGAAGAATCCCTGCAAGAGATAAGGCCTCTTTGAGATAATTCATCAATAATTTGCATTGGGACTGCAGGTTCCCATCTTGCTCTCTTTTATAAAAATTGCTTTCTAGTTAAATCACAGTGCTTCTAAATTTACATCCTTCTCTTTTTTTGGTACCTACGGAGACATAATTGCACAGTTCCTACACATCTATATATATTGTTCCCTCCGTTTCTCCCAGATGAACTGAGGGCCACATTTTCTCCATCTCTGGCCCATACAATACTGCTTTCATACAAATTTCAGACTCTTAATTCATTTCCAAACTCAACCCAAGATATCTAATTATCTCCTGATCTTATTTTGGGTGACAATATGATTATCCTCTCATGCTGCATCATAGGTTTGACCAAGAGTTTTAAAAGAATCCACATACTATTGTGAAGACCAGGAACTGCTAGCAACCACCAGAAAACAAGAGGTTTTACCTTTGCTAGGAGAGCAAAAGTGTATACTTACTATCAAGAGTATCAAAATGGATCAACTAAACGTCTTTAATCACCCAGGTGATTACACTTCATGAATTTGAGAAATCTCCTCTCTCCATATGAACTCCCTCTCCCAAGTGGCTTAGAGAAGCAGTACAACCCTGCACATCAGACTACCTTGCCTCTGAAGATGCCAGTCCCAGTTGCTGGTGAAACATCAGGACAACTTAGTGTCCTTTAAAGGGCTCTGCCAGGGTTGTGAGCAAGAAGGTCTCCCAGCACTCAAAAACCTGCAGAAAATCACTGTCCGGCAGTCTGCTTGCATGGAGCAGCTGTCTGAAGCACATGTGAGTGATCTCCCGTCCTCTTCTTATCAGGAGAGGTTCCAAGGAACCGGTCTACTCATCGGTTCCTTGGTTTGTGCCATGGTGATTAGCTCTATTTTCTCAGAGCCGTCTTTAGTTTGCCATATCTCCCCTGAAACTCCAACTATTGCCAACTATTTCCTTCTTTGGAAAAACATTGTTCCTGAGATCTGCTTGGGGTCAACCCTGCTGGCTTTTAGAAATGCTCTCCCAATATGCCTGTTGCAGAAGGCTTTGGAGTTGGGTATATGTATATTGTATTGGGTATATTGAATGTTCTCTACTGTAGTCTGAGATCTAAAGGACCGGCTAGATTCCACACCACAATTGAAGTAACTGAGACAGGATAGGGATCGGCAATAGGGACAGCAAATCTAATGCCAGTATAGTTATCCTTATGTTCTCAATGGTGAAATATAATTGGGATATAATCTGCTTTATCATTTTAGGGTCCAATCTTTCTGTCTGGAAAGCAGGAGGAAAAAGGGGGAGCATGGTTTTGATGGTTATTGCACAGAGATATTTGTATCCAGACAACACACTGTTTAAGGGAAGATGGAATGTTTATATTTTAAAAAAAAATTATTAAAAAAGAAAGAAAGAAAAAGGGGGAGGATATTGATTATGTGTAAGGAGGCAAAGGTACAGGAAATAATGAAACGTCAGTTGTACACTACGATTAAGATACAATACTCTACCTTACCCACACTTTGACCCATAGTCTGGATTTGGATGACATGCTAGCTACAGTATGTGCCACCAAGTTAGATTAAGTGTATTGTGTGAATGCTGCTCTGTGCACGTCTACACCTGACAGAGAGCAGAGTTAATTGCTTCAGACTGCCAAAAACCAGTCTGGCCTGCTTTCAAGCTTTTAAGGACAGTTTGATCTAAATAGGCTTTGGGGATAAGTTTTATTACCTGCTAAAATCATCCATTTAGCTTCTGTGACCAAAATAGAGGCAGTAAAAAAAAGCCTCTCAATTCAAAGAAAGAAAGAAAGAAAACCCCTGATCTACAAGCTCTTCCAAGGACAGGAAGAAATAACCAGTTGATTAGGTCTTCCCTATTGGCCCAAGGGAGGTTTTCTTCACAAGACCACTGGGTCTCTGCAGTTTCTTATGAGCTATTTTTCATCTTATTTCTTAAGGCATCAGTTCAGGACCTGTATAGGCTTTATTTTTGACAGCAACAAATTAAAATCTAAGTTTCCTTTGACACCAGGCAGTGTTCAGAGCAAAGAGACTAGGGTTTCTTTAGGAAATAAAGATGATTTAATGTGAATCCCATAGACTTGGGGCTATGTCACTGCTGAATAATTGGAAAGAATTTTTACCCAAAGTCAAACATGGGACTTGGGAAGAAATCCAAGTGGACATCAACCATTGGCCTCAGAATGGAATATGTGAATTCAGCGTCGTTGAAAAATCAGGCCATAACTAAAAGTTGCAGCATAGGTGGGAATTTCCCATATTAAGATATTGTGCAGTATTGTACCTTGTTTTAAGGGGAAATGAAAGATTACAGAGGGAATTATTTACAGATTTGGGTCTGAATAAGGTATTCCGTATTCCTTGCTTATTTATCAGCCATAATTCTTATATGCCTGACATGGAGGTGAGACTTTTCAAAACAAATAGATAAGCAAGAGGAAAAAGCAACCCTGCAGATCTATGAATATCATTCCCCCCTCCCCCCCGAACACACACACACGGACTGTATTATCTCAAGTGGCAATTTAGGATTCTACCTTCAAGTCTAGAGCAGATTTCAAGTCTACAGTGGGTGGATAAACAGATGGGCTTGAAACAGGACAAAATGCACCTGGTCACGATCTGCATGCTGCTTTTGGGAGACAAATTCCTACTCTGGAGCTATCTACAACTATATAGCAGTAGTGGGTTGCCCACAGTTCGGACTGGTTCTATAGAACCAGTAGTAAAACTGGCGGAAGGCTCCGCCCACTGACCCTGACATCATTAGAAGCGATTTGCGCATGCGCAGAAGCAAGGCACGCGCGTGAGCGAAGCAAGCGCATGTGTGCGATCCCGTTGCAAACCGGTAGTAAAGGTAAGTAGAACCCACCCCTGCTATATAGAGCTATCTATAACTATAACAGTATAACTGTTTGTGTTGACTAAACAAAGTCATATCAAGTAACAATTGTTATTTTTGCATTTATTTTGGTCACCACATCAGTGGTATCTGTGATGGGTGGGATTAAGCACTCTTAGTGAATCCCTGACTCTTTGTACATGCATGTGACAGTGATGCACATACAAAAGGGGGGAGCTTGAATCACACTGCTGCAGCCACCATCTTGCCTGTTTTGACTCCATATATTAAAATGTTATCTTGCATTTCCACATCTCTTATCAGGCGTCAGATACAAATTCCTAAATTTCACGACAGCAGTTCCACAGAGAATGATTTTACTCTCTATCTGATTAATCTATACCAACCATTTTATCTGAGAGAGAATATCCCTCCATATGTATAAGATATCATTTGATGAAGATCCTTCTGAAGTCTAAATATTTGCTCTCTGCGTGCAACTTATAAAGTGGCAGGAAATTAGGCTCAAATGGAAGATTGCTAATGATTATTCAAATCTCAGTATGAATTTAATAATATAAGTGGAGATATATCAGTGATAACTCTGGTATTTCGTATGGTTTTTCTTTAAATTTCTTCAGATAAAAGCTAGAATGCTGTGCGGAATAAATATAACTGAACTCAGAGAGTCTTACTTTCAAGGAGTGGGCTAGTTAAAGTTGGCCAGCAATCTGTAAGTAGGTTTCTGGATGGGTGAGTTTTTATTCCAGGCCAGGCTGTCTTCACCTGGTGCCCTCCAGACATGGTAGAGCTCCAAATGCTACAATGCCCCAGTCAGCGAGGCATCAAACATTGCTAATCATGCTGATGAAGATTTATGGAGATGTGTGACCTATTCTGACATATCAGGTAGGAAAAGCCTATTCCAAACCCTGCAGTGAAGTGGGCTGTACATCTTTTTAGGTAGTTACATCTACAACGGGGGTGTCAAACTGGCGGCCCTCAGGCCGGATGCGTCATGTGCAGGTCACACCCACCCAAGTTCCGCAAATGGGAAAAACATCGCAAAATGCCATGTGACGGTAACAGGATGCCATGAGTTTGACTCCCATGATCTACAATTAGGAAAGCAGGTGAACATTTTTTTCACTCACATTCCATCTCTTCTTGCTTAAAAACCTCTTTCTGTTTCTTTCCCATACTACTTTGCACAATGATTACATTCGCATACGAGCAATCCACATTTAGCAACTGCCTCATTTAGCAACCATTCACAGATACAAAGGTGATAAAAAAGTAACTTTATGACCAGTGGTGGGTTTCAAAGTTTTTTACTACCGGTTCTGTGGGTGTGGTTTGATGGGTGTGGTATGGCTTGGTGGGCGTGGCTTGGTGGGCATGGAAGGGGAAGGATACTGCAAAATCCCCATTTCCTCCTGATCAGCTGGGACTTGGAAGGCAGAGAATACAATGAGGACCTGGATTTTATATAAAAAAGAACACCGCTTGTGGGGACCCGAAAGTCCTACTAAGCAGGTATATACAAAAGTATGAAGGCTATTGCTTAACGCATTGTAAGCCGCCCTGAGTCTCCGGAGAAGGGCGGCATATAAATCGAACCAATAAATAAATAAATAAATAAATAAATAAATAGATGTGGGTGGGGCCAGTCAGAATTTTTACTACCGGTTCTCAGAACTACTCAAAATTTCCGCTACTGGTTCTCCAGAACTGGTCAGAACCTGCTGAAACCCACTTCTGTTTATGACCAATCCTCACATTTACGCCTCTAACAGGTCTATAAAACAAAGGAAAGCTGAAGTAAAATCATAAGCACAAGAGCGGTATCACTTAGCAGTTGCTTCTCTTAATGACCGAGTCGCCAGTCCCAATTTTCCCAATTATAGTTGCTAAATGAGGACTATTGTCCTATGCTCTGACTTTTAACCATTATTAAATCAACTACAGCCAATTAGCTTCATACAGCACACTGTGCTGGAAATAAAAAAAGCATGTCAGGTTACAACATGTTATGTTAATTAAATTACTCTCTTCCTTTCATTTGTACCCTGCCTCTATTCAAATGCACAGAGATGCTTTTTGAAGCGAGAGATTTTTGCTCCAAATCCTTTGACTTTTTGCTCAGATGACAAAACGAAGGGTCACTCCTGGCTAGAAAGAGATAATTGTTTTGAAAAATGACTAAAGAGTGCCTCTAAGCAGATACAGATTATATTTATCACTCTGTAAAGAAGCACACCCACCTCCTACATATCTGGGATAAAACAGCAAGATTTTGGTGTTTTTTTTAAAAAAAGCAAATTTTAAAAAGATGTTGCTGAGCCTTGCTTTCTTGTAATCTTAAACATATAGGGACAGCCACTGCGATGAATGCTGAATTGTTGTTGTTTTCTTAAATAAAAATATTTCACATTTGCTTTTTTCAGTAGAAGGGGTGCAGCCATCAAAGGGGGAAAGTAAAATCATATGGGTATGCTTAGAGAAGGAAAGGCCAGGTTACAAACCCAAGGCCCACAGTTCCTAGTATTTGTGACTTGCCCCACTGACTGCAATGTAGTACATGCATTCTGCGTATAATAATGCAGATACCTTTGCTCAGAGAATTCTCTGTCTTTTTTCTATCTCTGTTAAGTCTGTGTAGCTTTTTTCAGCTGGTGGGTGTCTATGCAATAGGGACTTTGTCCTTGTGTCAAATATTATTGCCTGCCGAATTTCCTATGTCTGTAGATCCCTTGTTGTGCGGGTGTGCCTGGCCCCCTCCCTGTCGTCTCCATGCCCAGGCTACCATCTGGCTTTGATCACTCCCCCCACTCCCCACTGGCGACGAAGCTCTCTTCTGTGGTTTCGGATGTAGAAAATGTTCCAGGAAGTGGCTTCTCTCTTTGGATTTATTCAGGCAGCCCAATCGGAAATTGTTACAAAGGCAAAGGGTGCTGAGTGTGGCCTTCTTGGCACTACCCTCTGCTGGGCTCTGGATGGCTTAGGGCCTGGGCTGCTGGTCTTCCCCATCCCCACGCGCCCAGGGATTGTGGCTCTGGAAAAAGTTTTTCTCCTGGCATCACTATGAAGGAAGAGAGGACTGAATTGGGGGAAGAAAGAAGGGGGAACAGACAGGCTTCACACTCGGACTGAGCGCAGCCTGGGCAGTGAGCCCAACTCTACTTCTTTGGGGGGGTGCGGGGGGTAAAGCAGTCCAGCAAAGTCCGTCAGCTTCCTTGCAGCTTTGGCATCTTATCTTCCATTGGTCCTCGGTTTATTTTACTGCTGGCTGTGATATGTCTGTGGGTGTTTGAGGTGGGTGGATAAAGATTCTGGAAAATGCTGCCTCTTTTTCTAACGGAGACGATGGAGAAACGACGATGACGGTACAAATTTCAAAGTCATTTCGAATGACCAGTGACCAATATGAGCTGAAGCCTATTCCTCATATGAGCTTGAGATGGCTGAAAACATTAAAAAAAAACATGGCTGGGAGTACAAAGGGACATTAAATGTCTATAGAGATTCTCAATCATCCAGCTCATGGTTGGCCCAAAGGTGCTTTTTCAAGAGGCAACTGGACTTTCCGGTTTTTCTTTGAAGATGTTTCGCTTCTCGACCAAGATGCCTCTTCAGTTCTGACAAAGGGACATTAAATATCCCTGGATATCTTACAATTGAATCCAAGGCTCATTCCGGTCAGCAAATAAAATTTGTGCACAGGGGATGCAAAGCAGGGGTGGGTTCTACTTACCTTTAGTACTGGTTTGCAGTGGGAGCGCACGTGCACGCTCGCTGCACGTGCTTCTGCACATGCGCAGATCACCCTTGATGAAGTCATGGCAGGTGGGCAGAGCCTCCCTCAGGTTTTACTACCGGTTCTATAGAACCGGACAGAACCGGGAGCAACCCACCCCTGTTGCAAAGAGTTCAATCCATCACCAATTAAATTGGTTTGTTCCATCCAGAACAACCACTGCAGAAATTAACCACGGTTAATCTTGTATACACAATAGGAGCATATTCTGTTAGTAAAGCAAGTCTGTTTAGCATCTTGCTAAATTCCCGTGTTGGTGGGAATGCTTCAGCAGTCACATTGAGAGGGTTTCAATGGGCAGGAAAATCTTTACCGCCCAGTTTTTCTGGTGCAGAAGTAGTCTGCACTCTTTCTTTCCTGCTTCATACTCAATGAAAGCTTCATGAAACGAGAGGTCCTTGGTGTTCTCTGAGCTTGCTTGTTTTCTTGCAGATGTTTCATTACCCTAACTTTGTAACATCATTAGTGCTGATGATGTTATCCAGTAATGAAACATCTGCAACAAACCAAGCAAGCTCAGAGAGCACCAAGGACCCCTCGTTTCAACCCTGAGCTACAAATATTCTCCTTTATTGGCTTCAGGAAATGTCGTGGGCTTAAGGAGGAAAACGCTAGTTTATCATGAACAAGGGCCACTGAAAGCTAGCTCAGCCATTGACTGGGGGCAAGGTCATAGCAAGGTCATAGGACCATTCAGAAAAAAATGTCATCGGGGCACATCTGTACCATGGCATGCACAAGTAGAGTGTGATAACAGTTAACCAGTATATATGAAAACCATAAAACAATCATGTTTATACTCCAGGTGGCAGCAAAGGCTTATTCTTCTACGAGTCTGTTTTCAACTCCTGTTCATAGCCTCTACCGCATAAATAAAGGAGCTAAGCTGTGTTGGACTGGTAACTAACAGCACCTTTTAACATTATTGAACGATCATTGTGGCAAAACAATAGCAATGAGGTCCACCTTTTTCTAAAATTAAATACACTCAGAACCAAAGCTGTGGGAATTGAACACGGTTCCGTTAAAAGTCTTAAATCCTCACCTTTTCATTAAGCAGTTTCATTCAAAGTTTAATGCTAATGTGTAAATTTAAATATTTGCGGTTACATTTTTGTTTAGTGGAAACCTCTTTGAAATGTTAGAGACCAAAGAGCCTTTTCTTTTTCATTTCTTTTTCACCTCTTTTTCCTTATACCCTCCTCTCCTTTAGCAACATTTCTGCTGCTTGGTCTTATGCTTGCTCTTGATGTCTGCTAGAAATATTCAATAGAACATAGGACATTATTCCCTCTTTCTGGCAATGGAAATTTCCCATTCGGTATCCATTTACTATATTCGCCTGTTCGACCATGATCCATATTCTAAGCTTTCTAGTGCTTCCAAGGTGTTTTGGACTAAAGGACCCATAAGTGATGCCCATAGCCAATTATAAAGTACCAATTTATCAAAGGTAAACGGGTAAAGCTGCTTGTTGACATGTTCTTTAATTTCCCAGGATGCTTATTACCAATACTTTAGGTTAGTTGCTGTCCCAAAAGACCACTAGCCACCATGTTTTTATTTCATAAGAATGGCTATCCAGAGACATTCTTAGAAATAAATTGGAAGCTAGAAGCGGTTGTTTTATTTGGCAACCTCCTAGCTGTCTCCTTTTTCTTTCCTTTAAGAGACTTGGTGGGCTTTCTGCTATATCTGATCTGATATATCTATATATATCTATATGTATCTATATGTATCTATATATCTATCTATATCTATATCTATATCTATATCTATATCTATATCTATATCTATATCTATCTATCTATCTATCTATCTATCTATCTATCTATCCATCCATCCATCCATCCATCCATCAAATAGGGTGGTATCTATATGGTGTGTGTGTGTGTGTGTGTGTGTGTGTGTGTGTGTGTGTGTGTGTGTTTGTTTACTGAGATTTTCACGGGTGTTTGTATGTAGGTCTTTGGTTATTCGGGTTTTCTCTCACGTAAAATTGGAAGTGTCTTGGCAATGTTTCGACGAAGTCTCATTCGTCATCTTCAGGCTTCCCCGTTCTCTGCTTCTCAAAAGGTCACTAAAGGTGATCACATGACCTTGGGAACACAGCAATGGTCATAAGTATGAACCAGTCGCCAAGCATTATAACTTTGATCACATGATCATGTGGGTGCCACAAAGGTTGTAACTGTGAAAAATTGTCATAAGTCACTTTTTTCACTGCCGTTGTAACTTTGAACTGTCATTAAATGAACAGTTGTAAGTGGACTAGAACCTGTACTTGAAATGCAGAGACAGAAACCCAGCTATAGGGCATCTCTTTTGGAAGCCTGGACAGTATTTCTGAGTTACCTAAAAGCCTAATCTAACTAGTATTAAAACATTGCCACCATGGCCTTTGGGTTTCTTTTATTCAAGAAGTAACACGTTAATTTACCTTAGGAATTTTCTTATACTTCTTGCTTCATTCTACAATGACCTAGTTCTAAAAATCCCAAACCCCCAGGAGTTCTTGAATCTCACCACTAAGTGTCACTGGATCCTCAGAAATGTTGGGAAAATAAATTCTTTTCACTGGACTTTATTAAAAATTGTGCTATTGTTTCCTCTGTCCAGCACAGATTTTCGCAATTGTTCTAATGCACATCAGGTAATTATTTATTGCCATCAGAACAAGAAACAATCACAGATTGGATTTATGCTTAGTCACCAATTTAACCTTTACTAATCTGAAGGCAAATATCTATATTTCAAACAAGATTCATAGCAAAACACTGAAAAATCTGGAAGCTGCACACTTATCTGTTTCTATAGTAGTCCCGAGCTTTAGGGATTTTGCTGACAGAACATTACATTTTATTTTCTTTATATTTGATTTTTCTCTCCATATTTGTCCAAAATAATAAAAGACTTTTATTGGACTTGCTTCTACTGGAAGCTTTCCACAGAGAATTAATTTTTAAATGACTGTGGTTAAGATTCATCATCTCCTACGGTAACTGGTGATAGTTTATGGAAATGTTTTATTTCTTAGCAAATAATTTTATAGATCTCATCATTTGAAGAACATTTTTGAAAACATAAAACGGTATTAAATGCACCCTTCCCTTCATTTTTAAACTTTCTACTGCATTGTGACTTCTTTTCATATATCTCAATGCTTCCACAAAATTATGTGTCATTTCTTGCCACAGTGATTTTTTTGCTTGTAAAATCCTCAACTTGGTACAGATGATAAAATATGCATCCAAGAAGCTTAAAGCATCATGCATAATGGATTTTGGCCTCTTTTGACTTTTCATAAGACTATTAGATGGATATGACTCATCAGGCTATTAGATGGATGTGACAGAGAGGATGTTACTTAGAACTAAAGAGAGTTTTAAATCTAGATGTCCCAGTATGAATTTTTATTATTGTCCGTTATATATGTTGTCTCAAAGAGACTTTATGATAGAAAGCCATCATAGTAAGATTACCAGATGCTGTGGACAAATATGACCATCTAAATTTCCCAGAGGCAGATATCTGAGCTACAAAGATCTTGATTTGCACCCAGCAGAATTCTCCTTATAACTATATCACAGCAAACAAATAAGTTTGCGTATTCTTAAGGATTTATCAATGCCATGTCTTTGCATAACTGCACCCTCATGTGATGCCATATTTTCTCATGAGAAACACAACATTGTAGTTGATCTGCTGATTTTTTACAGCTTCCTTGTTACTCTTTTGAGCATAATCCACATTCTAAAAGAGAACTCTTGCTCTTCATTTGCTTCCTGTCAATAAACTGACAAGAAAGTTGTAACACAGGTTCCTTTGGTCATTTCAAGTGTTACACAATAGATTTAACAACACTCTCTCATAAGAGAGCCATTAATGGACCTGAATGCCTAGTATAGACTTCTGCGCTGCACTGGATTTTGAGACTATAAGGGAAATTTTTTACAAACACTGGCCTAGGTTCCTGCTGAGACATCCCTGTATTCACCAATTGCAAACTGGCTTCTATTTCAGCATTGACATATGGTTACAACCATATGGTCTGGAGGATTATTGTTATTCATCCTTTGAGGAGGAGTGGCTGGAGTCTCAGGAAGGCACTTTTGGAAATATTCCTCTGTGACTCACGTATATTGAGGGAGATGGTCCTAGTGATATTGAATAGCTCTGGAAATCAAGTAGCACTTATTAAGAATAACAGAGGTGGGATGGATCCTGTTAGGTTTGAAGTGAAGGAAAACAACCTAACCTTTATTCTGAGACAGTCATAATACAATCTGTCAAACCATATGACCCCATACTGTTAAGCAGTTTTAAGTCCTGCGGATTTCAATTATAGGTTTTAGCATATTGCTATACTTGCTGAACTAAGTAGGGATAAATCTACAGAATGCAGTGCTTATTTTGATTTGGCTTAGTTGGGAAAAAGGTCATTTGGCATTTTGCAGTTAAATAGTCCTGGCATACTGAGAAAATGCTAGAAGACTGAAGTGAAGCTAGTGTTGTTTTCATTTTTAAAAACCTCTTAGTTGAACTTCAATGCCTGAGAAAATCCTAGAAAAGACTATCAAAGAGCAAGCAAGCAGGAAAAAAAGATTGCTAAAAACAAACATGGATTTGTTAAAGCAGGTCAAGCCAGATTAATTTTTAATGCTTTTTATTTTTTGATAAAGTGATTATATTAGTTGCCCAAGAGAATGCTGTAGCATACTGTGCTTAGATTTCACAGAACATTTGATAAAGCTAATTATAGTCTCCTTCTTGGTAAAATGAGGCAATGGGGATGGATGGTCCTGCTACAGATGGATTTGTGTCTGGTTCAACAATCTACAGAAGGATGTGTGAGAAGGATCTAGGTGTCATGGTAGATTGCAGATTAGACATGAGCCAGTTGTGTACTGCAGCTACCAAAAGAGCTAACAGAATCAACAGAGATATAGTGAGATCACAGGAAGGGATAGCCATATTCCTTGCTGCTAGAATATTATATCCGGTTCTGGTCACCATAATACAGGAGAAATGTTAAAAGACCTGAAAGAGTGCAGAGAAGATCAATGAAGATGGGGAAAGACTTGGATGCTACTTCTTATGACAAACAATCCCTTCCATAGAAGACTTGTATATTGCACGGATCAGATAGAGGGCTGAGAAGATATTACCTGTAGACCCCTCACATCCTGGACATAAACTGTTTCAACTTTTTCCCTCAGGATGGCGTGATAGGGCATTGCATACCAAGACAACCAGACAGAGGGACAGTTTTTTCCCTCATGCCATCACTCTGCTGAACATCTAATTCTTGCAGTTGTGACTAATATCTATGTATATTAAGCCATATAGTGTGACTGCAGTATTATTATTTATCCTTCTTATTATCTCCTTTGCTTCCCCCGTTATTGGTATTATTAATATTATAATTATTATAATAATTATTTATATTATTATTATTCTCTTTGTTGCTTGCATGAGTGAGTGCTTCTATACGAGAGACAAATTCCTTGTGTCTAATTACACTTGGCTAAATAAAGTATTCAAACTCAAATTCAATTCAATGAAAACATAGGTATAGATATATTTAACCTAAAGAGAAAATTAAATAGAAGACACAATAGCAGTCTTCAAATATAGGTACTCCTTGACTTATGATCCCAATTGGGACCAGAATTTCCATTGCTGAGCAAGGCGGTTGTTAAATGAATTGCAGCTATTTTTATGACCTTTTTGTCATGGTTAAGTGAATCACTTGGTTATTAAGTGAGTCCGACTTCCCCCACTGATTTTGCTTTTCAGAAGCCAGCTGAAAAATTTGCAAATGGTAATCGTGTTACCCCGGGACACTGCCACTATTGTAAATACATGCTATATGCAATGCTCCCAAACTTTTATCACATGACCATGGGGATTTTGTGACAGTCATAACTGCAAGGACCGGTTGTAAGTCACTTTTTTAAGTACCTCTGTAAAAATTAAGATCACGTAAAGGGTTAATACCACTTTATAATGCCTTGGTAAGGCCACACTTGGAATACTGCATCCAGTTTTGGTTGCCACGATGTAAAAAAGATGTTGAGACTCTAAAAAGAGTGCAGAGAAGAGCAACAAAGATGATTAGGGGACTGGAGGCTAAAACATATGAAGAACCGTTGCTGGAATTGGGTATGTCTAGTTTGATGAAAAGAAGGACTAGCAGTGTTCCAATATCTCAGGGGCTGCCACAAAGAAGAGGGAGTCAAACTATTCTCCAAAGCACCTGAGGGTAGGACAAGAAGCAATGGGTGGAAACTAATCAAGGATAGAAGTAACCTAGAACTAAGGAGAAATTTCCTGTCAGCTAGAACAATTAATATGTGGGACAACTTGCCTCCAGAAGTTGTGAATGCTCCAACACTGGAAGTTTTTAAGAAGAGATTGGACAACCATTTGTCTGAAGTGGTGTAGGTTTCCTGCCTAAGCAGGAGGTTGGACTAGAAGACCTCCAAGGTCCCTTCCAACTCTGTTATTCTATTCTATTCAAACGGTTGCTGAATAAAAGATTGTAAACCAAGGACTGCCTGTACTTGAAAGGCTGTCACAAGGAGGAGGGTTCAGATTTATTCCTTGTAGCTCCCAAGGATAGGACAAAAACCAATGGATGAGAACTCTACAGAAAGAGAACCTAACTTGAAATAAAGAGGAATGTACCAAGGTGGGTTTCAACATTTTTTACTATCGGGTTCTGTGGGTGTGGCTTGGTGGGCGTGGCAGGGGAAGGATATTGTAAAATCTGCATTCTCTCCCCACTCCAGGGAAAGGATAGTGCAACATCCCCATTCCCTCTCCACTCCAGGGGAAGGTTACTGCAAAATCCCCATTTCCTCCCGATCAGCTGGGACTCTGGAGGCAGAAAATAGATGGGGGTGAGGCCAGTCAGAGGTGGTATTTACCGGTTCTCCAAACTACTCAAAATTTCCACTACTGGTTCTCCGGAACTGGTCAGAACCTGCTGCAACCCACCTTTGGAATGTACTAACCAGAAGAACTATTGCGCAATTGGAAAGCATGTCTCCTAGAGTTGCGGCTGCTCCATCACTGGAGATTTTTAAGTAAAATCTAGACAGCCATTTTTCTGGGCTGTTAAGAGGATTCCTGCCCTAGGCAGATGGTTGAACTAGAAGACTTCCAAAATCTCTTCCAAATCTATGGTTCTATGAAATATACAGGTACGACATGGATTTAAGGGACAGCATCAGTCAATCAGATTTTCAGTCACTCCATTGTTTCCGCATCTCAAAAGAGCCAGTGGGCACTTCCAGTCAGTGGTGGGTTGCTCCCGGTTCTGTCCAGTTCTTGTGAACCGGTAGTAAAAGTGGTGGGAGGCTCCGCCCACCCGCCCGGATGTCATAATTGACGATCTGCGCATGCGCAGAAATGCACGCTCCGGTTGAGTAAGGTAAGTAGAACCCACCCCTGCTTCCAGACAACCAGACGTTCTGTTGCCAAGTTGTTACGTCAACAATTTTTTTTTATTTTATTTTTTTTTTTTTTTAATTTGATTTATATGCCGCCCTTCTCCGAAGACTCAGGGCGGCTTACAATGTGCTCAGCAATAGCAATTAAACGAAGACAGGCATTAAGAAATTGTTCTGGGACTTTAGCGTACCATAATGGAACAGAAATGGCCATTTGCACTTATTAATGAGTCCTTGATGCTCACAGAAATCCAACAGCCAAAGACAGCCAGTTTTCCCTTTCCAATGTATGAAAAGGGATGTCTCGGCCAATTAATGCTTATCTGCTGTCCAGTACTTTCCCCTCAATTTTGTCCCAAGGCTGTATTTATTCTACCTTGCCCCCCAAAAAGAAAAGGAAAACAAATAGCAAACTTCTTTATCTGCCCAGCAACGTGACATTTCCCTAGATATGCAAGTTTTGTACAAGGACCTCTTCACATTGTCTTGGTAGGAGAAGGGAATCGAGGTACCCCTCCAATAGCCATGCAAACGCCACTGTGCAAAACAATGGCTCCTCTGTCTGACCCCCTAGTTGCACCGAGGGCATTTGAGTCATCCCGAATAGAATACAGACTAGCAGGGTTGAAAGGGGCTTTGGAGGTCTTCAGGTCCAGCCCCCTGCTCAAGCAGGAGACTCTATACCCGTGATGGTGAACCTATGGCATGTGTGTCAGAGGTGGCATGCAGAGCCCTCTCTATGGGCACACGAGCCTTCGCCCCAGCCTGGCTCCGCCACGCATGTGCCTCCCGCCAGCCAGTTGGTTTTCTGGTCTCTCCCACGCATGTGTGAGGGGCGGGGTGCATGCAGGAGATGGGCACAAATGCACAGGGGGTGGGGTGTACACATAGGGCATGTGTGTGCATGCACGGGGGTCGCACGCGGGAAGTCACGCATGCATGCACGGGGGCTGCACACACATGCATGGGGTGGGGCGCACATGGATCCCCATTCCCTCCCCACTCCAGGGGGAAGGATATTGCAAAATCTCCATTCCCACCCCACTCTGGGGCCAGCCAGAGGTGGTATTTGCCGGTTCTCTGAACTACTCAAAATTTCTGCTACCGGTTCTCCAGAACCTATCAGAACCTGCTGGATTTCACCCCTGAACTGGAGTCTCTTGTGTGCAAAATTTGCCCTGTCCTGGTGAGTTGTGATCCCAGATACATAAATCTCATACTGGCCATCTAGCATAAATGAAGGAATGCAAAGGAGTTGGGCTTCTGTGCCCTTTGCTGTCCCTAGAACTTCTTACCCTTCTTTTAAGAATAAAAGATTGGCTCATTTCCCACTGGTAGGAGTATCGGAGCAGCGTGTCCTTCTGTTTCTGAATCCCAGGAGCATCAATAAATGGAAAGAAGTTCTACAGATAAACTATTCCAGGCCTGCCTGTCTTATCAGGAAATAGGAGCTCAGAGACAATAGAGGCAGCAGTTGAAATGTTGGACTCACTATTGCTTTAGTCTTGCCCTGGTCATTTACTTCTCTATCCGTCCTATTTTAAAAAGTGGTTATGAAAGGAGGAAGCATGTAAAAAAAAAAGATTTCCCATAAATAACATGGTTATTATGGACACCATCAGTGTCCAGCAATGTGGTTAATGCATGGCACCACGTTTAATGAAGATACAGGTAGTCCTCAACTTATGACCACAACTGAGCCCAAAATTTATGCTGTTAAGTGAGAAATTTGTTAAGTGAGTTTGCCCCATTTGTTAAGTGAATCATTGCAGTTGTTACATTAGTCACACGGTCGTTAAGGGAATATGGCTTTCCCATTGACTTTGCTTGTCAGGTCACAACAGGTGATCACATGTCCCTGGGACACTGCAACTATCATAATATGCACCAGTTGTCAAACATCGAAATATAAATCACGTGACTATGGGGATGCTGCAACGGTCATAAGGGTGAAAAATGGTCATAAGTCACTTTTTTCAGTGCCGTTGTAACTTTGAACGGTCACTAAATGAACTGTTGTAAGTCGAGGACTACTTGCATTTTGAGAATTCCCTACGGTGCTTGTTCTAATGGGTTCTGGTACAATACAATGATGACAGAAAGCTTGCAAATCTACTAGTGATTTCAGAGTGCTGGTTTGACAGCAAGAGATCCTTGTGTTCTACTTTCTATTAGATACAGGAGGAGTTCTAAAGTCAGCGTATGAAATCTTGTAGAAGAGGCAATACAGAAATGCATAGACTAGAATAGAGACTCAGTTTCTTAAATTTCTCATCATATATTCACTCTGAAATGGGAATGATGTTGTATATTCCCTCTAGAGAGTAGACCACTGAAGTGAGGTAGAGAGTAAACTCTGCAATCGCTTAAGTATGTACCTAAGTATGTATATCTACTTTGATGGAGTGAACTCTTCTCTATTCTCCAACTCTTAAGTATCTGAGGTTCATAATTTATCTAGAAATTTTTCTATGTCAATAACCAGTATTTGCAAAAATTGGCTTGAAAAAGCCCTGGCAAATACACTTGACTTGCCATCCCCTTCTAATTCAGAGAATTCCCATCTACTCCAAACCTAATCAGAATTTGAATTTGCAATGCTTCCTAGAAGGCTCTCCTAATAGAATACAGATATCTGCTTCCTACATTAGGCTTTATTTGGGTTCTACAATTTTCCATTTGCACTAAACTTTGCCACTGCAACAGAAGGAAGACATGAGCCCCTTGTTGGAACAAACTCTCCCTTATCAGAACAGAAGGAAGCCATGATCTGCTGTAATGAAACCACCAAACAACAACAACACCAATCGATTATCTTTGTTTACAGAACTGAAGTTCTGTCTAGTCATAGTCTTGGTTAAAAGTATTGCTGAACCAACACACTGCTCTTATTTTAATAAGGTAGACCTTCAGGCCATTTGGAATAATCAAGGTCACGTTTACTGCTGTCCTCTTTACAAAGAAGTTCTGACTTGAATGGAGATTTTGTGACTAGGCCCAACATCTTTGCGTTCCCTTGAAAAACCAAAATAACCATAGAACGGACAATTTATAGCCTCACATTACCCACCTAGCTGGGTGCACCCAACACATTTGGTTAAAGTATTGTTGTCTAGCTTGTGGCTCAGCATGAATCCAGTCAGTGTGATCTCTTCATGGTTATTTGTTCACACTTGGGCAACTGGATTAATTGAATAAATCATGAATAAGGGAATTATAAACAACCATCTGGTCTTTGCTCATGTTCTTCCACCCAAATGGCATCAAAACATCTCCTCTCCGCTCAAGTAGTGAGCTGTGTTTTAGAGCAGGGGTCTCCAACCTTGGCAACTTTAAGCCTGGCGGACTTCAACTCCCAGAAGCTTTGCTGGCTGGGGAATTCTGGGAGTTGAAGTCTGCCAGGCTTAAAGTTGCCAAGATTGGAGACTCCTGTTTTAGAGGACTCCTTTGGATGAAGTTTGACTATTGTACTTGTTTGCTTTTTATAAATGCAGTAAGAGTCTACGGTGACTGAAGATTAAGCAGAGCTGAAACCCCCTCAGTCATACAGACGAGCAAAAGAAGAGATAGGCCATAGATCACCAAGCATGTCAATGTCAGAGATGAGTCTTTTGTATTCCTACTGACAAACTACTTAACGCTGGTATTGTTGTCCTTGAATATAAATAATTTCAGGGCTGGTAAACCTAATTTGTTTCAAGGTGTGTCTGAACATTTAAAAGATATGTTTTATGGCTACACCCTCAATTAGAGGAATCTCCTTTTTTTTTTTAGGTGAAAAAGGAGGCCATATGGAGCAAATTTGTCTTGGTTGTGGCTGCTCTAGCCATTTTTTTCTATTGTCCAGAAAATTAGAATTTAAAAGAAATACAGTTGGCTTCACCCATTAATGCCATGGTTTAATGTAAGCCTAAGAGATCTTGATGGGATCTGGTGGCTCAGTGGCTAAGACACTGAGCTTGTCAATCAAAAGGTCGGCAGTTCAGCGGTTTGAATCCCTAGTGCCGCGTTACAGGGTGAACTCCCATTACTAGTTCCAGCTTCTGCCAACCTAGCAGTTCGAAAGCACGTAAAAAATGCAAGTAGAAAAATAGGGACCACCTTTGGTGGGAAGGTAACAGCCTTTAGCATTTAGTCATGCTGGCAACATGACCACGGAGACGTCTTTGGACAGCGCTGGCTCTTTGGCTTTGAAACAGAGATGGGAACGACTAGCATATATGTACGAGGGGAACCTTTACCTTTAAGAGATCTTGGCTGCAAGTGCTACTGTCATCTGGATTTTTGAAACCCAGATCTGGTAGTCTTATTTAATAATTGAACCTATCTATTGCAATATTAATTTATCGGCTAATATTCAGTTTGAAATGGGCCTCACAGTTAAAACAAGATGTACTTTTAGTAAAGTAGCAAATGTTTTTCTAGAAGAGCATATTAAGTAAGTCTCTGAAGATTGCAGACAGTATGATCAGAATATAATAGTATTAGTATAGAAACAGGGCTGAAATTGTTGGCTTGATTTTTAAGGGTTTTTGGAGGGGGGGAAGAAGAGGAAGAAGTTGAAAGGAACCCAGTTAGGTGCCAAGTTCTGTTTTTTAAATAGGTTCCTGTTTTGTGAATGGCCATTAATAAAGCAACTAATAACTTTTGGTTATCATTTGTGTCACTTTTAACATCTTCACCCTAAAACCTTTACGCTTTAAAATGCCTTCACCCCTCTTTGAAAGTAAGTAGGATAGATTTCATAATGAAAGAAAACAATTATGTTACAAGAACTATGAGATACAAGTTAGCCCTTGATCTGTTTCACTTTATATCACCACCATTATTTCATTACTATGCCATGAATATGAGATTGAACAGAGCTGGGAGGGAAGAAAATGCAGTCAGCATAAGAGGAGACAAGAAAGCTGACAAGGCTGGTTTATAGTTCTGGCTAGAGATCGAAGAGGGAGAATCATCCCCTTCTCACTCCAGTCGCTCCCTCTGTCCTCATCCTTATTCAGCAAGATCCTCATTGGAATTACCTGCTGCATGGAATCAGGAATTCTCCAGTGGTTCTGCTGGCATATTGCCTTGGACAGATATTTGCAGAATAAGGTATGCAGGACCACCAAGTTCTAAAGCTACAAACAGCAATTAATATTTTGGAGAGGATGTAGATTTGGAATGGAAAGAAATGTTGGTACACTGATACTGCGGGCTAAAACTATTTCCACCATAATAGAATTCAATACAGCTTGCCCTCCACAGAAAATATAGCATGGGAAAATTGCAATAAACAACATGGCTGTCATAAAACAAGCCTGCAAAATGACTGCGATAAAGACAGACATTGCCCGAGAACTATGGATTGGCAATGGTGCTCTGATTAGTGAAGCAGAGTCTGCAGAGAGGGGAAGAAAACAAATACAGAGTGATTACTACTCTAAAAAGAGATTCTCAGTCAGCCAGATCCCAGAATGTTGGACAAGCACCATCCCTGCAGGATACTCTGGTTAATAATTGCCTCTTTGTCTCCTGCCCTTTGCCCAATGTCAGAAATCAAAAATGGATCTGTATTTTCTGGCTGTTCCTCAGCAATAATTAGTGCCCAACTAACCTTAGGAAAGTTTAGGATTTCCATAAACTTTTCTTTGTGGTGATATTATTAGTATCTATTATTTGTCAGAGGAAAACAAGAAACAGACATTCTTCAGCTTTTCTCATGGAACAGAAGTGCTATAATATGCCATTTTATACTATTAAGGAAAATCTATTTCCCTCCTGATTTTTTGAATTACAAAACCCAGAATCCCTGATCATAAGCCATTTTGTTTGGGGCTTGTGGGAGTTGATGTTGAAACCATCTTGAGGATGGTTAGGGTTAGGCAACCATCTTGAAGAGGCCATGTTCCCTGCCACTGACTTAATCTCCTAACTTTTAATATCCTTTAATACACATATACCTCACAAAGCACTCCTCCGAGACTCAACCAATGAATCTTTAGTGAGGAATATACTGTGGTTTATACATTTTGTTGTCATGTTGTGGCAACTCAGTCACTTAACCTGACGGCAGAGATGTGCAACCCTTTTGTGTTTAGCCCCTTACAGTACCTGGTGAGTTAAACCACCAGGAGGTTTTTGACTAGTTGACATCAGAGGCTGTGTTTCATTTGGCTAGATCAAAGAGCTGAGTCAGACTAACAGGCGGGCTTTCGGTGCCTCTCCAATCTATACAACCATTAAACTAGTATCCAACAAAGGAAAGGAGCAAGTAGAAGTTGGGAGGCTTGCCTACCAACATTCAAGCAGGAAGCCCAGACAATCATTTGAACCATCTTTGCTGCAATAAACTCTGCACATATCTGTGGATCTGGAATCTTAATTCTAGCAGGTAGTGTGTGATAGTTGATTCAGTTTGGAATGCTGTATATAAGCGTGGTAGGTGCCGTCTTTCTTTTTCTCTCTTTTCCAATACAATTGATTTTTTAATCAAGAGATTTTGCTATCTGGATTTATAGGTTATTTTTCCTTAAAATATTCTCCATATATAAAATTGTACAGTATATTGCACAGCAACCCTTTGTGCTTCAGGCTTCCCACAAGGTTTATTTTTTGAATTAAACTTAATTCAACGTGGTGTCTTTCCTAATCTTTCTAAAACTGGGTGGAAAGGAGAATCTAGAATAGAAGGGCTAAAAGTTTGCCAGCTGGATAAACTAGGTGGAATCAGAAAGTTCTGTCTCACTGCTGGGCCTCTATCTTACAGTAATGCTATTTTTTTACTGGGGAATCCTTGGAACAAGAGTTGCATCAGTACTACTGGAGATTTAAATTAGTCTTCCTCTCTCAGCCCGTAACACCTTTATTGCACCTCCCTAAGACCCTACGATCCCATATTCAAAACTCAGAAGACGATACTGAATATAGCTATACAATTTCATTCCAAGTTCCAGACAAATTTAGCTACCTATTAAGGTCAACTCCCACTTGGCAAACAAAAGACTAAAAATTCTCTCTGTGACACTCTGCTTCCGTTGAAAGGTATGTCATTTAAAGAACCATGATCAGGAAGAAGAATGTCAGCAACAAGAGAGACTGATAGTTAGATACTTCAGATTTTGCAATAATGACGCAACTACGAACTTGCCTTATCATGTGGGAGGCAGAACAGAAGCAACAGTTGTAGACTCTAACATGGGGACAGACTTCTCTGTCTCCCAGCTTCCCCATTCTTTTCCCTTCAAGAGGGAGAAACCCTGAGCTGCAGCAAATGTGGAAAATCCATCCCACACCCATTCAGTCTGTGCAAGGATAAGATAAAACTTCTGCATCCGTTCCTTTCTTGCAAACTCCCTTCCTGCTACTGATTAATAAGACAGTGCAGTTCATGCATAACCCCAACCTAGCAAGGCTCCTGGGCCTTGAAGATTCACACCTGTCTGGCTTCGATCAGGTGTTCCTGTTTAAACCAGAACAAAGCTGCTGTTGGAAGAAATATCCTTCTGGGTTCAGTTCCAAGTGGGGGAAAAGACACTGGATTCATGGAAGTTGCTTGAGAAGAAGGTTTATTGATGAACAGGATCACATGGCTTCCTGAGCTCCTGAGTTCCTGAGCAGAAAAGAGCCGAGATGCTGAGAGTGCCCTGGTTTTATGCCCCCTCTGGACCCCACCTAAAGCTTCCTGTTCCTGTGTAAGAAATGCACTCTGATTGGTGGTCAGACTCCCATGGGGCCATGCAGAGGCAACTCTATAGGTTGTCTTTTGAGTTCCAGGCTTGGTTGAGCCTTGCTGGGGGATGATGTAATCTTCCTAGGTGCCATTGGTGAGTTCTGTTGCTAGATGGGTAGAGGGCTAATCCTACCTTTGTTGGATCTTGGGTGAGGGCATTTGCCTATGAATAGACCTAGCTATCTCTTCATCTCTTAAGTGTGGACATCTGCTGTGGGCTATTGAGGATGGTGGGGATTATTAAGAGTGAATCTGTTTCCTGCCTAAAAACATGTTTCTCCATTTTTCATCCAGGGAAATATAACATTCTGCCTTTTTAATATTTCCTAGAATATTTCATTTTCCTAGGAGAGGGTGGGTGCTAACTTCCTATACTGCCAATCCAAAAATTCCAATATCAGACCTCAAGTATAAGAATGGGGGAGTTCTCTCCCCACATACTACCTTCCTATTAGCAGCTTAACTCAGGCAGCAAGTTCCAAGTCAGCATCCCATTTGAGCTAGACTGGGAAAGAAACACAAGGAATTGTGTTGACATTTACCACAAACAATACATTCTTGTTTGGACATGTCTGGCTTGAGATGTTGCCCTAAGGAATATTTGAGTGCCAACATCATCGTTTTGATACGTTTTATTACTAATTATTGCATTTATATTTCACCTTTCCTCTTGAAAGCTTAAGGTAGCATATGGAATATCCCTGCCTTCACCACAACCCCGTGAAATAGGCTGTGGGCTGTGAGAGAATGATCAACTCAAAGTTAAACTCTGTAGTACAGGGGTCTTCAACCTTGGCAACTTTAAGACTTGTGGACTTCAACTCCCAGAGTTCCTCAGCTTGCTTTGCTTTGCTGTCTGAGGAAATCTGGGAGTTGAAGTCCACAAGTCTTAAAGTTGCCAAGGTTGGAGACCCCTGCTGTAGTAGAAAGGATGTGGTGGGGAAAGGATAAGCTAGCAAGGTGGGGAACAAGCGTATGGCACCCCAGATAACGCCATTTTGAAAATACCCACCAAGTGAAACCAACCAGCTGGCAAGGAAAATGGACTGCCTGCAGCCTCTTATAACATAAAAGTGAGAAAAATAAATTCAGGATTTAAACTTTAGGGAACTCGTTTAGAGAACCAAGCTCTTACATTCCTGAGAGAGCATATTCCTAGAGCAGCCTTTCTCAATGAGCAAGGCCTCCTCTGATTCAGAGTTCATCCTATCATTTCCTTAACTCTAAATCCTGGTAAGTTTGTTTATACAATAGGCTTTCATAACATTACCTTTGTTTCATCCCGAGTTGTTACCTTGGGAAACTTGAAGTTGTCCAGCTTTCAGTTTTAATTTCCCCTTTTCTTCCAACAGAACTTTTGCCATTTGCGCAACTGAGCATATTTCATTGACCATGTGGCTAGTGACACAATCAGGGATCCGCCTGATTCTTCTGGTCACTTTAGGCTGATGCAAACATGACCCTTCACCTCTGGCTGCTGGGCATTACCCTCCATGGCCATTTTGACTGAGCTGCAAAAGAAAGGAGACATCAAACTTCTACGGAGGCATCTGCCCATGTAATGACTAACTTTGCTTTCCAAAGATCTGCCAGAACTGCTATTTTCTTTGAGAAAGTTCACTCATTATGTTGGTTGCTTCCACATACGGCCTTCCTGGTTACCTGTTGTAGACTCAGCCTGAAGAAGGAGCATAACATGGGGAAGACATATTTATTGTAAGAATGGGTGCTTGCTTTACAAGAAACAGGGACCCCAAGAAATGGGAAAGCAAATGTTTTATAGAAATTGAGAGCTGCAAGACAGGATATCCTAGGGATCTGATTTGCTGGCCCATTTACTGAAGCTACCCTGATCCTTGTTTCTCTACTTGGAGTTACTTCTATTGTTAGGCAAACTGGGCTTTTCAAAAGGGCAGCAGTGCTGAGGAATTTCATTGTTAAAGATGATGAGACTTTGACGTCATCAGGCTGATTGAGGATGGATTACTTGGGAGTTTTTTAGGTTGCAATTCCATTATAAAGGCAGCCCTTGGGCCGTGCTGTGAGCTGGTGAGGAGGCCTTTATTCTTTGGTTTAGACGGAGTTGCAGGGGAGAGTTGTCTAGGGACAGAGAGGATCAATTTGGATCTGATAGGATTAGGCAAAGTTATGGACTGAGTTTGACCCTGGTCAAAAGGAGGGAAAAGAATGACACTTCCAGTTTGTTTGTGAGGTTTATTTTTTTTCCACACTATACCTATGATTGTATCAAGTACTTTTAGGATACAGGTTTTGTGCCTGCCTATCCCACTTAAGGAGACTGATTGGTAACACTTTGTGAGAGTGGAAACAAAATCAAAGGAATTCACCAGTTATTTTCCATAACTTGTCCTGCATTAAAATGGTAAGCACAGCACATCTTGGAAGCTTTTCCTTTCCCCTGATCCAAGGAGAGGCCCTCTGCTTATGTGCAAAGACTCCAGGACCAGAAATACAGGTAGTCCTCAATTTACATCCCAATTGGGACCAGAATTTCTATTGCTAAGCAGGGCAGTTAACTCTTGCCCAATTTTATGACCTTTTTTGCCATGGTTGTTAAGCAAATCATGTAGTTGTTAAGTGAATCTGGCTTCTCTCGCTGATTTTGCAGTGCAGAGGCTGGTAGGAAGGGCACAAATGGTGATCATCATTTGTGGGGGGGACACTGCAACCGTCATAAGTACCTGCCAGTTGACAAATACCCACACTTTGATCACATGATCTTGGGGATGCTGCAATGGTCATAAGTGCAAGGACCAAGTTGTAAGTCATTTTTTTTCAGTGGTGTTGTAACTTTGAATGTTCACTAAATGAATGGTGGTAAGTCAAGGACTACTTGTAAGGCTCTTGTCCCTTCACCTACAGTAGTATCATGCTAGTTTTTATGCTTTTATGATGGATAGCTTGGAGTCACTTTCTGAATCCAGGGACATATAAATGAACAGATAAATGAATAAAAAAAGAATATAAAAATAGGATAAATATTCAGACTCGTGCCAACTTAAAATAAAGGCATGCCAGTCTTTGTGATCACCATAGCCATTGAGACAATTATCAATATTTCACAACATTTGAGTATTAGAGAAAGTACCTTCCACCTTTGGAAGCCATCGGCTGAATTTCTGTAATATTCTTGGCACTGCCTTTCCGATTTTATGTGGCAATATAGAAAATGCCATGTAAATTTTTATTCTCTCCTGCAGGAAGAGCTCTGCACAAGATGCTAAAATGGCTTGGTAATATTTGATAGGTTACTGCAGGATATTCTCTTTAAACCTTATTCCTCTTCTTAGAGCTGGAAATGAATAGAAAAAGGTGGTCACATTGACAATATATTGCTAATAACCCCTCCCCCCCCCAAGAATGAAAGTTCACAATCTACTGGCTTATCTAATGATATGTCCAAAATTGAGGCCAATCCTTAAGAAGTGATTACAGCTTAAGCCCCAACTCTCATTAAGCCTTTGAATAATATTTGGTAGGCATAGAACAGCTTAACAACTTCTCTGATTTCAGACTGTTGACCTGGTAGCCCTAGCACCAATGAACAAACACAGGCCTGTGCCTGTTGGAGGAATCCAACTTTGGTTGCCAAGCATATTCTACCCTGGCATTCTGCTTCTGATGTCTACGCCCTTTTCTTGTGCTTGAAAAGGTAACATTATCAAATAGCTGCTTGAAATATCTCAGGCCACCCAGGAGCTGCTAAGCTACATCTGCAAGTCTCACAGGACAAGTTGGAGCAGTTCAACGCTAACAAAGCCACACCTCTGTGGGCGCTCCGCAGACCGCGCTCAACCCAGTTCTTCCCTCGTCACTCCCAAATAGGCCTCCTTCCTCTCCAACTTGCGTCAAAAGGAAGATGAGGTTGGGGCTGTTTCATGTAGGTCATTTTTCCTCCATAAGCAGGTTTAGAAAGAGAGTCATCTCGTATGCGTAATGAATTGCAGTGATTAAACTGATCTTTGCTAGTTCTGAGCAAGGAAAGAGGTCACTCCCTTGCTATGCCACTATATGGCTGAGAAGAGCAGCTTTAGAATTTCTTTATACAAGGACTTGGAGGTAGAAAACTGAAAACAGATCCTGTTTCTTAGCTTCCATGTATTGATTGAGCACATATAAAGGGGGAGCAGAATTTTGCCCATCAGCCCCATCCACAAATCCCTTTGTAGGCAGTGGGAGGAGACATGCATTCAAATACATGATGCCTCTTTCTACCTTTTGCTTCAGGCACAAGGAACAGCAATAATTAACGTACATAATCATCCACGTATTAAGCCAAGGCATGTTTTACCGCCATGTTGACGGTCTACTTTTGCACGGATTTGTTTTAGAGGAAGCAGAGAAAATTACCATTAGTGCTCCTAATTCAATACAGGTAGTCCTCGACTTACCACAACTGAGCCCAGAATTTACGTTGTTAAGTGAGACATTTGTTAAGAGAGTTTTGCCCCTTTTTTATGACTTTTCTTGCCATGTTTGTTAAGTGAATCCCTGCAGTTGTTAAATTGGTAACGCGGTCATTAAATGAATCTGGCTTCCCCATTGACTTTGATTGTCAGGTCGCAAAAGGTGATCACATGTCCCCAGGACACTGCAACTATCATAATTGTGAGTCAGTTGTCAAGCACCCAAATGTAAATCACATGACCATGAGGATGCTGCAACGGACATAAGTGTGAAAAATGGTTATAAGTCACCTTTTTCAGTGTCTTTGTAACTTTGAATGGTCACTAAGTGGACTGCTGTAAGTCGAGGACTACCTGTCTTGCTTTCATAGACTAAATCATATTGCACTGGAGAGCACATTTGATATATTATGGAGAATCTCATAAACTGTTTGCCATGGGTGGAGCCACTAACAAAATGGCTGCAGTACCCCAGCCAGGTACTTTCTGCCTTCGATCAAGATCCCTATTCCCATGAATGGTCATGTTTGGGGTTTTTTTTCCGGGTAGATGAAATCAAAGAACTCAGGAGCATTTTTGAAAATGAAGGTTATGCTGGAAACTGCTTTGCTTTGTAGCAGTGGTGAAATCCAAATTTTTTTACTACCGGTTCTGTGGGCGTGGCTTGGTGTGGCTTGATGGGTGTGGATACTGCAAAATCCCCATTCCCTTCCCACTCCTGGGGGAAGGATATTGCAAAATCTCCATTCTCACCCCACTCTGGGGCCAGCCAGAGGCGGTATTTGCCGGTTCTCTGAACTACTCAAAATTTCTGCTACCTGTTCTCCAGAACCTGTCAGAACCTGGATTTCACCCCTGCTTTGTAGCATTCAGTGCCCTTATTCCATTATTTTTTTAAAAAAAATTAAACAGAAACACTTTGGTGTGGTGATAAAGGTGCTACCTAGAAACCAGGAGACCATGAATTCTAGTCCTGACTTAGGCATGAAAGCCAACTGGGTGACTTTGAGCCAGTCACTTTCTCTCAGCCCACCTCACCTCATAGGGTGGTTATTGTTGGGAAAGTAGGAGGAGGAAGGAGTATTATGTATGCTCACCACTTTGAGTTACTTATAAAGTAAGAAATGTGGAATAAAAATCAAGCAAATAAAATAAATAGAGAAGAAGCTGAGTGGACTCAGAGGCATCTGTGAGCACACTGGAATTCCCAAGATTACCTGTTTTCAGGAAGGAAGGAGTTTTTCACAGCATTACTAGAAAATTGATAGGAAAAGCTTCCCATGATGTTGTTATATGTCACACTTACATGTAAAACTGTCTAATAGGGCCAGTTGGATGGCATCACAAAATTGTTTTTTTCTCTCTAGATTGTTTCCCCAGGAAAGAACCTTAAAAAAATGTCTCCACTCACATGATTGAGAGCCAATAAATCGCTAGAGCAGTTCTAAAGGCGAGTTTGTACAAAAGCACTTCCCCTGTTTTTATAATTCACATGTACATGTTCTTTTAGTCTCAGACTTCCAAGTAGGAAGAATAGTAACCAGATCAGTGAGGAAAAATAACTTTATCCATTTATTTATTTATCTTAAAACACGTATGCTGCCTCTCAAAATTGAATTTTCCCAAGGTTTTTTGTAATACCGGTACATTTAAATTCACAATATATAAGCCCTGAATCATTAATGTGCATGATTAAAATAAACTTAATGTTCATCATCTTTTATGATTATCTTTAAAAAGAAAAGTAACATATCTATCCTAAAATAAATAAAGTAAAAAAACCCTGACCCAAAAATGCTTTTTCCAAGAGGCAACTGGACTTTCTGGTTTCTGCCTCTTGAAAAAAAGCATCTTTGGGACAACCATGACCTGGATGACTGAGAATCTCCATGGACATTTTTTTAAAAAACCCTGAAGCTGTTCTCACTACTTCTAATCAAGTATTCAGTTATGATTTTGCAACCCAGAAGATACTTAAAGGAACTTCTCATTCATTCTGATATCCTAATTCTAAATAACTATATTACGGAAGAAGAAAGTATGAAAATGATTCAAGAGAAGGCAGGATACAGAAGCAAAAGGAAATTTTACTGACTATGGAGAAACCAAACATGCCTAAACTGAAATATTATAATTTCAGCAAAATTAGGCTGAAATTCTATGTGTTTACTAGAAAACAAGACAAAATGAACTTAATGGGACTTACTTCTGAATAGCAGTGTATAGATGGCTGCTGTGGGAGCAGAATTTAAATTGGGATAAAATACACTTCCAATTAAATATAGGTTTTTAGTTCATCATTGTAATTTAGCATAACTGTATGCAACTGCTTGGATTGATTGGATTCAGGGACTACAAAATAAGCCTCTCTCTTGCCCCTATGGAAACGAACAGGATACAGTTCTCCTATTTCCATTCCTTTTTCACAAACTATATCCTTCCTCTACCCAATTATAATTATTTACTACAATAATAACAGAGGAAGGCAGCTTAACTCTGTTCTATCGCCCCAGGGAGATATAATTGTTGTAAAAGATGTTAGGTAAAATCTGTATTTTTAGCAAATAGGCAATTCTTTGCCATTATGACTCAATAGCTTCAAACTAGTCAAATGCTTCTGAACAGCCAGTTAGTTAACAAAATCTGTGGCAAGCCAAACCCTGCTGTTGCCAAACTAGAGTTGGAAACAAGCAGCAGTTCTAGATGGATTGGCAGATCCAGACCCAGAGATCATGCTTGGATCTTCTAGAGGCAGCTTCTATTTACTCCAACTCTTCTTCCTCATACTTGTCTACTTAAGTAGTAGAAATTATGCAGTAATCAACAAGAGCTTGGATTATGATTATTTTGAGTTATTGCTATGACCAGTCCAGTTTTAGCTAGCAAGCTCTTAAAGGCAATTCCAAACTATAAAATGTGGAGATTAGTTCCAGGAATCTGCAATGCAACTGGCAAAGGTCCTACACTACTCTCTTTTTCAAGGAAGGGGAGGAGCAAATGCCTTTTTCCCCCTTGTTTTTCTGGGAGTGACCTCTGCCTTTATAAACTTCACAAGTAAAACTATTTCCTGAAAGAGATGCAATACGGTAGCCAGAATTGCTTCATCTGCCGATGGTTTAGTTTAGCTGAATTGTAAATATTGCCACAGAACAGCCATTTTTTAAAAAAGGAATGCGATCCTGCCAGCCACTGTTAGCCCAGTTAGAGAGTTCTTCCATAAGGCAACATCCAAACACAGCTCTCCAGTGCAGGAGACAGTAAAAGGTATGCTGGTTTAGATGTGCACTGACCACATTTCCAAACCCTGTTCTGCCTCAAGAGTGAAGCAAAAGAGGTCCCCTGTTCATGCAAGAGGCAGAAGGGAGGAGAAAGGCAGGCCAGGCATGTGTTCTCTGCTGCCAGTTACTGGAAGCAGATGATTGCCATTTTTTAATTTTATTTTTTTGCTGTCAATTCTCCAGTTCCACACACTGATCGCTCAAGTATGGATAAGAGAACTGACAGCCAGAGTGGTTCTCCGGCTGCTCTCTCCTCCTCCCACCCACGCAGCCCCATTTTTCCTGCCACCAATGCCAAGAGAAGCAGTGGAGAAAATGGGAAGCCCTGTTTTTTAACTCTTCCTGCCACCCATGGCAAGAAGAGTCAGGGAAAAGGGGAAGCAAGTCTTTTTGGTGCTAGCTCTTCCAGTGCCTGAGGATGAGGGAAAAGAGTTTTATTAAGTGAGGTAAAGAGCTGGTTCCCCCTTCCCTCAGTATAGTCCTCAACTTGCGACAATTGAGCCCAAAATTTATGTTGCTGAGAAATTTGTTAATTGAGTTTTGCCCCATTTTATGACTTTTCTTGCCACATTTGTTAAGTGAATCACTGAAGTTGTTCAATTAGTAACACGGTTGTTAAGTGAATCTGGCTTCCCCATTGACTTTGCTTGTCAGAAGGTTTCAAAAGGGGATCACATGACCCTGGGACACCGCGACCGCCAGAAATGTGAGTCAGTTGTCAAGCATTTGATTGTAAATCATGTGATCATGGGGACGCTGCAACGGTCATAAGTGTGAAAAATGGTCATGTTACTTTTTTCAATGCAGTTGTAACTTTATATATATATATATATATATATATATATATATATATATATATATATATATATATATAAACACAAACACACACACACAGTATGTCGCATAAGTGAGTCCACCCCCACATTTTGTAAATATTTAACTATATCTTTTCATGTGACAACACTGAAGAAATGACACTTGGCTACAATGTAAAGTAGTGAGTATACAGCTTGTAGAACAGTGTAAATGTGCTGTCCCCTCAAAATAACACAACACACAGTCATTAATGTCTAAACTGCTGGCAACAAAAGTGAGTACACTCCTAAGTGATAATGTCCAAATGGGGCCCAAGTAGCCATTTTCCCTCCCTAGTGTCATGTGACGCGTTAGTGGTACAAGGTCTCAGGTGTGAAGGGGGAGCAGGTGTGTTAAATTTGGTGTTATTACTCTCTCATACTGGTCACTGGAAGTTCAACATGGCGCCTCATGGCAATGAACTCTTTGAGGATCTGAAAAAACAAATTGTTGCTCTACATAAAAATGGCCTAGGCCCATGATGGCGAACCTATGGCACGGGTGCCACAGGTGGCACGTGGAGCCATATCGGTGGGCACGCGAGCTCAGCTCCGGCACGCATGCATGCGCCAGCCAGCTGATTTTCGGGCCTTCTGGGCCCACCAGAAGTCGGGAAACACACTGTTTCTGGCCTCCGGAGGGCCTCTGGGAGGGTGGGGAAGGCCGTTTTTGCCCTCCCCAGGCTCCTAGAAAGGCTCTGGAGCTTGGGGAGAGCAAAAAATGGGCCTACTGGGCCCACCGGGCCATCATGTGCCAAAAGCGGGGGGAGCACAGGGGGGGTGCATAGAATTATGGTTGTGGGCACGTGTGCGTGTGACCCCACTGCGCTACCCCCGCTTTTGGCACGTGATGGCAAAAAGGTTAGCCATCACTGGCCTAGGCTATAAGATTGCCAAGACCATGAAACTGAGCTGCAGCACGGCGCATGCACATTTGCGAACCGATAGAGTAGGTAAGTGAATTTCACCCCTGCTTCTGTGACATACTATATATAGCAAAAGAAATAGGGAAACAGTTCTTTGACAGTGGGAGAACCCTGGAGCCAAAAGGTTGAAAAAAATCAGTGGCCAGGCACCAGAGGTGAATTTTACTGAAGTTTATTGATCCATATATACCACAAATTATACTGAATTATCTCTGCACACTCTAATTGCTGTGAAGTTTTTTTTGCCTCTTTTTGGAAAGGATTTGATGCCTTTTATAGAAGATGGCATTGCTTAATAGATGGAACATGGAACATGCCAAATCTGTCAGATCTTATAGGATGGGTGGAAACAGTGAGAAAAGCAAATCTTCAGTCAGGTGCTATACCATAAAGAGCTTTTTGGACATCTTGCATCACACATAGAAGCTTGCCAATAACAAGTCCAGCTTGCTGAGCAGCAAAACTGAGCACCTGCAACTCTCATGCCACTGCATTTTGGACTAACTATAGTTTCCAAGTGGTCCCACTTGGTCCCACTTAAAGTGTGTTGCAATGGCCTATATGCAAAGTATAGGAAGGAAAGGGAACAAAGTGTTCCAAATGGATATGAGCAATGGGCCTTCTGGTCACATCTGCTACCTGCTCTTCAAGCAGGATCTGCAAGTCCAAAAGAGCTCCCATTCTCTAGGAGAGTGCCCCATTCAGGACTAAAGATGGAAAATCTATGGCCACCTGAAAATTAAGGAACATGGCCACTCAGTCACATGCAGGTAGACTTTAATTATGTTCTTTCCCATCAAGATAAGCACTGGGACAAAACCATGACCGGATCAGAAATATTCTCTTCTATCATTATCATTTGGTTGACCAAGGGCTGAGATATATAGCATGTTCTCTCTGCTATCACCACCAACTGGAACTAATCATGGAGAAAGGAGGTGAACCACTGCAAACTTATACTTTCCATTCAAAAAAATATACCATGATTGATAGTATCAAAAACAAGAGATCAAAGAATCAAGACAATAGCACCACACCATTCCTTCTCTATTATAGGTAATCCTCAAGCACGATCAATTTGAAACCATTTGAAGCTACAACTCTCTTCCCAAAAAGAGAGGTTGAAGACTGGATAAAGTTGTCCCATACTGTTGGGTCCAGCAATGGCTTTTTGAGGAGGGGACCCACCACTGCCTCCCTGAAGGCAGGAAGAGCTACCCTTCATTCAAGGAAACTTTCACTACCATATGGATCCAATCACAGGCCAACTCCCAGGAGGGATATAGCATATATAGAATTTGTATCTGTATTTGTTGAATAATTTCAGAAAAGTATTCAATGAATACCGTGTACAACGGAATTCAAGCATAAACACAGTCCATGTCAATATACTGTATATACAAAGTACTATGCAATACTGTGCTTTCTTTAATTGGGTTCTGATCATTCCTGTTCTTCTAAGGATCTTCTAAAATTCCACAGAATTTTAGAATTAGTACACATTACTCTTTGCATTATTTACTTCAATGTGATCATATGCACTAATTCAAAACACATTTGGACGACTAAAGAAATACATTTTTAATAACCATTTGATTTCAGATAATTAAGTTTAAAGTTTGCTCTTATTCATTGTGTAAATAGTAGAAACAATGCCTTTCTGAAAGTATTATAATAAGGATTCAGGTTCTCAAGAAGCACATCTAGCATTTCATCTCTGGAACCATTAATATGCTTCATTTTCTACATAATTTATAGTATAGCACTTTGAAATGAAGAGCTGTGGGTTTAAACACTACTACTGTTAAATACAATGGTTAAAACAGAAGATTCCCACCTTACGTTTCTATCAGTATTAAGATCCTATGCATTTATACAGATTAAGTATTTTTATTTTTTCCATTCAATCATGCTTGATTGTTGGAGACTGCCTGGCCAAGTACATGCAGTTTTCTTGGCAAGGTTTTTTATAAATTGTTTGCCATTGCCTGCTTCCTGGGCTGAGAGAAAGTGACTAGCCCAAGGCAGCTGATTTTGTACCTAAAGGGCACTAGAACTCAGTCTCCTGGTTTCTAGCCTGATGTCTTAACTAGTACAGAAAATTGCTTCTCATTGTTGGAAGGCAATGCTTCTTTTTCTTTTTTTCTTATCTTTCCTTCCCTTTTCCCTCCCCACTCCTTTCCTATTTACTTTGTACTTTGTATTTTATATTACTTTACAACTCAATAAAAATGTTAACTGGGGGGGGGGGGGGGCAAAGAAAATTGGCACTCATATTCTTCTATTTACAAACATTATTTCTCACATTTCCTTCAAATAACAGGAAGCATATGTAGATCTTTCTACTGTTTTATATTTTTATTTATTTATTTTGTTAAGATATATTTGACTTTTTGGGTAAAACAAATTGAAATAAGGCTACTGATCCAAAATTGTCCCAAGTTTCATTAGGAAATTCTGAACCTGGATCGCCACACTTAACTCAACATTTAACCACTGTATTGAAGACATTGAAACTACAATCCTAGTTTATATGACATAGGGCCAGCAAATTTCCCCATGTACTGTATAATATAAAAGTTGCCAACTGACCCACGGAGGGAGACACAGGATATTATACTACCTATATTGGCAGATTATTGCTCTTCCTATTAAATAATGTAGTTTATTTGAACCTGTGCAGCCACTTACCATCTATTTTCTAAGAAGCCCTTTGAGATCTATGAGGGGACAAGAAACATTATTGGAAATACAGGACATGCTTCCAGAGAGTGCTTTGCAGCATTCTGAGTTCCCATTCATTTAATAATATAAAAAGGGCAGGGAGCTTGGGTTGAAAAGTGTCAGCAGGCATAATTTTCTGAGGCCTAAGGAACAGTTGCCTTAAACCACAGTATGTGAGGCTGCCTACAGTGCCCAAAATCATTTTTTGTAGCTTGAAGTATTATTTTGTAGGCCATGAATTTGAAAAACTATTATATATCTACTACAACTAATATTAAAATATTAATTAGAATAGTGGTTAATGAAAAATGCTGCAGGCTAAATGATTGAAAAATTATTTTTACACTTTTTAAAATGCAAATATATTAGCGTTCAATGACCCATCATGTTAGTTTCCTTTGTACAGCTAGTCCTCCACTTACGACAATTGAACCCAAAATTTCTGTGGTTAAGTTAAACATTTGTTAAGTGAGTTTTGCCAAGGTCGTAACTATAAAAAACAATCATAGGTCACTTTTTTCAGTGCCGTTGTAACTTGTGACAGTAACTTTGTAACCTGTCACTAAGTGAACCGTTGTAAGTCGACGACTACCTGTAGTTCACCCTTTTATTGTACACATTATCTAACAAGGCATCACATTTGGGAAGAGTCTGCAACCTGATTTATAGCATGAGCAATTACGTTATCCGAATGTGTTGTGTATCAGTGTATCAGCAATATCTTTCAACATGTGAAAAGTGCCCCTTAACGAGACTAATTTCATTTCTTCTTTTCTTGAAAAATGCGCGCTTCACTGACAGGAGCAAGCAAAAGCTTAAATACTGTGAACGCCAATCCCTCTTCTTTTTTTTTTAAATTTGATTTATATGCCGCCCTTCTCCGGAGACTCAGGGCGGCTTACAATGTTCTTCTTCTTCTTCTTCTTAACACCTTCTTTGCACTAACAGGTAAGAGAGAGAAACTATAGCGAAACCACTGAATCGGTGGCCGGATGCCAACCCCCATTTCACCGATTCCCAGGAAACAGCTCAGGCGTCACTAGCCGTTACATAACGCTTTCATTAAATGGAGGCAAAAGCGGAACCTCGCTTTCCACATCCGAGCTAAAATGGCACCACATCCGTCACTTTTTGCTAAGGCCCATGAGCTTCGTCATCCCCCATTGGCCAATTTAAGGCCGTCCGCGTCCCTCATTGGACTAGGCAGGTTTCCGCCTCCCTGTTGTTGCTGCCCTTCGGATCAACACTTAACCGCTCCGAAAGGCTTCTTTTCCCTCAACTTGGCTCTCCGTAGGCGCTGCGCGTGTCATTTCCTGCCCTGTCTCCGCCTTCTTTTCCTTTTCATGAAAACCTCGCGCGGCCTTCTCGAGCTCCGATTGGGTTACAAGCAGGTCGGTCACGAGTCAAGCGGTACGATTTCATCATACGCGCGAAGCTTCCGAAACTTCGCGCGACAGCCGATTGGCAGGCCGCGACGTCAGTTAACTCCCGCCTCTTCGTCCTTTCCTCGCCCGTGTTACTCGAACGCTCGGTCGAAGCCCCACCTCTCTCCATGGGGCGGAGCCTCGCTGAGAGGCGTTTCCTGGAAGGGGTGCCACCACCGAGCTCTTCGTAATCTGTTTCAATTTTCTTCCCTCCCCACCCCCCCACACTACCACCACCATCACCATTCCCGCTCCAAGCCCCGCCTTGCTTTGCTTGAATAGTCGGAGGACACGTCATTCACCGCTAGTACCGCCTTCCGGAGCTTCCTTCAGGCTTTGTGATTGGGCAGAGCGGCGGGAGGCGTGCCCTTGGGCTTGGGCCGTGTCGGCGCAGCTCCCTCCCTTCGCCAACCCTTTGGCGGTCACCGGTGGGGTTAGGTTGCCTCGTCACCGACTTCGCTGCCCCCGCCCCGCCCACCCCTCCGGCACCACTTAGGTTAGCCTTCCCCGTCAGCCAACATGAGCGGTAAGGAAGGGACCATCGTGGCCGGGCGGGGGGCGCCGCCTTCTTTCTCTTTTTCCCGCCCCGCCCAGCCCAGCCCCCCGGGCGGGGGGGAGATCCGAACGGGGGAGGGGTAACGATTCTGGGGAGGGGAAGCCGTGGTAGGGGAAGCCTTTTGGGGGAGGGGCCCCGAGGAGGGGAGCGGGGCTTGCGATGGAGGGTGGAGGAAGCGGCCATGGGAAGGGAGGGCAGCGCTGCCTCAGGGAGGAGGAGGATCGGGCGGGACCAGGTGGGGGCTGGAATTTCTCCGCTGGAAAGAAGCGGCGGAGCCGGATGGATCCTCCGTCTACCTCTCTCCGGTGCTGCTGCCCGAGGTTGGGAGGGAAACGCAGGCGAGGCCGGAGGAGGAGGAGGGAGGAGGAGAGAAAGTAGCAGGGGAAACGTTAAAAAGCCTCTCTGTGTATGTATATGGTGTGTCCCGTCGTCGTCCCCCCTCCCCATAGTCCACTATCCCATTTCCCCCACCCACCCACCCTTGGATCCTTGCTTCGAAGCCGAAGGGAGAGAGGAGAGAGGGCTTCGGGCCATGTGCAAAGTGGAAGGGGGGGAGGGGAGGGGAGGGGAGGGCCAAACTTGCAGTTCCGGAGAGGCCTTGTGTTGGCTTCCCAGGAAGGCCGGAGGCACTTCTGAGAAACGATAAGGCCTTGTTTGGTAGCGTGCCCAAAATATGAAGAAATCCACCCTTTGCTTCTGCTCTTGGGAGAAAGAGAGAGAGAGAAAGAAAGGGGAAAAAAAGGGGGGGGGGATTGGAAAGAAAAGAAGAAAAAGAAATGCAAAACCCGCAGGGCCAACTCCAAAAGACTTAGCTAGGCCTACTTTTCTCCCTTCTCTCTCAAGATTCCCATGCAAAGGGAGAGGCGTCCTGTGTGTGTGTGTTTTAATTATTATTAACATTGGCGTGTGAGATGCCGAGCTACTTAAAAAAAAAAATAAAGCCCTTCGCTGGACGAGGAATTTTTAAAAGTCTGGGATCGTTAAGGTTTGGCACTGGCTTTGCTTTGTGTACACTTGGGTGCAGAATTCCGTATTGAACCAGCTGCAAGTCAGAAGTTTGCATACTCCTACGCCCCTTTGGGAGTGACTCATGCAACTACTTCCCCTTTTTTCCTCCCAGCCGTCACAGAGAGGCAACTGCCTTTTTACCCAGAGAGCCCCCCTCGTAGGCCTTGCCCTGCTCTGCCCTGCAGAGAATGAGAGTTTATGATGAAGAGGGCTGCCAAAGTGCAGCTGTTTTGGGTTTTTTTTTTAAAATAATAATAATAATAATAGCAACACTTAAGAGAAAACGAGGATTTTCATGACAGAGGTTTTTTTTTTAAAGATGTCTAGCCGCCTTAAGACTCTTGTTAGGAGACGTTGCCAAAAAAAAAAAAAAGTAATAAACAGATCTCTGGTATTTATTTAATGTGAGTTTCCGAGGCTTGAAATCCGGTTGGTTTCTGCATCATCGGCATGAGGAAGTGGCCAAGGCGGTGAGGGAGAAGGCTTGTAAATATGACGCAATACCGATATCCGCCTAGCAATTTTGATTCCGACCTTCTCCTGGGATGTTTTCTTTTTATGGATGTTTGTGAAGGTGTACTGCAGCAATTAATAGCAAAATCTGATTTGGTCATAAGAGCCCCTCTTTGGATATTTTTATTCGGGGTCTTAACGACAATTCTTCATCACTTTGCCCCATTTTATTTTCCTTGTTGATGAACAGTGCGTGATGCTAATGCAGAGTTGCTCTTTAAATTTTAATCATAGTCATTTGTTGTACCTTTATTCAAAGAGATTGGGAAGTAATATATCATATCCTTTCTCATTCTTTAAGCAGTCATGTAAGATGCTTAGGCTGTTTACTGTTTATTAAAAATGTGAGTACAGGATTTTTGTAGTTACATTTTAATTGCTCACTGGATTACACTAGAGTCACAATGCTTTACTTTGTGTTGAGTGTGCCACTTTATTTAGCGTCTGCTGAAGACCTTAATTTTTAAATCTGTATTTTTAAATAAAAAATGCTGGAGATCTCTTGCTGCCCAATACAGTTAGTCCTCAATTTACGACCACAACTGAGCCCAAGATGTATGTTGCTAAGTGACAAATTTGTTAAGTGAGCCCCATTTTACGACTTTTCTTGCCACATTTGTTAAGTGAATCACTGAAGTTCAATTAGTAACATGGTTGTTAGGTGAAACCGACTTCCCCATTGACTTTATTTGTCAGAAGGTTGCAATAGGTAATCACATGACCCTGGGACACTGCAACTGTCATAAATGTGAGTCAGTTTTCAAGCATTCGAATGTAAATCACATGACCATGGGGATACTGCAATGGTCATAAGTGTGAAAAATGGTTGTCACTTTTTTCAGTGCCATTGTAACTTTGAATGGTCACTAAGTGATCTGTTGTAAGTCAAGAACTACCTGTATGCTACATAGGATCTAATGCTAATGATACATTTTTAAATAAGGTGTGTGCCCTTCTGCTTCCTCTTGAAAGAACTACATACTTTATATAATTTATTTAACTCTTATTTATTCTTTTTTCTTTTTTATTCTCTAATTTCCATGCAGATCATGATATTTCAGAAGACATGGTTGTTATCAAGACTGAGAAGGTGGATGAAGGCTGCAGTAATGATGGAGGAAACTGTGAGGCCCAGGTAAGAAAGACTTCTAAGGAGAGATGGGTTGGGGGGGGGGAGTTCTCAATTTGCAGTAGAAAGATACCTTTGGTTTTTAATATATGTAGTGATGGAATATTCTCTTTTTGTTTGAAAAGGGGTGATTGCTCATTTTTGCAGTTTTAAAAAAACTTCAGTATTTTTGCAATCCTCTATATTTAAAATCACAGTTGAAAAAGTGATGATAATCTGAACAGTTCTTGAGTTAGGGGATGAGTAAATTTAAGACAGGTTAGGTTAACAGATTAACAGAGTTGGAAGGGACTTGGAGGTATTCTAGTCCAACCCCATGCTCAGGCAGGAGACTATACTGCTTCAGACAAATGGTTGTCCAGTCCCTTCTTAAAAATTTCAAGTGTCGGAAGTATTCACAACGTCTGGAGGTTAAAGATTCGTCAAAATGTTATTAGTATTTCTGTGATGTTGGAATTTCTACTTCCTCATGAAAGATTGTTGGAGTGTAAAATTGTTTAATCCAAGTTCAAAGTGAATATTTCTGAGTAAAATAGTCTAACCTGAGTGAGGAGGTGTGTTTATTTTATTAGATGTTGGTTGTTGATGTCTTACGTTGGTTAGACCAGTGTGTACAGTCACTGCTTTAGGAGATTGGCAAATCATCTATTAATTGGCTTCCTTCTTGTGCTCCTTCCCAATTGCTGTTGTTTTATAGTGTCATTTGGGATGGCCAGATACTTGACTCCTGTCTTGCTCTTTATTTCCTGATAGGAGTCCCAGCCTTCTCCTCTGGCCCTGCTAGCAGCCACATGCAGCAGGATTGAATCTCCCAATGACAACTCTGATGGTTTACAGGGGCAACAGGGAGGCTCAAGTGAACTGGATCTTGCTTCTGCAACTCAAATCTCCCAAAATGCAAATGGCTGGCAAATAATTTCCACTGCTTCTGGAACTTCTGATTCTCCCAAAGATCTGGGGAATAATGGCAATGAAGACAACGATTCATCATCCAAAAACCGAGCTGCCACCACTGGGCAGTATGTGGTTGCTGCCACCTCAAATATGCAGAACCAACAAGTTCTGACGGGCTTATCAGGAATGTTGCCGAATATTCAGTATCAGGTGATTCCCCAGTTTCAAACTGTGGATGGTCAACAGTTGCAGTTCACCACTGCTCCCACTCAAGTTAGTGTCCAGCAAGATGCTTCTGGCCAACTGCAGATAATTCCAGGAACTAACCAGCAGCTCATTACAAACAGATCTGGCACAGGCAATATCTTGGCTGCCATGCCAAATCTTTTGCAGCAGGCTGTCCCCATTCAGGGAGTAAATGCTCTCTCAGGGCAAACCCAGTATGTCACTAACGTCCCACTGGCTTTGAACGGCAATATCACCTTATTGCCTGTCAACAGCATTGCTGCCAGTTTGGCCCCCACCTCTCAGTCAGTTACTCTAAGCAGTTCTAGCTCTCCAGAGAATAGCTCTCAGCCAGTTTCTGTCACGTCAATCAGTTCCTCCAGCGTGGCTGCGACTCAAGCCAGTACTGCCTGTTTTTTCACCAATGCTAACAACTACAGTACCACTACCACCACCAGTAATTTGGGCATCATGAATTTTTCTACTGGTGGCAGTGTGGGAACAAATGTTCAGGTGCAGACGCCACAGAGGACAAACAGCAGTCAGAATGCCGATGCTGTGCAAGTTGCGGTCCAACAAGGACAACAGAAAGATATTGATCAAAACCACCACCACCAGCAGATCCTAGTGCAGCCTCAACTTGTTCAAGGAGGACAAAGCAGCCAGACCTTTGCTTCTCAAGATGCGCTGCAGAACCTGCAGATCCAGGCACTCCCCAACACTGGTCCAATCTTTATTCGAACGCCCACCGTAGGGCCAAATGGACAAGTCAGCTGGCAAACTATTCAACTTCAAAATCTTCAGGTCCAGAATCCGCAAGCTCAGACAATCGCTTTGGCTCCCGTGCAGGGGGTGTCCCTGGGGCAGACGGGGAGCACCAGCACAACACTCACCCCAATAGCTTCTGCCTCTCTACCCAGTGGCACGGTCACTGTAAATGCCGCTCAGCTATCCTCTGTACCGGGCCTTCAGACCATCAACCTTGGGGCCCTGGGATCTGGCATCCAAGTTCATCAGCTGCAAGGGCTCCCTCTCACCATAGCCAATGCCACTGGTAAGTAGGAGGTTCTCATAATGCAGGGGTGTCAAACTTGCGGCATCACGTGATATATCGGGACATTTTTTCCCCTTCACTAAACCGGGCGTGGGCATGGCCAGCGCATGAAGCATCCGGCCCATGGGCTGGGAGTTTGACATCCCTGTCATAGTGCATGTTGTTGATTTCCATGTACATTATTTTAAATTGTTATTTAAACCAAGTTTTCTTTACTGAAGGAATAAATTGGGACATAAAGAACAAGTGTACTGAAGGTTGGACATGAAGAAACAAGCTAAAAAAACTGCATTTCTAATTCTTAACTTTTTCACATCAAGAAATAACTTTTTTTTAAAAAAAAATTATTTTAAGGTTACATGAGTCTGTCAAAAGTTAAAGAGGGCTGCCTTCAGAACTTTTAAAAGTGTGGTGAAGAGATACATCTCCTGTAATATTTGCTGTATTTTTAAAAGAAAATTCTGCCAAGAATGATCAGTTACAACACTATATGTTTCTTTGCTGTGCTGAATTTTTTTTTTTACTGAGAAATAATGTTCAAGTTGGATTTAGATGGTCATTCACACTATGAATGGCAACTGACTATCTCTATGCTCTATTTATCGCTATGTGAAGAGTTAGTCATCTAGCATTATTAGGTACAGTACTGTATATAGAAAATCTAATAGATCCCAGAACCATTTTGAACCACATGCTTGTGGCAATGTGGCAATGTTCCCACTTTGCTTACCTCGGGGTTTCCTTATTTGGACTTACCTTGAGATTTTTGCCACTTCAAAGAAAATGTTTAAACATGCTCATAACACGTTTAGGATCCTATCAATATAATTTGATGGAGAAACCACATGTAGTATGTTATGGCAACCATGTGCACTGTGTGGCCAATCCCCAATTTATGTGTGGAGCCTCAAAATTCATTCGGTAGTGAATGTAGTAACCTGCATAGAGGGCTAGATTGGCATCTGCTAGACTAACTGTCATCCACCTTCCTAGTTGGATAAAATATATGGAAGGAATTTTAAGGCTGTAACATTGTGACACACATTCAGCTATATGGAATAAGGCCATAAGGCAGCAGCTTCTATACATTTGCATGTCATATGTGAATATTTGAGAAAGGATTGAGTGAATGGTGGATGCGAGAAATTGAAAAAACAGGTCCTCTAGGATCTGCTGTAGCCTTTCTTAATTAGTTACCTTCCAAATGTATTGGAATTAACAATTTTCAGAATCCCTACCTGGCAAATCCCTTGGAGTCAAAATCATAACCCCAGGGTCATCAGAGTAAAGAAGATTGAATGAAGAACAAAGTGTGTAAAATATATTATGGCGTTGTGTTCTCCCATATGCCAAGTGATTGGCTCTGCAAAATGTTAATCATATGAGGCCTTTTTTTCCTTCAGGTCTTTATGATTGCATAGTGCAGTGATGGATAACCTTTTCTGGATCGAGTGCCGAAAGCATGCACTTCCAAACCCCCAAAATGCAATGTGCATGCACGGCCCCACACAGGCGACCGTGGCTCCCCGCCACGCACATGCACAGCAGAGACTTGAAGACCTGCTGGCTGGCGGGATGCACGCGGCGGAGCTGAATTGGGGCAACAGCTCGCGTGCCATCAGAGAGGGCGCTGCATGCCACCTCTGGCACACCTGCCATAGGTTCGCCATCATGGGCATAGTGTAACACAAGATGATTAAACCAGTAGAGATCATTGAGTCCATAGTTTCCAGAATTCATTTGAAATGATTTATGCATTGATGATTCCCTAATTATTCAATAATTCTGTGGGTGGAAGAGTAAATATTTACAAGTAAACTCTTGTGATTTGAGGATCGCACACACAAAGTGGGGAAAAAAGATAAGAAAATGCAAGAAACAGTTTAAATGAGGTAGGGGAATAATACATGCACATTGAGTCAAAAGAGCCATTGATCTCAGGATAATTTCTGGATGGACAGTTTTGGACATCCTAAGTTTTTATTCTATGATGCTGAATTAGAACTCAAGCTGATGCTAGAGAATTAAAATAAGATTAAACCTCTAATGGCTGGAAACATCTCTTAATGCTAAGGAATTACTGACCCATGAAAGTAGTACAGAATGTGCTTTTAAATCATTGTGTGGTGTTTTCAGAAGGTCAAACTTTTGTCCTGAAAATGTTTGAAATAGGGTGGTTGAAAGACTAGGCACCCCTCCACTATACTGCAGACTTTGCATGGATGAGAACAGAATAAAGTTGCCTTTCAAAGCAAAAAGGGGTGTGGGCAGGAAGATATTTATTTAATTTTTATTATTGATTAGAATATTTGATATTTATTAAGCAGATAGTTAAATATTCACACAATTAAGCAAATGTAAAGTTATAGGGGGCTTCTCATTTTCATTGCGTATAGAATTTTGGATTTTTTCATTGCAGTGTACTTTTTTCCCTTATTTGGACAAATTGCATGGATGTGGCTACTAGTTCTGTTGCTTCTGTGAATGAATATTGTCATTCATTCTTTTACTTGCTTGCTTTATAGCAGTTTCCCAAACCTATTAGCCTGGATAAGATTTATGAGAGATCCAATCTATATTGAGAATATGAGGTTCAGGGAGCTTGCATTATATTACAGGTGTTATATTGTGAGCTTCAGTTATGAATTTTTGCGTTATGCATCAAACATTACAGTTTTGGAATCCAGTGGCTTATTTATGGTGAATTCTACAAATAGAATTTTTAAAATGAAGGAAAAAAATATTCTCAGCCTTCTATTGTTTATAAAACTTTAATTAGAGTTGGAAACCGGAAGGTGTTGGCTTGTAAGGTTTTCTGAAGTGAAAGGTTTCCCAGTCACAGCTACACCATCCACAAAGGCTTGGCCGAAGCCTCAATGTGCCTGTAGAAGTTGCCACCATTTTTTTTTTTTTTTAAATGTGAGTTACTCTTTGTAGAAAAGCCAGTTTGGTGCAATAGTCATCTGTAACATCAGTAGTAGTTTGTAACATTAGACTACAAACCAAGAAACCAGCTGGGTCAAAAAAAGCTGAGTGATCTTGGGCCAGTCCCCCACTCAGCCCTAGGAAGTAGGCAATGGCAAATCATTTCAGAAAAGCCTTGCCAAGAAAACCACAGCAAGTTCAGTCAGTTGCTAGGAAACAACACTGACTTTAGGGCACACAACACATACACACACTACTCCCCATATATTCAGTAAATTTAATCACGTTAACTTTATTTCAGTAATGTTTGATCTCACTCATTTTATTATGGGCCTATCGATTTTGGAGAGAGTGATTGATGGGGCCAAGTGCAGTGCTCAGTTTGAAAAGTGTGTGCATTTCTCTAAATGTTTATGTTTTCGGCCTAGTTCCTGCAGTTTTTCTCCTTAAAGACCACTCATAATTCTATAACTGGTACTAGTATTAATGCTGATGATCACTGATTATGCACTGATTATGACAAGTTTTAATTTAGCAATGGAGGGTATGCATAATTTTAAATAGATAATTAAAACATGGGGCAAATGTAGGACAGCTATGAACTTATTTTTTAAATGTCTTTAACATTCAGAGTACTGTAAAGATTTACCCTTTAAAATAACTACAAGTAGTCCTCGACTTACAACAGTTCATTAGTGACCATTCAAAGTTACAACGGCACTAAAAAAATGGACTTACCACTGTTTTTCACACGACCATGGCAGCATCCCCATAGTCATGTGAACAAAATTCAAAAATTTGGCAACTGGGTAACAGACTCACATTTATGATGGTTGCTGCGTCCTTGGGGTCGTGTGATCCCCTTTTGCAACCTTCTGATAAGCAAAGTCAATGGGGAAGCCAGGTTCAATTCACAATCCTGTTACTCGCTCAAAACTGTGGTGATTCATTTAACAACTATGGCAAGAAAGGTCGTAAAATGAGGCAAAACTCACTTAACAATTGTCTCACTTAGCAACAGCAATTTTGGGCTCAATTGTAGTCGTAGGTTGAGGACTATCTGTATTTGTGAGTAGAAAGTATACTTATGTTGCAAAGATTCCACATTGAAGATTAAGAACAATGCAATAGATTTGTGTCATTTGTTCTCTAAAACTAGCTCTTGGCACTTAAAACCTGGTGCTGTTTTTTGAAAGAGATTTGATAAAAGACCATGAAAATAATTATGTTTGGAAAGCCTGTTTTGTTTGTTTTAATTCCTACTTTGCATTCATTTTGGAGGATACTTAAACATTATGTTCTCCAACTGCACTTGAGAACTTTAGAGTTGATGGTTAAATATTGCCTGACTTAAGTTACTGTTTCCTTATATTATTTTTTGAAGAATTGTGTTTTGTGGTATGCTATTTATCAAAGTGGTTTTTGTTTTTGAAATCTCTTGACAAAGCTGTTGATAGACTTCCTCATTAATAGTTTTGGATTAATGAATACTCTGATTTTTTTTCACAGCACTAGTATCAGGTTTTCAAGTTAAGGTTAAAAGCAAAATGACTACATTACTTATTTGTTATTTTTTTAAAAAAACTTTCATTTGGGGGTTGAAGCAATCCAGTTTCTTAATGAGAAGTGAAATTCTCTAGACCCTATTTGCTAGGCTTAAAGTTATATTTAAAATTAAAGTTTTATTTACTAGCAGATCAAGAATAAGAGAAAAGCACAATTAAAAGCAAAGATTTCAAAAATCTTATCACAAGGTCTAGAAACTTACTGTTTAAAAATATAAAAGTTGTGTTATTTTTCAAAAATATTTTCAAAGTCTTCTGTATCCTTTAGCATTTGCCTTCATGCAGCCTTGAACTTTGCTTTCTATATTTAAGCCTATAAGGCAAACTAAAGACCAGGCATATATATATGTTATATTTTGGGTTTGTAACTTGCCACATGGCCCAAATTTGCACATTAGAGCAACTTCTAATGGTTCATTTAAATATCCCTTCTCTAATTTCCATTGAAGGTAGCAGTATCTCTTCTGTGTTCCAAAATTTAATAAAATTAAGAAATGATCAGGCATGTTTATAGTACTAACTGATTTAATCATTATACCCTCACTTCCCTAAACCCTCAGGATCTGTTATTTTCTGGGGGGAGGGTAAAAATTATGTGGTGGCACATAATTCCAGTTACCTTGGAATAATTGGGGAGAGTTCAAACATTTCTCTTTACCATGTATCTGTGTTCTTTAGTTAATATAGGTACTTGTAACCTGTAATCCTTAAATCCATTTCTCTCAGTTCCTGAAGACACTTCTGACAGGCTTGACAAGAAAATCTACAATTAGATTTCCTACAATACTGAGTTGGGAAACAAAACTATAATGCATATAACTAAAATACATTAAAGACAGTTTTAAATACATACACAACCCTTCTCTAATGGAAACCTAGCAAATGATGGAAAATCCAGACCCTACTAATATGGAAAATCTGGCACAGTGCCAACTACAATTACCTTGCCAACTACAACCTTCCTTCACATAAAAAAACAAGGAATGTAACTTTGGGTGCCGAATGGGATTAAGGTTCAACTTTAATTTCTATCCAAGTTCAAATATTCTTGGATAAATTTCCTTCTACTATATTATAAAACAAGCATAAAACACATACAATATGCATATACAAATCCAGTTCCCTTGAACACGTGTCAAATATATAAAATATACTTGTGTAAAAATGGCAGGGGCCTAGGAGTGGCTGGAGACCTTTGTTCTTGTCTATTTCAGCAACACTTAGCTCACTTAGTAACTTTGGGTCAGTTGCACTGCTTCAGCCCACATATCTCACAGGGCTGTTGTTGTGGGAACAGATAAGGGATGGGAGCATTAGCTATGCTGTCCTGTATAAAAGTAGGATAGTAGCTTTTATAATAAGTACATAATAAATGTTTGTGGTAATAAATTTCACAACTAGTCATACTTTAAAGAAGCATTTTGTCTATTCTAAAACTCCTGCATTGAATGACTTCTGGTTCTAATATTTTGAAAAAGAAAGTATTCTTCCTGTCTACCTTTTCCATAGTAGTCATGATTTTTATACACATTAATAAAGAAGGGTGCTAAAGAATTGAGGCCTTTGAACTATGGTGCTGGAGAAGACTCCTTGAAGTCCCTTGGACTGCAAGGCGATCAAACCGGTCAGTCCTAGAGGAGATCAACCCTGACTGCTCTTTAGAAGGCCAGATCCTGAAGATGAAATTCAAATCCTTTGGCCACCTAATGAGAAGGAAGGACTCACTGGAGAAGAGCTGAATGCTGGGAACGATTGAGGGCAAAAGAAGAAGGGGACGGCAGAGAATGAGGTGGCTGGATGGAGTCACTGAAGCAGTTGGTGTGAGCTTAAATGGACTCCAGGGGATGGTAGAGGACAGGAAGGCCTGGAGGCCTGGGATCGCGATGGGTCAGACACGACTTCACAACTAACAACAACTATGGTAGTTACCTTTTTTCTAAGCTAAAGAATTTCACAATTTACTAGTATTTTTTCCTAATGGAAGATATTTAAACTTCTGGTTTTCTCCAAATGGAAGGCATTTAAACTTTCCTGTACTTACTAAGTTATGGTGCAGGCCCCAATCAGCATATGTGTGAAGTTAGGATTTTTTTGTCCCAATTTACATCTGTTTCCAGTTACTTAACTGGAATCTCATTTTCAGTTTGGTTGGTCATTCACTTACTTTTAAAAGCTTAAGAGTTTAAAGAGCTACCATGTGCTGATACACCCTGATTTAATGATACAGCTGGAAGAAGTTTTACATGGATTGGTATTTTCTTGCCTTTTGTCCGTTTTAATTGTTAGGAAAGAGACATTGGTAGGACAGAGAGATATGCACATTCAAGACTTTGTTGCAATATTGCATATATTATGAGTAAATATAGAGATTAAATCAGGGTGGATTTGATTTAAATCGAGTTGATTTAAATCACAATTTAAATCATAATTTAAATCACTAGTAAAAAGGCTTGATTTAAATCAACTTGATTTAAATCATAATTTTTAAAGAGCAACTGTCATCTCTGCTACTCCTTTGACCCACTGTTGACTCACCGATAGTCCCAGTGTTGCAGAATATACAGCCTCATGCTACATAACTAAGCTCCATTTCATGCTGAATAAACTAAATTATTTATGTATCTTAAATAGAAAACTATCTTACGATAGATTTTTACCCCAAGTTTTTTATTAAAATAAATTCAATAAAAATCAAAAAAATCCGATTTAAATCAAAAAAATCTGATTTTTTTTATTTTTTTAAAAAAATCATTGATTTTTATCCACCCTGGATTAAATGCATGTTACTAGATAATTTCATACTAAATTAGTTTTTAGGTTATATGTGATTCATAGTACTTAAATTTTATGACAGTTAAAATATGGGCAGGGAGACCATAAATAGGGGAACCATAAATGTTCTGTACTTGCCTCTTACCATCGACTTATGTCTATATAATTTATTTAAAAACTCTCTTGCTCAGTGGAATAAATATTGAAATACACAACTTCTGCATACCTTATGTGTCTAGCAATGCAAAGGATTAGGACTCCCCTTGATGATTCATTCTAGCACTGCAATTTGTAGTAATTCAGTTGCGCAGTCTTGTTTTGAAAAATATTTAACCTGCAAATACAGGTATGTTGAAGGGCTGACATTGTAGTTTTCAGTTTTCTTCTTTTACTTTTTGGTGAGCTGCTGGGTTCCTGCCCCCCTTAATGCACAAGATGCTTGATTGATACTGTAAAGAGCTTTTAAAAAGAATTAAGGGTACATACAGTATTTGTGTATGGAGCTAGTCTAAGCTCCTAGCTTTGTTCTTTCAGTTCTTTGTACAAATATTCAGTCTGATGTTCAGCAGAAGTTGTATTATTAAGCTCCTAGCAAAAACACTTAGCCAAAGCCACACTGTTTTTGCATATTTAATGTTTGTATTTGGATGTTTGATTCCTTTAATGTTGAAGCTTGGTTTTGAAAGCTATGGTGGCATTTGAATGTGTACCTTGGGTACAATTAAGTGTTTCTCTAATAGATACAATTATGTCTCCTAATAATGTTGTTAGTCTAGATTTTCTGGAAAAGACTGAGAAAAAGCTGCAAGCTATCACTTTGGCTAAAGGAAAAGAAAACAAATAGTGTTGTTTTGTGGGATGTGGTTTTTTTGCCTGCATTTGCATCCATTATAGTTTTTCTTGAACTGGATTGTCCTTAGGGTCTGTTGAACTAGAATTCCTATAGTTCCCTAGTCATACTGGTTTAGAATGATTTGAGCTGTAGATCAGCATATCAAGAGAACAACAAATTAGAAAATGCTGATCTTTGTGTTTCCTTGTCAATATACACACTAAACATGAGGCTATTGTGCCCCTCCATAATCCCCCCTTTACTGATATTTACACCAAGTTCTATGTGGTAACAATTGTTTGTTTATTCTTCGTTACTTTCCATAGGGCCACTCTATGCTTTTAAATTCTTCGAAGTCTTCCGTCAACCTAAGGAAGTTTTTCCTGGATTTTAATCTCCGATGCACTGGTTGTAGGCCGTAGAGAGGGTGTTGCCTAGATGTATGTTGAAACATGTATGTTTCAAACCTCTCTCTGTAGGCTGCTGCTTCTCTGTGAACAGCAGGTAGGGCAATGCTGATAGGTGGTAGATCTTATCTAATGGGGTAGATTTAAGGCATCAGATAATAATTTGCTAGCTTCTTTCCCAGTGTGTGCTGATTTATACCAGACTAGGCAGCCGTATTCTGCCGAATAGCAAAGAGCCAGAACTATTGTTTGGCACCCCAGGTAGAACTCATTAATTTCCTGAGGATGTTATTTTGTTCACTGACTTCCAGTTTAGTGATGGTACAGTGCTGCTTGTATGTTAGGGCCCTGTCTAGAGTGACCTCTAAATATTTAGGGCTGTAGCAATGCTCCTATAACATCCCTTTTACCACCTTCAGTGGTAAAAATGAAGGGCTGTCCTGAGAGGATAGCCTGTATCTTGGCACCACAGCACAACAGTATGCATGATTCTTGGCACTCACCAAGCTCTCTGTCTGTTCAAATGTTTTTGAATGATTTTTAAATACAAATCATATTACTGGAAAGCGAGTAAAGCTTCCACCTCGAGCATAATCTGTATTTCTGTACTTCTGTACCATACCTAAACCACAATGTTAGTCTTTAAAAATGATTTGCATCTAATAACTACATTTATTAGTGACTGGAAACCCCTTGTGGACTTTTTGTTGGAAAAAAAAAAAGGAGAAAAAAGCCTTGTGATTTATGCGTTTGATAATTAGAAAGGCTGTAGAGTAGACTATGGAGAGAAGAAAATTATATTGTAACAATATATTATATTGTTAAGGTAAAATATAAAGTATAGCTGTTGTTAAGAAGACCAGAAACCTTGTCCTTTTTTTTTTCTTGCTTTGCCGTTTTTTCACCTCTTACTTTTCTTTTTGTATTGTCTTTATTTTATTTTATTTTTAAAAAACTTGAGTAAAATTGTGTGTGTGTACCCTGTTTCCCCCAAAATAAGACATCCCCAGATAATAAGCCCAATCAGGCTTTTGAGCGCATGGCAATAAGGCCAAGTGCTTATTTCAGGGTTCAAAAAAATATAAGACGGTCTTATTTTCGGGAAAACATGGTATGTCTGTCCCAGTACTGACTTTGCCTGTGGTATATGATGTTTTGTGGTTGGCCTTACCCATTCTGGAACCCATTTTTCGGAATGCTCCTGACAAAGGTTTAGTAGGCATCTTTTGAATGCCCAGATGTAACCACTGTTTGGGATTCTTGTCTTGTAAGCAAGTTCTATGAAAGGGGATGGCTTAGAATTGAGATGACTAGTAATTTTACTTATGGGTGCAAATGGCCTCAATAATAGAGCTGTGTAACATTTCAGATTTGAAGGCAGAAAAGGCCACTGGAGCTCCTGAAGCCAAACAATTTCCCACATTGTGCAACTGTGGTGGAGGGCAAGCCCCTAATCCTGGGGAAAAGGCTTTGTAGATTGAAGATGTTGCAGACGGGGTGTTTCTACCAGACTGCTCCAATTCAGCTTTTTTACTTTCAAATCCACACTGCTGCACATCCTAGTAGTTGATACTTTTGGGTTGTGAATGGTTTCCGCCCCCCCTCTCTATTAATCATTGCACAAAAACAGTTATTTAAAAAATTAATTGAGTACAGAATTTTTCTAATGTGTTCAGTATTAAAAGTATTAGCGTTAGATTGGATTTTTATTCCCAGCTTGTTAAATATTAGGGGACTCTTCATGATTTGGAAACAATTTAGAAGAAGAGCTTCACCATCAGCCTAGGATTCTCCTCTATTTATTAAAAGACTTATTTTCTGTATAAGCCTGGGGGAAGTGTAGCTTTAAGAGTTTGCAATCAATATCTGCTATTTTAAAGATTTGATTAATTAAAGTAGGGTGTTTTTTCCCCCAGGCTTGCACAGAAGTGTAACCAAAGGTGTGAACCTTTAATGAATAGTAGAGGTATTTCTGAATCATTTTGTAAGCCTGCCCAGTTCTACTAAATATTAGCACTTAACAGGATCAATTTTTTATATTGATTTAGCCATACTTTAAACTTGAAGTAAACTACTCCCAGCAGGAGGAGTGTATGAATAAAATAGATTTGTCATTCAGCTTATTGATGAGTGTTGATTAAGGCGTCTCAGATAATAACTGCCCTATGTTATCATACTGCTTTGATTGGCATATATTGAAATTCCTTGTTTTCATCCTTAATGTACAAAAGATCTGAGAAAGAAATAAAGAACTGAACTTAATTCAATGTTTGGGTTATCCAGCCTCTGTCACTTTTCCTGGCTGTTTTTTAACGTGATCTTTCTCAATTGAAATACAATTTTCATTCTGTTCTACAAGGGTGCACTCATTGAAGTGCCGAGGTGGCACAGTGGTTAGAATGCAGTACTGCAGGCTACTTCTGCTGACTGCCAGCTGCCTGCAATTTGGCAGTTCAAATCTCACCAGGCTTAAGGTTGACTCAGCCTTCCATCCTTCCGAGGTGGGTAAAATGAAGACCCACATTGTTGGCTGACTTTGTAAACCGCTTAGAGGGCTGTAAAAGCACTGAGAAGCGGTATATAAGTCTTAAGTGCTATTGCTATTTTCCACCTCCATTCCAATGCATTTTAATTGGCTGCAGGCCAGATAACCAGTCAGTAATTCATACGCTGGCCTCACTGGCACATTAATGGCCCCAAACCTCTCTCAGTGATATAGCAGTGTGGCAATTAGGAGAAATGATAAACCATAGATTCATTAGTGACCAAAGTTAGAAGGGGGGGGGGAGTAGCTTACAGCTGGCCCTCACACTTATGACTGTCACAGCATCCCCAAGGAAACATAATCAAAATTCAGGTGCCTGGCAATTGGCATGTATTTGTGACTGTTGCAGCACCCTGCAATCATATGATCACCATTTGCAAACTTCCCAACCAGTTTCTGACAAGCAAAATCGGTAGGGGAAGTCGGATTCACTTAATGGCCATGTGAATCTCTTAACTATCTCTTATCTATATTTTTCTTGACTGTACACCGCCTTGAGTCCTACGGGAGAAAGGCGGTATAGAAATATACAACTTCAGTGAGTCTCTTTAACAGTTGTTCCAAAAAACCCAAAATCAGGCGTGTGTCACTTAATCGTGTTAAACACAGTTTATAACACAGTTGCACAGTTTATCAACCATAAAAAAAAGCAGGAAGCAACTAAAGGTAGTCTTTGACATAAAACCACAATTGAGACCAGAACGTCTGTTGTATGTAAAGACTGCCTTTAGTTGCTTCCTGTTTTTTATAATGGTTTATAAAATGTGCAAAATTAGGTTTGTCAGGGATTTGTAATGATCAGACAGGTAGATTTTAACTGACCTAGTTGTTATCAATGTTGCTATCTGAAAGCAAATGAATGAAGGAGTCATCATGCTTCAACATTGGCTTGAAATGGGATGCAACCTGTCCTTGCTTCAGTAGTAATAAAGGGAAAAAACCCTGGGATTTTATAGCAGAAAGTGTCACTGACTGTTAAGAGGAAAATGGTAACTGAGTTACTATATTGTCTTTGGGGGAAAAAAAGTCCAATTGAAATGCCCAAAGAAATAAGGCAGACGAGTCCTGAATGCTCAGACTAATTGGTTTGAAATGATTGATTGATGAATGCACTGAAGTTAGCTCAGGGCTGAGCAGCTTCTAATAAGAATAAATTCTGCCATGATTAGGCTCTTTGCTTTAGTTGATTAGCCAGATTTTCAACCTGACAACAGTGAAACGATTTATTGCTTAGAAGTACAGATGTTAAAAAAAAAAGAAAATAACATAACGTTTGGTCAAAGAACTTGTATGACATGTTTTAGTTTAATTATAATAATGGCAAATAAGAGGTGAAAAACATTCCTTATTTTCATTTGTATAACAAATTAGAAATGGGAACAAGTTATGTTGTGGTTTACATAGATAACACAGTTCATAGTTTGAATCTTTTAAAAAATAGAAGTGCAACTTGATAGTAAAAGGAATCCTAAGATTGCAGCTACCATAGTTTTTTTTTAACCCTGGTGTTAGCAATATAGGTTACTTCTTAGTAATATCTCAACTATCTACAAGGATATTAAAGGTAAACAAGTTTTTAAGATAAACTTACTGTAAAGAAACAACAAAAGATCTGTGCTTGAGCTATATCATAATACATAACTTGAAAACTGAACGTAGCCCTTCACATAGGTAAAATGCTCAGTAACTAAATCAAAAGATTGCCTTCCTGTACCAAGTCAACCATATTTGTTCTGTTTGAAAACAAAGATGACTCAGTGGCAGAGCACCTACTGCCACTCCTTTCAAAGAAAAATTGATAGCATGTAGGTATTTAAGCAAACAACTGAACAGATGGGAATTTGAGCAAGCCATTTGAGGACTGCTTCAGATCTGCTTGTATTTCATATGATGAACATGAATCTGCATGACAAGTTTTGCACTTTCACAGATAGTGCCATGTTCATCCTAATGGGTGGAGGTTGCATCCCCCTCCCTGCTGACTAGTTGAATTTGTCAAAATCACACTATATAATTGTCCTCTATTTCCCTTTTCCACGACCTGCAATGAATGCTGCAAGTGAGCAGTGCTATTAAACTGAACAAAGCATGCAAGTGACATGCCATAGAATTGATTTGCTTAGTTAATGGTTTTAGCCAAAGACCTTACTCCTTTTATATAGACAATTCATGTATTTATTATTAGAATTCATTCGTTTGCCTTCTCTGAGCTCCTCAGAGAATAGCACAAATATTAAAATACCTGCAGATTAAAATATCTAAAGAAGTTTAAAATATCTAAAGAAATATCCCCAAGACTGGAGGGAACAGCCTGAATTGGGTGTCGGCAACGTGTGGCTCCTGAGCTGCATTAGGCCCTTTTGTCCTGCTGCTGTGGCTCCCTGTCAGCTGGATGGCTCCGCCCCTTGCCCTCCTCCCAGTCACTCCTCGCGTGGCCTGAGAAGGTAAGGGCAATAGCGGGGATGGAGACTTGCTCCATATTTCAGAGCGGGAGGGAAGCGCCCCTGTACTTGCCTCTCATCTCACGGGTGCGTCTTCTGGCACTTCTTGGTGCTGCACCTCGGTCGCTTGGGGAGACAAGTGACATTATCTCCACTCCGAGACACACCCGACCCAGCTGCGACTGATTCTCCGTGTCGTAATGGGTTCCAGGAGGAGGAAGCGATGTCCCCCATTGTGAAGCCCGCTAAATTTAAGTGTGCTGGGCAAGGCCAGGCCATGGAGGCGGCAAGCTACAGCAGTGGGACCAGAGAGCTTCGTTTATCTGGGAACCTGAAATGACTCTTGATTTAAATCATATGGTAAAAAGCACCCAAAGAAGAAAGAACATCAGGGAAAAAAAACTCCTAACCCTCATCTCTTTTTGGAAATTGTTCAAAAGGGAGCACACACACACACAGAGACACACGGGGGGGGGGGGGAGAGATGAAAGAGAGAAAAGGGGAGAAAAAGAGAAATGAGAAAATATGGAGGGAGAGAATGAGAGAGGAAAAAGAAACAAATGAGAGAGAAGGGAGAGAGAAATGAGCTGGAGGGGGAGAAAGGGAGAGAAGGGGAGAGAAAGAGAAGGAAGGAAGGAAGGGAGAGGGAGAGGAGAAAGAAAAAACAGGAGAGAGCGAGAGACCCATTTCCCACAGAAAACAGAGACACAAAACCCGGGTAGGCGTGGCTAGGGCAGGTCATGTGTCTGAGTGGGAGTGGCATTGAGTTGGCTATGCCTACCCAGGTTTTGTGGCTCTCAGTGTTTTCTTTTCTGTGGTAAACGGGTCTAAATGGCTCTTTGTGTTTCAAGGTTGCAGACCCCTGGCCTGGCCTAAATAAATGTTCCCTCTGCAGGAGGAGCAATTTCAACACATAATAACTTAAAGGCTCACTAAAAAAGACAGGTATTTCACCATGCCAAGAAAATTGGCCCCAATGTGATCTCCAGAGAAATGCTATTCCAGGAAAGGGGGGCAGGGACTGACAAGGCCTATTGGAAATGCCTTTCTGTAGAGATAGGAACCCCAAGGGAGCCTTTTCTTCACAGTGTTAGAGATTACCTGGGTCTCAAGCCATGTTGAACTTTAATTGCAACTTTAGTTGCACCCAATCCTGCACCTGGTGATAGCAGGATAAAGGTAGACATAGAGCTGCAAGCATTATCCATGATAGCCGAAGGTCTTGGCACCAGAGAATTATACTAGCTAGTCTGAATATAAGGAGCCTTGGTGGCACAGCAGACTAAAGTGGTATTAAGTAGCATCAGCTGCCTGCAATTACTGCAAGTTCAAATCTCACCAGGCTCAAGGTTGACTCAGCCTTCCATCCTTTCGAGGTAGGTAAAATGAGGACCCAGATTGTGGACGCAATAAGCTGACTTTGTATAAAAAAGAACACCGCTTTGGGGGGGGGGGTGAAAGCCCTACTAAGCAGGTATATACAAAAGTATGAAGGCTATTGCTTAACGCATTGTAAGGCGCCCTGAGTTTCCGGAGAAGGGTGGCATATAAATCAAACCAATCAATCAATCAATCAATCAGTATCAAAGTGAGGTTCTGAGTGCAAGGCAAGGGCCAAGAGTGAGAGGAACATGGGTCCAGAGTTAGAGATGTATAAGGGCCCCAAGACTGTTCTTATATAACCACAGGTGCTGGCATAGGCAGGTGTGCTGTTTACCTTTGCTCCAGTGGTATATTCTTGGGTTAGGTGCCCTGCCAGAATCTATCCTCTCATTATCTGAATCAGGTCCCACCTGCTCAAGCTTATTATCTTCGAAAGCTGTCTGAAGCGTTTGTTTTGCCTTCTGGCTCTTCAGGTTAATGCTCGCCTTTTTAGCCTGGCGTGTCAAATTTTTCAACTTTGAATTTTGAAACGTTAGGGATGCTCAAAAGTTGTGACATGCCTTGCGGAATTGTAAAGATATTTCGGTTACATTAATTTTGATGTGCTCGCTAAGTAGCTACATAAATATCACATAACTTTTTAACATTTTGTTTCATTGAGAAGCTTCAGAGGACGTGATAATACACCTGCAAGCAAACCAGTGCAGCTATCAAAGCAGCAGTTTATGCAGAACAATTAAGTTCTGCCTTCTGGATCAGCTGAAGTTTTTCAGCAATCCTCGTGGATAGCCAAAGTTGGAGGGCATTGCTGTAGTTCAAACAAGAGGCATAGTGATAGTGAGCAGGGCCTTCTAATCTAGGAAAGGCACAACTGGGACACAAGATAGAACTGTGCAGAGGCCCTCCTAGCCATTTTGGTTACAAACCAGGTCCACGCAGCAAACCTTGTTAGGATTTAGCTTCTTGATCAGTTGGCTAAAACCAGCAGTAAATAAAAAGCACGGTGTATTTTCTCACCACATCAATCTGTTCTTCTAGCTTTCTTTAAACATAACAAACATTCAGAAGATTGCCGCAGTTCCCATTTGAAGTAATATAATCCGGTCCATTGTTTTATTTCCATTTTTTTCTACTATTTGGGAAAAGAAGTGAAATTCGTTTGGAGATTGATTTGGGGCCATATTGGAATCTCCATCCCATGTGAAGGCATTCAAAGTTGTATAATGTCGCTGTGTGAAGTAGACTATTGCTTTTGGTTACATTTGGTTTCTTGGAGAATGGTTGGCTTGTTTAGAACCAAGATTAAGCATTTTGGATGTGTGGGACTTCAGTAATATTTCCCTTTCTTCGGTCCATAATTGCATCTTTAGTTTGTGTTTACATTTGGTCTCTTTTGTCTCAAATTAAAATTGAGGAGCCAGAAAGGTGAAACTTGAGCATCTGTGAACATGATAATTAAATCTAAACAGGACAGTGGAGACCCAAATCACTAAAATAAACATTGAAATTTTACAGTACTTTACAATTCATGCATGTTTGAATTTTATAGTTGTAGTGCTTGTTTAACATCAGGACTTCCTTATTTAAATTGTTGATACAAAGTTCATAGTTGTTATCAAGAAGGCAAAGTTTATTACTCAGCTGCAATGAAGCAAAAATTATTTCTTTACAATGGGATAAGCTTTTGATTTGTCTTAAATTCCCCTTTAGGAAGAGATGGGGAGTGCAGGTACTGTATGTTCCCTCTCTCCTTGAGGCAAACAGTAACAGTAACAAGAGTTGGAAGGGACCTTGGAGGTCATCTAGTCCAATCCCCTGCTCACGCAGGAGACCTGTACTAGGGATTCGAACTGCCGACCTTTCTGATCAACAAGCTCAGTGTCTTAGCCACTGAGCCACCTGGTCAAACAGTTTGACTGTAAAGCTTTTAAAGACTTTTATTTTCAATTGTTTGGAAATATTCTGGAAGATTTCCACAATTAATCCATACAGTTTCTGGTGTTCACAAAAGAAAGTGAAAAAATATATTTAAATCTACAGAGTTGGGAAGAATTATTTTCTTTGGATTGCCCCCGTTTGCCTCATTCACTTTTATGGGGGAAAATATTTATTTCTGTTTATGATTATATCAATCAGTTGGCATGTACATTACCAGGAACATGTGTCCAATCACATTTTTGTACTTGTACATGTTACCAGAGCATTGGGTAACAGCATATATGAGTAATTTTATTAATTAATTCTAAAGGATACCAGAGGAAGGAGGTTGTGATTTGGAGTTTTCCTGTCATACTAAATGCTGGTTTAGTATGGCAACAAAAAGTACCAGTAAAGTCATCAATTTAAATCACACCTTGGCCATCTCTTCTGCAATGAGCATCACCATAGGTTAGCCTTTCCTGTGTGGATGTTACTCTAAATAAATTATGTGAGATATTGTCAACAGTATAAAAGGCTTTATAAGAACACTTATGTGGGATCAAGGCTTACAGGGAGTATAGTCTTTAGTTCCTTGTCACCAACATCTTCTGTGAATCCCTCACCTGTTAAAGAATATTCTGTGTTTATCTGGTACTTGGAGCACTGGCATGCATGGAATATGTGTTGCAATCTTCATGCCAGCATTGGCTTTAAGGACAATGTTTTCTTTTAAATAGAAACTCAATGCCAGAGCTATGAAGCACTCTTGAAGACGGTTCATAAACCTTGGCTCAATTGAAATGTACTTGCCATATGCTAATTTCCTCAAAAAAAACAACAACACAAGATTGCTGGGTTTTTACATCTGTAACAGTATGTGCCAGGTTTTTTTCCCCATGCAAGAAAATAACCAAACAATGAAACTTGTAGGAGAATGAACTAATTTGGGAAGGTGAGGTGGGAGTTATAGAAAACGCAATTAGATGACTGCCTGAGCCTAGGCCAATAAAATGGGAAGAAAAATTGATAGGCTTCAGAGCTTGCCATGCTTCCTGAGCTCACCTCCCTTTAAGAAGTGTTTTATATCTTGTAGTGGAAAACTCATCAGCACTGAGCTATAATTTCTAAGGTTTTTGTAACTGGATATTAGTTTTCAGGAAGGAAGAAGAGAGAATGTGGTGCAGAAGTTAACAGATGGTTTCTCAAGCTTATATCCTTTCTGAAATCACCATAATTAGCCAGCTAGCAGGCTCCAAAAAGTCCTCTGGATCTCTTTCTTAGGAGAAGTATTGCTGCATTATTCTGCATTAAATCTTTGTTTAGACCCAAATCTTTGTTAAGCCCAGCATTTTGCAAGTTCCCCATTTCCTCTGGAAGTCAAAGAAGAGATTCTACTCCTTGGTTATACCCCAGCAGCTCTGTACAACTATTAGGGTTGTAGAAATCCCCATCATGTCTAGTTGTGAGAAGTTTTGGAATATTAATTTTAGTTCATAATGCCATTCAAGTCTGAGGAAGTGTGGTTAATTTAAAAGCTGGTTAGTTTGTGAATAGGCCCGTTTCAAAGCATGATTTATGAACTTTGTGTCTGTAAACTGCCCAGACTCACTTGGACAGTAAGATGTGTGGTTCTAAATTTGATAAATAAGTAAGTTCCTTATTTCAACAGAGTTAAGATGCCTATTTCCCTTTCTCAAATTTTATGTTTAAATATTACACAGAGTAGCCTGGAAGTTGAGTCATGGCAACTGGACATCTTTTCCTTTTGGTTTGAAACATTTCACTTTTTATCCAAGTAGCTTCTTACAGTGTTTAGACTGAGTTTTATAATTTTATTGTATTATTGTTATACTGAGTCGTGCTTACTCAAAAATTTGAAGTGCAAAGGCAAGAATGAAGCATGCAAGCCTGAGGTATGCACAAGGCTGATGATGGCATCAGGATGCAGTCTGTGTGTCAATATGCTAAGAATCCTAATTTCATACATGACTAGACACTGAAAATAATTTAATTAAAACAATTATACACAAGCATTTGCCCCAAAGTATGGCTGTGTTCTTTTCTTTTGCCTGCTTGTAAATGTATCATCCAGATAATTTTAAGACATACTTTTAAAAGCTAATATGTAAAACAAACTAGGAAAAAAAGACAGAAAGGAAGAGAAAGGAAAACTGGGAATAACATTTAGAACAACTTCTGTACAAATGATAATATAGTTGATTATACTCTTGTGTTTGGATATATTCATTCTTTATTTTGACTTTCAGGTAGTGAAATTATATATGTGCTTAAAATTCACTGATTTGGTAAAAGATGATCTTTTGGCTTTTTGAGATGGTAAAAATCCCAGTTTCTTCTACAGGTGATCATAATACCCACCTTAGCCTCCATGGTACAGCTGGAGACGGGCTGGCTGATGATGGAACCACTCTAGAAGAAGGGGACGCCAGTCCGGATGCCCAGCCACAGCAAGTCCGAAGAATGCGCAGAGAAGCCTGCACTTGCCCTTATTGCAAAGACAACGATGGCAGGTAAGTTTGTGCAAGGAAAACGGGCTGCAAATTTTGAGTGGATTCTGATGCAAAGGTCAATAAATAAAGGAAGGGATTATCATAGACTCTTGGTTTAGTGCAGGGGTGTCAAACTCAAGGCTCGAGGGCCAGATCCAGGGTGCTTAGATCTGGCTATGCGACTGTAGCTCTTTTTTTTTTTTTGGCCATGGGGCAAAACAAATGGTAAACAAACCAGTTTATCTGATTAACTCTTACATATGTCATCGTTTTCAGAGGCTCCGGGGACCCTGGCAAAAAGAAGCAGCACATCTGCCACATCCCAGGCTGTGGGAAAGTGTATGGGAAGACATCTCACCTGCGAGCTCACCTTCGATGGCATACTGGTGAACGGCCATTTGTTTGCTCATGGACGTATTGTGGCAAGCGTTTCACACGCAGTGATGAGCTACAACGACACAAGCGAACACACACTGGTAAGTGCAAAGAGCAACAAGTGCTGTGTGAAAGTTGAGGTGAAGGAGAGGTTTCAAAAGAGTTTTGTGTTGGGGTCTTCTTTGTTAACACAGCTATATCAGTCAAGCAACCTCTCAGTTATTCAGAATAAATTTGAACATTTAAGTAAAGCGTATGACACATCCCTTCCTGGTTTACTGCATGTAAAAGTGTTCCTTAGCACTTTGTAGTTTTTATATCATGGGTCAAGACTTGTCTACAGTTACAGCTATTATAAGCAGCATTGCTGCTTTAAAAAAAATTGCAGTGGTACTTTGAAACAAATACCTCCTTGCCTTCAAAGTTTTAAAAATGAAATTACATCGCTATAAAAATGCAGTGGAGATGTGGAGACAGAAAGTGCTTTGAAAATAATGTTTCCGGAATGTATTTGCGTTACTCAAAAACAACTCACTGTAATTGTAAATGAATATAAAACGGCAAATTTAAAAGTACTAAATAGAAAGTAAACAAAATAACACAGCTGGCAAACATATATGTGTGATTATCAAACAGAAATAAATATTATTTAATTTGCTTTCTGCTTTAAGGGCTTGTAAATGAGCCTTGAATTGAAAAATGAGAATCAGGGCATAAATAATGCCCAACATGTGGGAACATTCAGTTGAGTAAAAAATTGCCAGTAATCAGTAATAAAACTGGACCTTTTTCAAACTGAAATCTAAGAATTGGTTTCTAATTTTGTATATACTATTATTTATATTGTAATATTTATGACTTTTATTGTAAGCCACCCAGAGTCATTTTGCAGTGTGAGATGGGCAACATTATAAATTTAATGACTAAATAAATAAAATAAAAAAACCCATATAAGGATATGGCATTTAAAATGTGTCAGTTTTAGAGGCCTACTTTGCAAAAACCTATTTGGATGTCTAATATTTGTTGAAGGTAGCAAAGTTGAAATGTCTTCATAGAATGGGGAAAAACAAGTGATTATAGGCATAGGCAGTGGTATATTTGGGTGGCATAAGATTGATGTCTGAGGAAATTTACTCTCCAAAAAGAAACCACAACAGGACACAGTTGCTAATGGGAAGACGTTGGACTGCTATGTTTTAAGAATGAAATGAGTAAATGGCTTCACGATTGTTTTCTTCCTTCAGGAGAGAAAAAATTTGCCTGTCCCGAGTGTCCCAAACGCTTCATGAGGAGCGACCATCTTTCTAAGCACATCAAGACCCACCAAAACAAGAAGGCAGGTGCACCTAACAGCATGGCTATGGACGTCTCCGCAGTCGCCATGGATGCGAATGCTTCTGCCGAGAACCCCAGTGGAGCAGCACCTTCGGCCCTCATTGCAACCAATATGGTGGCCATGGAAGCCATCTGCCCAGAAGGCATCGCGCGCCTGGCAAGCAGTGGCATCAATGTCATGCAAGTGGCTGATCTCCAGTCGATCAACATCAGTGGCAATGGATTCTGAGGGTCTGTCTGATCTTGTATAAACGTGTGGATTCTCAAGGTGCAAGAGATGCTTTTCATTACAGAAGTGAAAGAAGATGGGGACTCAGCTGCCATATCTAGCTTTCAGATACCATTTCTGTCTCCCAGGAATATTGTATGCAGAATAAGGTCTGCTTGCTGTATAGGTCAGCCTAGTGATGCCTAGAGTGAATACTTGGGAAATGGGGATGGCACAGAACTGATTGATTAATTTTTGTTTTTGCTTTTTCTTCCCCTCCCCCATTAGGTCTCTTCACCTTTATTAGGTACCCCAATGCCATCATGCCTTGGTTCTAAATGTATATGATCATTGAAATACTTTTTAGCAGAAAAAAAATCTATATTATTATTGTTATTATTATTGTAATTATATAAAATTATAAAATATGTTCTTTTGGATGAAAGAGATTAAAAAGTGCTGCAACCAAAGTCTTTGGTTGTAGTTCAGATGCCTTAACTTGGAACTTATTGAGCTGTTAAACGGCGCTCAGGCTTATGTTCAGATGCTATATTGCATTTTAATTGTAACTATAAAAATATATAATTTAGCTTTTCTTATGTTTAACTTTTAGGTTTGTCTTCCTCCCTCTCCCCCCCCCCCCCCCCAATGTTCTCTTCCCTTACTTGATTAGACTCTCATACCTACCTGTACCTTTTTTTAAAAAGTGACTTCCTGATAATTTCCACTTTTCTCTATTTGGAGAAAGGAGTGTCTATTTAAGTCCCTGTCGCCTTTTTTCCTACCCAAAGTGGTAGGGTCCATGACCCACTGTGTGTTCTGTACTTGCAAGGGAAAATGAGCCTAGGAAAGATGGAAATGTGACACACAATTTACATCCCTTCCCTTCCCTTCCAAATGCATGAATTCAACTTTTAGCCCAAGGGGAATTCTTTTCAGTCCCTAGTGTAAAGCAGTGAATCCTCTTTGTTTAAAAGTATTTGTGCATGCATACAATCCAGGCGATCCATCTAAGAATACCAGGAACCTTAAGGGTGTGGTAGAGAGATCTTTATATGTGTTAAGGTTCAACTCAAGCCATTTTACTACCGCGCAAGTTGGAACTATGGTATTGGACTCTGTTGTGCTTTGTTTAAGATCTTGACAAATGCTATGGCCATGTAGTTAAAGGGAAAAAATGTAAGTTAGGGTTCTTTTAGCTTGAGATACTGCATTGCTGTGAAACACTAAGGGACTTGCCCAGTTCTTTCCAAATTGACAAATGATCCAATATTTGGCTCAGTTGCTGGGCACTTCATTGAGAATAAATTATGAATTGGCTTTTGTATCTCCTATTTGTAACTTCTTTTTAGCAATTTAGTGCTTGCTAGCCAGCTTGCTCCCTTTACGAGTTACATATGAGAACAATTATTATGAGGAAATTGCAACAAAGGGAACTAAAGTGGAAGTTCAAATACCAAAGAAATAAGTGAAGAAGGCCAGTGCTTACAAGATTAAAAAAAAAAGTGATGGGGAGAAAAAGGGATGCTTGACAGTATTTGCGGAATCTCTGTTAAGGAATGGGGCCTTATGACACTCACCTGCATCCCAGTAAGTCTTCAGACAGTTCCTAAAATCTCTTGTGTTTAGAGTGAACCACTTAGACAAATTGTTCAGTACCTTACCAAATTGTTCAGCTGATCAGTCCTATGTCTTTTTCCCTTTGCTACTTAAAACAAGGCAGCTCCTCTGTTAGCATGACAGATTTTCTTTTATTAAAGTATTGAGAGAAATCTTTAATTGTTACATAGCCTTCATGAAGCTCCTGCCTCTTGCATACTTCAGTGCTGGTTATGTGCATAGTGAATTTCTACACCCCAGAAAGTTCACAAAAGGGTCCATGAATTGTTGGGGTATTATAGCTGGCCATTATATGTTGCTTTCATTGCTTTGCTCTGAAGTTCTCTCATCACTTCACTCCACTCCTCAGTAGCATAAAAGCCAGTTTGTTATTATTTTTTCTCTGCCTTCAGTATAAAGTGGTGTGTCGGTAACATTTTGATGCCTCTCTTGCCATGTCCTGTCTTGTTTTCCTTTTATTGTGTTGACCCTCTTCCTCTCTGCATAAGCAGAGCTGAATTACAACATCGTTTTCATCAGGGACAGGGAGAAAATATCATTTTTCCTTCCTCAGGACAACGCTGGAGTTAAGATTAACAGTCCCAAAAATTATCCAGGTGCTTGCATCTGCGGATCCTTGGAGTCCCTTACCTGGAGTTGGATAGCGCTTTCACGATCTTGTGTGAGTTTTTAAAAAGAATATTCTTGTTTCACAAATGCTGCTTGTTGAGCTGAGAGAGGATGGAAACAAGACCAAAAAGCATAAGCATCTTAAAGCATATCAAAAACAAGAAAGCCATGGTGTAAATTGTTGACTTCTGTAGTGCTTGTGAATTATTTGCACTGGTGAATTGATTTTGCTCAATCTATTTTGGGTGAGGTGAAATTATCACTCGGTGCTTAGCCTTTTCCCTTTTTCTCTACGATTTCTCTATTCATTTTGATGAATTGGATTGGAAAAGGCAGACTTATACCAGTAATATAAGAAACATACAACCAATATAAGAAACATATAACAAGTATAAAGCAATGTACAACCAGGAGGACTGAGTAAGTATGTAACTCAAGCATTTTATTAAGAGTTTCCTTGTCACAGAAGTAGGGATTTGTGATCTTCCGGGTATTGCTGTTAGATCAGAGGTAAAGCAGATTGTATTTCTAATACAGTGCAAACTCAAAAGCAAAAGAGAATGTTTCAGGGTCTTGGAATTGGATGTTCCAGAGACTCAAGGATTGTACTAGTCTGATAGAAGATGGTTTTTACTATTATAGATTTCAAGTACTGTAATACCATTACTGAAATAATTGGATAAGACATTATTTGCCATAGTGAAGGGAGCTTGATGTTCTAGATAAATTTAGCCCCATATAGTATGCAGCAATAAATAAATTGCCCCATACCTCAGGCTGCGGGCTTATTCTTGCTATTTTAAACCCCTTGCCCCAATCTTACTAAGATTGTCTTAGTAGCAGTTATTTCTTTGGGGGTGGGGGGAAGAGCAGTATGATATCTATGATGCCCAAGTTGTCATTTGATTTTCAAATTGGGGAAAGGAGAAATATGTTCTTAAGGAAAAAAACTAAAAATGCTCCAGATCTCATGACAGTTTTGTTTATACGCTCAAAACACCTACAGACTTATTATACACACGATATGTATATGCTTATGAAGGATTGCAGGATAGATAGTTCCCACTTTCTGAAAGAATAGCTGATTTTTTCCCCCCCTTTAAACTTCCCTATAATGCCAGATTGTTCTTGTTAATGGCATCCATTCTCAAGTATCTGTTTTCCTAGCAGATGTGGTGTTAATGGAATGCTGTTATGACCTCATCGTTTTTCTTCTGTTACAGAAAATACCACTAGCATTTTCTCAAGTGCTACACTGGTCTGTATAAAAGCCTGTCTTTATTCACATTTACACATTTTCACAACTGAGGAAATAGCATCCTTTTTAAAAATGCACTGGACAGTTCTTGCTATTTTGAACATTACTTTCTCACTCAGTTCAGTGACTTGTAGAAGGAATCCATCTATAATCTGTAAATGAATTTTTTTTTTTGTCTTGACAGACTTTCTGAGTCTGGTGTCTCAGGTTGGCCATCACAGAAGATTTATGAGTCTCTCTTCACGGCTCCTGTTTGTTTTCTAAAGAGCAATATTTAGTTTACAGCTATTGCTACAACTCAGGAAGCCAGGAGGAGGGTTCCTAGTTAGTGGTAGAAATCCAATAAATCTGTGAAGTGTGAACCCTTAAGGAAAGGGAAGATGCTATTATAAATCTCTTTACTTTCAAAGGGCAGAAATAAGGATAGAGGTGAACATTTTTATTTGTAATAATCTAAATCTGGAAAATGAGCTAGGTGCATGGAAGAATTCTGTTTGGGGAATACTGGGGATTTTAGGTCCCTTGGAAGATGGCAGTATTTATTTCTCCTAAGTGGTGTAAACAGTATCTCATTGCAGCACCCAGTGACAATTGCTATTTTTTTGTGTGTGTGCCTCTTTTTGTCATAGGCTTTTTCTGTGTTTCTGCTAGAATTGAAGGTATTTTCTGCAACGTCCAAAGTAAATGTATGCATGGTATATGCCAAATATTTAGCAGAGTATGGAGGAAAGTGGTCTTTACAAAGATTATATTGCATGGTAGCATTGAATTCCTTACATATGTGTCCCTCATTTCCCCACCCCCATCCCCACTCTGACCTAAAAATGCTCTCTTGGTTTTCAACCAAGGAGAGAAATATTTAACTCAGGTCATTTTTTTTCTCTCTTTCTTTCATGTATAAATAATATTGTCTGAAATAGGCTCTTATGTGTACTATCACTGAACATAATAGCAGTTACAGAAAAATTGTCAGAAAAACATGCAGTAAGTGCCTTTCCTAGAACTCAAAAAAAAAATCATCAAAATCAAACATATTCTATGGAAATTATCATTGGCTTGAGACCACCTCGGTTGCCTCTTTGGCAAGCCTGTGACACTTGGTAGCACTGTGTTGAAGTTCTAATTTTGCATTCCATTTAAACTCCTGATAGGGTTTTTTTTTTTTAATGTCCTGAGACATGAATTGCCACCCGTACTGTAGCACCACTTAGATTTTTCTTCTGTCGCAAAAGAGGTCTGCTTGCATCATTTGGTTTTAGCTCAGCAGACAAGAACTCGGAATCTTTAAAGTCTTAATGTAACCACGAGTGTTTATAAGAGATATATGCTATTTGATATATAAGAGATGTATGCCATTTGAAATAGTACTGTTGGAGAAATGCGATCTCTCCGCATGGGTAGCCATGTAGGAAAGTCTTTGGTGCAGAAGGATCTGGCCTAGCTTCTGTTTCCCTTTGAAGTCTTCTCATTTAGATTTTTTTTTTAAAGGTGTTGTCCACACTTTTAAGTGGCAGTGGCATCCCCATTTGGTGCCATCTTCCCCTCATTTTTCAGTTTCGTTTTATAACGTTGTTTGCAGTGACTGTTCTTGTGATCCGGTCAGAATGATAGCGTGATCCTTGGTTATCTGCTGGGCTGAGAATGTCTGGTGCTTCCAAATGGTGGCCTCTGCTTACAAAGGGCACCGTTCAGTTTTCACACACACACAAAACTAAAATAATATCCTTTGCTGTGTATGTGTATGCTCAGAACAAAGCTCAGTTATTTGTATGATCAGCACTATTGGCAGACTTGAGTTGTGTTTGGTTAAAAAAGAAAAAAAGAGCATTCCTTTCCGGAGGCTATTTCTTTCGGGTGAGGTTTGTTGTCTTACTGAATATTTTCCCATCACAGTTGGAAGGGCTTCATGAATTTTGAAAATGACTGTGTAGTGAGAGAGGGCAGGGTAGCCATTAATTGGACGCATGCTGCATGTGTGAGTGTGTCTCAATTCCAAGAATATTATTAATTGAGGATCGTTTAAGCACGTAGTTGCAAGCTGGGTCTTGGAAAAGCTTTACTGAGCCTCAGTTTATACAAACTGGCCTTAATATAAAATGTGTACATAAAAGGAACCTCCTTCTTCCAGATGGTAAAACCTGTTTAATTTTTATATTATCTTAAAATTACTTGCAATGCTGTTTTTTGGAATAAAATGTGCCTTTCCTTTTATAAACAAGAATTGTATATAGTTAAGCCAATGCCATCAGCCTTAAGAGATCTCTGTAGCATTTTGTGCCTTGAGCCAGACTTTTCTATATTAAAATCTTGTCACAATCTAGTTTAAATGGTCCACAGGTGTCCAGTAATTAATTTAATTTTACTAATCCACTGGCAAAAGGATGAGCACTTGCTTTTCACATACTTTGTGGTTGGGCAGGAGGGAATTTCGGCTCAGATTCCATGAAATAATGCATGTACTTTTATATCATCTCCAATAGCTTGTAATTCTCTTCCATAGTAACATGGTTGCCTCGATATTTGTTCCCAGGAAGTGAGAAGTGATCTAAGGTGGATGCATTTTTTTAATTATTATTTTTGTTTTCCTGGTGCTTATAGCACAGCTCTGCAGTCACTTAAGCCAACCTGTAACACTGGCAATAAAATAATTTTGTCTATTCTATGTAAAAGACTGTTTGTTTTATCTTGTAATAATGTATATGCTTTTTTTTTTAAAAAAAAAATCCAATTACCTATGTAATGATGTCTGAAACACTTTTAAAAAGTGCTATTTTTGTACAAAGATTAAAATAGTTTGCCTCCTTTGTATACTGATTACATTTTTTAAATGAAAGGAATAAACAAGTATCTACAGAGTTTGTATTTAATCTGGCTGGCCATATGGATTGTGTATGTCTTTTCTCTTCTACTTTGCCCCAGTATTTTGCTATAACTCGCTGAAAAATTGTGGTTTCATATTGTTTCATGTTTCTGGTTATTTTACATTGCTGGCTTCATATTTTACTAATGTGGACACTGATAGCCAAATATTAAACATCTAATAGTGTTCCTTAAACATTTAGATACAATACTGAACTGCAGTCTGCCTTGATTTTCTAAGGATACTTCTAGGATCCACATAAGGCTCAGAGTCATTGTTGAAAACAAATGAGATGCTGAAGCAACATTATCTTAGAATACAATTACAAAAGTGAAAAATTTTCATGGGTAAGAAATTTATATAGCGTAAAAAAAATTACACGATGACCGAATGTGGTCAAAATATGTCCCTTTAGAAGTGTTTTTACTGCTATATCTTAGGTCAGCAATCAAGTTCTTCAATGCATTTGATAAAAGGAAATCATATGAATATAAACAAAGCCATAAGATTTGTTTTCTGTAAAACAATACTCTTTAATTGACAACTTACCAAAGAGAAAGCCACTTCCCCTCCAATATATAGGGAGCAAACCCCACGCTAACCCACACAGATGGTGTTACCTAGCTGGGTGATGAAATGTTTGCAAGCAAACAACCAAGCTCATAGAGCACCAAGGACTCCACAGTTCAATTCTGAGCTACATTTATTCTCTCCTATTGGTAAAGCTTTGTGCCTAAGACAGGCCTAGAAACTAGAAATCATGAATTCCTGGTTTCTAACCTGATGCCTTCATCACTACACCCAACTGTCCCCATAACTCTTTGGGTGTGGATTTTCTTCTAAATGTACCAAAGTATGGGAATTTTGATTCTTTGAAGCACTCACTCACCTTTTCTTCTCTTTTGGGGGTTATTTTTTCCAATCTATTAAAATATTTTCTTTTTAAATCCATCCCTTTCTTGTGTTGCTGATTTTATTATTAACCATTGCTGATTGAGTCCATAACAGATTAATTTGATTTAGGATTGAGATTCTAAATGGAGCCCTGGTTGAAAAGCAGTCGCTACAAAAGTGAGGAAGAGGACTCAACGCACTCTGGAAAGGGAAAGATTTCTGCTCCCATCCCCAAAAGGAGGAAGTGATGCAATAAGTGATTGGAGACTTCCTACTTTGAGACACAGAAGCAACAATTCGTTAAGTCAAATAGTTTTGTCACCTATCCCTATTTTCTGGGAGACCTACTCTGTACAGATAGCCCTTGACTTACAACCATTCATTTAATAACCATTCAAAGTTAACAATGGCATTGGAAATTTCAAGTGAGTTGACCGTTTTTCACACTTTCACACAATTGTTGCAGCGCGTGATCAAAATTTGGATGCTTGGCAACTGGCATGTGTTTATGACAGTTGCAGTGTCCCGGGGTCATGTGATCACTTTTTGCGAACTTTTGACAACCAGCCAATGGGGAAGGCAGATTCACTTAAGAACCATGTTACTAACTTAACAATTGCAGTGATTCATTTAACAACTGGTAAGAAAAGTCATAAAGTGGGGCAAAACTCATTGAACAACTGTCTTGCTTAGCAACAGTCATTGTGGACCCAATTGTCATAAATTGAGTGCTACCTGTATTAATTTTTCCACAGAGTGAAAATAATACACATTTTAAGTTAAGGGTAGGAGATAGAAAGAAACATAATAAAATGAAATAAAAAGAGGAAAAGAAGAGGAAAAATAAGATGCTACCAATCTTCATTAACAGCAGTTATATTTTATTATCTCTTTATTATATAATATATAATAAATATATAATAAATATATCTTTATTATCCGACTTGGAGACAGGATAATTCTCACGTGACAAACTTGATAAAAACAAATATATAAAGATTAAAAGCAAGTTATGACCAGTGCTTCAGGTATGACTTCCAACCAGTGGTGGGATTCAAGTAATTTAACAACCGGTTCTCTGCCCTCATGATTTCTTCCAACAACCAGTTTTCCAAACTGCTCAGAAAGTTAACAACCGGTTCTCCCGAAGAGATGCGAACTGGCTGAATCCCACCACTGCTTCCAGCTGAATACCGTAATGATTAGAGTGCCCTATCCAAACATGGCTGTTTTTACACTGCAATTAACTCAAGAGGGCAGCATTGCTATATTGGCTGTAGGAAAGTTGGCTGTCCTTTCACCACCATGAATAGTTTTGGAAATCTAGAATAAAAATGAGGACAGAAAAAAGTGTATACAGAGGGGGACCGATTTTTTAAAAATCTGTAGAAAAAGATTAGTTGTAGGTATTTGGAGAGAATTTGATCAAGGCCTTGGCCGAAATGGTAATTTTAACTCAGATCAAAGGGCAAAACCTGTTTGAGGCTTTCCTGGATAAATCTGTCACTGCTTGTAGCTTATGTACTGTAAATAAAACAGCGGGCTTTATAATCCAGATGATATTCTTAGAAGCAAGAGATCATTTGTCTTTTTTCCCCCCAGGGTTTTCTGTCTGCTGCTTGCTGGGATTTATTGAAAGATTTTGGGGATTGATCAAGCCCTTGAGATAATCAAGGTCATTTAACCACTACTTATGGTGAGATAGCTATGGCCTTCTGGATTAATCACCAGTCTCAGCAGCTCCAGCCAGGTGAGGAAAGATAACAACTGGAGACCAGTTTCCTTTCCCCCTGAGCTGTCATAACTAAGCTCTGCAATTTTGAGATGATTCTTTGTCATTTTACACCACTTCCCACGAAATGAGAATCTTGAGAACTCTAGTGCAAAGAAAGTAAGAGCCCGCAGTTGATAGACACCCATGTTCTTATTCGAGGAATATTTATTGTTCTTAACATGAGCAGATACAGGCAAAACTGGGAAGGACCGGCGCTGAGTACTGAAAAGGGAGGAGTATGCTTTGTCTACAGCAAAGTTATTTATCAACCTGAATATGGTAGAGCATTGAGATGGTCATAAAGTAAAGTGAAGTGAAGCTGGAAAAATCGATGCATTCCGCAGAAGTGTTTACACCACCAACCAAAGGTGCTTCAGCTCTATTTATGCCATTGTGGGATTGTGTTTTTTAAGCAACCAAAAGGAAATTGGAGAATACAGAAACCCTTGCATACTGTACTATTGGATGGGGAAATGGTATTTGAGGTAACTGAAACAAATATACTCTTTAAGATGTAGCTTTGGATAAAACCATCCAGAGGCCAATCACCAGATATAGATCAGACTTCCCTCATCTTTGTGGGTATACTTGGACTTTACTTCCCAGGCATCATGGCTTAAATGTAGGCTTAAGAGCAGCTCTGATGTCTAACCAAATGGCCAAGTAGCTATGAATGCTGGGAGTTGTATTCCATATTTCTTGGAGATGACCAAGCTTGGGAAATACATGTTTCTTATGGGAAATTCTCACATAAAAACTGTTGTCCCGTGCTATCACAGCAATGTTGATTAATTTCCAACAAAATTCTAAATACTTGGGAATTTCAATGGAAAAGTATGTGGTATAAAGGTCCCTAGGCTTTCAGAATAACAAGAGTTGGAAGAGACTTTGGAGGTCATCTAGTCCAAACCCCTGCTCAAGTAGGAGACCCTATGCCAGTGATGGCTAACCTTTTTGCCATCGCGTGCCAAAAGCGGGGGGAGCATGGAGGGTCGCGGGTACGTGTGCCCCCATCCATAATTCAATGTGCCCCGCCCTCCTGTGCATGCACACATGACCCCCACACACTTCCCCCTGCTTTTGGCACACAATGACACGGTGGGCCCGGTAGTCCCAGTAGGCCCGTTTTTCCCCCTCCCCAGGCTCCAGAGGCTTTCTAGGAGCCTGGGGAGGGCAAAAACAGCCTTCCCCATTCCCCTGGAGGCCTTCCGGAGGCCGGAAACAGCCAGTTTCCCGACTTCTGGTGGGACCGGAAGGCCTAAAAATCAGTTGGCCAGTGCGCACATGTGCGCTGGAGCTCAGCTAGGGCAACACTCGCGTGCCCACCAATATGGCTCCGCGTGCCACCTATGGCACCCGTGGCATAGGTTCGCCATCACGGCCCTATGCCATTTCAGACAAATGGCTGTCCAATCTCTTCCTAAAGATTTCTAGTGATGGAGCACCCACAATTTGTAGAGGCATGTTGTTTCACTGATTAATTATTCTCAGTCAGGAAATTTCTCCTTAGTTTTAGATGGGATTTCTCCTTGACAAGTTTCCATCGGTTATTTCTTGTCCTGCCTTAAGGTGTCTTTTTTATCTTTTAAAAGTTGCCACAGGACATATTCTAATGCCAAAAAGCAGATTTTTAATTATAAATTTTATGCAAATAGTTTCTCTTTTTACACAAGTGTCTATTCATGGTAGTACATGATTAGAGCACAGTGCTTGCAATCAGATGCCCATTCAAGTAATAATCTTTTTAGTAACCTGTCCATAAGAAAACCTTTGTCATTACATTGTAGCTGACCTCATGTACAGGTAATCCTCAATTTACAACAGTTCATTTAATGACCATTCAAAGTTACAATGGCACTGAAAAAAGTGACTTATGACCATTTTTTGCACTTATGACCACTGCAGTATCTCCATGGTCACGTGATCAAAATTCAGATGCTTGGCAACTGACTCATATTTATGACGGTTGACGTGTTCTGGGGTCATGTGATCATCTTTTGTGATCTTCTGACCAGCAAAGTCAATAGGAAAGCCAGATTTCTTAACAACCGTGTTACTAATTGAACAATTGCAGTGATTTGCTTAACAAATGTGGCAAGAAAAGTCCTAAAATGAGGCAAAATTCACTTAACAAATTTCTCACTTAGCAACATAAATGTTGGGCTCAATTGTGGTCATAAGTCAAGGACTACCTGTACAGAGACAGTTGTATGTAGCAGCTGACCATAATTTTTTTCCACATCACTTGAAACTTCATTCTGACTGTAACAGTAATGAATACAGGGACATTCATTTCTCTCTACAGTAATTAAAAACTGAACATGGCTTTTTAGAATAATAGTCATAACAGTCATTATATTCTCTGTCCATTTGTATGGTGTGCCTATTTTACGAAAGAGTTTTATGCATGTGTCTATGTACCTGATTTTTTTAATACAGAGAGATTCCCGTTATACAGAAAATGAGCTAAAACCTGGGAGAAAGTAATTGGATCAGAGCCACAATTGGCCTTGTGCCTCAGTTCCCCAGATCAGCCCCCTGCAACCCCTCCAGCTCCAACTACATCTCCCAAGTTCTAGAATGATCAAGAATCCAGGGAGTTGTAAAGACAGCAATTCTGGCAATGCTAGGATAACTAGAATACTGCATCCAGTTTTGGTCACCACACTATAAAAAAGATGTTGAGACTCTAGAAAGAGTGCAGAGAAGAGCAACAAAGATGATTAGGAGACTGGAGGCTAAAACATGAAGAACGGTTACAGGAACTGAGCATGCTAGTCTAATGGAAGAGAAGGACCAGGGGAGACATGATAGCAGTGTTCCAATATTTAAGGGGCTGTCACAGAGAGGAAGGGGTCAACCTGTTTTCCGAAGCACCTAAAGGCCGGACAAGGAATAATGGATGGAAACAGACTGAGGAAAGATTCAACCTAGAAATAAGGAGGAATTTTTTGACAGTGAGAACAATCAACCAATGGAACAGAAGTTGCCTTCAGAAGTTGTGGGAGCTTCATCACTGGAGGCTTTCATGAAGAGACTGGACTGCCATCTGTCAGAAATGATGTAGGGTCTTCTGCTTGGGTGGGGGTGAGGTTGGACTAGATGACCTACAGGGTCCCTTCCAACTCTGTTAAAATCTGTTTATCTGTTAATCTAGTTTCTAGACAGACATTAGCCTAGCCTATTACACATGATACAGTATTTATCTTGGAGTTGAGAAACCCAAGGCTTCTCAAAGTCTGCATATATGCAGCTGAGCTAAGTTGGCCTACAGTTGGCCAAATAACTTAGAACAATCTTCTATGACTGATAAGAGGTCTCCAAATTCTTAGGTAGATTGTTTCCTTGTCTTGCTTTCCAAAGCCATTATCTGTCCCCAAATTTAGAAAATAGAAAAAAAATTTAAAATGTGAAGAAGAATAAGATGGAAATGTGCAGTATTATTATAGTGCTGAAATGTTCCTATGGTCAGAACTCTATCAAGATGGGAGGGGACACACATCCCCAATTCTAATCAGTGTTTCAAAGCAGCTGGATACTTTCTCAGGGTCATTTGTACTTCTAGCTAATTAACTGGTTCTACAAAGCTAAACAACTACATACGCTAGACATGGATAACTAAGTTACAATATACGGGAGGTGGATTGTTCCATATTGATAATACTGCACTTCTGTGGTTTTTATGACACTCCTTCTCCTCCAAATTCTAGTCTTGTAAACGTGCATTGTGCGACATATTAAACACATCTGTCTAAATGGGTTTTAAGGTTTGCTGATAACCACCTCCAAATGCTATTCTGCCTGCCTCCCACAAGCATCATTCACATGTGTATCTAAACCTGAAAAGATGTCCTTGGCCTATATAGTTGATATCTCAACTTAGGGCATTTCAAATTCTTTCCTTGAGTTTTCAGGGGAGTTGTTTTTCCTCGGATGAACGCAGCTGTCTTGTGGGAGGTGATTTTCTTTCTTTCTATGGTATCTCAGAAACATAGGAATAAAGACAGATCTAGTAGAGGTTCATTTTTGTCCTTCCTTGACTACATTCATTGCCTGCCTCCCCTGTTCGCTTGTGGTCACTAGCTGACAGGAGTCAGTCCCATCCCACACACTGGAGCTTGCCAAGTCCTTCCCACCTGGGCCTGGAGGAGAGACACCAAAGCGGGCAAGCTGGGTTTGCATACCCAGACCAGGTGCTGCTGGAAAATAGATGGGGTTCCACAGCTTTCTCCTTTGGCTTTTGATGCTGGCAAAGCAAAGTAGGTATGTGGACGCCCTGAGTAAAAACCGTAGCTGTGTCTCCTATGGATCCAATGCTCTGACTGAGGGACTGGAGCATCTTCAGGGCTTAATCTTGGAAGATGGCCGCAATGGCACAATCCAGTGTCCTCACAACCAGTGCTGTTTTGGCATCTGGGACCTGAACCAAGGACAACTTCAAGCCAAGATGCAAGGTGAGGAGGACAAATGGATGCAACAAGGGACTCTTCCCTGGGGAGTGAGGGTGAAATGGAAGCAGAATATCAGCAAGCACATTGAGTGTTTTCTGTTTCTTGCTAACAAAGAGTAGTGGGATTTTTTTTTTTTTAATGTAAGAATATGTGAGTTAGGGAAATAATTCTGTCATCGGCTCCTATTCAAAAGTATGAATTTCAGGATCTTTTTTATATTTTTGCCCTAAAGCAGGAGATCATAAAGCACATGCTATTTTCTTCAAGTAGGGTTCGCCAGCTTAAAATTTTACTAACCAATCATACTAGCCCAGATTGGAAATGGAGATTGAGTGCAGGGGGAAAAATTCAAGATGCAACTGCTATTTCTGTGGTTTTTTGGTCTGACATGCATCAAATTTAAAGACACTGTATGTGTGGGTATGGTTTCTGAGGATTGATCTGTACAGGCATTTTAGTCAATTGATGTCCCACCTCTGGCTGATTCCCAGCTGAATGGCTAAACTATTCTCCTTGTTAGAATATAGGAAGTAAAGAGATAAAATTTGGGATTGCCTCACCGAAATGTATGTTCTTCCCTTGAAATTTGTACTCATCAAGTATTCACTTACCTTTGCAAATGCATGCCAAAAACAAACGGAACCTTTCCAGATTGGTAGCTTAACGCTTCTGCTTGCTTAAGCTCACCTTCCCTAAACCTAAGAGATATGGTGAGTTGTAAGTAGACCTTGTATCTCCGAGGTGGGCACATTTTATTATCTTTCAACTCAGATACTGAAGTGTCTTGTTCAGCGGTATATCAGTCATGTTATATTAGACATAGTGAGATTATTTGGAGAGCTTATTTGTTATATTTCAATTCGTGCTGAAAGAAAGTCACTTTGGTAGGACTTTTGTCTATTTCTCCTTCTAACAACCCTTAAAGGTAAAGTAGGCTAAGAAAATATCGCCTAGTTAGTTGGCTGAGGTCCACCCAATTAGTTTCATAGTCGAGTGAAGATTTGAATCGGCTGCTCTCTGGTTTCTATTCTTTTGGCTCCGATCACCCAGGTGTCAGTCACTCTAATAATATTTAGCTTTACCTCTTTGAAGGAAAGAGAGATCAGGAAATATAGGAGGTGTTTGCATCTCTAGAAATGTGTTCCCCAATAAGGATGTTGTGCTATAATTCTCATCTGTGAATTTGGGGAATTATACATCAAAATATCTGCAGAGCAGCAGATTGAAAAGGGATTCCAGGTTTGTAGGGTCTTTAAAAAACAAAACAACACCCCCCCCAACTTTAAATCCTTAAGATTCACTACTTAGGATTTAAGTGTTTTGACTAATAGCTCACTGAGCAAATATGCACTGAGGTGAACAATGGGATAAACATAGCACAACAGATAAACACATTAAGCATGAGTATTTGCTCTACTCGGGAATCTCTCACAGTAGCGAGAGCAAAACTACTTGCTTAAACACATCTTCCCCAAACCTAAGAGATATGAAGAACCGCTTCATCCAAATATTCAAGTTCTTGATTTTCCTCTTCCCCTGAATCCCTCCCTCCCCCGAGGTTCTCTTCATTTCAGAAACCAGCAAAAGATTTTTGAGTTAAACTGAAAAGCCAATCGTTTGCACATCTTCTGCAAGTCATCTAGAGATCTTGCCCAGTACATTCCAATCTATTTTTGGCCCATCCCTGCCTGAGAAAAAGACTGCAAACTGACTTTTTCTTATGGAGATATCTACAGCTTTCTCTGTTCTCCACACTGAATCACGCCCGAGCTGCAGTTACCATGGAGAGCAGCAAGGAAAATAAGGTCAGAGTACGCACTATGCAAGTGTGTAGCAAAAAGAAACAACAACATTCCTGCCTTCTTTGTCTAACAGCCACGCTTGCAGTGGGCTGGCTACCAGAAATTTGAGCGGGAAAGCTTAGCATTTCCTGATTTTCCCATGTAAAGACCGATACTCTTATTTTCTATCATGGGATTCCTTTTGGACTATGATTTCCCCAAGGAATGCTAAGTCTGACACCACACAATGCTTCTAGAGAAGCAGGGGTTAAGGAGAGCATCTGGTTTGAAGGAAACAGGATCAAGGTCATCTGAAGAGGTCTGAGAAGGCGCAGCATTTTTGGTTGGAAAACTTTGCCAGGTTTCCATTGCGCGATTCTGTAGATTCTTCTTCGTATGAGGCTTTTTTCCAGAATATTGCTTTGGGGCAAGCTACTAACTTGCACATATACTGTATACCAGGGGCAATCAATTAATTTTCCCACTTGAGAAACTGGGACTGGTGTTTTTTTTTTTAATAAAAGTTTTATATTTTTTATCAACGTATTCAAATGTACAGTCTTTTGTCCATCATTAATCATTATTCATTCATCTTGTTCTTTAGCTTCCATTTGCTAATTAGTTATTCGGGTCTGCTCTTCTACCACCTCCTTCCTTTATTTTAATACAAAACTGGGACTATTATGGAGGGCCGAACCAATAGGCTGAACCGGTTTTGATTAGCTGCTTCTGGTAGGAATACACATTACATCTTATTTACATTTGATTTCTAATTTCTGATTGACCTAGTGCAGATCAGACAGGGACAGCCAAAAGATCTGACTGTAAAATGCCCAGGTCTGTATATCCTGTTGAGACATACATATCCGAGGAGATACGGAGGATCCCGGATTTGCGCACTTTCCGCCGTGCCCTCAAAACATTCTTATTCCAGCAGGCTGGTCTGGCCTAACCTCCCTTTTAATTGCTTTTAAATTTGTTTTATAAATTGGGGTGTTTTAAATTTGTTTTGGGCCAAAGTATTTAATGTATTTTAAATGGTTTTTAACATTTGTACTATGTGTATTTTATCTTTTGGCTGTTCACCGCTCTGAGTCCTTCGGGAGTAGGGCGGTATATAAATTTATTTAATTAAATAATAATAATAATAATAATAATAATAATAATAATAATAATAATAATAAAATAGTTCGTTTAGTAATTGCTCAAAGTTACAACAGCACTGAAAAAAGTGACTTATGGCTGTTTTTTTCCACACTTATGAGCTTTGCAGCATCCCCGTGGTCACGTGGTCAAAATTCGGCTGCTTGGCAAATGGTTCGTATTTATGAAGATTGCAGTATCCCAGGGTCATGGGATCCGCTTTTGCCACCTTCTGACAAACAAAATCAATGAGGAAGTCAGATTCGCTTAATGTTACTAATTTAACAACTGCAGTGAGTCACTTAACAATTGTGGCAAGTAAGGTCGCAAAATGGGGCAAAACTCACTTGACAAATGTCTCACTTAGCAACAATAATTTTTGACTCAATTGTGGTCGTAAATCGAGGACTATCTGTATACTCTCAAACAGGGAGAAAGAAACATGGTCCTAGCACAATGGATCTATTATTTCCTGGCCCAGAAGTGTTGGGATTATAACTTCAGAATTGCCCATCCAGAATAGTCTCATTTGAGATGACTAATATCGTGACCCAATGCATATGGATATAAGTACATTGTGGAAGGCTGATTTTATTTATTTATTTATTAAAATTGGTTTTCATTCAGGAGCTCAAGATGGCATGAACAGTGTTCCCGTCTTCTGTTTTGTTTTTGTTTTTTCCTGTATATTTGGGAAGGATCCCAGATTTTAAGAGGGATGATTTTGGGGATAGGGAGGAATGAATTGTAGAAATCAGATCTTAAACGTTACCCGTTTGCAATTGATTCTTGATTCTGCTCAAACAGCCAAACTCAGATCGGGGCAAAACAGTAGACTCCCTAAAGTGGCCTTGGATGTAATTTTTCTCTCTCTCTTTTGCAGCCTCAGTGCGGGTTTTTTTTCTTCTGCCTCTTAAATACAAGCACAGTAATGGATAAACTTCAGCATAGAATACAGTCCAATCCTATCCATGTTTAATGAGAATGTTGCATGGCCTTCATGCGGCAGCCCTATTTTAAGATCTTGTGGATCGGAGGGATTTATGATCCTCCCCTCTCCCATTTTGTGTTCTGTGTTACTGAACACGTGGCTCTTTCCATGCTTTTAAGGGTGGGATGAAATAAGGAATACTCCCAGATGTGGAGAGGGGAGGTAGTCATAAGAGGTTTGTGCATTATTCATTGCTATCCTCCTTGATGGAAAGCATGAAAGGGAAAGAAGCAGTGGGGAAATACAGGAAAGTAATAAAATAGAAGATGAAGCTGGTTGTTTGGACCTCTCTGCCATAAATTTCCATAAATGAGGTTCACAATTGTAACATCTCCAGATTTATCAGAATGTTCCTAAAGCATTCGGCTGGGGGGGGGGAGGTTGGGGGCTGGGGGGAGCGGAGAGAACATCGAACTAGATACAGGTAGTCCTCAATTTAAAACAGTTCACTTAGTGACTATTCAAAGTTACAGTGGCACTGAAAAAAGTGACTTATGACCATTTTCACACTTATTGCAGCATCCCCATGGTCACGTGATTTACATTTAGATCAGTGGTGGGTTTCAAAATTTTTTACTACTGGTTCTGTGGGTGTGGCTTGGTAGGCGTGGCAGGGGAAGGATACTGCAAAATCCCCATTCCCTCCCGATCAGCTGGGACTCGGGAGGCAGAGAATAGATGGGGGTGGGGCCAATCAGAGTTTTTACTATCGGTTCTCCGAACTACTCAAAATTTCTCTACTGGTTCTCCAGAACTGGTCAGAACCTGCTGAAACCCACCTCTGATTTAGAGGCTTGACAACTGACTCACATGTATGACGGTTTCAGTGTCCCTGGGTCATGTGATCCCCTTTTGCGCTCTTCTGACAAGCAAAGTCAATGGGGGAAGCCAGATTCACTTAACCACCGTGTTACTAATTTAACAACTGCGGTGATTCACTTAACAAATGTGGCAAGAAAAGTCATCCAATGGGGCAAAACTCACTTAACAAACGTCTCACTTAAGCAACATAAATTGTGGGCTCGATTGTGGTCGTAAGTTGAGGGCTACCTGTATGTTAATTATATTTTTAAGACGATGTTCCAGAAATTCAAAAATGGGAATAACAACATGACTGTGCCCAACTTGTGCAATTTATTCAATCTTGGTTGGCAGTCTCCTAATTATAATGCCATGGTCGGCTATTTATTCTGCTGGTATTCTTTTATTTTGCTGTTTATATATTGTTCCTATTGCTGTTTTGGAAGTCTGTAACTCACAGAGAGTCAGGCATGATTGCAGAGGCATATTAACTCCATAAATATGTATGTATATATATGTGGGCCTTTAGTCAATTTTTGACTCCTGGAGACTGCCTGGACTGTTCCCTGCAGTTTTCTTGGCAAGGTTTTCCAGAAGTGGTTTGCCATTGCCTCTTCCTTAGGGATGAGAGAGATTGGACCAAGATCATCCAGCTCGCTTCATGCAGTTTTCTGGTTTCTAACTTGATGTCTTAACCCCGTGATAGCAAATCTATGGCAAGTGTGCCCGAGGTGGCACACAGAGCCATCTTTCCGGGCACATGAGTTCTCTCCCAACTCACCTGCAGCTGCACATGCGCCCACGTCCCAGCTAGTGTTCGGCCCTCTGGTGCACATGCGCGCAATTCAGGGGATCCAGGTGGTCTTCGGAGCTTTCCTGTGCATGCGCGCTCGTTTGTGCATGCCCGTAAGAGTACTTGTGTGCAGCGCGCATGTGTAGATGGCGTTCGTGTGCATGCATTGTGCGTGCGATAAACTGTGCACATGTGCAAATGGTGTGATTGCACATGCAGCGCACGGGGGAGCCAGACAAAACCTGCGCGCATGCACAGATGGTACAGTTGCATGCACAGCGCACGGGAAGAAGCCGCGTGTTAGCGCGGATAGCACGTCCACGTGCAACATGCGTACCTGTTCAGCACTCAGTGATTAAAAGATTTGTCACCACTGCCTTAACCACTACACCAAACTGGCTCTCCGAAATGTATGTAGGTAAAGGTAGTCCTCAATTTACAACCACAACTGGGACCAGAATTTCCATTGTTAAGCAAGGCAGTTCTTAAGTGAGTCAGGCCTGATTTTACAACCTATTTTGCCACGGTTGTTAAGTGAATCACTGGAGTTCTTAAGTGACTCACACAGTCGTTAAGTAAATCTGGCATCCTCCATTGACTTTGCTTTGTTGGAAGCTGGCTGGGAAAGATGCAAATGATGATCACATGACCCTGGAATGCTGCAACTGCCTTAAATAGATGCTGGTTGCCAATCCTCCGAATTTTAATCAAGCAGGATGCTGCAACAATCACAAATGCAAGGACCAGTTGTAAGTCACTTTTTTCAATGCCATTATAACTTCGAATGGTCACTTAAATGGATGGTTGTAAGTCAAGGAGTACCTTTATGTATGTTTTTGCAACAAAACAAAACAGCCCATCCTCTCTGCTTCAGTCCCTTTCCTAAATAAATATGTGCCAATGTACATATTTCATTCAAGATTTAAGACTTGAACAGATCTCCAATCTTGAGGCCCTGAGCATGCTGGTGACAAAAATTTAAATTTCTGTATCTTTAATTTGGCACAAAAAACATAGTATGTTAGAAACCTAGGGCTTGTTGCAACTACAGTGAAGAATGAAAGAAAAAGCAGCAATGACTATAGAAAAGTTACCGAATAATACAATTTGGTGGAGGGCATGGGGATACCGTTACACTGTACCAACACATTTCAACCATTTAGGAGGCTGAATAAATTTAGGAGGCTGAATAAATGAAAAAAATCGGGATTCAGCTAAAAGGCAGGTCAAATCCCACAAATTCTTTGGAATGGAAAGTGGCTTGTCTCCAGTGGGTGCTCCAACAATGTATGTTTTTAAGAAGAGGTTGGACAATCATTTGTCTGAAATGGTATACGGCAATGATGGTGAACCTATGGCACGTGTGCCACAGGTGGCATGTGTAGCCATATCAGTGCGCATGTGAGCTCAGCTCTGGCACGCATGCGCACGCCAGCCAGCTGATTTTCAGGCTTTCTGGGTCTACCAGAAGTAGGGAAACAGGCTGTTTCCTGCCTCCGGAGGGCCTGGAGGGGGTGGGGAAGGCCCGTTTTTCTTTCTCACCTGGCTCCAGATCCTCTCTATGAGTCTAGGGAGGACGAAAACAGCCTTCCCCACCCCCTCGGAGGCCCTCCGGAGGCCAGAAACGGCCCATTTCCCAACTTCCGGTTGGACAGGAAGTGACTTTTTTGCTGTCCCAGCCTCCAGAGCCTCTCTACAGGGCCTACAGGGCCATCACGTGCCAGGAGGGGGGGTCACGTGTGCATGCACAGGGGCGGGGCACATAGAATTATGGGTGTGGGCACGTGAGAGTGCGAACCTCCCCCGCCCCCCCCTCCTGGCACACGATGGCAAAAAGGTTAGCCATCACTGGTATAGGGTTTCCTGCTTGAGCAGGGGTTTGGACTAGAAGACCTCCAAGGCCCCCTCCAACTCTGTTATTCTGTTCTGTTCTAAATGTCTACGGAAATTCTCAGTCATCCAGGTCATGGTTATCCCAAAGATGCTTTTTTCCCCCCAAAAGGCAACTGGACTTTCTTTATTTTTCCTTGAAGACGTTTGGCTTCTCATCCAAGTTCTGAAGAAGCTTCTTGGATGAGAAGCCAAACGTCTTCAAGGAAAAACAAAGAAAGTCTAGTTGCCTCTTGAAGAAAAGCCCTTTTGGGTCTGTTCTGTTTTCCTTTCCAACACGCAAGATTTAGTCCTTGCAGAGAAGCTCTCATGAACTTTGTCCTCCTGAATCCCCTCCAGGGGTAAAATTCAATTTTTTTCCCTACCGGTTCTGTGGGCGTGGCTTGGTGGGTGTGGCATGGGAAGGATACTGCAAAATCTCCATTCCCACCCCACTCCAGGGGAAGGATACTGCAAAGTCCCCATTCCCTCCCCATTCCAGGGGGAAGGATATTGCAAAATCTCCATTCCCACTCCACTCTGGGGCCAGCCAGAGGTGGTATATGCCGGTTCTCTGAACTACTCAAAATTTCCGCTACCGGTTCTCCAGAATCTGTTAGAACCTGCTGGATTTCACCCCTGATTCTCTCCTCTCCTCACTTCTTTCCCTCTCTTCCTCCCCCCCCCCCCCCCCCAATCTCCATTCAGGTTGCTGGATAAGTGAAAAAGAAGCTTGTGATTCCCCAGCTTGTGAGTTTCGCTCTTCGGCTGCCATCACCTTGTCCTGTAGGTGCCGCTCTGATCTGTGTAATGCGAACATCAGCTACGCCAAGCCTGGAAACAGACCTGGTAAGAAATCTGGAGGTCAGAGGTCAGGGAGGAAATGCTGAATGGGACGGGGTGGGTGGGGGGGGAAAGGATGGGGGAAGATTTATGGGTCGCAAGTGGAAGTCACAGCAGAACAATTAAGGTGGCAGGGAAATTCAGGATAGAAGAATCCTCCTGCCCACTCACCCCCCCCATCTCCGCCCCTAGTATTATGCAGATGCTCTTTCACAGTTCTTTCTTCTCCTTCCTGTTTTTATCTATTCTTCTCCTTGCCCTGCAAATCTTGAGAGTCTTTGGTTTTTTTTTCCTTCCCAAGCAAACTCACCAAGAGATGCAGAGCTGGATAGGTGGTGGGAGGGAAGGGAAGGGAGCTGCCTTTGTTTGAGAAGAGCACTTAACTCAGGAGAGACCTTGAGGATGCCGAGAGAAAGCCCAAGCCAGCCAGATCTCTGAGTCAAGCTGATAACTGCATACCAAAAGAAGGGGAGCTGCCTGGCTGCTCTAAGGAGAGGCTTCAGGTGAAAAGGAGAATTGTTGCTCCCAAACAAAAATTTCCCTTTAAAGAAATGTGCTAAGCCAATTTGGGACTTCCACTTTGGCTGACATGGAAGGGTTGGTATGGGTTTGATTTCCTTGGTTTTCCAGTTCTGGAAGTACAGTGGTATTTAACTGGTAGGCAAGCTAGGATCAAAGATTGTTGTTTTGAGTTTCTGCGGCCATAAATCACCGTAGTCTACTTTACATATACAATAATAAGAGGCAGGTTATTTCTAATTTCTTAACTTGCAACTAAAAATGTAAAGGGTGAAAAATGACGGCAAGTTTTGACTTCAAGAGTGCGACGGCTTTAATGCTGTCTTAAGTTTAAAAAGGAGGATACAAATATGTTAACTAAATTAGTATAAAAGCACATGGATATGCTGACCAGTATATGTTCTCATTTTCCTAAATACAGATAGTCCTCACCTTATGACTACAATTGAGCCCAAAATGTCTGTTGCTAAGTGAGACAGTTGTTAAGCAAATTTTGCCCATTTAACGACCTTTTCTTGCCACAGTTGTTAAGTGTATCGCTACAGTTGCTAAGTTAGTAACATGGCTGTTAAATGAATCTGGCTTCCCCATTGATTTTGCTTGTCAGAAGATCGCAAAAGGTAATCACGTGACCCTGGAACACTGCAACTGTCGTAAATATGAGTCAGTTGCCAAGCATTTGAATTTTGATCACGTGACCGTGGGGATACTGCAATGGCTAAGTATGAAAAAGAGTCATAAGTCACTTTTTCCAGCGCCGTTGTAACTTTGAATGGTCACTAAGTGAACTGTTGTAAATCGAGGACTGTTGTAAAATGCAAAGTCCAACTATGATTTTAGCAGCCAAGGCAGAAAAATCATCTTTTTTTTTTTTTTAATTTGATTTATATGCCGCCCTTCTCCGGAGACTCAGGGCGGCTTACAGTGTGTTAAGCAATAGCCTTCATACTTTTGTATATTTATACAAAGTCAGCTTATTGCCCCCACAAACTGGGTCCTCAATTTACCTACCTTAGAAAGGATGGAAGGCTGAGTCAACCTTGAGCCTGGCAAGATTCAAACTTACTTTAATTGCAGACAGCTGATGTTAAATTACAGTGCCTTGTCCGCAGAGCTATCTATCTTCCTCTCTTGTGGCAACAAATACAACTTTAAATGCCTGAATTTCATCATAAAGGCAGGCACTTTTCTTTGCTTCATATCAGATTCCTAATGGGATCCTTGGTTTTACCTCTTGCTTTGTTCCTTCTCTAGATTATTCCCTTGGGAATATTCAAATTTAGAGTGCTTTTCAGACGAAGCTTTTGCCCAACTGCAATTTTCCAAAGTTTCCAGATAATAATCCAATCACTTTGCTAAAAGTAATCAGTTTGGTGAAGCAAATAATAGAGCATGGAGACACTCCCACCACATATGGTAGTATACATACTACCATATGTGGTGGGAGTGCTCAAAAGCAAAAAGTTTTTGGCAGCAAATAAGGAGCTGGTTAGAAGAGATGTTAATGTTCAAAATAGAAGTCAAGCCGGAATTTTTCTTACTGGGCATGACAGATGGCAAATATGACAAAAATGTAACCTATTTAATATTGCATATACTTACTGTGCGCGCGGCCCCATTGCGAACCGGTAATAAAGGTAAGTAGGATCCACCCCTGTATAGCTGTTTAGGAAGTAAAATACTGTATACTTGATATATAATGAAATAGGAGATATGTAAATTTGTATATAGATTAAGGAATATATTACTTATTAACTTGAATTTGACGCAAATGTTAGAAACCAGAGACGTTGAGCAATGTCCATTGTTTTACTTTTAAAACTAATAAAATATTTTTTTTTTTTAAAAAAAATAGAGCATGGAGAGAAATGGTCGTTTTTCTATTGTGAAGCTAGAAAGTTTGGATATTTGTTTCCTCTGTGAAGGATACACAGGGAATGATGATACCTTCTCTTGAGGTAGAGAAGACCTACCAACAAAACTGTTCATTTGCAAAACTAAAGATATCTGGAACAAGAATAGGCCATGTAATCTTATTTATAGGACGGTAGGACTTTTTGAGGCAAGAAAGAGGGACAAGGGGCTAATGAGTCCTGAGTCCTTCGGGAGTAGGGCAGTATATAAATAAAATAAAATAAAATAAAATAAAATAAAATAAAATAAAATAAAATAAAATAATAAAATAAAATAAAATAAAATAAAATAAAATAAAATAAAATAAAATAAAATAAAATAAAATAAAATAAAATAAAATAAAATAAAATAAAATAAAATAAAATAATATGAACGGGAGTAAATTCATTCATGCATACTAATGCAGCTTTCTCCGATTTGCTGGTCTCTGTGAGTTATGCTGACTAGGAATTCTGGAAATTGGAATTCCTGCACTTCTAGAGGACATCTGATTGGATATTATGTTTAGGCTTTTCATTTGGGATGAATTGAAGGGGTTAAATTTCATAGAAGAGATTGGGAAGTCTGTATATTAAAAAGATGATTATCGTGATCTGGCAACCTAAGAATTCTATTCTGTAACTTCTCAAAGCCAACTTATCAGAGATTCTATGACATCCCCCTGTCTCCCTCCTTTCTTTCTTGTCTTGTGAATTAAAGAACCTTCCTTTATTTGGGGTAATATTTCTTGCTGTTTTTAATTTGACACAGAACCCGATCCAAAGATAGAGGGAGCCTAGCAAAGGAAGAAAGGGACCTTCTCACCTCTTGAGGAACATTTTCACTCTTTTCTTCTTATCCCCTCTCCCGCCAATCTCCATCAACCTCCGTGCTTTTGAAGCTGCTTGTCTTCTGCTGATACCAATCTCCAACCACCCTTGACATTCCCCCACCCTGATATTTAAATTAGCCCCGGATTCCAAAAGTATTAAGTAGAACAACGATTAAAATGGAGTTCCACCTGGGACTTTCTCCTTATTCCAGCCTTCTTTAGGGCTTTACATCAAATCCTACAAGAAAAAGAAATATTAATCTCTCATTTCAGCATTGGGCAACGTAAGCGTTGTCTGTCATTCGTGTTCATTTTCTTGGTGGCTGAGCACATTTCAAGAAAAAAAAAAAAAGAACTAGATTCTGTAATCAAAAGTCCTTATAGTTCCCATTTCCCCTTTTACAAAAATATACTCCCCACGCTGCTGTTTTATCATCTCTCCAACGCTTACACACAAACACACACTCCCATCCGCACAGCCTTCTTAGTGTTGTGATGCCATATTATGGCCTTCAAACCTTCAAAACCTATGGGGAGGACATAGGAATGTTGGCTGCAGAGATGAGAAGGTATGGGCTGCTTCTTAGAGGGAGGGAAATGTCCTTTCCCCTGCTTTAATTTTAATTAAAACTTCAGAGGAAAGGGCCAGGAGAGGATGGCAAGAAGCCGATATCGAGGATGGGCAGAGAGCTTGGAGATGGACGTGCAGAGGCCCATAGGCACCTGGAGATGTGGAGGAGGGCCCGAGACTTTGAGCCAAGAGGCTTAGCAATTTATACAGCTATTACATATGGCAAATGGGTTGAAAGAGATTGCTCTTCCTTCTCGGAAACTTGAAATGCTCTCCTCCCTTTTCTCCCATGATAATATGACATCTGTGCTCTCTTGTTTTATCCCTGCAGCCGAGTCCTTGCCTAGTCCCGCCAAGATTGCCTGGATCACAGTAACCTGCCTAGTGATCCTCCTATGTTTCTCGGCATTTCCAGGTATGGCAATTTCAAGGAAAGTATTTTTAAAAAAGAGTTGGCTGCACAAAAGTTGGCTGAATTTGAGATAGGGAAAGTGAAGAAAAGCTCCCCTACTCTCTGAGAATTTCCTGAAAAATACGGTAGCAGCATGTTTAGATGATGTATTTCCATTATATGCAGGGGTGGGCTTCAAAAATTTTAGCAAGGGGTTCACTGCCCGGGTGGGCGTGACCATGGTGGGCATGGCCTAGTTGGTCTCCTGCACCACAGGGGGGGTGGGGGGAGGTATTTTGCCTTCTCCGGGCTCCGGAGGCTTTTCTCGAGCCTCCAGGAGGGCGAAAACAGCCTCCCCAGGATCTGGAAGCCGGAAATGGGCCCGTTTCCAGCCTTCTCAAACTTCCGGTAGGCCCATTTTTCGCCCTCCCCGAGCCTCTGCGTGCGCCCTGCACTTACCTGCATCCAAAACAGGCTGCATGGGGACTCCTGGGAGGGGCAGGGAGGGGTAGGCGGGGCCAGCCAGGAGTGGGATTTGGGGATTCTCTGAACTGCACAGAGTCTTAGCTAGAGGTTCTTCCGAACCCCTGCAAACCCCCAACAGCCCACCCCTGATTATATGGAAAAGATATAAATACTGAGCAGACTCACAGAGTGAAATTTGGGGGCACACTAGAAAAACCAAAGAACCCACCGCTCAGTGCCTCTCCTCTCCTCCTGGCCACTGGTCATCACTGTTACAGGTAGTCTTCGCCTTACGACCACAATTGAGCCCAAAATTTATGCTGCTAAGTGAGAGAGTTGTTAAATGAATTTTGCCCCGTTTTACGACATTTCTTGTCACCATCATTAAGTGAATCACTGCAGCTGTTAAGTTAGTAACCTGGTTGTTAAGTGAATCTGGCTTCCCCATTGACTTTGCTTGTCAGAAGGTCGGAAAAGGGGATTACATCATCCCAGGATGCAACCATCATGAATATTGATTCAGTTGCCAAGCATCTGGATTTTGATCATACAACCACGGGGATGATACGACGGTTGTAAGTGTGAAAAACTTTTAAAACTGACTGTAAGTCACTTTTTTCACTGATGATGTAACTTCAAACAGTCACTAAATGAACTGTTGTAAATTGAGGATTACCTGTATAAGATTCAGACAAGAGATTCCACTGGCTTTGCCCTTGCTTTTTTGGTAGTGATGAAGTATGGTGGCTCTAAAGCAGGGGTGTCAAACTCAATTCATCAGGGTTGTGTGTTTGACTTCAGGGGGCCAGGGTGGGCATGGACAGGGTAAGTGTGGCCAGGTTGATATCACTTGTGTCAGGGGCACCCGTGGTGGCCCGAGTGATCTATCACTGAAAACAGGCTCCCAAGCTCTGTTTCTGGCTGTGACGGCTCCCTGCAACCTTCTGCCTGCAAAAACAGAGCTTGGAAGGACGCACATCAGTGGTGGGTTGCTATTGGTTCTTCCCAGTTCTTGCAAACCGGTAGTGGAAATTTTGAGTAGTTCGGAGAACCGGTAAATACCACCTCTGCCTGGCCCCACCCCCAATCTATTCGCTGCCTCCCGAGTTCCAGCTGATCGGCTAGAAGGAAAAAATCAGGGCTCACTTGACAAAGAAGAGGAAAAAAAAAACAAGACATCTTAGCTTTAAATTGAGAAGCCAAGAAGCCTCCCAACTGATCGGCTAGAACCGATCCGCTCCTTGTAAACTGCTCGGTGATGGTAGATTGGCAACTGAGGCCAAGCTGCCTGAAAGCAGTTTTCAATGCTCTCGGTCAGTGGTAGGATTCAAGTAATTTAACAACCGGTTCTCTGCCCTAATAATTTCTTCCAACAACCAGTTCACCAAACTACTCAGAAAGTTAACAACCGGTTCTCCCAAAGTGGTGCGAACTGGCTGAATCCCACCACTGCTCTCGGTGATGGCAGAGTGGCAAAAAACTGTTTAAACTCTTGCCACGTCGCGTCAAAGGGCCGCCCTACAGCTGATCAGCAGTAAAAGGCAGTGTGATGGTAGACCAGTGCGCTCCAAAAACAAATGGGTAGACCGGAACACTCCAAGAACAAATTGGTAGACTGGTACGGCTCTGCAAGCAGTTAAAAGCCTGGTAGACCAGTACCTCTGCTAAATCCTAAAGAATTGTTTGTCACATGACTATCAAACCATGCCCACAAAATAAGCCACGCCCACAGAACTGGTAGTAAAAAAATTTTGAACCCACCTCTGGCGCACATGGCCCTCCTGAGCTCCGTTTTCACTGGCAGAGGCACCGTGGGCTGGTCCTTTGCTGTTTCCAGAGCAGCCCCACGGGCCAGATCTAAGCACTCTGAGGGCCAGATGTGGCTCACGGGCTTTGTGTTTGACACCCCTGCTCTAAAGGAAAGAAGCAGGCAAATGAACAAGGTGGCAGTGCTAAGGAAGGTAGCCAAAGGAGGAAATTATTGAACAAAAAATTGATATGAAGCCAGAGTTATTCCTTTTGGGTATAATAAAAGGTAATGCAAAGAAATTCAATACATCATGTTCCATATATAATCACCGCAGCCAGAATCACATCCGCCCAAAACTGGAAGCAAGAAAACACTCCATCAAACACATTGATTATAAAAAAGGTGCTAGAATACGCAGAAATGGACAAATTAACGATGGAATTAAGGGACAGAGAGGAAACAGTGTATGATGAGAGGTGGAACAGGTGGTATAATTGGCTTGAAAAGAAGTCTAAAATTAATGTATAGTGAATGTACAGGAAAAATAATAATTGGAAGAAATGTATATTTTAGAGTGTAGTAGACATGTAAATATTGTATACATCATACAAATAAGTAACTATGAAATAAGAATATATATGTTATAAAACAATAGGCCTGTGGATAAATTGAAATTAAGAAAAAATTCCGATAATAGAAAGCTGTAATAGTGTAATTGTGATTTTAAAGGTTAAAAATGTAGAATAAAAATATTTCTAAAAAAAAAAGAAAGAAAGAAAAGTAGCCAACACAGGGAATCTTGCTCAAGGATCCATCAGAATCTGATATCCAAGATACATCTACATAACTACAACCTTGTTTTCAGGCTGTCCTATACCAGGACCTCATAATTATAATCCACATTATCATGAATATACCCATGATTGTTTGCAAGAAAATGTACTTTTTAAAGCAGAACCCGGGACCACATGGGAGCCATAGTTTTGTGCATACAGATAGTCCTTGAGTTATGATCACAATTGAGGCCAAAATTTATGTTGCTAAATGAAGCATTTGTTAAGTGAGTTTTGCCCTATTTTTTATGACTTTTCATGCCACAGTTGCTAAGTGAATCAGTGCATTTGTTAAGTTACTAACATGATTGTTAAATGAATCTGGATTCCCCATTGACTTTGCTTGTCCAAAGGTTGCAAAGCCTGATCACAGGACGACACTGAAAACCGTCATAAATATGAACCAGTTGCCAAGCATCTGAATTTTGATCAGGTGATCCTGGGATGCTGCAAAGGTCGTAACTTGGAAAAATGGTCATAAGTCACTTTTTCAGTGACAATGTAACTTTGAGCAGTCATTAAATGAAATGTTAGAAGCCAAGGACTACCTGTATAGTGTAAAATTGCATTTAGTCATGGATCTGCTGTTGGGCATGCAGAAGGTCCCCGATTCAAATTTCAGCAAGTTTCTCAAGTAGAGTTGAAAAAAACCTGATGAAAATGTTGGGAAACTTTTGCCAATCAGTGCTGACACCACTGAGCTAAATGGATCAATGATCCGATTCAATATAAAAGAGGGCTACTAAAAACTGGGCCACAAAAATCTGAATGACTAGCAAACTGTTGAGTTGTTCAATGGGTTTTTCTAGCTGAAATATAAGGGAGTTTCTTATATGTTCATGGTACAGCTTCTCTGCCCTGTACTTTTACTTTTCCCTTGAATAGCAAAATATTTTTTTTTCTCAAATAGATTACTATTTGCCTAATTTAGGGAGTATATAACATTGGGAAAAAAATACAGAGTATGTCATTGAGGAGGAAATGTCTTTATGTGACTTTTTAGTTCTAAGGCATCGGAAAGTTCATGCAGTGCTACTAAGACCAAAAGAAACTGGAGAACTCAACAAGGTAACGACAGGCTCAGAACTAAAGGATGAGAAAAAACTGCCCAGGCTAGAGGTTCCAGATCTCCAATTCATTCAGGTATGATTCAGTCTGGGGAGGAGCCAAGCCACCAGGAGTCACCATCACTAGGTCTACCAAATCCACTGCAAAAAAACCAGATGACCCCTATATGGCAAGCATTGGAATTTCTGTATCTCTCCGCTGTCATCTAGAGGTCACCTGGAACTCTGCAGGCCAGATGTGGTAGTCCTACCAAAATTTGCTTCAAACCCCCCCCCCCCCGGTCAATCTTAATGGCAATGCCAAGATAGCAGTTATTGGGGTGGCCAGAGGTTTCCTTCACATGCAATTCCAAATAAAGGAGGTTCTTCAGTTTGGCAACCTGATGATCCTAAAGAAGTAATCAGGGACCAAAATATAAAGCTCTAAAAACATGTGCTACTGACTAGAGCAGTGATGGCTAACCTTTTACGTCACCGCGTGCCATCCTGCGTACTGGAAATGGTACGCGAAACCATCCTGTGAGGAATGTGCGTCCCCGCTGGCCTTCGTGCATGTAGGAGCACCGATACCCAGAAGAGCGGCGTTCCATCGCGCATGCGCAAGCCGGCACCCGAACTTCTGGTTTCTGGCACGCACATGCGCCTGATGAACAACTGGCCATCGCGCATGCATGCAATGTAATTTCGGAAGTTAGGGTGCCGGCCTGCGCATGCGCGATGGAACACCCCTCTTCCAGGTTTTGCCACTCCCGCACGTGCGATGGCCAGCTGACTGGCACGCGTGTGTGCACAGGAACGCAGAAGAGGAGCCAGCGAGGCCCCGCATTCCTTGCGGGATGGTTCTGCGTGCCACTTCCGGCATGCGTTCCATAAGTTTGCCAACATGGGACTAGAGTGAGGTCCTTGCCAGTACAGGTAGTCCTTGATTTATGACCACAATTGAGCCCAATATTTATGTTGCTAAGTGAGAGTTGTTAAGTGACTTTTGCCCTATTTTACAACCTTTTTTATAGTTATTAAGTGAATCACTGCAGTTGTTAAATTAGTAACACGCTTGTGAAATGAATCTGGCTTCCTCATTGACTTTGCTTGTCAGAAGATTGCAAAAGGGGATCACATGACCCCCGGAACAATGCAACCATCATTCATGTGAGTCAGCTGCCAAGCATCTGAATTTTGATCACGTCATTGCATTGAGGCTGCAACGGTTGTAAATGTGAAAAATGGACATAAGTCACTTTATTCAGTGCTGTTGCAACTTCGAGCAGTCACTAAATGAACTGTTGTAAATCAAGGACTACCTGTATCAGCTGGAAGCTGGCTTTATCTATAACAGGTGTTTCCAAGCTTGGCAACTTTAAAAGCTGTGAATTTCAACTCCCAGAATTCCCCAACCAGCAGAGGGAACATCATAAGGGACAGAAAATAAGATCAATGTGGAAAGAGTTTTTAATTTCTTGGTACAGTTGAAAAACAACAATCTCCTACCTAAAGCATTGATAGGAATTTTAACTAATCCTTTTCCCTAATCCTTTTCGGAACAGCTTCTCCACGAAGGGCAGCTTTCTAAACTGTGGCAAGGAACCTTCGGCCAGCAACCTGTGGCCATCAAGGCCTTTCCTCCTTTGTGCCACCAACAATTTGCATCTGAGTGGGCCGTGTACAGCCTCCCATTGATGAACCACGAAAATGTGGCACGACTTGTGACTGCTGGATATGGGGGACCAAGTGAAGAACCTTGTGGTCTCCTGGTACTGACACTGTACCCATTGGTAAGAGCCATGGACAAGAATGGGTGAAAGTGATTGGAATTAGGTGTTAAAAAATAAAAGTGATCTTGTATGTGTCTAGGTGCAGGGAGCTAGTTTGGATAAGGCAGTGGTGAAATCTAAAATTTGTTACTACTGGTTCTGTGGGTATGGCTTGGTGGTGGTGGGGTAATGTGACTGGGTAGGTGTGGCCTTTTTTTTTTTTTTTTTACTTTTAAAATGATTTTTTCTACAACCCCTTCGGCAAAGAGTTGTGAAAAAATGCTTTCAAAAGGCTCTGACGATCCCTTGCCTGATCGGCAGCGGCTTTTTTAAAAACTCAGCTTGGATCGTCAGAGGCATTTAAAAGAAAAATAGGGTTTTTTTTCTTTTAAATGCCTCTGACGATCCAAGCTGAGTTGCCTGATCAGCAGAGGCTTTTTTAAAAAAGAAAAATAGGGTTTTTTTCTTTTAAATGCCTCTGACGATCCAAGCTGAGTTGCCTGATCGGCAGAGGCTTTTAAAAAAAAGAAAAATAGGGATTTTTTTCTTTTAAATGCCTCTGATGATCCAAGCTGAGTTGCCTGATCGTCAGAGGCTTTTTAAAAAAGTCAGCTTGGATCGTCAGAGGCATTTAAAAGCCTTTGACGATCCCAGGTGAGCCGCACGATCATCAGAGCCTTTTTTTTTTTACTTTTAAAAGCATTTTTTTCTGCTGAAGAGGGTGTAGAAAAAATGCTTTTAAAAGTAAAAAAAAAGCCTCTGATGATTGTGCGGCTCAGCTGGGCATGGGGGCGGGGGGGGCAGGGATTTTTGCTACCGGTTCTCCGAACCACCCGCCTCCATCACTACCGGATCGGGTGATCCGGTCTGAACCGGGAGCATTTCACCCCTGGGATAAGGCACCAGGTTAGGGAGACTGGGAGTTCTAGTCCCGCCTTAGCCCTGAAAGCCAGCTGGGTGATTTTGGACCAGCCACTCTTTCTCAATTCAACTCACTTTCCAGGATTGTTGTTGTGGGGAAAATAGGGGTGTGTGTTGGATATGTTCACTGCCTTGAATAATTTGTAAAAATAATAAAGGCGGGATATATGGTAAATAAATAAAAATGATTCATGATAAACTTTCACCAGTGTGTACCAAGGTACATAGGTATTAATGTCATTATAATCACATCACCATGAGGAATAGATGTTTAATTTATTTTTTTTTGCCATGGATATTATAGATGTGGAATTTCTAGGAGTAAATTCAACTTTTCTAGATTCTCAGATTGCAAGCTGGTTTGTTTGTTTGTTTGTTTGTTTTGATAAAGAGTACATTTTAAGGTTTTGCTGAAGGATTTGTTTTCAGCTCTATTTCTAAATTAAAATTTCATATAGTAGAGTGGAGTGATGGGGATGAAAAGGAATTGTTAATTGCTAAACTAACTTCAATAGGCAGCAGTATAATCCAGGTAATCCTCGACGTGCGACCACAATTGAGTCCAGAATTTATGCTGCTAAGTGATAAATTTGGTGAGTTCTTTTGCCCCATTTTACGACTTTCCTTGCCACATTTGTGAAGCGAATCACTGCAGTTGTTAAATTAGTAACTTGGGTTTTTAAAGTGAATCTGGCTTCCCTATTGACTTTGCTTGTCAGAAGGTCGCAAAAAACGATCACATGACCCTGGAACACTGCAACCGTCATAACTACGAACTAGTTGTCAAGCATCCAAATGTAAATCACATGACCATGAGGATGATGCCACCGTCATAAGTGTGAAAAATGATCAGAAGTCCCTTTTTTCAGTGCCATTGTAACTTTGAATGGTCACTAAATGAACTGTTGTAAATCGAGGACTACTTGTATTACAATAACACATTTAATAAGCAAATAAGATATGAGAATTTGAGCCATCCTTTCATTGCCCAATCAGAAACAGATGGTCACTGTTTGCAGTTCCTCTCCCTACAATCCAGTACAGGGGTCTGCAACCTTAAACACTCAAAGAACCATTTGGACCCCTTTCCCACAGAAAAGAAAACACTGGGAGCCACAAAATCCTTCCCATGCCTGACTATTTCTTGAGCGGCCACAAAACTAACATATGTAATTTATTTATTTTTTTAAATTTGATTTATATGCCGCCCTTCTCCGGAGACTCAGGGCGGCTTACAATGCGTTAAGCAATAGCCTTCATACTTTCTGTATATTTATACAAAGTCAGCTTATTGCCCCCACAAACTGGGTCCTCATTTCACCTACCTTAGAAAGGATGGAAGGCTGAGTCAACCTTGAGCCTTGGAGAGATTCGAACCAGCAGTAAATTGCAGGCAGCTGTGTTAATAACAGGGTGCTTAGACCACTGTACTACCAAGGCTCGTAATTGAATTAAACATTCAGTTTTCTTCTGAAACTTTTCTTTTATTGGATTTATCCATGGTTGGCCTACTGGAAGTGGAAAAGCTCAATAAATCGCGTGCCGATGGGTGTCGCACATTGGCGGTTGTGGCGCATATTTTGAGTGACAGCAAGCCTCAGCAGAGGGGTGAAAGAGCCACATGCGGCTCCAGAGCCGCAGATTGCTGACCCCTGATCCAGTAATTTCTCTTCCATTCCCATTCTTCAAAGCCTTAATTTGAATATAAATAAATAATCCTATTTAAAAACCAATACTTAACTTTGGATGAAGAGCCACATAAACCTATGTCTATAATATTGATATTCTCAATTGCAATTAATACTGATAGAATTTTTATTTTTCTCTTTTTATCCTCAATACTTTTAAGCTTTCTAGATAATAGTACAGGTAGTCCTCAACTTACGACCACAGTAGAGCCCAACATTTCAGTTGCTAAGCGAAGCATTTTTTTATGATCTTCCTTGACACAACTGTTAAGTGAATAACTGCAGTTGTTCAGTCAGTAACACGGTTCTTAAGTGAATCTGGCTCCTCTACTGTCTTTGTTTGTCAGAAGGTCACAAAAGGTGATCACATGACCCTGGGACACTGCAACTGTCATAAATATGAGCCAGTTGCCAAGCATCCAAATTTTGATCGCATGACCACGAGGAACTTGCAATGGTCATAAGTGTGAAAAACGGCCATAAGACACTTTTTTCAGTGCTATTGTGATTTTGAATTATCGCTCAATGCTGTCGTAAGTCAAGGACTACTTGTAGTTTTATACATTTTAATCATAGTATATAAATATTGCTGCACTGAAGTCTGCTGTGAAATAATACAACCTATCAAGATTTATAACACTACAATAAAAAAATGAAGGAAAAAAGCTATAGCTGAGCATCGGAGGAGCCTATTATCCAAAATTATTCTGTCAGTTTGCTTAATCCGGACACATCCTTCACCATAATCATGACAAGTTGAATGCTGATGTCAACCATCTTGTGTTTGGGCGAGTGGTGGGATTCAAATTATTTTACTACCGGTTCTGTGAGCGTGGCTTGGTGGGCGTGGCAGGGGAAGGATACTGTAAAATCTCCATTCCCTCCCTAATCCAGGGGAAGGATACTGCAAAATCCCCATTTCCTCCCAATCAGCTGGGACTCGGGAGGCAAAGAATAGATGGAGGTGGGGCCAGCCAGAGGTGGTATTTACCGGTTCTCCAAACTACTCAAAATTTCCATTACCGGTTCTCCAGAACTGGTCAGAACCTGCTGAATACCATCTCTGGTTTGGACCTAAACTGAATCAGTTGCATTTTCTTCAAAGGGATCCCTACGGAACTTCCTCAGCCATCACATTTGTTCCTGGGATATCAGCATCCAGCTCGGATCATCCCTTGCCAGTGGCCTTGCTTTCTTACATGAGGAGAAACGGAAGGAAGGTAGGCAGCCAGAATATTCAGCAAGAAGCCATAGGATGATTTTTGTCCTGGAGACTTCCTGATGGACCACTTGTGACTCCTGAGGCAGCATCAGAGGATGGAGCCGGCTGGGTATCATCCACACGTAGTCTTCGATTTACAACAATTCATTTAGTGACTGTTGGAAGTTACAAAGGTATTGAAAAAAGTAATTTATGGCTGTTTTTCACACTTACAACTGTTATAGCATCCCCATGGTCACGTGATCAAAATTCAGATGCTTGGCAACTGACTCATATTTATGACGACTGCAGTGTCCCAGGGTTATGTGATCAAATATTACGACCGTTTGACAAGCAAAGCCAATAGGAAAACTGGATTCATTTAACAATCATGTTGCTAACTTAACAACTACAGTAATTCACTTAACAACCGTGGCAAGAAAGGTCGTAAAAGGGGGCAAAACTCACTTAACAACTACCTCACTTAGCAATGTAAATTTTGGGCTCAATTACGGTCGTAAGTCGAGCACTATCTGTATTTACAAACCCCTCAATTCAATATGTAAACGTTATATTGGATTGAGGATTTTATAATGAAAATGGGAATAGCAACTGCAGGGACGAGCTCTTTTTTATATTATATTATATCTCTACCACTCAGGGAGGGGGTGTCACGGGAGAAGGATCAAATTTCTTATCAGAATTTTTGCTTTTTACCAGAATTACCAGAATAAACTGGAATTCAGCACGGATATCCAAGGGATCTGTCTTGATCATAAAGAGTATCCAATTCTAATAGACTAAATTACTAGATAACATTACTCAGAGAGTAATACCTAGAAAACCTCCTCCTTTTAAAATTTGGCTGGTGAGATACAAGAGAAAAGGTAGATAGGAAAGCAGCACAGACTGAGCATATCTGTGGTGGGATTCAAAATTTTTTACTATCAGTTCTGTGGGCGTGGCTTGGTGGGCGTGGCAGGGGAAGGATACTGTAAAATCTCCATTCCCTCCCCACTCCAGGGGAAGGTTACTGCAAAATCCCCATTTCCTCCCGATCAGCTGGGACTCGGGAGGCAGAGAATAGATGGGGGCGGGGCCAGTCAGAGGTGGTATTTCTCAAAATTTCCACTACTGATTCTCCAGAACTGGTCAGAACTTGCTGAATACCACCTCTGGAGTATATGCTGAGACCAGGGGTGGGTTCTACTTACCTTTACTACCTGTTTGCATCATGCCTACATGCTTTTCTGCGCATGCGCAGATTGCCTATAATGATGTCCAGGTCAGTGGGTGGAGCCTCCCGATGGTTTTCTTGTGAACCGGTCCGAACTGGGGGCAACCCACCACCACCTGAGACATTTTTATTCCTTAATTCTAAGAACTGTGTTCCTCCACTATCACTCCCAAAACATTATTTAGCACCTGGCTTCAGATTCTACTAAAAAAAAAAAAAAGTTAGCATTTTTATTGTATTTATGGACAACATGTATATACAGATTTGATTACTTTTTTAAAAATCAGAGCGCTGTATATATAGTGATGTTCAGTACATGCTACAGTTCTGATATCTCTGCAGACATCATGCTGAGAATATGGGTAAAATATATCTGCTTCTAAGGCTAGCAGAGAAGTCAGCCTTCTAAATGTATTGTTACTTCTCCTGCAAGGAGAGGGAGATTAACTAGAATCAGAAAAAAAAATGGAGATAGTAAATCCTTTTTAGGATCACTTTGGGAGAATGCATGTTAAAATGTTCCTGCCTCAGTTAAACCACAGGGAAGGAGGGTGGTAATCTCTCTGATGTATTTGTTTTCTCCATGCAAATTTTTGCACTCAGGATAATCTGATGCTGCCTTCATTTGATTGTTTTGTTCCTTTATTTCTGAATCTCAAAAAATAGAACATTAATTGAATGTTTGGCTTTAATCTTAAAAGGACTACCAATTTAATTTCTTCTCCCTGATCACACTCCCTAAGTGTGTGTGTACATTTCTTTACATAGAAATGTAGGTAGATATATGAATTCAAAGCAAGAATATTCCAGTACCCCTTTATTCACAATAAAAACAAAAAAAACCAATCTCTTTCAAAACTTTAGCATTTTTTAAGTACAGTTAGTCCTCGATTTATGATCACAATTGAGCCCAAAATTTATATTGTTAAGTGAGACAGTTAACAAAAGTGAGTTTTGTTGCATTTTACAACCTTTCTTGCCACAGTTGTTAAGTGAATCACTACAGTTGTTAAATTAGGAACACGGTTGTTAAGTGAATCTGGTTTTCCCATTTGACTTTGCTCGTCAGAAGGTTACAAAAGGTGATCACATGATCCCGGGACATTGCAATCATCATAAATGTGAGTCAGTTGCCAAGCATCTACATTTTGACCATGTGACCATCCCCAACAGTCATAAGTGTGAAAAACGGTCATAAGTCACTTTTTTCAGTGCCGTTGTAAGTTCGAACCATCACTAAATGAATTATTGTAATTTGAGGACTACCTGAACTGTAAGAGAGGGAGAGGCTTTGTCATAGGTGTTTCTCTGAATAATAACCTGCATTTTAACCATGATATATGGTACTCTACATAGAGCCTCCTCTACTTTGAAATTAACCTGGGAAAAGTTTAAATGAGAAAATGTGTTTTCTTCTTGGATAAAGGGAGGAATCTAACAGTTATCCAAGAGATGTGATTCAGAAGTCGGGGTGAAAGCCACAGTCAAGTCTATTTGGTTCTCGATGTTTGTTTGTTTTTTAATTGAGCTGCTCTACAGCCAGACATGAATGAATCCCATTTTGGCATTGCATCCAGAGATCCTTTCTGACTTTGTTTAGTGACCATTGTTGCATTTTGAAGTGGCCACTTTCATAAATAACACAAACGGGAGTCTATCAATATTTAAAATAAAATAATGCCAGGGCTAATGTTAATGTCAGTTGTGAAGGTGCCTGCCACATCAGTTTCAGTGACTGAGATGTGGTACATGATTAGACAGCAAAATATCTCTTTTGTACTTTTTATTGAGCCTAGTCAAAATTTACTACTTTGGTATCATGCAGATGTTCTATACAACCAGAGCAAACAATCAGAGTTAATGAGAACTGAGATTCAGTGATATTTATAGTGCCAAAGACTTGCCACGCTGGCTGTTATTTGACTGCCAGCAGCTTTCTAGGGTTCGAAGCAGAAAGAAACTATTCTGCCTGATGTCTTTTAACTGGAAATATCTGGGCTTAAACTTTATGAATGGGAAATATCTATTCTTCAGTTAACCTATCTAGGCTCCTTTTAGCTTAGTTCACCTGACATATTACACAATGTCATAATCTGGTTTGAGTTATTACTAAGTGATACTAGGCATTATGGATTTTAACCAAACTTTCCTTACCATGCAGTTTCTTCTCATGATTCAACAAGCCATGTTTAAACAAACAATGGTGTGATGTGTGAATCCAGTCTTCCTTTGTCCACTCTCACTGTCCTGTTCATGGTTTAATAAGGTCATATGTGGTTAAGATGACAACTTTGTTGAAACTTGGTTTTTTCCCATGATGCCAGGCCTGCATAAACCTGGGGTGGCCCATCGTGACCTCAGTAGCCAGAATGTGCTGGTGCGGGAAGACAGGACTTGCGTCATAACTGATTTTGGCTTTGCTATGACCCTCCCTCTGCGACACGAGCATTCAAGAAAAGATCCTGCAGAAGCCATCGTGCACAAGGTACCATAGTTGACATAGAAAGTTCCAAAGAAATGCATATTGTTGAAATGTGATCAATAGCTCTTTTAAAATTCGTTTATTTACATTGAACTTCAAGCCCCAGACATCTAATATCAAAACTCATAAAATGAGAACAATCATCAGGGCACAGTTCAGACAATAGTAACAACAAGAGATTACCCTATAATATTTATTCCAGTAGAGATGCAGAATCAGTATGTCGGATTCCAGCATTGTGTTTGAGATCTGACAGCATCCTGGTAGTTCCATATAGCACTTATCAATAGCACGTTACACTTACATACCATTTCACGGTGCTTTTCAGCCCTCTCTAAACGGTTTACAGAGTCAGCATATTGCCCCCAATAATCTGGATCCTCATTTTACCGACCTTGAAGGATGAAAAGCTGAGTCAACCTTGAGCCGGTCAGGATCGAACTGCTGACAGTTGGCAGAATTAGCCTGCAATACTGCATTCTAACCATGGCTCTTTCTCATATTGTACTGTTTATATACCTACTGTATATAAAATTTGGGCACAACCAGTTCTTGCTCCAAGTAGGCATCATACATAAGCTGCCTGCATCTTTCATTGGTATTTTCTCTAGGCAGGAGCTCAACGCTACGTAGCTCCTGAAATTTTGGATGAGAACCTGAATCTGCAGGATGTGGGCTCTGCACTGAGGCAAGCGGATGTCTATTCCCTGGCACTGGTACTGTGGGAGATCCTGATGAGATGCTCTGCACTTTTCCCAGGTAAACACTTATGGAATTCCACAATTCCCAGCCTGCATGGCCAAAGACCTTGGCTGAGAATTACAGGAGATGATGTCTAGTAGGTTTGCCTTTGCAATCATTTAATTGCCAAGGTCTCTTCCAAAGAATGTTGGGAGCTGTAGTTTGATGAGAATTCTTGGCTCCCGCAATTGGTTGGCTGTAAACTGGAACCTGCTCTTCATGCCAAAAGCAATTGTGGTTTATGTAGAAGAGAAATCATGTCTAGCATTTTAGAGAAAGGTAAATGTGTGCTGCGTAACAGAAGGAGGAAACCACTGTATAATGAAAGTTTCAGTGCAAGCTGGAAGAAAGAGTGTAAACTATCATTGCCTATATCACTTTATTCTTATTGTTGGCTATTTGGATAAAAATGTGGTGTGTGTGTGTGCACATGTGCGTGTAAATGTTCTATTATATTAAAACACATGGAGAAAATTTATCTATGTGGCACAATCAGTAAAAAAAAGTCCTTGTTGTTAGTTGCTAAGTCGTGTCTGACCCATCACAACCCCATGGACAATGTTCCTCCAGGCCTTCCTGTCCTCTACCATCCCCTGGAGTCCATTTAAGCTCACACCTACTGCTTCAGTGACTCCATCCAGCCACCTCATTCTCTGCCGTCCCTTTCTTCTTTTGCCCTCAATCTTTCCCAGCATTAGGCTCTTCTCCAGTGAGTCCTTCCTTCTCATTAGGTGGCCAAAGTATTTGAGTTTCATCTTCAGGATCTGGCCTTCTAAAGAGCAGTCAGGGTTGATCTCCTCTAGGACTGACCAGTTTGATCGCCTTGTAGTCCAAGGGACTCACAGGACTCTTCTCCAGCACCATAGTTCAAAGGCCTTAATTCTTTGGCCCTCAGCCTTTCTTATCATCCAACTTTCACAGCCATACATTGCAACTATATCTATGTAGAAAACAGGAATTAAATCCAATTTGATATTTTCTCTCTATTCTCTGTAAAATAGATTCTTAATTTAGAAAGTCCATGGATGAATGCAGGAGTGTCCTTTGAAGAATAGAAAGGACGAACCCCTTTCTTCCTTATTCTTGGAAGGCTCAGAATGCCAAACCTTTCTGTATTAAACTATTAGTAAAACAACTTAAAGTAAGATTCTAAGTATGGGACTGAATTTGAATCATTCCCGCATCATATTCTATCCCTTATTGGTATCTTTCTTATGATTATTCTGTTGTTTTACCATATATACTGACTGCTTCTGCACTGGAGACAAATTCCTTGGGTCTCTAATCACACTTGGCCAAATAAAGTTATTCTATTCCATTCCATTCAGAAGTAGACACACATAGTTTACATATGGTGCAACTGCAAAATCGTGGTTTGTTTAGCCATACTTTTTAGAATAAAGCACAATTTCTGGGTCCAAACAATACAGTAACCTTATATACTATGCTTTACAAAGAGTGAGACTGGGCAGCATGATGTTTGAACCCAACCTTAGAATCTCAAGAGACAAGGTCACCGGGAAAGGGAAGTAGCAGAGAAAGGAAAATCCAGGGCCATGTGCCGTTTACCTTTTAGTTGTTTCTGCTATTCAGCTGAGCAATACAACTGGCAAAGAATGATTGAAATCTCCTGCAAACCTTACTCAGTTAATCAGCAGAAAAAAACAGTTCTCCCTATCATCTTTTAACTTAGTGTTATTCAAACTTAAGGCTGGGGAATTCTGGGAGTTGTCATCCACATATCTTAAAGTTACCAAGTTTGAAAAACATTGTTTTAGCTGCTCAATTAAATAACTAGAAAATAGCAGAGAAATAAGGCAGCAAGTCCAGAGTGGATAATTCTTAGGCAGATGGGTGTGAGAGATTGTGGAGAAGCTGGAAAAGAAAAAGGTTGGAAAGTAGACCTAAACAATCAAAGAGAAGGCAATTTAGTTGGCAGCTTTATCTTGTAAATAATAACTTAGTCCAGGTGGCAAGAAATAGGGGGAGTGAGCATTGCAAACCCTTCAAAGAGACTGGGCCTGAATTTATGCACTACAACTGAGGGTACGAATTCCTCTCATAGTTTCCCAGATTCTGTACTTACCCAAGGCTAACATTAAATATACCTTACAAGGATGAAACTTTAATATAAATAGATGTGAAGAGCTAAATAAGGGAAATATGAATAACAAAGCAGGTGAAAGATGGAAGATAGAAAAGAAACGTCTTTGAATATTATGGTGACATGGAAAAAAAGTTAAAATAGAGATAGAAATAAGAGGGGAATAATATTATGGATATATTAATATAACAAGATATATGTAATAATAAGAAACAATGAAAATGAAATGTAATAACTATGAGTAGTAATATTATGTCTGTTTGTATCAAAATGTATGATACCCAGGTATCACACTATTCATGCATTGATATGTATAAATAATATTGTTGCGATGTTTTTCTGGATCGGACTCAATAAATCATTAGAGAATTAAGAGTTCAAATACAACTCTTTTTATTTACATAAAGGCATTCTATATTCACTGAATATTCACAGATAGAAGCAGGGAAACTGTGGAGGGTAGCTCCTTATATACACAAGGGGGTGGAGTCATGAGAATGAGTGATGAGTCATGAATACATTAGGAATCAAAGAATGAATTAACCCTTGATGTTCTTATATACACTATTTACACATTAGAGAATAAGGCATTTACATCTAACAAATCCCCCTCTAAATGCCGATTATTTACACAACACCAATTACATTCAGATTCGGGACAATACAATACATGCAATTTGGAAGTTAAATATTTATGTTGTTTGAATGGTAAAGGCTTTGTTAAAATGTCAGCTATCTGTTCCGAAGTATCACAATGCACAGCTTTTATAAAACCGTCTTGAGATAATTGTCTTACATGTTTAAACTTTATATCTATATGTCTGGACCTTTGTCCAATAGCATCAGATCTGGAGATTTCAATGGCTGCTTTGTTATCCTCATTTATGATAAAAGGTAAAATAGGTTTCTTCCAAACCTCTGAAATTAAGTCATTAAACCACACAAGGTTATTTGCAGATTTGGATAAACAGACATATTCTGCTTCTGTAGTTGAAGTAGCTACCAGTTCTTGTTTGCCGGTGTACCAATAAATTGGACAATCATTTAAAAAGAAAATATAACCTGATGTACTTTTTCTGCAAGATGTGTCTCCTGCCCAATCCGCATCTGCATAACATATGAGTCTTGGTTCCTTGTTGCCATTTGGTTCTAATATAAGGCAAAAATCTAAAGTGCCTTTCAGGTACCTCAAAATCCTTTTGACAGCTTCCCAATGGTACATTGTTGGTTTACTGACATATCTGGACAGTAAATTAAGTGGTAAGGCTATATCTGGCCTAGTCCAATTAGATATATAAAGAAGTGAACCTATGATTGATCTATAAAATGTGTTATCCTTAAATTCAGGAGATGATTCATCAGTATTTCTGAGAAAGTCAGTTTGCATGGGGGTATCACATGTTTTAGCATTGTTCAAATTACATTTGTTTAGAAGTTCTACAATTTTATCCTTTTGAGTAAGCTGGAACCCTTTTTTTGTTTTACTGATCTGTACACCAAGATACTTATTTACTTTACCTAAAGATTTTAGTGAAAAATGTTCATTCAGCTTGTTCACAAAAATTTCTCTTCTTCCTTTATGTTTTCCAATATATAAAATATCGTCTACATAAATCAATACAAACTCAATACAGTCATCATTCTTTTTGACAAAAAAACAATTATCAGCAGATGTGGTGTTAAAATCCATAGTCTTGAGCACCTTTACCAAACAATCATACCATCTTTTACCGGATTGTTTCAATCCATATAAGCTTTTGTTTAACAACCAAGTTTCATTTTTATTTGTGTATTGGCTGTGAGGGGCCCTTACATAGATTTCTTTATCTAACTCTGCGTGTAGGTACGCAGTCTGTATATCATATTGAAATACATCAAGGTTAAGTGCTGATGCTACCACCAAAGCTGTTTTGACACTCTCTGTCCTCACAGTAGGGGAATATGTGTCTGTATAGTCCTCTGGATATTTTTGTGCGTAACCTTGGGCAACTAATCTAGCTTTGTACAGGTTATTGCCTCCTTCCAAATTTTTAATTTTATATATCCACCTGGTACCAATAATAGTTTTGTCCTTAGGTGCAGTTGTGGGAGTAAACACATTTAATCCTTTCAAACTTTCCATTTCCTTTTTCATGGCTAGTTCCCATTTCTCTTTTTCTTCGCGAGGAAGTTTCAGTACTTCCTCGTACGTATTAGGTGTTATTGGTTCACTATTTACATTCATTACGTAATCTTTATATTTATCTGGCATCTTGTTCCTGTTGTTCCTAATTGTTCTTTCTGGTTTACTATTGTTGTCATGCATATATCTTGCCTCCTTTTTTGTTAGTGTATCAGTTTTTATTTTGTACTGGCTATTTGTCCAGGTTTTGGTCTTGTTTTCATGTTTGTTAATATTTTGTTTATCTACAGTTCCTTCCTTATGATATTTTGTTTCTATGTGTTTATTTGGGAATATTTCATTTAAATGTAATTTAGACCAGTTGGCCTGTTCATGGAACACGGCTGTTCTGGAAACTATAAATTTATTATTGCCATCAATGAATCTATATCCTTTTGTACCAGTTTCATATCCCATGAATCTAAGTCTTCTGGATACATTTTCTCCCTTTCTTCTCAATTGTTTGGGTATGTGTACGTCTGCAGTGACTCCAAAAATATGCATATGTGCCAATTTTGGTTTTCTATTATACATCACTTCGTATGGTGTTTTATTTATAATACTGGACCAGGTCCTATTTTGTGTATAATTTGAATAGTGTAATGCCTCTGACCAAAATTGTTTACTTAAGCCAGCATCCTCTAATGTACATCTAATCATAGTTTGTAGTGTGGAATTTTTCCTTTCTGCAATTCCGTTCTGGAACGCAGAAAATGGACTGGAAGTGTAATGTAGCATTCCTCTATCCTTTAGCCATTGAGAGAATTCTTTAGACATGAATTCACATCCTCTATCTGTCATAATTTGCTTTATTCTAATATTATGTTGTGTCTCTATGCGTTTATAAAATTCCTTAAATTTTTGAAAAGTCTCATCTTTATGTTTCAATGTGTAAACAAAACCATAACGGCTATAATCATCCACTATTGTTAGAAAATAACGTTTTCTATATGTGATTGATGGAGTAAGTGGTCCTACTAGGTCCATGTGTACTAAGTCAAAAATTTTGTTAGTTGATCTGGCAGATTTTTTTGGTCTGGGGCTAGTTTTTAGTTTTGTAGACTTACATACTGAGCATTCCAAATAGTTTTCACAATTTTTTATTTTGACACCTTCTGCGTGTTCAGTCATTTTTTGTACTACAGGAAAGCTGGCATGGCCTAACTTCCTATGTAAGATGTGAGCACACTCATCATGGATTGGTTTACCTATCTTTGGTTTTTTTATGTTGGGTGCATCATTCTGATCATGTGATATTATACAATCATCATCGTCACTATTGCTAATATTTTCATCATCTATTTCTATACATTCTTCAACATTTGAATCAATATTATGTAGCCATTCTTCTTTTGTTATGAGGTAGGGCAAGCCCCCTTTAATTATCACAGTACCTATTTTACTTTTGTTTTTCTCTAGGATTGCTTCTCCCTTTGAGAAAGTTATATTAATACCAGAGTCCCTACTTAGTTTTATGGCACTCAATATGTTATGAGGTATTTCGGGTATTAACAATACCCCCTCTATTTTTCCTAAACCAGATAAAATTACATTCCCTCTGCCTAGTACTTGAACCTTTTCTTGATTGGCTACTTTTATTACAAACTTATCTTCTGTAAAAGAAGACAATATATCTTTATTGTTAGTGGTATGGTTTGTAGCTCCAGAATCGATGAGCCAATTATTATTTTCATTTTGCTGGGGTTTTGTATTGTCATGTTTATTTAGTCCATTCAGTGAACCAGATTTTTTATCTCTTGAGCTTTCTCTGCCCCCTCTATTTTCTCTATAATTTGGTGGACTCCTATATCTATGCCTTTCTATAGAAGGCTGTCTATGATTGTGTCTGTCCATGTATTCTGGTCTGTGCCTTTCTTTTGAAAATCTGGGGCAATCTCTTCTATTATGTTCTTTGGACCCACAATTATGGCATCTATATGTTTCATTATATTTTTCTTGGAAAGCTATTTTCCTAACAGGTCTATGTTCTGTGTGATTGTTAGATCGATTTTTTCTCGAATTGTCTTCAGCTATCAATTTGTTGGATAGACTTTCTATGGATAAATATCCTAAGTTAATGGTATCAAGATGTGACATGAAATTGTCCCATGATGAGTCAAGTGAGTTAATAATAACACTTTTCATTGTTTGGTCTGAAATAACTTCTCCCCTTAAATGCAGTTCAGCCCTTATTTTGTTTAAACATATTAAATGCTCACTTATAGAAACCCCTGGTTTTACTCTAGATGAAAAGAATTCTTTGGACATTCTTGTTGTAGTGGCTACACTGTCGCTGTGGAACAAATTAAACATACATTGAATAATTTCTGAAACAGTCAGATTTGATTTGATGCTATAATACATTGCAGGAGATATACTGGCTATTATTAGAAAAAAGGCTCTATGGTGTAATCTATCTATTTTTAAAGTCCAAGGTCTTCTTGGAGGATTAGTGATAAAAAATAATAAGTTCTCTTTCATGAAAATAACCTGAAGCTGCTGATACCATTCTTGTAGATTAATACCATCAACCCTTAACTTTGGGAAGTCACTAGGCAAGTTTCCTATATTACTTTGGCCGTTACTTACAACCTGAGGCAGTTCGTGGTCTTGCAAATGCAGAAAATTGCAGAATGGTGTAGGGATGTCAGCAACGAGTCTGTGTGGTTCCCTCATGAGTTCGAATCTTCCCGGGTTGTTTTCTTGACTTCGCGCATGCGCGTTGCTCATTCTTTCTTTGTCTCCGTCGTGGAAGGTTCTCTCCACCGCCGCTTGCTCGCTCGTCTCCTCTTCGGATGAGTCGGTTTCTGGCTCGGTCTTTGGGGTCCTGGTGACGACGGCTGTTCTTTTCTTTCTCTTGTGAGCTATGTCGCTTGCTTCTGTCCTTGGTGTAGGGCGGAATCGGCAAGGTTCTCTGGGCTCTGGTGTCGTCGCTCTTGAAGTTGGGGTGTAGGCGTGCAGGTCCCGAGGCATCGGTTCGTTCGCTTGCTTCTTCGGCGATTCCCTGGTGATTTTTAGTTTTGGCCCAAATATATTAAGGAGTGTTTTTATTGCTGATTCTATTTGTATCTCTGTTGGTGTTTCTTCAATTTCCGTGTCTGATTCTTCTGAGTTATAAAGTCTTTCTTTTTTGTTTTCAGCATCGAGAGGATCTTTTCGCGCCAGAGATTTTGAATTTTGTCCTTTGATTGGTTCAGTTTCGCTCATCTTGGAATTCTGTTGAGAACAAGATGGCTGCCATTCAAAATTTTGCGCGGGATCAGTGTTTCTCTCTTTCGTTGTAATTTTATTTGTAGGTAAATCGCTCACCGTTTTCGAGTCCTTATTTTCATTTGCGTGAATTTCTTTTCCTTTTGTCATTCCTTCGCTTTTTATGACGTTTTTGATTTTTGCTTTGAGTCTTAGCAGTTTTAATATCTCAGACCCGAGAGGACTGCTTTTCAATTCCTTTTCTTTTTGTTCATCTATTATTTCTTGATCTTCTTCCATCTCTTTGCTGTATGCCCTGGTGTTGGGCCTATCTCTTTTAGACATGTTTAAGTTCTTATTGAGTCAATCAAACCATCCTCTGCTACCAGATTGTTGCGATGTTTTTCTGGATCGGACTCAATAAATCATTAGAGAATTAAGAGTTCAAATACAACTCTTTTTATTTACATAAAGGCATTCTATATTCACTGAATATTCACAGATAGAAGCAGGGAAACTGTGGAGGGTAGCTCCTTATATACACAAGGGGGTGGAGTCATGAGAATGAGTGATGAGTCATGAATACATTAGGAATCAAAGAATGAATTAACCCTTGATGTTCTTATATACACTATTTACACATTAGAGAATAAGGCATTTACATCTAACAAATATAAAATAAAAAACTTGGGAATTTTAAAAAAATTAAATATATCTTACAAGTAGTTCACTTATGAGCTTAATTGAGCCCAAAATTTTGTTGCTAAGTAAGACAGTTGTTGAGTGAATTTTCCCCCATTTTATTACCTTTCTTGCCACAGTTGTTACGTGAATCACTGCAGTTGTTAACTTAGTGACACAGTTGTTAAGTGAATCTGGCTTCCCCCATTGATTTTGCTTGTCAGAAAGTCACAAAAGGGATCATATGATCTCGGGACATTTTCCAAGCATTGGGTCTTCTTCAAAGACACTTGTATCTTCATTATGTGCCTCAAATAAATAAACTTTAGCTTCATTGTTTGTGCTAAAGTAGACATTTCCTGTACCCTATAATGGGATCCTGCATGGAGGACACAATAATTAATATGTTTTGATTGTTCTTTTGGGGTTTATTGCCTCCCACTGTTAACTAGGATTATAGTCCTAATGCAGGGGTGAAATCCAGCAGGTTCTAACAGGTTCTGGAGAAGCGGTAGCAGAAATTTTGAGCAGTTTGGATACCCGGCAAATATCACCTCTGGCTGGCCCCAGAGTGGGGTGGGAATGGAGATTTTGCAGTATCCTTCCCTTGCCACGCCCACCAAGCTACGCCCACAGAACCGGTAGGGAAAAAAATTGGATTTCATCACTGTCCTAATGATATCCAATTTTCTTAATATGAAGGGTATAGTCGATTCTTTTTTCCTAAAGGATAAGAATAGTTTTGATTTTTTTCCCCCCAGAAATAAGAATGTGCAAACATCTGTTCACTTCTTCCAGGTTGTTTTGGGTGAGCCCTTACCATAACCAGACGCTGAAATCACATCTGATAAGATTCAGTTTGAGGGCCAAATTGGCCTAAATAATAGCAATAGCAATAGCACTTAAACTTACGCATACTGTATATCGCTTCACAGTGGATCAATTCAATTATTACTATTCATAGTAAAAAAAAATATTTATTACAGGCTGTTACGATGGGGTGTGAGGGAATTGCTAATAAAGGATCTGGCACTGAAACAGTTTTTATTTGTATTTGAATCCAGAATTTCACCCGTGATTGTATCACGAGCTACACCCCTAACAAGTTTTGATTTCACGAATCTAGTACAGTGAAGATAAATGCACCCCCTTTATTATTTCATGTGCATATGCCTTTTGATGCAGACACGATGGCAGAGCTGTGCTGGGCTCCAAAGTAAACCTCTCAGACCAGGGGTGGGTTCTACTTACCTTTACTACCGGTTCGCAATGGGAACACGTGTATCACCCTTGATGACGTGGGGGCGGGTGGGTGGAGCCTCCCGCCGGTTTTGCTACCGGTTCTATAGAACCGGACCGAACCGGGAGCAACTCACCACTGTCTCAGACTGACTGTCCAATGGGTGAGAGGCCTCAGGCCTCTCGCCCCAACTGCTACCATTGAGTAGGGGCAGGAGAAGGGGGCAGGGTTCCTACAGCCCCTGTTTATCTGCTATGGCTATAGTAGCAAGTCTGAGCCCCATAGCTATCTTCCCCCCTCCACCCCCCACCCTTGACCTGGCTTCTCAGTCTCCTGTTCCTGACTGAGGAGAGGTACAGAGGAGTTTGAAGATAGCTTTGAAGAAGAAATCCAAGGGCCACTTTGTAAACATCAACTTGGCCCAGATTGGGGATGCAGGCAGGAAGAAAGAAATCAAGATAGCTGCACCAGGCTAATATAAAAGGGAAAAAGAGAATCTCCTTCAGGTTTTCAATATTTGATTAACATACCCTGTAATAATAATAATAATAATACAGTAGAGTTCCATTAGTTCACAGTGTCTGTGTTTCTTGACCAGGTCTTCCCGAAAAGAGCTGATAAGATGAGGCTACAGTGCTCGTATAGCCGATTGATGCGACAGCTGGCTGTGGGGGAAGCAGCAGTTTCTCTTCCTTCCTTCTCTCCCTCCATGCTACTTGCCTGCTGCTGCTGCTATCAAGCCCCCCCCCCCAACTATGTGTGTGTATTTGTTGTTGCAAGATTTAAGGCAAAAGGACAGGGGGGGCTAGGTCGAAATCCAGAGCCCCTGTGCTGGCAGCCTCCAAGATGCAGTCACCTTTGCCTTCACTATTTGTATACCCCCTGCATTGGTATGCAAGTTAAAAAAAAATAAAATTAAGCCTATTTTTGAGGAGTCCTTGGTGCTCTCTGAGTTTGGTGTTCTTGCGGGTGTTTCCAGCAGGTTCTGACAGGTTCTGGAGAACCAGTAGCGGAAATTTTGAGTGGTTTGGAGAACCAGCAAATACCACCTGTGGCTGGCCCCAGAGTGGGGTGGGAATGGAGATTTTGCAGTATCCTTCCCCTGCCACGTCCACCAAGCCACACCAAGCCCACCAAGCCACGCCCGCAGAACCAGTAGTAAAAAAAAAATTGGATTTCACCACTGGGGTGTTTCATTACGCAAACTAGATAACATCATGAGCAATATTACCTAGTTTGGGTAATGAAACACCCCCAAGAAAACTAAGCTCAGAGAGCACCAAGGACCCCTCATTTCAACCCTGATCTACAAATATTCTTGGTAAGCCTATTTTTGTTTATTAACAGAAATCGTGCCCTGTTCTTCTGATCGATAAAGAGAAACTGATCCATAGTCCTGCGCTTCTTCACAAATGCGGCCAATCTATAACGGGTATGGTAGCAAAGGGCTGCTACAACCTGGTATTCTTCCATTCCCACATATCTCCTTTTGAAGAGGCAGGAGAGAACTTGATTTCCGTCCTTTATTATGGTCTCAACCGGTTGCACTAATAACCGAGAACAGTTTCACATGCTGAAGTCATGAATGGCCCACCCCTTGCCTGTTTGAGGCACCACATTATAGCTTGGTCTGATTTCGGATAGTGGCAATAGTTATTCCTGTTTTGTTGCAGAAGGACAAATTTCTCCTACCTTGGCTAGCCAGCTCTGCCAAGATATAAAGAGGGAGAGCATGCAGCGGTGATCATGGTGTGGGGTATGCTGCCATCTGGTGGCAATTTAGAAGCACATCCTGCCCTTGATCAACAACAAATGCTGACACGTTCAGCTTGAAAGGATAAAGCTGAACCGTAGACTTCCGGGGTGGGATTATATGATCTTGGTCTTATTGAACTCAGTCTCATTCTGCTTCCTCTTCCCCCTTCTCTTCTTCAGATTTTGTATGACCTTTTAAATCACTTGAGACAAGAGGCTTCTGTTGCTTCGAGACATCATTTCCAGCAGTACAGTGACTCATCTCTGTACAATGAGATGGAGTCATTGATGGAGCAGCATGAGCAAAAGCACCCCAGGCTATCTGGGCGCTAGCCAGACCCCTAGTCTCCTAGCAAGACCTATTGCTAAAGAGAAAAGATTGTGGAAGGAGAAAAATATTGCATGTTCCAAGTCAATAAATTGGAGCTTGTATCCAGGGAATGGGCAGAGTCCTCCATGCAAAAAGTATTTTTCTTAAGAGTAGAGGCTGGATTGGAATACAGGTAGTCCTTGACTTACAACCATAATTGAGTCCAAAGTTTTCTGTTGCTAAATGAAACATTTGTTAAGTGAGTTTTGTCTCATTTTATGACTTTTCTTGCCACTGTTGTTGAGTGAATCACTGCAGCTCTTAAGTGAGTAACACATTTGTTAAGTGAATCTGACTTTCCCATGGACTTTGCTTGTCAGAAAGTCACCAAAGGGGGTTGCATGGCCCCGGGACACTGCAAAACCAGGGGTGAAATCCATCCGGTTCCATCCGGTTCAGGCGAACCAGTAGCAGCAGATGCGGGAAGCTCCGCCCACCCATGCGGACATCATGGCGTCACTTTTTTGTGACATTTTAAGCTTCTGCGCATGCGCAGAAGGCTTTGTGCATGCGCAGATGACGGCACGTGCACATTGGCAAACCGGTAGGGAAGGAAAGTAGATTTCTCCCCTGTGCAAAACCATCATAAATATGTCAGTTGCCAAGCCAAGTCTGAATTTTGAACACGTGACCATGGGGAAGCTGCAATGGTTGTAAGTGTGAAAAATGGTTGTAGGTCACTTTTTTCGGTGCCGCTGTAACTTTGAACGGTCACTAAGTGAACTGTTGTAAGTTGAGAACTACTTGTACACTGGCTGAGCATGTGTTACTGAGAGGCCACCAACGTTTAATAGCAGTATGTGTCAGCAATGTGAAAGATTTTATCCCTCTACAGAAGTGTTTCTCCACCTTGTCAACTTTAAGATATGTGGACTTCAACTCCCAGAATTCTCCGGTCAGCATTCTTGAAGTTTAAGTCCACAAATCTTAAAGTTGACAAGGCTGAGAAAGGTTGCTTGCTCTGCAGGTAAGAGCAAGAAAGTGCACATTTTTTAAGACTAAAGACAATCTTTTTTTTTTTTTTTTTGTTGCAATATTTTCAGGATCAGACTCAATAATTAAGATAAGAATTATATATTCAAATAAAGCTCTGTTTAATCACAGATGGCATTCTATATTCACTGAATATTTACAGATAGAAGCAAGGTAAAAGTGGTGATCAGCTTCTTATATACACAATGGGTGGAGCTATATGTACAAGTGATGAGTCATGAATACATTATAAGTCAGAGAGTCAGTTAACCCTTGATATTCCTTATATACATTATTTACAGAGTAGGGAAAGAGGCATTTATATCTAACAAATCCCCCTCTAAATGCCGATTGGTTGTATGACACCAATTACATTCTTGTTCAGGACTATACATTACATGCAGTTTGGAAGTTAGATATTTATGTTGTTTACCGGGCAAAGGCTTTGTTAATATATCAGCTACGTAAATTAACACAAATTCAATACAATCATTACTCCTTTTGATAAAGAAACAGTTATCAGCAGAGGTTGCATTAAAACCCATGGTATTGAGTACTTTCACTAAACAATCATACCATCTTTTACCGGATTGTTTTAATCCATATAAGCTTTTGTTTAACAACCAAGTCTCATTCCTATTAGTGTATTGACTATGAGGGGCCCTTACATATATTTCCTTATCTAATTTTGCGTGTAAGTACGCAGTTTGTATATCGTATTGGAATACATCAAGGTTGAGTGCTGATGCTACCACTAAAGCTGTTTTGACACTCTCGGTCCTTACAGTAGGGGAATAAGTGTCTGTATAGTCCTCTGGATATTTTTGTGCGTAGCCTTGAGCAACTAACCTAGCTTTATATAATGAATTGCCTCCTTCCAAATTTTTAATTTTATATATCCACCTGGTGCCAATAATAGTTTTATCTTTAGGAGCAGTTATGGGTGTAAACACATTTAATCCTTGCAAACTTTCCATTTCTTTTTTCATAGCAAGCTCCCATTTTTCTTTTTCTTCCTGGGGAAGTTTTAGAACTTCATCATATGTATTGGGAGTTGTTTGTTCGTTATTCATGTTCATTATGTAATCCTTATATTTGTTTGGCATTTTATTTCTGTTGCTTCTAAAAGTTCTTTCTGGTTTACTATTGTTGTCATGCATATATCTTGCTTCCTTTTTTGTTAATGTATCAATTTTTATTTTGTGTTGGCTATTCGTCCATGTTTTTGTTTTGTTCTTATGTTTGTTAGTATTTTGTATGTTTACAGTTCTTTCTTTATGGTGTTTTGTTTCTAGGTGTTTGTTTGGGAATATTTCATTAAGGTGTAATTTAGACCAGTTGGCCTGTTCATGGAACACGGCTGATCTGGAAACTATAAACTTATTATTACTATCAATGAACCTATATCCTTTTGTGCCAGTTTCATATCCCATAAATTTAAGCCTTCTGGACACATTTTCTCCCTTCCTTCTCAATTGTTTAGGTATGTGTACATCTGCGGTGACCCCAAAGATATGCATGTGTGCCAATTTTGGTTTTCTATTATACATCACCTCGTATGGTGTTTTATTTATGATGCTGGACCATGTCCTGTTTTGTGTATAATTTGAATAGTGTAGGGCTTCTGACCAAAAATGTTTGCCTAAACCAGCATCCTCTAATGTACATCTAATCATGGTTTGTAATGTGGAATTCTTTCTTTCTGCAATTCCGTTCTGGAATGCTGAAAATGGACTGGAAGTGTAATGTAGCATTCCTCTATCCTTTAACCATTGAGAGAATTCTTGAGACATGAATTCACATCCTCTATCTGTCATGATCTGTTTTATTTTAATATTGTGTTGTGTCTCTATGCGTTTATAAAATTCCTTAAATTTTTGAAAGGTCTCATCTTTATGTTTTAATGTGTAAACAAAACCATAGCGGCTATAATCATCCACTATTGTTAAAAAATAACGTTTCTTATATGTGATTGATGGGGTAAGCGGTCCTACTAGATCCATGTGTACTAAGTCAAAAACTTTATTGGTTGTTCTAGTAGATTTTTTTGGTTTGGAACTAGTTTTCAGCTTTGTAGATTTACATACTGAGCATTCTAAATAGTTTTCACAATTTTTTATTTTGATACCTTCTGCGTGTTCAGTCATTTTTTGTACTACAGGAAAACTGGCATGTCCTAACTTTCTGTGCAATATATGAGCACATTCATCATGAATAGGCTTTCCTATTTTTGGTTTTTTTAAATTATGTGTATCATTATGATCATGGGTTATTTTACAATCATCATTGTCACTATTGCTGACATTTTCATCATCAGTTTCTATACATTCTTCAACATTTGAATCAACATTATGTAACCATTCTTCCTTTGCTATGAAGTAAGGTAGTCCCCCTTTAATCATTACAGTACCTATGTTGCATTTATTTTTCTCAAGGATTGCTTCTCCCTTTGAGAAAGTAATATTAATGTTAGATTCTCTGCTAAGTTTTAAAGCACTCAATATATTATGTGGTATTTTGGGTACTAGCAATACCCCCTCTATTTCTCCTAAACCAGGTAAAGTTACATTTCCTTTGCCTAATACTTGAACCTTTTCTTGGTTAGCTACTTTTATTATAAACTTATCTTCTGTGAAAGAAGACAATATACTTTTATTATTGGTGGTGTGATTTGTGGCCCCAGAATCTATAAGCCAATTATTGTTATCATTTCGCATTGTTTTTGTATTGTCATGTCTATTTAATCCATTTAGTGAACCAGATTTTCTATCTCTTGAATTTTCTCTGCCCCCTCTATTTTCTCTGTGGTTTGGTGGGCTTCTATATCTGTGTCTGTCTACAGAAGATTGCCTATAATTATATCTGTTTGTGTATTCTGGTCTACGCCTTTCTCTTGAAAATCTGGGACAATCTCTTCTATTGTGTTCTCTGGATCCACAATTATGACATCTATATGATTCATTATGTCTGTCTTGGAAAGCTACTTTCCTGAGAGTTCTATGTTCCGTATGATTATTAGAGCGACTTTTTCTGTAGTTATCCTCAGTTATCAATTTATTGGATAGATTTTCTATTGATAGATATCCTAGGTTAATGGTATCTAAATGTGACATAAAATTGTCCCATGATGAATCAAGTGAATTGATAATAACACTTTTCATTGTTTGGTCAGAGATTACTTCCCCTCTTAACTGTAGTTCAGCTCTTACTCTGTTTAAATATATTAAATGTTCACTTATAGAAACCCCTGGTTTTACTCTGGATGAAAAGAAATCTTTAGACATCCTTGTTGTAGTGGCTACACTGTTGCTGTGAAACAAATTAAACATATATTGAATGATTTCTGAGACAGTCAAATTTGATTTGATGCTATAATACATTGCAGGAGATATACTAGCTATTATTATAAAAAAGGCTCTATGGTGTAGGTTATCTATCTTTAAAGCCCAAGGTTTTCTTGGGGGATTGGTAATGAAAAATAGCAGATTCTCTTTCATGAAAATAACCTGAAGCTGTTGATACCATTCTTGCAGGTTATTTCCATCCACCTTCAATTTTGGAAAATCGCTGGGCAAGTTCCCTATATTGTTTTGACCGTTACTCACAACTTGAGGCAGTCCGTGATCTTGTAAATGTCTAAAGTTGCAGAAAGGTGTGGGGATGTCAGCAACAAGTCTGTGTGGCTCTTCCAGAAATTCAAATCTTCCCGGGCTGTCTTCGAGTTTTCGCGCATGCGCAGTTCTCATTTTGCTCGTGGCTTCGTCGTAGAAGGTTCTCTGGGCTCGGGCGTCGCTGTCCTCGAGTTCTGGGTAGTGTTAGGCAGTCTTCGATTTGCTGGTTTGCTTGCTTGCTTCTCCGGTGACTTTCTGGATATTTTTAATTTCGGTCCAAATGCAGCAAACAGCGTTTTCATGGCAGACTCTATTTGTAAATTTATTGAGTCTTCTTCATTTTCCGTCTCTGATTCTTCAGAGGTGTGCGATTTTTCTTTCTCATTTTTCATGTCGTGCAGAGTTTTTCGCGCCAGACATTTTGAATCTGGCTTTCTGATTGGCTCAGCTTCATCCATTATGGGAGTCAGTTGCAATGAAGATGGCCGCCATTCAAAATTTCGCGCGGGACCGCTGTTCTCCCTCTTCGTTGTATTTTTGTCTACAAATTCAGCACTTACTGTTTTTGGGTCTTTAGTCTTTTTATTGGTGATGTGTTTCTCTTTCGCTGCTCCGTTGTTCTTTATTACATCTTGGAGTTTCGCGATGAGATTTTCATCACTCTTTTGACTTTTCAATATCTTTAATATTTCTGACCTGAGTTCGTTGTTTTCTACTTCGCTTTGTTCATCATCTTCATTTATTATTTCTTCATCTTCTGTAGTATATTCTTCAGGTTCATTTGAAATAGCGTTTGTGGATTCATCTATTATTTCTGAATCTTCTTCCATCTCTTTACTGTATGCTCTGGTGTTGGGTCTATCTCTTTTTGGCATTATCGAGTCCTTATTGAGTCTATCCAACCATCCTCTGCTACCAGATTGTTGCAATATTTTCAGGATCAGACTCAATAATTAAGATAAGAATTATATATTCAAATAAAGCTCTGTTTAATCACAGATGGCATTCTATATTCACTGAATATTTACAGATAGAAGCAAGGTAAAAGTGGTGATCAGCTTCTTATATACACAATGGGTGGAGCTATATGTACAAGTGATGAGTCATGAATACATTATAAGTCAGAGAGTCAGTTAACCCTTGATATTCCTTATATACATTATTTACAGAGTAGGGAAAGAGGCATTTATATCTAACATTTTTTTAATTTGATTTATATGCCGCCCTTCTCCGGAGACTCAGGGCGGCTTACAATGTGCTCAGCAATAGCCTTCATCCTTTTGTATATTTATACAAAGTCAGTTTATTGCCCCCACAACTGGGTCCTCATTTCACCTACCTTAGAAAGGATGGAAGGCTGAGTCAACCTTGAGCCTTGGCGAGATTCGAACCCTGCAGTAATTGCAGGCAGCTGGTCTTAAGCAGCTTAATAACAGGGTGCCTTAAACCCCTGTACTACCAAGGCTCTTTGCCCACATGCAAGGCTCAACCCCCCCAAAAGGTGACAGGATGAAAATAGGCAGCAACACACTAAAGATTCCTTTTGGTATATTAACTCCTACGAATCGCTTTCTCTTGATAATTTTCAGCACCAACAACCGTAAACGGATAACTAGTTTCTGCCTTTCCTTTTGTGAATCAATATCGGTACACAGGGGGTGTCAGTGACCACTAATAGCAGTGCAACCTGCCGAGTCTCCTTTATTGGTAGTCTTCAACTTGCAACCATTTGTTTAGTGGCCATTCAAAGTTACAGAGGCACTAAAAAAAAAGGGACTTATGGCCATTTTTCACACTTACGACCGTTGCACACTATCCCCAGTCACCTCATCAAAATTCAGACGCTTGGCAACTGGTTGGAAGCCAGAGTCACTCAACAACTGTGGTATTAATTTAACAACTGCAGAGATTCACTTAACACCTGTGGCAAGAAAGGTCCTAAAATGGAGCAAAATTCCCAGTTGTCTTGCTTAACAACAGAAACCTTGGGCTCAGTTGTGGCCATAAATGGAGGACTACCTGTACTAACAGATTGGGACTCTGAGCCCAGGGATAACCACTGTCCAGCAATGCCGCAATTATTTGAAAGTGGAATTTTGTTATGGGATGGGTAGGTACTGTGAAGTGTGAAGAAGTCAGCTGAAGCAATAACTTTGCTCTTCGTGCACTGGATATGCTTGGCCCACACGTGTGTTTGCACAAACCCTGCTTTGAAAGGACAGGACATTTTTGTCTCTTCAGAGAACAACATTCCCCCATTCCAGCTTGCCTATGAAGCAGAATTAGGCAGCAGCCCTACGTACAGTGAACTGCGAAGGTTGGCTGTTGAGGAAAGACGAAGACCAATCGTCCCACCAACTTGGACAACATTTGGGCAAGTACGTTAAACCACAACATACGTAGGCTTGAATATGGGGCAGTAGGCTTTAGACCAGAGGTCACCAACCAGTGGTCCGTGAGAAAATTTTGGTGGTCCGTGGCGCACCCGGGTGGAGGAGCTGCTCCGGGATGATTAATGGCCAGTCCTGTGACTAGAGCTCTGGAATATGGGACCGGCCAGGCAGCTCATGGTGGGGTTGGAAATCTCTGCCACAGAGGGAGGTACGTGTAATTTTGCAGGTGGTGCAATGTACAAGGAGTAGCACAGCCTTCGCCAGCTGGAACGAGGTAATGGTGCAAGAGGGGGCGGTGTTTTGTTTTCTGTGGGAAACAGGTCCAAACAGGCAGCCAAACTAAGTGCCTGAAGGACCCCATCCTGTCACTGGGAGTCCAGGCGCTTCAGCAAGCGGCACGCTGGATTTGTATTAGTTGTCCGCGGGATTTAAAATTATGAATTTAGTGGTCCCTGAGGTCCGAAAGGTTGGTGACCCCTGCTTTAGACAATATGTTGTCAGCCACATTCCTAAAGAGGATGGACCAGCAGTTGAGTTTAAGAAATATAATTGGGTCCCTTAAACCATGCAAGGCTAAAGAAACACAGCTTGTGCCTTAGCCCTGTCCCTCTGCCAAAAAAGAGAAAAAGGATTGAACACAGGTTGAAAAGTCGGCCCTGTCAGTTCTGGAGGCCACACATAGGATAAGCCTGTATTTGACTCTTGGCAGGGGTGCTATTCATCAGGTTCTACAGGTTCTGGAGAACCGGTAGCGGAAATTTTGAGTAGTTCAGAGAACTGGCAAATACCACCTCTGGCTGGCCCCAGAGTGCGGAGGGAATGGAGATTTTGCAATATCCTTCCTCCAGGAGTGGAGAGGAAATGGGGATTTTGCAGGATCCTTCCCCAGGAGTGAGGAGGGAATGGAGATTTTGCAGGATCCTTTTCCTGCCACACCCACCAAGCCACATCACAGCACGCCCACCAAGCCACGCCCGCAGAACCAGTAGTAAAAAGTTTGAATTCCACCACTGACCCTTGGGCAATATTTTTCCTGCCCTGAGATAGTGGCCCGAGTTCAAGGCAGAAGCTGAGGAGAACAAAAATACTGCATGGCTGATGGAGGTTTGGGAGTATTACCTAATTGAGAGGTGGAAATGGCAAGAGCCCTGATGCCCTTTTGCTCTTAGGGCAGCACAACAAAACCTTGGACCCAATCTAGATGCAGTAAAAGGAATGAAAGGGATTAATCCAGGGGTGGGGAACTATGGCTCTTTTATGACATGTGGACTTCAACTCCTGGAATTCCTGAGCCAGCCGTGAATTCTGGGAGTTGAAGTCCACAAGTCATAAAAGGGCCATAGTTCCCCACCTCTGGATTAATCTAACAAAAAAAAGATAGCCAAAATGATAGGAATGTTGCAGGAGCAACTGTCATGGGGACAAATCCATCAGGTGATTATCGCAGGAGAAGATGGAACAAGCTCCTAGAGAACTTTAATGGAGAGAAAAGATCTGGGGCTAAAGACAAGAGGGGAGGCTCAGTGAACAGAACCATGATCTTTTAATGACAGCAAGGAGAATAGAAGTTAAATCTGGATCCACTGGTAGAACTCTGGGTATTTTACATTAGTTCATTAAGAATTTCATTTCCTATTTATTAGTGGCAAGAGGAACAAAATAACTCCCTTGCCTTGTGCTAAAAATAGTTGAAGGAGGAGGAGCTTGGAGTAACCAATGGTAGAGTTTGCTTTGAAAAGGAGGGTTCTTATACACTAAATGAAAGCCTGATTTCAGAATTGTATGTCTCTTTGCAGCTGGGTGGATGTCAAAATTCTCTTTTAAAAAATTAGCTTTCTCAAGTCCAAAGTCTGCCTAGTTATGCGCAGAGAAATCACGTTCCCCAACATCTGTATTAGAGATGGGGGTCTCACTAGAATGACTAGCCACAAAAGCTCTGTTGAAATTCCTTATTCCAGATACAGGAGGCTTATTTGCACCCCGTGTCACACCTCCTGCAACAGCTTTTGCTATGCCTTCCAGATGCATTGGATTCCCAGGTCTTCATCAGCACTGGCTGGGAAGGATGCAAACGGCAAACATCTAGAATAAGACACTAGACTAGACTAGACTAGACTAGACTAGACTAGACTAGAATTTTTTATTGGCCAAGTGTGATTGGACACAGAAGGAATTTGTCTTGGTGCATACGTTCTCAGTATACATAAAAAGAAAAGATACATTTGTCAAGAATCATAAGGTATAAGACTTTATCATTAAGTGTTGTACCTTATGATTCTTGACAATGTATCTTTTCTTTTTATGTACACTGAGAGCGTATGCACCAAGACAAATTCCTTGTGTGTCCAATCATAGGGTACAAATAAGCAATTAGGAAACAATATCAATATAACTATATCAGTATCACATACCACTAGGGAGGAAGTTAAATATGAGCCAACAATGTATTGGCAGCAGCCAAAAAAGCCAATGCAATCCTAGGCTGCATTAATAGAGAGAGAGAAAATCAAGATCATGTGAAGTACTAGTACCACTTTATAAAGCCTTAGTAAGACCACACTTCGAATAGTACTTCCAGTTTTGGTAGTACTGGAATACTACCAAAAAAGATGGTAGAATACAAAAAAGATGTTGAGACTCTGGAAGGAGTGCAGGGAAGAGCACCAAAGATGATTAGAGGTCTGGAGGCTAAAACATATGAACGGTTGCAGGAACTGGGTTTGTCTAGTCTAGTGAAAAGAAGGACAAGGGGAGACATGATAGCACTATTCCAATATTTGAGGGGCTGCCACAAACAAGAGGGGTTCAACCTATTTTCCAAAGCACCAGAAGGCAAGACAAGAAACAATGGATGGAAACTAATCAAGGAGAGAAGCAACCTAGAACTAAGGAGAAATTTCCTGACAGAACAGTTAACCAGTGGAACGGCTTGCCTTCATAAGTTATGGGTGCCCCAACACTGGAGGCTTTCAAGAAGAGACTGGACAGCCATTTGTCTGAAATGGTATAGGTTCTCCTGCTCAAGCAGAGGGTTGCAATAGAAGACCTCCAAGGTCCCTTCCAACTCTGTTATTCAAGGTTCTAAGTCTTCTAGTAGGAGTTCCTCTTGTCTCTTCCTGACAATTGCTGTTCCTCTTCTCTCTCCTGTCCCCTAGGTATCTATTTCCTTGCAAGAGCTCCTGGAAGACTGTTGGGACCCTGAACCAGAGGCTCGTCTGCAAGCTGAGTGTGCTCTACAAAGGCTGCAAAGACTGGGCACTGAGGATCTGGTGAACGAGTACTGAGGTCAAAGCATTTTAGGCTTTCCACTCAAATTTGCTTGGACTTCTTTGCTTAGAAGAACTTTATGTTTGGCTGAGAAGAGCAAGAGGCCTTTGAGAGAAGTCCATCCAGATCCATTTTCTCAATAGGACCCTACTGGGACATTGTCAGAGTGGATGCGTTTTTATAAGTGCTATCCACTGAATCAACTTGAATTGTATTTGTTAACTACTGTTAGCCTGGGGGCCATCCTATATCAAGCCTTTGACCTTGGAATTTTCATCACTTCAGTTCCTCCATATAGCACAATATCTTTCTGCAACCTTAAGTACGCTTTCTTCAAAATAACTCCAAGTGAACCCAATGGGACATTTCTGAACAGGTACTAGATGCATAGTTTATAGCAGGGGTGTCAAACTCAAGCCCTGCGGGCCAGATCTGGCATGCGGTGTGGTCAGATCCGGCCCATGGGCTGTCCTGGTCTACCCAGTGTGAAGAGGAAAGATCGGGACAATGTAGCTTCAGCCCGGTCTACCCAATGCGAAGAGGAAACATGCCAGCAGTTTGGGGAGTGGCGTCAAGTTTGCGGAGTGGCGTCAAGCACACCCACCCAGTCAGCCATACCCACTAAGTTGGCCATGCCCACCCACTCCCTGAGGTCAACCACAATCCTGATGTGGCCCTCAATGAAATTGAGTTTGACACCCCTGGTTTTATAGCATGTGTTACCCGAATGCAAAAATTAGTTTTAAACGAAGAATTCAGATTCCTAAGAAAGACTTTTCTCTGGAATTGCTGAAAATTATGGAGATGCAGCCCAACACATCTAAAGGACATACAACTGGAAAAGACCGAGGATCCAGATTGTTTGGGGGGGGGCAATATGTTGACACTGTAAACTGCTTAGAGAGGGCTGTAAAGCACTGTGAAGCGGTATATAAGACTAAGTGTCATTGCTGTTCTCTTCCACTGAAAAAAATTCATTCTTCTGTCTGCATCCAACTCAGTACCTCTACACTAGGGGTGTCAAGCTGGATTTCTTCGAGGGCCAGATCAGCATTATAGTTTTCTGCGGGCCGGTAGGCAGGGGAGGGGGGAGACAGGACGGACACCTCCTGCAGCACCCTACCAGCCAAAACTGGCACGGGAGGGCTGCATGCAGCTCCCCTGAACCTTGTTTTCACCTTCCATGGCCTCCTGCAGCACTCTGCCAGCCGAAAAATGGGCCGTTTTTGGACAGCAGAAGCACCGCGGGCCAGTCCTTTGATATTTCCAGGCCAGCCCCACGGGCCGCATTTAAGCACCCCACTGGCCTTGAGTTTGACACCTCTCTTTGCAATAATTTGTTACCAAAAAATTGTTTGTTTGGGTTTTTTTAAATTTGATTTATATGCCGCCCTTCTCAGGAGACTCAGGGCGGCTTACAATGTGTTAAGCAATAGCCTTCATACTTTTGTATATTTATACAAAGTCAGCTTATTGCCCCCACAAACTGGGTCCTCAATTTACCTACCTTAGAAAGGATGGAAGTCTGAGTCAACCTTGAGCCTGGTGAGATTCGAACTTACAGTAATTGCAGACAGCTGGTGTTAATCACAATGCTATCAGTCTGCTGAGCCACCAGGCCCTGGTGTTCAAGATTGTTTGGGATTAAATGTCCTAGTTGAAGAGGTACAGTCATTAACTTGATGCAGTTTTTATCTGATGGGCTGTCCAGTCTATACCTGTTTTAAAGGGAGAGAAGGAGGGAAGGGAGTCTTCAAGCAGACCATCCAGAAGGAGGGAACCAAGTCACCTAATCACCACCATAAGGCAGTGAGACCTCAAACCTCCTATATTTGTATTAGAAATCTTTTTTTCCTTAGCTTTCATCCAGATTTATAAAGAAGCACATGCAGACATGTATATTTCTTTTCTCTTTTGTTGTTTGGTGACTCTTTTTTTTTTTGGTCATGTATTCTTTTGTGATCCGTTCCCTTTTTCATCTAACTTTGTTTTAAAATTAAAAGCTTCACCCAAGGGTGTTTTAGCTTATTTTTATCTCTCCAGAATGTAATATGAGGTCAGTGTTGAACAAATATATCAGCTAGTAATCTAGGTTTTACATTGATTTAAAACATGCATATCCCTCTCTGGCATTCAGATGCTCACAAGCAGATGACAGCAGGAGTGGGTTCTACTTACCTTTACTACCAGTTCACAACGGGGCCGTGCAGCCGTAGAAGCATTTTGATGATGTCGGGGTCAGTGGGCGGAACCTCCCGCCGGTTTTACTACCGGTTCTATAGAACCGGTGCGAACCAGGGGCAACCCACCACTGGATAACAGCAACTTAAGTATGCCCATTTTAATGCATAAAACATAATAAAAATCATAGAAAACAAACCCCCCCACACACATTTTTTTAAAATAAAAATTAGGAAATTTAAGGCATTTGCAATTTGATAAACCAGTTGGTGAAAGTGTGGTAGGAAGGGGATGAAGGAATTCCTCTAGGAAGCCAGCCTCATTCCAGATATATTGGGACTACCAATTCCATAATTCCTAGCTAGGTTTTGGGAATACACTAAATTGGGAATGTTCTTCCGTTTCCTAGCCAAAGATATGAGAGCCAGGGGAATGGAGCGGTTCATGGATTAAAGATGGGATGGGGAGACATGTTTAACCAACTGGGGTTACTCAACAGGGCAACTGTGATGGAGCCTTTGAGAATCCAGAGAATGCAATAATAAACTAAATGAACAGAATTCAAACATCTAGCAGATTTAACAAGAGGACACACCCAGTACAGGAAGTCCTCAGCTTACGACAGTTCATTTAGTGACCTTTTGAAGTTACAATGGTACTAAAAAAAAGTGACATATTACCATTTTTCACACTACCGTGGCAGCATCCCCATGGTCAGGTGATCAAAAGTCAGATGCTCACATTTATGACGGTTGCAGGTAGCGTTCTGGGTTCATGGAATCCCCTTTTGCCAAGCAAAGTCAGTGAGGAGGCCAGATTCACTTAACAACAGTGTTACTAACTTAATAACTGCAGTAATTCACTAAACAACAGTGGCAAGAACGGTCGTAAAATGGGACATAACTCACAACAACTGTCTCGCTTAGCAACAGAAATGATGGGCTCAAGTGTGGACTACCTGTAGTGTATCTAGCCTACAATATAGAGCATCCATCTAGCTGTAAATCCAGCATGGCATTTTGTTGTAAACCTTGTAGTAACCAACTGGTGCAGGATAGTCAAGGGTGGGGCTGGGAGACAGATGCCACCTTTGGGAGTTTGAGGCACTAACATGAGGCTGTCTTAAAGCGGCCCTTTGAGATAAGGCAGCAGGCAACATGCTGTGTGTGGGGTGTGTGTGTGTGTGTGAATTGTCGGGATGATGGCAGAGGCATAGCCACAAAGTGATTATGTCATTCGTACAAGCCTGTTCCATCTAGCAGTCACAATTACAATAAACATGCCAGAGGAAAATTTATTTCCCCAGAGACGGCACTACAACATTGTGAAATTCAATTGCTTTGGCGATAAGATCTTATGCAGTGCATCTGTTTTCTTTCTTTACCTTGCCCTAATAAGGTAAAGGAACCAGCGTGGATCATAATAGGAGAGTTGAATAAGGATGGACAGGGTTCAAATCTCCCTGTATCCACAACAACTATACTTGGATGACTTCCTCCTAATCTCCTTCCCTTCAAACGGAATCGCCACACATTCAACTTCCAGGAAGGAGACCGAGAAGGTCTGAGAAAGTAAAAGATTCCCTGTGAGCCATTTCAAGACCACAGGATGAAAGCAAAAAAATAAAGAGCACAAGATTCAGCTGCTCAGCTTTTGTTCTCCTTTTGCCCTTCAGCTGTCGAACAGAATTGCATTCTTGCCATCTCATCAGAAGAGAAAAGGCCGATTTGTTACTATATCATGCACCAAGCTGCTTGGCCAGATGCCAACAGCCACCAGAAATGCAAGGCCTCTGTCCTTGACGCAGATGCTTACATATACAGGCTCCACTCTTCGTACTGGAGCCCCAGATTTTCTTTATATAGCCGGCGAGAGGAGTGAATCACTGTTAGAAGCAAACCTGTTATTCTGACACAAGCGGTATTTTGAATATTTTTAGGGAACTATACGAACATGCGCTGCCGATTATGGGGATTTGTGATTTACCAAAAGCATTTCCTGTGCACATATTCACCAAATGTGGAATCTTTACGTCTGATTTTTGTACAAGCATTGTAAAAAAAACATTTTAAAAGCTGAAAATGTAACACCACACAAATGGAAATGTTTTTTGAAAAAGATAAAAATAGAATTTAAAAAATGGAGTAAAAATTAGAATCGTTAAAATATAGAACCATCCGGGGAGGAAATAATGACTGGAAAAGCTGACATTAAAAAAAAAATATTAGGATATCTAAAGCACTTTAGATCCAATTTTGGTATAGTGGTTAAGTCCCACCTTAGCATAAAACCAGCTGGATGACCTTGGTCCGGTCAGTCTTTCTCAGCCCTAAGAAGCAGGCAAGGGCAAACCACATCTAAACAACCTTGCCAAGAAAACATCAGAGATTAGTTAAGATGGTTGCCAGGAGTTAACACTGACTCAAAGCAAGGCACACGTACACACACACAGATAAGCAGCCTAGACTTGCCTCCGTGGCTGAGACAGCATACAGGTTCATTAATTACATATTCTTTTCCATACAAATCACATTAAGCCAAATCCAGAACAGACCATTTTAGGACCGATCCAAGTGAACTCAGTCTGTTCTCCAGGGTAAGTAGAACTCAGAAAGAACAGACCGAATCTGCCATCTACAGTAATTTCCACATTGCGTAATGGTAGAAGTGAGCCCAAATACAGCATATTTTTACAATAGCTCTAAATGAGATGATGTTAACTAAAAAAAAAAGACATTTGTTATTAAAAGTCCCCTTCCTCCCCCGGAAATATATTTATTGCTCCTTTCTCTATCCTTCCTTCCCCCTCCCTATATTCAGTCCAATAATATGGGGCAAGGAAATGGGATACTCTCCTTGGATCACATTGCTGCCAGGGGAAACAGGCGTGGATGTCATGTTGGTAGCAGGCTCCATTCCTTAACGCTGGCCAAGGTTTCAGAATGCTGAGGGGCTAAAAATAGATTTTTGCTCCAGGATTTGTAGGAGGCAAACACTCTTTAATCTGTGCCTGCATGATGGACTGCACAGTGCAAATATAACTCTTTACCTCACTGGATTTTCAAGGGTTCTCTGGACCCTTGAATTAAACCAGGAAAAAAAACCACCAAAATCTTGAACTACATTTAAGGCACACATCTGAACTACTTAGCTCAGTTTTAAAAATGTGAGGCATATGGAGATGATCAGAAAACGCATCATGCAGGATGCGGAAGGGAAAAAGATGTGGAGACTTTGGAAAAAGTGCAAAGGAACAACTAAGACGATTAAAGGTCTGGAGACAAAAACGTATGAAGAACGGTTGCAGGAATTGGATATGGCTAGTCTGGAGAAAAGAAGGACTAGGGGTGGCATGACAGCAATATTCCAGTATTTGAGGGATTGCCACAAGGAAGAGGTCAATTTATTTTCCAAAGCACCAGAAGGCAAGACAAGAAACAATGGATGGAAACTAATCAAGGAGAGAAGCAACCTGGAATTAAGGAGAAACTCCCTAACAGTGAGGACAATTAACCAGTGGAACAACTTGCCTTCAGAAGTTGTAAGTGCTTCATCACTGGAGATTTTTAAGAAGAGACTGGACAGCCACTTGTCTGAAATGGTATAGCTCAAGCAGGGGGCTGAACTAGAACTGGGGTGTCAAACTCATGTCGTCACAGCGGTGTCACGTGACATATCAGGACTTTTTACCCCCTTCGCTAAACCAGGTGTGGGCATGATCATCGCATGACGCATCCAACCCGTGGGCTGGGAATTTGACAGCCCTGGACTAGAAGATCTCCAAGCTCTATTCTGATTGAATCAAAATTGTTCTTCCAAAGCCACATTCATGAAAAAAGGGGTAGTATTTGATCACCCAGTCAAGCCCCTCCTTTTGAAACCAGTAACTATCTCAGCAGATGTGCCCTTCTTGGTCCCCAATGGGTTCAACTGGCCCAGGTGTCATCTGCTCAGGTTCTGTACTTCATTTTTATTTATTTATCTAGGTGCCTTCCAGCTTGTGTTGATCCCTGGCGATTTCCTGGTCAAGTCCTTGCAGTTTTCTTGGCAAGATTTCAGAAGTGGCTTTCCCTTGTTTGTTTCCTAGGGTTGAGAGACAGAGAGAGGGAGGGAAGGAGAGAGAGAAACAGGCCCAATGTCACCCAACTGGCTTTGTGCCTAAGGCAAGACATGCACTCACAGTTTCCTGGTTTCCAGAGCCTTAATCATGATACCAAACTGTCTCTATTTATTTTACCAGATTGGATCAGTGGTGAAATGTAGAATTTGTTACTACCGGTTCTGTGGGCATGGCTTGGGGGGAGGTGTAATATGACTGAATGGGCGTGGCCAACTTTTTTTTTTTTTTAACTTTTAAAACCATTTTTTCTATCACCTCTTCGGCTGAAGAGGTTGTAAAAAAATGCTTTTAAAGCCTCTGACGATCCCAGCTGACTTGCCTGATCGGCAGAGGCTTTCTTTTTTTTTTAAAGCCTCTGATGATCCCAGCTGAGCTGCGCGATCACCAGAGGCTTTTTTTTTTTACTTTAAAAAGCATTTTTTCGGCCAAAGAGGTTGTAGAAAAAATGCTTTTTAAAATAAAAAAAAAGCCTCTGATGATTGTGTGGCTCATCTGGGCAATGGGGGGGGGGGGGCAGGGATCTTTGCTACTGGTTCTCCGAACCACCCGCCTCCATCGCTACCGGATCGGGCGATCCGGTCCGAACCGGGAGCATTTCACCCCTGGATTGAATAATATGCCCAAATCCCAAAGGTCTCCCACAAACCACATCTAACAAAAAGAGGGGAAAAAAACATTGTAACTAAATCTAAATCAGTATTAAAAATAAAAATTAAATATGAAAGAAAAACAAAGAACCCAATACAGTCACCTACTTACTGACCACTAAATGCGCATGAGAATAAAACAGCATTAACTTCTCTCACACCCCACAAAGTTCAGAAGTAAAGGGAACTTTCAGCAGGCCTTCTCCTGATTTGACTGGATGGGCACATGTTGCCTGCTGTATGGTATCTCACTCTACATCAGGGGTATCAAACTCACGTCACATCGTCATCACGTGACATATCGGACTTTCTCCCCCTTCACTAAACCAGGGGTGGGTGTGGCCAGCACATGATGTATCCGGCCCGCGGGCCGTGAGTTTAACACCCCTGCTCTACATTATTTAATTCAGCTTCTCATAGGATAGAGAATTTATCAAACGTTAAACTGTGATTTGTTTAATTGTAGTTTCTGAAATAAACCACAACTGGCTCCAATCATGCAACACAATAAACCATAAAGTATGATTTTTAAATCTCAGTGGTTGGGGCTAATCAGATGCACTAAGCCACAAACAAGCAAGGAAACTGTATCATGGCTTAGCACTGATACTAAAATCAGTCTATATGTTATATTGTAATTATGCCTTCAGAGTTTATAGACTAACGTGTTTGGGTTAGAACAGCCTTTCTTAACCTTTTTATCCTAGAGCAGCGGTTTTTAAACTTGATAACTTTTGAGAGGCATGGACTTCAACTCCCAGAATTCCCTAGCTAGCAGGCTAAGGAATTCTGGGAGTTGAAGTACACATATCTAGGCTGAGAGAAATAATGCCAAGAGAAACTGCTGGAATAATTGTAAGGTCTCAGAAAGTCTTGCATAAAAATCATAAAATATGCAATTTCACAAGACAATTCACTTCTAACCTATATACTCTTGTGTTTTATAATCTTTACAACAGCAATAAAGCAGCAGATGAACATATGAGTCACAGCACATAAAATTTTTACCAAGGTGAGCTTTTTGCATTGCGCAGTCCATGAAGTTCAAGAAGCAATGTTTATTTTTTTCCCATCATGATAGCTCGCAGAACTCCTAGAGACCCTTGCAAATCCCATTTGAGAAAACTGGGGTTAGAGGGTCACAACTGATTTTGGTTTGTTTTCTCTGTTATTTATTGACTTAGAGTATTTCTAGGTCTATAAATTTCATCCCTCCTTCTGGAAACAGCTTTATCCATTACACAGAGACCTAATTCACACAACACATTAAACTATAATGTGCTTTGCTTGTGTCCAAGTTAATATGTGGTTATAAACCATGTTTTAAGGCTTAGTGTGCTAGGTGAATCCAGTCAGCTGGGATTGCTGCAATAGGCTCTGGTTAAAGAAAGCATGGCTTAATTTAGTGTGTGAACAGAGGCAACCCCTTCCTTCTTCAAAATCAAGCAGAGATCCCCTCTTATGCTCATAGCAGAGGTGGGGAACTTTGGCCCCTTTACGACTTGTGGACTTCAATTCCCAGTATCCCTGAGCCAGCAAAAAAGTCAAGATGGCTGGCTCAGGAATTCTGGAAGTTGAAGGCCACAAGTCATAAAAGGCCACAGTTCCCTATTCCTGGCTTATAGAAAGAAGAACTGGCTTCAGATAGGAAACGATCTTTAGAAGAGAAAAAAAACATCTACTGGCCCCCAGTTTGAATTTCATTCACATCTACTCAGAAATAAGTCAGACAGGTGTGAGATATCTATATCTAGGATTTGAGGAGATGAGAATGGTTTATAATGTATCCTTGCTTGCTCATCTTTTGACAGTCTGATTGTACACTCTGCAGGGTATAGAAATCTATTTATTTCCTTAGGCTTAGGAACAGCTAAAGAAAAGCTTGTACGGGACTTAACCACTTATGATTTCCCTTCTGCAGAAGCTCAGCCTTACATGTCTTATTTCACTGCTAGCGCTACTTCTCCTGCCCATTATTCATTGCTACATCTAACTTCAGGCTTCATTGTCTTGTAAAACCTAAGATCTCTCTGCTCTCTTCTTTTCCATTTTCTACAAATCAAATAAAAAGTAGGCAAGATTTATATGCTGCTTTCAGAATTATGAAAAGGTGCTTGTCCATTTAACCTATATCCGTGATGGCGAACCTATGGCACACGTGCCACAGGTGGCATGTGGAGCCATATTGGTGGGCATGCGAGAGTTGCCCTAGTTCAGCTCCAGCACACATGCCACCGCGTACTGGCCACCTGATTTTCAGGCCTTCTGGGCCCACTGGAAGTCAGCAAACGGGCTGTTTCTGGCCTCCGGAGGGCCTCCGGGGTGGTGGGGGGGAGAAGGCTGTTTTTGCCCTCCCCAGGCTCCTAGAAAGCCTCTGGAGCAAAAGGGCAAAAAACAGGCCTACCGGGTCCACCGTGCCAACACATGCCAAAAGTGGGGGGAGCACAGGAGAGATCACGCGTGCATGCATGGGGGGCAGGGCGCATAGAATTAGGGGTGTGGGCATGCACACGAGCGACCACCCCGCACCCTCCCCCCACTTTTGGCACGCGATGGCAAAAAGCTTAGCCATCACTGACCTATATTATACATTGGACATAATGCTTACAATGGGAATAAAAATGACTTTCAAGGATTTGGATTTTCAAGGAAAATCCTCTTGGATTTTCAAGGAAGCATCCTGTAACATTTTCTAACAGAAAGCTACACTCAGTTGGTACACATTATTCTCAGTCAATCACCACAGAGCCTTAGTTCCAACAAGTCCATCAATAACTTTTAACACCCACTCCCCTTCATATTTTTATCTGTCATTGCCTGATCTCGGAGTTGCCATTTTAATTTTCCATAACAGTATTTCAGGATGCAATGGAAAATGAAGCTGGTAACTTCCAAATTTAACAACCACTAGTAGAGGGGGCCTTTAGGAAATTCTTTGGCATGCACATGTGTCCATGTATACATGCGCACACTCAATGTGCAGACTATATGTTGCTGTTGGTTGTGGAGAAAAATAGATCTTCTATTCATTATATATATATGTATGTATGTATGTATATATGTATGTATATATGTGTGTGTATATATATATATATATATATATATATATATATATATATATATATATAATGTGTGTATATAATACACACACACACAAACATATACATGATGTATAAAATATACTATAAAGGCATCATAAAATAAACCAAACAGACTAATGTAAAACATCTCACCACTACTCTTTCATAGCCCATTGGAATCAAATGGTTTTCATAGTCTGATCAGAAGAAAGCCATATTAAGACCACCAGGTCTTCCTCCTGAAGTAGTATGTATAATGTTGTGGTTTATTTATTTGATTTATATTCAGTCAAAATATACATTTTGTCAACTACCGTACTTAGTTTCTATCAACAGCTGGGTAGAAAGTTTTACCTGGTTGTTCTACACCAGTGTTTTTCAAACTTTGCTCTCAGGACTGCTTTCCACGTTTAAAAATTAAGAATTCCAAAAGAGCTTTTGTCTGTATAGGTTACATTTATCTATATTTACCATATTAACAATGAACATTGATGCATGTGTAAGAACACTGAATCCCATAAAAATAGCAATATTAAATCCCTTAGATAATAACACAAATAAAAATATTCATGAAAAGTCCTATAAACAAAAAAATATAAGTGATATTGTTCTACATTTTTGCGAATTTCTTCAATATCTGGCAAGTTGTTTTGGTTTTGTGGACTCCCCAGGGTGTTTTGGAGGATCCTCGGATCACACTTTAAGAAACTCTGGCCTATAGAAAAGCATCCAATCAGTTTAACATCAATACCAGGGAAGATCCTGGAAAAGATAATAAAAAAACAGATCTGCGAACAACTAGAAGCAAATAAAAGTTATAACTAGTAGCCAGCACGGGTTTGTTAAAAACAGATCACGCCAAACCAATCTTATTTCATTCTTTAATAAAGTCACTAAATTAGTAGACCAGCGAAATGCTGTGGACATAGTATACTTAGATTTCAGTAAGACATTTGACAAAGTAGGCAATCTACTTCTTGATAAACTAGAAAAATGTGGAATAGACAACACCATCACCAGATTGATTTGTAGCTGGCTGACAAACCGTACTCAACGAGTAGTCCTTAATGGTACTACATCCACATGGAAAGAAGCAGTGGGGTACCACATGGTTCCATCTTAGGCCCAGTACTCTTTAATATCTTCATAAAGGGAATAGATGAGGGAATAGAAGGGGATGAGGGAATAGAAGGGGAACTCATCAAATTTGCAGATGATACTAAACTGGCAGGAATAGCCAACAACCCAGAAGACAAACTCAGGATCCAAAAAGATCTTGACAAACTTGAACAATTGTCCTTATCCAACAAAATGAATTTTAATGTGGAGAAAAACAAAGCTTTACATTTAGGCAGGAAAAATCAAAGGTATAAGTACAGATTGGTCGAGACCTGGCTCAAAAACAGTAATTGTGAGAGGAACCTTGGAGTTCCTAGTGGATGATCACTTGAATATGAGCCAGCAATGGGTTGCCCACCGGGCTCTGGACAGCCAACCTCCGCACCTTCCGCGCCGACCTAAAGACATGGCTCTTTCAGCAACTTCCCTGATCTGCCGTGGATTTTAACTTGGGGATTTGGGGATTTTAAACTGGTTTTTAATATTATTTAATCTTTATCTATTGTCAGGTTGTTTTATTGTTGTGAGCCACCCCGAGTCCTATGGGAGAAGGGTGGCATATAAATCTGACAAATAAATAAATAAAATGTGCAGCCACCGCCAAAAAAGCTAATACAATCCTAGGTTGTATAAACAGACGCATAGAATCAAGATCATGTGAAGTATTAATGCCGCTTTACAAAACCCTAGTAAGACAACACCTGGAATACTGCAACCAATTTTGATCACCATTCTACAAAAAAGATGTTGAGACTTTGGAAAAAGTTCATAGAAGAAAGAGCAACTAAGATGACCAAAGGCCTGGAGACTAAACCATTTGAAGAACGGCTGCAGGTTTTGGGTCTGGCTAGTTTACAGAAAAGAATTAGGGGTAACATGATAGCAGTGTTCCAGTATTTGAAGGGCTGCAGTGGTGGGTTTCACTTATCTTTGCTACCGATTCGCTCGCTCGTGCTCACTTCGCTCGCACATGCACCACTTCTGCGCATATGCAGAGCATATTTGATGACGTCCGGGAGGGTGGGCAGAGTCTCCCACTACCACTGCTACTAGTTTGCCTGATCCAGGACGAACCGGTAGCAACCCACCACTGAGGGGCTGCCACAAAGAAGAGGGGGTCAAATTATTCTCCAAAGCACCAGAGGGTAGGACAGGAAATAATGGTTGGAAACTGATCAGAGAGAAGCAATCGGGAATTAAGGAGAAACTTCCCAACAGTGAGGACAACTAACCAGTGGAACAGCTTGCCTTCAGAAATTGTGGATGTTCCATCACTGGAGGTTTTTAAGAAGAGACTGGACAATCATTTGTCTGAGATTTCATAGGTTCTCATGCTTGAGCAGGGGGCTGGACTAGAAGACCTCCAAGATCCCTTCCAGCTCTATTCTATTCTATCCTGGAAGGAGACAGTAATAAGCCATTTTAGTTAAGAAAACGACCATGCGTCAGTGATTTTAATGTTTAGAAAAGCAATGGATGCAAGTGAGGCCACAGTGGCTCTCGTTTCCCTCCTACCGGCCATCCCTCGGTTGGCTTTTGCAGTTTCAAACCTCTGCACTTTATAAAATGCCCTTTTCCCATTCACTTGCAAGTTCTATCTCAAAATTTGAACGGAAAGAGGTGCATATCCACTGAAAAACTTTAAACCGGACCACAGCTGTTTATAGCAGCAGAACCACCAACAATTCTTCCCCTTATTACGCTGCTCCTTTCTACAACTCCTGCTCTAAAAGCTAGATGAAGGCGGGGTGATGGAGACGCGACTTTTGACGGACATCACTTCGGACCAATGGAAAGTTTGGAAAGAAGCGCGGTGAGCCAATGGGACCGAGCAATTTGGAAATGGTGTCAGGTGCAAAGGGATCCAGGAAGTGATAGTTGGAGCAGTTAAGAGAGTGCTGCTGCAGGGAGAGGCGCTAAAGGTAGTTAACTCTTCTTTGGATGGGATTGTTTGTTTGGGATCGTCTTCTTTTCTGAAGGAAAATGGGTGTTGTTTCCGCTGTGGGTGTGGACATAAGAGACGACACATTTAGCCATGGCTAGTTTAAATCATCTTTTATTTAAGCTACTTGCTGGGTTCTCAAGAAGTAGAATCAATAAACTAATTGCATGCATGGATTCACTTTGCACCTCTTGAGAACCCAGGAAGTAGCTTAAATAAAAAATATTTGAGACTGAAGTGAGTTGGTGGTTGACCGCTTGGTTTTACCACCAGGTATATAACTGGGCACGGGTCTTGCACATTTAAATGGAAATGCAATTTTCGGGACATCCTTGCTGAGGCTAAATCCACCTCGGTTAATCTGCTGATCGAGTTGGATTTACCCTATTTTTACCTCTAAATTACAGTAATGGGATTGCCACGCCCAGAAAATGAAGTGTTGGCAGCCCAGCACCTTTTTAGAAAGTAAAATTGGAGTCTTAGAGCTGTGTTTTTCAAACTTGGCAATTATAAGATGTGTGGACTTCAATTTCCAGAATTCCCCAGCAAAAGCATGCTGGGGGAGGAATTCTTGGAATTCAGGTCCACACATCTTGAAGTTGCCAAGGTTGAATAACACAGATTTAAAGCTATGGTCCATCTTTAAAACTAAGGAATACAGTTAGGTTATTAGTAATCATAAACACACTAATATTTTAGAGCACTTAACTAATAATCCTGGTGATGAATTTTAGTAATCCATACAGATGTGTGAGACTTGGAGTTACTATCTAATACAATAGTTTCATCCTAAAAGTGAGATTTTTAACTGATGAATCCTACCGGAAGTTCACTTACTATACCTTAGAAGGGGGGGGGGGGAGAGAGAAACTATAGCCCTTTTATGACTTGTGGACTTCAGCTCCCAGTATTCTTGAGCCAGTCATGCTGGCTCAGGAATTCTGGGGATTGAAGTCCATAGGTCCTAAAAGGGACGTAGTTCCCCATCCCTTCCTTCTAGTATCATAGATTCTTAAAGAGGCCTGTACTAAAATCCCAGGTGTTAGAAGAAGACTCACTGAGTTTATGTAGCTAAAATGATGTGAAAGAGGAATAATTTTGGAGAAACCTAAAAGCGAAAAAGTTACAAAAATTATTGGGAAATCCACTCCCACCTTGCTGAGCATGTTCAGCAAATGCAGGATGCTGGCTGCTGAAAATTGAGAGGAGGGTGGCATGGAACAGCCTGGGAGTGGGTGGGCACAGCTGGCTGAGCTTTAGCAGGCATACTATATACACTGTCACGTGTTGTTTCTAGTGTTGTTTCTAGTTCCACTCGCTGTTGTTTAATGTCAACAATGTAAGTACATCCTGTGTAAAAGAGTATAGGGAGTCTGTGTTGGGCAAATAAGAGCAAGATATGAGAGAGTGGAAAAAGTAAAGGAGAGGAGATGTTAAAATTACACAATGAAAGAACGTGGGTCTGCAGAATCATAGATTGGAAGAGGCCATGAAGTGCTACAATCTCAAGTAAAGCACCCCTACCAAAGCTATATATAATTTCTACTTGAAGCCTTCCAATGAAGGATGTCTCCTCAATCATCTGGGTATTTAGACCCACTGTCAAACTGTTCGTATTGGTAGATTTTATTTTTCCCATGACAGTCAAACAAAATCTACCTTCCTATAGCTTAATGCAATTGTTTATGAACCTGTATTCTGGACCAATGGAGAATAAATCTTTCCTTCTTCTGTGAAATCTTTTCGGGTATTTGGTGCTATAATATTCCTTTTTCCTTCATAGACTTTACTTTCCAATCTTCTAATTATCTTTGTTTCCCTTGTCTGAAATTGTCTTCTTGTCTGTGTCTTTTTAAAGTGTAGAACTAGTAGTGTACAGATACACTAGAAGTAGAAGTAAACAAGAAAAGGAAAATAATTGGAAGGATATCACTAATTGGCCACCTCACAAGTTCACTCATCCCTTGAGGTCCTCAGATCCCATCCTTAAAACAGCATCATCTGATGGAATCCCAGCAATCTGTCTTCTCTGTCGTGGACCTTATCCCCAACCCTCTCATCCTTTGAGCCTTGAAGATCTGGGCCTTTCCCCAGGGGCTGGGTTAGGAAATACTTGTAGATGCTGCTAGGTTTTTTTTATTAGTTTGCTATCCCCAAGTTTTTGCTTTCTTACGGCTTTTGCTATACTGAATTTGACAAAGCAGACTATAGCCTACTTCTTGGTAAGAAAATACAGACAGCGTCACCACCAGATGGATTCGCAATTGGCTGACCAACTGCACTCAACATGTAGTCCTCAAAGGAACTGCATCTACATGGAGGGAAGTATGGAGAGGGGTACCTCAAGAGCACTGGGCCCAGTGCTCTTCAACATCTTCATAAATGATCTAAATGAGGGGATGGAAGGAGAACTCATTAAATTTGTACACGATACCAAGCTGGGGGCAGGAAATAGTCAGCACTATGGAAGATAGGCTCAACATCGAGAAGGATCTTTTCAGACTTGATATTGGTCCCTCTCCAACAAGATACAGTTCAATGGTGAGAAAAGTAAGGTCCTGCACTTAGACAGGGAAAGGCAAATGCATAGGTATAGGTATATATTATAGATAATACCTGGCTCAACAATAGTGATTGTGAGACGGGTCTATGAGTCCTAGTGGACTATTACATTATGAACCAGCAGTGTGCTGCAGCTGTCAAAAAAATAAAATAAAGCCAGTGCAGTCCTAGGCTGCAACAACAGATAAGGAGTGATAGAATTGCTTTACACCATGCTGAGACCACACTTGGAATATTGCAACCAGTTCTTGTCATCACGATGCAAAAAAAATGTTGAGAACCTGGAAAGTGTGTAGAGAAAAGCAACAAAGATGATAAAGGACCTGGAGGCTAAATCATATGACAAATGGTTGAGGGAGCTAGGTATGTCTAGCCTATTGAAGAGAAGGATTGAGGGGAATGTACGTAATAGCTGTCTTCTAATACTTGGGCTTTCAAAAAGAGGGGATTGACTTACTCTCTAGGGCTGTGATGGTGAACCTGTGGCACGTGTGCCAGAGGTGGCATGCAGAGTCCTCTCTGATGCCCCAGTTCAGCTCTGCTGCAAATGCGTGCATACCTCCCACCAGCCAGCTGGTCTTCGGGTCTCTGCCGCGCGTACGCAGGGGGTGGGGCACATGCGAGGGGGCTGAGGGTGCGGGCGGGTGCATGTGGGGGGCACACATATGTGCAGGGGGCGTGCGCAGGGGTCAGGGCGCATGCATGGGGGCCATGCATGCATTGCATTTTGGGAGTTCGTGCATGCACACGCGCATTCGCACACGAGCATGTGCACTTTGGGCACTCGGTCCGGAAAAGGTTAGCCATCACTGCTCTAGGGTCTCAAAGGGCAGGACAAGAAGTAATGGGTGGAAGCTTGATAAAGAGAGATCCAACCTAGAAGTAAAGATAAATTTTCTGACAATGAGAGCAATTAATCGGTGGAATAGCTTGCCTCCTGGGGTTATGGGTGCTCCATCACTATAGGTTTTCAAAAATAGATTGGACAACCATTTGACTGGGATGATATAAGACTCCTGCCTTGAGCAGGGAGTTGGACCAGAAGACTTCTGAACTACCTTTCAGCCCCTATGAATCTATGATTCTATGTTTGTTATGAATATTGATTATTTATTTGTATGCCATCAAGAGCTGTGATGAGAAAGGTGGCTTTTAAATGTGATTAATAAATAAACATTTCAGATACAAATCATACTTAAAAACAGTGTCTTGGACAAAGCCTTCAATTCAGAACACAGATGAGCTAGTTTGTGTGCTAGGCATTTCCCTTGTTAACATCCTGCCTTAAACAAGCCTTATCTTTTAATTCTCTCAACATAACTTGTTGCATCATGAAGGGATAATGTTAGTTTTAATAATGGCGGAAGAGCGATTGAGATGATGTAGATAAAGCCTTTTCTTTTTCAGCACTATAGACTTGCTGCTTCCTTAGCTGCAAAGAATTAATTACGTGACCTGCAACATTTGGGGGGTTGTGGGGTTGTGCACATAGTCCTTTAGAGCCCAAATGCCTACAATAGCAGCAGTGCAAATGTTCATAGAGAAAAAATGTATACATTAACAACGACCATTTCAGGGCGCGTAGTGTATTTCAATGCAGAAATTGCCGGTGAGGGAATCGTCCTGCCTGCGAGGATGAGGATTTGTTAGAATGGCATTTGCAGTCAGTTCCTCCCTATAGCAAGACTTTAAGGAGTTTGCATAAGAAGCAAATTGTAATGGAGGATCTAAATATATTTGGCAGGAAAATTGTTAACCTTTCTGGATTCAGTAAGTGAAAAAGAGTGGGGCTTTTTATCCTGCCTCAGTCTAATGCAGAGTAATTTATGTAGCTTTCTTGGCCAGGTTTCAGTCATGTATTCTTTTAGCCTAATTGCAATAACAAAAATTGATTTGCTTTGATGGAGATGTATTGGTCGATGCGTGTTCCCATCATTTGGTCTTGGAACATTAAAACCTTAAAACCGGAGGATGCTAATTCTAACTTGTCCTTTTAAACCTTGTTTTGAGTATACATGAGCGCGATTAGAAATGAAAAGCTGTAATATTTATTCTGGAATTTAAGGACATTGTTGAAAGAAGGTAGCATGTTGTATTTAAACCATTTCAGGGATACCTTAAGGACTTCAGGGCCAAAAGGAATTCTAAACATTGAAATAATGTATTTCTTGCCCTGAATGTTCAGTCCAATATTAAATGTTTTAATCTCATTTAGATAACACGCCAATGCTAGGATTTCTAAAATGGTTTAAAAAAAGGAAAGGAAAGAGAAAGGAAACAAAAGTATGTAGATATGCTAATGGGGAATATAAGAAATAATGTTTCATGGCCCCTTGAGATGAAAAAGGGTGTGGGTGAGAAAAAAAAACAAAAGGTAATGGTTCTTGCTGAGGGAAAGATATGATATAATGTGTTTAGGAAGAAAAAAAAGGCAACAAATATACTCAAAGAATAAGGAATGGATTAGAAAAAGACAGAGGAAAATGTAGAGTGTTTGTGTAAAAATAAAAGAATTGTTTTCAAAGTGGATGAAAATGGCTAAGGAAGGAACCTTTAGCAGAGACAATGGAACTAAAAACAAAAGTGCTGAACTTATTTTATTTAAGTGATTATTTTATATCAGGCCTTTCATTCACCAAATCAATGTGTCATCTTCTTCCTCTTTTTTCCTCACAATAATAATTATGTGGGGAAAGTTCGGCAGAGAGAGAGAGAGACCCAATTTAAATATAATGAAGGGGAAGTATGATGGTGTCTTTTAGAAATAAGTTTGGGAATGATAGTGAGATGTCAATAGTGGAGTTGAAATGTACATTGTAAATGTTTGGGTTTGAGGAAAAGTTATTTTAAACAAATCTTGGTGCTGTGAATTTGTTGAACAAGACTGCAGGTGTAGATGGTATAGATAAAACAATGTTTAGATATGAAATTATGTGTGTGGAATGGCTTGGGCACATAGTTTAAAATGTCACTGAAGAATGCCATCATTGTTCTCCTGTACTAAACCGTAGGAAAGAAGAGTGAATTCAGAAAGCAGAGTTTAATCAATGTACTTGGCAAGGTGTTTGACAGAAACGGTTCAAGAGGAACAATGAACAAAATGTGGGAAGTGTTCCGCAACTTTATGCCAGAAAGTTTGCAAACTGTCCGATAAAGTTTATTACATGTTTTTGTTTTGATTCAGAAAAAGCATATAATAAAATGAGTAGTCTTGATTTGAATTATGGAACATACAAAACAGTTGAAAATGGAATATGGATTTAAAAATAACTGGATCTGACTGAAAATGGAGTGAATAATTGCAAGTTATACATAATTAGCAAACCCTAGAGCAAGTGGTGAATTTGTATATCTTGGTGGAAACTTGCCAAAGATGGGAAAATGACAAGCAACATCAATGGGGGAGGCTAGATCTGCTTAACAACCACATGGTTCATTTAACAACTGCAGCGAATCGCTTAACAAACATGGCTTAAAAAGATCATAAATCAGGCATGACTCAACTTACTTAGCAACAGAAATTTCGGTCCCAATTGTGGTTGTAAGTCGAGGACTGCCTGTCTATGAAGGAAGTGTGAAAACAGAGAAAGTTGTGGCTGAAGGAGACCCCGAAAAGAGCAAAAGGTAATGTGGTGCATGAACTTAGTGGAAGCAAATATGGTTTCAATGATAGAAAAGTAGAAAAGGCTATATAATAAATGGTGTTTGTAAAACTATGTTTAGATTGCTCTTTTTTGTTATCACCTGTCTTTAATTTCTTTTGTTCACTACAACTTGATACTTTTCTGCATTTTGCATAGCCTGATTTATCTGAAAAGGGAATAAAACATGGGTAGTTTCTCAAAATTCAAAATGTTTCTTTTTTTATAATTCTTCAAACCTATTGAGAGTTTGGTATGAAACATGAATATTAGAAAACTTCATCTCATTTATTTAAAAAAACTGCTTTCTTGTATTTGGGTGTATTTTCTATCCTGCTGTGAAGGATATTGTTTAAATCGGTATGACTAAGAACTACAAATACTAAAAAATATATTTGAAAAGATATGTCAAGAATCCTGAAATTCACACTGTGCTGTTTTCCCAAATTACTCCTTGCTGAATTTATACATCATGTTTTTATACTGGGGGGTGGGTGGGTGCGGGTGGGAGGAGGTTCTTAATGAGATGTGTGAAATCAACCACGATTGTTTATAACTCATGATTTATGGTTTGGCTTTATAAATGAAACAGGCCACTATAATTTGTTCTAAACGATGAAAACAAACGATGTATATCTAAAATACATAGATATACACCTGCCATGTGCAACCTGACCCTGGAGAAAGATTGAATGGAAAAGAGCTTCATTGCATCTTTCACTATGGCTGGTTTGTGCAGTATTGATGGCCTTCTAATTTTACATTGTTGGTCTTACTTGTGTCTTCTCTCCTCAATTGGCAGATTGTTCTCTTGTGAAGGACCATGTGGGATCCCAATGCAGGTAAAAAGGGAAGGCGATTTAATGGGAATTGCTAAGATACTTCTCTAAAAGCACAAATTGAGTACAGTGTGTCATTGCCTATTAAATCTCTCTGGGCAAGTAGTTGGCCTTGTGACTGGAGGCTTTAATGGAGATCAGCATTTGGCAGCTACCCATAAAGGTTTGGAATGCAGGATCCTTGCTGAATTAATACATTTGTTGCCATGGTCTCTCTGTCTCCCCCCCTCCCCTCCCCTGTAATGCCTTAAATGCCATTTTGTTGATGTCTCCTAACATTGTCAATATAACAGCATTAGCACACTGGTGGCAAAAGTCTTGCAAATTTCCTGTGGAAAGGAAATCTGTCCAGAAGCAACTCTACAGGCATTTATGGCCGGTTGCAATTAACTTCAGCCAGCCCACTTCCTGCAGCCGAATTAGACTGTCTCCAGTAATCTGTGGAAGAACTTCCTGTGTGTTTTCCTTACCGCTGCCTGCCAGATACACTTCACAGTTGGCTCATTTGGATTTTTCCTTTTAAGAGACATGTTTAAGGTTGAAACGCACAAACACGGAGGAATCCTTTTTCGTGGTCTCCCATACATGCACCCTGAATTTGCCTTAAGAGATGGAACTTAAGATAACCTGATTTTCTAATGGGGTGCTTGCTTTCAGATTCGGTTATCTTTGGATAAATTCTATTTACCAAAAAAAAAAAAAAAAAAAAAACAACACCCAAGCCAAAGCATCTTTATGATGTTGCTCAAAGAGCAAAAGCATTTGCAATTGCCATTGGGTGAGAATCTGCTGGATTGAGAGGTTTTACGATTATCACTGAGCACACTATTAAATTGTGGGGAAATAGGAGCTGGTGCTATTTGCATCCATCATGAGTCGAGGATGATAACTAACTAGCCTTTTCCAGTCTGATCTTAATCCAAGTATATTGGGTTTTCTCACAACGGTCAGACGGTGTCATGGAATACACCAGTTTAGCAGCATTCTGGGTGTAGCAGGTTAGGAAGGAATTGAGTTTTGTATAGAATATGCGCTTGTCTAAAGCTACAAAATATAACCAGGAAATTCTGTGAGCAAATTAGCCCTTCATTGATAGGCATTCTACAAAGATGGCTACAGCTGGATTTGTTTCACCAAGTAGCAGATCTATTGTTTCTTCTTACCTTCCATTTTAGGGCAGCCAGGTGTCTTCCCTGGAGCAGCACATCCCCCCAACCCTTCTTATCCAGGTGGCTTCAATCCTGCATACCCACCTCCTGTGAACCCTGCATTCCCTCCAGTACCTATGCCTGCTGGCCCCTGCCCTGTTCCCCCAGTAGGGATCCCAGGGCAACCTGCCTATCCCCCAGGCCATCCCATTCAGCCCCCATATCCTGGTCATCAGCCTATCCTGCCTGGTGGTCCTTTGCCCCCACCTGTTCCTGGGATGCCGGGAGGAATAGGAGTCAATCCATTGCTGCCTGGGGCTGCTGCTGCGGGCGTCTACGTGACGGACAAGAAAGCTGCTAAAAAGATGAAAAAGAAGATGAAGAAGGCACACAAGATGCATAAACAACACAAACACCACAAGGTGCATGGAAAGATCAGTAGAGAGTGGGATGGCAAACCTAGGCTGTACAGGTAGTCCTCGGTTTATGACCACAATTGAGCCCAAATTTTCTGTTGCTAAAAGCGAGCTTTGCCCCCATTTTATGACCTTTCTTGCCACAGTTGTTAAGTGAATCACTGCAGTTAGTAACACAGTTGTTAAGTGAATCTGGCTTCCCCATCGACTTCGCTTCTCGGAAGGTCGCAAAAGGTGATCATATGACCCCAGCACACTGCAACCGTCGTAAATATGAGTCAGCTGCCAAGCATCTGATTACGTGACCGTGGGGATGCTGCAAAGGTCGTAAGTGTGAAAAACGACCATGTCACTTTTTTCCAGTGCCGTTGTAACTTCAAACGGTCACTAAAAGAACTGTTGTAAGCCAAGGACTATCCGTTATTAGGAATCAGGGTGAATAAAAATCAATGGTTTTTTTAAAAAAATCAAAAAAATCAGATTTTTTTGATTTAAATCGGATTTTTTTGATTTTTATCGAATTTATTTTAATAAAAAACTTGGGGTAAAAATCTATTGTAAGATAGTTTTCTATTTAAGATACATAAATAATTTAGTTTATTCAGCATGAAATGGAACTTGGTTATGTAGCATGAGGCTGTATATTCTGCAACACTGGGACTATCGGTGAGTCAGCAGTGGGTCAAAGGAGTAGCAGAGATGACAGTTGCTCTTTAAAAATTATGATTTAAATCGAGTTGATTTAAATCAAGCCTTTTTACTAGTGATTTAAATCATGATTTAAATTGTGATTTAAATCAACTCGATTTAAATCAAATCCACCCTGTTAGGAATTATGATTTATTTCCAACTGCTGCCAAAGTAGGTTTTGTCGCAAATCTGTACCTTTTGTTTTCTGAAAATCTCAAAGGCTGTTTGATTTGGATCCATATTTGGAATCTAGGGTTAATTCCTTGGTGGTGGAGGAAGAAGAGGAGGAGGAGGAACAGAGGAACTTGTTGTTTTGGGGATGGGGAGAGGGGAAGCATTGCTCAATGAGGTTTGATTCCCAATTTACACTGGCTATGCATGAAGGAACGTTTCAGAAGCAGTCAATGTACCAATTAGCACAGAAGTGACAATCTGAAACAGAGGCTGCTTTTGTTGTTCTGGCTGCGTTCCAAATAACTGATCAACACCATTGATGTTGGCTGAAGAGAGCTCCATGTGCAGTTATCAGCATTTGGATTGGGAGGGGCGGGCTATTCACGTCTTACTGATTGGGGTCTCTTGTTCCATGTCTAATAACCAGAGACCTGCATAGGGCAATGTTGAAAAGCCCACATTTATTTTATCGACATCGACCGGCCATTCCCCCCACACATCCCCAAGCACATTTTTACAATCAAAGGACTACAGTTTTGCTTTTGGGGGAAAAAAAAATAATAAAATTAACTTAATATGATTATGTTCACTCATCAGATCCATACAGCCACACGGAATGCAAATACATCTTCTAAAGTTCTCTTTTAAAACTCTACTTTCTGGGTTGGTGTGCACTATAAAACTAGAAAAGGAATAACACAATTATGTTATTTATTAATAATTAGCAGAGAAGACACTAGAAAGGTCCTAGTTAAAAACAAAGAACGATCTAATCAGACCTAGGTAGGAACTCAGGTTTGAGCCTATGCTCTGGAGATAAGAACAATCATCAGTATTGTTTCTGTTCATATGGTATACATAAATTGTTATCTGACAGCCCTGTTTAAAGTCACCCAGATTTTTTTAAAGAGAGTGATGGGCTTGGACATTATTTGTTGGGCCTCTGAGAAATGTTCAAAATATCCGGAGGATCAAATTGCTTAGATTTGCTTGGAGTTTGCCACCACCAGCTGGACATCTCGTAGTGAGATTATTGAAACCTTGTCTAATTAAAGTTACCCGGGAGGAGTTTGAGTTTCTTAATCCTAATCTCTCTCTTCCTCCCTCCCTCAATTCTTAATTGTTATTGGGACCACAGGGGTCTTTCTCAATCATGGTCTGCTTCTTTGAAACAGCATTCCACCCATGTCCCAAATTAGACTGGGTTGATTCAAGAACATCAACGAGCTGTGGACCAGATTTTTCTAAAGCCTCCAGATTTAGAACAGATGAGAGAGTGTTGCTCAACTAGATCTATCAACCATCCACCAGCAGTACCACCATCTTGCCAGGATTAAACTTCCATTAATTTACCTTAGGGTCCGATTTAGAACAGCCACTCCATTTTGTACCTAGATTAGATGCAAAGAAGAGAAAAAGCTAGATATTTTGTTCATGTTCATATTGATAGTATTTCAGGTTGCATCCCTGTATTACGTCCCTTAGTTATTTCTGCAGATGGAGAATGACTTGGCTACTGCTGGCCTATAGATCTCTTCCATAGTAGAGTTGGAAAAAAATGAAGGTGAAGGATATGAAATATATGTAGGACTGGCAGAAGAAATTTGTTGGGATTAAAAAACTCCGCAGGGAATAGACACAATCCAGAGTATGTGAAATAGGCTTCACCATCACCAAACTCTTCCATAACAATTACCTTGCTTCTTATACCACTGCGAATCTGTGCTTTATTCTTTTGCCATTCTGTCAAGCTGTCCAGAAAACATATTGTTGGATGGCCATATAAATGAATTCAGTTCCACAAGTACGACTGAGACCCTGCAAAATAGCTTTCTGCTCTATTTAGCATTAATGTGACTTGCAGAAGTGGCAAGGAATTAATGGGAGTTTGAAATTTATTTTAGATTTTTAAAATGTATTATTTGTATAAATAACTCAAGCTGTCAAACGTGCCTTATACTCCTCCGTCCTCTTTTCCCCCACAAGAAGAACCTGTGAGTTGGGCTGAGGAGAGTGACTAACCCAAAGTCACCAGATTTTATGCCTACGGCAGGACTAGAATTCAAGTCTCCTGTTTTCTAGCCTGATGCCTTAAACACTAAATGAAACCTTAAGATTTTTTGTCTCTTGCAATCTTTGCTTGTAAAAAAACTGCCCTACTTCTGATGTACAAAGAGTGAGATGTTGTTGTTCAAATACTCAGCCTCCCACCCCAGATATCTAGAATGTGGTAGTAGTGGTGGTAATCAGAAAGGCGAAGTGATCTGTAAAACAGCAAACCTGCATACATTAAAATAATTTTAGCTGTTCTATGTCATAATTATCCACACTTGACCATTGAAAACTTTCCTTTTTTCCCCCAGCACTCCTCCTCCTCTTCCTCCTCTTCCAGCAGCAGTGACTCTGACTGACGTGTCTCCCTACTTTCCAGCTGCATCGTTTTCCACCATGGCTGATCCTTGCACTGCTCTTCCTGCATTCATAGAAAATTCACTAGATTGGTTACTAGATAAAAATGACATCTGCTTGCTTTTTGTCTGCCCTCCAAGATGGCCAGGCATCAAGCTTATTCATAGGACTGGTGCCGCTGATTAACCAGCCTGCTGTGATCGACTATTTGGGAGGCTAGACCACTATTGGGCTCCAAAGCAGTATATCTGCACCTGTTGGCAATTGTGATTATACATTTCTGCAGACAATCAAATCATCTCCTGGCGCTCCAGATGTTTTATTGGGAACCAATCAAATGATTATTTTCAGGTTGGTTGGGAGGTCCAAATCCACCCAAGTGCTTTTAAAAATTATCCTTCACCAAAGTAGTTCTTGAATGTTCATGTAGTCATGCCTGGAAAAGGGAAAAAAAGGAGAGATTTGCTCGATATTTTAACTGCATTTGGAAAGTTGCTTATTTAATATAAACTAGAATAATCCACTTTCACAAAATGTGCTGAATCAGGGATAATGGCATAACTGTATGCATGCAGAAATTCATTGTGAGATTTCCTTCTCTCTGCCACTCAGAAATATACATACGTTCATGTATTTATGGCATATTTTAGTAAACTTAATTTCTCCAGAATACAAACATTTTGGTGGCTCATGGTTTGCTTCACTGAAACACTTTGTTCATGGCTACAATCTTAGTTTGCTTGAAGTTTGTATTTAATTTGTGATAGCAGTATCTTAGTAAATTGCTCCAGGGTATTGAAAGATCATGCTACATACATATTGCATAATATGTTACAAACTTCTGCATTTGGAAGAAGCATTTTCTCATTCTTCAGTTCAACATTGCTGATGCCCCATTTAAACTGGCTGCTTATATAATACATAGATGTGTTTCTAAAATGAAAGGAGAAGATTGCAGTTAGCCAGTTTTTAAAGAGAAACAACCACATCATTACACAGCATGGCACAATTTGAGATCTGCATTGGACTTCCAATAACCTTGATTGGGGATTCAAAAGCCCCTCCAGAAGTACCCACCAAAGTATAGCATTTAATGGGACAAAAAAATACATAAAATATATTGGAAGTAACTTTAGTAATTGTGTTTAATCATCAGGTTTAAGTAAAGGGATTAGTGTGTAAATCAAAGCACTTTTTATTGTGTACATTTTGTGTCTTGTAATGCATGTCAGAAAGACTGAACAAAAATTTCACAACTATCATTCCTGAAAATTGTGTACCCCTAAGTTGCACAATGCCTACGATGTTGAACTTAAAAGTATCATGTCTTGTTCGAAATGTTGTGTTCTATTTTACAGAGTCTTTTCCTGGCCAATGATAATAATTACAAGTCTGATTTTTGCTTGTCCTAACCTTGCTTCTCCCTTGATAAAAGATTTTGGCTTTAATGCTCAACCTGAATTGTAGTGTGTTACTTTATATGTACAAAATTAAACTCCAGAAAAGAATCAAAATCAAATTAGTGTTTGTAAAATGTATCTTAACAAATGCTCTTCTGTTCTTGGCTTGAAGTTCATGTCAATGTCTTTTTGGCATTATCTTCCAGAATGCAATTAAACCAAGAATTGTCTGAAGGGACCTTGGAGGTCTTCTAGTCCAACCCTCTGCTCAAGCAGGAGACCCTATACCATTTCAGATAGGCGGCTGTCCACTATCCAGTCTTTTCTTAAAAACCTTCTGTGATGAATAACTTACAACTTCTGAAAGCAAGCTATTCTACTGGTTAATTGTTCTCACTGTTAGGAAGTTTCTCCTTAATTCCAGGTTGCTTCTCTCCTTGATTAATTTCCATCCATTGTTTCTTATCCTGCCTTCTGGTGAATTCTGCTAGCTCAGAATCCAATTAAAGCTGGGCCAAGCAGTATTTTTATGGCTGGGATAGAACAAGCTCACTTATAGGTAGTTCGCGGCTTGTGACCACAATTGAGACTGGATCTTCTATCACTAATGTAATGTGAGTTGTGTCTGATTTAAGATCTTTTTTTGCCATGGTCTTAAATGAATCCAGCTTCGCCCTTTGACTTTGCAAATGGCAAACTTCACAAATATGTGACTTCAGGATGCTGCAACCCATTGTATATACATGCTGCTCGGCAAGTGTGTGGGTTTTGATCATGTGACCATGGAGACACCGCAAAAGTGTAAGGGTTGGTTACAAGTCACTTTTTTCAGCGCTATTGTAACTTTGAAAAAAATGGTCATAAGTTGAGGACTACATATATTTATTTTTCATCTGTTATTGGCTGTAGGAGAGAAGCAGTAATGGTATTGGAACGATTACAGCTATAATTTTCAGTCCCTTTTGGACTATGTGTGGCTTTTAAAAAATAAAATATATCGAACCTACCGAAGGGCTTAACGCCCCATTTCACTGCTTTTATTTTTTCACACACAACTTCCAAATCACACCATTTTGGTTTGGAGCTTGTGCTTCTGAAATTTTACATCAGTTTTGGAAAGGCTCTGGGTCTCAAAAAGGGATTGGGCCCTGTATGGCTCAAGGACTGAAAACTGCCTAATCTTTAACAAAAGGAACTCAATACATTAAAAAAAAGAATTAAAGAGGGAGAAGTTACGTTTTTAAAAATTCCAGAATCTGTCTTCTTTTTGGTAGAAGGCAATTATTTATCTATTTGTCAAGCATGTTGCATCTTGTTTTGCAAAAAGACAAAAAGTATAAAGGACTCCTTTGATGGAGGCCTGGAAATAAAGTTGCTGATTATTTCTTTTTTTTTTTTTTATTGCAAAAGTTTTACAATTACATTTTCACCCCTTTCCCCCCTCCTCAACCCACCCCCAACTTCCCAACCTCCCTAACCCTCCCTAACCCACCCCTCCCCCCGGACTTCCACACAATATACTCATATCAGGTAAAAAAAAAAACCTTCGTATAAAACTTATGTAAAACTTGAACCCCTCCCTCCCCCTTATAATTTTTTATCTTCATTACATTGAAATATTTCTATCTTGATATATCATTTTCAAATGAAAGCTATTTGATACTTCCTAGTTTGATATTTGTTCTGAACATAATCTATCCACTTTTTCCATTCCCATTCATAAGTCTCTTGTGAACAATCTTTTAAGGATGCTGAAATCTTCGCCATCTCTGCAAAACTGGCCATCTTCAAAGTCCATTCCTCGATAGTGGGCAAAGCTTCATTTTTCCAGTATTTACCTATCAATAATCTCGCTGCTGTTATCATGTACAATATCAACTTTGTTTCCCCCAATGTAAAACCCTTAACTATACCCAATAAAAACAGTTGTGGAGAAAATTGAATTTTTTTCTTCAGAACATTCTGCATGACCCACCAAATTTTTATCCAAAAAGCCTTAACTTTCCTACAAGTCCACCAAACATGATAATATGTAGCATCTAAGCAATCATATCTCCAACATTTTGGTTGAACATTAGGGTACATACACGACAACTTTTTGGGGTCTAAATGCCATCTATAAAACATTTTATAGAAATTTTCCCTCAAATTCTGCGACTGTGTAAATTTAACCTTCTGAACCCAAATTTTTTCCCATGTTTCCAACATCACTGGTTCTTCAAAATTTTGTGCCCACTTAATCATACAATCTTTAACTAATTCAGTTTCTGAATCCCTTTCTAACAAAACATTATAAAGCGTTTTAATATGCATTGGACCTTTCTCTTTTATGTGTCTAACCAATTCTTCCTCATGCAACATAATACCAGTTTTTTGGTCCTCTTTCCATCTCAATTGTAGTTGATTATATTGTAACCAAGTTAAGTTAATCCCTTCATCCAACAGTGTCTGTAATGTCTTCAACTGCCATCTGTCCGCATCTGTAAAAAGAACCTCTTTGTATAAAAACCCCCCGAGTGACATATTTGTATTCCACATAATATGACCAAGATCCAGCCATAGCGGTATTTTATAATCCCATTTGAATCGGTGCTTCTTCCAAACTCTCATCAAAGAGTCTCTAAGTATATGGCTTTTAAATACTTTATCCACTTTGTTGTCATAAAATAAGTAAGCATGCCATCCAAATTCAAGATCAAAACTTTCTATATTCAGTATTCCAGTCTTTTTCCTTCCAAACCAATCACTTGCTAAGGTCAAAGCTGCTGCTTCATAATATAACTGTAGGTTTGGAAGTTTAAGACCTCCCCTTTCTGGAACATCTTGCATAATTTTCAATTTCACTCTCGGTTTTTTCTCATTCCAGACAAACTTATTCACTCTTACTGATTATTTCTAATTAAATAATTAAATAATTTTATTGGAATGGTTCCTTTTTTTCCAAAGTCATCTGACCTTCGTAAACAAGCCACACAACTATTTCATATTAAGTAAAGTAAAATTGTTCTTAGACTGAAATTGTTCCTAAGCAAAGAATTTTTAATCCTCCCAAAATGTCTATAAAGGAAAAAGGGGAGCTAAGATGACAAAATAATACTGGTATACCGGTACAAGCCAAATTCCTAGGTCTTTAGGGGGGAAATGTCTTATTGTGAATGCAGCCTTCTTGTTTAGGCCAAAGAGATTTTAAATCAATACTCCACCGGCAGGAAAAAAAAATACTTTTGAAATACAATTATTTTAGTCCCTGTTTTCATTCTACAAACAATTTTTCTTTTTAAAGAGGCAATGTGGAGGTGGCAGGAAGAGAAAAATCTAGAAGCTGGGACGTGTGCACCATGCAAATATGCACAAAATATTTAAGGCAACCATAAAAGCTATCTGAAATACCAATATTATGTTAATAGTATTGAAAATACAGTTTAACTGTGGGGGTGGGGGTAGGGCTAAAAATGCCCCAAAAGATAGACCCTATTTTTTTGGGGGGGGGGGTTGTTACATTTCTAGCAAAAAATTTCTGGGATAATTTTGGGAATAGCTTTTTTCTAGTGCCTTGTTATTTGTTAGCAACATGAATTTCCATCTGTAGTAAAGCTGCTTGGTTGATGTTTAAGCAGATTCCTAAACACTCAACACTTGTGGTAACGGCAATTAGCCTAGCTCTTATCTTCAATCATAGGGTTGGAATGCCCCCATGTGCTACCGCTACCTTTGAGATCACAACTTCTCTATTTTGCTGGTAGTGATCTGTCTTCGGGTCATTCCCAGTAAGATAATTCAGAAGAAAGCAACTGTCCTCTTGACCCATCAGAATCAATCACAGCTTGCCTAGTGTAAAGGAGTGAGCTGGTTGATGGAGCAGTCAGTTCTATCATACCCTCCACTTGTGCTAGAGCAGGGGTGTTACACTCACATCGTCACATGTCGTATTGTGACTCCCCCCCCCTTTGCGGAAATGGGGGTGGGGATGGCCAGCGCATGACGCATCCGGCTCGCAGGCCACAAGTTTGATACCCCTGTGCTAGAGGAAGAATCATGCCTCTCTCATGAGACAAGCTTGTGGCACTGCTTCCCCAAGAAACACCAGGCCTCCAGTGGCCATCACCCAGTCCCTTTCTTGACCGGCAGACCTTTGTGTGCTCTTCCCTCTGATTATCCTTTTAGCAGCTGTTCTAATTTTTCTAATCGTGGCTTTGAGAAGTGACTTTTTAAAATGTCTGGTAGAAGATATCCTGAGGGATAATACAAGGAGAAAAAGTGGATGGGAAGAAACTGTAAAGACTATACTTTAAAAAAAATTGGCTGTATTTAATATGTCTCCTAGCAAAAATATCACAGCAGTGTTTTCACTAGCGGTAATGCAAATACAGCATCACTTAATTGGAGCAATTAATTTGTAGAAGTAATAAGCAAGTGGGGGGGAAATGTCCATTTTAAAGTGCAAAGGGGGAGCTGAATGAACAGCAGAAGGCCTCTCTCTCTATCCATAGAGCGATGGTGAAGATAGAGTTCACTAATTCTTATTTTGCATCTTTTTTCTCAAAAGGAAAATTGAGCTAGTTCTTGTTTTGCACTTGGGGAATGAGGAAACTGCAGATTAGAACTGGCAAGGAGAGGCTAACAGTGAACTTAACTAATTTAAATTATTTCTCTGTTTGCAAGAACATTGTAATTTTTGAGAACTGCTGTAGAACTGGTGAATCTTGGAAGACTGGGGAACAAATATCCTCTATTTGCCATAAAATTCACATGCTTAGCTTACAGAATAGACAGCTAAAGAGAGATATGACAGTATTCATAAATACCAGGTAGGTTATTGCACCAAAGGAATTAACTTACTGTCTTGTCCTAGAGATGGGCCCAGACAAATGGATTAAAATGAAGTTTTAATGGAAGTAATTAAGTTCAGGGTAAACACCTGGAAGAAAACCTGACTATACAAGCTGTCAGTCAGCAGAATGCATGAAGTGATGCATTCTTCCTTCACTAGAGATTTTCAAACAAGCTGATTGGTCAACACCTGTCAGAGACATGCCAGTGGGTTCTGCAATGAGCACTCTATGGTTCTGTGACAACCGTCTGTAATCTACAGAGGGAAAGAAGAAGGCAGGACTTTAGCTTCACACCTGTCCAATCTTGGAGCTAGCAAAAAATGGCTCAAAAAGCTGCACTGACATCTTCTGAAGCGGGACTTAAAAGCGAAGTTGAAATGATTGTGAAGAATCTGAACAACTTCATGCAGGGGTCTCAAACTGGCGGCCCGCGGGCCGGATGCATCACGTGCAAGCCACGCCCACCCAGGCTCTGCAAAGGCAAAAATGTCATGACTTGTGACATCATGTGACGCAATCAAGTTTGACACCTGTGAACTAAAGCATCCCTAATTTGAGCTCATAATTAAAGTCACCAATACAGATTCTAATAAGGGACCGTCTCAGATTCAGGTTTAAGGGAGCAGGACAAATCCAGCAAAGAACTTAAAAATAAGGCCCTTAAACAACATTGAATGATTTTCATTGGATTTTAACTTTATGTAAGAGCATAGCTGGGAACCATATAACATCCAGGAGATTATTTGTGGTTTAAAGATCTTAATGACGGCTAGCCTAGAATGTCCTCTTCATGAATAGTAGAAACCTAGCATAGCCTTTCACTCTTGCCAGCCTTTTCAGTGACTGACCTATTTTTTTCCCTTCATGATCCAAAGGAACGGGAAGTTGTTCCAAGATATTTAAAGGATCTGACTTGTCTATTAAGTTTCCATGTTTTTGCCAAGAGTGTTTGAAGCTCTGGACCCACTCTGAAGAAACTGTGACCTTGGTTTTGGATTAGCTTCGCCTCATCACAGTAGGTTGCTATGTTCCTCCAAGGCCAAATGAGTGGTCAAAGGGCTAGCTGCACCATTGGCATAAAGAAACATGGCTCTATGTCCACTACCCAGCCTGGCAGGGTGAAATATACTTTGTTCAAACTGTAACTGTAACATTCAAATAATTGCTAAAGGGAAGCCAAATGCAATCTGACTCCTGGAGATTTGGAAGAAAGATGGCAGTACCTACAAAATATACAGTAACAGGCAAGGAGACATTTTCATGCAGCTTCATATAATTAGTAGTACAGCAGCAGTCTCCACTCTATGGCATTTGAACATCTGTATTTGTTACTTTCCCAGTTTGAGGCAGCATGTTTGCATCTTTTATGTGGACCTTTTTGCGAGGTTACTACATTGGCAAAACAATGTTTCTGAAACAGACTTGCCCAAATGTGTATTGGTTTTGATGGGCTATGCTGAACTCAAAAAGTAAGGCTCACTATTTAAAAACAAGGTACAGAAAGCAACAAGGAAGCAGGAGGATAGAAAAAATAAACTAACTCTATTAAGCTTGAAACAGTATATTTTCACTGAGGTTCATCACTCGGGGTCTAATTTAATTCTGCTGCAGATTTTTTTTTTTTTTTTAAAAAAACATAACATCAGAATATGATATTCTATCTCCTTCCTTCCAAACTGGAGCTTCTGGTGCCTGCCTGCAAAAGAGATGATCCAGTCAAAATAAGGCACTTCTTACTACTTGCCATCAGAAGCATATTTGTATTACAAATTGTATAGCCTGTCTTCCTGAAGCCTACAATTACAATGATTTCTAAATTGGTTTATTGTTCAACTCATTGCCAATTCCACAAGCCATAGCTATCTAAGATTGGTTTTATGAATCTACTGTTAATAATGGTTTGTCCTGAGGTAATACTGCTGCAATTTAGATGAATTGTTAGAATGACAATCACAGCAAATGTTGTTTGGTTTTCTAGTTTAATAAATTTAAAAACGGAGCCTTGGCATTGGCCACTAACCCTAAGTGATATCCACATACGGACATGAAATAGGAATGATTGCTTCCGTAGCCAACGTTAGGTCTTTCTGGTAACCAAGGAACAGAATATTACTTCACCAGATCATATGATTCCAGGGTAGTATAAATACAAACCACTTAAGATTTTCACCTTGCAAATAACTAGTCCAATGAGGAGTGTCAAGCTGTATGTGGGGCTTTCATCTCAAAGTCCAAATGCCACAGGGCTTCAAATTTATTCCATGGTTTCAAACTGCTTGATGTCCCCCTCTGTATCTTACCGTGCCAACCTGTGAAGCCTTTTTGCACATTAGATTCATGATAGTTTTATATAGCTGTCCCCTCCAACTCCTGCTTTTCTTTATCTCTTTGTTTATGTTTGACAAGTGGCAGAAAGGATTGGCAGAATGTAAAGAGCACAATCAGATATAATATAGAACTGTGAAGCAAAGACTAGGAAAGCAGAGAGTTGTGTAGCCTTAGCTCACTGCCAGTTCAAAATTGTCAACATGTTAATTACAATGTACTGGGGTGAATCATACGCTGCTGTTTGCTTCGGGCTGACATTTTGCTTTTATAATCCAATAGTTGGATAACTATAATTACAGAAATGACTCCACTGATCCTCAATCTGATCCATTACTCATTTATACAAGCTCTCTCTCTCTGTGTGTGTGTGTGTCCATCCATCCCTTCCCTGCTTGTTTTATTTACAGATAAAACAGGGTTTTTTCCCCCCTAGTGCCTTGTTTAGTTTTTCTCACCAAAGCAACTCAATAAATACAAATGTCACTGATAGCTCATTTATATAGCCAGATTATGAATTATGGAAGCATTTATATTTCAAATACATTTTGAATCCAAAGATTCAGTAGTGAGCAACACTGGAAGAAGAGAGATGATGAAATAGTTTAGCAATAAATTCCCTGCTTAATTAAGTTTGTAAAAAGCTGCTTGCCTGTTTTACTAAGTTATTTAGGAGACCAAGTAAGTAGAATTAGCTTTTTTTAATGGAAAAAATATAGCGGGTTCAACTAAACAGTATTAGTCCCCCTGAGAAAATAACCTGCGGCAGGCTGGATTGACAGCCTCATAGTGTTAAAACTAAAAGTCACCTTATGGCTTATTTACATGACAGGTGCTATCCTTATTTATCCTGTTTGGCCACCTGGAGGCTGTGGCAAGGATATCGCAACATAGGTTGAAGATGGAATTTTTATCCTTTTGTATTTGTTTTCTGGGAGGGTGGGCGGGATTGATTTCATAAATAGACTATAAAACCTGTTAAAAACAACCTATTTTTAGTGGATGTTTTGTCTTTTAAAGCAGAAAACTGTTCCACCATAATAATTTGGAGTTTGCCCCTAAATTGTAGTGATGGGTTAAGTGTTGATGAACTACATTTGGCTTGTCAACTGCTCTTGTCCTACCTCACTTTGTTACTAGCCAGTCTTCTACTTTGTGTGTTTGTGTGTATAACAAACTGTATCTGTTTTCAGAGATATGTGTGAGTAGCAGGATTATTAAAAACCCATTTTTTTGTAAGCCTTTGTCAATTTTCTTGCAGAATCTAATTTAAAGGTTTATCTGAATGAAAAGGTCTCTGGTGTTTCTGAATGAAACTGTATGGCTCCATAGCCTTGTAACTTCAGCAGGTGTTTGAGAATCCTGATGCATTTGCAGTCCTAGGTAATTAGTAAACAAGAAGAAAAAAAGGCACTGGCCAATAAAAAAAAAGATACAGGGCTCACCAAAAGACTGAGAAGCCTTGTTTCAAATCTAGAGTAACTCCAAAGATCAAAAGCACCTAGGCTTTTGGCCTTCATGTTGTGGATTGTTTTGCAGTCCGACAGGTATGCCTACCTTCCCAACGACATTTGCTATTATCCACAAAACTCTGTCAAGAGTTTCCTTTTGCCTCCCTCTGGATAAAGGGGAAAAACCTGTTAAGGATAGAAATATTACAATGAAACTGGAGTTATTTTATGGATGCTCAACTGGAAAATAAATATGGGAAGCTAATATTATATATACCGGTAGTAGCTTGTGGCAAGATTACTGTATATACAAAGATGGAAGAATAACAAAATACCCCCCAGTTAGAAGTCTGGATTATAAAAGTAATGGAGCTCATGTGGAAATGGCAATGCTGATCACTTGGGTGGGTGGGAATACATTTTTTAAAAGACAGACCTTATAATGGATTTTGGTTGAAAGAAGTCTGAATTGATTATGTAAGGATTTGAGGATGAAAAAGGTTTAAAGGGAAAGGGGAAGGATTAAGATGGCAATTATTCGAGGCAAAGAAGGATGGAAGTCATACTTCTATGCTTTTTGCTTTTTTCACTTTTTCCTGTTTTCTGTCATCTTTGTTTTAATTTTTTATCCTTTTTTTGGCCTAAAAATTCCAGTAATTTTTTTTTAAAAAAAGGCTAGAAATACTTTACAGTAGTAGCAGCTTGCACGAGCCTCCTGTTTTTATATACATCTTTTCAGTGCTGACAAATCTCCTTTCCCCATGATTTATTCATGTTATGTTGAAACTTGGGAACTGTGGCTGAATTGGTACCTGTTCGGCAGTGTATTCAAGCTTTGACAGATCTGGGGGTGGTATGTGTGAGGGAGGAAGGATTGGGGGAAGAGGCTGCCACTATTAGTAAGGCTTTTTCTGCCCTTGATTTTACAAACACATTACAAAGCAGAGAAGCAAAATGGTGGGATGCTCCAGTTGCTACAACCATGCAGGTTTGATTCAAGCAGTGTGCAGAGCCACAAAGTGGTTTGTTTAGTTTTGACTTTGCTGGTTGCAAGAACCAATCCCATTGTCAGAAGCCAGATATTGCTAAAGTTACCCTATAGATTGCAGTAACTTTAATGCTTGTTTCCACTCCATTAAGAACTGTAGTTAGACAGAGCTAAGAATCTTTGACAAATTTAACATTCTTGTCAAACTATCCCAAGCCAAGATAGCTACAGTACAATACAGTCTCTAATTGGTATGTTTTCATCTTTCTGACATGTCCTACTTTCTGCCCCAAGAACCAGGCTGCAGGAAACTACCAAATACAGATTCTAATCAAATCTTTTAACATACAAGATGCATGTAGTTGTAGCTGCATATTTCGTCCTATGGCCTACCTCCCATTTCTGGCCTAGGAACATCCCTCTACTGTAATCCTGCAACAGTTCTTATTCAGAGGCATGATAAGCATCCACATGTCTTAGCAAGTTGTGCTTTGATTAAATCATGGTTTGGTGAAAAAGTGATAGTGGCCAAGTTTGCAGTTCATACTAAATCAAGGTTTTATATATTTTAATTTTGCAGCACAATATGGAAATTTGTATGTGGAAGATTTATATCTGATCTCTAATACCATATGTGAGATGGGTGGCTAAATAAGTGGAATGAATGAATGAATGAATGAATGAATGAATGAATGAATAAAATTCCAATGTTTTCAGGACTAGGCAAAATATCAAATCATAGCTAAATGTTCAGAAATCATGGGTTTTCTATTGGAGACAAAAATTTGGCCAACAATGTGAATTCTTACACTATTTATGGATCTGAAAAGGAGTTCGAGTGTGATTTATGGTAACTTCAATACTACACAAATCCATTGAGTATACTCATACATACTATGATCACAAATGAAAATATTGCTAAAACAGTGTAAGAGACTTCTAGCATTGTTTCTTTCCATACATACTGTTATATATTTTCAGTTGTTCCGAAGAGGCTTTCCTCACAATACATCAATGATCTTCTGAGTTTAACGAGAAACAATAACTCTTTGGTAATCACGTGTTGTAAAATGAAATCCTAACAAAAATTAATATTAGGTTTTTTAGTTTTCGGGAAAGATGTGGCTATCTAGATAAGCATTTGAAATCTAATATAACACTATGAGTTAATTTCAGTAAATCTGAATCTTAGTTGAGTGTGCTTTTTCACTGTGTTTGATACAATTTTATTATGCTGTTTATATTTTATTATTTTATTAACAATCCTTTTGTAGAGTGTTTATGTAAAAAAAAGGTCCAGATCTGTTATGTGAATCCAGCCAGCTTAGTTTACAAAATGTCAGCTTGTGTTTCGTGTCAAGCTCCAGCCTGAAATATTAATAAAATGATTAAATTCTGTGTAAAACATTCTCTCGTTACTATATCTACCTGTCTATCTAATTTACTTCATTGTACAAGTAATTCTAGCTGCCTTACAAGTAAAAATCCTTCAAAAAATCTACACTTTATTATAAAAATATAGAAAGTTAGAAAGACAGAGCCACCACCCTAGATTTGCCATAAATCTGTTGGAGGAATTAAAAAATCAAGACCAAAGCATGTGATTTCTTGGCAGTATTTTAGCATTTAACCATTGTTAATTCTACAGCCCATATGAGTGTCTCTTTTCTGAAAATTAGCCAAAATCTGGATTCACATTTTATGCTAAACCATCATGTGGATTGTTTTTTTCTTAGCAAACCAATTGCAGCTTATTTTGCAGACCATGGTTAACCAAACACTGATTTAGCTTATGATGATCCCAATCCATACATGGTGATTATGGGTAGAGACTTACTTACAAATACCTTGAAACAGGACTTCCTTTCTCTCTATTTTATAGGTGATTGCTTTTAGACCCCTTCAATTTACACAGGTTTGACCTCTTTTGAAACAGAGATGCTGAAAAAAAGGAGGATCAATGCAATGTCCTTGAATAGCTGAATGTTCCTGTGAGAATAAATTAGCAAGCTTGAACATCACAGATACTGCAGCAACAATATGTGAAAGTTAACACCTGTTAAAATAAGGGAAGCTGTTCACACCCAACCTCCTCATCATTTTATGCCATTTCCACTTCTCTCCATGGTTTTTAGACACCCAATGCTTGCTTCACAGGTTCCACGCGTGAAGGCATTTATTTTGAAAACTAAACAAATACACCAGCATAGGTAAATATGCCTAAAACATTACTTTGTTAACTTTGCCCATTTTATAATATTCAGCATAATAAAAGCTCATTCTATGTTATTCCCAAATAAACTAAAATTAAGTACACTCTGCCACCAAAAAAAAGGCAAATTGAAGATTAACAGGCTAGAAGTGCTATAGCCTTGCAGACATTTACAGAACCACAATTCATAGCAGTCTTGGTGTTAAGTTTAGCAGCATCAAATGGCAGATTACCACTCTTGGACTAACAGTCTATGGTACATATGTTCAGAATACAGTACTATAGAACAGTGTATGTAATCATTATGTAGCTGGCTCATTTACTTTGAAACAAATAAATGCTTGATCCATCCTCTCTGTAGTATAAGAAATGTGCGTGTATAAACCCCTTCACAGGTTTTATCTGACTTGTTCCCACTTTCAAAAAAAATATCTGGAATTTTAAAGCACTGTTTCTGTCTTTAATTTGGAGACTGTTAAATTGATGGAAACTTAATTATTTTGCTGTTATATTTCAAACTGACTTTTAATTATTAATCATGCCCTTCAACGAGCCACATTAAAAAAGTTATCAGTGTAACTTATGTTAAGGGGAGCACGTACATGTTTTGAACAAATTTTTGATTTTGCACAGGGCACTGTCCCATTTTTTGCATCTTCTGCTCCTAAAAAGCAATCCTAGATATATTCATCAAATCTAGTGTGCTTGTAATAGAGCTTCTTCCTAGGTAAAGTATGCCATGTCTTTCTCAGTCTTCGAGCAAAACAATTTTCCTGTAAATGGATCTAGGCGAGTACAGATGTTGCCATAAAATACGATTTAGCAGGAACTCGGCTTTAATTCTCCGTCCCTACAACGCCTCTGAGACTTTTGAGTTACTCTTCCTGTCGAGGATTATTGGTAAAAACAGGAGCGAGAGTAAAAAGACCCACTAAGGAACTTTTCTGGGGTGTGGCGCGCTCCGTCTCCGATTCCAGCGCCTGTAAGAGGGGCATATTTCGATGTTTGTCCTGGGTTGCTGATTGTTCCGTCAAAGTTAACAAGAACAACCGAAAGCGAACTGAATTCTTCCGCTCCCCCTTGTAAGACTTAACAGGGCGGCAATTTTGGAAACCGCAGTATTACTATAGATACGCTATTGATAAATAGATGGCTGCCCGCTTTTTTCTCCTTATCCCTTTCCTCCTGCAGCGATCCTCCATAGTTCGTCAGTCGAACCATGCTGCTTTTGGAAGACTACGCAGCAGTTCGCCTGAAGGGGGTATCACGCACCCCAAGCCATTGAAGACGCTCTATCCGGTATCCCAGGCCCGCCTATCATTGTCTCCGCTCTATGATCCAAATTACAACGGCAATTGGCAGAGCCGCGCTGGCCCACCCCTCTCTCTCGTTCTAGCGCGCAAGAGGTCCGCACGGGGGAGGGATCTTATTATTTCCGGGTCAAGGCGGGGTTGAAATCGCCCCGCTCTCCTGCTCCCCCTCCCAGACCCGCCGAGGCCGCCGCCGCAAGAGCAGCTGCCGCAGCCCCTTCCCGCTGCCCTTGCCCTCCTCCCGCCGCCGCCATCCCACCCGCCCACCCCGGCTCTCTCCTCCTCCTCCCCTCCCCCTGTCCCGCTCCCTCCGCCCGCCCCGGAGACCCACGCACCACCCGCCCTCCCTCCTCCCGCTCCCCCGTCCCATCCCCTCCCCCCCCGCCCGAGCGAGTCAGTAAGCGAGAGAGCGAGCGGACGTGCGAGGCCTGGCCTGGCCAGCTATCCCGCCAGGTAAGCTTTCCTACTAACCCTGGATTACTATTTACCCCCACCACCCCCACCCCTTCCCAATCCTCGGCCTCGAGTAGTTTCACTTTTCCGCCAGTCCTCTTTCCCCAACCCGGCCAGGTCACTAAGGAAGCTGGGGGATGCGCGCGCGGCCTACTGGGGCCTAATCCGGCCCGAGTGCGTGCGTGTGTGTGTGTGTGTGTGTGTGTGTGTGAGAGGCGCGGGGGGAGGGGAGGGGCGGCCGCGTTCGTCTTGCCACCTGCGTATCTGAGCGGGGCCCGCGCGATCAGCGCTCTGCGTGTTTGCGGGGGGGGGGGGCGCGCTAACTGGGGAGGCCGCACAGGGCCGGTGGGGGGGGGGCGCGCGCGCTGTTGCTGCGTCACATTGGGCGGGATCTAGGCCCGGGCCGCGCGAGGGACGGTCGGAGGGAGGGGGGAGAGGGAGGGAGGAGAGAGGGGGGAAGGGAGGGGCGGGGTTTATGCGTTGGAGGGGGGTGGGGTGGGAGGGCGAGGCTGACGCTATAACGCGCTTCGGCTGTGTGGAGTCGGGAGAATGGAGGCGGCCCCGCTGGCGGGCGGGCGGATCTCTTGGAGCTGGCGGGGAAGGGAGCCGCCGCCGCCGCCGAGTTGCGTCTTGTGTAATTTCAAAGCACCTCCCGCCAGCGATACAGCGCCCTCTTCAACGTTTAACTGCGATTCTCTTTTTAAGCCTCCTCAGGTCGTTTGGGGAGGAAAAGTCGACACAGTATAAGAACTTTGCCTCAAGGATTTTTTGTTTCGTTTCGTTTCAAAACCCGAGTAGGGTTTAGATTAAAAATAAGTGAGGTTGTTGCTTCCTTTTCCTCCCCGACACTGGACACATTTAGGAGTATTTAGCATACTTTTTTTTTTTTTAAATAGAGATTGGTAAATACCTAATGTGGAATAGGCTGAAATATATGTATAATTGGGCTGTATACTCAAATTTTGCCACTTGTATCTGTTCCCCCCACCCCCTCGGCGAAACATTTGAGAGGGAAGCCAGATCTTTTAGAAAAAAAATCCTCTGGATAGAAAGTTTTAACAATGATTGGAAAATAATAAAAAATAGTTGGGAGATTAAATTCTTATGGGTGAGGTTTTTTTTAAAATACAATTGTAAACAAGCAAAACAGACTTCCTTTTTATGGGCATCAGATTTATTAATCCAATGTGTTAAATTGTTGCTGTAGATAAAAATCCTTGTGAATGACACAAATAAGGATTTGGGAGAGTGTTGCATAACACACTTTTAAAAATATAGAGACTTGCCTGAAATGTGGCAGATAAAGTGAAATCATGGTCTTTTATTCTATTCATGGTATATTTTTATCTATGCTGTAAGCAAAAAAAAAAAATAATAATCCAATTTTTAGTTCTTGGCAATAAAAAGCAATTTCTGATGTCTGTCCTATATTCTTAATACTGATTTTTTATTTTTATTTTTTTGGTGCCTTCAAGTCAATGTGGACTCCTGGCGACTGCTTGCACTAGTCCCTGCAGTTTTCTTGGCAAGGTTTTTCAGAAGTGATTTGCTTTTGCCTGCTTTTCTAGGGCTGAGAGTGAATGACTGGCCCAAAGTCACCCAGCTGTATTTTGTGCTAAGGTGTGTGACTAGAACTCACTGTCTCCCAGTTTCTCACCTGATGCCTTAATAATACACCAAATACACCAAACTGACTCTTTAATACTGATACATATCTTAATGAACAAGTAATTTTTGTCATTCATTAATTAAAAAACTGCATGTGTTGTAGCTTCCTGTAGCGTTGAGTGAGTAGCATAAGAAAAGCATATTGCACATGCTCAGAAGTTATTAGATTCAGGATTGAGGTTCTTGGTGCTTAAAATTGGATATGATATAAAAGGTGACTTAAGTGTTGCATACTGATACAGTTGGTCAACCAGGCTGTACACTGTCAGATTTAAATAGTTTTATTTCAATATTCTTAATGCAGAAATTGCCAGAAGAACTAGGAATTAATGGAGAAACTGGTTTGTTGTGGATCTGAAAATGACAATTGATCTCTATCCTAGCAAAATTGGGAAGGGGGGGCCTGGGGTTGAATAGAAAATCAAATTGTTCAAGGGGGATCTATTTACTTCATGACTTGAGTATTTCAAACATCAAACTATAATCCATATTTCTGGTAAACATGAACATTTTAATTTTCCAAGTATCTGAATATTTTATGAATAAACATAGGAGATGGAAATTTATTTTAGAGTATCAACTCTTAAGAGAAAGCACCTGGGAATCTGTTGGTGTAGGGATTACTTTGGTCCATTCTCTCCTGTCAAACTGATGTTACTGCGAGTACACAATGCTAAAACATATAGCAGGGGTGTCAAACTCGCGTCGTCACGGTGTCACATGACATATCAGGACTTTTTCACTAAATTGGGCGGGGTAGGGCCAGCATGTGACGCATCTGGCCCGCGGGCTGCGAATTTGACAGCCCTAACATAAAGAGTATCCACAACCAAGCTAATGTGAACAGGAAAGGCAATGCAATCCAGGCATTAATCTCAAAGGATTCCAATGAGCCACAGACATTGCATACTCAACCAAGCTAATGTCCAGATGGGATTAAAATGAATATAAATAAATTTGCATCTTTTTCTTTCCTTTTAAAATAATTTTAATATTTCTCTTCCATTGCAAACAGTAAAGGACTGTAATTTATTATTATTTTTCTTTGCTCAGAGTTATAGCAAAGTTACAGTTTAAAAGGGGAGAAAACCCTACATCCCTTGGTGTACTTTTTGTTAAGTTATATTTAAAAAATTGATGTTTTCAAATAATACGTTAAAGACAGAGTGGAAATGGTTCCAATGAACTGGTGGGTGATGAGATGGTATTTTTCTATTACAGTGCGGTTTTTTTTCTCCCAGCGACCAAAGATTTGACCACTGACTAAGCCTGACCTAACTGAACACAACTCAAGATGGACACCGGCGTAATTGAAGGAGGTTTAAATGTCACACTTACTATTCGCCTACTTATGCATGGGAAGGTAATTGCAGCTTTCCATGTTCTTTGTCTTGGCATAAAACTAGGTCACAGTAAATGCCTTGGAAAATCCAGTTGTCTGATCAGATTAAAACATCTGCTTGCTCTTGGCATGCCTTATATTGTTCTCTTAACCCCCAAGAAGGGAAACTAGAATTTAACTTGATTAAGTATATCTTCAAAATGCTGATTTAAATCCTCTTCCAGTACAATTATTTCAATCAGATCTTTGAGATTATCAAATTGAACTTAAGTCCCTCTTGTTAATTGTAAAAATAAATATGTATTTTTTTGTTTGAAAAATGTAAGACTTATAAGCATAATGTTTGGGAACTTATGGATATGGACATTTGTTAAATTATTGAAAAATACTAACTTTTCATGTTTGCTATTTCAGGAGGTTGGAAGCATCATTGGGAAGGTATGTGACACAATTTAATTAGTATTTTCTTACACACATTTGTGTAACAATAATAGTTTTGACAAGCTTTTTTCTTTTTTCCCCATCTGCATAGAAAGGAGAGTCTGTAAAGAAGATGCGTGAAGAGGTATGTTTCAAAGGATAAAAGGAAAACAAAATGGACTTGATAAATAGGGCAATATGGGCCTTCTTAACTAAACATTAGTAATTATGTTCTTGTATTACACATGTTTTGTTTTAACTGGATGATATTTCCAGATATATTTGGAGTAGAGAACTTTATGGGAAAAAAGGTGAAGCGGATCAGAGGTGAAACACAAGGAGGCTACAGTCCAAACATTAGCATGCTGTCTTAAAAAGAAATCCCAGAAATCTTAGTGCAGTCCTAAGAAGTGGTGCATTATTGTCTAGCAATTCAATTTTTTTCTTTTTAGAGTGGTGCACGGATTAACATCTCAGAAGGGAACTGCCCAGAACGGATTATCACTCTTGCTGGACCCACTAATGCCATCTTCAAAGCTTTTGCTATGATTATTGATAAACTGGAAGAGGTGTGTGAATTTAATTAGATGATCCTTGATGGGTTGAGGATATGACCATGAAAGGCATTTGGGGTAATGAGCATGAATTGAAACTGTTTTGAGAAGGTTTAAAGTTGGAGATAATTTTTTTTTCTTAGAACCCACATTTTAATGAAGTAAATAGTAGATTTTGTTTCTTATTCAAAAATAATGAACTAGGATACTAAGATGAGCAGATTCCCATTATAAGATGGTGGTATTATTGGGGGGGGGGGGGAGCCTCAGTCTGATCACACCTTTCTGACTAACAAATTTTATTAGCAGATATACACTTTTGTGAGCTGCAGCTCGTTTCATAAGGTGTAGAGTTTACTTTGACAAAACTTGTTATCTGGAGAAAATGTTATTGGACTTTCCTGATCCTACGATAGACTAATGGGTCTCATCCTACAATATACTCAAAGGGGGAAAAAATTAATTAGTTTCCCCACACAATCCCATGAGTTCTTAAAAAATCTCCGGGCAGCTTTGATACAATATAGAGATATGTTTCAAAGAATGGCTACAATTGTTTTTCAAAGTGTTGTTTCTACTTGCAGAAATCAGAAATGTAACAAATCTGTATTATAGCTTTTCAATTTATTACATTTTTATCCTGCCACGTACATCTATACATACTATACATTATATATAAATGACAAGAGGCAGCAATCATAGCTAATATTCTGGCAGTATGTTTTTCCTCACAACAACCCTGTGAAGTGAGTTGTGCTAAGTGAGCAACAGACAGTCACCTAGCTATCTTCTATGCTTATGGGAAGCCTAGAAATCAGCACCATAAGGTAGCACCTTAACTCCTACTTGTCTGAAATGGTATAGGGTTTCCTGCCTGAGCAGGGGGTTGGACTAGAAGACCCCCAAGGTCCTTCCAACTCTGTTATTCTGCTCAACTCTACTCTACCCTACTCTACTCCACCAAACCGGCTCTGTGAAATTATAGTCACTTGAGAGAATTTTCTCAATTCTGTCATATAAACAGCTTTGGTCTCAATAAATAGACAAAAATAGCAATAGTTCTTTTTAACCTTTGAAAATTTCAGTTGATGCTTCTTCCTGAGCTGCTTCAGGAGTATAGAGCAGGCTTGCACATCATATGGCCAGTAGCCTTATATGTCTGCTGGTATTTTTTTTTTTTAAGTCAATAAATTTGCTGCTGAAGGAGATGTGCTGCTTAGCACTTGTAGGCCTCTCCAGTACTGCTGCTGCTTTGCTGTAGCCAATTAGTGTGCCACGTACTTCTTTGTATCCTATAATAGTTTTTACTTGGTCAGTGTGTCCCTTTCCCATCTACAAATTGTGCATGCTTGGTACAGAGTGGATTTGCCTCAGAATAACAATAGTAATAAATCAGGTGTCTCTCAGTTTCTTCTGATGTTAAGAGAAATGGAGCAAGCATTTGCCTTTGTTTCCTCTTAAATCTGTACAATATCGTCTTTTTACAGGCTGGAAATTAAAGAACAGTCTGCTATAGTCCTGCAGTGCCTTTTTCCACTGAAATAGCAGATGTGAACATTTTGTCAGATAGCTTTTTTTTTCCCCCCATTTTCACGTTGGATATAATTTCAAAAGCAAGCCTGGAAGAAAGTCAGTTCTAAAACACAACATTTTTTTTTTTTGTATCAGAATAAATACTCTAGCAAAACAGTTTTGAGTTGCTCCTAAAATTAGCAGCTTTGTGAAGTCATTTTCTTAACTTCAGTTGGCTGACTTCAATGACCCTGCTGCTTCAATATCATGCCCTTGGTCTACCAAATAATAAAGCATAGGAATATAGTTTAAAATTTCAAACTAAAAAAGAGTAACCTTCGGTGGAAAGCAAATATTAAAGGGATATTCATTTGAATGTTTGAAATTTGGTACGCTAAAACAGGCTTCTTAACTTGAAAGTCAGCATCTAAATATACAATTTCAATAACCTTTTATAACCTGAAACAGCCTTTTCTGCTTGCTCTATTACCTCTTCAAAGCTTCAGCCCTTGTCTTTGAGTAGTAAAATATATATATTTTACTGTTCTTGGCATGGAAATTTTAGCTTCCTTAGCAGAAAACTGCAACTATTGAGTTTAGGTTTTTAAGATAATGCAGGTATCTATATCGTGACTGAAGTTTCACAGATAAAAATACTAGCACTGTAAGCAGGGTTTTGTGTCTGATAGCTGAGACGGATAGGAAGACTTTAGCCTGTTTTAGAACTGACATATTTTCAAATTGAGTGTTTTCCCTGTTACAGTATGTTAAATAAAAATAATTTGTTTGTAATATGCTGAATAAGAACTTAATTCTATACATGTTGGAAGATATTTTGTATTCTTACATTATTATAAGGGAAAATATGGGAGAAATTTCTTAAGATGGCCCACGAGTATGTATTTACCTCATTAGAATTTTCCTTGTTAGGAACATTGCTAGTAATCTACTGAGGACATGATGCAGGAGAGTTTAGCTTTTTGAAACGGGAGTTGCAAAGGGCTTCAACACAGTCTCCAGTTGAAACCTTGCTTATTTGAAGTTTGTTAACCTCTTTTTTTAGGACATCAGCAGCTCAATGACTAATAGTACAGCTTCTAGCAGGCCTCCTGTTACTTTGAGACTCGTGGTACCTGCCAGCCAATGTGGTTCTCTTATTGGGAAAGGAGGATGCAAAATCAAAGAGATAAGAGAGGTGGGTACTCAATTCTGCTAGGATTGTGAGATAGTTTACTGTGGAAAGAAATACACTCATTATTTCATCTTTTGCCAAATGCAGTAAACATGAATGTTTTCCATTGACTCTGCACCATTCTGCTTAATACTGTACAGTACAGCCATTTATATTTAGTGCTCATGAAACTGACAATAGAGGATGGCTGAAACCAAGCTCAATACGTACTTTTTGGAAAGCTACTCTTCTCATTCTCCACTTTTTTATCTCTAGTAATAAGTTGGTGTCAAATAAAATACCTTAACAGAAGAGTTATTATGCTGACATTCACTGCACCCCACTACTTTACTCATGACATCTTGGATGACCAACATCATTTGGATAACCCCTTCCATTAAAGAAATTAAGTACATGGCTGTGTGGATTGAAGCATATAGAACTACCGAATCATTTGATGTAATTACATTGGCAATTACATTTTATCAGGTGTTGCCCTGGTTAAAAATGTAAAAGACTTGATCCTAAGAGCTGTAGATACTGCCCTTTGAAAAGCAGGAAAATTGTTTTGCTTTAGAATTGGGCAATTTACCTCTAACTGTAGTAAGTTAGTTTTTTCCTACCATTCTAGAAAAGTTATGAATGTGCATGGTTTTCTATTTTTGAGCATCTTTTTGAAGTTGAATTTAAGCCTAGAAATAACCTTGCCCACAACAGTTGATGTTGATCTTTGTTAAATTATTTTGACTACAGTATTTGTGTAGTATATCACATTGCAATCATCCTTGCTTAACATCAGGTTAAAATCTACAGCTGCCAAATGTCAGTTCAACACTATTGTATGTCAAAAATATTAGTGCAAAAAAAAAGTGGGAATTAATAACTTACTTTAATTACTCTTTTAGAGTCATCCTGGAATAATATTTACAAGGTTATTCTATAACCAAAAGTGAAAACAATTTAAAAAAGAGTACTCTGAGTATTATACTGGAATTATTCTGCAATTATCTTTTTCTGTAACAATAGCTTCCAATAAATTTGTATCTTTCCTAATAATACTAATTACTTTTTTTGGGGGGTGGGGGTGGGAAGGTATAAACCATATAAATCATGAAGCAAAATACCTGATTTTTTTATTTTTAATCTTAAGAGCACAGGGGCGCAGGTCCAAGTGGCAGGAGACATGTTACCCAACTCTACCGAAAGAGCAATCACCATTGCTGGGATTCCACAGTCCATCATCGAGTGTGTCAAACAGATCTGTGTGGTCATGCTGGAGGTAATCTTTATTTTTATAAAGGCTTAACACTTACACATAGAAAGTAGATGACAGAAGAAGAGCAAAGAGGACAGGGTCATTGCCTAGTGGCCAGTTGATTTTTTTATTTTGAGCAGCTAATAAAAGATTCCCATGCTGTCAGCTGAATTATGAAGGAGAACGCATATACCCCTTTTCTAGTAGCAGTGTGGTTCGTGTAAATGGTGCTTGAAATGTCATTTAAAGGATTTTTCAAAGGGTCACAATTGTTAAAAGACCATTTTGATTGGTTTATTGTCTTGATTAGCCAGAAAGTTGAACTGTCTCTTCAATTATTTGCACATATTTCCAGGGGAAGATGAAAAAAAAAATCAGTTCTATGTTTCTCAGTAAAATATTTTCTTATCGTCACAGTTCTATGACATTTGTCTTCATTTTGTAGAAATACCTTATTTGCTTCTAGATTTCCTAGTTGTCCTGTTTTAAGCTATAGCATTTCTGTTTTTATACTTGTATCTGTTGAAGGAGGTGACTCTTGCCTGAGAACTCATGCCACAAGGAAACTGCCTTTGGGCAGCAAGAGTATTTTTTTTTTCTTTTGCAGAAGACTGATGTGACTACTATTCAGAGACAAATTAAAGAATTGTGGAAGCCATAGATAGATCAGTTAATTATGTAGTTCAGCCTGTTATTTAAGTATTCTGGCAGATACTCAATGTCTCTTAAGAAGTCCCTATTGATTAACCATGTTTTCCCTTTGACTCTTTGTGATCTAGTCTCCCCCAAAGGGTGTCACCATCCCCTATCGACCCAAGCCATCCAGTTCTCCTGTCATCTTTGCAGGCGGTCAGGTAAGCCCATTCCTCTTGTTGGGCATGGGTGAGGGCAAAACAGCAGTAGCCTACCAAGCTTCAACACTGCCAGCACACATCAAACTACTCTGCATGCTTATCACCTGTGCTGCCCATCTGGCCAGCACAGTGCTATCTCTGCTGCTTTGGTTTTGTTCTCTGGAGGCTGCTCTCAAATGTTCACAAAACTCTGGTCTCTTTGGGAAATTAATGTAGTCAGCACTGTGGTTTGCAGGATTTTGTTGGCATTTATAATCCACTCCAAGCATAAGAATGTTTGCAATCTCTTTTTATCTGGCCCCTCAATTTTGAGTCAGCATTCAAATTAGTGATTATTAAATAGACTATTAATTCTGCAGAACCATAGTTCAAAAAGCAGCAAGGGCTGAATTGAGACGGGTGAACATTGGGAGAGTTGGGTTCTAGAGGGCTGAGAAAGCAAGAAGTTGCTGGTTGATGCCACCGTACCTTTGAGCACAAATTCGGGAGTATCTGGGAATTACTTCTTTTTTAACCTTTTTCATCCTTTTAAAAGGAAATGAGTGCCACTTTCTTTTTAATTATATATGAAGAAGTACCTGTGGCTAGTTTAAAAATAAATGATTTGGGGTACAATTATTTTATTCTGCTTCAAGCACACAGGAATATGAGGCACAAATATGTTAATTTTCTGATAAATTGTTATGGCCAGTGCATGACTTCAGTCTCTCAGCTGGCTGGAATCCTATAACTAGTTAAGCATTTTCAATGACATTCACTTGGTGGACTGCGAGTGCTCAGATATTTTAGCTGGACTTGAAGATCCTCACAATCATTTTAGATAGATTTGGTTTGAGGTTGAAGCATGCACTTCGGAAAAGCGGGTCTTTCAGAACTATGTGTCCAAGGCAGGCTCTTGAGTATGTGGAGTTGGAACATATAGTCATTCAACTGCTTTTGAGCACAGTGCCTCAAGGCCCACCTTTAAGCTTATTTTTTTTGAAAAGGGCTGCATTAATTTTCAGGTGCTTCAGAGATGGATTGGGTCAAGTGGACTAAGCCAGCCTGAGATTGTCAAGATAAGCAGTGATGGCACTGGGAAATAGATTTCAGTCAGCAGCAGAAATGTAGAGGCAGCAGCTGGACAGGCCTGGCTGCAATGTACCCAGTGCTTTATACATTCATACGCTACTTACATTGGGATAACTTGCTGGGGGAAAGGTGCTGTCGTGATCTTGTTCTTGCCTCAATCCCTTCCTCTTCCTTGCCCCATTCATATTACCTACCTTCCAGAAGCTCTTGATAGCTTGCTAAGCAATTAATTGACAGTGCAAAGGCACTTGGGAGGTTACCTAAGATATTTGAAGTAGGTCACTTGCATCCTAGAAATTGATCTTGTGGCAGAGTAGTCCCATTAATGCCATTAGAATAAGACACTTTGTATTCATGCAGTCCCCCTGTCCCTGAAGCTGAAGGTAGTTGGGGTTTGCACTCAGGGAAATCTCACATTGTCTTTGCTACTGAGTAAGAGTAAGCCAGCATTTGCCTAGTACAGATTAACCCTTGATCAGAATAAGTTTTATGTGACTTTGGTGTTAGCGAAAGGTTTCGGATTGACAGCCCTGGAGACTGAAGTCCTCTATTTATCCACAGGACAGGTACAGCAGCGGCAGTGCAAGCTACCCCCACACCGCCCCATCAATGTGCCTCAACTCTGACCTGGAGGGACCACCTCAAGAGGTGAGAGGGGAGTTCAGTCTCCATGGCCCATTCAATCCTTGGCCTCTTTGAGACTGCCAACAAGGGTGGCAAGATTGGTGGTGGCGGCTTGTGCTGTGAACTCCTGTTCATTGGGAACTGGATTAAGGCCACCAAACACTACCTGGCAGGCCAGTAGGCAGACCTGCAGGTGGCAACTGCTTGGCCAGTTCCAACCAGGGCCTTATTTCTCCCCATGCCCTACCAGTGAGAGATAAGTTCTTCCAAAGCTTCACTTAGTGTTAAGCAAGTCCCCTACAGTGACTGCCTTGCTGGATTTCTTCAGTAGGGTTATTCCTAGAATCATCGTGTTTGGCTGGCTGCTGCTTTCTCCTTATTCTTCCAGATGTATTTCTGCCATCCAGTGCCTGACTGTAGTAGTCCACTATAAAATTTTAAAGAGGATGGGATGGGGACGAACCCCCAGCTGGTTCTTCTTAGCTGTTAAAACAGTTGGAGGTATAGGAAGTAATTAATCTTCCCTTTGAGTCAAGAATGCAGAATGTGTAGGGCAGGAGGGCTTGTAGCACAATCCAGTCCTCTGCTAAACAACAAATCTTCACCAACAACCAGCTGTTAATACTAATCATTTTTGTGGTGGGGAACACTTTCCCTTCAAACACTATATACACCTAGCTAATACAAGGAGCCCCTTTAAGAGACCTGCTTTCAGGCTCCCCACCAACAATTCTCCCCTCAGCTTTCTGGCTTCCTGGCTAGTTGAACTCTTATCTGTCACTGGGTGGCTGTCCAATGGTTTTTAATAGGACTGTTTTCCTCCTTTTTGTAGGCCTATACCATTCAAGGACAGTATGCCATTCCACAGCCAGATGTAAGTTTTGTTTACACTTCTTGTCTTGAAATCACCCACTTCTCCCTTCAAAATTTCTCCATGCTTTCTCAACAAGCCACTTTAGAAGTCTGTTTTAATTTGAAACTACAAGCCAACCTAAAACGAGCCTCAAATTTCGTTCAGCAGTTCTTTATGTAATCAACCTTAAATCTCTCCTCCTTTTTCTGTGTCCTGTGACACACACTTGCCCAGCAAAACTTGGCATTCTATCCAAGTTCCAGTCCCTGTCCCACAATTTGATATCAGATCCCCCAAACAAACAAAACAAAACTCCATGGTATACTGTCATTGTGGTTCTTGGTAAATGGCTTAGGGCATTGGGTGTAGTGCACTTCCCGTGGTGGAGGGGAAGCTAGCCTCAGAGACTTGAGCTTTCATCTCTAAAACATGATGGCCAGCACATCATGTAGTCACTACAGGTGTCGTTATAAGGTGACGGGCTTTTGCTTGGGATGCCTTTTCTTGGCACATTTTCTGCTAATAATAAAACCATTAGCTGTCTTCACTTGATGTGAAAGGAATTTTTTCCCCTCACTGTCCTTCTTTACTAATACCTTCTGGTGTGTGAGATAGTTGTAGTACTTCTCATGGAAGGGCACATAGGAATTGATCTCTGCTCATATAGCATGCTTAGAGCAAGAAAGGGTGGGGCTGGGATGAGTGAGTCTTAAGACCAAGAGTTATAGAAATTTGCACTGTTTTGAAGATCGGGGAGAGCATCTGACTCCATTCTGGTCACTCATGATATACCTCTCCCCTCCAAATGCTTGACAGAGTCCTGCATGGTGTGGTCCCAAGCACCACTGCAAATCAGTCTCTGTGTTATTTTGCCTGTTTGTGCTTTGTCTCCTGGTGTTTGTCACAATTCACTGCAGATGCCTTCTGTTGAGCCAGAGGTTTTTGAGATGGGTGTTGGCTTCACACCCCATTTGGTGCTTTTCTACTGTCTGTACCCATCTCTGCTCAGGGAAGCGCTTGCTCCTCAATCCAGTTTTCCTCCTGAACTCCCCTATCCCAAGGGGGCAGCACCTCATGCTCAGCTTGCAGGGACTGTTTTTCTTTAAACTGTGCTGAACAAGTAAGTCTGCAAAATTCCTAACATCCACCTTTCTCTCTCTCTCTTTCTAGCTGACCAAGCTGCATCAGTTGGCAATGCAACAGTCACACTTTCCAATGTCTCATGGCAACACTGGATTCAGTGGTATGAAAATGTTGTTCTTTATTATATAAGCTAGCAGTCCAAGAATCTCCACTTGGCCTTTTAAGACGATTGCCTTAAGCTCATTTTTTCACTTAAAAAACAAAGGATCCACAGGTACCAATCTTGAAAAACAGGTGACTTGTTACTATCCTCAAGAACAAAAACATTGTGTTGATTTTAAAGAGAATGTTGATGCTGCTTCCTCCTTTGGTCCTTTCAATAACAATGCCAGTTGCATCTTGCCTTCCAATTACTATGGTAGAAATAGTTGTACCAAGTTGTATAAAAGTTTGCCTTGTTGCTGAAAGTCTGATAGGACTTCGGCTAGGACCACCACACTTACTGTCCCTTGTATTTTGACAGGCGTTGAATCCAGCTCTCCAGATGTGAAAGGCTATTGGGGTAATGACTGAAAAAAAAACTAGTTACTCTGTTGTGTATGTTCATAACGGTAGGGGAGTCTTTCCCAGTTACCAAATTCTGCTAACTGCATTATAGTGCAGGGGGGAAAGCCTACAGCACATGATATAGGTGCAAAATCATATTTGATACTTTTTTTTCCTTCTGTAAAATATGGTGTGCTGGAACCTATATTGGAGAGCAGATAATAGAATGAATTAGTCTATTCTCTTTTCATGAGCTATTTGCTAGTGAAGATAGCAGGGCAGGTACAAATGTCCACACAATAGCTATATTGGGTTGATAAAACATAAAAATGGCATTACACACAAGCCTCTTGAACAGTACAGATGGTACTGCTATTTATTTATTTGCTCAGGCTTCTGTGCAGTTCCAATCTAAAGCAACTGAGATACGGCCTCTGTCCATTATATAAAGTAAAAACCACAATAACAAGATAAAATGAATAACAACAGAGCACAAAAAAAATACAGCACCAAGATAATCAATAGCAGCCACTCAGAAGGTGCCACCATGGATCATTCGCCAGTCCCTTTGAAAAAGGCAGAACTTAATGGCCTTCCAGAATCCTAGCAGCATTCTGATATCTGGAGTATGGTGTTCCAGAGAAGGGATTCCGTGATGGGAAAGGCCTACACCCATGGGCCCTGGGGACAATAGTCCCAGGTCAGCGGTCAGGTCCCAAAGAAGCCCTCTTCCTGTTCTTATCAGATGGGTAGATATCAGAGGAAGTAAGAAGTCTCTTGAGAGTGTTGTACCATGAGGCAGCAATTACTTTATGTACAACTGAAATGTATACTGATGAATATGAGTGTTTGCTTTGGGTCTGTGTTTATTACAACTTGTTGGAAAGTATTATATAAAGGATAATTGGTTTTTTCATTGTTTGTTCATAAGAGACGGTATTACTACTTTGATTTGCTCTAGCCAAATACAAACATTCATTCTTGTCTCTTATAATCAGAGAGTTTACCAAAAAGAGGGGGGGGGGGGGCTTAAGTTTAACATTTTGTTCATCTTCTGCTTGAACACTTCAAGATTGTAATTTTTTCAGCAGCAAATGATAGCCTGATTGCTCTGGCATTTCAGTTTTGTACTGTGCTGATTGTCTCAACTTAACTTGTTTTGATCTCTTCTCTATATTAGCAGGTTTGGATGCATCAGCTCAGACTACTTCTCATGAACTCACCATTCCAAATGATGTAAGTATTTTTCAAACATGACACTTGGGATAAAGCACTCTATTCTGGATTGTCTTGAGATACTGTTTCAGGAATTCCATTTCAAGGAAATTATGGTTGTGCTCTAATCTAGCTGTTCTATCTTAAGTTTAGGGAATAGTTAAGAGATGGGAAGAAGGCATTTAAATTACATGTCCTTGACTTACAGCCACAATTGGACCAGAATATCCATTGCTGAGTCATGCTCAATTTTACAACTTTTTTTTGCCACGGTTGTTAAATGAATCATTGCAATGGTTAAGTGAATGGCTTCCCTCATTGACTTTGCTTGTTGGAAGCTGGCTGGAAAAGTTGCAAATGGCAATCCTATGACTCCAGGATTCTGCAACCATTGTAAATACCTGCTGGTTGCCAAGCAACTTAATTTTGATTATGTAATTGTGTTGATGCTATGATAGTCGTAAATATGAGCACTGGTCAGAACTCAATTTTTCAGTACCATTGTGATTTCAGTCTCTAAAGAATTGAATTGAATTCTTTATTGGCCAAGCGTGATTGGACACACAAGGAATTTGTCTTTGGTGCATATGATCTCAGTGTACATAAAAGGGGAAAAAAGAAAAAAATACATTCATCAAGAATCATAAGATACAACAGTGATAGTCATAGGTTACTAATAAGCAATCAAATCATACTAGGAAACAAACAGAACAATATAAATCGTAAAAATACAAGCAACATGGTTATAGTCATCAGTGGGAGGAGATAGGTAATAGGAAGGATGAGAAGAATAATAGTAATACAGTCTTAGTAAATAGTTGGACAGTGTTGTGGGAATTAGTTGTTTAGCAGAGTGATGGCATTTGGGAAAAAACTCCTTGTGTCTAGTTGTTCTAGTGTGTAGTGCCCTAAAGCGTCATTTTGAGGGTAGAAACAATTTATGTCCAGGATGTGAGGAGTCTCTAGATATTTTCTCAGCCCTCTTTTTGACTCATAGGAATGGTAGAGGCTACCTGTACATGAACAATGACACCAAAGCATCTAGGAGTCTAAAGTACGTCTTAGTAACTTTTCAGTTACGATTCTGTAACTGAAAAGGAAAGGAACAATTACATTTTCTCTTTGTAGTCTTTTAAAACAAACATTGCAATTTAGAATAAAGAAAATTCTTTACAAATTAAAACGTGGATTAATGATTAGTTTGAAGGGTATTATGCTGGCCTTCTGAGAAGAAGCCTTTAGCATACAAAAATATTGAGAACTATTACACATTTCAAAATTAATGCAGCTGCCAACCTTTCAAAAGAATATTGATTATGAGCACCAAATGCCACGCTGTTACCTTGCAGACCTAGTTTGACTATTAACATTCTGGAGTGCCATTAGGTTGATTTAAACAGCAAATGTTGAAATTGAGTATGTGTTGCTTCGAATCCAAAAGACTTGCTTTAAGCTCCAATACATTTATGTTTTGCCTTGTTCCTCTTGTAGTGACTTTTTTTTTATAAAGGAGATGCTTTACCCATGAATAATATTGATACACAGCCCAATATAGTAGAAGGTGGACTTTTCCCCCAATTGCCTTAATTTTACTTTACATTATAGAGCATATAATGGTACAAAACAAATATAAAATTGATAGCATTTGCTCTTGTTCTACCAAGAGTGAAATGACAATTATAGGTTTTAAACTGCTTTTCTAAGGAAAGTTACGATTCTTTGGTAATATAGGAATACTGTGCAAAAGATAACAAAGTTGTTTGTCTAACTAGGTTAACACTACAGGACAATTTTGTTCATTTGAATTCACGTACGCTTAATATGCCAATTGGAAAACAATTTAAGAAAATGTTTTTTAACAATAGTGAAGCTTCCTGATAGAAAACAGCATTTGCATAGTTTCTAGACATCAGCCTCATCCAAGTCTGAAAAGAAACCAACAGTACAAAAACATATTTTTGACATTTCATATTGCAATTTGATTAAGACTTTGTTTACTTTTTCGTAGCTGATTGGCTGTATCATTGGGCGTCAAGGCGCCAAGATCAATGAGATTCGCCAGATGTCTGGGGCGCAGATCAAAATTGCCAATCCAGTGGAAGGATCTACTGACAGGCAGGTTACTATAACTGGATCTGCAGCCAGCATCAGCCTGGCTCAATATCTAATTAATGTCAGGTAAGTTTTTACTATACTGCTTATTAATGCATGCCTCAGATGGTAAAAGAAATGTAGTATACTTTTAAAAAACCTTTTAAAAAGACTAAAAGTTTCCAATTCCTCCCCCCCCCCTTCCCCCACTCTTGTGCAGAAATAGTGCAAAACTGGTGTTTGATGCACAGGAGCTACCTCATCTTCGCAGATGTATGGGTTGAGATTGGGAAGGTATTGGAGCTCTTGTAGGTAGAGGAGAGAAATTGAGACTTGGAATTGCTAAGTACTACATTTTTTTAAAAAAGTGCTTAGTTGGATTCCTAAATGATAACAGTATGCAGTTTATCAAGGAAAAGGTAGGGGTAGTTCTGCCCCAGGAATATGACTTTGGTCACTGCCACTGCTCCTGCAGTTCTTTTTCTCCATATTTGCTTTTGCTTGCAGTGAGCTTCAGTAATGGGCTGCAGTGGGGCTCTGCAGCAAGCAGTGGCAGCTTCTGGGGTTCTGTCCTTACAATCCCCAACTGGCAAGTAGCCTTTACCACATGATCTCGCGACGCAAAATCCAAATTATCGGCTTAACGGAAAGTAATGTCTTCAATAATTAAAAGTCCAGACCCAAAAAGCTGGTATTCTATGTCCTGACATTCTTACTTGCCATCTATGCTATGACTAAAGTATACATTGTAAGAAAATAAGCTCTAATGTTAAGAATCTATAGTTTAGTTTCAGGGCTGCTAGAGAATAAGAAACAAGTATATTCCAGATGTGAAGTTGCTGACATTTTTAAAACTACGCAAAAGTCTCAAGTGTCTTTGAACAGAAGTGGCCATTTTGGGATGCCCAGGAAACTCTTGTTTCAATTCAGTAGCTAAATGTTAACATAGGCTCCACCATTGGAGTGAATATTTTTTTTCACTCATTGCTATGAAAACCTTCTAAAATTCTTCTCATTAAAGGCTCTTGTGCTCTCCCCAATTAAATTGAAGCCAGAACTGTAATGTAATGTAATGTGGTGGCGGTGGTGATGGTGATGGTAGTAACTGCAAAAATATGTTTTGTAAGTGGCTTAATGACACTTGCAAATGGCTGCTGTGCAATCAAAGAGGGATAATAATGGCTTCAGACTGAACTCAAGGACTTGGAATGTTTTGACATACAAAGTACCTAAAAAGAAGTATCGTCTGGCACATAACTAGAAACAAAGCGCCACGTACATAATTATGACCCACATTGTACTATCCTTACAGTTGCCCTATAAATTTTGTCTTATTTTGAGGTGCTCAAATCTTTTTAATTAAAATTTTATTAGTTTTGGCTGATCTGGTATTAAGCAATAGGGATGAACCATTCTATGCATTAAGCAGCAGGAAAAAAGCCAATCCCCTCTCCTAATCTACATTCCGAGATGTATAAGAAAGTATTAGTCTAGCTATATCAAGCAGAATAACTCTATCATTTTCCTGCAGAAAGCAAAATAAAAAAAATCGTTCCTCGTGTAGAGCATAACTTACTCAAAGCATTGTTCTGTTAGTTTCAAGAGACTGCCAACCTCTGGAGATTTATATCGCAAGGATTAGTAGCAAGGATTTGCTCCATTTTTCATTCTAAAACAATAAAAGTAGGCAGGCAATAGTCTGCTGATTTTTTTTTCCATCATCCAATCTGCAAAAGAAAGTAGCCAAGGAGATTAGTTCAGATACGTTTAGAATTAAAAATTTTCTTGCTCAAGGACTGACTCAGTGGATTGACTTTAGCATAGCCCATAAACAGCTTATTAGCAGCAACAGATTTTCTGTTGGAGCTTTTTTTTTTTATCCTGAATACTCAATAGCCTAGCAACACAATTTCTGATAAATATACACACATTGGTGTTTTGGCAAACTTCCTGTAAAATAAAATAAACACATAATGGAGAGACACTGCGCAAGTACATATTCCATTATAATTTAAGGTAACCTTGACCCATAGCAAAAGATTTAAAACAACAGTACAAGTAGTCCTCGATTTGCCACCGTAATTGAGCTTAGAATTACAGTCGTATGTCATTGCAGTTATAAGTTGAGGCACCCACATGACTGGAAGTAATTTGCTGGCTACTTTTGTAGCAGTCAAGCAAACCCATTTATTTGGGCGTTTTCAGAAACTAGCAAAAAAGCATTGCAAATTCCACTCATGTGGCTGCTGAACAATGCAATCACCCAACATGCAGTTACATGACTGTGAGGAACGCACAACCATTTATGACAGCCTTGGATGCTTTAGGTCACTAAGGCAGTAAAGCATCCATTCTATGACTGCCACAATTTCAAATGGTCGTTAAGCGAGGACTATCTGTAAAACTGCCAATTAGATAGGTAGCAGTTGTGCTGTTTCTTCAACCAACTGTCACCAGTCACAAGGATGGCAATTTTGCCTGCTGCTTTATTAGCTAAATCCCATTTAAAATCTTCTAAATCCAAGCCCTATTTCGGGGCATCGGAATATTCAAAACCAACAGGGAATGAAGTGCTCCAGTTTTCCCTAAGTTTGGGATAAAATTAAAACATGCTGGACGTTTTGTTTGAACACAAAACGGCTAGTTGCTGTTCTGAGCTCTGAATATTCAAGCTTGGAATGTTTGCACATGCCTTCATGTTTTTGGTAGATAATGTGGGGGTTTTTTTGTGTGTGTGTGTGAACTTGAGCTTCAATAGGAGAATCAATAGCCAATGCTGAAGCATCTCAATGAAAACAAAACAATAATCACTACCATTGCCTATTTATTATCTGGGTACTCTCAAAACATTGCCTCTCTTAAACAATGAAGTGTCTCAGTTTATCAGTAGAGAATGAATTCTGTATGTACAGTAAATGAAAGAACACATCCAGAGCATAAGCAATTCTGGATGAAATTAAAATTGTGAATCCTGTTTTCTAGGCAAGCACAAGTTGCTTTAAGACCTAAATGAGTAAGATGGTTAAAAACGTCAGATCAGCCTACAATTCATTGAACTATTTCTGACAAAAATAAAATAAGCCCTACCTCTGGAGTTTGATTTTATGAAATCCATTGTTTTAAATGGCCTCTCAAAAATAAATTATTTTCTTTCATTGATTAATATGGAGAAAACTCTGAATTCCTGGAGTTCAGTTAAGACTTCCTGGTATAGTATCATTTCATAGAACTCAGCACAGTGTTAATGTTGGTTTTGCTACTTCCAAGAGACATTTAAATACTGCAGTCTGTATTAAATCTGAAATAGCAGTTGGGAAGGCAAAGAAAAGAATGCTGGAAGAACTTTTGCGAATAAACACTGACCATGTTGTTTTAATAGTTTTCTGTAATTTCAAAGGGTGGTATGTAGTTCTGTATTAAATAACAAAATGGCCACTTCTGAAGTCAATATAAATTGGAATTACTCGTAATGGGATTATAGCTGGGACCCAGTCGGCAATGTTTTTGGGGGCTATAAATGGACCTTGGTACAACTAGAGAATGTTGAGATTCCCTGGCAGCCAGCATTCTCTCCCCATCCCATCTTTCTTCTGGCTATGCTATTTCCAAACCTTTCCAGACTTAGGTTCATGCTATTTAAGCTGTTTTGTGTCCTGTGCTTTTTGTGTGGTGTTCCCATCCACCCACCCGTATTTTTGTTCCTTTTTTCCTCTGTTACAGTTTAGAAAGCGCTAAACCCTCCTCCCAGGCAGCCTCCGTCACGATCCCCGACCACCTCAGCATCAACCTCTCTCAACCCTCCACCCCTTCTTCTTCTTCCTCCTCCACCACCACCCCCTCGCTTGCGACAGCAGGGGTCTCCGACGCACCCTCCAGCCTCCCCAACCCTCTTCCGACCGCCCCCTGTGTCTCCAGTCTGCTTGGCATGAAACCCGTCCCTCTCCTGGCTCTAAATGTTGTGTCTGCTGCTAAGGGTGCCTCCACCACCTCAGCTGTGCCATGTGTTACTAACAAACTGAAAACGGAAAAACAGAGATTCTCTCCCTACTGAGAGTCTGCTTGTGGCCTTAGAGGAACAGCAGATTGTTTTTCAGCAATGGGGAAATCCTGTAGAGGAGACTTGGAAGAGATTTTTTTTTTAAACTTCAAAAACAGAAATGAGCTTGTGATTCTTTAGAATGGAGTTTCTTTTTGCTGCCGATCTCCACTAGGTCAAAGACAATTGAGCAAGTGTATTAATCAGTTTTGGAGTCCAGTAGTAATCTTGATTATATAGCTTGTAGCTGTTGCTTTAGTAGATTTTGTTTGCATTGTTACATGAAATAAGGTGGGTGGGCAAGGGTTGGCGGGGTATGGGATTCTAGAATTTGTTAATAAAACTATTCATTTTGTGATACCTTGGTTTAAGCTGTTGCAAAGAGGCTACTTTGGTCAAACATGTCTCAATGTCTGTCTTGTAATAAAGCTATCACAGTGAGAATGTGCACAGATGTGCCTGAATTGGATTCAGACTATATAACTGCAAACTGGTGGATATCGCATTGCACACCCAGGCTAAAAGTCTTTAAATAGTTGTCAATTATTGTCCTAGAATAGTTTTCCTCAGCCTGATAGCCCTGCCACCCCCAGTGTTTGGGACCAAAATTTCAGTCATCCCTGCCTGCTGCTGTATTGCCTTGGGGTTGATGGAAAAGTTAACAGAAAATACATCTCATATTAGAGAAGGCTTTCCTGGAGTGTAATGAAATGTTTAAGCTCTATTCTTGGGAAGCTGTAACCATTCAGTATACAATAGTGAAATTGCCAACTGAAGGCAGGGCCTTCAGTTGAAGGCCTTTTACACTGTGTTCCCATTTAGGCTATGGCTTGTCCATGAGAATTCCTAGCTAGCATGTTTATACATTCACCTGTTTGGTAGAAATACGATACATTTCTTTGCGCATACAGTATGTCCTATACTTTTGTAGAGGTTGCTGTGGGTCTCTGAAAAACGCAAGTGCCTCAGATACCTGGCTTTCTCTACTTCTAGGGCTATGTTATCACTAAGGAGATAAGAGAATTGGATCAACAAGCACAGTGTATAAACAGCTTTAAATAGTGGAAATCCAGCTTTCTTTTGTCACATGTTATAAAATAAAAATGAAATAAAAGATCTAATCCTCAAGTTGATAGATGAGTAGCCTCGAGCTATAGTTTAAAAATCTCATTATTGATGATGAAAATATTAGCTTGTGTGTAATGTCTTTTAAAAGATGCTCCTTAGACCATGTAGTTTGTCTTGAAAGAAAGTCTTCTGCCAAAGCTAGCCAGTTGGCTTCTCTTCTCCCAGCAAACTTTTAGTTTTAAAGACCAGGTAAATCACCTGTTTCCACCAGTAAGGGCTTTTTGGAAACAGAAGTCAGACAAATAGGATAATGTAATAAAAAGCAGAGCTCCAGTGTTTATCATGGTGCTCATATTATTTTCCCATCTGAATCATAATCACTTGATTTTTAGCCTGGGATTGCCGCATGAACATTGCAGTTTTTTTCAAAAAAAAAAAAAATGTTTATTAATTTTCAAAGTGTTGAGGTAACACTGAATAAGAAAAGGTAATTGTTAAAATCGATAAGAATTGTGTGCTTATCTTTTGTATTAAAATTGGAACAAGTTTGAAATGGCAATTAGATTATGGGGCTACATAATTTTGGACTTTGCATTCAGGGATGTGGAGGGTCTAATCTGATCCTATTGTGAGGGTTGGGATGGCCATTAACTGGCTGACTTACGCAGTTATGTCAAATCTTTTTTTCCTTTAATAGTAGGAGTCTTTTTTAGTAATTGTTTCTGCAGTTTGACTTTCACAATTGTAACTTTTTTAAAAAAAAATCTGTTCTGCTGTAGTGTAATCACATCAAGTAAAAATTGTCCACTCTTAACCAAGCTTATGGATTGGCCGTCTGTTTTATAGTGTCTTGTAGAGACTGATTTTGTGACCAGTAAGGTGGTGATGTGTTGTCCAGAAGCTATTTGTTATATTGCACAAACACTAGTTCTCAGTAATAACCATATCAAACTCATACTATTGGGAAGTGGATATCAGTACTTGACTTCTAAAAAAAATTCTGCATTTGCCTTCATTTTTTTAAAAAAATGGAAGATTGCATCCACATCCACCTTTACAATTTTTCCAATCTTTAACACTGTTAGTTTTATGGTGCAGCAGGAAAATAATGTTCCTCTGTCAAATTATATTAAGGCAGGCACACTTTGAATGTATTATGTAATGTGCAAAATTTATAGATTTTAAAACAGTTGACTTCATTGATAGGGGGGAAAAATTAGTAGCAGGTCTTTTTTCTGGGTTTGGGTTATGCTCCCAAAGTTGCCTATTTCACAGAAATTTCAAGTAACATGATTACCTGTAGAGTCTTAATTTCTATAATCTGTTATTCCTGGGCTATGATTTGTTCATAGCAGTGATCTATCATTGGATTTGTAAATTTGATTTGAATTTGTCTCAACTTTTTGGTACATGGAATCATACTCTCAGCTACACAATGAGGGCCAAGTAGCAGAGGCTATTTGAGATTCATTTTTCAATATTTCAAGTTCACACATAATCATCTGTTCTATATTTGACATACAATACAGAACATACAAACAAAGAGGAGATGCTGTTTTTCAACACACCATAGCAAAACCCACCCTTGTCCCCAGTCCTTTGTAATATAGGAATCAAGAATAAGTGATTGCTCTTATCAATGTGATTTTAAAAAAAGGCAAGCTATATTAATGCATAATCCACTAATGTGGGTATGCAGTGAGCAGTTAACTTTTTAGAAAAGAGAATAAAGAAATTTCCAGTGTTTGCTAGAATATATTTGGGGTGGGTAAAGAAGTGTAAACAAGCTTTGCTCAAATGTGACCCACTTTAATTTTGTGAGATAAACTTTCCCCTTGACTATACCAATTGGGACTTCAGGAAGTTCTACTTCCATAAATCATCTTAGGAAGGCTGCTCTGTAAAAATAACACAAAAATGACGGTGAACTACTTAGATGTACTCACACCTCTTCCTGTATTTACCAGTAGTTAGCATGAGCCATTCTTTGCCCTTGTTTCAGTGGGTCTTACTTGGAATTCTACTTTTTGTCCTTTTATATGGCCAAATCAGCCTTCCCCAACCTTGGCATCCTTCAAATGCATGAATCTCAGCTACCAAGAAGTCTTAACTGTTACTCCAGAGAAAACTGCCTTGGGTCATTCTGTTAATAAAGGACTGGGAACTTTCAGTTATTCAGTAGTATATACAGGGTCTAATTTTATCGCTCTTCTACCCCATTCTGGCCTGATTTGTGGCAAAGACCCATTCAGCTGAGCCTTACCCACTTGTGTTGCCTAACCCTTGTCCTATTGATTTGGGTGCAACTTGTCAGTGAGTCACTCAATCAGTTAGTCTACGTTAGAGAGCCTCCTTCCTAAAAGGTAAGTTTGTATAGCATGGCTTCTGCTTAAATATACACACCTCAAGACCTAGATTTCAAGTGGTTGAAAACTAATTTTTTTTTAATAATTATATGGACATTCAAGGTTCTTTTAATGTAACTTTATTAGTAAAATCTGTTCTTACCCTGAAATAAGCACTTGGCCTTATTGCCAGGCGCTCAAAAGCCCGATTAGGCTTATTATCAGGGGATGTCTTATTTTGGGGGAAACGGTATAGAGAGATAGATATAGGTATAGGTATATATATATATCTCCATCTCCATCCCTCCATTTAGGGGTTTCTGATTTTTACAAGCAAAGATCAATTTAGAATAATTTTATATTTTTTAATATTTTTACAGACAGAATAAAGCCACTTTTGCTGTAAGCATCAGACAGCTGTAAAAGTTATATGAATTATATTTAACAATTTGAAAATTGAGGTTGGCGAAGAACTAATTTATCTTTTAAATCAAAACCATTACTGATAGCTTTTAATGATTTGACTTGTTAAATCTGATCTTGCCTAAATACACGAACATACCTAACCAAGCATTACAGGCACTAACCAGGAGACCATGAGTTCTAATCCCAGTTTAGGCATGAAAATTGGCTGGGTGACACTGGGCCAGTCACTCTCCCTCAGCTGAAGTCCCCTCACAGGATTGTGGGAGAGTAGGGAGTATTGGGTATGTTTGCTGCCTTGATTTATTTATAAAAATAAAGGCAGGATAAAAATGAACTAAAAAATGGGCAACCTAGTCAGTGTTTAATGGCTATATGTTTGCATAAGCTAATAAAAGCAAAGTACTAGGTCTACTTCTAGACAATTCTGGTGAACCTGAATTCTGGTCACTGTTTTGGCTAGTATGCACATATGCAGAAAGTGCTGAATATTTAAGACTATTGGAAGCCATGCTTGATAAGGGGATGAATACAAAAGCTGCAGTGAAGCCTGACTGACTTTCCTTTTGGATATTTAAGTGACTACAAGGTGTTCAAGATTGTTATTTGTGTTTGTAAGCTGCTTCTGTATTAATTAGTATGTGGGGTATTTGCCCCTGAAAAATTAGTTTTAGAAGTACCATATGCCAAATACAACTTTTCTATGAACAATATACTTTTTATGGTTGAAAAAAGTCATGTTATAATGCGGAATTCAGACTTGTGTCAAAATCTGGCTGTTTGTCTATGTTTGTTAAAAGACTTTTTAACTTTTGTTTTCATCTTAGGCTTTCTTCGGAGACTGGTGGAATGGGAAGCAGCTAGGACAATGCCACCACCTCACTCATTACCCGTTTCTGCCGTTCATCCCCATGATCCATCTGTGTAGTTTTTGAGCAGTCAGCAATTCCAGGTTTTAACTAGTTTGTAAATTTTCAGTTCTACATGCTTTACCCATCCATTCATGATTTTTTTTAATTGCAGCATTTTAATTCCTTTTCTCTGTTCAGCTGTTAAAATGCTGATTCATATTTTAGTTTAAGCTTCTTCCCCTTTCTTGGCTCATGAAGTTTTTCTGTTATGTCATGAAATGTAAGAGTGGAATTAATACATTTCAGTTTAGTTCTGTAATGTCAGAAATTTTTCAAAAAAATAAAAAGATGGACTGGAGTTTTTTTCCTTGTGAATAGAAATGTGTGGTAGTCTTGAGTCTTTATCCCTGGTCTTTATTATTTCTTCGGACTTCTGAATAGCAGATCAGAAAAGCTGCTTAGTATGGTATGCAAAGTTGTGACTATCATGGGTGAGGGAGGAGAGTGCTATAACCAGAAAGAATAATAAATTTTCCCGCATTGGAAGATAAATTGAGAGGGAGCAGTCGGCCTTCAAATACAGATGGCTATGCTGTAAATTTGGGTTATGGTGAAGCCTAAATAATGGTTAATCCTTCTCTCATTTGAGAGGATTGCAGATAGTCCTTGACTTACAACCGCAATGGAGGCCAGAATTTCCATTGCTAAGCAAGACAGTTGTTTAAGTGAGTTGTGCCACATTTTACAACCTTTTTCGCCACAGTTGTTAAGTGAATCAACATAGTTGTTAAGTGAATCATTTGATTGTTAAATGAATCTGCTTTCCCCCATTGAATTTGCTTCTCAGAAGCCAGCTGGGAAGATTACAAAGGATGATCACATGACCCTGGGACAGTGCAGTTGTCAAAAATACATGCCAGTTGTCGAGCAGATGAATTCTGATCATGTGATCATAGGGATGCTGCCATGGACATAAGTGAAAATCGGTCATAAGTTACTTTTTTCAGTGCTGTTGTAACTGAACAGTCACTGATGGTTGTAAGTGAAGGACTATCTGTAACGGTTATTAAGTTTCTCCTATATTGCATTTTTTAAAAATAAAAGAGCCTGTATACAGTTCTCTGAACGTTATGTCATAATGACATAATCTTCATATATGTGTGATCCCAAAATACTGGGGGTAGTGTGTGAGTGCCAAGCTGAGAAAACAAATTGAGTATAGGATACAGTCCTCATTACCTTTGTTTTATAGAAGTGACCACATATTTTGGAGTGTAAATACTATAGAACAAATGGAAGCAAACTGCATCCCTTCAGCTGTTTTGAATTTAAATTCTTATCAGACAAGTCAGTGACAAGAAATTCTGGACATTTCTGGAAATGGCTTATCTATTTTGCAAAATCTATGTATTATGCTTATCTGATCGTTTTGGCATAAGCCAGGTTAATGAAGTGCATATTTTTGAAAAGTTTGCATGGATCCTACCTACATTCTTCAGTGTTTCTGAGAAGCTCTCAAACTGGCAGGATTGAACAAAACACAGTACGTCTCAAAAGTACAAGAAAATAAGTTAATTGGGAAAAATTTGCACAAAACATAAAAATCCTCTCAAAATTTTAACCAGATATTAACATTTAAGTCAATATTGGGTTTATGTGCAAGAGGAGACTCTTGCCAATTGTCTCTACCAATGAGACAATTGGCAAGAGCCTCCTCTTGCAGTTCTGCAGAAGACTTTCTGGTGACATGATATCATGTAGCTGTCATTTTGATTTTCTCAAACTATTCTATATTGGCATTGCATTGTGGAGAATTTCAAACAGTAGTCTGTACAACAAAACGAGTTCTTGGCTATTTTTGTTGGTGTTTGGTTAATGGAGTAAGGAAAGCTTGTAGCAGTTTGAAAGATTTAGGTGTAGTTACTGAAGCTAAACTCAAAAGCGTTTAGCATTTTTGTAAACATTACGTTGTATCTTACTTTCCTGAATTACATTTGCATTAGCAGGATATGGGTTTTGCACTGAGAAACATTCAGATCATACCTAGAAAATGGTGATAGACACTCAGTGGAACTGTCGCTAATATGTCACTTTGTGACATTAAACAAATTTAATAAAAATAACCATCAGCAGAAGAACCATCCCATCTGGAGGCCTTGAAATAGTTATAGCACTTAGACTTATATACCACTTTACAGTGCTTTACAGCACTCTAAGCGGTTTAGAGTCAGCATATTGCCCCCAACAATTGGGGTCCTCATTTTACCCATCTCAGAAGGATGGGAAGGCTGAGTCAACCTTGAGCCTGTGAGAATTGAACTGCCAAATTGCAGGCAGCTGGCAGTCAGCAGAAGTAGCCTGCAGTACTGCATTCTAACCACTGGGCCACCATGGCTCAAATATGCTTAAGATTTGCTCTGCTTTTGAAATAGCTAAAAAGAGAGGGAAGCTAGCTAGTTTTAGGTGCTTACTTTACCCTAAACAGGTGGGCAAATGAAGGCTGTATACAGCAACTCTTCCAGAGGACTACATTTAGACTGTTCGATTTTCTGTCTCCCTGCTCTTAATCATACATAGTTTGAGAAATAGCTAGATGCAGTAAGCTAGGCTTCCCAATGTCTTCAAAATAGAACAACTGCAGCTGCCATTGCAAAATAACTGTAAGAACTTGATTCCTTGTGGTTGTAGAGACAACCTCGAAATCAAAACCTTATAAATCTAACAACGTTGGCATGGCAATTGCCTCCTTGTGTTGTAGCAAAAATTGTGTACATTTGTGTAGAACTCTTTAATAGTTTGATGCTAGAACTCAAAATTTTCTGCACTCAGGCATTTGCTGGGAAAGGCTAAGCAATTCTACTATCAAAGCAACATACTGTATATCAATTGAGCCAAGAGTACTATAGTATATGTAATAATATATATGTAATATGCTTGTTTTAAATTTAAACTATATTCACTTTAACTTAGTACAGGTAGTCCTCGACCTGCAACAGTTCATTTAGTGACTGTTCAAAGTTACAATGGCACTGAAAAAAGTCTTACAGCCATTTTTCACACTTAACAACCGTTGCAATATCTCCATGGTCACATGATCAAAATTCAGGTGGCAACTGGCTCATATTTATGACGGTCGCAGTGTCCCAGGGTCACGTGATCCCCTTTTGCAACCTCCTGACAAGCAAAGTCAATGGGGTAGCCAGATTCACTTAACAACCATGTTACTAATTTAACGGCAGAGATTCACTTAACAAATCTGCCAAGACAAATGGGACACAACTCACTTAACAAATTTCTCATTTAGCAACATAAACTCTGGACTCCATTGTGGTTGTAAGTCGAGAACTACCTGTATATCTCAGAAACCAAGTAACTTTAGCAAAATATAGGGGGTCAAACAGCATCCAGAAATCCCTTTTATCCCTAGTTGTTTCCTCAGCCAGCCAACTCCAGAGTATGCCTGGATGTAATTTTCTTGTAAAAATATTGAAGGACTATACTCATATTCATGTTTAGGTTCTAGCAGGGGAGACATTTTGTGTTAATTAGTATAATTTTGCTTGCTGGAGGAGATAAAGAAACCCTAACAGTCATTGACAATTATATTAAACTTTTTTGGCTTCTGAATTTTTGGTAGGCATTGCACATTCCCTTTCAAACATAACTTTTGTATATCCATAAGAAATAGAAACGTCCTTATGAGAAATTTAATAAATGATAGCTGGAATCTTAGAATGGGGAGCTCTCGTCATATTAAGGAAATGGATGTAAAAAGAGGACCCTCTTTCAGGTGTTCATCTTACACACACGCTTTTGCATTTGGAAAGACGAGCAAAACGAAGGGCTACATCAGCATGCCAACACTGAATACAAAATGGTCTTTAATTGAAATCCGCAGTGCCATTATTCATCTAAGCAATGTTAGTTCCATACAGTTATGATCTATCTTACAAGGGTAGATGTTAAAACAAGAATAGGGAACGGACAGATCCAAAATGGTGGGAAGTATGGCTTTATCTAAGGGATTGAAAACTTGCCTTCCACAGGAAGAATGACAAACTGAGCTGGGAGAGGTCAAGGCGGGTCTTTTAACATGCTTGCTGCATAAGGGCAGCGTTTCTACAGAGGCTTTATGCTGGCAAGGGAATGAATACAGCCATAAGGAGTCTGAACGGAGACCCTGGATTTTGCAACCTAGATTCCAGTGCGCTAACAAAAGGACGGAATCTGCTGTAAAAGAACGTATACTATCTGCCAGGAGTTTGGCTTTCAGTGAAGGAGATTGTTTCTATGAAGTGTTATTTTCATTTCCTATGCTTTGAGTAGAAGAGAGTTGATCTGTCTGTAACTTGGGAGACCTTTTTTTTTTTTGTATATTATTTTTTACAGTTGGGAAATCAAGTCCAGTATTGATTTCTCTTGACAACATTTTTCCAAACTATGAGGCACACATTTTTCTTAGCAGGGCTATCCCAAGCACCAGTATTTGACCTCATAAATTTGGAGCATGTTGTGTCCACAATTGAATTACAGCTCCATTTTACAGAGGCAAACGGGGAATACTGGGCGCCATCCAGGGGCTACCAGTTTCAGCAAGATAGGTTTTATTACCCATTCCCAAGGTGGCTGACCCTCACATAAGAGAGTCAGTAACCGCAATAAACTTTTAAATAATTGTGGCTTCTACTGGCTAGACGTGAAATATAAAAATGCTGATTTATCAGCACTGAAATCAGCCAAACAGCGATAGGAGATAAATTCTGCAGGACTTGATATATATTTACAAGGATTTGATGCTGATGCTGGATTCTGGTTTTAATTTTGCTTGAGATTTATACCCACATTTCAGCTTTCTCACTACTGTTATCTTACCAAATGACCTTGTATGGATCAAATCAAAGGGCTACCTGATGTAAAATTCAGCTGCAATAAGGGCCCAATTGCCCTGGCCTATTTTTTCAGGCTAACTTGATACCACTTTTGGCCTCAATCCAATGAGTTCATAAAACACCTAAGGAAGAGACAATGGAAAAGGACATCTCTTTCCATCATTCGAACAGAAATGTCACTTTGTGACTGAAAAATCTAAGGATGAATTGATCTGTAAAGTTGTTTGGTGAACCTAGTTGTGTTTTCTGAGTGTGAGAAGGAAGGGCCGCACAAGTTGTGTTAACTCCTGCAAGTAAGCTAGCCAAATCTACCCTTCCCTCCCCCCCAAGTTGTGTATTCAGTGTGAAATGGAGTCTTGATGCATGTCCAGCTGTTGTCTCTAATTTAATTTGCCATATTTGTGATTAGGGAAAGCCAAATGTATATGATTAAAGGTGTATGGGGCTTCTTTCTCAATTGTTTTGTAGCACAGGCACAAAAACATTGTGTCTGAAACAAATAGAAAAATGCCTATCATGCTGAAGTAATGGGAAAGTTAAAAAAAAAGAGTTTCCCTAACTCCTGCCATACTGTTACTTTTTAAAGTATTTTTAAGAAGTATCGACAAGAAACATTAAATTAAGTCAACAGTGGGCCCTTTTAATTTTGCTTAGAAATTTATACCTAAAGTCTTGCCAAGGAGACTTCAGAAAACAATGCTTGGAAGACAGTCTGTTTTCTCTCTGGAGTTTTGCCACAAGATCTTTTGGGTAGATGCTTAGGGAACACAAAATGACCCATGCTGGCCCCTTCTGCACAAAGGAAATGTAAACATGGAGCTCTAAATTATGTGCAAATTCTTAAAACATTCTCCAAAGTTAAACCACCTGTTTGGGCTAGTCAGGAGAGAGGGAGGCACAAGGAAGAATGGTGGTTTCTCACTTTCACCGAGTATGATAAATTTCTTCAGTCAGGAATTTTTATTTGAAAGGCTAGAGAAGCAGCTAGACATGCAATTTCACATCTTCCCTTCCATCATTCTCCATCAGTCTTAATCTTGGTTCTCCTGCTTCTAAGGTTATTACCATTTTAGCTGATGGATCTCCTGTAGAGCTAGGAAGCTAGAATTTGATTTTATTATTGCCCAGGGAGTGTCTGCCTTTGTCCATGGCTGGAACGTTTCTGTACTACTGAATGTGAATTCACTGGGAGCTGCCAGTGGTCAAAAGAGATTCATTTATTGGCTCTGCTATATTTCTTGCTTTTCAGCAGATGGCACCATTTGCCTGATCTTGTTTGGGTTCCGAAGCTAAGCAGTTCTGGTTAGTGTTTGGATGGATGCTTTCCAGGAAAGTTTTAGACTTTCAGACAAAATGGGAAGCTGGAAAACGTCATGGAAGAAAGCACTGACAAATGCTTCTCTAAAACAGCAGTCCCCAACCTATTTGGCACCAGGGACCGGTTTCGTGGAAGACAATTTTTCCGCGATGGGGGCGGTGAGGGGGAGGAGGAAGAACACACAACGTAGATCCCTCCTCACATGTGCAATTTATAGTAGGGTTTGCGCTCCTATGAGATTCTAATGCCTGATGATCTGAGGTGGAAGTGGAGAACAGCAGTAAATACAGGTAGTCCTTGACTTACGACCACACTTGAGCTAAGTGAAACATTTGTAAAACTTTGCCCCATTTTACGATCTTTCTTGCCACAGTTGTTAAGTGAATCACTGCAGTTGTTAAATTACTAACACTGTTGCTAAGTGAATCTGGCTTCCTCATTGCTTGTCAGATGGTTGCAAAAAGGGATCACATGACCATATTTGTCATAAATGTGAGTCAGTCGCCAAGCATCTGAATTTTTATGTGACTATGGGGATGCTGAAACAGTCGTAAGTGAAAAATGATCATAAATCACTTTTTTTCAGTGCTGATGTAACTTTGGTCACTAAATGAACTGCTATAATTCAAGGACTACCTGTACAGATAAAACTTTGCCCGCTCACCCACCACTCACCTCCAGGTGTGTGGCCCAGTTCCTAACAGGCCACAGACCAGTACCAGTCTTTGGCCCAGGGGTTGAGGACCCCTGCTCCAGAGTACTCTGCAGGAGTCACGCTTGGCTTGATGCTTCTTATAGCAATAGCGCTTAGACTTATATACTGCTTCACAGTGCTTTACAGCCCCTCTCTAAGCGGTTTACAGAGTCAGCCTATTGCCCCCAATAATCTGGGTCCTCATTTTACCCACCTCAGAAGGATGGATTGCTGAGTCAACCTTGAGCCTGGTGAGATTTGAACTGCCGAACTTCGATCAGCAGAATTAGCCTGCAATGCTGCATTCTAACCACTGTCCCACCATGGCTCTTACAGGTAGTCCTCTCTTACTGTGTCCTGTTTAAAGACTGAAGTGATGATGGTGCTGAAAAAGTAATATTGTCACGGTTCTCACACCGATGACCATTGCAGCATCCCATAGTCACGTGATTATCATTTGTGTGCTTCACGGCTAGCCTGCAGTAAAATCGCAAACTGCGATCATGCAAACACCTTGCTTAATGAGTGCAGGTGATTTGCTTAATGACTAGGGTGGAAGTGGCATTGTAGGGTCTGCGCAGTCATATGACGTTTTGCTTAATGACCATTTCACTTAGCAACAGAGTTGCTGGTCGGGCTTGTGTTCATTAAGTATAGAAAAAGCAAGAGTTAAAATTTAGATTGTTCTTTTAGCTAGTGGGCTTTTTTGGAAAAAACCCAGTGCACAGGATTCACAATAAGGGCCCATGCCTGAATGACTGAACAGAGAACATTTTCATTAGTCCTTTGCTTGAGGGCTATTGTTGCCATGTGATGCTAATGTGGAGTTTTGCAGCCCAGATATCATCCCTTATTCCAGCCTGTGAAGTCCTAAGGAACAGACCAAGTAACTTCTCTGCCAGTTAGACTGACTGCTTTCACAGATGCAGGACTTGTAACAGCCTATGAACCCTGCTGCTCCCATTATTGCAAGGGCTGGCTTTTTAAAGGGGGCTATCAAATTCTTTTTGGGTGCGTCTTCTGCCATGTTACCCTATTTTTCTTAAGCTAAAGAAATTAAAGCGTTTTAAGAATTTTGATTGCCTTTCTTGTCTTATTGAGAAAATCGGACAAGGGAGCCTTATTTTGGATCAGAAAGCTGACCCTCCACTTTCCAGCTAAGAAAATATAATCAAAATTTGATAAACATTTAAGCACATCGCTTGTGCTGTGCATTTCATCACAACTTGGGGTTAAACGGTTACAATTTTCCCTGAATAGCAGTAGAATTTCTTTTAGGTCTCCATATTTAGGCTGCATTTCTCTGCTGCCATGTAAAAAATGGTCATCCAGATTTTTGCAGCGCAGGTATGGTAGCCCTGAGAATAAATTCTGCATCAAAACATCCCAACCTTGGGGGTGTTTTAGTGTTAAACAGTAATGTAATGGTTGCATAAAATTTAGCCACAATTACTAGAACTTAAAATGCCTTTAAGGTTATGAAAAAGGAGTATTTTGGTATGATCCTTCTTAGTCTAGCGAAGGTGTGGGTTATTTCAAGATTAAGTGTAGGGCCAAACAAGAGAAAAAAATATTGCAGAGGCCAAAAGATGATCTCCAAAAATAGCATGAAATCTGATTAGTATTTGAACAGGAGTCCACCAGGGAATTCACCAGGAATCCACCAGAGTATAGACTAGTCTGGAAAGTAAAACATTTATAGACCCCCAGAAGACAACGGCAAATTATTTCCCTTTTGTTGCCAAAAAAGAACAATAACACAACCCTGCCCAGATGTAACTAAGAAGTTGCCATAAGTCAAGCTTGACACGAAGGAGACTTTTCCTAAAGCAATGGTACTGCATGAATAGGGTTTGAGAGCCTGCGTTGATAACCAGGGGAGATTTCCCGACACATTTTCCAATATTTCAGAAGATATTCAGTAACAGTGTCTGACTTGGCAGGAAACTGCTTTACGATATAAATTGCTTGACCTAGCCCCATCAACCTTGACTGGCAGATTATTTGTATGCAATTTTCCCAGGAAGCAATGCAACTTTTGTCTTGGGAGGGTTTGTTACCAGAAATATGGGACGCTGAGGAACATTCAAAACGTAGGCAATTAAACCTCTACGCCAAGCTTGTGTCCGATTGCAGTACATTCTCCCCTAGGGTTACTGAGCATCCTCTTTCACGAGAAAGGAGCACCTGTGGCTATATGGATAAACAGGCATCAAACTTGCTGCAAGAACAGCATCTTGTGCACCTAAGATTTTGGCCTCTTTGAAAAGGGCCAGCACCTGGGCACCTGAGGGTTGAATGCAATCCAACACTTTCCTGCCATAGAGGCAAAAGAAACAGCCAATGTATCATGCAGACAGCCAATTGCCCCTCATAAGACTTCCTTTGACAATAATTTTCGAGAGCCTTTCTTTCCAGCAAAAGCTGGTTGGTTGCAATGCGGAAAGAGTTGCATTGGTTCCAACATATATTTATGTTGCAGAGCCACCAAATATATATATATATTTGTGCTTTTCCTGCAAGTCTTCCACTGGGAGAAAAATGTTTCTGAATAAGTTTATGCCCACACTTGCACTTTGCCTGAGTCCGACCTAGACTCTCACATCCCTGGGGTTTAACCGTACACCTCTAAGCAACAAATGAATTGCAAAGGGGGCAATAACATAAAATGATTCTCCAAGCCAAGATTTTCACCTGAGAAACCAAGAGGACCTGGGTGGTTTGGTTTTGGTTTTCTCCACACAAGTGTAAACTTAAGGAACTCCCCATTTCTCTTTTTAGGCATTGCAGCATCTCGACGTAAATGGGCCGGAAATGTCAAATCCCGCTTCCTGCCCCCTTTCCTTCCCCTTCCCTGGCTTCCTCCCTCAGACGGGACACACAATAAGTGCAAATGTAAACATTTCCCATAATAAATTAAATAAATAAATAAATAAATAAACCAAGCACAAAAAAAGTGCAGTGCATGTTGGTGCCAGCAGAGAGCAGAAGAGGGCCACTTTCCCCATCCCAACCTAAGGAGTGGGCCTTCTCAAAAGGTAGGAAAGCCTGTGTGTGTGTGTGTGTGTGTGTGTGTGTGTGTGTGTGTGTGTGTGTGTGTGTGTGTGTTTCTGCAGAACGATTGGATGCGGAGAAGGTGAGGATGACGTACTGGGAAGAGACATGGGGCCTGGGAGGGAGTTGAGGCCTTCAAGTCTTGTTGTTGCTTCCGAGAACAGATACAAGGGCAGAAAGGTGATGGAAATGGCTCATTTTCAAGCTGTCCATTGGGACAATAGTTCCGTGCTGACTACGGCCCAAACATGCATCAAGTCCATCTCAGAGACAGTCTGGTTAAGCACTCAGGACGTGGTGGTGGTGATGTACATCATCCAGTCAAGAGGCTGAGCTGGGACCTGCAGCCCTGCCGGTGCACCGTTGTCATTTCCATTGGCAGATGAAAGCACCGTTTCTTAGCCCATGCCGCCTCTGGCTCTTCTCTTCATCCCTTGGGCATTGGTGGCCCATCAGGCCCGGCTGATCTTCTGCTGAATTCCCAAACCATTCGGGACTTTGGAGGAAGCAAAATGGAAGGAATCGGTGCCTTCCTGTGGGTAGAGCAAGTGGTGAATTGTGGGGCCATGAGGAGGGTCCGTTCGGTCGCTGCCTCCATTCCAGCTGTCCAGCGTTGAATGCAGTGAGCCCTGATAATAAGGTGAGACTCTTGACCTCCCCCACCCCCAACTGGTCAGAGAAAATGTGGGAATAGGAACTGAGGAGAGGAATGAGGTGTGCTGGCTCTCTTTCCAGAGATTATGAGATAATATAGATTTATATAGAGCTTTATAATTATTTATATAAATATCTGGGGAGAAGGTGGTGGTGGTGCAGGGTGGCCGAGAAGGGAAGAGGGAACTGTACAACCTGGGAAAGGAAACCCAAGCAGTGGAGATCACAAATTCGGTATGTCTGGAAGTCTCTGCACCTCCCCACTGCCTGAATTGTCCAGTTCGGCACTATCGCAATCCGAGTCTTCATAGGCGGCAGGATCCTAGAAAGAGATAAAGCAGGTGAGGAAAGGTGGAACCAAGAGAGGGGAGAGGAAGACAGGAAAGGAAAGGAAAGGAAAGGAAAGGAAAGAAGGAAGGGAAGGGAAGGGAAGGGAAGGGAAGGGAAGGGAAGGGAAGGGAAGGGAAGGGAAGGGAAGAAGGAAGGAAGGAAGGAAAGACAGGCAGGCAGGGAAAGAAAGGAAGGAGGGAGGGAGGGAGGGAGGGAGGGAGGGAGGGAGGGAGGGAAGGAGACACGAGAAGGGAAGGAAAGGAGGAAGGGAGGGAGGGAGGGAGGGAGACAGCGAAGGAAGGAAGGGAGGAAGGAAACCTGGCAGAAAATCTTAGGTCACATTTGGTCCTGGATTCCAATGGCAAAGTATATTTTAAAAAGCAAACATTCTATATTAAAGAGGCAAGTAGATCTGTTTTTGCCACTGGACTATGCATATACACTACACCAGGGTCCCCAATCCCCAGGCCACAGCCTGCTAGCAGGCTGTGGCTTGTTTGAAACCGGGCCGTGTGACCAATGGGCAAGTGCGTGCGTGTGAAGCTCCACTCGTGAGAGTGGCAGGCCCTTGCCTCGTGCATAAAGCTCCACTCGCGTGAGCAGGGGAGCAGCACTTGAGCAGAGCGCTTGTGCTTCATTCGTGCAAATGGAGGGCGCTTGCGCGCGAAGCTCCATTGGGGTCTGTAAACACAAGGCCTTCAATGGAAGAAAACAGTTGGAAAGTAAACCATAAATGATTCGTGCATGTTCTTTGCAGCTCTGAGGGGTAAGAACCAGATTCTTAAAGCCTCAGAATGAAAGCCAATAAATTCACGTGAGTGCAGGCAGACAAGTTGTGGCTATTGGTACAGGTTGAATATGTAGCATAATAATAAAAATGTGGTTGAACCAACTTGAACATTTCTCTTCCAAAGCCCCTTCCTTTTAAATGGACACCGCTGGTCCATGGTGGTTAAGTCTGTGCTTGGGGTATGTGTGTGATTCCTAGTCCTGAGAGAGAAGGGCTAATGTTTACTCAGTACCCACCTCTCCAGCATTCTGCTCAGCACTGAGCTGCCGTTTCACAAGCTGAATGACGGCTTCCTTTTCGGACAACCCATCAGAGTTCCCCAGAATGTCGTCATCTGAGCGCTCGGCATCCAGGCGTTCATCTGTATTGGTACTGGGCACATCTGGGGTGCCACCACTGTGGGAAGCTGTGGTGCCCTCACTGCCGGTGCCCTCCTCACCATCTCCATCTGAGAAGTTCTCGGAGCTGAAGGTGGAGAGAGATTGCCGTTTGCTCCTAGCCTGAGGCCACCTAGGAAAGACAGCAAAAGAAGAGGAAAAAGTCCAGTCAGCCTGAAACAGAAGAAAAAAAGAAAGCTACCCCCAGGGAGGAATCTGGGCTCCAGGCGGAACCAACGCACTTGGCACCCAAGTTTTGAGAGATGCAACAGCAGGACAAGAGGAAAGTGTCCCAAATTGTCTCCAAATCCAACCTGCCCTTTTCCATCCAAATCATCCATCCCTAACTCCCTTATTTTTCTTGATTTAAAAATATGTCACACCTCCTTCTCTACCGAAGAACCTGAGATTATAAAACTGATAGTTCTGGAGAGCCATGAAGTTAGAGAAAATGTAGTTAGAGCAATAAGGTCACCATGAAAAGAGAAGAAAATGTGTGCTTCAATGATTACAGAACATGTCAAAATATGGAATGTCCTTTGGAAAATGGGAAACCCAGAATATCTTCACGTGAAATTTAAAGCAAGAATCCGCAGTTCAGACTATTGGCTCCAGGTCAGCAAAAGAGGGAATGTATTCTCTTGTTTTATTTAACGTATGCTGAATAATATATTGAGAGAAGCTGGGTTGGAAGAAGGTAAGCATGATTTTATAATTGGAAGAAGAACTTGCTCTACGCCGATGACATTTGTTGTGGTTTGCCAGCAGCCTGCGGAGCTGGCAGCGGAGTCGGACAGTGAGGAGGCTGTGGAGGAACATGGGCTAGTCCTGGAGTCTGGGGAAGGCTCGGACAAGGGCTCTGCGTCGGAGGCAGAGATGGGGCCATCTCTGGGAGTTATGTGCAGACTCTGGAGCCTCCAGAGGCAGACAGCAGAGCAACAGGAGGCGCTTGTTCCTAGTGTGTGCATGCACAGAGCTGCCAGAAGGCAAGAACAGTTAAAACTAAAAGGAGTAAGTTTTGGAGATGACTGGCCCCTCCCATAAGGCTTAAAAGAGGAGCAAAGGCATGTGGGCCCTTTGCAGGAAAGCAACGTTCTTAATTCTGTTCCCAGTCAGCATCTCTGTTTGATTCTGGACTCCGTGTGGCTTTGCCAAGTAGGTCTTTGGCAGCGTGTCAAGGGAGATAAAGGTTGGTGATTATCCCGAAGGACTTTTTGCAACTAATTGAAACTCAGCTGTGAATGAATGTAATTCACAGCTGTTGCAATAAAAGAGGTTTTTGGGATTACTCCTGTGTTTTAATGACTCAGGAAGCCTAGGTCACAACAACATTTCAGTGGAAACTGCAAATGATCTGGGAGCTCTAGTAATGGAAGATATACGCTGAAAGAATTGGATAATATCAAGAAGACCAAGTTAATGATAACAGGTATCAGCCATCAGATTTAGAACTGACAATTAAGATACTGAAGTGAAATGCTTTTTTTTTTTCCTGTGACATTCTATGAAAGCAAAAATTGGACTTTGAAGAAGCAGGAGAGAAAATGCTTTTAGTGTTGGGGAAAACTGTTGAGAACCCCATGGGTAGCCAAAACAAAGAAATGGATCATTTATTTATTTATTTATTTTAATTTAATTTGTATACCGCCCTTCTCCCAAAAGGGACTCAGGGCAGTGAACAGCCAAAATTAAAATACATACAATACAGAAGTTAAGATAATTAAGAGATTAAATCTCCTCAAGGGAAGCCCCATCATAAGGGGGTGGGGAGAAATCAAACCAATTGAGGCACAAATAATCTCTTGAGAGGTGCATAATTCTGGAAACAGTAGAAAGAAAGATAACAGGAAGACAAGCAGCAAAGTGGATGGATTAAATTAGTTTCCATTGGCAATCGGATAACCTAAAAGCCAGGCTTGGAAACAGATCATTCTGGAGAAAGTCTATGTATGTAATCACCAAAAGCTGTCACTGACTTGATGACACATAGTCAATCAAAGGGGTTGGGGTGGAGGAAGGAGGCAAAAGAAGATGTGGAAGACCTGTACCATCTTCTCTATACTCTTATTCACTCCTCACCAGGAAAAGAGTTTGAGTGAAAGTATAAACTTTCCCCATCTTGGTGGTCATTCCAACATGCTGGACAGGCAGCCGTAGTTGGGAAGGATACTCTATATCAGGGGTGTCAAACTAGCATTGTCACATCATCACGTATCATGACTTTTTCACCCTTCGGTAAAACGGGGGTGGGGGTGGGGCAGTGCATGACACATCTGGCCCATGGGCCGTGAGTTTGACACCCCTGCTCTATATCCTTACTTCATGATTAAAGGTAGAAACTCCAAAGAAGCACATGACAATAAACAGTCTCTTGATCCACTCTCAGAACATAAATGAGAGGTGAAAATTTTCCACTCTACTCCACTCATTGATCCTCCAAATCCTTGGGGGCTGAGTCCTAAATCAGGCAACTGCTCACCTTTGCCGGAGAGGGAGCTCAACTTCACTGTCCACTTCGCCCTCTTCTTCCTCTGAGGAGATACCACGTTTCTAAGTCAAGATGAATGAAATAAAAAGAAACAGTGTCAGGATTTGTCAACCTCTGGTCAGTCTGGCATTAGATGAAATTAAGAACTTGATTTTTCACTAATCTCAGTTCTTCTCAAGATCTAAAACCAGCCATAAAGAGACTACTGAAAATATGACTGCATTCTACAAAACCCGCAGACTGCTTGGTAGCAGTTTCTGAGGTCTGGGACATCTTCCAAAGGCAACTGCTCTGTCTACTTTTGGGGGGTCCTTTGGAGGCAGGAGAATGTTTTGGGATTTTTTTAAAGAAAGTTTTTCCTGCTCTGCAGTGTTGAGTCCTGTTAAGGTTAATTTTATTTTTATTTTTTTTAACATGACATGTCTGGGTTTTACACCGTTGGCCAACTAGAATGGAAATTGGTACTGAACATTAAGAGCAGCCCAGAGTTGCTGGGAGTTGGGTGGCATATCAATTTAATAAATCATAATCAAGAAATACAATAAGCTGAACCAGCAAAAAATACAACAATATCCTATCCTGCTCTAACGTTGTACATTGGATATGAAAGGGACAAGATAGCCCATAAAAGCTGGAGAAGGGCATTAACTTTGACAGTTCTCTGTTGCAGTTTCCTTATTGCTTGTGGGACAGGTAGTCCTTGACTTACAACAGTTCACTAAATGACCATTCAAAGTTACAACATCACTGAAAAAAAGTGACTTAGGACCATTTTTCAGTTATGACCGTTGTAGCATCCCCACAGTCACGTATTCAAAATTGGCATCCGACTCATATTTATGACAGTTGCAGTGTCCCACAAGGTCATGTGATCCCCTTTTGTGACCTTCTGACAAGCAAAGTCAACGGGGAAGCCAGATTCACTTAACAACCATGTGATTCACTTAACAACTGCAGTGATTCACTTAACAACCGCGGCAAGAATATTCGTTAAATGGGATAAAATTGACTTAATGACTGTCTCGCTTCAAAAAAAGAAATGTTGGGCTCAATTGGGGTGGTAAGTCAAGGACTATATTATCAGAGGAAGAAAATGGAAAAGGCAACCACAGCCACCATTTCTACAGGCTTTTCAGATTACAGTGGCTGTTGCCTGTGTATCTCTTTTCTTCCATTTGGGAAAGGAAGGGAGGAAGAAAAAGTGTAAAGGAAAGAAACACCGTGCTACCTGGCTGCGGGTAACAGCCGCCCGGTACAACATAGCCGCTGGTGTGAGGTGCTGAGACTGCTGTGGGGCCCCTGAGCGGCTGCCCTTGCCCTGTTCCCGTTCCGCCTCCTCGCCAGGCTGAAGCCTTGCCTTTCCTGGCGGCCCTACTGCTCCCTGTCGAGAAGAAGGTGAGTCGGGGCTGCTGGAGCAAGGCACCGAGGCAGTGTCTTCGCTGGGCGTCTCGCTGCGGGGCTGCTCCGCCGGTGGGGATTCTGGCCCCGCTGCCCCTTTGCGGCCCTCGGCTCCCAACGTTGTGGAAATGAGGTCAGGACTGGAAGACGACATCTTGCGCAGCAGCAGGTCATGCTGGAGCCCTCGGAGGGCCGTGCAGGGCTCCAGGCGCTTGGCTCCTCCGGGATCGGCCAGCTCCCCACAGCTGCCCCGTGTGCTGACCTTGCGGTAGCGTGATTTAGTACGGCGGCTACGCCCAGGGGACGGGGGCCCTTTCTGGCACACGGGGATGGCGAGCTGAGGCAGGCTGGGGTCCAGGATGACCTCCGTCTTTAGAATGTCCGGCCTGCAGAAGTGAAACAAGAGTTAGCAGAGTAACCTTGATGCTAAGAAGGGAGAGGGTACCGTAATTTCAATTGAACCCTTTAAGAAATTGGCTCCTATGTTGCTGCTCCTAAGGCTGCTTCCCCCACTCCCACTTTTTGTAGTTTTGCTGTTGGTGCTCTTTGGTCTTAAAAGAAAAGGTTCCCCTCACACATATGTGCTAGTCATTCCCGACCCTAGGGGGTGGTGCTCGGCTCCGTTTCAAAGCCAAAGAGCCAGTGCTGCCCAAAGACATCTCCGTGGTCATGTGGCTGGCATGACTAAATGCCAAAGGCACACGGAACGCTGTTACCTTCCTGCCAAAGGTGGTCACTATTTTTCTACTTGCATTTTTTACATGCTTTTGAACTGCTAGGTTGGCAGAAGCTGGGCCAAGTAACAGGAGCTCACCCTGTTATGCCGCACTAGGGATTCGAACTGCTGAACTGCCGAACTTTTGATCGACAAGCTCAGCGTCTTAGCCACTGAGCCACCATGCCCCTTCTCTGTAGTCTTACATCATCATCATTATTATTATTATTATTATTATTATTATTATTATTATTATTTAGACTTCTATACCGCTTCATAGTGCTTTACAGCCCTCTAAGCAGTTTACAAAGTTTACAAAGTTAGCATATAGCATATTGCATATTAGCATATTGCATTAGCATTAGCATTAGCATATTGTCCCCAACAATCTGGGCTCTCATTTTACCCACCTCGGAAGGATGGAAGGCTGAGTCAACCTTGAGCCAGTGAGATTTGATCTGCTGACCTGCTGAAGTAGCAGTCAGCTGAAGTAGTTGCAGTACTGCACTCTAACCACTGCGCCACCTCGGCTCATTAGATTATTAATTAGATTATTAATTTTCTTGAAAGGAAGTAATGAGCAGACTAGAATATCTGAAATATAGAAACGAATTCAGGTAGCCCTCACTTAATAACTGGCTGCTTAACAACTAACTTTTGAAGTTATGACAGACTCCGAAAAGTTATTTATGACCCGCCCTTGAAGTTACAACTGCTGCACAAATCCCATACGTTCATATAGATTGCATTTTGGCAACTGGTTTACATTTACGGTTGCGTCGTCCTGTGGTCGTATGACTGCAATTTGCAACTTTTTTGCTGGTTTCCAGCAAAATAAATGCCGATTGAGGAGAATGGATTCATTTAACAGCCATATGGTTCATGTTTTGCTTAATGATTGCGGTGACTCGATTTACAATCATCATTAAGAACTGTCATAAAACTGAGTCAGGTCCCATAATATTCTTCTTGATTATTATTTGGAGCATATATTGCTCCTAACAATGTTTTTTTTTTTTGATTCATAGTTATTTCGACCGTTAATATCCTTCCTTCAGGGGTGAAATGCTCCAGGTTCGGACCGGATCGCCCAATCCGGTAGCAATGATGGCGGGTGGTTCGGAGAACCGGTAGCAAAAATCCCTGCGGCCCCCCCCACCACACCCAGCTGAGCCGCAGGATCATCAGAGGCTTTTTTTTTTTTTTTACTTTTAAAAGCATTTTTTCTACCACCTCTTCCAACGAAAAAATGCTTTTAAAAGTAAAAAAAAAAAAGCCTCTGATGATTGCGCAGCTCAGCTGGGATAGTCAGAGCCTTTTCAAAGCATTTTTTTCTGCAACCTCTTGGCCGAAGAGGTGGTAAAAAAAATGCTTTGAAAAGTCTCTGATGATCCCAGCTGAGTTTCCTGATTGGCAGAGAGGTATTTTTTAAAAAGCCTCTCTGACGATCCCAGGTGAGTTTCCTGATCGGCAGAGGCTTTTCAAAGCATTAGAAAAAATGCTTTGAAAAGTTAAAAAAAAAAAAAAAGTTGGCCACACCCACCCAGTCACATTACCCCCCCCAAGCCCCCACAGAACTTGTAGTAACAAATTTTACATTTCACCCCTGCTTTCCTTCCTCATCTTCAAAAATCTGTTCGGATTTAATTGTTTTTTTAATATATAATGCTACCCCTCTTTTACTTTGACTGGCAAGTGTTGTATATAGTATTCCCAATTTCTTTTGCTCCAATAAATACTTATGTTGTTTCTTAATATGAACTTCTTGTAGACATATAATCTCTAATTTTAATTTTTCTAATTTATTGAATATTGGGGGGGGGGCTCACATAAATTTTAAAAAATAACAATTAGAAATAAAATAAAAGCCATCAAAGTAATTTGCAGGAGATTGCAATAAATTACTAATCACGCCATCAAATAGCAGGCTTGGTACCGCCATAAGATGCCAAACATTTGGAAGCAAACTGAATACAACAAAGAGGATGGACAGGAAAAAGCATCTAACAGGACAGGTGTGACCTCTTGTCATTTTCCCTCTATGTGAGAGCTGACATTGGGCTAAACAGAAACTTAGGTTCTGTGCCCAATACATACATTTTCTTTCCACATTATGGTTCACATTATGCTACTACACATGGTGGTCATTGTTAAACCCTTCCTGCGAGGGCCTTTCTCTGCAGTGATTCACCTTTTGCTGTGAGGAGAGAGCTTTTGTGGCACATTCCTCTTCTTGATCAGTTTCTCCACAGTGTTGCCATGCAGGAGACTGCGGGATGGATGATGCTTAAAAAGTCCGGGATATTTCTTCTCTAACGCTTGCTCTCGCCTAGGAGAAGGATGCAAGGACTGAAAACTCAGGAGGACACAGAGAAAAAAACACACCAAAATTCATACTAGTTGCTCGGATGCTGGGGTTGCTCAGATCTTTTGGGACAGGAAAACAGGATGCACGTAATACAATAAGGATAATCAGATAAAATATAGTGTATATTGGAGGTGGAGACCGTTTGAGAGCTGAATGCAATGAACTTTCATTTGAATGTATGCAGATTCTATAGAATTGGTAGTAAAACCGGCAGGAGGCTCCGCCCACCCGGCACGACGTCATCATGGGTGATCTGCGCCAGTGGTGGGTTGTCCCCGGTTCGGACTGGTTTGCAAGAACTGGTGGTAAAACCGGCAGGAGGCTCCACCCACTGTCCCGGATGTCATCATAAGTAAACTGCGCATGTGCAGAAGAGCGCGTGTGCATGCGCACGAGCAAAGCGAGCCCACGCACATAGGCACAATGCGAACCGGTAGTAAAGGTAAGTAGAACCCACCCCTAATCTGTGCATGTGCGTTCCCGTTGCAAACTGGTAGTAAAGGTAAGTAGAACCCACCCCTGATTCAAAGTGACAATAAAGTTATTCTAAGTCTAAGTCTAAATACCAGAAAGCAATTTTAACTAGATGACTGATTGAGTGGTTGCTTGATTCAACAACCATTCGAAGAAACCCATACATTTCTTTTTTGTAGAGGATGAAGGATAACCTGACTTCAAGGTGTGTTTGGATTTTAATTCCTCTTGCTCTGAGTGAGAACAATTATTGCTGGCTCTTGAATTCCACCTGATATGGAGGATACCAAGTTGAGAAAGGTTGGGTAGAACTTTCTGCAATTTGTTTGTTTGTTTGTTTTTAATCCAGGGCAAATTCAGGTAGTCCTCGATTTACGATCACAATAGAATCCAGAATTTATGTTGCTAAGTGAGAAAGTTGTTAAGTGAGTTTTGCCAAGTTTTATGACTTTTCTTGCCACATTTGTTAAGTGAATCACTGCAGCGGTTAAATTAGTAACACGGTGGTTAATTTTTTTATTTATTTTTATTTTTTTTTATTTTTAAATTTATATACCGCCCTTCTCCCTGAGGACTCAGGGCAGTGTACAGCCAGAATTAAAAAACATGAAATACAAATATTAAAAACAATTAAAATATATATAAATTTGGCCCAAAATTAAAAATACAAACCAATTAAAACATTTAAAATTTCTTCTTAAGCCAGCCCAGTTTGCTGGAAAAAGTGGGTTTTAAGGGCACGGCGGAAGGCACTAAGGTCTTGGATTCTCCTTATCTTTGGGGGCAACTGATTCCAGAGGGTAGGTGCCCCCACAGAGAAGGCCCTCCCCCTGGGAGTCACCAGCCTACATTGATTGGCTGATGGCACCCTGAGGAGGCCCTCTCTGTGGGAGCGCATGGGACAATGGGAGGTCGTCGGTAGCAGCAGGCGGTCTCGAAGATAGCTAGGCCCGATGCCATGGAGCGCTTTAAAGGTGATAACCAACACCTTGAAGCGCACCCGGAAGACCACTGGGAGCCAGTGCAGCTCGCGCAGGAGCGGTGTTACATGGGAGCGCCATGCTGCTCCCATCACTATCCGCGCTGCTGCATTCTGGACCAGTTGGAGCCTCCGGGTGCTCTTCAAGGGGAGCCCCATGTAGAGAGCGTTGCAGTAGTCAAGGCAAGAGGTGACGAGGGCATGAGTGACTGTGCACAGGGAATCCCGATCAAGAAAGGGCCGCAACTGGCGAATCAGGCGAACCTGACAAAAGGTCCCCCTAGTTACAGCTGTCAGATGTTCCTCCAAGGACAGCTGCATATCCAGGAGGACTCCCAGATTGTGAGCCCTTTCTGTGGGGGCCAAAGACTTGCCCCCAATAGTCAGTGATGGAGTCAACTGACTATATCGGGATGCCAGGAGCCACAGCCACTCAGTCTTGGAAGGGTTGAGCTTGAGCCTGTTCCTCCCCATCCAAATCCGCACGGCCTCCAGGCACTGGGACTTCACTTCAAGGGCATCGTTGGGGTGGCCTGGGGTGGAGATGTACAGCTGGGTGTCATCAGCGTACTGGTGGTATCTCACCCCGAAGCCACAGATGATCTTGCCCAGCGGCTTTACATAAATGTTGAACAGAAGGGGCGAGAGGACCGATCCCTGCGGCACTCCACAGATGAGAGGCCTCGAGGTCGACCTCTGCCCCCCTGCCAACACAAACTGCGACCGGTCGGAGAGAAAGGAGGAGAACCACCGCAACACGGTGCCTCCCACCCCCAACTCTTCCAGCCAGTGCAGCATGATACCATGGTCGATGGTATCAAAAGCCGCTGAGAGATCTAACAGGACCAGAACAGAGGAGCAGCCCCTGTCCCGAGCCCTCCAGAGATCATCAACCAACGCGACCAATGCCATTTCCGTGCTGTGCCCAGGCCTGAAACCCGACTGGAATGGATCTAGATAAGATGTTTCCTCCAGGAATTGTGGGAACTGTCGCGCGACCACACTCTCAACAACCTTCGCCATGAAGCGAAGGTTGGAGACAGGACGGTAGTTGGCCAATATTGCCGGATCCAGGGACGGCTTCTTGAGGAGAGGCCTCACTACCACCTCTTTCAAGGCAGCGGGGAAGTGGCCCTCACTCAGCGAAGCGTTGATAACACCCTGGAGCCAGCCTCGTGTAACCTCCCGGGAAGCCAGTACCAACCAGGAGGGACACGGGTCCAGTAAACGTGGCCGCACTAAGTCTCCCCAAAATCCTGTCCACATCATCGGGAGTCACAGCGTCAAACTCCTCCCAGATAACATTCTCAAGACTATTCCTCGTCACTCTGCCAATTGAATTTGGCTTCCCCAAATTGACTTTGCTTGTCAGAAGGTCGCAAAATATGATCACCATAAATTGCCAGAACACTGAAGCCATCATAAATATGAACCAGTTGTCAAGCATCTGAATATTGATCATGTGACCATGGGGATGCTACACTGGTCATAACTGTGAAAAAAGGTCACAAGTCACTTTTTTCAGTGCCATTGTAATTTTGAATGGCCATTAAATGAATTGTTGTAAATCGAGGACTATCTGTACTTCCTTCTCAATGCAAATAGTTGCAGAAATTTTGGCTGGTAGCAATAGCAATATCCCTTAGACTTATATACCACTTCACAATGCTTTACAGCCCTCTCTAAGCGGTTTACAGAGTCAGCCTATTGCCCCCAACAATCTGGGTCCTCATTTTACCCACTTCGAAAGGATGGAAAGCTGAGTCAACCTTGAGCCTGGTGAGATTCGAACTGCCAAATTGCAGGCAGCTGGTAGTCAGCAGAGTTAGCCTGCAATACTGCATTCTAACCACCGCGCCACCAGAGCTTCCTCTTCCCTTATTCTGTGTTCCTTGCCTTATGGGTAAAATGATGCCCCAAATTGATGGTGTGGTGTTGATATTTGAGATCCAGAAAACATGTCAGGGGTTATGCCCTGGTTATGCCCTGGTAAAGGTTATTCCTTTACTGGGGTGGAGGGGAGGGTTGAGAGAAAGCTGGTAGGCCAAAGCCTACTAAACCTTTACCCTCTTGCTTTTAGTTAAGAATACATCCCTTTAGGAAAAGTTACTGAATCGATAATTCTAATCTTACCGAAGCAGCTCTTTCTCCTTCAGCTCCAACTGCAGCATGAGGGAATTGAGCTCCATATAAAGATTGTTGGCCCGTTCCAATTTACGTTCGTAGTGCTCCCGGATGTCCAAGGCATGCCTGCAGCAGAAGTAGGGAGCAAGGAAACTTTTCAAACATATAAACAATCGTGGTTTTGTTATTGATTGATTTATAGCTCACAGTGCTTATCTGGGGATCGTCTTATCCACACACAACTCTGTGAAGTAGAATGGGCTAAGAGTGACTGACTGCAGGGGTGAAATCCAGCAGGTTCTGACAGGTTCTGGAGAAGCAGTAGCGGAAATTTTGAGCAGTTTGGAGAACCAGCAAATACCACCTCTGGCTGGCACCAGAGTGGGGTGGGAATGGAGATTTTGCAATATCCTTCCCCCAGGAGTGGAGTGGGAATGGGGATTTTGCAGTATCCTTCCCTTGCCATGCCCAAGCCACGCCCACCAAGCCACACTACGCCCACCAAGCCACGCCCACAGAACCAGTAGTAAAAAAATTTGGATTTCACCACTGACTGACTGGTCCAAAGTCACCAACGAGCTGAGAGTTCCCCAGCTTTGATCCACCTCAATCACTACATTAGATTCAATACCATCCACAGGCTCTTGCTCTTACGGTCAAGAGAATGAAACCATTTTGTGGCACCAGACTGCAAGCTCTCTCCCTTTTAGAAGGGGTGGAACTTGTATCACGGGGCTCTGACACTTCTTTCAAAAGCTGCTGATTATTTGACAATCCCTTGCAGGACATCGATCCCGGTATAAGGAACCAGGAACAGCTTTTGAGATGCTTAATAGGAAGATGAGCTCAGAAAATTACAGGTTCTAGCATTTTTGGTATTTGATAGAATATCACTGCAGGTTTAAGAATCATTAAAAAGGGGAAGATGCATTTAGAAGGAGTAGGTACATTTTTATGAAGTCAGATCTATTTTATGTACCGGTTTTCCAACTCTGAAGTTTATTCTGTTCTATATCTTCATTGTTCTGTCCTTAAAACAACAACACAAGAAATGTACAAACGTTTTTTTTTTTAAATTAAAAAAAATTGCTTCCTTTTTGCAAGCAAATTTGACAAATGCAGTTTTATACATTTTTCACTATATCTACTTTTGTGTGCATTTTCTTCATGGTATACATTTTTTCTTAGGATTTATTCTTCTTGAAACTCTGTAATACATTCCATAAAACGTAAATGTCAACCGTTGCATTCCAATTCGCATACAGGTGTGGGAAATGAAAAATAAAGTTTCAACTGAAATATCAAATTCAATTAATTTACCCTCAAGATTATGCCCAGTTCCATTTACAGATAACAATCATTAGTTTTAATAAAAGGAATGGTAGTGAAATAAAAGTCAGGGGAGGAATTTGGCTTCAATTCTGAGGAATATAAAATTGCTTCGCTGATGGGGGATCCCCTCCCCCCAAATGTTGTTATTTTCAGCATGCCAGCAGATGCAAGGAATATACGTCATTATGTATAAACTTATCATGACAGGTGGCAACAGTCAGCCATTCCTGGCTCTGCATGAAAGTGTCAAGTCTAGAGTGGGAGGTTGAAAACACATCTTAAAGAGTGAAAAACCACATTTTTAGTATCACAAGGAAAAAAACCAGGGACATACATGTCCATATAGCCTCCAGAAGTGTAACTCAGCTCAGATGAGACCTTTTATTTATAAATACATATATAGGTATCGAATCTTCTATGTTTTAATGGTTTTACACCTGCCTTACCTGAGCTCTTCTCGCCGCCGGTGGATCAACTCCTCTTCCAAACGGTGTAGACATGTCCCCTCCGATTTGATCTTTTCAAAATGGAGCTTCACTTCTTCTCGCCATTCAGCCTAGGAAAGAAAATGAGACCTCTGTCAGAGTATGAATATTCATAGACTGGAATAGATCAGCCAACAGGGACTATTTGGATAGACATAGTAACAGGTCAACCAATGGGGACTGTTTGGAAACAGTATTTGTTTGTATGGGGCCATAAGAGACAGTTTGGAGTCTGGGCGTGGCTTTGACTTGCTGAACTGTATATAAGAGTTGGCTTGACTTCTGTAATGTGGAGCCTCTGTACAATATATTTGCCTCTGTATCTCTCTATTCTGTAAAGACTTGCTTCTATGAATATTGCTTCTGTGTTCCTGATATTGTATGCTGAATTCTCCTGTATGGTATTGTATATAAATAATAATAATAATAATAATAATAATAATAATAATAATAATAATAATAATAATAATAATTATTATTATTATTATTATTATTATTATTATTATTATTATTATATTTCTATACCGCCCTTCTCCCGGAGGACTCAGGGCGGTGTACAGCCTATTAAGAATAAAGAGGTTTCTTATGTAATTTGAATTTGAAGTTCATTTAATTGTGTCTGATTGTGTGTGCTGCAACAAACTCTGACAAGCTCCATAAACTCATTTCCTGAATTCTTCTGGCTCCAGGCCTAGAGAACAGAAAACTGTTTACAATGGTGCTACTCTTGTAGATTATGGTACCCCCCACTGCATGGTATCCGTTCCATAATGAGAATAATGAAAAGTGGAGCTATTCGGCTCTCAGCAAAAGATGTATTTGTTGATCATCTCATTTTCCTAACTAACTTATTGTGAAAAGTTGTTTTACCATTTCAGAGATTAATTTAGTTTGTTTTTATGTTATTGTTCATATAACTGCATTGTAAACTACTTTACAGCATAACATGAAAAGAGGTCTAATACATTTTTAACACAATTTAATACTAATTTTGCCAAGGAAGCCCACCTGGGATTTGAAGTAGGTTTCTTGCGGTGTGGACAGCACGTCAGCAGAGGCGATGTCAAGGTGCAGCAGGATCTGACGGAAAGATGGGCGATTCCGAGGTTTGCTATTCCTGATGAAGGAAGGCAGAATACACTGAGGGGAAGGCACACAGTGTGGATTTCTAGCTTGTTTGGTGGTGTGGTTAAGTTGTTGGGCCAAGAGCTGGGAGACCCACATTCGGGTTCACCTTTTAGCAATGAAAGCTCATTTGATGTAGGGAGTAACAAAGACGACCCTGAAGAGATACATGGGAACTGCTTCCTAGGCAAAAGGGGATGAAGTGTTTTTTTTTTTAAGTCCAGGAGAATGAGATAACATTTGGAAATGGCTCTGGCAAACACCTCCCTGATGTAGTAGAAGAAGGGGGAAGAGATACAACACAATCAGACTTGCAAGATTCTGTTATTATAGTCAGTCTCAGTAAAAGTAGTTTTAAGCTTGCTATGGAGTTGATTTCCAGGTCGATCAATCAATTCAGTTTATGACAGTCGTAGACCAGAGACCAGAACAAATAAAAACATTCTGTAAATATACAATTAAAAATTCTGGAATAAAATAATAAATAACAGATAAAATCTATGATAAAATCCAGTCAGTCAATTTAGTTGCTGTTAGTTGCGAAGTTGTGTCCGACCCATCGCGACCCCATAGACAACATTCCTCCAGGCCTTCCTGTCCTCTACCATCCCCCGGAGTCCATTTAAGCTCACACCAACTGCTTCAGTGACTCTATCCAGCCACCTCATTCTCTGCCGTCCCCTTCTTCTTTTGCCCTCAGTCGTTCCTAGCATTCGGCTCTTCTCCAGTGAGTCCTTCCTTATCATTAGGTGGCCCAAGTATTTGAGTTTCATCTTCAGGATCTGGCCTTCTAAAGAGCAGTCAGGGTTGATCTCCTCTAGGACTGACCGGTTTGACCGCCTTGCAGTCCAAGGGACTCGCAGGAGTCTTCTCCAGCACCATAGTTCAAAGGCCTCAATTCTTTGGCGCTCAGCCTTTCTTATGGTCCAACTTTCACAGCCATACATTGCAACTGGGAAAACCATAGCCTTGACTATACACACTTTTGTTGGCAGGGTGATGTCTCTGCTTTTTAGTAAACTATCTAGATTTGACATAGCTTTCCTCCCCAGGAGCAAGCGTCTTTTAATTTTTTGGCTGTAGTCCCCATCTGCGGTGATCTTGGAGCCCAGGAAAATAAAATCTGTCACTACCTCCATTTCTTCCCCATCTATTTGCCAGGAATTGAGAGGGCTGGATGCCATGATCTTAGTTGTTCAGTTTCAAGCCAACTTTTGCACTCTCCTTCTTCATCCACATCAAGAGGCTCTTTAGTTCCTCTTCACTTTCTGCCATTAGAGTGGTATCATCTGCATATCTGAGGTTGTTGATATTTCTCCCAGCAATCTTAATTCCAATTTGTGATTCATCTAGCCCTGCCTTTCTCAGGATGTGCTCTGCATATAAGTTAAATAGGCAGGGTGACAGTATACAGCCTTGCCAGACTCCTTTACAAATTCTGAACCAATCAGTGGTTCCATGTCCAGTTCTCACTGTTGCTTCTTGACCCGCATATAGGTTTCTCAGTCTGTCAATTACACATAGTTTAAGTATACTAAAAATTACAATCCATAAACTATGTGGCCCGTAGTTAGTTTAATATTAAAAGGGGAAGGAATAAGCAGTGCAAGGGATTTGCCACATTTGTTGTATAAAATAGCTACGGTGGATTTGACACGTGTTTCCGACGAATCCCCAGTGCTGCTGTATAGATGTGAGGGCGATCTGGCTGTGATATCTGTCACCCCATTGATCACCAGGGTTGATATCCCAGGTGTTTCTCTTCCTAGTGAGGCAGACCCTTGATAGCTTTGTCAGAAGAGGATATTTAAAATGCAACTCATAACAACTGTTATGTATTGCATCACTCATTCTTGAGGGCCAGTCTTCCTTCAAAGGAACACTGATGGTGGATATGCATGGTGGGTGGGTTTCAAAAATTTTAGCAAGGGGTTCAATGCCTGGTTACTGGGTGGGCGTGGCCATGGTGGGTGTGGCCTAGTCAGCTTTCTGCACCATAGCCGGGGGGGGCATTTTTACCCTCCCCGGGCTCTGGAGGCTTTTCTCGAGCCTCCGGGAGGGCAAAAACGGCCTCTCCAGGTTCTGGAGGCCTTCCTGAACTTCCGGTAGGCCCGTTTTTTGCCCTCCCTGAGCCTCAGGTGTGCCCTGCACCTACCTGCATTCAAAACGGGCTGTGTGGGGACTCCTGGGAGGGGAGGGGTGGGAGGATGGGATGGACCAGCCAGGAGTGGGATTTGGGGGTTCTCTGAACTGTGCAGAATCTTAGCTAGAGGTTCCCCCAAACCCCTGCAAACCCCCAGCAACATTCTTTGTATGTTGCAAAGTAATACTTGTACACTCCGCTGACAAAGTGTAGTTTCCAAGTTTCAACACAAAGCCCAGCTGCTTTTTTTTCTTCTTCTAATAAGGCAGATGTTTAACAAAGAAGATCCTCAGCTTCTAAAATTGCTTTGGTCAAAACACTCAGAAGAAAGGGGTTTTACTACTGTGTTTCCCTGAAAATAAGCCATTTCCTCTGGTTAGGGTTAGGGAGACAGAGCTGGAAATCAGGTAAGACAGCAAAAGGAGCCCCATCTTGCTCCACATGCCCCAAAATAATAAGACCTCCCCGAAAATAAGGCCAAGCGCTTATTTCAGGGTTCAAAAAAATATAAGACAGTGTCTTATTTTTGGGGAAACATGGTATTATGGTTGGCACCAACTCTAGTCACTTTCCACAAGCAACTGAAAATGGAGTTCTTCCAGAGGATACTTATAATGATGTCAGACGTGGTCTGGAATGCAAGTTTTTATATTTTTGACTGCACATCTTTTGTATTTTATCTACAGGTAGTCCTCGACATACGACAGCAGCTGAGCCCCAAATTTCTTTTGCTAAGTGAAAGCGTTTTGCCCGATTTTATGACATTTCTTGCCACAATTCTTAAATGAATCACTGTACTTGTTAAGTTACTAACACACTTGTGAAATGAATCGGTAACCCTGGGACACCGCAACTGTCATAAATCTGAGTCAGTTGCCAAGCATCTGAATTTTGATCATTGTGACCATGGGGATGCTGCAATGGTCATAAGTGTGAAAAATGGCCATAAGTCACTTTTCTCAGTGCCGTTGTAACTTCGAACGATCACTAAATGAAGTGTTGTAAACCGGGGACTTTGTAATTATTGTTATTTATTGTTTTGTTGAATGTTGTGATCCATCAAGAGTCTGGTTATGATTGTGGTAGGATATGCATGTGATAAACAGACAAACAAATAACCAAATAATCTTGAGTGGAGATACATCCACAGAAGGAGAAATTCCAAGAATGTGACAGTGCTCCTCTCTGTATAGCTGTGCTCCATTTTGGGTATGACAATGCATATATTGGTGTGGACTTAAATTAAAATGTAAACTGTAGAATTTAGAAACTGGCATGTGGTATTAAAACTCGCTATACTGTGCATTAGTATAATATTTTATTTCTTGGAGTATTGTTTATTCTGTTTGTCAAGCTTTCATTAGATTGATTCTTGATGAACGTATCTTTTCTTTTATGTACACTGAGAGTGTATGCACCAAGACAAATTCCTTGTGTGTCCAATCACACTTGGCCAATAAAGAGTTCTATTCTATTCTATTCTATTCTATTCTATTCTATTCTATTCTATTCTATTCTATTCTATAGAAATAAATGTTTCTTTCTGCTGTCAATCAAACTTTGTATCATGAGTTTTCCTTAGTATGGTCATTAACTGCTCCATGTATGGATAGTCCTCACTTACCAACCTCAATAGAGACTGACAACTCCATCACTAAGTGGCACAGTCATTAAGCCAGACATCACACGACAGCGCTGTTTTGTGACATCAGTTGTCACTTCCTGCTGCGGTCATTAAATAAATCCCCCACAGTCCTTAAGTGCAACATCACATAACCAATTTCATTGTATACATGATGTACAATGCTTTGCTTTGCTTTTTTTGCTTTTTTAATTTATATGTCGCCCTTCTCCAGAGACTCAGGGCAGCTTACAATGCGTTAAGCAATAGCCTTCATACTTTTGTATATTTATACAAAGTCAGCTTATTGCCCCCACAATATGGGTCCTCATTTCACCTACCTTTGAAAGGATGGAAGGCTGAGTCAACCTTGAGTCTGGTGAGATTTGAACTTGCAGTAATTGCAAGCAGCAGATGTTAATAACAGTGCTTTATCCACTGTACTACAGGCTCTTGCCTGTAGTACAGGCAAGACAATATGACAATAAAGGCTATACTGACAATTAAATATATATACTAAATTAAATATATTACACCATCTGCCAAAATGCTGTCCATCTCTGCGTATTATTTTAAACTCATTCAATAAGATCTGCTAGTAAACGTCCTTTTTAAAAATAATATTTCTTGATGTCTCCAAGGAATTTGTGAAGAGCTGTAATCTGGAGGATCACAGTTTCTTTAGCTCAGGTATAAAGTAAAGGAAACCTTGATCCTAATAAAAAAAGTGAATTCAACATATGTAAAGAGAGGGATTCCTGGAAAGATATAATTCATAACAAAAAGACATATGACATTTTGGGTTTCATATGACATAATTGGGTTGATATATCTCTGTCCCCCATGAATAGAAGCCAGAGAAGTGTATCTGAAAAACAGATTGTAATTTTTTTTTCCAATTACATATCACGAGGAAGAAAAGTTGTGGCAAAAGTCAGGCATTCTATTAGATTTCATTGGGCCTTCAAATTCTATTAAAACATGAATACTAATCTTTGCAATCTAACACTCTCTGTAAATTTTAGACTGCAATCCCCATCAATCAGAGGCAGGACTGTGGAAGGCTATCAGATGCTGGAACATATTCCTAGGGAGCCCCAAAATGTGGAAAGCAGCATTAATATGTAAAGGCTGATAGAAATGTTCCTGTATGGTAAATACTCCATGTGGTTGTAATGGTGAATAAGATAGACTTCAATCAATGTTTACTGTCTTTAGGCCTATTTAAGGAGGCCATTCCATACATACACAAAAAGTATCATCTGGATCACTGCAGGACCAAGACAAATAAATAAGATTGGAGGATATTGTGTCTCAATTCTCTGGAGCTTATATAATCTTAATAGATTATATAAGAAGTGCTTTCCTCCTTTAAAAATTTATCTTCTGAGTTTTGAATTTTATTTAGTTGGGTTTTAACTGTTTTAATTTAATTTAATTTAATTAATTCAATTTATATGCCGCCCCTCTCCGAAGACTCAGGGCTGGTTTTGTTTTTAATGAAACAGGATTGCCCCCCCCCCCAATTTTTTCTCTCCCCCAGAGCACAAGGAAGTCTTTCCTTTCCTTTCCTTTCCTTTCCTTTCCTTTCCTTTCCTTTCCTTTCCTTTCCTTTCCTTTCTCCTTTCTCCTTTCCTCTTTCCCACAGGCATGCTGCTTAACAGACTTCACGAATCTGCCTACAATTATGCATAAACAGCCATTCATGTTACCATGACTTGTTTATATTATACATTCAAACCAGCTATAATCCTGCCTTGGCCAGAATAGGAACAGGAATGGAAACAGTGTCGTATGTATGTATTTTCTCCCTTCCTTTTCCTTTCCAAAAAGACAGGGTGGATTTAGAATTTTCATTTCTTTCAAGCTATAGCTGAGCAGGGCCTGGCCCTGGACCAATTCTGGAGGCTAATTCTTCCTCCCACAATTTATCCCAAGTTGCTGAGAAGTGATGTAACTTGGGAACTCACCAGCACTGCCTCAGCAGAATCTTGAAGCCATCTGGGCAACTGGTAGGCACAGGTAGGTGGAGGCTATTACTGCCCACTCCCCAGATGATGGCTGAGGAGTCCACATCCTTGTAAGGAATCTCTCCGGTCAGCAACTCCCAGAGAACGACCCCAAAGGACCTAGGTGGGAATGAAAAGTCAGTTGAGTAGAGGAAGCCTCTAGCATGAACAACCATTCTCAATGGGCTTCCCCTTTTACATTCTTTTCCAGCCATGTCTTCTTTCCAAACAGAATCTCTACCTGGGAGTATATACAGGTGAGATTAGGAGTAATAGACAAATACATCTAGAGGGCATAAGGTAAATCTGTACATGAATAGGCATCTATTACTAGACCTTGATGGGAGTTGTAGTCCAACACACCTTTGTTTGGGTATGTGTTGTGTGGATGACAGAAGCCAGAGCCCAACATATCGGGGGGGGGGGGGCACTGGGTTGTCCTATACTTTGGCCACCCACTCAGACCTTCCCCATTCTCTCCACTGCCTCTCTTTTGGGTTAGCTCCCCTCACCAGATGTCAACCTTCTCAGAAACAGGCTCATTCCGAATCACTTCAGGGGCCATCCAGGCCACGGTGCCAGCAAAAGACATCTTGGTGCTCTTGTCACTGAGCTCTTTGGAGGTGCCAAAGTCGGAGATCTTCACCACATCATCATATGTGATCAGCATGCTAGGAGAAAAGAAAAGAAGTCATGGTTCCTTCTGAGAGACAAAGTGCTCTCTGCCATCAGTTAGGAAACATAATATATGAATAAACCCCTTTGTGAAGAAGGATTTTTTCCTCCTCCATGGAATAATAATAATTTAATAAATTTATATGGTACCTGTGGGCCGTATCTTAGAAACTGTGGGCCATCTCTTCCTAGAAGATAGCAGACAACTTTTCCACAAAGGTTCTTTATTTGTGTGGTGGCATTTTAAAGGAATATAGCATATCATCTACTTCTTTAACCTATGTTTTATTGAATGGCTCATAAAATGTAATTTTCCTCAGTTATTTACAACTTTGTTGGAACATCTGGATAATCCCATGCAATTCTAATGTGTCTTATTCCTAAACCAAGGTTTACTCAAATTCCTCCTACTGCCCCTAGACTACAAAACACCTGGAAATCACAAAACAAGAATGATTAAAAAGGACAAGACATGGTTACAGCCCCTGCCCTTATTTCTTCAGCAAAAGTAGCGGGGCTTCTAAGCTCTGATTGAGAAAACAATGCCCTCCTTCACCTTAACAGGCAGTACTGCAGCTGCTGCCCCACATCCTGTTTTTTGACTGATAGTGAGGGAGGGCAGTGCTCTTCTTGGAAACCACATTTAATTATGGAAGGGTTTTGTTCACATCTATTCTTTGCTATACTTTTGTCACCTTCACTATTGTCTTCCCCGAAGTCTAATTTATGTACAGGGTAAACTCCTTGGAGATAAGCATTGTTTCGTTTGCTTATTTATGAAACTCTGAGAACCCCGCCTCCACTCTCAACATACCAGAGAAGTATCCATCACAGAAACAGTGAATGCCCTAGTTGTACACAGGCATGAAAAAGAATTGTGGATGAAACCAGTGACAGGGAGGTAGAGCAGACTACCAAACCTCCCACTTAACTGTCACATTTTGAGAGAGATTTTAAGCTTTCAAAAATGGCAGGTTTTGTTTCAGTAGGAAAACACCGACTTGCCCTCAGTAACCCGGAGTTCCTTGCCGCTGCCTGCCTGGCACCATGTTAGTCTCCTGGAACTATTTAGCTCCCCTTCTTACTTGGGTGACTTGAGGTCTCGGTGGATGATCTTATGGAGGTGCAGGTAGTTCATGCCACCAGCGATGCCCATGGACCAGTCCACCAACAGCGAGGGAGTGACTTTGCGTCCAGCACGTAGCACCTCATAGAGTTGGCCCTGGGCACAGAATTCCATGATGATGCAGTAACAGGGAGCCTGGGTGCACACACCCCTGCAAGGAGTGACAAAGGACAGAATAAGGATGGGCTAAAAAGGACCAGCAGGATACTTTACAGGGACAGAGAAATAACACCAAATACTGCAAGCTTAGCATGCTCTTTGAAGAGTTATTATGGAATTATGATTTCTGGGGAGACAAAGAGCCAGGATTCACTTCTGCCTTGTGCCCCAACAAGAAAGCCTAATGTTTAATATGTGACAAGGGCTGCTGTTGTTCAGAGACAAGCGAAAAGTTATCCCTAATGCTATGAGGTACTTGTGGGAAATTATCCAAATTAGTCAGCATGCTGTGGTCCAGAACCTTTTTGTTTTGCAGCAGCAACAGTGAGTTGGGGGTCCTTCTGCAACCTTCATTATGGATCGAACCATTGAAAATATAAACATTCATTCACCTATTGTAGAGGGTGTAGGGAATGCCCTTGAAGGACATGACAAAGAGTCCCTACCAAGGTCATGGTCAGATAAGAGGGGCTTGAATCTGTCTTAAGAAACTTGAGAAAATGTCTTATACAAGCCCCATCCTTAGTTCACATGAAGGGTGGAAGCAGACTTGCAATAGTCTGATATTATAGTTATTACAATATAAGTAGTCCTGATCTAAAATCAATTGGTTTCTTTGTCTACCTTAGGGTTGACATCTATATATGAATAGACTACTGGAATATGAAATATCATTACTAGATAGATACTCTTTATCTATTCCATACTTGGTGACCACAAAGATATTTGGGACTACAATTCCTACGAGAATCGGTTTGGTATAGTGGTTGAGGAATGAATGTAGAAATTGAGAGAATGTGAATTCTAGTTCTGCCTTAGGCACAAAGCTGGGTGGGTGACCCTGGGCCAGCCACTCTCTCAGCCCCAGGAAGCAGGCAATGGCACTTCTGAAATCCAAAAGAAATTCTAAATACTTGCTTAGGAAGTCGCCAAGAATCAACACTCACTCAAAGGCACACAGGCAACCTTAGAAACACCCAGCTGTTAGGAAATATAAGAATTATAGCCTAATATATCTGGAAACACTTTGGTTGGTTCTAACAAGACTGGAATTATGGGGATTGTAATTCCAACATTTGAAATAGCATTACTTGTTTTATACAGTATTACTTTCCTGTTTCTTTCCAGCGAGAATCAGCTAAGGTCACACTCAATTCCAAGAAATGTGGCAGAGCCAAAATGAAACCTAATTCTGATGCAATGAGCATTACAATTCAATTTACATTTGTTCATTATAGCTAATATGATTACTTTTTCAGTATCCAATAATCTTCTCCTGCCATGTGAAAAACTACAAACTAAGGAGAGGCTGACTACAGCGTCCAAGATTTTGTCTCACAAATTGTCCTGATTTAAAGAAAAACCAGGGCCGATACTGGGAAGTTATGTTCCAGAAAAGGAAGTATGACAGTGAAGGTGAGCCTATGACATGTGTGTCAAAGATAACATGCCACGACATTTTGGATGTCAGCGTTCACCAACACCTGACAAGTATCCTCAAAAACATGCCCCATCCCTGTGCAATTTTCGGAGTCTGCAAAGGCTGCATAAGAATGAAGGGTGTTGACACTGTTAGATGTAAATGCCTTATTCTCTAATGTGTAAATAGTGTATATAAGAACATCAAGAGTTAATTTATTCTATGGTCCCTAATGTATTCATGACTCATAACCCATCTTCATGACTCCACCCCCTATGTATATAAGGAGCTCCTCTCCACAAGCTCCCCGCTTCTATCTATGAATATTCAGCGAATATAGAATGCCTTTGTGTAAATAAAAGGAGTTATATTTGAACTCTTAATTCTTTAATAATTTATTGAGTCTGATCCAGAAAATATCGCAACAATCTGGTAGCTGAGGATGGTTGGATTGACTCAATAAGAACATAAACATGTCTAAAAGAAATAGACCCAATACCAGGGCATACAGCAAAGAAATGGAAGAAGATCAAGAAATAATAAATGAATCCACAAACGCAATTTCGAGAGAACCTGAAGAATATACATCAGAAGATGAGGAAATAACAAATGAAGACGATGAACAAGAAGAAGACGAAATAGAAAACAACGAACTCAGGTCAGAAATACTAAAAATCTTAAAGAGCCAAAAGAGTGATGAGAATCTTGTCGCGGAACTCCAAAATGTTCTAAGAAACAACGGAGCAGCGAGAGAGGAGCACATCACTACTAAAAAATCAAAAGACTTAAAAATAGCAAGTGATATGCTTACAGAAAAGAATACAACGAAGAGGGAGAGCAGCGATCCCGCGCGAAATTTTGAATGGCAGCCATCTTGGTTCCAACTGACCCCCAAGATGAACGAAACTGAACCAATCAGAAAGCTAGATTCGAAATATTTGGCGCGAAAAGCCCTACTCGATATAGAAAATGAAAAAGAAAAAACTCATACTTCAGAAGAATCAGAAACAGAGAATGAAGAAGACCCATTAGACGTACAAGTAAAATCAGCAATGAAAACGCTTTTCGCTGCATTTGGGCCAAAATTAAAAATCACCAGGGAATCGCCGAAGAAGCAAGCGAACAAATCGATGCCTCGAGACCTGCACGCCTCCACCCCAACTTCAAGAGCGACGACGCCAGAGCCCAGGGAACCTTGCCGATTCCTTCCTACTCCAAAAACAGAAGCAAGCGACATATCCAGAAAGAGAAAGAAAAGGACGATCGCAGTTACCAGGACACCAAAAACCGAGCCAGAGACCGACTCATCGGGAGAGGAGCCGAACGAGCAAGCGGCAATGGAGAGAACCTTCCACGACGGAGTCAAGGGCAGAATGAGCAGTGCGCATGCGCGAAGTCAGGAAAACAATCCGGGAAGATTTGAATTCGTAAAGGAACCACACAGACTCGTTGCTGACATCCCTACACCATTCTGCGAATTTCTACACTTGCAAGACCACGAACTGCTTCAGATTGTAAGTAATGGTCAAAATAACACAGGAAACTTGCCTAGTGACTTCCCAAAGTTAAGAATTGATGGTATTAATCTACAAGAATGGTACCAGCAGCTTCAAGTTATTTTCATGAAAGAGAACTTATTATTTTTTATCACTAATCCTCCAAGAAGACCTTGGACTTTAAAAATAGATAGGTTACACCATAGAGCCTTTTTTCTAATAATAGCCAGCATATCTCCTGCAATGTATTATAGCATCAAATCTAATCTGACTGTTTCAGAAATTGTTCAATATATGTTTAATTTATTCCACAGTGACAGTGTAGCCACTACAACAAGGATGTCCAAGGAATTCTTTTCATCTAGAGTAAAACCAGGGGTTTCTATAAGTGAGCATTTAATATGTTTAAACAAAATAAGGGCTGAACTGCATTTAAGGGGAGAAGTTATTTCAGACCAAACAATGAAAAGTGTTATTATTAACTCTCTTGACCCATCATGGGATAATTTCATGTCACATCTTGATACCATTAACTTAGGATATTTGTCAATAGAAAGTTTATCCAACAAATTGATAGCTGAAGACAATTCGAGAAAAAATCGATCTAACAATCACTCAGAACTTAGACCTGTTAGGAAAGTAGCTTTCCAAGAAAAATATAATGAAACATATAGATGCCATAATTGTGGGTCCAAAGAACATAACAGAAGAGATTGTCCCAGATTCTCAAAAGAAAGGCACAGACCAGAATACATGAACAAACACAATCATAGACAGTCTTCTATAGAAAGGCATAGATATAGAAGCCCACCAAATTATAGAGAAAATAGAGGGGGCAGAGAAAACTTAAGAGATAAAAAATCTGGTTCACTAAATGGATTAAATAAACATGACAATACAAAATCCCAACAAAATGAAAATAATAATTGGCTCATCGATTCTGGGGCTACAAATCATACCACTAACAATAAAGATATACTGTCTTCTTTTACAGAAGATAAATTTGTAATAAAAGTAGCCAATCAAGAAAAGGTTCAAGTACTAGGCAGAGGAAATGTGATTTTATCTGGTTTAGGAAAAATAGAGGGGGTATTGTTAATACCCGAAATACCTCATAACATATTGAGTGCCATAAAACTAAGTAAAGACTCTGATATCAATATAACTTTCTCAAAGGGAGAAGCATTCCTAGAGAAAAATAAAAATAAAATAGGCACTGTGATAATTAAAGGGGGCTTGCCCTACCTCATAACAAAAGAAGAATGGTTACATAATATTGATTCAAATGTTAAAGAATGTATGGAAATAGATGATGAAAATGTTAGCAATAGTGACAATGATGATTGTATGATACCACATGATCAGAATGACGTACCCAACATAAAGAAACCAAAGATAGGTAAACCAATCCATGATGAGTGTGCTCACATCTTACATAGGAAGTTAGGCCATGCCAGTTTTCCTGTAGTACAAAAAATGACTGAACACGCAGAAGGTGTCAAAATAAAAAATTGTGAAAATTATTTGGAATGCTCAGTATGCAAGTCTACAAAACTAAAAACTAGCCCTAGACCAAAAAAATCTGCCAGATCAACTAACAAAATTTTTGATTTAGTACACATGGACCTAGTAGGACCACTTACTCCATCAATCACATATAGGAAACGTTATTTTCTAACAATAGTGGATGATTATAGTCGTTATGGTTTTGTTTACACATTGAAACATAAAGATGAGACTTTTCAAAAATTTAAGGAATTTTATAAGCGCATAGAAACACAGCATAATATTAGAATAAAGCAAATTATGACAGATAGAGGATGTGAATTTATGTCTAGAGAATTCTCTCAATGGCTAAAGGATAGAGGAATGCTACATTACACTTCCAGTCCATTTTCTGCATTCCAGAACGGAATTGCAGAGAGGAAAAATTCCACACTACAAACTATGATTAGATGTACATTAGAGGATGCTGGCTTAAGTAAACAATTTTGGTCAGAGGCATTACACTATTCAAATTATACACAAAATAGAACCTGGTCCAGTATTATAAATAAAACACCATACGAAGTAATGTATAATAGAAAACCAAAATTAGCACATATGCATATTTTTGGGGTCACTGCAGACGTACACATACCCAAACAATTGAGAAGAAAGGGAGAAAATGTATCCAGGAGACTTAGATTCATGGGATACGAAACTGGTACAAAAGGATATAGATTCATTGATGGCAATAATAAATTTATAATTTCCAGAACAGCCGTGTTCCATGAACAGGCCAACTGGTCTAAATTACATTTAAATGAAATATTTCCTAATCAACACATAGAAACAAAATATCACAAGGAAGGAACTGTAGATAAACAAAGTACAAATAAACATGAAAATAAGACCAAAACCTGGACAAATAGCCAATACAAAATAAAAACTGATACACTAACAAAAAAGGAAGCAAGATACATGCATGACAACAATAGTAAACCAGAAAGAACAATTAGGAACAACAGGAACAAAATGCCAGACAAATATAAAGATTACGTAATGAATGTAAATAATGAACCAATAACACCCAATACATACGAAGAAGTTCTAAAACTTCCTCGTGAAGAAAAAGAGAAATGGGAACTAGCCATGAAAAAGGAAATGGAAAGTTTAAAAGGATTAAATGTATTCACTCCCACAATCGCACCTAAAGACAAAACTGTTATTGGTACTAGGTGGATATATAAAATTAAAAATTTGGAAGGAGGCAATAATCTGTACAAAGCTAGATTAGTTGCCCAAGGCTACGCACAAAAATACCCAGAGGACTATACAGACACATATTCTCCTACTGTGAGGACAGAGAGTGTCAAAACAGCTTTGGTGGTAGCATCAGCACTTAACCTTGATGTATTTCAATATGATATACAAACTGCATACCTACATGCAGAGTTAGATAAAGAAATCTATGTAAGGGCCCCTCACAGCCAATACACAAATAAAAATGAAACTTGGTTGTTAAACAAAAGCTTATATGGATTGAAACAATCCGGTAAAAGATGGTATGATTGTTTGGTAAAGGTGCTCAAGACTATGGGTTTTAGCGCCACATCTGCTGATAATTGTTTTTTTGTCAAAAGGGATAATGACTGTATAGAATTTGTATTGATTTATGTAGACGATATTTTATATATTGGAAAACACAAAGAAAGTAGAGAAATCTTTGTGAACAAGTTGAATGAACACTTTTCCCTAAAGTCTTTGGGTAAGGTAAATAAATATCTTGGTGTACAGATCAGCAAAACAAAAAAGGGTTTCCAACTTACTCAAAAAGATAAAATTGTAGAACTTCTAAACAAATGTAATTTAAATAATGCTAAGACATGTGATACTCCCATGCAGACTGACTTCCTCAGAAATACTGATGAATCATCTCCTGAATTTAAGGACAACACATTTTATAGATCAATCATAGGTTCACTTCTTTACATATCTAATTGGACTAGGCCAGATATAGCTTTACCACTTAATTTACTGTCCAGATATGTCAGTAAACCAACAATGTATCATTGGGAAGCTGTCAAAAGGATTTTGAGATACCTGAAAGGCACTTTAGATTTTTGTCTTATGTTAGAACCAAATGATAACAAGGAACCAAAACTCATATGTTATGCAGATGCGGATTGGGCAGGAGACACATCTTGCAGAAAAAGTACATCAGGTTATATTTTCTTTTTAAATGATTGTCCAATTTATTGGTATACCGGCAAACAAGAACTGGTATCTACTTCAACTACAGAAGCAGAATATGTCTGTTTATCCAAATCTGCTAATAACCTTGTGTGGTTTAATGACTTAATTTCAGAAGTTTGGAAGAAACCTATTTTACCTTTTATCATAAATGAGGATAACAAAGCAGCTATTGAAATCTCCAGATCTGATGCTATTGGACAAAGGTCCAGACATATAGATATTAAGTTTAAACATGTAAGACAATTATCCCAAGACGGTTTTATAAAAGCTGTGCATTGTGATACTTCTGAACAGATAGCTGATATTTTAACAAAGCCTTTACCATCCAAACAACATAAATATTTAACTTCTAAATTGCATGTATTGTATTGTCCTGAATCTGAATGTAATTGATATTGTATAAATAATCGGCATTTAGAGGGGGATTTGTTAGATGTAAATGCCTTATTCTCTAATGTGTAAATAGTGTATATAAGAACATCAAGAGTTAATTTATTCTATGGTCCCTAATGTATTCATGACTCATAACCCATCTTCATGACTCCACCCCCTATGTATATAAGGAGCTCCTCTCCACAAGCTCCCCGCTTCTATCTATGAATATTCAGCGAATATAGAATGCCTTTGTGTAAATAAAAGGAGTTATATTTGAACTCTTAATTCTTTAATAATTTATTGAGTCTGATCCAGAAAATATCGCAACAGACACGTGGCCTCCAGACCCTCTGGAATTTGTGCAAGAGAGCCATGTTCTTGCATGGCCTCCTGACCCTCTGAATAGGGCATGTTTTTGTGCAGTTTTTGGAAGCTGAAGAGACCGCAGAAGGGCATTCTCTGAAGCTATTTCAAGAACAAAGTCCTTGTGCAACCGGAGCAGCCTCCTGTAGGTTTCAGAGGCCTGTCATCAGAAAGAGAACATAGTCTAAAGGTAGGTGGTACATGGCAGATCTTGGAGACTGCTGGGCTGTGGGGACAATCACACCATTCCCCAACATTTGTGTATTTTGGGAAATGGTGCAAGGCAGCCTTTTTGAGTGGCAGTGATGGTACTAGGGTGAAATCAAGGCCCGGTTTTCTGCTTCAGGCCTAGCCTCAGCGCTGTTGCCAGGTGCCACTGTTCAAGGTGGTTTAGAAGGGGAGACAGAGAATTGTTTCTCTTTTATTTGGGAGGTGGTGGTATTGACATACCACCAGAGCCAAGTTAAGTATTTTCTGAATTTTTGACATGCTGAGCCAAAAGATTCGCCATAACTACACTAAAATAAGTGGGACATGCACAAATTGGGTTTTTTTTTCTCTCCATACAGTCTATGGCTAGAAACGCAGCTGATTGCTGTATGTGTTGTATGATTGTTTGTGCTATATGTGTTTATGGGTGAGGGAGAGGGACTAAGCTATGATGCTTGGCAAAGACATTTGCCCTGTCCAACTATAGCAATAGCACTTAGACTTATATACCACTTCATAGTGCTTTACAGCCCTATCTAAGCAGTTTACAGAGTCAGCATATCGCCACCTCAACAATCTGGGTCCTCATTTTACCAACCTCGGAAGGATGGAAGGCTGAGTCAACCTTGAGCCTGGTGAGATTCGATCTGCCAAACTGCTGGCAGCCAGCAGTCAGCAGACGTAGCCTGCAGTACTGCACTCTAACCACTGTGCCACCGCGGCTCATGTTCTGAACTATGCTCAGAAAGACTTCATTCTTAAGAAAGGCAGGGTCAACTCCCTCTTGGCAATGCTGCCCCACTCACTTGAAGGTGATGATGTTGGGATGCTTGAGTTTCCTCAAATGTTTGATATCCGTCTCCTTGAGGTCTCGCACCTTCTTGACTGCAACTTCCTCCCCATGGAAGCGTCCCAGGAAGACAGCACCTTGTGCCCCACTGCCTACCCATTGCAAGTCCATGATCTCTTCAAAGGGTACCTCCCACGGGTCTGCATGGAGAAGAAAAGAAAGTGGTAGCTGTGGGTTGTTCAGAGGAAGGCAGGTTTTTATCCACAGGGCAAAAAATCCTGCATAATGTCATTCAGGAATAACCGAAGTAGTGCATATCATTGCAGAAACAAATGTAAACACTACAAAGACATGGCATTCAATAAGCCAAAAATGCATTTAAAAATAATAATGCCGATCAGGTTTCTAGCCCTTGCTAGTATAAAGAGGACTTGTAACAACAACAACACTGCTTGGATTTACATATATACTATGCAGATACATTACAAAATCCCAGGAGCTAGGTTTTTGGGAAGAATTTGATGTGTATGAAAGACCAGAACCATCTAAAGAACTGGGAGCTGTGATTTCACAGTCGTATATATAATAACAGTAATATAATTTTATACCCCATCCTACTCCCAGTGCCTATAGTATAGCACTCTGGTAACGCAATTTCTTGTTTGGAAAAAGGGAAGAAAGGATTTCCAATGATGATAGGATGGAATAATCAGTCTAGCATCTCGTTGCTCACGCCCTTTGACCACAGCTTTTCTTATAGCATCACACAGTCACATTTCATATGGATGGTTCCATTTATTTTGAGTGTCATAAAAAGGGACTGGAAGAAAATAAATAAGCAGAAAGTTCAAGATTTAACTCAAAGTTTGAAGAATATTCTGCATTCCTTCATGTTTTTTTTCAAGAGGGAAAAACTATATGAAGGGCATTCTGTCAAGATTTGAATGGCCGACTATGTTAGGCTTTCATAAAGCTGTGAAAACCTGGCTCTATCCAGCAGGTTCTGGAGCAGAGTATAATGGTTTGTTCCAGTGGGGAAATTCAAATTTTTTTACTAGGGATTCTGGGGGTGTGGCTTTGTGGGCGTGGTGTGGCTTTGTGGGCGTGGCTTTGTGGGCGTGGCAGGGGAAGGATACTGCAAAATCCCCATTCCCTCCCCACTCCTGGGGGAAGGATATTGCAAAATCTCCATTCCCACCCTACTCTGGGGCCAGCCAGAGGTGGTATTTGCCAGTTCTCCGAACTACTCAAAATTTCCGCTACGGGTTCTCCAGAACCTGTCAGAACCTGCTGGATTTCACCACAGGTTTGTTCCATGTAGTCTACCCTGATGGTATAATCCTATGGAGTTGGTTATCCCCCTGATGCAAGGTTATGTAGTATTATTGTATAGTTTGTTATTTCTTTTGCTTTAAATCCTGGCATGTGAGCTGCTTAGAATACCTTCAAGTGACTGAGGTGGCATGCAAAATAAATACTGTAAATGATCATATTCTTTTTGACTCAAAAGGGAAAATAATTTAGGTATCTGCAGCTTTTTACTTTAGAGTCATGACCCCTTCATCTGCTCTTCTCCTTAGAAGCTGCAACGTCAGGTTTTCTCTGATTTTGAGAAACTTCAGTACTAAGCAAGTAATAATCTAATCTAATCAACTCAATTGTACACAAAAAGTTTAACCATCAACAAATCTGATTGGAAAAATAGAGGCAAAATGGCCATGCCACTTTGGAAATAAAAACTGGGGATTCAAACTACCCAATGACTGGAAAATTTGTAAAAAAAAATCTCTATAGGATTTTTTTTTTTGTAAGATTAAAGTGTTAGGTATTTTTGATCTTCACAATTGCACATGGACAATTTTCTAATCTCCTTCTCTTTGAGTCTCTAACAGTGCATTAGTTAACTGGAACATTTGGTATTGACAAAGTTGATTTTACCAATGTTTTCAGGGTTCAAAGGCAATACTCTAGATTGCTCATAGAAACAAACTGGCAACTAGCATAGCAACAAGCATATCTCTATTAAAATAGTTACAATTATGTCCATTTGGCTAGTACTCATTCAAATTCTAATTATGGCACTTTGGATCAAATTCATTTCCACTCAATATATAAAGACAGCTTCTTATATGGCATTATTTTGGCCTAATCCCCTAATAATTATATGAATAGTCACTAGAGCTTCATTCCTCATAAGTCTGGTTAGCCTGTAAACTAAATTTATAATGAATTCCTGACACAGATAGAATCAGAAAGTCACCGTGTTTTCTTGAAGGCAGCAATGGATGAAAAGAATCATGCAAGAAATCACTGACTCTGGGAGAAAGCCTTGATCCAAACTGAATCCAAAGTTCCCCATTGCCCCCAAGACTGATTGAATTGCCAATTGCATTTGGGAACATGTCTTGAAAATAGGGATATAGAAAATTCCTTATACTGAATCAAACACCTAAACCAATATTGTTCACATCAGGCTGCTGTATCAGTGGTGAAATCCAAATTTTTTTACTACTGGTTCCATGGGCGTGGCTTGGTGGGTGTGGCTTGGTGGGCATGGTGTGGCTTGGTGGGCATGGCAGGGGAAGGATACTGCAAAATCCCCATTCCCACCCCACTCTGGGGCCAGCCAGAGGTGGTATTTGCCAGTTCTCTGAAGTACTCAAAATTTTCACTACCGGTTCTCCGAACTGCTCAAAATTTCCACTAACGGTTCTCCAGAACCTGTCAGAACCTGCTGGATTTCACCCCTGTGCTATATCCTCCAGATGTTTTGAACCAAACTCACGAAAATCTTTGCTGTTTGCTAATGTATACTGGTCTGGTGAGAACTGAAATCTGAAGGCTATAGGGGCCCCAAATTCCCTACTCCTGATATGCATATCTGGAAAGAGTTTTCCATGATTTAAAGAAGGATCTTTCTCAGCTCTATCTGGAGATTCTGTGAACCAACTTAGACCTTTCTGTATGGAAACCATGGAGTCCTACTCTCAGCAATAGGATTTGCTTCATAGATTATAATCAGAAGTCATTATTGTAGGATTCTTTCAACTGATAATGCCCACTCTTGCTCCTGGTGGTCACCATGTGGTCACCATGTGGTCACCATGTTTCTCACCTTCCTGCTGCTGTTTGTGTTCGGTGGAATATGCTTTGCCAATCATGGTCCAGACAGGTTTGAGGCAACCAAAAAGCCCTTCCAGAAAGCCACTCCCTGTCTGGCAGTGGATCCGTACTTGGTCAGCATGGTAGCGGGTGGGCCGGACTTCAGGATTCCCAACTCCAGCTCCTGCGCCAGCTCCGCCTCCTCCCCCACTACCAGCTTCATTCTCGTGGAGCTGCAGCACGCTGTTGGCAAACTGTTCGTGGGTCTCCTCGCTGGGAGTGGGACTGTGTCCTCCACCTCCACCTCCACTTCCATCTATGGGCAAGACATCTCGCAACACACACTGTGTCGGCGTCAAGTCCTTCTCAGGGGTGCAGTCCGAGGCATCTGGATCCAACTTCCGTAGGGAACTCTCCGTCAAGATAGTGTTGAAACTGCCAAAAGAGGGGGAAGGTGTGCGGGTCTCGTGCAGGCAAGCCATGATGGCGCGTATCTTGGGGTAATGTACAGCTAGTCCCTGAGAGGCAGAAAAAGAGAGAAAATGAAAGGATCATGGATTAGACAACTAGCAGGAATCAAGAGATTGTGGGATCTGCAAGCCAAGTTTTCACATTAGTTAGGTAACTCATGGAATATCAAAAAGAATTTGGAACATGGAACTACAGGTAACCTTCAACTTAAAACCATTTGTTTAGTGAATGTTCAAAGTTACAACAGAACTGAAAAAAGTCACATATGACACATCTTTTTTTTTTTTTTTTTTAAAGCACATAGTCACACATTTAGATCTTCTTGTACTGCTGTTTCCTGTAACAGAAATCCTCATGATTTGTGAGAAACTTTGCAGGAATACAGCATCTAATGTTGTACAAAAGCCATGTTTTGGTGCCTGGAAGAAGTAATCCTTAAGCAGAAGTAAAGCAGAAGAAAATATAGATAACATCTTACCTGAATTAAAGAAGGAAGTTATTGTAATGTCCATTAAAAGAAGCACTCAACTTTGGTTATAGAAATATGCTTCAGTGTCTAAAATAACTTTTTACTTAAAAGTAGATCTGACAAAGAATTTAACTTTGGAAATGATTTCTAGATTACAGTTTTATATGTAGATTTGTATCACAGCCAAAATTTTGGTTTCCTTTTACAAAAATGCTTCATATTTCAGCTTTATAGGATTTTCTAATCTTTTATGATTTCTACTGTGATGGCTACTGTTTCTGGCATTTATAGTCTTGGAGCTATACTTATTTTTATTTTTTTTAAAGTGATATAATACATCATGAAATAATTTCTATGATGCTTGTAAAGTTTATATATATGTAGCCTACTTTCAATTCCTCTTCTCTACCTTTTTTTCTATTTATTCAACTTTTAATATGTTCAATAAAATATATTAAAAAAGAAGTGCCAAGTCTGTGAATTTTATATAAAAACATACAATTATCTATAAATTCTGTATATATGTTGCCTATTGAAAATCTAAGGACAACTTTAGCAAAAAGGAAAGTGGAGAACAGGATGCCAAATCTTACACCTCTCTTTTTACCAGTTTCAAGTAACTCATATTACCTCTGGCTATAAATATATAGCCTTGGGACTTAACCATAAAAGATCTTTGAATATTAATATTCATAAACAAACATTTTAATAATTGGTTACTGAACTACACATTCTTTTGTCTCACATTTCAGATGCAGCCTAGAGAAGAGGATGCCCAAGTGGATGGTTGTACCATCAGTTGATGTGCATCAGAATCAGAATAGAGCTGGAAGGGACTTTGGGGGCCTTCTAATCCAGCCCATTGCTCAAGGAGAAAACAGGCATGAAGCCATTAGAAAGCAATGCTTTGACATGTGAATGATGAAAGCAGCTTTGCATTTGCAGCCATGCATTTTGTCTCCTCCTCTGGGATACCCAGGTATCTTTTCTCATTTTTACTGCCTTAATTCATTAGCTGTCAACACTTTGTTTCTATCTCCCATGTTTTGTTTTCTCTTGTAATACATGCTCCATACCTAAGTAAACAATCCTTTAAGGATGGTGAGCATACTTGGAATTCTGAGAACACAAGCAGAGAACTCTCATAATGCTGTGGAAAAAGGAGATACTACTGTGAATATAACCAGTCAGAAAATATCCATTGAATAGACTGCAAAGGGGCAAGGATATTCACCACTCCCTAATTCTATCATCTTATTTTTATCCAATTTTTTTTCTGGAGAGGTACTGTCAAGCACAAACCCAAAGGTGACATAGTAAGATCCAATTGAGTCCAGCTCTTTCTTTGATTGCACCTAATAGCTCGCAATCAGTTGGATACCACCAGATGGTCAGAGAAAAAGAGGAAGGCCAAGGAAAACCTGGTGTCAAACATTTCAGGAAGATCCAAAAAACATCAACCTTAAATGGAAGGATGTGGAGGCTGTAGCTGCGGACCGAAAATTGTGGCGTAAATCTGTAGTCTAATGTGCTTAGCATAGGATGTGATGATGATAAATAGACAGTTTGCTCTCCTAATGCTGTAACCTTCAAACCTAAGAGATATACCCTGTTTCCCCAAAAATAAGACCCAACCGGAAAATAAGTCCTAGCATGATTTTTCAGGATGCTCGTAATATAACCCCCACCCCCAAAATAAGCCCCAGTTAAGATTGTCAGCCGGATGGGTGCATTTAGTACCGTATTTCCACAAAAATAAGACCTAACCAGAAAATTAGCTAATGCGTCTTTTGGAGCAAAAATTAATATAAGACCCAGTCTTATTTTCAGGGAAACACGGTATATCCTGGGAGATTCTAGGGTGTGGCTATTGTGAACCTTTTCCTCTCTCCCCCATCCATTTCAGGACTGCACAGTCTCCTGTTTGGGGCTTCTCTCAGGAATGTGTTGCCTCCTGCTTGAGAAGACGTAGTGTTATTGCCAATGCTTCTCCAGCTGTACATTCCACTGCAGGTGTGCTCACTCTACGAAGAGTTAAAGTATAGGCAAAGTGAAAGATAAATATACACATATCCATCACATTATTCCTTTTTGGGTAAGCAGCAATGTTATGCAGAGAGCAAAAAAGGAGCAAAAAATAGCAAACTAAATAAATTAAAGGCAAGAGATATTAAAAAAAATTACTCCAAGACCATACATTAAATCTTTTCGTACTTTTCTATCCTTGCAAACTCTCCTACAGATCTCCTCTTACATTATTGCTTTATGTTATTTGAATTCCTCTCCTCTGTCTTTTTCAAGATCTCATCAACTCCATTCAACCATAATTTTTCTACATCCTTTTGCCACATTCATTCTTCCTTCGTATACTTGTTTTGCAATTCAGCCCTCATCCATCTCGCTATATTATCTAACTAGTTATTATTGTTATTATTTTATTTGTACGCTACATTTATTGTTTATACAATAAATAGCTCACGGTGGAAAACACACCTTTCTCCTCCTATTTTCCCCACAACAACAACACTGTGAAGTAAGTTGGGCTGAGAGGGAATGACTGACCCAAGGCTGATTGTCATGGCTAAGACGGGACTTGCACTTATGGCCTCCTGCTTTCTAGCCTGATGCCTTAACCACTACACTAAACTGGCTCTCTAACTACCTCAACTTTTATTTCATTGTAGTTAATCCACATTTGTTCACACGCACGCACACACATATCTTCATTCTTGATCCTACCTCTCATTTTACACACACACACACTATTTACACTCCAGTGACCACAGTATTTGATTTATCTTTATGTTTTAAAAATTCTTTACACATTTTTTCATCTTTCGTAAATATTCCATCAAGGTACATGAACACATTTACCTAATTAGTAGTTGCCATTTACGTATGACTTGCAATCTTTGTAACAATCTTAGCCAACAACTCAGCATCACCTGGATATTTATGTCCCAACCAACACACCTCTAACAATACCACAAATATTTCTTTTTTTCTTTTGTTTTGTCCATAAACACATGAACCACCTTGGGGACATCAGACATTCTTGCCTTTTCCTGTTCACTGTTGAATCATTCAGTGAACATCCCATTTATGCCTGTTTTACTTCCATCATATAACACTGTTATTGCACTTGGCAACTAAGCTTCAGTTCCCAACATTTTACGATTCAAGCCCATTTGCTTTATCATATACTTTTTATAAATCAGCAATGCAGTAAACATTCTCATATTCATACATATTCAGTGACTTTCTGAAGAGCAAAAATCTGATCTGAACACCTTCTGCAAGACATAAAGCTGCACCGAAATTCCCAAACGTTGCTCATTGTCATCTCTTGTAACTTTTATATGTGAATTCTGCCAAATACCTTCACAGGCACACTTGGAAAACTAATTCAGTAGTTTTTGCATTCACTCTCCGATAGGGGAATAATAAATTCACTCTTCCAATGATCAGGAATGGATTCTGGGTTCATTCAAATATTTAACAAGTCACGCAGTCCGTATTTTCGTATTTCTCTAATTTCACCATCTATAACTGCAGCCTTACATTGTTTTAACATTCTTATAACATTTATGATTTCCTTTTCTTAAATTCCTTGTTTAGTCTCTTTGCCCATTTTCAAATGTTTTTTTTTTTAATCATCAAAATTGTTCGGCATGCTCTCTGCCTCTTTTAACCGGAACTGTTCCTCACTAAATTTGAGAGCCAGTTTGGTATAGTGGTTAAGGCACCAGGCTAGGAATCAGGAGATTGTGAATTCTAGTCCTGCCTTAGGCACAAAGCCAGCTGGGTGACCTTGGGCCAGTCACTTTTTCTCAGCCCAAGGAAGGAGGCAAGGGCAAACCACTTCTGAAAAACCTTGCCAAGTAAACTGCAGGGATTTATCCAGTCAGTCCCCAAGAACTAGACATGGGAAAAACATTTGATTACATTTTTGCAATTATCTATTTCTCTACATACACATTATGTCCATTTCCCATGCCCATTTTTTGCAACAGTTTCTTTTTTATGCCTTTTTCTTGTCCACGGTCTCTTCTATTTTATCATTCTATCAGGTGTCCTTCTTTCATAATTCCTACAAGTGTAGGCCCACATCTTTCTGTGACACTCAGTCCCTTAATTCTTTTCTCTTCATTCCAGGCAGCTCCACATCGTCTTTCTCATGGCCACTTGCCACTCCTTCTTTGGGAAAATAATCTGTCTTCTAATGTGTTATCATTCTGGACTCAAATATTTTCTTCCTGGAGTTACTCTTCTTTAACTCTTGTTCTTTTTCTTCTATGTCTATTTTCCAAAAGATCCTCCCTTGACCTTAAAAATAATGGCCAGTCACACTTCCTGAACTGCTCACCACCCCTCTATCATTAATATTCTTGCTTTACATCATAGTCATTAAGTATTCACCATTTTTATTCGTTCAGTGGTTTCCAAAGGGGCCAATAACATTTTTTTTGCACTCCCTCATTTCATTCTTACCCATTTATTCATTTTCTCCTTGAATTCCATTCATTCTGAAATATTTTCATTCTGCACATATTTTTTTCATAACCCGTCTCTGCTTTTTTCACTCTCACAGAATAATTATCAGTGTACATGTTTCTAGTTTCATAAACATTAACAACTTAGATAATACTAACTTCATACATAGACCTTCCATTCATAATTAACCCCATGCTTAAATTTATCTGTATATTCATCAATTCCTCTGCACCAAACCAAACCGTTTTCATACAAATCTATTACATCCTTGTCTCTGTTTCACAGATGCACAACATATATTGCTTATTTCATTTCATTTGTTGATTCATGCTTTTTGCTACATAGCGATTTTACATTGCAGATTGCAAATCTTCCATACCTGATAGTCACCATCAGATAGGTCCACCACTACTGATCACCCATCATGGCTTTAATCAGGCAAGATCAGGCAATAAAGAACTTTATGTGGACTATATTACCTGCCTTAGGTATACCTGTGCTATGTGTACCTTTTCCAGTCAATATTAAGGATATATCATTCAGTTTGGATACAATTTGACTAGTATGTCTTAAATATAACCAGTATGTCTTAAATACATCTAGTTTTAGCCTAAGCATTATCAGACCATATAGGGAGCTTTGGTGGCACAGTGGTAAAGTGAAGTATTGCAGTGAGCAAACTCTGTTCACAGCCTGGCGTTCGATCCTGATGGGGCTCAAGGTTGACTCAGCCTTCCATCCTTCTGAGGTTGGTAAATGAGAGCCAGATTGTTGGGGGCAATATGCAAATAATACTTAGCAAACTGCCCAGAGAGTTTTCTACAGGTAGTCCTCAACATATGACCACAATTAAGACCAGAATTCAGTTATAAATCATTGCAGTCACAAGTCAAGGCACCACGTGACCAGACCCAACTTTTTCTACCATTTCTTATGGCAGTTGTTAAGTGAATCTCAGTCGTAAGCCCAATTCCACTGTCCCAAATGGGTATTTTTTGCCGTTAAACAACTGATCATAAGTCGAGGATTACCTGTAAAGTGCTATGGCATATAAGCCTAAATGCTACTGCTATTGCTATTTTACACAAGCTGCTATCTGTAGCTGAGGGTAACCTGCAAGCCAATAGATTGTTGCCTGCATCTCACCAACCAGGAGGTATATGCAGCAAATCAAGATACACAATGTAAAAGAAATCTTACAAAAGAGACCATCAAGAGCTAAGGGAAGCTTAAGGTAAGGGATAGACGAGAGGAGACAGCAAGGGAAAAGACACAAAGATATCTATGGGAGTCCTAAATAAATGGCTGTATTAACAAGATAGATTCCCCAGAGGGGAAAAAATAGGAACCTTAAAAGGCAGGAAAAAACCCCTTTCAAAATAAAGTGGGGAGTAGAAGAATGAGAGACCTTTAAAAAGGGCACTCAGAAGCTTTAAATGTAAGATACTGCATGCCACAAGCAATAAAGATGGTTCAAAAGTGCCAAGGGGATTGTATGCTCAGTGTAGTGAGAAAGAAAAGAAAAGGAAAAAAAAAAAAAAGGAAACTAGCATCAAAGGACTAAAAGAGGCATAATGATAAAAGGAGAAGCCCAGTGTTTCTCTTCACTTTGGGGAGTGGCCTCCTCTGCCAACTGAGATGGGGGTCAGCAACATATCTTTTGTCTTCTTGCCCATATTATGTGTACTTTTGCTTAGTGACATTTTGCAAGGAAGTCTGGTGTATTTTGCATCATAATATTAGATACTGGTAGAGATAAAAAATGAGATACTAACACAATCAAGCAAAACGTTTCTAGGCAAACTGCCTTTGCACATATGTTTATCTGGCACTTGCATTAATTAAAACAAGAATGTTAATGTTTCATATTAATTAGAAATGAGAATGAGGGATCTGCTTACTTGGTAATAGATCTTAAGAAAAGGCTTTTGGAATAGCAGTTTATCAAACATCAAGTACCATAACATATTGACTCACCTTGCTGCAAAAATAGGCAAATGCAATTTTAGGCTGCATTAGCAAAGTATAGTTTCTAAATCATGAACTAAACAAATTGGAGAATTCAGAGAAGAAGGACAACGATCATAGAAGTAGAATCTAAGGTCTACTGAAGGATCTGGGATTATTTATATTTTTTTTCAATAAGTATGTGATAATAATTAAAAGGATAGCATGCAAAAAAACCCCAAACCCTTCATTCCAAGACTGAGGGAATGGAAGAATACATTTAAAGAACAGGAAGATAGATCCTGCTGGAAAAGCCTCTGTAGCAAAATATTTCCCAATCGTGACAGCTTTAGTGAAGACTTCAACTTCCAGAATTCCCAGACAGCATGGTCGCTGCGGTATTCTGGGAGCTGAAGTCCACACAACTTCAAGTGGCCAAGATTGATAAACACTGCCCTAGCAGCAAGAGTATTTGGTAGTGGCTGCTATTATCTGAAGACGCAGCGGGTTCCATTTTACTGTCTCAAAACAGAATTGACAGACATCTCTCATGGATTCTTGTGCTCAGCAGGGAGTCAGATTTTATAATCAAAGTTGCCTTTTTTTTTAGCCCATGATTTTGTTTAAAAAGATGTACTGCTAAACACATCAGTCATATGACTGTATTATAAATATAAGCTGCTCAGAAGGCTGATCAAAATGAGAGCTGCAGTGCAGGCGGCTATTAGCCCCCAAAGCGAAAAGTCCAACTAGCATGTAATTAAAGATGGCCATGGTAGGGTGAAGAAAATAAGACAAGAATGAAAGACGCAGACCCAGATGGAAGTCTGAGGGTTTTCACATGGCTGTCAGGATCAGGCTTTGGGGCAGCGGCCTGGAATCCTATTCAGCTGAATGAACAGGAAGGCCGACTTCCCAGATTAAAAGAAGACACATAATCACATACAGAGGTTGTTTTATTTCAAACGGGAAAGAAAAGATGACAGGCATTTGTTGGGAAGACGATAATTCAAAGTGCTCTTGGCAAACAGAAGGCACAACAGTGGGAGATATTTTTGAAAAGACAGTGGGGAACCGGCTTTTGACTAAAACATCTGTGTGTCAAGAATGCCGAAGGAGACCCCATCGAGAGATTTTTGTTGGCTTCCCTTTGTGTCAGATCAAGGCTGCTCTTTCTTTAGTTTATAAAAGAAAAAAACTGCATCTGTGGCTGACCTGAGATGGGCCTCAAAGCACTGAATTTTTATTATGCCCCCAAACTGTGTGCTGCCATTATTATACTATTATTATTATTTTTAAAAAGCAACACTTAAAGGGGAGAGAAACCCAATCTGGAAAGCTAAAGGTAAAGTAGGTAAAGGTAAAGGTTCCCCTCGCACATATGTTCTAGTCGTTCCCGACTCTAGGGAGCAGTGCTCATGTCTGTTTCAAAGCTGAAGAGCCAGCACTGTCGGAAGACGTTTCCATGGTCATGTGGCTGGCATGACTAAACGCCAAAGGCGCACGGAATGCTGTTACCTTCCCACCAAAGGTGGTTCCTATTTTTCTACTTGCATTTTTTACGTGCTTTCGAACTGCTAGGTTGGCAGAAGCTGGGACAAGTAACGGGAACTCACCCCGTTACACAGCACTAGGGATTCGAACCACTGAACTGCCGACCTTTCAATCAACAAGCTCAGCGTCTTAGCCACTGAGCCACTGTGTCCCCTAAATGTAAAATACCTTGGCCTTTTGAGAGATAGAGAAAATATCAAGCTCTCGAAGAACTAAATGAATACTGAACTGATAATATTTTTATAAAGTTCTATACAAGTAGTCCTTGACTTACAACAGTTTGTTTAGTGACCATTCAAAGTTACAATGGAAAAAGCAATTTATGACCTTTTTCACACTTATGACTGTTGCAGCATCTCCTTGGTCACATGATTAAAATTCAGATGCTTGGCAACTGACTCGTATTTATGACCGTTGCAGTGTCCTGGAGTATGTGATCCCCTTTTGTGACCTTCTGACAAGCAAAGTCAATGGGGAAGCCAGATTCATTTATAACAACAGTGTTACTAACTTAATGACTATAGTGATTCACTTAACAACCATGGCAAGAAAAGGTGTAAAATGGGGTAAAATTCATTTAACAACCATCTTGCTTAGCAACTGAAATGTTGGGCTCAATTTTGGTCATAAATTGAGGGCTATCTGTATTCAGTGCTATATACATCATAATACATATTTTTTTCATGTTTCACTTTTCTTTGGCACAAAAGCACGTGCAAATCTAGATTGTCAACTCTACAAATCATCCCTGAAATATCAAGTTTGATTATTTCTCCTGAATGTGTTCAATCGTCTTTTAGCATGCATGTAACTCCTATCCATTTTATCTTCAGTTAGCTACATATATGACATATATGTAAGTGCATCCAGAGTGTGTGCACATTCTGGAATGTACACCACCATTCAAGGTGTTTTTATGTTACTCTTCCAATAGATAAATTGCCCTATGAGAAAGAAGAGGAGAGAGGGGGCAGCATGTTAAGAGTTTCCTATTCAAGTTCCAGCAAGGTTAGTTTTTTTCACATACGTGGACTTTTAATATACACATTTTATTAATGTGGTGAACCATTTTGGGGGTGACAGTCAAAAAGAGGAACATAAATCTAAACTCCCTCTATAGCTGTGATGGTGAACCTATGGCACGCGTGCCGAAAGTGGCATGCAGAGCACTCTCTGTGGGCACAGGTGCCATCACCAGCTGCTCTTCTGTTTTCCGGTGTGCACATATAACCTTTTTGGCACTGAGTGCCCAAACCAGAATGCACGTGCATGTGCACATGCTGGAGCACTGGAAACCTGAAGACCAACTGGCCGGTGTACACATGCCTGTTTTTTGGCCGTTTTGGGCCATTTTCAGGTCTTTTTCAGGCCATTCTCCAGGCCGTTTTCAGACCGTTTTTTAGGCCATTGTCCGGGCTGTTTTTCAGCCTGAAAAATGCCCTGAAAATGGCACAGAAAAACAGCCCAAAAATGGCCTGGAAAAGGCCCCCAAAACGAGCCAAAAAACAGGCATGCGCATGCCAGCCAGCTGATGTTAGGGTTTCCGGTGCTCTGGTGTGTTCACATGCACATGCACGCACGTGTTCCGGTTTGGGCACTCGGTGCTGAAAAGGTTCGCCATCACTGCTCTATAGCATTTCAGTCTAAAACAACAATTCTCTTTCTGCAAATGCATTGAAATCGCTTTGGTAAAGTTTATAGACATGCAAAAAAAAAACATACTTTATTTTCAGGGAGAATATTTTATTCCTACAAACTTGCATCTCATGTTCTATGCAGAAAAACAGATTTCTGGTTTTGCAATGTAGGTCACATTATTGCAAATCATCACATATGGATCAACACACTCCTCTAAACCCAAAATAAGGCAGATACAAATCAGTGCTCATTGTCTGCACATTAACTACGATTCATTCGGCTCTACATTAACTTGTGCATCCAGTCAACATTTCCTTCCCTTTGTCAGCAAATACCTTAAATCCATAGCCTTGCTCAAAAATATGGAAGCCAACAGCTTTTGCAAAATTACAGAAACGTAACATATTCACCTGTGGCGCCTTCTTTAGTTGTTATTAGTGTAGGAAGGTGAAAATACATAACATCTGGACATGCCTACTGAACATATTCAGAAACAAATTATCAAGACATTAGTGGGATTTTTAATCACATCCAAATCATGAAAACGTTTGTTACCTAATCAGTTGTCTTTGAATTTTAAAGCAAAGGGGTATGTACCTTTGCCAGGAAAAAATCAATAGACATACAGATTTTAAACTGTTTACTTTATTTGCAAATAGTCACTCAATATGCAGAACCCATGGATTTGCCAGAAGTGCAAGTAATTCAAGGAAATACTCATTTACGATCCAAAACCTGGATGGAAAGAGAAGCAAAGCCTGCCAGCCTTGTTAAATTCTGCTGATATTCACACACCCCAAAGGGCCAGCAGTCACTTGAAGTGTAGTGAGGGCCTTAATTCTCTGCAGGGTGGCAGCCTGGGCTCTCTCCAAGGTACTGGATCCATCAGCCATCTGCCTCCTTTGTTGCCTGCACACTCCCGGTGGGTTTGCCAATTGGAGTTGTTTCTGAGATTTGTCGCTTCCTGTTCTCAACATACACAAGCAGGCAGAGAAAGACCAAAAGATGGGAACAGGTCTAAAATACTTTTCAGACTAAAACAATCAGAAATGTGCATTGACTTAAGACTTTGACAGTTACTTAAGAACTATGAAGACAAATGCATTCCCATTCTTTAATATTTCCTTCTTTAAGATAAAATGAGCAAGTACCAGAATCTGTCTCCTCCTTTCCTCCCTCCCTCCCAGTTTTGTCATCTTTGAAACCAAAGTGGGTCAGGAGTGCAACCCTCCATTTATTGCATAAAAGCAACCTTTTCCTTATCTGGAATTAAAAAAAACTCTGTGGAAGCACATGCGTTTCTTCACAACTAATTATTAGCCCTGAAAAATGTATCACATTTCTCTAACTTGCATTTAAGAGAATTTAAAAGCCTCCAGGATATTTCCATCAGGAATCAGGTGCCTTGCTTCTCTTCTGAGTGAAAAGCCAACTGGCAGGAGATTCTAAGCCATTATTAAAAGGAATTCTTGCTATTGGTTAATACCATGTTACTAGGCATCAATGTAACTCAGCCACTCTAATTACTCTACTTGTTATTTATTTAATCCTCCGAAATGTGAACCTGATTGAAAGATTTGAGACAAATCAATCTAGAGCTCGCAGGGGCATAGAGTTTGTTTAGACAGACACCCAGGGTTGAAGCTTAAATATAGGCAGCTTAGACAAGAAATGCAGACCAGAGGATGGATAATATGTCACAAACAATCATTATTTTTTTTTTCCTTTTTAATTATCTGTCTGGTCTTTTTTCACATACTACCTCCCGCAGAATTTCTATTTTGTTTATAGACAGATGGAGGAGGAAACTAAATAAGTTGATAACATGTATTCCTACAGGGGATCCACTCTTGATGGTGCAATATTTGACAAATGATGAAAAAGTAACCACCACCCTGGTCAACATGCAGTCACTCAATTCACTCACCATATGTGTTACAACCTGTCTGCATTTCAAAAAGAATAGTAGAATGTAAGGCTTGGAAGCGACCTTGAGATAATCTTGTCTAATCCCCAATGGATTCCTGCCCAGTGAAGGAATCCAGCACTACCACGTCCCTGAAAAATGGTTTATGCAACCTGTTTAATACTTCCAGCCAAGGTGAGTCCATCATTTATTTGTTTAATTTTATTTGTTTAAATTTTTATACCGCCCTTCTCCAATGTAGGACTCAGGGCGGTGCACAGCCAAAGTAAAAACAAGACATACATACAAACATAGCAAATCTAAAAACTATTTAAAATAATTAAATATTGTGGCCAAATTAAAACCATGCCGATTTAAAAACAATTTAAAATTTGGTCAAGCCAGCCCAGCTTGTTGAAATAAATGAGTTTTCAGGGCCCGACGAAAAATCCGGAGGTCTGTTATTATACGTAATTCTGGGGGGAGGTTGTTCCAGAGGGTGGGCGCCACCACAGAGAAGGCTCTCCCCCTGGGGGTCGCCAGCCGACATTGTCTGGCGGACGGCACCCTGAGGAGGCCCACCCTGTGTGAGCGTACTGGCCGGTGGGAGGCTATTGGTGGCAGAAGGCGGTCTCGTAGGTACCCCGGCCCTAAGCCATGGAGCGCTTTAAAGGTGGTCACCAACACCTTGAAGCGCACCCGGAAGACCACCGGGAGCCAGTGCAGCTCGCGCAGGAGAGGTGTCACGTGGGAGCGCCTCGTCGCCCCCATGATCCCCCGCGCGGCCGCGTTCTGGACCAGCTGGAGCCTCCGGGTGCACCCCAGGGGGAGCCCCATGTAGAGAGCGTTGCAGTAGTCCAGGCGGGAAGTGACGAGAGCCTGAGTGACTGTGCGTAGGGAGTCCCGATCTAGAAAGGGGCGCAACTGGCGTATCAGGCGGACCTGATAAAAAGCCCCCCTGGCCACGGCCGTCAAATGATCTTCCAAGGACAGCCGTGCGTCCAGGAGGACGCCCAAGTTGCGAGCCCTTTCCGTGGGGGCGAGTGATTCACCCCCAATAGTCAGCGATGGCGTCAGCTGGCTATATCGGGACGCCGGAAGCCACAGCCACTCGGTCTTGGAGGGGTTGAGTTGGAGCCTGTTTCTCCCCATCCAGGCCCGCACGGCCTCCAGGCACTGGGACAACACTTCAAGGGCATCATTGGGGTGGCCTGGGGTGGAGATGTACAGCTGGGTGTCATCAGCGTACTGATGGAACTCCACCCCAAAGCCACGGATGATCTCACCCAGCGGCTTTACATAAATGTTGAACAGAAGGGGCGAGAGGACCGACCCTTGTGGCACCCCACAAGCAAGGTGCCTCGGGGTCGACCGCTGCCCCCCTGTCAACACAGATTGCGACCGGTCAGAGAGGAAGGAGGAGAACCACCGCAAAACGGTGCCTCCCACCCCCAACCCCGCCAACCGGTGCAACATGATACCATGGTCGATGGTATCAAAAGCCGCTGAGAGGTCTAACAGGACCAGGATAGAGGAACAACCCCTATCCCGGGCCCTCCAGAGATCATCCACCAATGCGACCAATGCCGTTTCCGTGCTGTGCCCAGGCCGGAAGCCAGACTGGAGCGGGTCTAGATAGACAGCTTCATCCAGGTACCGGGGAAGCTGTTGCGCCACCACACTCTCAACAACCTTCGCAACGAAGCGAAGGTTGGAGACTGGACGATAGTTAGCCAAAACAGCCGGATCCAGAGAGGGCTTCTTGAGGAGGGGCCTCACCACCGCTTCTTTCAAAGCGGCCGGCAGGACCCCCTCACCCAAAGAAGCGTTAACAATCTTCTGGAGCCAGCCTCGCGTCACCTCCCGGGAGGCCAGTACCAACCAGGAGGGACACGGGTCCAATAAACATGTGGTCGCGTTCAGCTGTCCCAGGATCCTGTCCATGTCCTCGGGAGTCACAGGATCGAACTCCCCCCAGATAACACTCTCAAGACCTGCCTCAGTCATCCCGTCCGGACATACCCAGTCAGAGGCCAGCCCTTCTCGAATCTGAGCGATTTTGTCATACAGATATTGCACAAAATCCTCAGCTCGACCCTGCAAGGGGTCATCCCGCACTTCCAGATGGAGGAGGGAGCGGGTCACCCTGAACAGGGCGGCTGGGCGATTATCTGATGACGCGATAAGAGCGGCAAAATAACTAGTTTTCGCCGCTTTTATCGCCACTAGGTAGGTCTTAATATGAGACCTCACCCGTGTTCGGTCAGATTCGGAGCGGCTGGTCCTCCAACTACTCTCCAGGCGTCTTTTCCGGCGCTTCATCTCCCTAAGCTCCTCGGAGAACCAAGGAGCTAGGTGAGTTCGGTGCCGGGTCAGAGGCCGCAAAGGCACGACTCGGTCCAAGGCCCCGGCAGCCGCACTATCCCAGGCGGCCACCAGGTCTTCAGCCGAGTCATGAGCCAGAATCTCAGGAAATGGCCCAAGCTCCATCTGGAACCTATCAGGGTCCATCAGGCGCCTGGGGCGGAACCACCTGGTCGGTCCCGCCTCCCTGCGGCAGGGTGCAGCGGTTAGAAAGTCCAGTCGAAGGAGCGAGTGGTCAGACCATGACAAGGGTTCGATGACTATATCCCCTATATCAAGGCCACTCAGCCACTGACCAGAGACAAAAACTAAGTCCAGAGTGTGTCCCCCTGTGTGAGTGGGGTCATGAATTAACTGAGTAAGGTCCATGGCCGTCATGGAAGCCATGAACTCTCGAGCCACCTCAGACGTTTCACCGATAGATGGCAGGTTAAAGTCCCCCATGATGGCAAGTCTGGGGGTGTCCACCACCACCTCGGCTATAACGTTAAGGAGCTCGGGCAGGGCCGTTGCCACGTGGCAGGGAGCCAGGTACGTGACCAACAAGCCCATCTGTACTCCACGACCCCACTTCACAAAGAGGGACTCACATCCGGCTATCTGTGGAACAGTGGTCTCCCTTGGATCTAGACCTTCCTTTATAATAACCGCCACCCCCCCGCCCCTGCCCTGAGCCATCTCCCATGACAGTCTGAAGAGCTCTTACCATTGGGAATTTTTTTCTTGATGTGAATTTAAATCTACTCCCTCATACTTTTGTTCCTTTTCCTGCCTTCTAGAATAACTCTGAACAACCCAGCCCTATTTTCCACACAGAAGTCCTTCTGGTGTTTGATACAGTAGCTGTCATGTCTCTTCACACTCTTCTCTTCATTGAATAGTCTTCAACTATTCTTCAGATATTTCTTTCCAGGCCCATATTCATCTTACTTGCTTTTTGGACATATTTGAGCACATACATGTCATTTTGAAAAGGTAGTGCCTAGAATGGATGCAATAATCTAGGTATGATTTGACCAATGCAAAATGGAGAAGAATTATGATTTCTCTGAATCCTGACACTATATTTCTCTTATGAACCCAGAATTGCATTTCTTTTTTCTGCTGCTCAATGACCCCCAGTGGCTTAGATCCACTTTGTGACCAACCCCCAGATTCGCTTTTGTGTGTGTTGCAGCCCAATAGAATTTCTCACCTCTTATTCTTATGTTTTTGATTTTTCTTGCCCAAAATAAGGGATGCACCTTGCTGGTCATGTTGATTCATTTGTCAGGATAAGGAACCCCTTGATATTGTCTTCTAAGGTCCCACCTATTTTTGCATTATCCCAAATTTGGTCAATATATTTTCTAAACCCCTACCTCTACCCAAGTAATATATACATATGTTGAATAACACAAGAACTAGATTGGAATCCTATGGAGTGTCATTTGATGCTTCGTTCTACTTCGATGTGAGGCCTCTGTTGGTCTTTCATTTCAATTCAATTGTTCAATAAGCTTTGTATGAGTCAAACGTCTGTCAGTCAAAAGGAAGAGAGCCATCTTATTCATGAATAGATTTCGTTCTAAAATTAGATGAAATATGTTTTTTTAACCAAAATTAAAATAATAGAAGATTATGCAGCTCTTGAATTGTACAGAGTTCTAACATAAAGGAAGGATATTTTCATCAATAAAAGGGGCAATCCAACAGGTTACACAAAACTCTTCAACAGGCACAGGAGAAAAGTAAGTTGCAGTGCATTTTGTGTAAAGCTTTAATATAAGAAAGCTTCTACGGTGGCTACCTTGGGGAGAAGTTGCACAGACAAAGAGAGAATTCATTAAATAATTGTTCACATAATAAACTTGCTATGTAAACAACAGGTTAAATATAGATATATGAACTACATAGATAAGCTTATTTTTAATATAAAGTGGAACCACCCCACCTAAAAACACTGACCTTTCAACTTAACTGGGGAGATATTTGTCTGTCTATAATATGCACAGATTAGTCTCAATTAAACCCACTTAAATTCAGCTGAGTTAAGTAAGGAGATAAGGAGATAAAAATATTAAGATTAACAACAATTAAAGTATCTGCTTAGAGCCTTAAGAGTGCTTTTTTCTTAGATTGCCTTATTAGCATTAGACTGTAAATCTTTGGTTCCTGGAAGAAAATCCCAAGGCCACAGGTTGGTAAAATCTCTTGTGTGGGTGGAGGCGTGAGATGAAAGAGATGAATTTACAAACTCTATCAAATAAATATCTACAGAGGTTTTTCTTTTCTTTTCTGAGTAGAAATTCCAAGAGAAAAGGAGGCACATTAGAAGATGGGTCAGGAGAGTCCACAGCTTTAAAGCCTTCCTAAATATGACTCAAGGCTCTCCGTTGATTTATGCTGGCCTTAGAGCTATTTCAACCCTTTGGATGAATGGAACAAAAATTATTTGGATCTTCCAAGCACCACAGGTAAAACTTGTTTGGCTGAAATGGATTATAATCTCATTCGGAAGACTCTCTGAGCAGGTTTTGCTAAGGAGGGAAGTGTCCTTCTGCCAGCGGAACAGGGCTCTGCTGGTAGGAAAGGTCCATGAGTATAAACCATTGGCATTGTTCCAGCTTGCAGGAGGCCCTAAAGGAACTTGCTTGGAAGCTGGTGCAAGGCAATCTTGGCAAAATCCAAGCCACTTCTGTTCTCTTATGAGGCCCTTGGAAGGAGGTGATTTATCCGCTCCAGATGAGGGTAGATGTTTCCCTAGGGGTGTGTGTGTGTGTGTGTGTGTGTGTGTGAAAGCAATTATAAATACTGTAGCAAAACAAAAATATATGTACCTCGGAACCTTTGTCTTGGTATGGGCTAGCAGCAGTGGTGGGTTGCCCCCGGTTCGGACCGGTTCGCAAGAACCGGTAGTAAAACCGGCGGGAGGCTCCGCCCACTGACCCGGACATCATCAAAGTTGATCTGCGCATGCGCAGAAGCTTCTGTGCGAGCAAAGTAGAGCACGTGCATGGGCACAATGCAAACCAGTAGTAAAGATAAGTAGCACCTACCCCTGACCAGCAGAGATTTCATGATCTGCTGCTAATCTCATTTAGGATTGTACTGCCCAGTTGCCATCCTATATAAAATTGCTTGACAATAAGTGCCACAGAGCTCAATGGTATTAACCTCCAGGTAGGCATGCAGGGGGATTGCACTACAGGCATTTTTCCAGCGGCCTGGAAGGTTGGTTAGAGGGACTATCTCCATTTTACAAATGGGATGCTTGATTCTGTTCTGGGGTTGAAAAATAGCTGGATTTACAGTTATCTTTCAAATATGTACAAGGGCCCATGGATTGCTGAACCGGGTAATAGTATGTGCTTATATGGGTAAAGGAAACGATTTAGTTTTTCTACTTTGTGATAATATATAGGATTTCTTATTTTGGCCTTTCCTATAGGGTTCTCTCGCCCTCACATTAATCTGCTTATGCAAACTTTCATCTTCTTAGAGCCAACCTGACTCATTGTTTTTAATGGATTTATCCTCATGCTCTGCTACTATAATCAGAAGCAATGCTCAGGGACATTATCCCATGGCGGGGAATTGAAGATCGGCTTGACATGATTTATCCAAGGTCAGATAGGAACATTGTGATGGACAGGCTGAACCGAGCCTAGTCACTGGCAACTCCTTTGTCTCTCTTTTTCACTGAACTTTCATAGTCTCATGCAAGTGATGGTAGTCTCCTCTACAAGGAATTTTAGCAAGCTGTTGCCCCTATACTTCATACTTGTTGCCCCATAATTCTGTAGGGCACCACATTGGGGCCAGCTGGCTATTGTGATGGTGCAGTGGTTAGAGTACAGTGCTGCAAGTTATATCTGCTGACTGCCGGCAGTTCGATTCTCACCAGCTCAAGGTTGACTCAGCCTTCCATCCTTCCGAGGTCGGTCAAATGAGGACCCAGATTGTTGGGGGCAATATGCTGACTCTGTAAACCGCTTAGAGAGGGCTGTAAAAGCACTGTGAAGTGATATATAAGTCTAAGTGCTATTGCTATTGCTAATGTGTGCATGTGAAATAGATCATTTTATTGACAACAGACAATTTAGGAATGCATCTTGGTTCACTTTTGCCTCAAGGCAGCTGGTGATATGTTTTTATCAACCGAAAGCTAGGATCTGCTTGGAAAACCTACAGTATACTAAGAGATCAAAAAAAGGAGACTTTCTCTCTCTTTGTGCATTGTAGTTGAATCGGCCATAGACTTTGTTTCATTCCAATGTGTTTGTTCCGTATCTGGTGAGGCTACTGATTGGCTAAAGAGCACCCTGTATGCAAATGAAGCCCAGTGCCCATGTGAACAACTGTGTGCAAATGTTGCCTCCTTGCAACTGGCGTTTGTAAAAGCACATGGTTTTGAGGGTGGCACACAGCAACATCATTGCTCTCTCTAGTAAAACACACCTCTGTCCTCAAAGATGTCAGGCAAGAACCTGACAGAACTATAGCTTTGATTTTTATTCTTAACAAGGTATGAAATCATTTAGAAGAAAACGATACAGACAGTTCTCGACTTACAACTACTCGTTCAATGGCCATTTGAAGGAGTTACAATGGCACTTTAAAAAAGTGATTTATGAGGTTCCTCCCGCTTATGTCTGCTGCAGCATCCTCAGGGTCATGTGACCAAAGCTTGAGTGGGTGGCAACCAGCGTGTATTTACAATGGTTGCAGCATCCCAGGTACATGTGATTGCCATTTGCAACTTTCCCAATGGCTTCCAACAAACAAAGTAAATGGGGGAAGACAGATTCACTATACGGCCACATCAGGGGTGGGTTCTACTTACCTTTACTACTGGTTCGCATCGTGCCTGCGCGCTCTCTTCTGCGCATGCACAAATCACCTATGATGATGTCAGAGGGCAGAGCCTCCCGCCGGTTTTACTACCGGTTCTTGCAAACCGGTCCGAACCGGGGGCAACCCACCACTGGACTACATGATTAGCTTAACAACTATGGAAAAAAAGGTGATAATAACAGGTGTGTCTCGTCTAAAAACTGCCTTGCTCAGCCACAGAAATTCTGATCCCAACTATGGTCATAAATCAAGGACAACCTGTACAGTTTTCTCATCCAAAATCTGGCTCTTTTAAAACATGTCCTTCCCTCCAGCTAATTCCATCCCCTTCTCCTTACCGCAAAAGGAGGAGGAAAATCTGGCCAGAGGAAAAAATTGCAATTGCCTGGCTATTAGAAACTGAGAAAGAGAAAAGAACAGAGTGAAGTGAGAGTGGCTGGCCAGGAAAATGAACAGGCAAATATAACTAATGGAAATATTCTCTTAGCAGAAGAAGAACAATATGGCATAGGAGCGTTTGTGCATTCATAACTGTCACAAAAGAGACAGTCAGACAGATCCAAAAGGAGACATACGAGAAGCCTACAAAATAAATGGTGCAATAGGAAACTGATGCCAAAAGATTTTTGTCCCCTGTGCTGCATTTGGTTAGGAGGAGAAAAATCTGGGGGTCCAAGAACTATGGAAACTTCTCTTAGCTGAACTGCCCCCCCCCCAAAAAAGAGCTGGTGTACTTCTGCTCTTCCCTCTCCATCCCTCCACTGTAGCCCTGCTGCCCTTGTTTGCAATTAGAAGAACTTATGACCTAGAAACTGACAGAGTCAGAGATAGCCAAATATTTGGTGGCCTTCTTTGTATAGCCTGGCACCTTTCAAATTCAGGTAGCCGTCAGCTTACAACCACAATTGAGTCCAAAATTTATGTTGCAAAGTGAGAAATGTGTTGAGTGAGTTTTAACCCATTTTACGCATTTTCTCGCCACGTTTGTTAAGCGAATCACTGCATTTCTTAAACGAGTAACACCGTTGTTAAGTGAACCTGGTTTCCCCATGGACTTTGCTTGTCAGAAGGTCACCAAAGGGGATCACATAACCCCAGGATACTGCAACCATCATAAATGTGAGTCCGTTGTCCAGCACTTAAATGTAAATCATGCGACCGTGGGGATGCTGCAATGGTCGTAAGTGTGAAAAATGGGTGTAAAAAGTCACTTTTTCATTGCCCTTGTAACTTTGAATGGCACTGAATGAACTGTTGTAAGTCGAGATCTACCTGTATACTTGACTACAAAGCTCTGAATTCTGGTGGCGCATCCTGAGGTTATGGGTGGGTACTAACCCACAACCCAAGGAAAGGACAACAAAGAGGAAAACTGAAGGGTTGAATCCAGATTTTGTCATCCTAAATACTAGAGACTTTGAAAGAAGAGGGGTTCATGCTTGTAAAAACCCCTTTCCAAAGGTCCACTCTAAACAGGAATGCATTTGGACTCAGTTCAGACTCCTGGGTCTAAGGCAGCATTTCTCAACCTTAACAACTTTAAGATATGTGTTCTCCAACTCTCAGAATTCCCCAGCCAGCAAGGGGGTTGGAATCCAAAGAGGTTTTTTGGCTCTATTTCCTAGGTCATTAAGTTGCCGTCAACCCTCAGAAAGATACAGTTCAAATTAATTTCTTAAGGAAAATTAGTTTGGAAGGCTTCTCTACTTATGACCTGGTCAACTCCCTCAGATCCCTCAACCTCCTGATGGATCTGAGGGAGCCAAGCCTGTAGGATGGAGAAATATATGTGGGTCCTGCAGCAGGGTTTTGAAGTTACAGAGATGAAAGAGTTCCTGCATTCAATTCCCCCAAGGATATCTTCCAAACTTTTATTTTGACCTGTTTGTCATCCCTAATGCATTAAAGATTCATAGGTTATATCAAAAAGTTAATGTCAGTAACAAAAATGTTAAAAACGAGGATATGTAAAAGAGATATTAGAAATAATATATCAAAAAACATAATTTACGAACTCCAGTATTGGGTTGCTCCTGAACTAAATGGCTATGTCAAATCTTTCTAAAAGGTTTGGGGCTTCCAATAAGGTTTGTTTGTTTGTTTGTTTAGCATCTACAGAGGCATCTGCAATCACTGATATAAAACACTAATAAAACACATTATACATACAAAAACAAATCTAAGTTTAAATAAAGCATCAGCATATGAAAAGTGTATGGACAGTACAATTAATATGACAAAATGTTAACTTAGGGTAAAACTATGATAAGGTTATGGGTTATACCTCATTAGGGTATGAAATGTAAACTACCTCCATGATGGTATATCCTAGGCAATATTCTGCTTTAACACAGTGGCTAAAATTGGACATATGTGGCAACCAATATCTCTTATGGTCAAAAACTACAGAGGCAGCAACTATATTACAACAATTCCAGTAAAGTGGAGGAATTTTACTGTTATAGCTCAATCACTGTATATATATATTTGTGGCTGTTCAAACATGGTGCATGGCGATATTGGGAGACGGACCATCACTTAGTAGTAAAGTTTTGTCCTTCTATGACTAAAGTCCCAGGTTCAATCTGTACTGTTTAAAAAGATCTTGATCACAATTCTGGAACATCACTGCCAGTCAGAGAAGTCAACACTGGGCTGAACAGACCAATGTCCTAGCAGATTTGCCTAGAAAAAATTAGCATGTTTTCTACTTGAGATAAATGAGCAGTCCAAATTCAGTGCCAAGTCAAGTAACATGGACAGCCTGCTGACATGGCTGTCACTTTCCTTCCTCTCTTTTCTTTCTAGTTGTCACCACCGAGAACAGAGAGAAGATGGCACTTACAGACAGGAACTGATGTGGACCACGAGTCTCCAGATGCTAAAACTTCTTTTAGGTGGGGCTTCCCACGGAATCAAACAATGCGAAGAAGCAGGTGGCTTCTTGGATACTGTATATGAAACTCCTGCTTCAATAGAGCCAGCTTTGGATGAGATATCATGCGAAATCCTCCTTTATCTTACTAAAATGCCAATACTCTCCCAAACTGGAGAACGCTACTCCCTATTCTTTTCTTGAGCACCACTCCTCTATTCCCTCCTTGCCCAAAAAGCTCCTGGAATTGCTACATTCTACCCAAGCAAGGCTCTGCCAAAAAAAAAAAAAAAAGCCTGTATAGGATTCATTTCATCGTGAAACTCCAAAGAAGACAAGGAGAGGATCTAGGGAGCTACCCTTAGGGATAAAGCAAAAGCTACAACTTGTCCTGAGCTTCGTGTTTCTCACCTGCCAAGCAGAACCATTCGGTTCACTGTGATTTTGCTCAATTGATCCAGCAATCTTAACCTCTCCAGGCAAGCAGCAATCTTTGCCCTTACTCAAGTTCTTCCAGTTTCTACCTCTCCTCCTTGCTTCAACCTCCAGCTATCCCTCTTCTAGCTGGACTCCAACTGCCCACACATGAGCTAATAATGAATAGAATAGAATAGAATTCTTTTATTGGCCAAGTGTGATTGGACACACAAGGAATTGGTCTTTGGTGTATATGCTCTCTCAGTGTACATAATGTGTCAGCCAGCCACCATGTGGCTTTGTTTATCTCTTTTCAAGCTTGGTCCTCAGGCTGGAGATTTCTCTGTGGGGGAACTTCAGTGATCTCTCTAGCACATTTCTCCTCTTTCTCCTTTTCCTTACACCTCTTCAGGAAGCCCTAAATTGGATCCAGTTATCCCCGGAGCTCTCCAGGGCACTCTGCAATTATGTCATGCATTTCTGAGGCAACCTGCCTCCCCATTCCGCCCACGCTCTTCTCCGAATTCTTTTTCCACCCCCGGTGTAGGAACGAAAGCTTTTGCCACCCGAGAGGCGTCCTTCGGAGCCAAAGAGAACCGATCGGCATCCCTCGCAAGGATAAGCATGCCTACCTGCCCAACCTCGGAGCATCCCCAACACAAGCAAACGGCACCGCCGTTTGACTTTTGCAGGCTCCCTGCCCGCCCCGTTTCACCCCTCCCGCTTGCCAGCCTCTTGGTCCTACCCATGTGCCGCCGCCGCCTCCGTCGCCACCGCCACCACCGCTGCAGGCTGGGTTCCTCGCGCTGCCTGCGTCTTCCAGTTCCCATCGCCTTCCTTCCCCCCTCCCTTCCCGCTCTTCTCCCTAATCTCTCCCCTCCTTCCTCTCCTCACTCAGCCGGGCTCTGGCCAATGGGCTGCCTTCGCGGCCGCCTCTTGTTGCAGGTAGCTCAGTGGCTCGGCTACTGATGTCATCGCCGCGGAATGCGCGAGCCAAGGTGAAGCGCGCCCTGGGCGCAGAAGGAGGGGCTACGCGCCCCGGCTCAGGGCGCCTGGCGCGAGAAGGCTGACCGCGCGGCTCTCCCCCTCTTCTGACTTGAGGCGGCTCTTCTGCAAAGTGGGGACGAAGGAGGAAAGTTCCTCCCTCCCTCCCTGCCTGGCATGCATCCTCCCTCCCTTCCTTCCTTCCTTCCTTCCTTTCCCACCTGCCTGCCTGCCTGCCTGCCTGCCTGCCTCCCTCCCTCCCTTCCTTGTGCCCAAGCAAGAGCATATTTTGTTCGGGGTGGGGGTGGGGGTGGGAGAGAGCTGTTAAGGGAACAAAATTTAAAAAAATTAACATGCATGAAAGAGAGACAGGGCCCAAAGGAAAGGATTATGAAGAGATTTCAGGACTTTATAGATAGATATACCCTGTTTCCCCCAAAATAAGACATCCCCTGATAATAAGCCCAATCAGGCTTTTGAGCGCATGGCAATAAGGCCAAGCGCTTGTTTCAGGGTTCAAAAAAATATAAGACAGGGTGTTATTTTTGGGGAAACATGGTAGATATAGATATAGATTAGATATAGATACAGATACAGACACAGATATATAGATATAGATAGATATATAGCTATTTAGTGTCATTTAGCCCAGTCTCCCCAAACAGGCCTTTCCCTGATGAATGGACTTCAATTCCCAGTTTTATTTATTTATTAAATTTCTATCTAAGTGACTCTTGGTGATATTCAACAAGATTGTAATTTTTTTTTCCCACATTGACTAATCTGGTCGAGGAATTCTGCAAAAATTAAAAAAGAAACATATGGCTCTTGGAATGTAAAGATTAAATTTATTTGTTAATATACCATCTAGCCAAGGAAGGACAAGTGGGGTCTTGTCACATATCTGCACCAAGTCTATAACTTCCTATGAAAATAAGCAATACTGACCTTCTTTCACAGACATCTACTACATTTAATACCTGCTATTAAAAGCTTCTGAGGAAAATGTCCAGCTGACAACAGATCCATTTGCCATACAGCAGAGAACAGACTAACTCAAGTTAGCCTAACACTTAATTTTATCAAAATGGCCAACCATTAAACAGAGCATGAAAGCAACTTTCCATATTGTTCTCAATACAGTAACTGGTATTTAAATACCTTTTTCTTTAAATGGAAATCAAGCTAATTCGATAAACTAATCCTAACTGAACATTAGGAAATACCTAATAATGCAAGAAAAATACAGTTCTGAAAAGTACTGTACTCCGCTTTAGATCTCTTAATTCTGCCTCCCATTACCTCAAAGTTCAAAATGTAGGCTTTAGAGAACTTATAACTTTTCACACAAGAGTTGTGAGATGGACAAGACCACATTTAGTTTCAATAGATACAGTGTAGTGGTATAAATCCAATATGCATAAGCTAACAGGCACCACTAATGTAAACATGGACAGAAATAATAAAATATTGTTAAAGTACTGATACTATAAACTTGCTTCTTGTCTTCTTTTAATGGCTGAGCTGCTTCAGAATCAATAGTTTCTTACTGCCACTGCTGTAATATACAACCGATTTAATGTCAAAGAAATGTTTTCTTCAGTAGTACTAGTAGCTGTCAGAAAATAGGGTCAAGACATCAAACAAGTACCATACATTGGTCACATTCATTCACTCACACTCCTTTGATATATGTGTAGCACTCAATTGCACAAGCTTCAGAAAATCGCAAAGAAGAAACCTTTTTCGAGAATTGTACATATCTATCTTATACTCACACTCAAATAAAAGTTATTTGGATGGATTACGAACTAAAAGAATGAAAGGACAATAAAGGACAACAATAAATAGCATGAGGAGAATTAGCAAGGTGTTTACATATAAAAGTCGTCCCCTCCCAATTCAGACACTTAAAACACCCAAACTAAACTTTTAACAATTCAAACTCTCAGTATGGATTCACATTTAGTAGAGGTCGGTAAAACTGACACTCCTTCTCACCAACCCTTATTACCATTTTGAGCTTAGATTTCATTGATGGGTCTTGAGGGTCTAATAAAATGTAGTAAATCCTTCCAATCTGAAGTCTGTCCATGCCTATTCAGTACGGACTACCGATTTGTTCTTTCCTTTCTTTCTCTTCCTTAAAGGACACACTAAGAATAGAATAAGTCTTTCCCAGACAATGCTATGAGCTCTGACTCATTCCCTACCTCAGATCTGCTCAGCATCTCAGCCTAGCATATTTGTCCTTGCTCCCCTCCTCATCTTCTCCTACTGCCTCAGTTTCCTTTCACTTTTGTTATTTCAGTTTAAGTTGTTTGCTCTCCCACAACACAAGCCCACCTAGCCTTAGGCAAAGAAACATATACAAGTCCTATTTCAACTTAGGCCACAAACTTTGGTGTATACTTGATTCAATGTTTAACTTATTTATTTTATTACTATTTTGCCTGACTCATTGGCTATGCTTGCCCATGGTAGCTTAATAAAGGCTTTTTTCTATCTAAATTTGGGTTTGTAGAACTTCTTGAACTACAAATCATCCAATCATATTTTAGCCAATTGTATTATAGGAACCCATCAAAAATTCTACCTTGCTATAGTTTGCAACTTCTCATTTTTATTCATCTCAAATGTTGGCTTCTCTGGGTTAGGATATTACGACAAGATATGAAGGAATAATTTCACCAATTATGAAGTTGGTTAAGATTGTGATATATGATTCAGATTCAGTTATATGTATTTAACTGAACCTAGGCAGCAATGATATACCCTGTTTCCCCAAAAATAAGACGTCCCCTGATAATGAGCCCAATCGGGCTTTTGAGCGCATGCACTAAAATAAGCCTCCCCCCAAAAATAAGCCCTCCCCAAAAATATTTAAACACAGAGCTGGAAATCAGGAAGATGGCAAGAGGAGCCCCATCTTGCTCCACCAGCCCCAAAATAATAAGACCTCCCCAAAAATAGGGCCAAGTGCTTATTTCGGGGTTCAAAAAATATGAGACAGGGTCTTATTTTTGGGGAAACACGGTAGTAGAGGGGAATGAATAAGAGCTCCGTCATGGGACTAGTTCTTTCAGTCTATAAAATGATGAAAATGCAGTGTGAACTCTTCCACTGAAATACTGTAATAATTGCAATCATTCTCTGGAGTCTGGATGAGAATCAGAGAGTGGAAGACTGACCCTCTAGGGCAGGGGTGTCAAAGTGAAGGCCCGGGGGCTGGATCCCGCCCGCAGGGTGCTTAGATCTGGCCCATGGGGCCACACTGGAAATAGCGAAGGACCGGCCCGCAGGGGCCTCTGCCAGCGAAAACAAAACTTGGGAGGGCCGCATACAGCCCTCCCGAGCTCTGTTTTTACTGACAGAGGGTTGCAGGAGGCCATCACAGCTGAAAACAGAGCTCAGGAGTCCATTTTCACTGGCAGAACACTCAGGCCACCACCGCCCACGCTCCCTGGCCATGCCCCCACCAAGGTCAAACACAACCCTGATGCGGCCCTCAATGAAATCAACAGCCCTGCTCTAGGGTTGTTGTGGCCCGCCAGCGGCCAGCAGAGCTGGCACTAGATTCAGACAGTGAGGAGGTTGGGGAGAGCACCTCATGGCGATTGTCCTCAAAGCTAAGAGGAAACACACACACCCTATTATTCTTGAGAATGAGAGACTGGGAAGTAGGCAAACCTGGTGAGAGGGTGTCTGGGGCCAGGCCGCCAGAGGGAATAATTCTTCCAGCAGAAGTAGACAAATGCTAGATGGAAGGATGATAATGAAAGGGGTCTGGGAGAAGAAGAGTAAATGGTTTATGGTGGGTGAATCTTTTAAGAGCTTGGTTCAGGGAAGGGTCAGGGGGCCAGTGGGGATCATAGAATGAGCAGAGGATTGAAGCTGTAACAATTAAAGGGAAATGTGATGGGAAGTAGGGAATGACCATTGCAGAGGAAATTTTGAATTTATCCCCTCTTCTGGCTCACTTGCCTCACCTTGGAGTCCTAGATAATGGGTCTTTGGAAGCCTTGGTCTTAGACTGGTGTTGCATTATATCAGATCAATCTATAACAAGCCTATGGAATTTGCTTGTGCAAGCAAGTTTGAATTGGATAAGGATGTAGGTCTGTCTGAGACGGCTCAAACAGGTTTTAGGTGCAGCAGCAACAACATGGACTTCAAGGGCAAAAACTGGGGTGGCCATGAGCCTCTGGAAGAACTCAAACTGCTCCACACATGCTGGATGTGAGACATATGTGAGCAGGGGTGCAGAATAATTTAGTGGAGCTGCTGGTGTTTCACCAATCCCATTGCCTAGCAGCCTCCTTACCTAATTAGCTTGACCTTATCGTTGGGCTGGTGGTTGATTCCATACGACATTTGGTGATGGAAGATTTCAACCTTCAAGCATTGGGGATAGGACATAGCAGTGAGTTTTGCTCAGGGATTCGTATCTACTTTGACCACCTTAAGCTTATCTCAATTGTCCAAAATCACAGGGGGATACTCTCTCGATCTGGCTTTAACTTTGGAGCAGCTGAAACATGGTGTCTGTCACTACCACTCTTTCGTTATGTTCAGGTCACTTTTTGGTCACCACGAGGCAAAAACAATGCCAAATATGAGCAGCATTTGAGTCTCTCTGGGGAGATAATTCCATAAACGGGGTACACTCACAAAAGAATTTCTCCCCCTTGTAAACACCAGAGCACGAATGACGTATTTCTGTTTAAGAAAGATTGAGGCTGATGAATCAGCCAAATCTGATAAAAGACAGCCCATGCCACTGAGGCCACTTGGATCTCTAGTGGCAGTGGTGGGTAGAGGAACACCCCAACCTGCAAACCTGCTCTTTTAAGGTGAGCGTGGGGACCTCCAGGACAGGCAGGGCACCGATAAGTTCAACAGACAAGCCACCCATTAACAATATTGCCATCTTGTCTGGACTGAACCTCAATTTACCTAACTCTCAATTCAGTCCATCGCCGTGCCCAAGCATTAGTTCAGAACACCAACTGCCTCTCTTGTGCTGCATGAAAAGGAGTGGTAAACCTGAATGTCATCTGCATATTGATAGGACCTCAGCCCACCTTTTTGGATTACCTCCCAGTGATTTTATGCAGATGTTAAAGAGCATGGGAGAGAAAATGAATCCCTGAAGGGCATCATATCCCAATCGTCATGAGGCAGAAGAGTAATCCCCTAGCAACCACCTTCTGGAAAGGATAATCCAGAGGTGGGTTTCAGCAGGTTCTGATCAGTTCTGGAGAACCGGTAGCAGAAATTTTGAGTAGTTTGGAGAACTGGTAAATACCACCTCTGACTGGGCCCGTCCCCATCTATTCTCTGCCTCCCAAGTCCCAGCTGATCGGGAGGAAATGGGGATTTTGCAGTATCCTTCCCCTGGAGTGGGGAGGGAATGGAGATTTTACAGTATCCTTCACCCTGCCATGCCCACCAAGCCACACCCACCACACCCACCAAGCTATATCCACAGAACTGGTAGTAAAAAATGTTGAATCCCACCACTGGGGTAATCCAAGTAGGAGTGGAACCACCCTGTTACATTAACCCTACATTCCAACTCTGATAGTCTAGCCAGGAGGACACCATGGCCAACGGTATTGAAAGAGAGGTCCAGGAGGACCTGCATTCCCTGTCCTTTTTCCCCAGCACAGATAAATCCTTAGGATAACCAAGATAGTTTCCGTTCCATAACCTGGCTTGACACTGAATTGAAATAGATTTGGAAAATCAGTCTGGGAGTCTTCTGCACCAGGCCTGAGACCAAGCCTGATGGGCAGTGTGGGGTGGGCAGACCAGTAGGCAGATCACGTTACAGGGACAGTCCCAGGAGGCAGCAGAAGCTCATTAGAGAAAGGCTAAGGGTATCAGGCATGCATTTCTGCATTTTAGGTCCTGCTCAGTTCACCTGTCTAGAATCATGCAAAACGACTACCTGGGACCCTCTTAAAAAGTTGTTTCATTTCAGGATGTGGTATTTCTTCAAGCTAAAAGAAAATGCAGCCCATTAAACTGTGACTCAGAATGCCCTCAATGAGCCACGAGCCAGAAAAATGCTCAGTTAAAATCTCTTTGCATGACCTGTTTGCAAGACCTCAATAGGTATGTTATGCAAGCCCCTCACCCCTGCCTTTCTCTTTCCTTCTCTTCTCTGCCTGGGGGTAATATCTGCCTTCTTTACAAGGCAACTGGAAGAATCAGTGACATAATGTATGGAAACTATTTCTAATATCTTAGATGGCATGGAAAAGTGTATCTAAATACAGGTAGTTCTCAACGTACAACCACAACGGAGCCCCAGATTTTCTATTATTAAGTGAGACATTTGTTAAGTGAGATTTGTTCCCATTTTACGACCTTTCTTTGCACCGTTGTTAAGTGAATCACTGCAATCGTTAAGTTAGTAACCCGGTTGCTAAGTGAATCTGGCTTCCCCATTGATTTTGCTTGTCAGAAGGTCGCAAAAGGGGATCATATAACCCAGGGACATTGCAACCGTCATAAATATGAGTCAGTTGCCAAGCGTCTGAATTTTGATCATGTGATCACGGGGAATCTTGCAACGGTCGTAAGGGTGAGAAACAGTCATAAGTCACTTTTTTCAATGTCTTTATAACTTTAAACAGTTGCTCAATGAACTGTTGTAAGTCAAGGGCTAGCTGCATTATATAAAATAAATGAATATCTATATCAGTGATGGCTAACCTTTTTGGCACCAAGTGCCAAAAGCGCATGTGTGCACCCATAATGCAATGCGTGTGCCCCCCCATGCCTTGCCCCCATGCATGCACACGCGACCCCTGGGTGCCTCCCATGCATGCACATGCCCCCAAGCATGCACACGGGAACCCCCATATGCGCCCCTCCCGAGCATGCACACGCGACCACACGTGTGCACCCCGTCCCCCATGCATGTGCGGCAGAGACCCAAAAACCAGCTGGCTGCCGGGAGGTGCGCGCGCATGCACAGTGGGGCTGGGCTGGGGTGACGGCTCGCGTGCCCACAGAGAGGGCGCTGCGTGCCACCTGTGGCACGTGTGTCATAGGTTCGCCATCACCGATCTATATAATAGTGATATCTGTAGTTTGTTTTAAATGGAAGCAGGCAATGCATTGTTACAGAGCACTGAATTCATACTCCCAAATAGTAAAAAACAAAACAAAACCAAAAAAACATTAGCGATAAGAAAAAGAACTTTTTCTGATTTGTTATATGGCTGGCATGCTTACTTATTATATGATAAAAAGGTGGATAAGACCTTTAAAAGCCATATACTAAGGAATGCCTTGTTACGAGTTTGGAAGAAGTATCAATATAAGTTAAATTATAAGATATCTATATGGGCAATACCCAGACATGCGATAGAGAATATAAGTGTAGAACAAAAGCAAGAGGTGATTACCTATAAAGAGCTTCTTAAAATGGAAGGGGGTATATTGCAGTTAAAATCTATAAAGGCATTAAAAGAAGAAAAAATAATTCAAACTTGGTTTCAGGATGGACAGTTGCAAGGTAGATGGAAAGAAGACCAGAGAATTGGTATCATGCAGAAGGAGGAAAATTTGGTAAAACAAATTAGAGATCAAGGTCAAATGCATATAAAAAGATTATATAATATACTGATAGAAATAGACTCAGAAACGGAATTAGTTAAGGATTGCATGATAAAATGGGCACAAAACATTCAGGAACCAATAATGATGGAAACTTGGGAAAAAATATGGGTTAGAAATGTAAAATTTACGCAAGCACAAAATTTAAGAGAAAATTTTTATAAAATGTTTTACAGATGGCATTCGGATCCTAAACAGTTGGCTTGTATGTATCCGAATTCGCAATTTAAGCGTTGGAGATGTGATTGTGATGATGCTACTTATTATCACATATGGTGGACTTGTAAAAAAGTTAAAGCATTTTGGATTAAAATATGGTGGATTATCCAAAATATTCTTAAAAAGAAGATAAAGTTTACTCCACAATTGTTTTTGTTGGGTATAATCACAGATTGTACGGTTATAGAGACTAAATTGATTTTAAATTTAATAACTGCTGCTAGACTTTTGGTGGTGCAATACTGGAAGAAGGAAGAATTGCCTACTATTGAAGAATGGACATTAAAAGTGGCAAATTTGGCAGAAATGGCGAAAATTTCAGCATATTTGAAAGATCATTCACAAGAAAGATATATATCGGAATGGAGAAGATGGATTGATTATATTCAAAACAAATATCGAACTAAAAAGTATCAAATAGCTTATGAATGAATAGAAAAGTTAAGAGTATGTATATTTAGTTAAGTAAAAGGCGAGTTAAAGTGTCGAGGGGGGGATAGAAATCTGTAGTTAGTTAGCTTAGCTTAGCATATGATTGTTAATTGCTTTACCCTGTATTTTGTTCTGGGAAGTCGGGGGGGGGGGTAGGGGGGGAAGGAAGGGAGGGGGGGAGGGGAAATATTTGAAAAAAAAAATTTTTTTTTTGTAAAACTTTTCAATAAAGTTGAAATTGTGAAATTGTGGAATTTCACAAGTCTGAAGAATTTAATGTTTCTGAAACAGTGTGAGGACAATGTAATTCTATGAATGTTAATGGAGTATCGGCTTTCAAAGGCAAAATAGGATTTTAGGATTTTATTTTTTAAAAAAAGTTTTGAAAGGTTCAAAAGCTCCCAACTGTGTGCTGGACTGAAAGCTAGTTTTGCTAATCAAGAACATCAATCCTAGCATTAGGTGGAGACATTTTGCACTTTGTCGCCTACTGGTTCCCATCCAAAAGAAATAATTCAAAGGGAAGAGAATCTTCACAAAATGTTCATGGCTTGAGTTTGGTATTCGTAACACTTCTTTATTAGCTGTTGGCCAAGAAAAGTAAAGTGGGAACATGAACATCGTATTTTCATTATACTATGCCCTGTAAACCTCCTGCCCATCTAGCAGTTCGAAAGCAAACAAATGCGAGTATATAAATAGGTACCACTTCAGTGGGAAGGTAACAGCATTCTGTGTGCCACGGCATATAGTCATGCTGGCCAACAACCACAGAAGTGTCTTTGGAAAACGCTGGCTCCCTTGGCTAAGAAACGAAGATGAGCACCACTGGGTTTTTTTTGACTTTTGACTGTTTTTGACACTTACAACTCTTGCAGAATTTCCATGGTCACATGATCAAAATCAGACACATGGGAATTGACTCATATTTACGACAGTCGCCGTGTCCCAGGGTCACGTGATCGCCTTTTGCGATCTTCTGACAAGCAAAGTCAATGGAGAAGGCAGATTCACTTAACAAACCGTGTGGCTCACTTAACAACTGCAGTGATTCACTTAACAACTGTGGCAAGGAAGGTCGTAAAATAGGGCAAAAATTCACTTAACAACTGTCTTGCTCAGCAATAGAAATTTTGGGCTCAGTTATGGTTGTAAGACGAGGACTACCTGTATTATGCATAGCGCAATGTGTGAGAATATACTGCTTCTTCCTGAGTTTATCTGCCCCTCTAGGTTAGATAGAATAGGTATGCAGAAGGTCCCTTCCTTCAACTGTTGTCTCCTAGTGGGACTTTGCAGGCTGCCTTTTGTATACAGGTCGTCCTCAACTAGACCACAATTGAGCCCCAAATTTATGTTGCTAAGTGAGAAATTTGTTGCGTTTTGTCCCATTTAATGACTTTTCTCCCCACATTGGTTAAGTGGAATCACTGCAGTTCTTAAATTAGTGAGAATTTGTTGCTAAGTAAATCTGGTTTCCCCATTGACTTTGCTTGTCAGAAGGTCGTAAAAGGGGATCACACAACCCCAGGACATTGCCAACTGTCATAAATGTGAGTTAGTTGTCAAGCATTCTAATGTAAATCACCTAACCATGGAGATGCAGCGTGTGAAAAATAGTCGTAAGTCTACTTTTTTCAGTGCCTTTGTAACATCAACCGGTCACTAAATGAACTGTTGTAAGTTGAGGACTACCTGTAGTTGTCCTGGTTCTTTGGAATAGCTTCCTATTGGGGTATCTTGTGAGGGTGGGTATCCTTTTAGCCCTTTGGAAGGCTGTGAAGATCAGGCTCTTCCTCCAAGCATTGGCCTACGATTGCGCTAAATATGATTTTTATGGCACCTAGGTGAGATGGAATGGAACGGAACGGAACGGAACGGAACGGAACGGAACAGAACAGAACAGAATAGCAGAACAGAACAGAACAGCACAGTACAGCACAGCACAGCACAGCACAGAGTTGGAAGGGACACTGGAGATCTTCTAGTCCAACCCCCTGCTTAGGCAGGAAACCCTATACCATTTCAGACAAATGGTTATACAATCTCTTCTTAAAAACTTCCAGTGTTGGAGAGTTCACCACTTCTGGAGGCAAGTTGTTCCACTGATTAATTGTTCTAACTGTCAGGAAATTTCTCCTTAGTTCTACGTTGCTTCTCTCCTTGATTAGTTTTCACCCATTGCTTCTTATCCTGCCTTCAGGTGCTCTGGAGAATAGCTTGACTCCCTCTTTTTTGTGGCACATACTGTATGATGTGTTTTATGTTGTCTTTAATGGCTCTGCTGTGAGCTGCTATGATCACTATGTGAGACAGGCACCCATATAAGTTCTCTATATATAAATACTCTGGCTCTCTTTCACATACATTGCATATACCCACAAAACAAGCACATAGCCCCTTACAGATATGTCACTTCAGCTGATTTTTTTCTTGAGCTTTAGCAACAACCATCTGCCTCATCTAGCCAATAGCGTCCTACCAAATGGAAATGAGATTAAATTGGCTAAAACTGACCAGGACAATTAATCAGAATGCTTCTATATTCTTGGCAGGCTCTCGGTCTAGCTATTCATCATTAAGAGTGCCTTGAGACTTAAAGTGAAACACAACAACCTGGGTGAGTGATGTAAAAGGAATAAACCTCCAAGGAGCATCTTCATAAGGTCAGGCTACAAACTTGTGAAAATTTCTCTACGTACAACCTATGGCGTGCTGGACTGATATGATAACCAAGGATGCCCAATGCAGTGCTAATTTATAGTGATTGTGTCTTCTAAGGACTGGAGAAGTTCGTAGAAGGCCATGAATGGGCTGAGATTAGGCTGGATGTCAGCATCAGAAGAGGTGAGATTTCCCTTTTTAATGTGATTCTTGCCTCCAAACTTTGCTATGCAAAGTCACTTCTCGTGGAGTGTTGCCATGTTCAACCTTTGGACAATTGCTAACACACTATCAGAGGTGAGTTTCATCAGGTTCTGTAGCGGGAGTAGTTCGGAGAATCGGTAGTAAAAATTCTGGCTGGCCCTGCCCACATCTATTCTCTGCCTCCCAAGTCCCAGCTGATCAGGAGGAAATGGGGGTTTTGCAGTAACCTGCTCCTGGATTGGGGAGGGAATGGAGATTTTACAGTAGTCCTTCCCCTGCCACACCCACCAAGCCAAGCCACGCCCACCAAGCCATGCCACACCCACCAAGCCAAGCCCACAGAACTGGTAGTAAACATTTTTGAAACCCACCACTGCACACTATCATATTTCACTGTCCTATTTGCTTGTTAGCTCCCTTTTAAAAATGATTTGAGTCTGGGAGCCAGTAATACTATAGCCATATAGCTTAATAATGTCACAATATTAGTATTACTATAGCTATCTATTATTACTACCCTGTTTCCCCAAAAATAAGACATCCACTGATAATAAACCCAATCGGGCTTTTGAGCGCATGCGCTAAAATAAGCTTCCCCTCGAAAATATTCCCTTCCTGAAAATATTTAAACGCAAAGCTGGAAATCAGGTAAGATGGCAAAAGGAGCCCCATCTTACTCCGTGCGCCCGAAAATAATAAGACCTCCCGGAAAATAAGGCCAAGTGCTTATTTCAGGGTTCAAAAAAATATAAGACAGGGTCTTATTTTCAGGGAAACATGGTATATGCCTAGAGTAATACTAATACTGTGACATTTATCAAGCAAGTTTTTAGAACAACTTGGTCGCTAGTATTCAGTAAGGGAAGTAGAGTAGAAAAGCATTTCTTTCATCATGGAATTGGATCTTGATGGCCAAGAAAAGAACAAAGAAAGAGAGTATCCTATCCTTCATTAAACTTCAATCATGTCAGATCATAACCCCTTGAGTTGCCCACCTAACAACCTGGCAGTTGCATTTGGTACCTATGGCAGCTTTTTGGAGCATTTTCAAAATATGGAGCATATTTTGTTTTGCTTGTTTTTCACATTCCTAAGCCGCCCATCTAATTTCATGAATTGATTTATGCAATGGAATTAAACTTTACATTTAATTCCGTTGCATAAATCAATTCATGAAATTATTAGGATATGGATTCTAAATCCAGGGCACCAAGTCCAAGAAAGACCATAACTAATATAGCAACTAAAACAAGCCGTAGGTACCGAACCACCTGCTGCTCCTGGTTACTAGTTGGCTTCCATGTGCAATCAAGATGCTGATTATCACTTTAAAAGCCCTTCACAGCAAAGGACATGTTTACCTGGGGACCACCTGTCTTCACATGTTTTGGCCTATCTGGTGAGGTCAGTTTATGGGACCCAGAAAATGTACCTTCTCAGTGATGGCTCTTTCCCTCTGTAATAATATCCACCTGAAGATCCTTATTGCCTCTACCTTACTGATATCTTACAAATTGCTGAAAACCTGGTTGTTCTCCCAGGACTTGGGGTAGAAAGGCTAGTTGAGTCCTTTTGATTTTTTGCTTTAAGGTTTTTTTCCCCCTCCCTGTTACGAGTTGGTCTTCCAGTTAGCAATCTCTTTTCTTCGATATGTTGTTTTAAAATGTTATTTCATTGGAAAACTAAATTAAATAAACCTCAATTGATGGATGATGGTCAGGGCACTTGGATTTCCAAAGACAGCACTTTATCTATCGCGCTTATAGCTTCTCAGCCTGTTCTCTCATAATATGACCTAAGTTTATGAGTCTAGACTAGAGACACACCAAAAAGTCATCAGTGGAACATAAATGAAAATGTTCTAGCTGCTGCCGCTGACACAACTGGCACATGTTGCTCTCCAAGGTACTAAATTTTTGGGAAAAGCCATGGAATTGAAAGAAATGTCTCTTTACGGTATTTGGATCATAGAGATCAGCATCAACTTGTAACCAGTCATCTCTCTGTGACAATGTTTGCCAAAACATGTTTGCACAGGATTTTTAGAACTATATAAAATGTATACAAATGGATTGTATTTCACATTCGGCGATTCTTAAAAAGTAGTTCAAAGTGTGTAGTCAAAGTAGATAAAACAGTTGGTTTTCTGGGAATAAAAGGCAATTCAGGAAACCACAGTACTATTCATTTTTACTATCCTGCTCCACAAAAATACCAGCCAAATACAAATATTTATGTTTTATGTGATAAAATTGTGGAGAGTTGTGGACAGGCATCCAACAGTCTCATGAGAAGCCACTTCATTTGGTCCACGTGATGCTGCATGTCACAAACTAACAGAATGAGTGGAGTGGAGGTTCTGGGAGAGTGTCCAGGTTCAAGAAAAGCAGCACAACTGGGAATAACCTTCTCCCTGTAGCTATTCCTCTATCAAGCACACACAAAATGGAAGTCCCCTCAGACCAAGCATTAGGGTTTTCTTACTACCCTGTTTCCCCAAAAATAAGACCCAACCAGAAAATAAGTCCTAGCATGATTTTTCAGGATGCTCGTAATATAAACCCTACCCCCAAAATAAGCACCAGTTAAGATTGTCAGTCAGATGGATGCATTTAGTACCATATTCTCCCCAAAATAAGACCTAACCACAATGTGTCTTTTGGAGCAAAAATTAATATAAGACTCAGTCTTATTTTCAGGGAAACACGGTACTTTGCCTGGATAATCTGGCTGTTGGGTTGTCCAAGCTGAGAAGCAAGAAAAGACCACAGCATGGTCTGACAGGGTTCCAAAAATTAGACCTTCTGACTTTCTTTATGACCTGTGAGCTACTAGGTGAGCAACTGCAGGTGACTTTTATACTTGACCTGGCATGGCTGTGTTTTAAATAAAATATTGCACAGAAATGAAAACTGAGACATCATCAATATGATGTTTAGCAATTTGTGTCCACAGAACTTTTTGAAGGAGATTTCTGAGAAAGACAACAACAACAAAAAACAACCACCATTCCAAAACCTAGACCAAAACTAGTCTTTTTTTATGTGATACAAATAATAGTTGCTATACAGGAAGAATTAAAATGGGCAATTTTGGACTCGAGTTTGAATAACGATACTTTCAGTCTTACAACTTGATCCACCTTTAAAAGGAACAGTTTGAAATAAGGACAGAATCCCTACATATGTAGAATGTTCCAATGGAATCCTTATGAGGCCAGTGAGATCTCAACAAAGTATACACAGAAGGCTAAGGAAACTAAGATAATATCAACATTTGGTTCAGCAGCTTCCAAGATTGGTAACTGAGTCAGGAAGGCAATGAAACTGAATATATATATAATTATTAGTTGTGGTAGAAATAGCATTTCTATGCAATGGTCCCCATCCACCCATCCATCCTTCAGCTAGATTAGTTTGTGAAACAGTGCTTTAATTGTGGAGTCCGTGGTTCTCTCTGAGCTTGGTTGTTTGCTTAGAGACATTTTATTACCCAAGTAGATAACAACATCAGTGTTTTAATGCTTTAATTTCAATTTTCATGTAGTCACATTTACTTGGACCATCTCCCAGATTAGCCTACCACAGAGAGGATTACTGTGAAGATAAAGCAGGACCATAAGAATCTCTGGTGGAGCGGATGGTGAAAACCTCTTCGTAATTAACAAAAACCCCTCAGCTATATTAGCACAGAACACTTCCCGATATGCTTAACTAACCTAATTTGCAGGGCATACATGATGTACCGAACCATAAACAATATGTTGTTGGTTAATTTGTTGTTCAATGTGTTATGCAACTGAGATTTGGGAAGCACTGAAACAAGAGTCCTCAAAATAAAGGAAGGCACTAACAATTCTTTGTTGATCTTGGAGAGTAAAGATGAAATAGACAAAATTGCCAAAGTTGGGATAGAAATATTAATGATGGAATGTAAAGGGTTACAAGTTGACAAGGTAGCTCTGGGCTCTCTTTGCCCATGTTAGGAGACATGGCTCCAGAGAGTCGGCATCCAAGTTACTTCTTCCCTGAGAACCTCCAAACTCTGATGCTTCCCTTTTAAGAGGACTGAAGGTCAGTTGTATGATCACATCTCAACAGTGACTTCATCCTTAGCCCAAAAAGCCTGCACTTTCCTCTAGGGAACTGGGAGGCAGGGATGATGGTGCTACTCGAGCTTCCTGGTCTGATTCATTGCTTGGGAGGGGGGCAGGGCTAGGAAGTCTTTGTCCATATGCCCAAGTCTAAATCTCCTCCCTCACCTCCTGGTAGTTCTTGTCACAGACCCCTGGGATGTGCAATCCGAGCCTCCATAACAATGAGCTCTTAGACCACTTTGGTTTTTCCTGGTGAAATCATTTCCTGGTTCCCTCTGCATGACCTGACCCCTGACTCTAATGCTGGCCACAGTGAGGGTAGGGATAGCTCATCAATCAACCCATCTTGTCAATGGAGGAACTTCCCCTATCCCTACTAAGATGCATGAGAGCTTCCAATGTGGTTTACAAAACAGTACAGGTAAAATTGCTGCGGTCTTTTTTTTTTTTTTTTTTTTTTGTAAATGGTCTGATCTTGTACCTTCACCTTTAAGAGTATCATCTTAAAAACACAAGACATCTTCATGCATTTCCTATAAATGCCAGAGGAAAAACTTGATTTGCTATCTCTTCTGCACATTAGGTTTCTCTTAAGCATTCCGGAAGAGGACTTGAGTTATGTTTAGCAATATCTCTGTGTGTGTCTCAATCTCTCTGTGTTATGGTTTGTTCAGTTTTGTGTGACCCTAGCTGACTGGGACTTACAATTCAGCCAAATGTAGTCAGTAAACCATGGCTAAGAAACAGCTTTGTGCAATGCATGAACCATATAGATCAGGGCAGAGGTGGGTTTCAGCAGGTTCTGACCAGTTCTGGAAAATTGGTAGTGGAAATTTTGAGTAGTTTGGAGACCCGGTAGTAAAAATTCTGGCTGGCCCCGCCCTCATCTATTCTCTGCCTCCTGAGTCCCAGCTTCAAGGAAGGGAATGGGGATTTTGCAGTAATTTTCCCCTGGTGTGGGGAGGGAATAGAGATTTTACAGTATCCTTCCCCTGCCACGCCCACCAAGCCAAGCCATGCCCACCAAGCCACACCCACAGAACCGGTAGTAAAAATTTTTGAAACCCACCATTGGATCAGGGGTATCAAATTCAAGGCCAGTGGTGGGTTGCCCCCGGTTCACACTGGTTCTATAGAACCAGTAGTAAAACCAGTGGGAGGCTCCGCCCACCAATCCTGATGTCATCAAAACGCTTCTGCGCATGCGTGTGGCCCCGTTGCGAACCGGTAGTAAAGGTAAATAGAACCTACCCCTGCTGTGGGCTGGATCCAGCCTGCAATGTGGTCAGATCCAGCCAGCAGGGACGTCCTGGTCTACCCAGTTCAAAGAGGAGAGATCAGGCCAATGTAGTTTTTGCCTGATCTACCCAATGCAAAGAGGAAACGTGCCAGCAGTTTGGGGAGTGGCATCAAGCTGGCCACACCCACCCAGTCAGCCATGCCCACTCAGTCAGCCACACCCACCCAGTCATTCACGCCCCCCCTCAACCACAGCCCTGATGTGACCCCCAATGTAATTGAGTTTGACACCCCTGATATAAATGATTCAACTATAACAGGTATTTCATATCAGATGCAACCAAGGTAACTTCAATAGTTTGTGGAAGACATTTTAGAAACATAGTTACTTTTCCCTGCAGGAGAGGCCACATCTGCTTGTTTTAACACCTCATCAGAATTATCAAGGAATATGCTGCTTCCTTGATCCTGCAGCGTGTAGCACTTGAGGCTCCTGACTGCCTTTAGCAATTGTGAGAAAACATATAGTCAGCTGGTGGCGCTTTCTATAAATTGCAGGTGCTAAAATGGTAGAAGTATTTGCCGTAACCATGCAGTGCTTAATAGTGTTGCCTGAAGAAAACAGCCTCTTAGGTTTTTTTTATAAAGAATGGAAGTCATTCAGCTCTGCCATTAAGGTGTTTTCTAGAGAGCCCTGGGAAAAGAACCTGGTTCAGGGAATTGTTTTGGAGATCATCATGATTATTTTATGATCCGTTCTTCCATTTTAATTGTCAGAGATTATGCCGTTGCTTCTGCAGCCAAAACCGCACAGCTGACATACGAGACTTGGAGATAATAAGGGCTGCATTCTGAGATGCTTAAGTGGCATGGGGTCGAGGAAGGCTGTAAATTAGCAAAGGTGGATGGTTTTCACCAGTATAAGATTGAAATTAAACCATCTTTTAAAAAAAAAAAGTCTACAAACTTCTCTAGAAGACATTTAGGCCTAAAATAATTAAAAGGGTGTGTAACTTGTGTCTTGTCTATATTTGTGCATCCATGCAAGAGAGCAATCTGTGGTCCAAAGTCCATCAGTCTCTTCCTTTCTTTTAATTATGTTTATACAACTTCCACCCATCCACCCCAATAGCTGCAGCATGTGGAGCCATGATTGGGAGGCAGGAGTTTGCTTTAGTTTATCTGGTTCGGTGAGCGAGAGGGTGATACAAACGTTTAGGAAAAGGCCTGATACGGAGTGGGAGAAGCCTAAAAAAACCCCCCGAAAATACAGGCGGAGGGGCGAAATCTGTGATCTGATTGCACAGCCTGTGTGCCATGTGTGCATTTGAAGAACTGATTCGGGAATCAGTGGCACAGTTGTTAAAATCTGCCAGGAGGAGAAGTGGGCAAGAAGAGAGCAAAGGGAAGTGCAACTGTTGCTCTTCCTTCCATCTGTGTGAAACCCACGGGCAACAACGCGAACATTAGCAGGAGCCTCCATTCCAAGGGAGAGGGACGGATAAAGTTGTGGAGAAAGTGAAGGCAGCAGGCAAAGGTGAGTTCCCACCTCCCCAGTCCCAAGTGGGAGGTTGCTTTCCAGCTCAGCTCTTCCCGAAAACCACATCAAAGACAAGGAGCGACAAGGACTGGGGAGGGATGGAAAGCTGCAGTGCTGCCATAGCAACAGTTGAAAGGAAGGAGGGGGGGGAGCAGCCTCTGAGCATGAAGTCAGCACTAATATTAATCGCTGACTCCACAGTGTGAGTGCTATGCAGGAAAAAGGAGGGCAGCCGGGCTTGTGGGAATGGAGAAGTCACTGCATGCTTTAAGTCCAGTGGCATGAAAGGAATGAGGTTATTTGGCTTAGGCCTGGGGTACTTGCAGGACCATCTCCAGCCGCTCTCCCACCGTCCTGTGCGCTCTCACAGAGTCGGCCTCCTCAGGATGCCGTCGGCCAATGTCGGCTGACGGCCCCCAGGAGGAGAGCGTTCTCTGTGGGAGCCCCGACCCTCTGGAATGGATTGCCCACCGAGCTCAGGACAGCCCCCGACCTTCTTTCCTTCCGTCGCGAGCTGAAGACGTGGCTCTTCCGTCAACTCAACTGATCCGTTTGGGGGTACACTGTCATAATTTTAAACTGTTTTAATAGGGTTGCTGATTTTAATTTTATTTCATTGTGATTTGTATTGGAATTTGTCATTTTGTAAGCCGCCTTGAGTCCCCAGGGAGAAAGGCGGCATATAAATCGCAATAATAAATAAATAAATAAATAAATAAATAAATTTCTCTTCCCCCCACACCACTCAAAAAAGAACAGGAAGTCAAAGATAATAGCAGGTGCTTTGGGTTCATGCTCATCTCCTTTCTTTCTTTCTGCCTCCCATCCCCATCAATGCTTGGGCCTTTAATCAATTGTGTGTAAGGTTGGAAGTTGCGTCTCCAAGCTGTTGCTGATGTTAGGTTTCTGCTTGTCCCGCACAGGAGCCAAAAGGAAAAGGAAGAGATGGGTTATTTGCCATGAAAGGCATTGATGTCTCAGTGGGGGTATGTTTAGTCGCAAGCCCAATGGTGAAAGTGGAGTCCTCGCTCGTTCCATGTCCAGGGGACATTGTGATCGGCTGGGCTTACCCATAGTCATGGTTAACGTAGTCTTCATTTATTCAGCCTATGTTCTCAGCTCACTTGACACTCTGAAATATCAATAAACCAAAGCTGTTGGAATTTTCAGCAGGTACCAAGAGCCGGGTCATGCCAAGGTATCCTCTATTTGAATTTAGTTCTTCTGTGATGTAGGGTAGCTACCTTTTCATTCCTAGTTTGGATCCTGTTCTTGGAAGAGTAGACTTTCAACAGTTTCCAAGAAGGCCCCACACCCATTTGTACCACTCAGGTGACTTTGATGACACAAACTAACCTCAACAACTCTAGAAAAGAATGCAAATGACCAGCTATCTGCAAGGAGTATAAATCCTTCCATTCCCCATCATCCAGTCAGAGCTGAAGGAGCAGAAAAGGTTGTAAATGTTTTTATGACCATGTTGTGGCTCTGTTACCGGAGCCTGTGTCATCGTCAGGAGAGGACTCCGAGAGTGAAGGGGAGGAGTTGGCAAGGCCTCCCTCTCCAGGACCCTCCTCTCTGGCAATGCCTTCGGTGTCCGCCGAAGGGCAAGAGATAGGGCCAGGGCCAAGCACGTCCACGCAGCCACAGATGGACAGTGATGAGGGTAATGAGTCTTGCCTGGACCCACACCAGCGTCGCAGAGATAAATGCGCGCAACAGAAGAAAGGGCGTGCCCGAGATTAGGCTGAGTCACTGGACCACACCCCACAGGATATAAAAGGGAGCGTGGCGGCCAGTCAAACCTTGTGACGAACAAAGCTGAAAGCTTCCACGCCATTCTGCATTGCCGGACTTTTGCTTTAAGACTTTGCTGGAGTATCTCTGGAATTGATTAATTCCGTAATTATTGAGCTGCTTTCCTTTGATGTATCAGAAGTGGGGAGAAGTTATCTCTCCTCTTTGTAAATAATAAACTCTTGGCAGGCAGCTACTAGGGTGTTGCCAAGTTCCGTTATCATAAGGAAAAGGATTTTGCCGGCTGGTTTGGTCTTTAACTCCTGAACGTCTGTTGGGGTGTGTGCGTGGGGTTGGGGACAGAACAGACCAACACAACCTATGATCAGGATAGGCAGGCTCCATTATGGACATAAGTCAAGGACTAGAAATAGTATGCTGTTCTACATTTGCTTCTTTGGAAAAGGATATCATATAAAGGATGGGGATTTTTTTTACTCATGAATAACAGGAAAAATAACTAAACTTAAATAATCTTCTGCACAACAAAGGACAAGATACAAGTACAGTATTTATAATCTTACATTAGTGCTATAAGATATGACTTTTGTAAAAATTTAAATATAGTAGCACACAGTTAGGTGAGTTCACACAACAGGCCTATTCACAGATACAGGTAGTCCTCAACTTACAACCACAATTGAGCCCAAAATTTCTGTTGTTACATGAGACATTTGTTAAGTGAGTTTTGCCCCATCTTACAACCTTTCTTGCCTCAGTTGTTAAGTGAATTGCTGCAGTTGATAAGTTACTAACCCGGTCAGGGGTGGGTTCTACTTACCTTTACTACCGGTTTGCAACGGGGCCACGTGCATGCGCTTCTGCGCATGAGCAGAAGCTTCCTGATGATGTCGGGGTCAGTGGGTGGAGCCTCCCACCAGTTTTACTACCGGTTCTATAGAACCGGTCCGAACTGGGGGCAACCTACCACTGAACCCGGTTGTTAAGTGAATCTGGCTACCCCACTGACTTTGCTGGTCAAAAGGTCGCAAAAAGTGATCACATGACCCTGGGACATTACAACAGTCATAAATATGAACCACTTGCCAAGCATCTGAATTTTGATCACATGACCGTGGGGATGCTGCAAAGGTCATAACTTTGAAAAACGGTCATAAGTCACTTTTTTCAATGCCGTTGTAACTTTGAATGGTCACTAAATGAAGTTTTGTAAGTTGAGGACTACCTGTATCTACAAGACAGGGCAGGGGGCAAGTGATGGAAAGTGATAAAGGTGTCACTTCTTATAAACTTGCAGATGATGTCACGACTTGCAATTATTTTGACATAATTGTGGCCGAGGCTTGGTTAAAGTTGTGTGAACCTAACCAGTGGTTTAACCAAATACAGACTTACTAACTGTGCTCCCACATATTAAATGTGGTTAGTTGTAATATTCATAAAGTGTTTTTTTTTTGTGACTTTGGGTTTTCCTAATCCATCCTGTTTGATGAGTCAATGTATTGTGCAAAGCTAGAAGGTCAAATTCATAAATTGCTTGTAAGAAAGCATCAAATGAGAAGGAATTATAGAAAAACATGTAATTATTACACATAGGTAGGTCTAAACAGGGGTGGGCTTCAAAAATTTTAGCAAGGGGATCTCTGCCCGGTTGCTGGGTGGGCGTGGCCTAGTTGGCCTCCTGCACCACGGTGGGGAGGCAGCTTTTTGCCCTCCACGGGCTCCAGAGGCTTTCCTCAAGCCTCTGGGAGGGCAAAAATGGCCTCCCCAGGCTTCGGATGCCCTCTGGGGGCCGGAAATGGGCCCATTTCCAGCCTTCCCGAACTTCTGATAGGCCTGTTTTTTCCCTTCCCTGAACATCCGCATGTGCCCTGCACTTACCTGCCTCCAAAATGGGCTGCGTGGGGATTCCTGGGAAGGGAGGGGGGCGGGGCCAGCCAGGAGTGGGATTTGGGGTTCTCCGAACTGCACAGAATCTTAGCTAGAGGTTCTCCCGAACCCCTGCGAACCCCCAGCAGCCCACCGCTGGGTCTAAACCTAAAGAAATGTTCACACACTCCAAAGTAGCAAAATGCAAAAGAAGGACTAGATGCTGAACGTCCATTTTTTTAAAAATAAAATATGTATCAACAACAAGAAGGAATTTTTACTCTTTTACAGTACACGCCTGTTTCACAGGGCTTGCATACCATGCTAGTTTGTGGGTGGCTAATTATTGGATCAGTGTGCCATGCAACGCCTGAAAGTGTAAGAACCAATTAATTGTGTTAATTCAGTAAACAGTAATTCAGTTAACCATGGGGCTAGGAGTTTATTCCAAACACAGCCTTAAAAATGCAGGATGTGTACCATTTTTGCATCTGATCCCCACAGAGCTCAGACTATAAATTCAAAAAAATGTATAAGTCAGAGGAAAACCAAAAGTAAACCAAGATATATCAATAGATTTGGGGTGATATGAAGCAGATCAGCACAGATTTTCTTTCAATTAGTTTAAGGATAGAAGCATTAAAATGATCATAATGATAAAACGTGGAAGTTTATTTTGATCATGAGAGACAAAATGCAAAATTTCAACATTGTTTAATCCTGAGTCCACATCTTAAGGTTCTGGTTGCTAGCAAAGGAGACGTATAAACATGAGGTCTATTCTTCCATGTAGGCAGGGTCTATTTTGCCCATCTGAAATCAGCTGAATCAAAATAACATTTTACTATTCTATTCTATTCCACTCTATTCCATTCCATTCGATAATTAAAGGTAATATTTACTGTTTTTATTATTTTCATTGTGTTCTGTTTATATAATATTCTAAACAGTTAATAAAAAATAATAATATAGGGTTTTTTTTTATTTCTGTTCAAGCATGTTAGATTCTTTGAGACTGCCTGAACAAGTCCTTGCTGTTTTCTGGGCAAGGTTTTTCAGAAATGGTTTGCCATTGCCTCCTACCCAGGACTGAATAATACTGTTTTCCCGAAAATAAGACCTTGTCTTATATTTTTTTGAACCCTGAAATAAGTGCTTGGCCTTATTGCCATGCGCTCAAAAGCCTGATTGGGCTTATTATCAGGGGATGGCTTATTTTGGGGGAAACAGGGTAATGACTGGCCAACGGTCACCCAAGTGGCTTTATAGCCAAGACAGGATTAGAACTCACAATCTCCTACACTAAACTAGCTCTCACATAAAGTTTTATAGAAAGAGCCAAAATCTTTATTACTACAGTGGTACCTTAGTACTCAACTGCTTAGAAACTCATCGAATTTATTACTCAACTCATTTTGATGCAAAATCTTTGTCCTGATACGTATCGTTTGTTTGGTACTCAACGCATAAGTTTGAATTTGTTGGTGTTGGTTGCCTTGTGACTTATTACATTATTCCTTATGGGAAAAATGTGTTTGGTATTTATTGTTTTTGGTACTCTCTGTGTCTCCTGGAACCAATTAACGATGAATACTGAGGCACCACTGTACTAGCCATTTGGAATGAAAGTTCGGGCTAGCGGTCTATGTAGAAGCTCCCAGTTGAATCCCAGACATAAGGCCTCCCTCTTCTTGCAATCCTTGATAATCAACGCATGTAAGAATAAACATCCTGGTCAGATAAAGCAACAAGGCATTTTTCTGTGTTGCAAAGAAGCTCAGAAAATTACTGTGGGCAACTTTGCTGTTGCAGATATGGTTAACAGAATTAAGGCCATAGGAAAAATTTGGACTTTTGTGAAGGCTGAGCCAATAGGGCTGTGAAGGAGCATAGGCATGCACATATGTACATATGTAAATTGGGGGGGGGGAAGTTACCTTCAAAATAAAAGCAATCCATGGAGGTTCGATAGGGATAGCCAATTGGCCGGATGTGGCCTGGGGAGATAAAATGCCCAGATCTGGGAAAAGGAAGAGATGGGTTATTTGCCATGAAAGGCATTGATGTCTCAGTGGGGGTATGTTTAGTCGCAAGCCCAATGGTGAAAGTGGAGTCCTCGCTCGTTCCATGTCCAGGGGACATTGTGATCGGCTGGGCTTACCCATAGTCATGGTTAACGTAGTCTTCATTTATTCAGCCTATGTTCTCAGCTCACTTGACACTCTGAAATATCAATAAACCAAAGCTGTTGGAATTTTCAGCAGGTACCAAGAGCCGGGTCATGCCAAGGTATCCTCTATTTGAATTTAGTTCTTCTGTGATGTAGGGTAGCTACCTTTTCATTCCTAGTTTGGATCCTGTTCTTGGAAGAGTAGACTTTCAACAGTTTCCAAGAAGGCCCCACACCCATTTGTACCACTCAGGTGACTTTGATGACACAAACTAACCTCAACAACTCTAGAAAAGAATGCAAATGACCAGCTATCTGCAAGGAGTATAAATCCTTCCATTCCCCATCATCCAGTCAGAGCTGAAGGAGCAGAAAAGGTTGTAAATGTTTTTATGACCATGTTGTGGCTCTGTTACCGGAGCCTGTGTCATCGTCAGGAGAGGACTCCGAGAGTGAAGGGGAGGAGTTGGCAAGGCCTCCCTCTCCAGGACCCTCCTCTCTGGCAATGCCTTCGGTGTCCGCCGAAGGGCAAGAGATAGGGCCAGGGCCAAGCACGTCCACGCAGCCACAGATGGACAGTGATGAGGGTAATGAGTCTTGCCTGGACCCACACCAGCGTCGCAGAGATAAATGCGCGCAACAGAAGAAAGGGCGTGCCCGAGATTAGGCTGAGTCACTGGACCACACCCCACAGGATATAAAAGGGAGCGTGGCGGCCAGTCAAACCTTGTGACGAACAAAGCTGAAAGCTTCCACGCCATTCTGCATTGCCGGACTTTTGCTTTAAGACTTTGCTGGAGTATCTCTGGAATTGATTAATTCCGTAATTATTGAGCTGCTTTCCTTTGATGTATCAGAAGTGGGGAGAAGTTATCTCTCCTCTTTGTAAATAATAAACTCTTGGCAGGCAGCTACTAGGGTGTTGCCAAGTTCCGTTATCATAAGGAAAAGGATTTTGCCGGCTGGTTTGGTCTTTAACTCCTGAACGTCTGTTGGGGTGTGTGCGTGGGGTTGGGGACAGAACAGACCAACACAACCTATGATCAGGATAGGCAGGCTCCATTATGGACATAAGTCAAGGACTAGAAATAGTATGCTGTTCTACATTTGCTTCTTTGGAAAAGGATATCATATAAAGGATGGGGATTTTTTTTACTCATGAATAACAGGAAAAATAACTAAACTTAAATAATCTTCTGCACAACAAAGGACAAGATACAAGTACAGTATTTATAATCTTACATTAGTGCTATAAGATATGACTTTTGTAAAAATTTAAATATAGTAGCACACAGTTAGGTGAGTTCACACAACAGGCCTATTCACAGATACAGGTAGTCCTCAACTTACAACCACAATTGAGCCCAAAATTTCTGTTGTTACATGAGACATTTGTTAAGTGAGTTTTGCCCCATCTTACAACCTTTCTTGCCTCAGTTGTTAAGTGAATTGCTGCAGTTGATAAGTTACTAACCCGGTCAGGGGTGGGTTCTACTTACCTTTACTACCGGTTTGCAACGGGGCCACGTGCATGCGCTTCTGCGCATGAGCAGAAGCTTCCTGATGATGTCGGGGTCAGTGGGTGGAGCCTCCCACCAGTTTTACTACCGGTTCTATAGAACCGGTCCGAACTGGGGGCAACCTACCACTGAACCCGGTTGTTAAGTGAATCTGGCTACCCCACTGACTTTGCTGGTCAAAAGGTCGCAAAAAGTGATCACATGACCCTGGGACATTACAACAGTCATAAATATGAACCACTTGCCAAGCATCTGAATTTTGATCACATGACCGTGGGGATGCTGCAAAGGTCATAACTTTGAAAAACGGTCATAAGTCACTTTTTTCAATGCCGTTGTAACTTTGAATGGTCACTAAATGAAGTTTTGTAAGTTGAGGACTACCTGTATCTACAAGACAGGGCAGGGGGCAAGTGATGGAAAGTGATAAAGGTGTCACTTCTTATAAACTTGCAGATGATGTCACGACTTGCAATTATTTTGACATAATTGTGGCCGAGGCTTGGTTAAAGTTGTGTGAACCTAACCAGTGGTTTAACCAAATACAGACTTACTAACTGTGCTCCCACATATTAAATGTGGTTAGTTGTAATATTCATAAAGTGTTTTTTTTTTGTGACTTTGGGTTTTCCTAATCCATCCTGTTTGATGAGTCAATGTATTGTGCAAAGCTAGAAGGTCAAATTCATAAATTGCTTGTAAGAAAGCATCAAATGAGAAGGAATTATAGAAAAACATGTAATTATTACACATAGGTAGGTCTAAACAGGGGTGGGCTTCAAAAATTTTAGCAAGGGGATCTCTGCCCGGTTGCTGGGTGGGCGTGGCCTAGTTGGCCTCCTGCACCACGGTGGGGAGGCAGCTTTTTGCCCTCCACGGGCTCCAGAGGCTTTCCTCAAGCCTCTGGGAGGGCAAAAATGGCCTCCCCAGGCTTCGGATGCCCTCTGGGGGCCGGAAATGGGCCCATTTCCAGCCTTCCCGAACTTCTGATAGGCCTGTTTTTTCCCTTCCCTGAACATCCGCATGTGCCCTGCACTTACCTGCCTCCAAAATGGGCTGCGTGGGGATTCCTGGGAAGGGAGGGGGGCGGGGCCAGCCAGGAGTGGGATTTGGGGTTCTCCGAACTGCACAGAATCTTAGCTAGAGGTTCTCCCGAACCCCTGCGAACCCCCAGCAGCCCACCGCTGGGTCTAAACCTAAAGAAATGTTCACACACTCCAAAGTAGCAAAATGCAAAAGAAGGACTAGATGCTGAACGTCCATTTTTTTAAAAATAAAATATGTATCAACAACAAGAAGGAATTTTTACTCTTTTACAGTACACGCCTGTTTCACAGGGCTTGCATACCATGCTAGTTTGTGGGTGGCTAATTATTGGATCAGTGTGCCATGCAACGCCTGAAAGTGTAAGAACCAATTAATTGTGTTAATTCAGTAAACAGTAATTCAGTTAACCATGGGGCTAGGAGTTTATTCCAAACACAGCCTTAAAAATGCAGGATGTGTACCATTTTTGCATCTGATCCCCACAGAGCTCAGACTATAAATTCAAAAAAATGTATAAGTCAGAGGAAAACCAAAAGTAAACCAAGATATATCAATAGATTTGGGGTGATATGAAGCAGATCAGCACAGATTTTCTTTCAATTAGTTTAAGGATAGAAGCATTAAAATGATCATAATGATAAAACGTGGAAGTTTATTTTGATCATGAGAGACAAAATGCAAAATTTCAACATTGTTTAATCCTGAGTCCACATCTTAAGGTTCTGGTTGCTAGCAAAGGAGACGTATAAACATGAGGTCTATTCTTCCATGTAGGCAGGGTCTATTTTGCCCATCTGAAATCAGCTGAATCAAAATAACATTTTACTATTCTATTCTATTCCACTCTATTCCATTCCATTCGATAATTAAAGGTAATATTTACTGTTTTTATTATTTTCATTGTGTTCTGTTTATATAATATTCTAAACAGTTAATAAAAAATAATAATATAGGGTTTTTTTTTATTTCTGTTCAAGCATGTTAGATTCTTTGAGACTGCCTGAACAAGTCCTTGCTGTTTTCTGGGCAAGGTTTTTCAGAAATGGTTTGCCATTGCCTCCTACCCAGGACTGAATAATACTGTTTTCCCGAAAATAAGACCTTGTCTTATATTTTTTTGAACCCTGAAATAAGTGCTTGGCCTTATTGCCATGCGCTCAAAAGCCTGATTGGGCTTATTATCAGGGGATGGCTTATTTTGGGGGAAACAGGGTAATGACTGGCCAACGGTCACCCAAGTGGCTTTATAGCCAAGACAGGATTAGAACTCACAATCTCCTACACTAAACTAGCTCTCACATAAAGTTTTATAGAAAGAGCCAAAATCTTTATTACTACAGTGGTACCTTAGTACTCAACTGCTTAGAAACTCATCGAATTTATTACTCAACTCATTTTGATGCAAAATCTTTGTCCTGATACGTATCGTTTGTTTGGTACTCAACGCATAAGTTTGAATTTGTTGGTGTTGGTTGCCTTGTGACTTATTACATTATTCCTTATGGGAAAAATGTGTTTGGTATTTATTGTTTTTGGTACTCTCTGTGTCTCCTGGAACCAATTAACGATGAATACTGAGGCACCACTGTACTAGCCATTTGGAATGAAAGTTCGGGCTAGCGGTCTATGTAGAAGCTCCCAGTTGAATCCCAGACATAAGGCCTCCCTCTTCTTGCAATCCTTGATAATCAACGCATGTAAGAATAAACATCCTGGTCAGATAAAGCAACAAGGCATTTTTCTGTGTTGCAAAGAAGCTCAGAAAATTACTGTGGGCAACTTTGCTGTTGCAGATATGGTTAACAGAATTAAGGCCATAGGAAAAATTTGGACTTTTGTGAAGGCTGAGCCAATAGGGCTGTGAAGGAGCATAGGCATGCACATATGTACATATGTAAATTGGGGGGGGGGGAAGTTACCTTCAAAATAAAAGCAATCCATGGAGGTTCGATAGGGATAGCCAATTGGCCGGATGTGGCCTGGGGAGATAAAATGCCCAGATCTGGGATAAGCTCTCAGGAGAAAGCTTCTTCATGAGGTATCAGCTAGAGAAACCATCAGTACACCTCATGAAAGTATTGGAGGTTAAAGAAAGAAGTCTAGTCTCAATTTGGACAGGCATTGAAAGTGGTTAAGAGTTGCCTTTTTCATTCAGCCCGGCCACTGTGGGTCAGTTACTCCCAGGATTGTTGTTGTAGGCGAAAATCAGAATATGGCATACACCACCTTGAACTTCTCAGTGAAAGTCAGGATTTAATGAACAAATATAATGAATGTCTTAAAGCATAATATGTAAGGGCTTCATGCTTGTACACTTAGTTCATACAATACACTAAGCCATGATATAACTATGGTTTAAGGAACCCCAATGGAACAATTTGAATTCTTAGAAATGAGAGTTGGATGGGTTCATTCAATAAATAAAGCCCAAATCAAACCAATCACATTCCTCAATACAAGAGGCCTGAATGCATTTATCTGCCTGCTGTTGTACAGCTAGTCCTTAACTTACAGTCACTTAGTGACTGTTCAGAGTTACAACAAACCACCCTCAAAAGGTACTTATGACCCGTTTCCAATGGCTAGTTCTCCCCTATGGTCATGTGATCACATTTTGGGTGCTTGGCAACTGCCCACATGTTTGGCATTTACTGTCGAGTAACAAATCTCCTTGACACAGCACCATTGTAATGGACCTGATGACATAGAACCTACCCATGAAGGGGCGGGTTATTCAGAAGTACATCTGGATTTAGCAATGGACCACGGTGGAGGGGATTGCACATATAGGAAACACATTGATGGTGATAGGTGACGGACGGTATGGGAAACAGGGAATCGGGAGGGAAACGGGCAATCCAAAGGGCGACGGCAACGATAGCTGATGACATCATCTACCAGCGTTTCCAGCCTTTGAATGGGAGGAAAGGAAGCGGGTGGCATATTCAAATATGCTACAGCTGTAGATCATCTGCCAATATAAACGCAGCAACGGAACAACCAGCCGACTCTGTCTTTGAGCTGATGTCATGGCACCAGTGTTTTCTGTCGATCGTTGCATTAACCGAGATTAAAACCTGGGTTGTATTAGCCGATCCCCTGTGTGTGTCGTGCTTTACCCGGCTTTGGACAGACAGTTCCTGAAATTTACAGCATCCCAGTCACATAATTGCAATTTATGACATTTTTGCAAAAAACTGGATTTACTTCTGTTTTTCAGCAACCCCATAGTATAAATTTAATATAAATTTAAATTTGTATGTAAAGCATATAAATATATCAGTTTAAATATATAAGGCATATAAATTTAATAAAGAAATAGTGAACAACGGGTTCACTGAATGACTACAATAGTTGGTTAACAACCACTGTAAAAAAGGTTGTAAAAACTGGGTCCGGTCATGTGATGACCCGTTTTATGGCCATTACAATTTATGACTGTAATGGACAGGCTCCATTTCTGTTGTTAGTTGAGGACTACCTGTAATTGTAGCATGCCTCTCCCATAGTTAGCATTACAGAATACGAGTTGGCCATTCACAGTAGCTGGAACGTTCAAAGTTTTTCACCAAGGAAATCACAAAAATTCTCATCTTTGGTGGGCTGAAGCAGTGGAGTCTGGTGTCTGCGACACTAAGACACTTTCCACAAAGAAAGTATAATCAGATGAGTAAAATAAAAAAAAAAAATCATATGCCTAGAACACCAAAGGGAGTTGTATTCCAGGTCGTTTGGAAGATTAATACCGGTGCTTAACTACAATTTTATTTTGACAAAATAAGTTTCGGTAGCTAATCTCCAATAAGAAAAATCTGCTTAATAATAGGAAAACTCTTGCTCTTCCTTTCCACTTACTTCTGTGTAAGGCAATGGGGGGTTTCAAATTTTTTTACTACCGGTTCTGTGGGTGTGGTTTGATGGATGTGGCAGGGGAAGGATATTGTAAAATCTCCATTCCCACCCCATTCCAGGGGAAGGATACTGTAAAATCTCCATTCCCTCCTCACTCCAGGGGAAGGTTATGGCAAAATCCCCATTTCTTCCCTATCAGCTGGGACTCGGGAGGCGGAGAATAGATGGGGGCGGGGCCAGTCAGAGGTGGTATTTACCAGTTCTCCGAACTACTCAAAATTTCCACTACCGGTTCTCCAGAACTGGTCAGAACCTGCTAAAACCCACTTCTGGTGTAAGGCCATCTTTCCAAACCTGTGGCCTTCCAGAGCTTGAACTATTTTCCAACTGGCATGATCATTGGAGTAGCTCCTTCCAGTTGGATGAACCTGGGATCCCTTGTGGCTGATTCTCAATGAATCAAGCAGCTCTGCTCAAACAGCACATCCATACATCAACTGATCCCAACATGGTTACTCTGGGACCCACTCAGTGAAACAGGTGGAGCTCCAAAACGCAATTCTTATTAGTAGCTCTTGAGCGTCTGACAGAGTTGATTTCAGAAGAGCTTCTCCTACCCATCCATCCTCTTCCCCTCTTGCATTTTCCTTCAGTGTAATTCTGCCAGGTGGCCATTGAAAACTATCTCAAGGATCTCATCTCCCCACCCGCACCCTCCCTTTTCTCCTCTGCACAGATCTGTGAGCTAATAACAGCAAAAGCACTTTAGGAGATGAAAAAGCGAAGAGTGATGTTCTCCTTGCCTCTTGTCCAGCAAGGCATGGCCAGCGTAGGAGACCACCTCCCCTCCCTCAGCCACCATCTGGGTCCCCTGCCACTTTTGCCTCGCAACAGCCTTGCATATCTTGCCTGACAACTCACCGTTCCCACCAATCCCCTCTGCCAAAGGGACTTACGTGTGTGTGTGTGTGTGTGTGTGTGTATGTGTGTGTATGTCGGGCCCCAGCCAAGATGCCAAGAAGCCCCTCATCTTCCTGGGCCTGGGAGGGGAGCCAGACATGCCGTCACCTTGTTAAATGGAGCAAGACGATTCCCAGAGTCAATTTGAATTTTTCATAAGTTCCACTTTATAAAATATTAAGAGGGAGAAGGGAAAAAGGAAAGGACCTGGAATAATAAGAGCAAGAAAAAAGGATAGAAGGTAAACTAATGGCCTCTATATCTAGGAAATGACACCTTAAAAAAAAAGAAAAAGAAACAAGAACTTGAACAGGACGGCAAGAAGGATTCAGCAGAATCTTGACTTGAAACCTGTAGGTGGTCAAGTAATAAGTACAAGATAATTGCAGAAGTTGTTGATCCCAAAGTTGACATTTAGCTACTCTGAGCTACGTTCAACTTACCGCAGGTTTCATGCATGGAGTTCTTTATTTTGTGAAACCGCCTCCACTTTCATTGTGGAATGAAACGATGCTGCACTAAGGAAGAACAGCATGTTCCACTTTGACATCCAGATGGTCCTTCTCTTTCCTTGGCCCCCACTCTATTTTAATAGAAGTCTTTTCTCTGCTTCTGCTCAATGTGCTGTCAATGTCACCAAAGCAATCGCCAGGGTGCAGCCGTTTAGTCTCCCAGAACCACATCAAAGGAAAGGTTCTCAGTGGAAGCAAAATGCTCCTTTGGGAACTCGGCCTGGAGAACTTTATAATAAATACATAATTGCATGCAGGTCAACCAGGAAGTTAGCCCAATTCACCTTAAAGATGTCATCTTCCAGAGATAAACATGCATAGGACCCAGCCTAAAGTATCCTTCTGCCTCCCTACTAAGTTCCTGAAAAAGAAGACAAATTTGCATAGCTAGTGATATAGTGGTTAAGGTATTGGATTAGAACAGTGGAATCCACCTGCAGACATAGCAATAGCACTTAGACTTACATACCGTTTCACAGTGCTTTACAGCCCTCTCTAAGCGGTTTACAGAGTCAGCATATTGCCCCCAACAATCTAGGACCTCATTTTACCGACCTCGGAAGGATGGAAGGCTGAGTCAACCTTAAGCCGATCACAATCAAAGTTCTGGCAGTCGGCAGAATTAGCCTGAAATACTGCATTCTAACCACTGAGCCAGCATAGCTTTTCTTAGAAGTGTATCGGGTAATTTGAGCCTGTCACTCACTCTCGGCCCCACCTCCCTTGCAAGGTAGTTGCTGTACTGTATAGGGAAAATGGGAAAGCAAAATGCTAAGCGTGCTGCTTTAATCTCCTAAATGAAAGGCAGGGCATACATCTAATAAATAAAACTGATAGAAAGATGCCCACTCTTCACTTTTGGTGAGATTGTGCCCCTAGCATCTTTCCAGTGTCTAAACATTTGCTGGCAAAATGCTTGGCAGTGTTAATGCTTTTTTATGGCTGTGTAAAAATCCGGCTACTGGTTTCTGCAGACCAGCTGCTGATACAGGCAAAGGAATGAAGAAGGCAGTTTTTCCCTTGCTAACGTTAGAGATGTAGACAGATAGGTATATTTACTCACCTGTACCTTAGCCAGATATGTGTGATGTGGTGATAAGTAATCTATAAAACAGGATTCCTAATGTATCCATATTTCTTCCATCCACCTCTCACTTCTGCTTTGGGAATCTGCAAACTAGTTTTTCTCCGCTGATCTCATCTGAAAACTGTGGACACCTTTTAACAAGCTCAGCAGGTGCAAAACAAACCTCCGTTGATGGGATTTTTGAGAAAACTACTATGATATTTTTTTTTTTGAGCTTGAAAGAGGCACTGGCTAATACTGATTACATCGTCATTCCTCTTGGCAATTTCCCCCAGTCTCAGGCAGTGGCCACATCAGTTGGAACTCTAAAAGCATCATAATCAACTTGCCCAATGTAATTGTGCTGGAGATCATGACAGATCAGGAAGATTTAGGCTGCATAAACAGAGGGATGATCATGTGAAGGGTTAATACCACTTTATAATGCCTTGGTAAGGCCACACTTGGAATACTGCATTCAGTTTTGGTCGCCACAATGTAAAAAAGATGTGGAGACTCAAGAAAGAGTGCAGAGAAGAGCAACAAAGATGATTAGGGGACTGGAGGCTAAAGCATATGAAGAACCGTTGCAGGAACTAGGTATGTCTAATTTAATGAAGAGAAGGACTAGGGGAGACATGATAGCAGTGTTCCAATATCTCAGGGGCTGCCACAAAGAAGAGGGAGTCAAGCTATTCTCCAAAGCACCTGAGGGTAGAACAAGAAGCAATGGGTGGAAACTAATCAAGGAGAGAAGCAACTTAGAACTAAGGAGAAATTTCCTGACTGTGAGAACAATTAATCAATGGAACAACTTGCTTGCAGAAGTTGTGAATGCTCCAACAATGGAAGTTTTTAAGAAGATGTTGGATAACCATTTGTCTGAAGTGGTATAGGGTTTCCTGCCTAAGCAGGGGGTTGGACTAGAAGACCTCCAAGGTCCCTTCCAACTCTGTTATTCTAAATTCTAAATTTTCCCTAAGAAGGGGCCAGGCATGTGGAATGTCTGCTTTTTGAAGCTAAGCAGTTTCTGTCGTGACCAAGTCCTGCATGACGATTCTAGAAGTTGAGT